>NC_138182.1:125799631-128199631 GCF_964194105.1 Spermophilus citellus
GCAGCGGCCCTAATCGCATAACCTGCTTAGCGTCTGAGCTCTGGCTGGCATCGCTCTCTGCGGGGGAGGCTTCGAGAGATGGCACGAAGGAAATGTGTCCAGCCCCGGGTGTAGTCTCTGGCCCAGGAGCCCCAAGGACACCATCTGGGAGGGGAGTGGAGTCATTCCCCAGGACCCAGCAGGGGTCTGAGTGTCCTGGGGACACTCAACGTCAGAGACACCCCTTCAGTCTGGTGAGAGGCACCACCTGTACCTCCTTCCTCTCCAGGGAACAATTTGCCACCTGCTGTAGGCGGAGGCTTATTTTTATTTTTGTTTGAGAGCACCCAGCAAGACTCCCTTCTTGATGAGGGAACCCCAGGGATCTCTCGGCTCCTTTTCTAAAGAAACCACTGCCACTCAGAGCCCTGGTTAACCAGGGCTGGCTCGCACTGGCTCTTGAAAGTAAATGGACAATTCTGGGCCCATGAGTGTCAGCCCTGCCCATTCCTGGAGTCATAAGGCTGAGATGGGTCCAGCTTCTCCTGCTTGGCCTCATGAGGAGCCAGGAGCTTGAGCCATTTGCAGACAGAGCTGGGCATATGCTACAGAGGGGACCTGGGCAGGGGCCAATCCTCATTCTGTCACTGCTGTGAAACTAATCTTAAGACAAGTCTTTTAACCTCTCTGTGTTCTTGCCTTTTCCATCTGCAAGATGAGGATAATATCAACCCCACTTCAATTGTGAGATTAACATGGGTAAATGTGCATAATGGTCCCTGAATTCTGTATAACTGGGTCAAGGCACCATGGCTACTATTGTGTTTTGGGTATGTGTGCTGCGGGGACGGGGTGCCAGGAAAAACTGAGGAGCCCCAGGTGAGCTTACTGGGCACCTGCTCTGTAATGACCATCAGGTCCTGAGCCAAAGGAAATTGGTGGGGCTGGCAAGCACCAGGAGTGTCACACATATAAACACTGAGCTGTCTCCCATCATAGTGGGAAGGAACATGGCTAGAAAGCTCTTGGGCTCTGGGATAAGCAAACCCTGGGTCCCAATCCCAGCTTTGTTGTTTGCTGCCTGGGTCACTGGGGGCAAGCGATGCTGCCTCTCTCAACCTCAGTTTCCTCATCTGTGAAATAGGCAAAGGAGAAGCAATCTCTTTCACCAGCATATATCTTTAATAAATGTCAAGTACGGTGCTTTGTTATGTAGTTGCTGCTAAAGATAAACTTCTCCTCCTAATGTACCTTTGCTTAACTCACCAGCCCTCGCTGACTCACAGCTGGCTCCTTTTTGTCATCTAAGCCTCTACTCTCAGGTCACCTTCCTTTGCAACCCAGTGTGAACTGGCTGTCCCTCTCCGGCCTGAAGGTGCTATCACATGCCCTGCATGATGTACTTCTTGGTACTTTCATCTGGGTGCATGTTCTTGCCTGTGTATCCAAAGAAAAATCAGCTTCCTGATAACAGGAACTTGTGTGTCTTACCCACTGACCGAGGGACTCGCACAGTGTTTGGGACGTGGCCTGTCTGCTGAATGCATCTGTCAGTGCAGGATGTGGCCTTCAGTTTTAGTAGGTACTTAAACATCTGTGGAATGAGTAAGCTCACCAAGAGAAAGGCCTGGTGCAGTACCTAGCACATACAGAGCTGATGTGTCTCCTGAATAACTAAATCATCTACCGTACGAAGACCTGGCACCTAGGAAGTGTTGCCCACAGTCACCACAGGGGCCCTGAGTGCCCTACCCTGCGGACACGGTGCTCCCCACCTTGGCCCAAAGGCTTGCCTTCTGCTCCTGGTTCTTCCAGCCGGTATCTCTCCCGGGTGCTGCTCCCAAGGCTCAGCTCACACAGAGTGGCACTTAGCTCTGGGTCTTCAAACTCCAGTGGGCTCAGAAAGGCATCTCCAGTCAGAAGGGGGTCAGCAATGAGAGGGGAGCAGGGCGGGGACGGGGAGGAGAGGGAGGAACGTGGGGACAGGGAGGTCATGGACTTTGGGGTGCCAGACAGGGAGCGCAGGGCCTGCAGGCGGCCACCTCCCTCTGCCTTCTGGGTCTTGGCCACCTCATCCTCGTGGATAGTGGTGATGCAACCCGAGGGCCGGAAGCCCGTGGTGCCTTCCAGGAGCAGAAGCTCCACCTTGCTCTGCAGCTCCGAGTCCAGCTGCTCAAAGGGGTCGTAGTAGAGGTCAGTGAAGCTGGCCGAGGCGGAGGAGTCCAGGCTGCAGGCGGCCAGGGAGCCCCGGCTGGATGTGAGGGAACCAGGGCTGCTGCCCGAGGACAGGGACTGCATGCTGCTTGAGAGGCTGGGGACAGGGAGAACAGGGACAGTGACTACCCAGAACGTTAATGAAGTGGGCCGCTGGGACTGTATGTGAGCGTCGGAGAACGAATCAGGGCTCTTAGAACACGTGGTCCCATTGGGCCCGCTTGGCGGCCACCTTGCACCCCCACTTCACCGCAAAGAAAACACACACCCAAGAAGGCCACATAACCAGAGTGGCAGGGCCGCACTTTGAACCCAAGAGAGATGCCCGAAAGTCCCACTTTGCCTCCTATGCATTTCTCGATCTTCCACTGGCCACGTCGCATTTTCATGATGTTGGGGTTCTTGTTTTTGTTTGTTTTTTTGGTACTGGGGGAGAACCCGGGTGCATTTTATCCCAGCCCGCCCTTTTTATTTACACTGAGACAGGGTCTTGCTAAATTTCTGAGGCCGGCCTCGAACTCGAGATCCTCCTGCCTCCGCCTTCCCAGGCACTGAGCTTACAGGCGTGCAACTCCGCAGCTGGCCATGATATTGTATCATATTTGAACCCAACCTGAAATATTTCTTACTGTTTTTCTTAAAATCAGCTCACTTTTTTCTACCTTAAAATATTTACTTTAAAAGGGCACCTGACATCCTAAGTGCTATTTGAAAAGCAGTAGCACCTGCTACACAAAGAAGGCAACCGTTTAAAAAAAAAAATCTAATAAACACAAAATTCTGGTGTCAATTCCAGTGATGCACTGCTGCCCTCCTGAGCTAGGCCGGACCCTCTTGCTCTAGAGAGGAGCAGCAGAGGCCTCTTCAGACATGCCAGTGCCTGACCAGGGCCTTCTCAGTGGGAGCAGCTCAGGGAGGGGAAAGACCTTGTCCCTGCCACCCTCACCACCATTTCTGAGCTTTCATACATCTACATTGGAGCCAGAGAGGACAAGTCAAGGTCAGATCTCAGCTGGGCCACCTGGGAACACCTGCACCTGGCCTTCCCCAGGGGGCCGGTCACCCAGGGCCACCACTCACCTCTTCAGTTGTGAGTGTAGAGCTGCTACCTGCCTGGTGGCCTCCTCCAGCTCTCTGACCAGCTGGTTCCTCTTGCTGTTTAACTTTAACCTGGAGGGAGAGAAAGCACGATGGGAATTTGCCAAAGGGATCCGGCTCTCCGTGTCCCCCCAGCTCCCAGAAAAGAAGCACCGGCATGTGCTCTTAGGAATGCACACTCAGCCCAAAGACGTATCTGCAAGAACTTTCTGGAAGCAGTTTCCTACAGTGTTTGGGGAAGTACAGCCTCTACCTATATTATAATATAGGATATTATATATAGCAGGCAGAGCGATTGCTGTGTTACTTACCTAGCCCCTGTCAGGCACTGTGCTAGGAACCTTGAGATGCAACCTCAATTTGGTCACACGGTGATACTTGTATGGTAAGAAAGATTTTTACCACTTTACATATGAGGACATTGAGGCTCATAGAATTGAATAATCGACACAGAGCTAGAGAATTAGTGGCAAGAGTGAGGATCCCACCCAGGCATTCCTCGTTCACGTTGTTTTCTCCTTCCTTCCCTGAATTATTATTTTCTCCTTCCCTTCCTCCCTCCTCCTCCCTCCTTCCTCCCCTTCTTCCACTGACCTTACTGAGTGCCTACATCACACTAGATGCTGATGGTGCTGCTGGGGATAAAGCAGCGAGTGAAACGGAACTTGCTTCTGCTCCTACAGAGTTCCCCTTCTACTGTGGCAGGTGAGAACAGGTAGTAAGAAATACTTCAATATCTAATTAATGCAGTGAATGACAAGGTCCGTGATGGAAAAGTACAGAATGTAAAAGGAGACACCCCATTTAGGCTTTGAGCATGTGACACTGTGGCTCTGATTCCTGGTGTCCACCCTTGTTTGTGTCCCCTTGATCCCCAGGGCTACTTCCCAGACTCCCTTGCCGCTGGGAGGATGAGGCACATGAATGGAGTTCCAGCCTATGGAAGGTGAGGTAAAGTCACCTGTGTCAGCTGAAGTGATTAAGGTTAAGTGGGACTGTCTCCTGGTCAATGACTCTTGTGGCCTCAAAGGGGAAGCGGCTTAGGTTCTGAATGACCACCTGAATGGGCGCTGCTTACTGGGGATACCCAATGAGATATTACATGAGCAAGAAACACATTCCTATCATGTTAGTCACCAGAGATGTGGGGGCTATTTCTTGCAGCAGGTGGACACCCCAGTAGAGAAACCTCAGCCAATAATGAGAGATGGACAGGAGCTGGTTAGGGAAAGGCACTTGCCCCCTCCAAGTGAGATAGGCAAACTTCATTTGCTACACTGAGGACCCTGTGGGCAGAGGTGTGCCACTGCTGGCTGCTCCTCCTTTCCTGCCATCATTCTGGCCTGCTGATCTCTAAACTGGGGAACACACCAAGAGCACAGCTCACCCAGCCTGGAGCGGGGTTCATTTCCATTGAAAACCAAGCCACACCGTCTCCCCCCAGTGTGCTGGGCCTCCAACACATGCCTTGCAGCCAAGGCCAGAGATGTCTTCAGACACCACTGAGGAGTGGAGAGAGGTGGGTGGGCTTGTTAATGGGCAAGCAGACCTACCTGTAAACTGACAAAAAAAAGATAGCCAGAGCAGCAGGCAGGGCAAGCTCAACCCCTGGTGCTGTTCTTCCAGAGTCCTGCCTGGCAGAGGTAGGCAGCAGGTGGGCAGATGGAGCCCATATTACTGGATGAAATTCGGAATTCTCGGTGGGGTGGACAAGGCTAGGGCATCTCCTGACTCACCATAAGAGCAAAGTCCAGAAGGGGTGTGAGGTCTGGGGTGCGGAAGTGGGGCTCACAGAACGAGCCACAGAGGCTGTTCCGGGAGTAAACGCAGGTCCCCATTGGAGCCTGGACAGGATGCTGATGGAACTAAGTTGGCCTGTAGTGGCTTCCTGAGCATGGTGGGGGCAGCCACGGGCAGGTGCCAAGGCTTCCCTCCAGCAGCCTGGGCTTAACAGGCCAGATGGCCTGTGTGTGATGCCTGGCACATGCTGGAAGGCCAGGAACACATCCAGTGTGGAAGCAGGCAGAAGATCCAGCAGGTGGGACTGGAAACCCCACACTCTGAAGGTCAGCACCTGGGGTGCTGGTTAAAATCACAAGAGCCTGCGCCATACCTCAGGCCTGAAGAAGTGGTGCCTGGGGCAGGGGCAGAGCCCACGCTCTAAAGAGCACCTGGCATGACTGCACACCAGCTCTGACTGGGGATGGGGCGTGCGAGGAAGGAGGGAGGTGGGGCTGGCACCAAGAGTGTGAGAAAGCCTGCGGTTCAGATGGATTTTGTGATGGGGTATGGCAGGAGACATGGGTGGCCAAAAGGCACCTGGGGGTGTTCACTCCTGTTCTCAGAGGCACCTTGAATGAAGTGAATGAGTTCGGCCATTGTATGAAGTGAAGTTCATATTAAATCCACTGGGAGGAGGGTGTGAACAGGGAGAGAGAAAACACACTAAAAGACAGACAGACAGACAGACAGACAGACACACACACACACACACACACACACACACACACACGACAGAAGACAAATAAGCCAAGAACAAATCCAAATAAAAAAGGAGCTGAAAGCAAAGAGCTACAGGTACATCAGCATTGTCCCCACTATTCTTGTGGGTCCCCTTCCCAGACTCCTCTTGGGACACACCTGGCTCCCTACCTTGTGCTCTTTGGCTTCCCTATTATCACATCTCCCCAGGAGGACCCTGCCCTCCAGGACCCGCCATGTTGCCTGCTCAGCAGGTGGAGGAGTGGAGACTCTGGCCTTGCTGGACTGGTACTTGAACCCTCTACTCCAGAGCAGCCATGGGACTGTGGCTAGATGGGGTGAAGGCCACAATTGGGCCTTCTGACTGGATAATAGCCTAAAGTGGGCAATGGCTCTGCAACCAGCTTCTGAAGCCAGTTCTGCTGCTCAGTGATGTTGGGCAAGCCTCTGATCCTCATCTGTAAAAGGGGGGGATTGCTTTCAGGGTGCCTGGGAGCTTTAAATAACATAGAACACAAGAAGGCACTTTTACCTGTAGTCTATCTTAGGGGTTTTAAAGAGAATCAATCTCTAGTCCTAATTTCAGGAAATGAAAATTTTTGATAGCAGGGAAGAGCCTCAATTAACCCTCTGGTCCAGCCACTTGCCTTCACACTATATGATACTTTCTCCTGTGTTCCACTTACCCAGTGACAGGTGAGGGCCAATCATCCATTCCTGTTAGTGGAGGATGAAGGAGAAGAAGTGGATACACTTTGAACATCTCTTTGGGTAGTCCTGATAATGTTCTTGGTGGGAAGAGATTGGCACCAGTGACCCGTCAGGGATCCTTTGAGCCATGAGGGGCCAGGAAGGGGCTCATCAACTTGGTCTAGCAGGCACTGAGCCGCGTGCTACTGGAGCTCACTCAATTGCTAGGATGCTATTGCAAGCTGCTTGCTCCTGAAGGGCCCCTCGCCTGATGATGCAGAGAGAGCAAATGTAGACACTGCTTCTGTGGGGACACAACTGGGCTTCCTCCTCTGATAACCACTGGGAAAAGAGATTCATGTGCTAATCACCTCAAGCACACCCCCTCTAGAAAATCACAAGTTATAGAAGGAAACACTGAGGAAAGACTTGAAGACATTGGTACAGGCAAGGACTGTGTGGATAAGACCCCAAAAAGCACAGGCAGGAAAAGCAAAGCTGCACGAGTGGGATGCTATCAAAACAAGAAGCAAAGGAAAAGAACATGGTGAAGGCGCCCTGGAATCCAGGCGCGTTCCTTGGCTTTTAGTTTCAGAAGTCTCTGAGTGAAACCCCTCGGAGGACAGGGAACACTGCTCTCAAGACTCCAAGATGGGACAAGCTCACAAAACTGTCTCTATGGACACAGGACACGATGCTAGCAGAGCAGAGAGGGGAAAAGTGCCAGAGCCAGAAGAGCAAGGAGACACCACTTGCACAGGTGGGGAGGCACAGGTGTCGGAAAAAGGTGAAAACCGACATTTGTATGGAGGAATCTACTGACAGAAGATGGCAGAAAAACCTTGCAGAAGTCAGGTGTCCTGGATAAGCAAGCGGATTCGCTGTTAGAATGGAAGAGCACTAGAGAACAGGCTTCAGAATGAAGCGGGAGAAGAGACCTTGGTCACGCCCCTGATGTTGAATTATCATTTGGAATTTCAAGGGGTTAGTGGTGCATACACATCTAAGGCAGAACCAGAGATCACAGGAGATAAGTCACGTGACATTCAAAAACCAAAACCACAGCAATGATAACCTCAAACTTTCAGTTTAAGGTTTAAAGCATTGTTTTATATTTGTCTTAGGTTATACAATGTATATTAAATAAAAACCTTGTCATATGGTATACTTCATAATGATTGTAAATTAAACTATACTAGATTAGTATTCTGGCTAATCTCAGCTTATAAAATACTTACTATATTTTACTAGTCTAAATGATAATTGCAATTCTGAGTTTTTAAAGAAAGGCTCTTCTTGAAGTCAATTATGTGGCTCCAAATTTATCTGAGGATTTATTTTAAACTTTGACTAATGTACGGCAAGAGAAAGTCTGCCAAGGAGCCAGGTGTAATGGCTCATGCCTGTAATCCCAGCAGCTGGGGATGGAGAGGCAGGAGGATCACGAGTTCAGTCTGTCTCAGCAACTTAGGCCCTAAGCAACTCAGCAAGACCTGTCTTAAAGGAAAAAAAATTAAAAAGGCTAGGGATATGGCTCAGTGGTTAAGTGCCCCTGGGTTCAATCCCCAGTACAAAAAAAAAAAAAAAAAAAAGAAAAAAAAAAGCTCAAATGATCTGTACAGAAATTTCTCCTATACACAATGGCCAACAAGTACAAAAATCACTCGACATCTCTAATCATTAGGCAAATGTGAATTAAAACTACAATGGGATATTATCTTACCCCAGATAGAATGGTCATGATAAAAAAGACAAATAAATATCCAACATTGGCGAGGATGCAGAGAAAGGAAATAGCACTGGCGATAATGTCATTCATACAATCACTATGCGAGACAGTACGGAGGTGCTGTTAAAAACAGAGCCACTGTGGTATGATCCAGCAATCCCACTAGTAGGTATGCATCCAAAGGATGTCAATCCTTACATCAGAGAGACACCTGCACTCTCATATTTAATGCAGTACTATTCACAATAGCAAAAGTAATCAACCAGGTGTCCACTGCCCAATGAGTGGATAAAGAAAATGAGATATAAATATATATACACACAATGAAACTGTCCAACCATAAAAAAGATCAAAATCCTGTCATTTGGGGCAAAGATGGACAGATGCGGAGGACATGGTAAGTGAAACAAGCCAGACACAGGAAGGTTCTCACTTATTTGTAGAAGTCAGAAAGGTGATCTGTGGAAACCAGGAGTGAATGACAGGTATGAGAGGCTGGAAAGAATGTTGGTTGGGGACAGAGGGAGGTCAGGCAATGGATCCCCAAGTTACATAGGGGGAGTCAGGTCCAGTGTTGCATACCACATTAGGGTAACTACCATCTGCAACAGTTTTTGTGTGTGTATTTCAAAATAACAAGGAGAGTCTGAAGGTTCCCAGGACAGAAATGATTAAGTGTTTGGGGAGATGGAAATGTCAGTTTTCCTGATTGGGTCATTATACAACATATACATATACTTAAATATTATGTGTCATTAAAAAAAGAAAAAGAAAAATCACTAGCTTTGACTCTAAGTTCACAAGGGCAGGAAATTTGCAATAAAATCTGCTACCAAAAAGTAAAAAGAACCAGAATAGATTTGAAGGTCAACAGGCAAGGCCCATACCTCAATTTCTGTTTCCTCCAAACTGCCCTGCACACACAGCATGTGCAAAAAATGTTTTTTTGAAGAAGTGAATAAACCACTGGTTGATGGGCAGGTGAATGGGTGGGTGTGGAGCCAGGGACTGCAGGACCTCCCATGAACACAGAGTCACACTGTGCAGGGTGGGTGTGGGAATGGTGCGGACACTAGTGGAAATGCATACACAAAGTCTGGTATGAGAACAGGGGCTTCAGGGTATATCAAGACCACAGATGAGGCTGATTCACTCTATTTTTTAAAACTTTGGATTAGTCGCCAATACTTAAATATTAAAAATTCAATTTTTTTGTTAATTGGATGTAGGTCAGTAGTGGAGCACTTGCCTAGCATGTGTGAAGCCCTAGGTTCTTCTCCAGCACCCCCCCCCCCAAAATGTATATGTGTTTGTGTGTGTGTATGTGTGTGTGTGTGTGTGTATGAATATAAATAAAATACGGAACCTCAGGCAGCCCAGGGCCCACACTTCCACCTGCTGGAGCAGGGAGACGGCACATGCTGTAGACAGTGGGCTCTGTGCACTATGGTCTGATGTGGACGGCCACCAGGCACTTCCACAACCTGTTGATCCCTATAAGCATAACAGTTTACAACCTGGACACACCAATGGGCTTCAAACTGCAGTCACTTAGGATGTGGTGAAATCAATTTAGTGGGCCATAAGCAGCATGAAGCTTGAAAAGAAATACATAAATACATTCATCCGGTGGTATTCTGGGAGATCGGTTGCAGACTCACATACAACACACACACGTGCATGCACACTTGGATACTGAAGTCCACGGTTCAAATTTCTTATGTGTATGGGGTAGTATTTGCATAAAACACATACATATTTTCCTATATATTTTAAATCATCTTTACATTATTATAATACCTAATACAATGTAAATGCAATCTCAAATAGCTGTTACACTGCACTGTGTATTTGTACTTTTTGTTATATTATTTAAAAATTTGTTTTTTCTTCACCTTTTCAATCTGTAGTTGCTTGAATCTATGGATATGGACGCCATGGATACTGAGGGCTGATTGTCCACAAGAGAAATTGGAGGACACGGAAAGCATATGCTCTACTGTGCCAAACTTGTGTATCTTAGGTCACGATATAAAATGTGAATCACTGTCACAAAGTTGGAAAACGAGTGTTCTCAAGGATTCTGAGTTATGGGGCTCACTTCTATCAGAAGATTCACTTCTGAAAGGCGGTGCCCAGGCAGGAAACTTTGGGCAACATGATTGAGCTCCAGGTGGCTGGTGCGCTGGGTGGCAATCCTTTCCCCGATAAACTACCGTGGAGGCTATAAGACACCTAAACTGACACTGCTCATGGAGAAGTCAGGTGCCCAAGGTGTGCCCCTCACCTCTGGTCCCTGCTGGGCCAGAGGACAGGCACATTCCCTAACCCAAGCCCCTGGGACACACCTGGTTCATACTTTCCAGCCCCAGACCCACCTCTCTGTCAGCGCCTTGCTCTGGGTGTCCCGGGCTGCCTGCAGGTCCTTCTCCAGACGCTTCCGAGCCATCTCCAACTGTTCTACCTCCCCCTGGGTCCACTTCCGGGGGCTGATGAAGCGCATCTCCTTCAGCAGCTCCTCCTTCTCGTTGATGAGGATCAGCCGGTCCCTCTCTGAGTCTAGCACCCCGGGCCAGGCCTCACTGTCGAGCTTGGCCAGCTGGATCTTCAGGTTGGCGATCCTGGGGGCGGAGAAGGTGAGATCCACTGGTGTGAACAAAGGCACTGTGGGGACAGGAGACTGTGCTTCTAAGACAGAAGGAACCAGGGGCCAGGAGACCCTCAGAGCACTCTTTGGCAGTTATAGTCTTCCTTTTAATCAGTTTCTAGGAAACACATTTTATCTAACAAACACACGTTGGTGCCTATCCTGTCCCAACCATGAAGTCGTCTCTAGGGTACAGACATGAGCTAGGCAATGCCCCCAAGCCTGCTACATGAGAGACTTGGATCCAATACCAGGCAATAACCTCTTTCCATGAGCTGTGTGACCCTGGGCCAACTGTTCACCTCTCTGAAGGGAATAAATAAAGCTCCTTCCTTATGAGGTTGTGGTTCAAGATTTTATGACAACCCATAAGCCCTCAAAGCACAGTATTTGGCACACAGTAAGCCCTCAATAAATGTTTCTGTTGCTACTGTTGTTATTACCTGGTTGGACCACTTATTAGTTATGTAACACTAGGTAAACTCGCCAAGACCTGAAGATAAGAAAAACAATCACTCATCCTTTGGATTGTGAGGATCAGCAGTAATGTCTGCAAGGTGCCTGCCACACAGTACGCGCTCTGCCAATGACAGTTGCGGACAACAGGGGTCTTGGTGACTAACCATGTGTTCTCAGTCCAGAGAGTGGTGGTGGTGCTATTGAAAAGCCATGCATTTGGGGGTTCAGATGGTTTGAGAGGAATCCTGCCTCTGGCCTTTGTGAAAGAAGGTGGGGCTGGGGGTGCAGCTTGGTGGTTGAGCACGTGCTTTGTATGTGGGAAGCCCTGGGTTCAATCCTAATCATCACCCCCCCCCCCACACACACACACAAAAAAAAAAAAAAAACACACATTTCGGTGTCACATTTGGTGCCTGGTATACTGAAGGCACTTAATAAATGCTAAGGGAAGAAATCAGCAGCCTTGCACCTTAACTTCTCTAAGACTCAGGATCCTCGTCTGTAAGGTAGGGATAATGACGGTACCTACAAGGTGGGTTATAAAAAAGAAGCAGTAAGATCTCTTTAGATATTGCCAAGTATTATATAGACATGAGGAAATATTACCACTAAAATAAGATTCCCAGTGTAATGAAGAGTACTGCTAGAAATACCTGAAAGTAATTATGCCATGATCCTTGAGACTTGACCTATTCAAATCACGTCTGGGCCTCACGTCTCGGCCTTACCCCATCCCATCAGAGCAGACACACAGGAGTTGTTAACCTCACTGGATATACGCCTGACAGCTCACCTGAGACTGCAAATCACAAACATGGCCAATACTTGTTGGGAGCCGAGACCTACGGCCTGCAGCTCAGTCTGATCTGTGGTCAGTGTGGTTGAACTCATCGTACCAAAACATGAGTAGGAAAAACTCCATACAGAAAAACACCTCAAGGTTTGCTCCTTCCCCAGTCAAGTTTCCCAGTAGGAATCCTTACGGTTTACCATTCGGTTTCACATTGATATATACAGCAATCCATGAAGGTTAGCTATGTGGCAACTTCATAGAGCCCTGCTATCTCCAGGACTCTGATCAGCTCTCAGGATGGCATCAAAGGTCTGGCAGCTAGACTCTAAGCAGGACACTGAGGAGTGACGGACGCTTTCCTGGGTGTACTTTCTAGGGTGCTATCCCTACGCCATTGCTGCTTAAATCAGGGTAACTCATCCTCTGGAAAATCTGATGGAAACTGTCAGTCTCTCAACTTCGAAACACCCTTGACAAAACCTGACGTGTGACAATCAAACATTCCATTCACTCTGGTTACCTCCCTTCCTTCACAAATCCTGCAGCCCCTGCTTTCCTACTCGGCAACCTCTTCTGCCTCCTTTACACCAAATCTAGCTTTGGGTAGAGGCGGAGGTAAGAAGCCGGGTAAAGTCAGATGAGCCAGGAAGCTCTGTGATAATTTTAATGGCTTGATCCCAGAGGGAACACTTCAGTGCTTCAGTCTCTCCAGGACTGGTTACATAGGACAGGCATTACTGCAAGCTGGAATAGATCCAAGGTTCAGAGTGGCTCCCTTCAGAGGGGACAAGTGACTGTCCAAACATACACGTTCTGCTGTTTTGCTGAATCCCTAGTGGGAAGGGGAAACAGTTCAAAGGCATCTGCTTCCCTCCACCTGACCATTATCTAATTCTTCCTTCTTTTGCTAACAACACCATGGTGTGCCTATGGAAAACCTCTCCTCCCATACTTTTAAGTTGCTTGGTTCCCCCAAAGCTGACCTCAGTCTCCTTCCAGCATGAGCATATGACCCATGCGTGGACCTTCATGGAATTCTAATCCTCCTGCTCCCACCCTCCCTACCAGCCGTGCATCAGTGATTGGTTCATCCAAAACTGTCAGTGAATCTCAAGTTATTTTGTGGGTCTGGGGACTAAACCCAGGGCCCTGAACAGGCAAGACAAGCACTTTTGCAACTGAGCTACATCCCAGCCTTTAAGACTCATTAAAATTGTTGGGAAAGGCAGGTCCCCTTTCTACTGGGGTTGCTACCCTGGTTGTATGTAAGCTTAGAATTGTTGAGGGTCATCTTGTCACCTTGGGAGGAAAAACCTGTTTGAAATGAAGCCAAAACAAAGACAGCGAAGTGGAGAATATAGAGATGGAATCTGTGTAACGTTAATTGAGCACCTGGATCCAGCTAAGCCTGAATCTGTATTCCCCCAGGATTTTGGAGATAGATAAGACAATAAATTCCCTTTTGGTTTCTTCCTCTGGTTTCTATCACATTTCTGTCCTAGCTGCAGAGAATCTGGTGCTAACGGAAGGTTGGGAGAGAAGAACTGGGCATTACCACACTCTACCCAGCCTGGCTGAGAGAGTTCATGGGCCAGGCAACTTAGTCCATGGAGAAATGGCTGTAATACGCCTGGATTCATTCACCAGCAGATGCTCAGGGGGTTCTTTCCCAGTAGGGCTGACTCAGTGTATAGGAAGATCATGAACTTGAAACCAGAATGTCTAGGGTTCCAATTCTAACTGTACAACCTGGAAAAGCCATGAAACATCTTGCTAAACTCTCTCCCCTCTAAATATGGAAATAATAAGATAGAAGCTATGGTATGAGGTTGCTTTTAAAATTAAATAATAGATGCACAAACGTCTTAATATTGCTGGGTGCAGTGGCACATGCCTATAATCCCAGCGACTTGGGAAATGCAGGCAAGAGGATCAAGTTCAAGGCGAGTCTCTGCAACTCAGTGAGACTGTCTCGAAATAAAAAGCAAAAATGGCTTGGGGACATGCCTCGGTGGTAGAAGAGCCCCTGGGTTCAATCTCCAGTACAACAATGAATAAACAAATAAGATGTTTTAGTACAACAAGCAATCTGTTTATGCCTATTAACAGATGCTCTAAAAATGCCAGGTTTGATTATTATTTTATTTGTGGAAGTGCAACCCAGCCGCTTTGGATTCCATGAAGCCACATCTTTATGGAGTTGAAACTCAGTTGAAAAGCACAGCCAGCTCGCGGTCATGCAGGAGATGTTGTAGTGGATAGTGTCTGTAGTCCTCTTAGCCTATTGCCAAAAATGACCAAACAAACCTGTGGATCCTCCAAACCAAACTGCTTCCAGGATCATCAGCAAACTTTGATTACAGAAACCAACACAAGAAGGAGAAAAATAAATCATCTTTGAGAGGTTAAGCAGATTTGGGTTCAAAGCACAGTTCCATACTCTACACAGTGTCCTGAGCAAGGCATTGCCTCTCTAAATTCCAGAGGATTAATATAAGAGGACTATACTACCTACCTTCGTAATTTTGGGGAGGGTTAAACAGGGTGGGAATGCAAAAAGCTGGGCTCAGAGCAGACCCCCACCATATGACTGTAGGAACCCCACAGCCCTAGCACCAGCCTGGAGTTACCTTCTCTTAGCCTCTTCATATCGAAGACGCAGTCTGACCTTTTCTGCCAATTGATTGTTGCCGCTGGTGCCGAACTAGAGGGCGAGAGCAGAGTCGGGAGTTACACAGCTATTGTGGCCGCTACTGAGCTATGTTTCGAGAGCTCGGGAAGGACTTGACAGCTTGTGTGGGGCAGAGCAAAGAACAGCCCTCGATTCTTGGGCTGGCTTGTGGACGGCAGGGAAGCTAGTTAAGCAAAAAATACTTCTCTTCCTTCAGGTCATGGAAACAGTCTCAAACTGACATCCATCCCTTGAGGAAGAGAAGCCGAGGGTCTAGAAGCCCCAAATGGCTCAGAGCCAATGGAGGCAGGAGAGGTAGCAGGTAAGAAAAGACAGGGACAGGAAATCCATAAGAAAGCCATCCTGGGGTGCTGGGAAGGGGGCAGTAGAAAACTCAGGCTGCAGTCAGGACTCAATCCTGACCGCACATGGAGAAGGTCCTAGGATTTAGGAGGCACGGGGTCTCTTCAGGAATACCTGGCTTACATGTGGCTTTTAGCTGGACATGTGGATGGTGTGGGGAAGGAGGGAACAGCTCTATGCCCTGTGCTCCTCTGTCAAGAGCCATAAGAAGCTACAAGGTTCCCCAGACAACACATGGATACAGCTTCTCTTCCCAAGCTGGAGGATGCCCCTGACATCTGACGGGAGTAGTCTTTAGCGCAGAAGCTGGAGGTAGTCTGGCTATGTCATCTGCTCTAGTGAAACTCTCCAAAAGTTACAGCTCACCATGAGTTGGCGCTACCCATGATCCCCATCGGAACAGCACTTCACTGCTCATGACCCACTGGGACTGCGCTTTAATTAGGAGTCACACAGCTGTGTGAAAGCGGCACACATAGCTTTGGAACTAACAGGAGGAAAATATCCTCTGCCTTCCAGCTGAATGGAGCTGCGCACAGTATGACAGAAACCAGAGGAAGACACTTTGTCCTTTAAAAGTGTTTTCCATGCAGGTCTAGAGGCACCAGTACCTGGCCAGGTAATGTCAGAGCGGAGGAGCCCTGAGCTGGTGCGCTTCCCTGACCCACCTGCCAGAGCTCTGGGGCCAGGAGCTGTGAGAAAAGGTGCTCCCCAGGGTGGAGTTGGCAGCCAGTGAAAGCAAGCAGAGGGCACCTGCCTGGAAGCCCTCCTGTGGGACCCGCCTACTCACACTCCCCGAGATGTCCGTCTGGGAGCTCACGTCCAAGTACTGTTTCGGCAGTGGGAAGCCTGAGCTCTCCAGAGAGCTGCTGCTGGACCACAGGTCGGAGTGAGACCCTCTGTCGGTGCAGAAGCCATCCTTGAGCATGGTGAGACTCTGCAGGCAGAGGGGGACAGTGTGTAGGTTAGTCATGCATCTTCCAGGTCTGCCAGGCACTGGAGGGCTTTCCTGGGCATCTTCTCTAATCCAGGAATCTGTGCTCACCCCTGACACCCAGCTGATGCCATGCAGAGGGCTCCGAGTGGGCGCTTACAGGACCTTTTACATGGAGACAGTAGGGTGCATGTGGGCTCAGCGCAGGGCACAATCCCTGCTGTATCTTCCTAGCTGTGCCATCTAAGCTGGAATGATTAACTTGTCTATGCCTCAACTTCCTTTCCTGTAAGATGGGAATGACCCTAGGTGCTACCTCACAAGACAGTCACATTGATTAAACTGATGACAGTGTGAAATGTGGTATAGCCAACACTCAGCAACGGTCGGTTTCACTAAGAGCTCACTGAGTCCTGACAATAGCTCTTTGAGGAATGACTTGTGATTATTCCCCCTTTTATCAAGGAGAAGCTGGCAATGGTCAGAGCCAGGATTTGGACTTGACTTTGTTGCTCTGTGTTCTTAACTGCTAATCACAACAGGAATGCTCCTTGCTGTCCAGGAGCACCCTGTCTGAACGTTTTCACTGGGCTGCTGTCTCGGCAAGAGTTGTGGAAATACTCTGTCTTAGAGCATAAAGCTTCCTTTACTTAGCAACTTGCAGCCAGCAGCTCTGGGTCTTGGACTTTTAACCTGCCAATGGCAACCATGATAGAGATCTCTGAGGTCAGGGTGGTTCCTGTGTGGGGAGGTGGTATGCCCAGGGGTTAAGCAAATAGGCTTTTGAGTCAGGTGCTCGGGGGTTTGAATCCTGGCTCTATCCATTGTACTGAGTCCTGCAGTCCTTATCTGTAGAATCAAATTAAAGCAGAGTTGATACAGAAGGCAGGTCAGACCCATTGCACCAATGCATGCAAAGTCCTTGGCACAGCTGCCTGGCGTGGTAGAGAATAACTCTTCTCCTGTGTTCAGTTCCCAGCACACAGTGAGAACACACATACACAAAATGATTACAGAGATACTACATCCTGATGTTGAGATTAACGATGCTGAAACCATCTCCTTCCATTTGCTTCATTGAAAGATAAACCCAGTGGCCAGAGCTAGGGGCAAGGACATGGCCTTTGGGGTATGCCTGACGGTGTTCACCCCAGCTTTGCCACTGACCCTATGTGGCCCCAAGTCAGCCATCTAGTACACTGAAGCCTCCAATCTTTCCTCTATAAAATGGGACCAAACTCCAAGAAGACTAGTCAAGGTCAAGTTGCTCTTGTCTGAAATGCCTGGGTCAGGAATTGTTTCAGACTTGGATCTTTACAGATGCATATACACCATGAGCTATCTCAGGAAGGGACCCAAGTCTAAACAGGAAACTGTTGTCCACATGGCTTATGTGCACAGCCAGGAGGTGACCTCATAGGAGACCTTCGGTGCACCTGTGTTCCACCACAGGTCAGGTGTGGAATTTCCCATGGGGGCATCATGTTGGTGGTCAAAAGTTTCAGAGAGCATTTCACAGTCTGGATTTTTGGCAAGGAGTAAAAAGAGGGCAGTGGTCCCGAGGGATGTGGGAAGAATGTGCATGCAGGGGTACGAGGAGGACTGAGCTGGGTCCATGTGACTGGGAATGCACGTACCTTAAGGAGATCTTGCTTTTCCTTTTCCCCACAGGTGATGGCCTTCTTGATGGCTTTGGTTTCTCTCAAGACAGCCTGAGCTTCATCCAGTTTGTAGCTGCCCTGGGCATCAGACATTTTCTTATCGATTCTAGAAGACAGGTGATGGAAAAGGTCACACCCAGGAGGGACAAGGTTTCCCCAGGGGAAGTGCAGGCCAGTACTTCAATTCCCCAAGCAGTCTCCTCTCTGTCCTGCATGCCCTTCCTCTTCAGGTCCCACTTGTGGGGTGTGGCGTGGAAGGTCCCTGTTAAATCACAAATGTCCCACAGCAGGTGGCTGCAGAAATAAGCTGCTTTTGAAACCAAGAGTCCTAAGCGTGGGCCCTCACAGGGAGCCTCTGGATCCCCTCCCTGGTCCTCTAGGCAGGGAAGGCGGAGGCCCAGATACCAGGCACAGAGCGGTGACACTGCACTCCTTCTGTCCTTGATGATCATTTCCTACAGGAGCATCCCTGTCTTGACTCTGCACGGCTTGGGAACAGAGCTGAGCGTGTTTGAATAGTTTCAGCCTCTGGCACAGGATGGTTGCAATCTGGGCATCTCAATCTCCACCCACCTGATAAACTTGACCACCAAACCCTCCTCTGTTTATGGCCTCCCTAAACTTCCACATGCATGTCTCCATACATTGCCTACAGTCTTCTGGGGGAGGGAGCCAAAATCACCCCTGTTCAAGAAGCACCATCCTTGATAATTATATATGTTGAATCACAGGATCAAAACTCCCAGCGGAGTAACCTTGGATACAGCTCCCAACCACACAGGGTCTCCGTTTCCTCCTCTGAAAATGTCTAGAGCATGTCATCTGCCTGGCCCATGCACAAGGAGTTGTTAGGGATGTCAAATGGGGTGAAGGATGGCAAATCCTTTGGTGAGCTAGGAAGTGCTGCACAAATGAAAGTGCTGCACAAAGACACCTCAAGCCCAGAGAGCTCACTGGTTTATCCAGGACCTAGATGCAAATTTGTTTGGATGGGGGCAAAAGGTGTCAAAGAAAGGGAAAAAAGTAAAATAAAGCTAGAGCTAAGCTAATTTTTTTGTTTGTTTGTTTGCTATATTTTTTACAAGGCTGAAATGGATCTCAGGGCCTCACGTGTGCCATGCAGGTATTCTACCACCAGACTCCAATCTAAAGGTCCTCACACAGTTTTCCAAAGGTCAGACCAAACCAGATGGTTGTTGTTGGTGGTGGTTGGGGAAGAGGGCTGGAGGCAGGCGGGAGAAGGATCTGAGAGCAGATCTGAGAGTGCTTTTAACTGCTTCACACTTTCATCAAAGGCTGGGGCTGCATTTTCAGTAGAGGGCGGAGAAGAGGAAGTCTTACAGTCTGAGGGACACCACAAGCCCATTATTTCGGGATAAGAAAGCCTCCTAGGCATTCTTCTCTGCTTTCCTGCTAGAGGCCAAATTGTTCTGGGCTAAAAATAGCTGGAATGGGGAATCACTGCTCTGACCAGGTTGGTTTTCACCCTGTCTCGTGGCCTCATCGTCTGGGCCTGGGGTGGAGGGAGGCAGGGAACTTGGTCTCCACACAGCCTCCCCTGCGGTTACTTCAGCCTCCGTGGAGAGAATACAAAGCCTCGTTTATGTCTCCCCACTAAAAATAGCCTGTGGATTCCTTTGGAGGACTGGGGCCTGGGCAGGACTGCCAGGTCCACTGAGATCCATCTCAGATTCAGTCTGAAAAACTGGTGTAGGAACGATTTCCACAGCAGAATCCTGCCCAAGATGCTCTGTGGAGCAATAAGTGGGGAACAAGTGGTCTGGGGTGGGAGGTGGTCCTGCCTCCGACTGGCCAGGGAGGTGAGTGGCGGGTGCAGGGACAGCTATTTGCTTCAGCATGTCCAAGCGCCAGGGTCTGGAGGGGGCTGTGCCCAGCTGTCTTCTGCTAACAGGGTGAGAACGGCTCGGAATCCCCACAGGACCGGGCAGAAGTGGTGTGCCTGCTGGGCTGCACAGAGCCTCTACCTGATTCCTTCAAGGGCCTTAGCAACCAGACTCTGGAATTTGGCTCCAGAAAGTAGCTCTGAGAGGGAACACTCTCGGGATGGAGCTGGGGTGGGAGCGGGTGGGGGAGAACAAAGGGTCACCATTATGTACGCAGTGAATGAATCTTTTTTTCCCCCATAAAGGCAAAGAAAAGTTGTGTGTGTGTGTGTGTGTGTGTGTGTGTGTGTGTGTGTTTGGGGTGGGGGGTGCGCATGTGTTTTAGGATTTTCAAAGTGCAGCTGTCCTTCCTTTCAGGCTCTCTGAGATTCACACACCCAGTAGCCACACAGAAGCAGGGCAAAGACTGATGGCAGTGGACCATTCCCGGCCTTGTCCAGACAACTCTTACCTGGGCACAGTTTCTGTGACTGTGCAGGAAGACTCTGCTCGACCCCCCAACCCCAGCCAATCGCCAAGTCCCAACCCCTTCCTATTTGCAGGGGATCACGGGAGCAGGGGAGCTGAATTCCAAAGCTTGTGTTCAGTTTTTTTTTTTCCTTTTCAGGTTCCTCTAAGAGGTTTCCTTCAATCCTTTCCAACCTTTCTCCTTCTTTTTAAAGATGCGGTCATCGACACCGAGTCAAACAAATGGATTCGTAGGGGATGGTAACTGCCGAACACATCTTAGCTGGTACCATTGCCATCATGAATCCAACACAACCGCGCTTAGGAAATGAAAGAGCTGTGTCCTGTTGGGCTGCACGTCAGCCTCTAGGGGTGAAAATGACATCTGGTCAAAGTGACCAGAGGGAAACTCCTAAGACACTCCTGAGGGTTGAGATCTACCTTCCCCCATGCTCAGCTGAGAGTGGGCATGACCCAGTGGGGAGGTCCCCACTGGACCCTAAAACACTCAAAGGGAGATGGAAGACTTATGTTTCCTAGGCATGGGGAGGGGGCTCTCAGGGATAATGCCACCAAGGGAGGTATCAAGACACAAGCTTTAAAACCCAACAGTCCAACAGTATCAACACACACACACACACACACACACACACACACACACACACACTCAAATAGTTATAATAACCCAATAGCCCTGGACATGGAGTGCTTAGCATTTCCCTAGCACCAGAAGAAAAACAAAATCCAGTAGTCCTGGGTTCTGGTCCCAGCTCGATGCTTGCTGGCTGGGTGGCCCTGGGCATATTTCCAACCCTGTACCTCCATCTATAAAAGGGCAGTACCAAAAAATGTTCTTAAGAGGTAAGAAGAATAAGACCAGATGGCCAGAGTGAAAGAGGCTCCTCAGCCCAGGGTCGAGCTCAGGGCAGATGCAAAGTCTACCCAAGTCCAAGAGGACAACTAGCCAGAGGTCGGCACCAAACTCTTCCTACATGCCAGGTTCTCTCATGCCCTAGGTAGGGATTTTTCTAATTCAATCTCTATAACCTCAACTCTTTCTGATAGACATAAAGGCTCAGAAGGGTTAAGTCACTTTTCCCTGGGATTTGAACCCTGGCCATCTGCCTCCTGAGGCTGCATTCCCAGCCCTCAGCCACGATGCACAAGAAAGAAGACCCCTCCTTCCCCACTGCCTGCAGGAGCAAAGGAGTCTTATCTGGGCCAGATATCAGACACAGGGAGGGGTAGGAGGAGGCTTGCCTTTGGGCATTCAGTGTCAGCTTACCAAACAACAAGAATTTTCAATGCTGCTCCAGGGCGACAGACAAAGTGGTAAAACAGGTTTGCAGGGGTTAGGAGAATAATGGGAGGTGCTCTAGCCAGAAGCTCTAGAGGACTGCAGAAGCGGGGAGGGGAGGGCACGCTCTGTTAGATGATGTGGGAACTGTTAGATGATGTGGGAACGAGTGGCCCTTAGGTGGGAAAGTGGAGGACACTGACGACTGCTCATTAGGCCCCAAATAGCAATTTTTCAAAGTTCACACTATTGCTTCGGATTGTCCTTGGTGCTGATGAAGATTCCCAAGAAGCATAAAACAGAGTCTTTGGACTTAATGAGTTTAGAATCTGGTTTGAGAGATATGATTGGCACATGTATGTATACAAATAAATATATACATAAATAACACACATAAATAGATACATAAACAAACGGAAAGCTAAAATGTGTAGCAATTTGTCAAACAAAAAAACATACCCAATTTATCTTACAGGATATACTTTGGACAAGGTCACAGTTTTTACCACATGTGTTGTACTGGATTTGAGGTGGCCCTCCAGGTGGTGGGGGCTTGTGCAATGGGAGGATATGAATGTGAAATAACCAAACCCCTCACTGGGGTTCACAGTTCATGGAATAGGACTTTTAGAGGACATCCAAAGGCTGGGGTGGTGGCAAAAGAATCGTGACCGTGGACTTGAGAACTCACGAGATGAGGAAAAGCTACAGTCTGGGAGAGACCAAAAGCAAGGGACTACAGAAAGAGCTGTCCATAGATAGTGTGGCCTTCTTGGGACTCTGAGTGACAGGTCTCTTAGAAGGTAGAGATCTGGTGTCATGCTAAGTGCATCAGTGAGGACCCCCTTTGTGGTGAGCCCAACAGATACACTGAACACAATTCAAGGACTGGGTCCTGGTCACATGTTGTGGTTAACATAACAAGCTAGCATTTACTGTGCACTTGCTATGTGACTCAGTTTCCTCGTGTATATAGGGGGTTAACTAAAAGAAAATTTCTCACAGAGTTGCTCTGAGGAGGGAAGGAGTTTACCCACGCAGGAACACTGAAGGCATCTCTGGCACAGAGTAACTGCTTGACAAAGTTTAGCTAGCACAATCACCGGCGTGACAGTGAACACACTGCCCTTAAGAGCCCAAACATCTCCATCTTACTTGGCTGCCTGGCAGCTTCTAAAAGCAAATATGACATCTGGTCAAGGGATCCTGGGAACTCCGTAAGGCCCCCGTGAAGGGCCATGCACGTGGCATGGTGTAACTTCTCTAGTAATTTGTGTATTTCTGGAAGACGTCCCCGTTCCTTCAGTGGGTCACTAGGTGAAGTTGTGGCTCAGGTTAAGGGTCATGGAATTAAAGGGGTTGTGTGTTCGTGTGCATGAGACTCTAGTGGTCTGCCAGAGAAGCCGAGGCGTGTGCACCGGAGTGCTCAGCAACGCTGGCTTCGAAGCCTGGATAGTAAGACTTAGCTGAATGGAACAGACTTTTGTGGCTCCAGGAGTTCCGAGGAGGATGAGAGCCCTGTGATCTAAAGCGATTCTCCTTTCCTACCTGGGGTCCATATTGTCAGTCAATGCCATTGGAAAAGAACTTGAACAGAATAGTTAAAGAGCTCATTTTGAGAGGTGAGGAAGGGATCTAAAGGAGAGAGACAGAGGAGGTGAGGGCAGCTGAGGCGGGGGGGGGGGCCGCCCCATGCTCTGCCCCGCTGGCTGGACTTACTTCTTCAGGGTCTGAAAACCACGCTCTTTAAACTGTAGCTCATGCTGCAGGTGAACCATCTCTCTCTTCAGCTTGTTGACCTGGATGACAGAAGACCACACAAGGGCAGGATCAGAGGCTGACTGAGAGCTGCAGGTCTAGAAGGGGAACCCACAGCACCCTGCACAATGACTTGGGCCACACTCCCCGGGCCACAACACCCTTCCCTCACCAATGTGGGTCTTGTCTCTGCAGCTGCCCATTCAGTCAAACACCCCAGCCAGTTTCCTTAGGTCCTGCCCAGCCAGTCCTTGCTCCAGGGAGACAGGAAGTAGTCAGGAGCTGGCCACTTCACCTCGGAGAGAGCTGGGTCTCCTCAGTTGTTAGCAGTGAAATCTCTCTTAAGCCACTGGGCCATTCTGAGGCGCCCTTTCCTGCTCTGATGGATGAAGATGGCACTTCCCCGGGTTGTGTGTGAGGTAGCAGACAGTGGAGGTGAGAGGCAACAGAGGAACATCAGAGGCGAGACACGCCCCAGAGCCAGGCCCAGCCAATAGGGGGGCTGACTGCCTGCACAGGGATTAAACTTTGCAAATGGGTTGCTAAGAAGCCTGGATACACACAGTTCCTTTCCAAAATTACCTGAAGGCCTGGCAACATGGAGCTCACATGCCATCATGGGTGCGGCACACTAGAGCTGAAACTCTAGTACCCCCTAAGAGAGGCCACACCTCCCTAGACTGACAGTCCCCCAACTTCCGACTGCCTCCCCCAGAGCCCATCTCGTCCACTTACGTTTTCTGGTAGACATCTGAGCTTGTGGAAACTACTTTGATGTACCTAAACTAGTGTTCCAACTACTGACTTTACCAAGAGCAAAACACCTAACCACTGCATCTTAGTTTCCATATCAGTAAAGTGGGAATAATAACATTCATCTCTAAGGTGGTCAAGAATTAAATAAGAGAGAACATGCAACAGGTAGGAAGAGAGTACGGAATAATAAGAACTTTGGTCTAAGACTTGAGTCTCTTGGGCCCCAGGGCCAGTTTCTCAGCTCCCGTCAGCCTTGTTGTTCATCTTTAAGATGTACATGACACTGGCTGCTGCATGGGGCTGCTGCAAAGACAGAGAGGACTTGCGATGACCAGGTCAGCACTAGGTCGGGTGTATGGCAGCTGTTGTGAGGTGGTAGCTGTTATGACCATCATCCATACCACAACCCCTGCTCTGTTGTTATTATCTGGGGCCTGGCCTGGATGAAGCATCTACTCTGGTCTAGTGGCCCCAGGTTTTGGTGATCCTGCAGCATGGCAGAAGAGGCCCTACCCGGGATTTTGCAGTGGCAATCTCGGCTTTCAGGATCTCGGGGTCATACTTCGAGCTGGATGATGAGCCAGAGACCACTGTAATGAAAAACCAAAAGAATTTCAGAAAAAGAAATACATTTTAGCAAAGTTGGCTTTTTACCCTTCTAAACAAACTCAGAAAGGAAGCACTAAAAGAGAATAACCTAAATGTCCAACAAAGGGGGATTTCCTAAAGAAATATGGTACATGGGTATTATTTGTTGAATAAAGATACAACTCATGCAATTTAAACTGTTGGTGCAGGGCTGGGGATCAGCAATTATAAAGCACTTGCCTAGTATGCACAAGGAGCTGGGTTCGATCCTCAGTACCTCAAAAAACAAAAAGGAAAGGAAAGAAAATGTGCAAAACACTACATAGTAGGGAAATGTCTGAAACCTATTGTTTGTTACACGAAAATTAGTTTACAAAGAAATAGAAATAATTTAAACTCAGAAAACGTACATAGTTTACAAATATACACACATGTATCTTTAGAAAGAGCCGAAAGAAATATACCATACTGATTCTTCTAGAGTTGGATGATAAATGGTATTAATTTTCACCTTCTTATTTTTCTCTTTCCTACATTTTCTAATATAAATATGTTTTAATCACAAAAAACACTAGAAATGATTCTTATTCCTTTCTAATATTAACATACATATGAAAAGGAAAATAAATATTATGCATATCCTACCACCCTAATGTAATTATCCTTTTCCCAAGTTGCCTTCTGCTGTTTATCTACAGTTCTATCATATTGTAATTTTATTCCATTTTAAAAACACTATTTATCTTTAAAAGGGATTTTATGGCTTATAAAAATGAACACAACAGAGTAAAATACATAAAATAAAAGTCAGAAAATGAGACAAAGGGGGAGAATAAGGGCAAGGAAAGTCAGATTGTGAGTATGAGGTTAGGACTCGCTTCCTGACAAGAGGCACCACAAACCTGGCTCTGAGCTTCCTGACTGGTGCTGGGGAGAGGGAAACATGGCCAGATATGAGACTTATCGGGTCCCTACCTTATATTCAGCCCCGGTGTCCGGAACAGGATGGCTATTCTAGGTAGGAAAGCCAGAGATATAGCTTTCTCCCCTGTGAGCCCTTACTTACACTGGATAATCAATTCCACTGTCTCCCCTTTTCACTTAGCAGCATCTGAACACTGGCCATTCACCTGTAGGGAGATCAACTACTGAGAACTGGGGTTTCTGAGAACAGAGAAGCTTATTTGGAAATTGCTGGCAATTTTCAGTGTCTGGAAGCGAAAGTAACAGTCATGAGGAGGTTCTTCTGCTCTTTGGATTTAGTGAAAATACTCTAGTGGGCCTTTGGGTCATGCATGTGAAAAGTTAAAATGTAACATTGGGAAGTTTGGAAAAAGAGAAACCGTTCTCCATAATAACAAAAAATGCATCTGCCGCAGCCTTTCATTTCAAGACAATGGTGATGGTGGAGACTGGGATTTACCAGAAGAAACAGGTAGGAGTGGATAGGGCCCTACCGCCTTGTCTTAAGCATGGCACAGGGACTCTAGATACAGAGGTGTTTTGTTTTTTAATATATATATTTTTTTAGTTGTAGAAGGTATTTTGTTTATCTATCTTTATGTGGTGCTGAAGATTGAACCCAGTACCTCATACATGAGAAGCAAAGCACTGTACTACTGGGCCACAACCCCAGCCCCAGAGGGGTTTTGTTTTTGATGGAAGTTTTCACTTTGTGCCTTCTAATTCTTCTCGTTGGACGTGGGAGTTTCAGAGAAGGACCTGGGAGGATACAGAGCTAGAGGTGCTGCCCTGACCATATTCCCCAAACGGGCACTTTTCAACTACAGTGTGAAAACTGTGGCTCAGGCTATTTGTTACCCGCCGATTGATAGTAAGACGTGGAGAAGAGCCTGTCGGAGGAGTGTCAAGTGGAAAGAACACGGGGGATAGGTGCAGACAGGTCATGGGCAGGGCCTGTTCTATGAGCTCCGTCCTGCCAGCCCCTCCCTTGGTATTAGGCAGCGCCGATGTTGCTGGGTCTACGCTGGGGGAACTGGTAAGGAGACCGTGACAGCAGCCTGCAAGAGTCCATTCGGAATGGCAAGACCTGATCCAGACAGGCAGAAGCTGGCCACGGGGACCAGTCCCTCTGCGGCTGACCTGTAGACTGAGTTAGCATCCCCCGGCCATGTTCAGAAACCCTAGAAGGGAAACCAAAGAAGAACAGACCCCCACCAACTGGCCTGCCAGGGTATTTGATTTTTATTTTGTAGAATATTACTGGGAAGTGTACAATTTGTACCCAATGCTGCTGAAATGGAATATATTTTAAGTACATTTTTGTGGAAATAAAAAAAATGCATTCATAAAAGTAAATAAACTGTATGTGTATAGCTTGAAGAATTTTGACAAGAGAAAACACACATGATCAGATTTCCTGGGTCTGATCAGCCTCCCGGGTCTGCCTTCTCTTCCCCACACTCCATAAAAAGAAGTTTATCTTCAAACAAGATCCTAAAGACAGCCAGCTTTTACTGTTTAGTTATATGTGAACACAGTTTATAAATCTAACATAGTACAAGGTTTGCTATAAGAGATGTTCAACAACCCTATTTCCCTAACACCCCCAAAGGAAACCATTTTCAATGGATTCAGATCCTTCAGATCCTTCCCTTCCCTTCTCTTCCCTTCCCTTCCTTCTCTCTTGCTCTCTTTTTCTCTAGTGCTAAGGGATTGAACCTAGGGCCTCATGCATACTAGACAAGTGTCCTACCACTGAGCTTCCTCCCCAGCCCTATCTATCTACCTCTATGTCTCTAACAGATAATATGCATAAATTGCTGCTTCTTGGTCTTTACAGTTTTAGGCATTATTTATTCATTTCTCCCTCTGAAGTTAGGGATTTGCTCTGCTTGCTTCCAGCCCCTACACCATACACACGCCTCTCTCCTACCTTCCCATCCTCTTAATTAACACAGCGTATTTGGGGGGAAGCAATCCAGCATTTGCATTATTTTCATTCAGCAAACATCTTGCTTGGGACAGAGCCACTTTTCCTTTCAAGCACATTTTTTTTTTTATTGTCCCCTATCTCGAGTTAATAACAGTCATTTTCCTGATTGCTTAGTTCCAACAAACTTACACTAATTTAACCTCTCATCCTGCCAGTTATCTAAACTCTCACTGGAGGCGCAGAACAGTGCGCACCCCGCCAGCTTCCGCTCCTGCATCAGTGTGCGCCCTGAGGCCCCCTCACCTTACTCTGGGCATCCTCCTCGCCTCCCCTCTCTTCCCTGTATCCCAGGTCTCCCTCTTCTGGTTGACTCCTTATTTTGGAAGAATACCACTTCTGCTAGCTAGCTTCCTGAGAAAAGAAACATGAAGGAAATAAATTCTTTGAAATCTTGCTTATCTCAAAATAACTTTATTCTACCCTTCACTTAAAAGTTAGTTGTACTAGATATAGAATTCTAGGTCGAAACTGATTTTCCTTAATATTTTAAAGGCACTGCTCAATGTCTTTTGAGTTCCCAGCGACGGATGTGAGATGCCTAGAGCTATTCAGAGTCCTGGTCATTATTTCATGATCTACCTTTTCTCTCTGGGAGCCTTTGCGGCCTCGCGATATTCCCAAGGTTTGAAGTTTCCTAATGATGTGTCCAGGTGTGCTTTCAACCATTGTGCTGGGAACCCAGTGAACCCTTTCAGTCTAAAAATCCTCCCCCTTCAGTTCTGGGGAAACGTACTGAATTTTATTTCATGGATACTCCTTCCTCTGTTCTGTTTTCAGCTCTTCTTCCTGGACCCTTATTTTCCTCTTATTTCCAATCTCACTGTATTTTTGTTCTACTTCTTACAAGGCTTCCTCAGTTTTATTATCCAGTCTTCCTGCGGAGTTTTCATTTCTGTGATCATATCGTAATTTCCAGAGCCTCGTGTTAGTCTCCGAAGGTTCGTGGTGTAGAATGGAGCGCCCTGTTCTCGTGTCAAGGTTGTGAGCTGCTCCTGAGGTTTTCTTCTCATGTAGACCCCTGCTTCCTCTGAGGTGGCCCCTTTGCCATGTGGCCAGTCTCCATTTTTCCTGTTATGGAACATCTGGAGTCCCTCGTGTTTGCCCATGCTTAGGAAAGAGCGCTCAAGAGCCCATCTGGAGAGGCCTTGGGCAGTATGAGCTGCACGGTACATGATCTGGTTGGCTGCTTTCCCTTAGGAGTCCTCCATGTCACCATCGTTACACTGTTTCTCTTCACATCTCTTTTCTGGCCACAATTCCCATCCCATGGCCTGCCACCCTGAAGGGCACCAAGGGAAATAGGAGGGCTGAGGTCTCCAAACCCAGCATACCCATCCATGTTCATGGGCTCACCATCTTTAGTGTGGCACACCGTGACGTTGAACTTGCCTGGCATCCTCCAGTCTAGAAACTGCTCTCCTCTCTCCAAAAAATAAATCTGTGGTCTTTTGCCAGGTAGTTGCCTGCTATAACAATTTGGGGAGGGATCTGATGGTGGGTCTCAGAAACAACTTTCACCAAATGTTCTCAGAGATCCTCCTCAGCTTGGGCCTTTCTAGAGACAGCGGGTGCCAACATCCCAGGCTTTGGCAAGTGCCCTGCATGGACTATTGCAGTCAGTCTTCCTCACTACGGGCCCATTTTCTCTTCTCTCCGTCTCCCCAGGAGGCTGCTGTCTGTTCGTCTACTCCACAGCTTCCAAATCTTATTGCTGCTCTTTCTTCTGAAATTCTCTCTATCCTTATTATGTTCCTTTTAAAACAAAATGTCTTACATGATAGTTTCTAAGTTCAGGAGTGAGTGGTTCAGAAGGGTTGCTTGACTGACATTTTTTGGTGGGGAGGGTACCGGGGATTGAATTCAAGGGCGCTCAGCCACTGAGCCACACCCCCAGCCCTATTTTGTATTTTATTTAGAGACAGGGTCTCACCGAGTTGCTTAGCGCCTCAGTTTTTTTGCTGAGGCTGGCTTTGAATTCGAGATCCTCCTGTCTCGGCCTCCTGAGTTGCTGGGATTACAGGCGTGTGTCACCGTGCCTGGCTCCAACTGACATTTTTAAGTAAAAAGCCTTAAGTTTATTTTTCATACAGGAACCTAAAGCCTAGAGGATTGAAGAAGTGTGGTGAGATCAAGAACCCCACTTTCCTGAACCCTCACCTTTTTAAGGCTGGGAGGAACCAAGTGTAGGCCAAAAACTTTAGTGAAGTTAACTGGTAAAGTTGGACTAATTAAAGAGAATCTAGGTTTCTCTTACACCTGGGTATAAATTCTAGCTCTGACACTTTCTACCAATGTGACCTTGAGGGGGCCACTTGCCCTATCTGGGCCTCAGTTTCCCTGCACTTAGAATGGGAATAACATTCTCTTGAAGGATTGTGTGTTTGAGTGGTGAGGGAGAGGACTAGCCTGTGGCTCTCTAGGGTGTACAGTAGATGCACATTAAACGACAGCTCCCTCTTCCTTCCTTCCCCACAGAGTTAGACACTTCAACAGAGACCGAAAACAAAGTCTCCATGCAAGGGCAGGGCCCTGTCTGTGTCAGACCCAAGCAACTAGGGCCAGGTGGTAAAGTCCTCACAAGCCCCAGCAGGCCGTGGGAGTCAGAGGAGAAGCAGGTGACCTCACCGGTCTGTCACCCCAAGAGCTTGACTTGGAAGACAAACCTGGCTTGTAAAACCTGAAAAGGAGTCATGATGAGCTTTAGTCACACCTCAATTAACTGGGATACTTGGGCTGGGGGACTCCCCAGTACTGTCTGGTTTGAGTCTCAATTCAGTTGCCTGAAATGACCTCAGTCCTGGAAGATAGAAGATCCTCAACCCTGAAGATGGCGGTGGCCTTGAAGGGCTGGGGCAGCTCTTGGGGCTGTCTGAAAGTCAGACACAGGGCAGAAGAACTACTTCATCCCTAATTCCTACCATTGGCCAGGTATCTGCAAGCTGAGGACCCATATCTGAAGTGCATGGGACACAAGTGCTTTAGATGTTGGACTTCAGAACATTGAACACACATAATGAGATACCTCGAGGATGGGATGCAGGTCAAAAGAGAAGATTCGTTTATGTTTCACAGACACCTTATACAGACAGCCTGAAAGTAGTTTTATTTTCTTTTTTTGGCAGAACTCAGGGGCACTCGACCACTGAGCCATATTCCCAACCCTATTTTGTATTTTATTTAGAGACAGGGTCTCACTGAGTTGCTCATTGCCTCGCCATTGCTGAGGCTGGCTTTGAACGCATGATCCTCCTGCCTCAGCTTCCTGAGCTGCTAAGATTACAGGTGTGGGCCACCATGCTCTGCTTTATTCAATATTTTTAATAACTATGTGCAGGAAACAGTTTTATGGTGCAAAAGTTGTCATTTATGACATAATGTTGGCATTCAAAAAGTTACAGATTTTAAAGCATTTTGGATTTTGGATAATTGGATTAAGGATACTTAGTCCTTGGGCTGGGGCTGGGGCTCAGTGGTAGAGAGCTTGCCTAGCAAGTGTGAGGCACTGGGTTCTATTCTCAGCACCGCATATAAACAAATAAATAAAAATAAAGGTCCTCGACAACTATATATATTTTTTCTTCTTTTTTTTTTTTAAGGATACTCAGCCTGTATTCTTAATGCTCCCAGGAATCTGTTAAAATTTTTTGTCACTGACAATGCCAATGAATTAATAATAATTGTTATTATTTACTGACAGCTTAAGAATGTGACACATACTATTCCAAGTATTTTATTAACTAATTTAAGCCCCATAATATCTCTATGAAGATGATACTATTATGAGATCAATTTATACTTGAAGAAACCTGGGCACAGAAGTAGCATCATTAACGTGAGGCTGCATGGCTAGTAATTTGCATATTTTCAGTTGGAACCCAGGTATCTGCTTCCAACATCTACACTCTCAAACTGTGTTTCCTATTAATATTTTTGAGCCATTAGTTATTAGGAAACTGTTCTATATGTTTTCTCTAGGCCACTGCTTTTCACCTGGGGCCAACTTTCACTCCCAGAGCACATCTGCAGATGTCTGGAAACAATTTTGTTTGTCACAACTTGGGGGTGAAAGGTGCTACCGGCATCCAGTAGGTACAGATCAGGGATGCTGCAAACATTCTCCAACATGCAGGGTAGCCTCTGCAAAGATCTACCAAGCCCTAAATGTCAACCATGCTGCAGTTGAGAGACCTTAAGATGGACCTGCCAGAGGAAGGCACTCATAGTATTTCAACAACATAAGGAATCTGAGATTTTGAGAGTTCACATATGCTCCCTAAGAGGACATGCTCGGTGCTGCTAGAGCAGACCCTGAGGCCCAGGTCTTCTGACCACAGAGTCCCCTGGCCATCACCTCCTGCCAAAGCGTTTGTCATGCGAATGCTTCATTCTTGCAGTATCTGTCTGTTTTCCCCCAGCTGAGTTTTAATTTTGGACACTTTTCACTAAAGAAAATCACTAAAGAAAAATATAATGACTATTGATACATCCTCCCCTAGACTCACCAGTTTTCAGTACATTTCTACATTTGTTCTACCTATCCCACCTCCCACCCCAATTCTTCCTCTCAGTCGGTCCCTGGTTTATAGCCTACAACAAATGGTCAACGTGTCATTGACATCCGCTGATGTGCTCAGTTTGCTTAGCTTTTCCCCTTTTTCGTTACTCTTACTTCCCCAGCCCTGATCTTTCTCAGAACAAGTTGCAGACAGGATGCACATGCACCTTCTGAAAACACACTCTCCACATGCCTATAATGCCATTATTACACCTAAGAAAGTTCTGCAATGGTCAGAGAATGTCTTTTATGGCCATTTCTTCCCCAGTGTGTCGTCTTATTTAGGACGCCAGCATTTCATTTGGCTCGTATGTTGCTTTAGGCTTCTCAAGATCTAGGCCAATTACCTGGCAGATTACTGCATGTTGTGTATCTGGCTGCATTCATGAAGCAGATGTAATATTTCTGTGAAGGATTTGGTGATGTTTTCACTACATCACATTGGAGGGCATATGAGGTCAACTGGCCTCGTTATTGTTGGTGCTAATTTCACCACCCATGTAAAGTGGTGGCTGCTAATTTCCAATGGAAAAGTGCATTTTACCCTCTGAAGTTAGAAAGTAACTCGGGGGGGTAATACTTTAGGACCATGTAAACATCCTGCCCAATGGGAAGCCTTGTTTTATGTACGTCTGCTCCTTTTCCAACAGTGGAACTTGGGGATGGGGTGGGGAGGAAACCTCTTTATCTCTTTAAACCTAAGTTTCACTAGAAGCAATAATATCTCCTTTCCAGGATGGTGGTAATGATAACACTAGGCATTGAGTTCATGTGTGAAAGCCCTAGCCCCAAAGTAATGGTATTTGGAGGTGAGGCTCAGGAAGATAACTAGGTTTTGATGAGGTCCTGTGTTCATCACTCGGATGCAGATGCACCACTTTGCTCCCACCCCTGTCCTATGTCCAGCAGATGTCCAGCCTCCAGAGCTGCAAGGAAAAAAATTTCTGTAGCGTAAGCCCCTGGTCCTTGGTCTGTGGTATTTTGTTATGCCAGCCCAGGCTAAGACAGATTCACGACAGTCTCTAGAACATTACCTGACCCAGAGATGGCTAATGAATGCAATATAGTTCTTCTCTGTCATCTCTGAGATTCTAGAAGTTTTCCTGAGTGGCCAAGGAAAAGGGCAGGGCTGGGGCAGCGAGCAACACATCATGGTTTGACCCACCCTGCTAGCAGAATGAACTTTCCAGAGCAAGGGCTTCACAAGGACCAGAGCCACCCTGACGCCCTGGATTCAGGCTGGTCCCCAAGACCACACTGAATGTGTTGGGAAATAATAAAATGAAACTTACTGCTGTGACTCACCATTAAGACCCTGGGAACAGCATTGATCCTAAACCTTAGTTTCCTTATCTGTTAAAGGGGGATGTGAATTAAGCTTGAATTAGTGCTTGCACTATGCTTGGGTTGTATAGAACTGTCATGAAGATGGAATAAAACAGTCCTTCTTCAAGGACAAGGAGGAGTTGCCTTGCAAATTGATCAGACTATAGTGGAGTGCTGCTGTGTAATGAGTGCTCATCAGCAAGCACAGAAATATTTGGTTATTTAAAAATAGTGTAAGAGACAAAAAGGTCATTGTGATCCTGGACAGCTACCAATCTGGTAACTCCCAGCCCTGGGAAAGAAAGACAAAGGGGACACTGGCCTGCCTGCTCCCGTCCTGGGGACACTAGGGTAAATAGGGAAGGTAGGAGCCCTGCCCTTGTAAAGCCTCCATACAATGGGAGCAGACATGTTGGAAACTCACAACGAGAAAGATCCACAGAGCCACGACGAGGCCATGGTGGGGAAGGGGCCCCCCTTTTTTTGTAAGTACTGAGGATGGAACCCATGGCTTTGATCATGCTAAGCAAGCACTCTGCCACCAAACTACATCCATAGCCCTTTTTATTTAACTTTGAGACAGAGTTTTCTCAGTTGCCTGGGCGGCTTTGAACTTGCAATCTTCCTGCCTCAGCCTCCTGAGCAGCTGGGGTTACAGGCACGTTAGCCTGCCCATCAGGAAGGGGGCTTTTGACAGAGTTGTCAGAGCAAACCTCTCAGAGGCAAGGGTCTGAGGATGAGGCTTCAAGGACAAGGAGGAGTTGCCTTGCAAATCGATCAAGAAAAAAGCCTCCTAGGAAGGGAAAGCAAATGCAAAGGCCCAGATGTGGAGCTTGCAGGACAGAGCAGGAGGCAGACTGAGGGCATAGGACGGGGGTGGGAGCAAAGTGGTGCATCTGCATCCGAGTGATGAACACAGGAGAGGAGGCCGGGTTGCAGCAGGGCCTGATCACATAGTGCTCTGTGGGCCTCTGTGGAGGCTGTTTGCTGGGTTTCCCATTGCAATAAATATACATAACGTATATTTTAATGATTTTTCCAAGGTACTGTTCGTGGCATTAAGTACATGCCCATTGTTGGAAGATACTGCCATCCATCACTACTATCTCAAGAACTTTGTCATCTTCACAAACCAAACTCCTCTCTCTGCTCCCCACCTCCCGTAGCCACTCACGGGTTTTAAACAAGGAGATGCACAATCCGGGTGGCATTCTAAGATGGACACAGGAAATGGAATACAATCCAATGTAAATGGTCAATGAATCGCAGTGAGCACAGGTTAGGAGCAGGAGGAGCAGTGGAGAGGAGGGTGGTTTAAATGAGGAGTGAGGATGGAGAAAGATGGGCAGATTTCAGACGTACTGAGAAGCAATGCTGGCAGCACGCAGCATGGCCATTCCTGGTAGGTACTGGCAGAGCGGGGACTGTGGGAGGTACTCACAGCTGACCTGGGAGCCCAGCTTGTGCTCCCAGACGGCATGCAGCTGCTGATACTCCTGCTGCGCGAGCTCCAGGCGCTGCTGCTTCACCTGGTAGATCTCCTTTTGTGCACTCAGAGCCTCCTGGGCCACCACCAGGTAATCCTTCAGCATGTGCTCCTGCTCCCGCCGCCATTGTACCCGGGGATCCTCAATCTGAGTGGTTTCTGGAACAGAACCCAGAGATCCTAAATCAGCATCTGAGAAATAAAGGTTGGGTTAGTCGCCTGTGGAATCTTCACCACCAGAAAACAAAGGCAAAAGGCATAGAAACTCACAATAAATGTAAATGGGTTAAAATCTCTGAATGACAAAGCCTCCATTTGGATTAGTCACATAAATAGAAAATAAACCAACAGAAGCTTTGTCAATCTCCACACTAAACGTCAATCTCTGTCTGAGAACAGCCGGAAGGAAAAGCAAGCTGGAGTTCTAAGCAAGACACAGAGGCCCAAGGGCATCACAGACGGTCAAGGTCATCTGTTTCATCTGTTTCAGTGAAGAGGAAAGAAAAGGAATAACTATGTCAGAGAATACGGAGAAATAGAAACTCTATTGCTTGATAGAAATATAAATTACAACAGTCTTACTAGAGGGCTACCTGACCATGCAAATTAGGAGTCTTAAAAAAGTTAATAAACTTGACCAATCATTCGTTCTAGAATAATTTATCATAAAAATAATTTTTAAAATCCAAGCAAAGATGCATTTGTACAAAATCACGATAAGAAGCATCAAGTACATCATTCATGTTTACTTTCTACAAAGCATTGTTCTAGGAACTTCATATGTATTTACTTCTTCAATCCCTATACTAACTTTATAAAGTAGATTCTTTTCCTATCCCCATTATACAAAAGAGAAAAATATGGCACAGAGAGGCTAATTAACTTGCTCAAGGTTATACAGGAAATAACTGCTTGAATAAAGATGTTCTACTTACATAGCACAGTATAATGCAGCCACTAATAATGCCTTTGAAGGAAAATTAACAAAATGCAAATGTGCTTATGAAATAAAAGCAAATGGAAATGAACCTGCAAACTGAATAAATAATTTTGTATTTATCAAAATAAAATAAATATATACATTCTTAAAATGATCAGGAGGAAAAAACAAAATCTTAACAACCAACTGGGAAGTAGGTTATTATTTTTTTTTTTTAGGCTTTTAAGAACAGGTGTATAACAAACATGAACAATGAAAATCCAAAACATTGAAAGAAATTCTTTCAATGCAGCTGAGATGAGCATGAAGGCTCACACCTGCACTCAGGAGGCTAAGGCAGGAGGATCACAAGTTTGAGGCCAGCCTTAGCAATCTATTGAGACCTTGCCTCAAAATAAAATTTTAAAAAGGGCTGGGGATGTAGGTTAGAGGTAGAAAGCTTGCCTCACTTGCACAATGTCCTGGGTTCTATGCCCAGTATTGAAAAAAAAAAAAAAAAAAAAAAAAAAAAAAAAAAAAAGACAAAACCAGCTGCCTAGCAGACAGAAACAGGCGGCAAAGGAATATCAAAGAATCCTCAGTTATCTCCTGGTTGTCGGTGAAGAGACCGTACAATCATGCCACCTGGGAAACCAGCCTGTAGGCAGGCTTTTGCTTAGCCCAGAGTATTACTAATTTTGAACTGATGATGAATAAGTAAAAATAAGGAGATACATTCATTAAAATCTTCATTTGAAACTTTTCTGGGTCATTCAGAAGATCTGTCCATCTTGGGATCACAATTGGCCACTGGTCCCAGCACTCGGTTCTTCTAGACCAGGTCTGCTGTATTCATTTATGTCACATGCCTTTGAGGACATATGAGTCTGTGCCTCCTATTATAGGCCCTCCAGCTCTCTTCCTCTGAGGGTCAATGAGCCTCTCCAGTGAAGGAGGAAAGGATCAAAGAAACAGAGAGCCAGGGTCTCATTCCTGCCACAATGGCTGTGTTCCTAAGGGCAGGTGGCTTAAGTTTTCTGAATCTACTTCTGCACCTGTTAAGAGAAAAATAATGGGCTCTCATCACTGTTCCCAAGAAAACTGTGAAGCACCTTGTCCAGGTTCAGCAAGCAAACCATGGTGAAAGGAAAGCTAAACTCCTGCCTTGGGCCAGCCTTCCAGGTGTCTGTGACTGGCTATTCTGCAAGCTCTTCCTCCTCCATCTGAGAAGGAAAATAGGTGTGAAGATTGCAGACAGGGACTGGAGAATTGCTTCTCATGAGAACAGCTTTCCATCCCTTCAACCAGACAAGAGGGAGGAGCCAGCCAGAGAGGGAGGAGGAGGGGAGGAAGAAGAAGAAGAAAAAGAAGGAGAAAGAAGAAGAAAAAGGAGGAGAATGAGAAGAAAAATGAAGAAAGAAAAAAAGATGAAGAGGAGAAAAAGGAAGAGGAGAAAGAGAAACAGGAGGAGGAGGGGCGTGTGCAGTGGTGGGCAGCAGGGTGGCTGGGTAGGGGACTGTGGCTTTCCTGCAGGGACTAACCCACTGGCACAGGCCACAGAAAAGAAGCTTGGTGTGTCTTGGCCAGGCTCAAGATGTGTTTTAAGTCTGTCAATTATTCTTCCCGGTACTGGGGATGGGACCCAGGGCCGTGTGGCTCTAGGTAACTGCTCTACCACAGAGAATTAAATTTTAACCTTCAGAGCTAGGGGTTTGCTCGGGGGGTAGAGTGCTTGTTTCGTCTGTGCAAGGCCCTGGATTCAATAGGCTGTGTTGCAAAAAGAAATACGTGCATAGTTCTGATTGAAAAAAAAATGATTAAAAAGATACGAAAAAGAAAAATTCTACAATTACAAAGTTACAAAGTAAAGAAGTGAGCGTTTCCATCACTCCAACACTAACAGAGGGTGCCCCCTCATTACTAAAAATCCTTGTTTATGATATGCAAAGTTATCTGTACACAAATAAGTAAATAATATAAAGTTATATTTACTGCAACATGGCCCATGTCAGATATAATGATCATCAACTTGCTTTCACCTCCAGGAGATGTATCATGTTCTTTATAGGTGTATGATCTTTTAAAGATCTGCATAGTACTCCACGGTATGGTATGAGGTTTTATTGAACCAGACCTCTATTGGGAAACATCTGGATTCTTTTCAGTTCTTTTACAATTAATAGTACAGTGATGAGTCTTAAAAGCATACTTCTATGAATCTGTGCTGATTCTGAAGAGCAGATTTCTTAAAAGAGGAAGACTATGCATCTTTTAAATTTGAATAGATACTACCAAACTACCTTCTAAAAGGTTCTGCTAATTTCTATACTCAAAAATCCACCTATGAAAGCCCTTTTCCCCAATTCTCAAAAAAATCGCTGAGCCTCCTCTAGTGATTTTGGGGTCTTCACTGCACATTGGAATCAGCTAATGAGTTTCCAGAAACAAAATCAGGCCCAAACCCTGCCCCAGAACTCTTCAATCAGAATAGGGCACGGGAACCTTCCACAGGGCTAAGGTGTAGCTCAGAGGTAGAGCACTTGCCTAGCATGCACGAGTTTCTTCACCCAGAGAATTGTTAAACTCTGCAGCCCAGGCCCCACACCTGGACCGACCACAGGGCCACCTCTGGAGGGTGAACAAGGTGATGGTGGTTTATGAAGTTCCCCAGACAATTCCCATGTGGCCAAAGGTGAGAACCAGTGTGCAAGAGATGACAACACCAAGGGACCCACAGTCACTGAGGCTGGCAGGGGGAAGCTGAGCTCTAGGCAAGGCCACCTGCTAGAAGCTGGATGGAATGTGGGTCCCCAGACAGGGGCCCTCCATCACAGCTGGGTAGGTCCTCCTTGGGATGCTCTGGTTAGAGTTTGGGAGTCCACATTTCTTTTGGCCTCAGACCTAAACTCTGTTCCTTGGAATACAAAGGTATGTGGGGCCCTTAACTGATGGCCTGGCCAAGTCAGCTGGCTTTCCTACCATTTGTGGTAGCCCCTCCTCTCCCCTGTAGTGTAAACCAAAACAGACGCTTGGGTGCACAAACAGACAAACACAACACACACTCACACCAGAACACTGGTCTTCAACCTGGCTACACAGTGGAACTACCCTGAGATGTCCATAAAATTGGTGTGCAGTATGAAGTAGGAATCGATGTGTGGTTTAAATAAACTCCAACCGAGGCACAGTTTACACACGATGAAGTGGTTTAAGGTGTGCAGTTTGACAAATGCATTCATCCTAAACCACCACTTCAATCACTTTTAGATTTTCTTTAGCCCAAGATACCCCTGTGTTCTTTCCTAGTCAATCCTCTCTATCCCCCGCCCCCACCATCCCCCTTCCAGTTTTAGACCTTGACAATAGACAAACTCGTTCAGCAGATGTTCTGGGTCTTGCTTTTTTGGACCAGCATCAGGATTTTGAGATTCATTTCTGTCATGGCTTCAGCTGTCCCTTTCTTGCTGTGGTTGAACACTATTATTTTGTATAAATATGACACAATTCACTTTTCAATAAACCTTTACGTTGTTTCCTACTGTGAAGGATTATGATAACACTGGAATGAACACACATGCATGAGTCCTTGCGAGGGCATGTATTCATTTCTTCAGGACAAAAACACCCAGAGGTGCAGCCGCTGGTTTATGGGTTAATATATGTTGAATTTTACAAGACACAGCAAACTCTTTTCCCGTCTGTGTTCTCCCCAGCACAGCATCAGAGTCCTCGTTCTTCTACATGCTTGCTAACGATTGCAACTGTCAATTTTTAAGTCATTCAATGAGTATATGGTGGTACCTCATGGTAACTTTAATTTGTATTTCCCTGAAACCAACAATGTAAAGCACAATTTTATGTGCCGATTGGTTATGTGCATTTCTTCATTAGGAAGTGCAAGAATATCTTTTGCCTTTTTTTTTTTTTAATTGGCTTGCTGGGCTTGGTATCAGGTTATTGGAATTCTGTATAACAGAGGGATATATTGTAACATTTTCTCCTCATCTGTGGCTTCCCTTTTCAGTTTTTCTCTTGAAAAACAGAGGTTTTAAGTTGATGAAACTCAATTTACTAATTGTTCTTTTTTGGTAAGTGCTTTTTGTAACTTGTCCCCAGTAAAAAACAAAACCAAAAAAACCTTTGCCTACCATAAACTCTTGCAAATTTTCTCCTGTGTTTACTTTTCCATGCGTTAGTGTTTACATAGCCCATTTTGATTTACTTTCCTATATGGCATGAGGCAGCAATAAAGTGCAGGTGTATTTTTTTATTGTTTCCATGTGGATACCAGTTATACCAGCAACTGCTGAAAAGACCATCCTTGAAGAGCACTGACTTTTTAAAGCTGCCTCAATGGTCATGTCACATGCTGTTAGTGCTGAGCTGGTCACTGTTAAGGGGTCCCTCCCTTAGCCTAGCCCTTCTGCCACCACTGTTCTTCCTCAAGTCTATCTCACCAAAAGAGGTGACCTGGAGAGACTTTTAGAGATCATCATAGACAACTATTCTTCATTTGCTTTTATAAAATTTAAAATTTGGGGGGAGTACTGGGGATTGAACTCAGTGGCACTCAACCAAAGAGCCACATCCCCAGCTCTATTTTGTATTTTATTTAGAGACAGGGTCTTAGTTGCCTAGCACCTCGCTGTTGCAGAGGCTGGCTTTTAACTCTTGATCCTCCTGCTTCAGCCTCGCGAGTTGCTGGAATTACAGGCATGTGCCACCGCGCCCAGCCCCGTTTGCTTTTATTGAAGTTATACAACAACGTATAATTCAGCAAACTAAAAACTTTCTTTCCTAAACCATCATGTCCCCATCCCTTTCTCCCTCATATCCCTCTGCCTGGGAGATAGCCACTTCCAACAGGAGCTGGGCTGGCTCGGTGAAGTTGTGGTTGAGAAGCACTCCTCCCCATCCCTGCCCAAGCACCACACCTCTGCATGTGCTGCTGGCACGTGGGAGTACCACACTCCTGAGCTGTGTGCCCACCGGCCTCCTACACACGCACTGCAAACACACCCACAAGGCAACAGCACTGTATTTTCCAAAAGCTATAACAATAACAACAAAAGCAACTGTCTTAAAACAGCCGAACATCTGGAAAACATTCAACACTGGCACCACACAGGCCAAACCTATGATCAACTAATCAAAACAACAACAAAAAAAAAATCAAAAGAAATGAAGACAGCCCCATTCTGAGGAAGGTGGGAGGAAACCAGCACACTTACAACTTGTGGTACAGTGGACTGATGCGAGCTTTTGCGAAGATTCATTAATCGAGGGAGACGTCCCAAAGTCCGCAAAGTGTTATAACCTTTGACTTCTTAATTCTTTTCAGTCATCCCTTGGTTTACATAGGGCATTGATTCCAGGATTTCCAAGGATTCTAAAATATATGGGTGCTCAAGTCCTTATATGAAATGGGGTGAGCCAGGCATGGTGGCACATGCCTACTGTATTCCCAGTGGCTTGGGAGCCTAAGGCAGGGGAATTGCAAGTTCAATGCCAGCCTCAGCAACTTTGCAAGATCCTTTTCAACTATCTCTAAATAAAAGACTTTTAAAGAAAGGGCTAGGGTTGATCAAATACCACCCCCCCACCAAAAAAATTAAAATAAACTGGGGTAGTATTTATATGCAACATATGTACATGAATCTGTATGCTTTACATCACTTCTAGGCTACAACACCTAGCAAATGTAAATGCCATGTAAGAAACTGTCACACTGTGTTGTTTGGGGAACAGTGACAAGGAAAAAAGAATGTGAATGTTCAATACAAAAGCAATGTTTTTTCAAATAGTTTCAATCCAAGGCTGGTTGAACCCACAAATGCAGAACCTGTGGATACAGTACTCAGAAAACACATCATTAGAAAAATTACAGAGAGAAAAACAAGTATAAAGATTCCCTATTTTTAACAAGTAAAAGGGGAAAAACCATCTGGCAGCCCTCTGCCGATGTCCTCGCCCCTGGTCCTCACTCACTGTGTGGACACTGCCCGGCTCACTGACTTCTGAATGAACTAAGTGTGATCAATCACACCTTGCAGCTTCGCTCTCTACTCTGAATGGCTACCTGACCTCTTTCTAGCTCAGATCTCCTGGTCTCAACAAGCTCTTCTTTCCTGAAGATCATATTTCTTACTGTCATTGGCCACCGTCACCACCATCCCTCCCTGACCACCCCAGTCACACACTTGACCCCACATTCTTTCCCCATGGTACAAAAGGTTTCCTAACATACTACATCATCTGTTCATTCAGTTTATTTTCTGTCTCTTTTGCCAAAAATGAAACCTCTATAAGAGAAAAGATCTTTGTCACTTTATACTCCTGTGTATTCCCAGCTCCCAGAAAATGTGCTCAATAAATATTTGCTAAATGAATGAAAGTTAGATGGTAAATTTATGAGTAAACTGTTGTTTGATTATGCTGATCTATAACTCTGTGTGTGTGTGTGTGTGTGTATGTGTGTGTATGTGTGTGTGTGTGTTATTGGGAATTGAACCCAGGGATGCTTACCCACTGAGCCACATCCCAAGCCCTTTCTTGTATTTTATTTATAGAGACAGGTCTTAAGGCCTTGCTGAAGCTGGTTTTGAACTCACAATCCTCCTGCTTCAGCCTCCCGAGCCACTGAGATTACAGGTATGCGCCACTGCGCCTGGCCTGATCTATAACTCTGGAGAGGGGTTTCAGTCCACAAACAACACATACACAAAAGATTGGTCTGAGTCCACCGTTCCAGATGTTCGGGTCTCAAAGCTCACATTCAAGCTAAATTCATATCAATGGCTCCATTGGCAGAAATGGTTTCCTCTACCCTGTGACATCACCTACATACCAAAAGAGAGCTCACAGCCTGACAGCTAGTAAAACTACCACGCAGAATTATTCCAGTTGTGGTGCCTTTAATCACCCCTCCCTGCATACACCCTGTATCTGCCTTCAGCCCCTCAAGGATACATTCACCATGGCCTGCTACTCCTTGCTTCCTTCCATCTCTCCAGCAACTCCCAGAAGCACCTTAAAATCCCACTCCTGCCATGAAATTTTAATGAGGGGGATGCTCTCAGCAATTAGAAGCAGGAAAGGGCTGATTAGGGCTCCGTACAGCGGTACAGCAGCGTTTAACCCGACAGCCCAAGCAGCCCGCCGAGTGCTAACCTCATTCCCCACACACACTCAATTAGGCATATTTACTTCTCATTATCCAGGACACAATCCTGAGTGCTAATAAAGACCTTTGCTACCCCCAACAATGCAATTAATGCCATTAGCTGTCTCTCAGAAACTCTTGTACACTTTGGTACCCACCACAGTCTGCTCATTCATCCACCTTGTGCATTCATGCACGCATGCCCTCTTCTATTTAATAAAAGTCAAGGCCACACCTACTATGTGTCTCACCAGGCAAAGGATTGGGGCTCAGGAAATGATTGGGACAGTCACCATACTAGGAGAACTTGCAATGACAGGTAAATGAAACTCAGAAGCACGACCCCACTCTCCAGCCCCAGCAAAGCCCCAGTTCAGCCACCGTTTTGCTCTGAGTCTTGAGCAGCCGATTACCACCTCTAGGTCCTATTTATAAGATGAGGACAGTCATGGTAACATCCCCTGGGGTAACTGGGGGATTAAAAGAGGTAATAATGGCTGTGGAGCGCCTACCATTGTGCATGGCACAGAGCATGCGCTCCATAAGCAGGTGCCCTAAGGAGCTGGTGCCCTACTCTTCAGACTTTGCCAGGCACATCCCACCCACTGCCTTGCTGTCTCCTCTTGTTTAAAAGAGGAGGGAATCCAAAAGAGACTCCTATCATTCCGATAACCAAGAGCAAATCAGGAAACCCCTTTTCCTCTGAACACATGGACACATGGGTCAGCAAACTTCAAAGGACAGGGATGCTCTTGGCTAAGGGGGCTGCACGGTGGATGAAACCCAGACACACGTGGGCTCTCCGGCTAGAGAACTGTTCTCCAGGTTCTACCACCTGTCAGACATGCTTTCCCCTTTATCAAGCGATTCCTCCATCATCGTCCCAGCAACAGAGATGCAAGGAATCTTTGTACTGGGGACCACAGATATGAAGTGAGGGTGGGCTGGCTGGCACAGTGGGCCAGAGACACACACACACACAGACCAATCCACTATGGTCATATGTACGTACAAGCTGCTCAGAGTTTTCTAGGGCTCTGGCTTCTCCAAAACTGTCTGTCAATGACAATGACACATCTACTTTTTTTAGGGAGGGAGGCAAGATGCACATAAATCTATATATGTGAAAAAAGAATATATGCATGTATACATACATACACACAATCACATAAGATCAGGAAATGTCTGAAATGATACACAAGAAACTGTTAGCAATGGCGGCCTCTATAAAATCGAGGGGGTGGACGACAAGAGGAGTTTTACATTCGAAGCAAAATTCTTCTAAACTGTTGTTTTTCATGAGCATATATTATCTATCTATAGCCACATCGACATCTCTATCTACGTCTTCATAAAACAAAACACAATCTGGCGTGGAGAATGTCTGCTGTGGCTCTTCCAGATTTGGAGGGGGTGGGCGTGGGGAGGGAGCTGGATGAGGAGGGGAGGCAGGACGGCCGGGAACTTACTGGTGTTGTGGTCTATGAAGTAATCTCCAACTTGTGGGTCATACGCCTCTTCCCATCCCAGTGGCAGCTCATCACTAATGCAGTCAGCAAAGGTGAGCGGTTTGGTGTACCTGGCAAGGGAGAGGAGAAACAGACTCCATCAGCCTAGAGTCCCCCAAGCTCCTGCGACCTGCTGCTCCTCAGGGCTGGCCCAACAGAACCAGAAGTTCTGCACTGTTATGCCACCAGCTCCGCCATCCCCCTTGTTCTGGGAAGGTGACCATATTCTGCGGCAGCATCAGACAAGGTCACCCTAGGAAGGAGGCTATCTTGAGCCCTGGCTTTGGTAGGGGCCTGAGCCAGTCACCTTCCTACTCTGGGCCTCGATTCCCACATCTCTAACTGAGGGTCTGCAGGACGGAGCTCTAAGGTCAAGTCTTGGCTTTTTGGCCTGGACTCCAGTCATCTCTGGCCTTCCCACCTGTAACTTGCTGGTCACCCGGTCTCCAGTCTTTACCCTGGCTCTCTCCTGTGTTTGCACTGCCCACTTGCCCTGAAAAAAGCTGGCTTACCACAGCATCTAGAACAGAAGATGCTCCACCCCTGTGAGTTGAGCCAGGGAGAAGTATTTATTTGCTGATTGCAATGGTTCCCAACTGTCTGCACCCACTGCTGTCCCTCCCTAGACAAGCCCAGTCAAACTTATCTTTTGGCAATAACTACACTCTCTGTCCCATCTCATGGAGAGGGAAGTGGTGGTGATCTTAGTGGCTAAATCAAATAGGCAAATCACCCAACTAAACCAACAAAGGCTTGTGAAGCCTGGAAAACTATTACAAACCATTTATCGAGTATTTTCATCAGATCATGGGGAACCAGGAATCCAGGCACATGGGACTCAGCAGGAGTGGCTGCTCTAGATAGCCACTTTGGTTTCTTCCCATTGCTGCCTCTGCCTAAGACACTTATTCTAATATTCCCTACTTCCTCCCCCTCCCTTCTGGAGGCCCCAGGGGCTCTGCTTTGTACTCTTTCTACAGATTGGCAAACTGAGGCACAGTGGTAGAGAATCAGAATGAACTTGAAGGGAAACTGTTAAGATGCACATTAAAAACGTTACCTGAAGAGTTAGTTATCTGGGTATAAGGATTTGGATGCAATTTAAATATTTTTCTTTTTTCTTAAAACTAGATCCCCTGTAATGTTCGTACATTAATTATGATTAAAATATTGAACAGCAGCTCATTCCAGGCTTAGAAAGCATGTTATGTATCTTCATGTTCCTTGTCTGGTCATAGGCACTCTCACTTGATTTTACAAACCACAGAGAACCACGCCATGTGCTTACTAAACACCAGGCCTCCTGAAGCTCCACTGCCAGATTCCAAGACCTAAGCTTTGCTAATAAATATTAACAAGATAGACTGAGCCTCAGAACCATCTGGAAAATGAACCCAGCAACCCCGGAGGGACAGAGGGTGAAACTGAATGAGAGGGATGTCTGGAGCAAGTGGGGGGCACAGGAACACCTTTGGATTTCTAGGTCTCAGTGCAAAGATCTTCAATCTATGGCTCTTCCATGAACAGCAATGAGATGTTTCAAAGTCCTCCACACAAATTATCTGCTGAGCTCCCACCACGCAGGATGGGAATGAGGGTTAGGGGACAGGGCTGAAACACCAAAAAATGCATCATTTTTTCAGAAAACCGTCAACTCCATGGATGGTTGCAGGCTTGCACGTTGCAAAGTCAGAGCTCAGACGCATGTGAGCTACAAGCGTCAGCAATATGACAGAAGCAGACGTCCCACCAGGGCTGGTATGCTGTTTTGTGCTAGCAGACATGGTAACCAGAGGGAATAAAGGAAGCGAGGCAACAGGACCCAAAGTTAGAAGGAGAGGGTGAGAGGAGAGAGGCTTCGGGTTGATATTTGACCTCCCCTGGGATGCAGTCATGGGGCGGTGGGCAGAGGACTGATCCCTGGGCTCTCAGAGAGCTCTTCATGGGGAAGAGAAAAGCTGGTATGGGAAGAACTGTGTAACTTAACAAGAAATCTGGACAGCAAGATTCTCTCTGGAACAAATGCCGAGAGGGAGATGAATTATTCAGTGTGCAGAGACGTGCCATTCAGAGAATCAGGATGGAGAGACGTGTCTTAGCTGCACTGAGCTAAAACACACACTCTTGCACACTCACTCTTCCTGTCAGCGAGTGAGCGGCGAGGACAGTTCCTCCTGGGGATCTGTGGGTGCTCCTCGGCCTGCAGCACTCCACCCTGCGCAGGTGCCAAGAATGCAAACTGGGAAGAGATGTCTGCTTTGAGATGTGGCTGGGACTTGGGGGCCTGCTGGGGACTCCCAGCCCCAGCTCCTTCCCAGCCAGATCTGCTTGGTCCCAGCCTCCAGCCTCCACATCTTGGGCTGCCCCCAAACCCTAATCATGACATCAAATGACCCAGATGCTGGAGGGGCAAGAGGAACGAGGACGGCAGGGAAGGGCGCCAGGCAAGAGCGAGCGCTGCCTCTTCTCAATGAGGAATCTCAGAAGGAGTGCAGACATTCCTGAGTGTTTCACAACTGGCCCTCCTGGGGAAACAGCCCGGATGTGTCACCTTGGAGACAGGGAGGTTCTGCCAGGTGCACCGCTCAAGGGGCACCTATGGGAGAGCAGAAAGCAGCTCAGGAATTGGGGCTGCTGGGGAGCAGCTGGTTGTTGCTTGCCAATGGGTTGAGGGGCAAGGTTCCAGGGACACATGGCCAGAATGGGCACTCAGGGTCTAGGGGGCGTGGTCTTCTCAGGAGGAGTGGAAAGGCTTCTGTCAAGCGCCTGTCATGGGTGGTGATTCTTTGGGTCTGAGGACAGGTAACCTAAGTGCCTACTGCTCCTGAGCAAGCCCAAGTTTCCCAGTCACCTTTTCATTGCCACCAGCTGGACGCTGGCCCCCAACTCACTGTCGCCCTCCGACTCCAAGCCAAGAATTGGCCAGACCCTGGCAGAACCTCTGCTCCCCGCCTGGGCACAGTGGGCAGGCTGGTTCTTCCTGCCCTGGGCCGCCTCAGGCACATTTCCCACAGCTTCGATTTCATAACACCTGGTGACACTCCTTCACCTGTGGCCACAGCCAGGCACCAGGGCCAAGTTGCCCCTGCCCCTTCTATGCCTAAAGGCCAGGGTGAGAAGGAAGAAGGTGCCCATGTTTGAGGGTCTCGTGCCTCCCTTTAATCAACGTGGGTTCCAGCACCTTTATCCACTCATCGCACAAACCAGGCGCAATAAAAATGACCACCTCACAAGTGCATGAGGATGGGCGAAGCTCACGGTGTAGCTTCCAGGATCCGACTGCAGAAGTGGACAGAGCATGCAGGACCTGCCGTGTGGTCTAAGGGGGGGAGACACACCCCCAAGGAAGCAAATCAACCCCATCATTTCAGAGGCTCAGAAAAGAACAGGGCGTGGAGATCAAGTGCAGAGGGGAGCAGGGGGTCCAGGGAAGCCTCTCAGAGGGGACCTTGGAAGGGGAACCTTGGAAGGGGGACCACAGGGCGGGAAGCTGCCAGTCAAGTGATGTTGGTGAGTGTGAAGAGCAAAAAAGCAGCCCGTGTGGCTGGAGTGAAGTCAGCCCAGGGAGTGGGGTGTGATGGGGAGGTTCTAAGGCCTGGTTTGGGGGGCTATGGAGCCCCTGGAAAGAACTTCAGATCTTACATCCCTGAGTGTCACCCCTTTGCTGAGCCACGGAAGGCAATCCAAAGAAGCTCCCTCCCCACCCTCTGTTCTCCTTCCTCCCTCATCCCAGTTAATGGACCCTGACGGCAGAGACACAGCAGCCCAGGCCCAGGCTAGGCACCAGGAGACGTTGGTTTCTACCCTTCAGAGCAGAGGGTCTGGCACAGAGCCAAGGTGTGCACTTCCACCAGGCAGGGAACCATCCCCACGACATTCCATGACAGCACAGGTGGCCCTGATATTCCCAGAGGCTGTGAACCCAGGTCATTAAAGGAGGCAGGGATCTCAATAGGAGGCTCCCCAAGACGTAAAAGGCCGAGGGTTGGGAGAAGGGACAGACCAGCAAGGGGGTGTGATTGAGAGGGCAGGAGGAGGAAGGGGTCCAGGGAGAGGGAAGGACAGCAGTGGTCCTTCACGGATGAGGGCCAGGCAGTGTGGCTCAGGAATGGGATGCCGGGCTGAAACGCAGGCTCCACCTGCGGCGGTGTTAGGTAACCAGGCTCAGGGGTGTTTCCTTTTGTGAAATGCATGAGAAGTCCAGTCTCAGCAGGGTGTTGTGGGATTAAAGGAGATAACATATATCAAGTGCTCAGCGCAGGGCCTGGCATGGAACAAGCCCTCCAAAAGGTGGCCCGTGAATGTGATCAGCTGAGAGGTGTCTGTGCACGGAGAATCACGTCGCCCTTCGACTTACACACGTCAGCTGCCACCACCCTCCTTCCTCACCCCAGGAGATGCAGCGCAGTGGCTGCAGGTGACAGGCTCTGGAGTTGGCCATCTGGGCACTGGCACTGTCTTTACCAGCTTGTCCCTTAGCAAGCCACCTCTGACTTGCCCCGAGTGACCACCTTGCTAGGATGGGTTGTGCTGAGCCCATGGCACGTTCAGCATTTGCTGCTGAGAGTCAGGGTCGCACCTGTTTTCATGATGGGGAAACTGAGGGAGTCAGCTATCCAGGCCTGTGTGGCGGACAAGCCCTGCACTGTGCCCACCGTCCCCTTCCTGGAGGAGCCGGCCTGGGAGAGCTCTGCTCAGAAATGAAACTAGCCTGGTCAGGAGCCGGCAGCCGTTCTGGATCCTTCTGGGCATTTGCTCTCTGAAGGAGAAGGTTCCCTTTCTCTGAAGCACTGCCTCCCTCTCTCCATTCCCCTCTCTCAACATTCTGCCTCTCCACCTGTGGACTTCCCAGGCCTCCCCACTTGGCTGGTGCATCCAGAGGCCCTCCTGGCTTGGCCCTCCCACTCCTGGAATTCTTTTATGGGGAAAAGAGGAGAAGGGGGAGTTGGAGGGAAGATTCCAGGCTGTCCCGCCCACAGTCCTCCCCACCTACAGGCTGGGCCTCCACAGGCCAGCGCTCACTAGCCTCTGCCAAGTCTGGGAAACCTCCACTCTGCCCCTGCAGGGTCCCCTGGGATCAGACACCTGCTCCCTCCCTCAGCCTCCATCTCCCTGTGTCCAGGACTGAGCTCATCCCATCTCCTGAAGCTTGAAGCACGTGCCGCCTACTGTGGTCTAGGGTCACAGCTCTGACCCCCAGACCCCGGATCAGAGCAGGCCAGGTGCTCACCTGACTCCGGCAGGCTGAATTCCGCCTGTAGACATGACAGTTGGTCTTCTGCAGTGCTATATTTTAAACATGGAATTTGCATGCCTTTGTGGGGGAAATTGCCCTTGGTAACCCCGATCTCTCTAGTGTTCCTCCTGTGTCTTGCCTTATCAAGAGGTGGCAAAGGGGAGCAATGAAGAGCTTGGGGATCTGGAGCCAGACCCTCCCCTCCAGGTTTGAATCCAGGTGCTGCCATTTTCTAGCTGTGTGACCTTAGACAAGGTACTAAATTCTCTGTGGTTCAGTTTTCATATTTGTAAAACAGGAAAAAATAACAATATTGAGCAGTCATTCTGCACTAGCAATTTTTCCAAGCTCTCTATAAATATTTACTCATTTCCATTATGTAACACTATAACGCACCAATACAAAAAAATGAATTTTACCCATTTCGCCTTCATAACAACCCCTTGAGATAGGTCCCATTCTGACCTTCACAGTGTTCTTTGTGGGTTAAATGAGATAATACAAGAAGCAGCATCTTGAGCACATAGTGAGTGGTCAATGACTGAGAGTGATTCATTATTTACACTGATGTCCAAATGAGGCCCCTCAAGTAGCAACACTATGGGGATTTGACAATTGTCTTGCTTTCCCAAAGAGAAAACCAAGGCACAGAGAGAAAAGATTTGCCCAGTGCCACCTAAGGGCCCAGCCACACAGCTAAGACTATAACCTGGGGACCAAACCCAGGCCTGCATCACACTCCTGACACCAAGGGATCAAGCCAGCCTGGCACTGGTGTCAGCTCCCTGTGAAATGCAACAGGGGTCGGCAAGGCCTCCAGGATAGAGCTGCTGCACCTGTTCCTGGCCTACCCAATACCAGTCCCCTGACTGACGGGAACCAGGATGAGACCACAAAGCTCCCATTCATGGAGAGAAGAGGTGGGGAGATGGGCACTACATTCTGATCACACTTCCTTGGAAGGCAGCCTGAGAGCCTGACACCATGGCAGAAGAGAGCCCCTGGGATACCTGGTGCACCCCCCAGGCAGCTCCAGCCTGCTTCAGTCTCATTCACAGATTAGCTGTTAGGTTTCAAAAGTTCTGTGCCCTACAGAAAGGGCCCGGTTTCACTGGCCTGTGTCACATCAGCCCATTCCTTTCCCTGCTCTGAGCCTCAGTTTCCCCACAGGTAGCAGTCAAGAAAAACTGCCTCCCACGGTTCCTCCAGGGACTCCATGAATCAGCACGTGGAAATGACTCCACTCAGATCCCCGCACACAGCCCCAGTCCTTTCCCCTTCTCGGCTGAGGATTCTGAGGACACTCAACCCCAGCTTTATTCCTTCTGATTCCACGAGCTGCATCCCCAGGTACCTGCTTCCCAGAGTCTTCCCAGCAATAAGAGCAGGGCTGCGGCTCAGCCTTCCCTGAAACGTGGCCCTTCTAGAATCTTCTGCTCCTCCTCGAGTTCTGACACTCACCACAGCCACGTAGCTTAAGAGTCTGGCCCTTCTAGAAACAGAATTGGTCTGTGTAGCCCTCACTGGGATCCTGGCCGGCTGAGGGTCCCTCACAACAGTGCTGGAAGGGTGTGCGTCCTGACGCTGCCCTCTGGCAAGACACCAGCCCTCTCTGTCCTGAGGAAGCTAGGATTTGACACCCCTAAGGCCCTCTTTGCAGGCATCGGCCTTTTTAAGTCTGATAACCGGCCTGCCCTTCCCAAAGGCCGAGGGCATAGGGAGGCCACAACAGAATGAGAAATCACCAGAACACTTTTGCTCGACGCCAATTGAGTACGAGGCTCTGGATCATATGCTCTACAGAAAATAAATCATTTCCTTTATCTTTACGATGCCTCTGTGAGGCCAGCACCTCCTCCCTCCTTGGTCCAAGAGGAAAGCAAGGCCTAATAGTCAAAGTAATAAGAAGAAAATCGAGTTTCACGGAACGTTCACAGAGTGCCAGGCTCTGTCACAGCTCCCATGCGTGCTCATCCACCACTTCTAAGACGTGCACTTTAAACACGTCTGACGTGGGGTGTGTGCGACTGAGGCTGATCACAGCTGTCAGCTGGGCTGCTGTCCTGATACAGCTGTCACTACTGTGTGTGCACCGATCTGAGGCACCAGTATTGCCACTGGCGGAATGGATGTCACCGGCTTGGGATAAACCCCAGAGGTCTGAGCGGAGCATATCTAATCCCTAGGAAGTACACAGTGGTGAGCAGGGCGGAGGAGGCAGTGAACAGACCCGTTGAGCAGCATTCCCGAGGCAGGAGTCCAAAGTAGGTTAGCTCTACCCAGGTGCCTGGCTGGCCTGAGCCCAGCAGCACGGCTCTGAGTCCTTCATGAGTCCTCCTAAAAAGGGGCATCACTGACGCTCTAACGGCACAGAGCACAGACACTGATAACTCAGTTAAAAAGTTACTCCAAAGTATTGGATTCTGAACAGGAAGATGGCTTAGGAGCGCGGCTGCTGCGTCTTGCTTACATATTCCTTTGTGTTTCTGCACAAATAAAAGTGACATGCGAGTTAATCAAAATCCAAGTTTGCAAGGCTTATTTCAACAAGTATGAAATAATGATTTTTAATTAATTAAAAAACAGTGCAGCCAGGCTCAGTGGCCCACGCCTGTAATCCCAGTGGCTCGCGAGGCAGAGGCCAGAGGATCAGGAGTTCAAAGCCAGCCTCAGCAATTTAGCAAGGCTAAGCAACTCAGTGAGACCCTGTCTGTAATAAAATACAAAATAGAGCTAGGGATGTGCTCAGTGGTCGAGTGCCTCTGAGTTCAATCCCTGGTACCCTCCAAACCAAAAAACAAACAAAACACAGTGAATGACAGTTTTATGGAAGATTTTCCCCTTTCTTATGAAACATAAAACAATGGTTCACCTCAAAAAATCAATGTTATGCTTATTTGTTAACAACTCTAAGCTGAAAACAACCCAATGGTTAGGGATATGTGGTAAGCCCTAAAATGGAATACTACTCAACAATGTAAAGAAACAACCAGGGACATATACAATAACACAGAAGAACCTCAGAAACACTTTATCAGAAAATGGCAACAAGGAGAAAGACTATACTGTATGACTCATTTACAGAAAATTCTGGAAAATACAAACTCGTCTAGGATGAAAAGCAGAACAGCGTGGTAGGACTGTAAATTAGCACAACCACTAAGGAAAACAGGATGGAGGTTTCTCAAAAGACCAGGCATGGAACCACCATAGGACCCAGTATACCACTCCTCAGCATTTATCCCCCAGAATTAAAGTCAGCTGTGATACGTGCATACCCATGGTTATAGTAGCACAATTTACAGTAGCCAAACTATGGGACCAGCCTAGGTGTCCATCAGTGGATGAATGGATAAAGAAAATGGGCTATAGATACACAGTGGTGTTTTATTCAGCCATAAGAATGAAATTATGTCATCTGCAAGAAAATGAATGAAACTTGAGAATGTTATATCAAATGAAATAAGCCCAAACTCTAGAAGTCAAGGGCCAGATGTTTTCTCTCGTATGTAGAAGCCAGAGAGGAAAATGGAAAAGGTAGGGAATATATGAAAATCGAAAGATCAGCAGAGCAGAGCAAAGGGAGGAAGAAGAGAGGGAAAGGGTAAATACTGAGAAGTGATATTGGCCAAATTATATCGTTATACTGTGTGCATGTATGAATAGATAACAACAAATCCCACTATTACATACATCCATAATGCACCAATAAAAAATATGGATAAAAAATTTTTTTAAAGGACACACCATCTATCTGGGGCTTCTCAACTCCAGAATTGTGAGAAATAAAACTTCTATTGTTTATATATTTAAAAAGCCACCCCCACTAGCCTGGTCAGTGGTCAGCAAATTGGAGGAGGATCCGGCAGGGCAGGAGTCTTTAAATGTGAGATAAAATGTCTTGGTTGTACCTGTTTGTGGTTTAGCTTTGTATTTAAGCAAACAAACAAACAAACAAACAAAAAAAGGAAATAAACTTGAAAATTATTTGTCATCATAAAAATGAAACAAAAATTAAAATATTTATTGCCAGGCAAGGCCAAAAAAAAAAAAAAAGCAAGCAAATAGAACAGTAGTTGCCTGGGACAGGAGTAGAGGGAGAGGGGGATTACTAAGGGGAACAAAATTTTGGGGTGATGGGAATGTTTTGATATTGACCAGGATGATAAGTTCATATATGTACAGAAGTATGCAGAACTCACCAAATTGCACTCTTTAAATACATAGGGTTCAGTACACCTCATTAATTTCTCAATAAAGTTATAAGAAAAGAAAAACCCATGCTCTATGTATATACTAACTAATTCAAAATAATCTTTGAAGTATTATTATCAGCTACATTTCACAGATGTGGGGACTGAGGCCACAAAGAGGTTGACTGAGCCATTCAAGGCCACACAGCTAGTCCAGAGACAAATCCAGCTGGCTTCATTTCTCATCTCTGCCACTGAGTGACTGTGGCCAAGACCCCTCCCTTTCCTGGGTTGCCGATCCTCGTGCCCAGCATGAGAAGTCGACACCGTGATTGCTAAGGCACCTTTCAAGACTGAGCTTCTATCATTGTGTCCCACAGACAGACCTGCCCAAAGACACATGGCCACAGAGGAGTGGACCCTCCTGGGCAGTCCCACCCAGCTCCCTTGGCCCCTGCTCCTTCATTCTCTGAGCAACACACACACACACACACACACACACACACACACACACACACACACATCTCTTTATTGTAAGGAGCAGCTCTTTCCTCTGGGACCACTGGGCTGTCCCCTGCACACTAGAGGCATCTTGCCAAAGTCCAGGGGAGAGGTGACCCTGGTCACCCACCTAGTTTGACAGGCTCTCCTGACATCTGTCCAAGACACTGAAGCTCACATGTGTTGGAAAGCACCAACCCCAGGGCGAGAACCTGCAACTGCCGACTCTGTCATAGGGCCAAGACCAATACGGCTGGACGTTGGCCTTACCTGTGCATCTGACTGCCATTTCTTTGAGACCCCCTCTGTACAAAAGAGCTCCATACAAGAGTTCAAAAGAAAACGGTTTTCACTTCTGAACAGTGTGGCTTTAAGGGTCTTTCTTCCATCATTTCTTGGGAAGAAGAAAATAAACAGAAGGCTGTCCCTGAATGGAAGCCCTACCTGCAAGTCAAGAGCAAACACCCAGCGCTCTGAGTTGAAGCCGGCTGCATCAGCGGAGCGCGCCACACAAGCAATTCAAACAGCTATTTTGGGAAGCCCTGGAAAGAGGCAGATACGATATGAATTATTCATTCACACTGCTGGGGGGCCTCTGGGCATTGTCCTCTCTGGTTCTCCTTCTCTTGTTCATTCAGCTGCTCACGCACAGAAAAGCAGCACAATACCCTGGGCCCACACGTGCGTGCACACCCCCACCAGGAAGCCAGGGTGCCCCTCCAGATGGTGAGCCATGCAGAGAGGAAACCCACACACAGGTTGGCAGAAATGCGTTCAGACTCAGTGCCAGCAGGGAAGGTGTGAATCTCCAATTGGCCCAAGAAGAGTGGGTGAGAGAGAGCTAGAGACACACACGGCGGTCACAAGGGACCACGCACCATGCAACAGAGGATGTGTGACATTCCTAATGTTCCTTATGCTTTCTAACTGCTCTGGGATGGATTTGGCAGCTCAGCAGACAGCGGGAAGGATCTGGAGTGTGGGCTGATTCCAATGTGCTCCCTGGGGTACCTTGAGGAGGGGGAAAGCCTCCCAGAGCTCCACACTCCACCCACCTACCATCTGGGCATTGAAGGATGTGTCCAGCAGGCTTGGTGGAGGTGCATCCCCTGGGCTCCAAAGCCGTCCGCCCTCCTCTCTGCCTAACAAAGGAGCAGCTCTGCTCTGTGACAGCAGTCTTACATCCTCCGGGTGACCCTAGCCAAGTCCTTTCCCTTCTGTGGGCCTTAGTTTCCCCGTGAGTGAAACAGGGATGGAATGCAACTCAGCCCACACTTCCAGGTCTGGCATTTGTGGTGCCACTTTGTCATAGTAATGCCACCTGAGAGGTGACTTACATGCTTCTCTCTAACCTTTAGAGACCAACACAGATGCTGCTCAGGACTTCACACTGTATTGTGCCAGTGAGTTCTTAAGGGGTTCCTACTACAATCTCATGGTACAGATGGATCAAGGGAGCCTTACAGAAGTGACATTAAGTTGCTCAAGGTCACCTGGCTGTTAAGAGGTGGACTGCAGGCTTACCTACCACTTGGACAATGAGCTGTGATAGCCGTCTCTGCACAGCTCTCTGCGTGACTGAGGGATCTGTAGGACACTATGGAACTTCAGACTATCCCACAAAGCAACAAAGAGGCTATTTTGGCTACACACTGGTTACTAGGGATGTTTATAAGGAATACTGTGGGCGAGGAGGTGTCTGGCTGTGGATGACAGAAGGAAAAGAATCACATAATAGATAAACTGAAAAAGTTGCTCACCCTTGGGGCCCAACCCTGGAGCAGAAGTCACTGCTGAGAAACAACAGAGCAAGGGCTAGGGGTCATAGTTCAGTGGTGGCTCAGAATGCCTGGCACGCTGGAGACCCTGGGTTTGTCCCCAACACTGCAGACAAACAACAAAAAACAGGAAGGCAGATACAGTAATAAGTAAGTAAGTAAGTAAGTAAGTAAATAAATAAATAAATAACACAGTACAAGTCAGAGAAGCATCCAGTTCCTGAAAGGAATAGGTCCTCGAGAACCTCACCCACTTGTCTTGAAGAGAAACACATCAGTGAATTGCTACTGGGCTCCACCTGCCCAGGTGGAAAGGTATAGACACAGAGATGTTCCATGCAGTGCTATTTACCACATGGGGAAAAAAAAATGCACACTGCCTTGATATCGGTAGGGAATGCATGGTTGATAAACTACAGCTACAACTGCTTGATGCAACCGTTTGGAAGGAAGCATTCTGAATGGCAGCGGAGAAGCTTAGATTGCAGAATTTAAAAAGAATTACAAAAGCAGGAAGCAAAATCGTGCATGCAGCATAACCACACCTGCCTGCAAGAACAAGGGGAAATGCCTAGAAGTAAAAAGGCCAAAATATCCATCGTGTCTGCCTTTCAGGGGCGGGATGAGGTTTGAGGTTTGGTTTTGGTTTTGCTGCTTTTAGAACCAGAAATAAGAAAAAAAAAATAAGGCTTGTGCCTTCTGGGCCTTGTTGGATTGTCAAATAACCACCCTCATGATCCCTCCATCTGACAATGAGAAGCTGGTACTACTTTCCTAAGTGACAGGCCTGGGGGTTTCCTGGTTTGTGCCAGGAGTGCACATGAGTCCCACCTGAGCCCTGCTCAGTCCCCTCCCTTGTAAACTGTCTTTCGTGGGCCTCCCTGCTGTAATTGGAGATGGGTGGTGACAGCCAAGTCTCTTCTCCCAGGAGCAGAGAGCCCCCTGGGAGCTGGCAGAGGCTGTCTCTACTCCTGTTCCATTTTCATTAGCGTAAGCATCATCCTGCAGAAAGACTCTCCCTGGCACATGCATTCTGCAGCCTTTGGAGAGCTCCCACAAATGTCCTGGGGGAGGAGGGGACGCCCAGAGACTGGGAAGATCCTTGTGACTACAAGCTTCAATTACCCAGGCTGACTTATCACCTTCCCTGCAGAGCAGGGTATGGGCTCTCCCAGCCCAGCTGGGACTCTCCCAGCCCAGCTGACCTGGACCAGAGGGAGGGGGGTCCCCCTCTAGGTGGAGACCCCTCTCCTCTAGGGGCGATGGAGTGCCCCTCTCCACCCAGAGGGAGCCTGACCCTGGACGCCAATACGCAGGATCCCTGAGCTCAGGGGAGTGCACAAGGACTTCGCAACCCTGGGGATCTACCTTCCCTGCTGTGAGACCTTGGGGCAGACTCCACCTTGGTGGCCTCACGTGCACGCTCCCCAGCAGAGAATGGGGCTCCAGAGGTGTGTGTGCTTTCCTTTCCAGAATGAGGCCCTCCAGCAAATGCCCCAGGTCTAATCAGCAGAAAGAACTTCATGGCGAGATTCCAGGGTGGGGAGCACACCTGGGCCCAGCACCAGAGCAGGAATCAAGGTTCTTCCCCTGCTGCCCACCGTCCATGCTCTACACAGATGGGGAGTGGACCCCCTGCTTTTGAGCTTTCCCAGGACGTGGGCTTGACCTTCACCTGGTGGATTTTCCAATGCCCCCTGATGGCCCCAGTGGTTCTCAGCATAGTCTCCAAGGGCACTGTTGACATCTCTCTCCCCACCAGCTCTCTTTCTCTCTTCCTCCTTCTCCCTCTCCCCTAACTTGAGGGACAGACCCTCTCTTCCCATCTTGGCCTACTGACTTCCCCAGTTCCCCCACCCCCTCCTTCCTGTTCACTCTCCTTCCCTCTCCCATGGTGAAGAAAGAGCAACAGATAAACCCATCTTGCCGCGCTTGCTTCAGCTCCTTCGAACTCCTCCTGCCAAATCTAGATGAAGCCCAGGCTTGGGGCCTGTGCAGGGCCTCCCTGCCTGCGCCTCATTTCCCCCAGTTCTCGTGATGCAGCAAGCTCACTCCCACCCGTGGCCTTTGCTTACGTGGGTTCCCTGCCCTGGATGCTATCACTATCCCCGTCCATACATCTGTCCGCCTGCTGCACGGCTGGCTCACATCCTTCAGCTTGGACGTGACATGCCATTTTTAAGAAGCTTTCCTGGGTATCCCTACATGAGTGGGGCCCCTCCTATTGCCTCTGACGTCTGTCTTTGTTTGTTGACATGTTGACTGTCTTTCCCTCTCAAACAGAGCCACACTTACACGTTTCACCGTAATCTCACTGTGATCCAACATAAGGCCTGGCACAGAGCAGATGCTCCCCAGTATCTGCTGAATGAATGGATGGGGTGCATTCCTTCCTCTGCAGGGGGAAATGTCTCAGGGCTTTTTTATTTTTATTTTTATTTTTTTGTCCTAGGGTCAGAGGGGTTTTTCATCTTTTTCCTTTTCCTTCCTATAGTACAGTCCCTGAGCCCAAACCTTAGCCACCGCCAACTCCCACAAAGACTTCCAGGGACACAAGGCACACAGCTCCATGCCAGGGCCTGCTACAGGGTAAAGGACGGTTTCACCCTGAAAGCTCAGTGCTCTCCACCTACCCCAGAGCAAACCAGAAATCACCAAAGAACAAGTCTGAGAACCTTCCCTGGAAAACCGCAGTGGCAGGATCAAAGGCTCTGGGGTCTGCCCGCATCCATCCAGGTGGGCACCTGTCTCTTTCTGCAGACTGGTAAAAGTCAGAACCCTGGAATTGAGTACGTGGGTCTTGTCAACTGCAGACTGGTAAAAGTCAGAACCCTGGAATTGAGTACGTGGGTCTTGTCAACTTCAGGAATAATTATTTATGTTTGAAGGACAGTGTTAGTGCTAGGCACATCACAGATTCCCCCAAAATGCAGAATGCGGCAACCAAAGAGTGAAGCTTTTTTTTTTTTAAGTAAGCTAAAATATATTTGAGAAATTTACCAATAGTTTAGATGTTGCCTTTTCCTAGAGAAATCACAAGCCAACAGAGAACGGCTTCAACAGTGAACCCAACTTATATTTGCGCTAGTGCATCACCACTGAATAATAAAAGATGAAAAAGCACCGCCCCATGGAAGAGCCTCAGCCAGTCACCAAGCCTCTTCTGCAGGGCTCTTCTATGTTGGGCACCAAGTACTGTACAGGAGCTTCAATCAGCGGGAAGTGAACACATGAGCATATTTCCCCATTCATGGTCATACACATGGAGGGATTAAAACAATGAAGATGTCGTTCTAAATGAAACTTTCATGAGAGATGCTGCAGGAGTCCAAGAAGGACAAGATCCTCCCATGCTGGGCTGGCTCAGGAGGCTCTGTGGAGGACGCAGGGAGCATTGTGGGTCCTGAAGGGCAGTAGTTGTTCAGCCAACTCTACAAGCCCCTAGTCGTCAGCCTCTGCGACCATGTGCTGTACGGTGGAGGGAACTGAGACTGGCATGGGTGTTGCGACTGGCCTGATGATGCACAGCTATGGAGGAAGAGCCCTCAGGCCCCAGGTCCATTTGCATGGACAAGGATGCCAGGCTCCCTGGCTTTAGGTAGTGGAAGTGCTGTAACACTGACTTAGGGGGGCTGGAGGCCCTTGGGATCGGGTAGCTCTGCAGCAGGAGGCCTTGCTAGGTTCAGCAAGGCCACAGTAGGCCAAGGCCAGGGCTGAGGCGTGTTTGCACATTTGTAGCATTTTGACTCTTTATGTAAGGACTTCACAGGCAAAGGGCAAGAACTGCCCCAGGGTCTGGAAGGACAGCATGAGACTAGAAGACAAGTTTGGAAAGAAGAGCCAGGCTGGTCACGGGATACCTCCAGGGAAGCCTGGGGAGGAGTGGAGGGGGGGTCGGTCAGGGCCTCTTCTCAGGGAATGCAAAAGAGGGAGGTGAGCAAACCTGAGCAGGTGAGTCTGTGAAGGCGCAGGGTAAGAAGCAGGGAGCCAAGGTGTCCCAGGCCCCTGGGCAGGTTTCAGAGCCACAGGAAGGCTGCTGCACAGAGGAAAGAAGATGGGCTTCGGAGCACAAAGGTCTGGGTTCAAATTTGAGCTCAGTCGATGACCAGTTAGTGAGGAAGTAGCTTCACCTCAATAATAATAACAGTGACAATAAAAGTTCTCATTCACAGGGCATCATGACATGCCAGGCACCAAACTGGGTGACACCATTACCCCAATTTAATCTGCACAGCCACCCTGTCCAAAGTACTGTTTTGTATAATTATACAAAACTGATTATTCTCTGCATTGGAGATGGAAACTGAGGCACAGAGAGATGGTGTACGGGGCCCCCAGCTGGAACATGGGCAAGAAGGGCCAATCCAGGCAGATCAGCCGGCATCTGGGCTCTGCTCTGAACCACCCCGCAGCAGGCAATTAATGACAGGGAACAACAAGATCAGCACCTGTAGTTACAGTGGTGCCCCTTTAACCGTGGGGGAAACATGTTCAAAGACCCCAGGGGGATGCTGAAACCATAAACAGCACGGAACTCTGTGAGGGCACGTGTTTTCCTGTACATACGTGATGAAACTTATAAGAGCCCGGTAATAGGTTAACAATCCTAACTGATAATAAAATAGAATGATTAAAACAATATTCTGTGATTACAGTTATGTGAATGTGGTGTCTCTCTCTCTCTCAAGAATCATGATAAACACTAATATTTCTGAACCACGTTGACCTCAGGTTCCTGAAACCTTGGACAAGAGGGAATTGCTATGATGTGATAACTGAGAAGGGGACAGTACAGATGGCTCCAATACTGACTTGGAGCTCAGGGAGTGATATTTCAACAATCCCTATGCACAGCCGAAGCCACGGGGCAAAGAAAACATCTGCTTAGGATGTACCACTTGGTGCCTGCCTTGTAAAGGTTACCTGATCACCTGAAGTGGGTGTCCCATTACTCAGATGATGAAACTAAGACTCAGGGGGTGACCTGCTTCAAGTCACATGGTGGGGAAGACAAGTGGCCTCAATAAGTGCATTCAGAGCAATATTTTTGAAATTGGGCTTGTTCACATCTGTTGAGCTCTTGCCGCATGCTCGGCCTTTGCTTCCAGCCACCCTCTGAGGTAGGGACTCGGGTTAGCTCCCACCGACAGGAAACAGGGTCCTACAACTGGAAAACAGCAGCCCTCAGACCTGAACCCAGATTGCCCAGACTGCAGAGCCTGGTTCCTCCAACACCAGCTGTGATTGTAATGTCACTGCACAGCGACTATGGAGCACCCCGGGCTGTCTCAGGGACAGGGGATGCAAAGATAAGTGGCAAGTCACCCAGCAGACACACTGGTGGCACCATGGCTGGGACCTGAGAACACTTGGCCCAGAAAGTGCTTACCTGCCTCCTAGCCCCTGCCCCCTGCCTGCCTTTCCTGTTTTCCCTCAGTCTGGGATACCCAACCCCCTTGTCTGGGGCTCAAAATCTTCCCAACTATCATGTCTCCCCCCTGCAGCCCTCCCCAGGCCCCAGGGAAGACCCCTGTCGCCTCCACAGCTCTTCACCTACCAGTGGCACTTCCCTCTGGGTCCTGCCCTTAGCTCTCCTTCCGGGGTGGAAGGCACTTCCAGGCAGAGCCTGCCTCAGAGCCTCGTGTGAATCCTGCTGGTGTTTAACATCTTACATGTGGATACAGCGTCCTTTGGTGGCACCCAGGATGACTTAGGCGGCAGGCATACCTGTTCCACAGTGGGCTGGGAGCTGGGGATGGCAGTGGAACGTGTGGACCACACTTGGTTTTTGCCACCAAGCACTGGTTTCTGCAAGTTTCTGCAGGGGAAAGCTAGTTCTTAGGGTTCTCAATCTCCGTGCTTTGATGGGGAGAGATTTCACACCAGCTCTAGAAATGAGCACATGAGATGAGCCTGATAAATCCCACACCAGGCTTCTGACCACTATGGGCTACTGAGAGTCAACCTCAGGACCTCTGCTGAGCCATGAGGTTCCCCTGTGCCCGGGATGCAGAAATCTCTTTCTGCATTTCCCTTCAGTCCTAGGTGACCACTGTGTGTAAATGGAGCCCATAGAGTAGCAGGTGGAGTCTGGAGATGGAGAAGAACTAAGTCCTGGTGAAATCTCAGAGCCCTGGACCTCAGTGACTTCCAGACTTCTCCAGTGTGTGGGCCAATATATCCCTCTAACACTCAATGTCTAACTGGGCGGGGACCTTTCCAGTGAGATCTGAGGGGTGCAGCAGGTGCTTCAGGCGCCAAGGTGGCGGGAGCTCTCATTGGGAGAGCCCAGGGAGTGGGCCCACTACCCTTTGTACTGGATGAAATGTTGAGCACTGCCTTGAGGAAACAAAGGGTTACCAGGAAGCTGCTATTGGTCACAGAGGGGACGAGAGGAGCTGCCCGTCCAGACCAAGGCTTTCAAAAGCAGGAGGGCTCAGGAGACCCCGGCCCAGTGGGCCAGAGGCAGCCCCTCTGTCTGCAAGCAGAATCGAAAGGGGGATAAGCCATTCTAATGAGGTGGAAAGCAAACAGTACTCTTGAGGACCTACTATGGGCCAAATGGCAGACCTGAATGAAGTCCCAGCTTGGTGTGGCCCTCATGGGCTGTGTGACCTTGGGCAAGTCCTTGTGACAGGTGATCAGTAAATACTAGAAGGCTGATAAAGCCTGCCTGCAGGGCTGAGCTGAAGGTGAGGGTGAGGCTGCTTGGCCACAGCTAGGCCCTGTATTGGGAGGTGAAAGGCAGAAAGCTTTTATGGGGAAGAAAAAGAAACTTTCTTTCAATGTTTAGAATATCAAAAACAAACCAAAAAGCCACCGGATGTGGTGGCACACGTCTAGTGACTTTAGAGGCTGAGGCAGGAGGATGGCGAGTTCAAAGCCAGCCTCAGTAACTTAGTGAAACTCCAAGCAAGTTAGTGAGACCCTGTCTCTAAATTTAAAAAGGGCTAAGGAAGTGGCTTGGTGGTAAAGTGCCCCTGGATTCAATCCCCAGTACTAAACCACCAAACAAAACAACAAAAAAAGCAAAGAAAAAATCCTCCCTACAGCTCTGAGGTACAGCGTGTTGTATACAGAGGGTGGTTTCAGCAGGATTGCTCAGGAACAGGTACGTGGCAGGAAGGGAGCACTGGGAAGGGGTGTCAGAAACCCAAGTGCCCAAGAGGACCCACCCCCTCTGCAGCTGAATGACTCTAAGTCCCTAGGACATCCTCCTGGGAACTCAGTATTGAAAGTTCTTTTACAGAACATGCACTAGGCATCTCAATGTGGAGATGGGGACACTGAGGCCCAGAGAAAGGAAGGGCCACAATAACTGAGTGGCAGAGCACAGAGGACAGCCCAATTCACCTACCAGGTACCGGTGCTAAGGTCTGGGGCCTGTCAGTTAATCTAGCTGTGTCAGCGTCTTCCTTTGCAAAACGGGGATGGTGATAGTGCCCACCTCACAGGGCAATGGAGGGGGGGGGGGGTCCCGGGCCATGTGTGCAGGTTACAGGGCAACAGCAGGCCTTGAGGCCTGAAGACAGAACACCGTCGGGGTGTGTTGGCTCGCGAACGTGGAGATCACTCACCAATGTGACCACCACTGGGAGAGAAACCCCTTTCCTCCTGTATCTCCGGAGCAAGGAACCAGGTCTGCGATTTGGGGGCTGGGCACTCCTAGCCCGATCCCTAACAAATTCCTCCGAGGCCACATTCAGGAAGGGCTTTCCTAGGTTGATGGTTTCTTTCTTTGTATTTCTCCAGCGGACCCTGACCAGACAACCACTCTTGGGTCCGCCCCATCCCCAGCTCTCCGGATGGAGCCTTTGTGTCTGCTCCTTGGAGAAGCCCTTGTTTGTGATGGCCCTCACCCCCAGCTGGCAAGATGCGTGGCTCTCCTCTGGCCCATCGATGTGGGATAAAGGCAGGCCTGTGCTCACAGCCAAGCTCCCGCCCCACCCCGGAACTTCTTGAGAGGTGTGCTTCAGTGAGAGGGACAATGATGTGTGGCCCTTCCCTCTGCCAGCAGCTCTTCCCATCCGGCTGTGGATTAAAGGAGGCTGGGTAATCGCCCAGGCGGAATAAGGCCTGCAAACATCCTGGGGACGTGCCCCCTCATTGGCAGGACAGGGGAGGGTGAGGCTGATGGCTTGGGTTCCCCTGAGCTTCACCTTACCTGTGTGCATGCGCACGCACGCACGCACATGCGCGCGCACTCGCAACAGTCACATCCCCTGAGCGTCCAGGTGCTGGGTCTGCTACTTGCCAGCTATATGCCCTGAACACCTCACTGTACCTTGGTGCCACATCTCCCCACCTGCCAAATGGGGCTGGGGAAGAGTACTGGAGTTCAGTCTGTTAAGTGTTCATACAGGGCTTGGATACAGTAGGTGCTCAATGCTCTGTGATCCTCAGATAGGCTGAATACGTATGTGGCATGACACCTCTGACCTTCCAGACTGAGTTACGTCCCAGCTGGAGAAGTCTTTGTCTCCTCTGCCTCTTCTTCCCGACTCACAATCTCTCCCTGGAGATAGTGATCTCCATAAGGGCAGGGTCAGGACTGTTGGGGTCACTATATTGCCCCTATTTCGACAGTGGACAAAATAATTCCCAGCATATGACAAAGACCATGAAAACAGAGGGATTTATTTGATTTTATTTTTTTGAAAGGGAATTACTTTACTTAATGATGATACTATAAAAATAAAGTCACCAGATGTCACCCAGGCTGTCAATGAAACAGATGCTGACACGGATTCCTCCTCTCCTGGCTTAGGACCCCACCCTGACACTTAAGGGTCCTAAGGGGGTAGAACTTGGGGATGCCCACATCAGACCACAAATTAGCAGAGTGGAAGAAACAGGGTTTTGGTTCTACTTGCATGGGTGACCCACCCATGGATCCTAGAGTGAGCAAGAACTCATGCAACACCAGCTTCTCGTTGACAGGTACCAGGGGATGCGGGGGCTGCTGTTAGATGTGGGAGCAGCAGTGGGATCTTGAAAGAGGATTCTACACTCCCTCTCCAGGCGGGCTGGTTGAACACTGGGGATGGGGAACGGGGAGCCCAGGATCTCCTCCCAGCATGGTGGGCTGAATTGCTCCCTCCGGGGATCTGCATTGGAGGGTGTGCGCCTAACCAGTTACTTGGAGAACTCCCAGCATCCAGGAGGCTGGAGGTACTGCCGATGCCTGGGCGTAGTTTCTGAGCACCCCATCAGGAAAGGAAGGAGCCCAGATTACACACAAGTCCAGAGTCACTTTGATTCTCTTGTGACAAAAGAAATGACAACAATCCCCAGCACCCTCCCCCCCACACACCCCAAAGAGAAACAATGGCTGCCAAAAATGGGGTGGTGAGGGGCTGCAGGTTCATTTTCTACTCTTGCTCAGATCTTCATACCCTGCTTGATGCCCCAGGATTCACAGAAGATCCTCAAAATATGTGCCCAGTGCTCCAACACCCAGGAGAGATGGAGAATAGGCTAAGTGAGACGCGGTTTTACGTGGAACCAAAAACCCATCGTGACATTAAAAAATCAGGCATGTCTGGCAATCATGACTAAACAGCCACCAGTTTATGAGCATACCAAATGCAGGCCCTGGGAGGTCTCCAGCTTTTACTCTTTAACTAATGCTAACTTGTTGCACAGGTTTCTCAACAATGGCTTACTGGAATTCCTCTGCTCACCGCCAAACAGGAGGTATTTAGACAGAGCAAGTGCTCTGCTTGCGGGTCCTCTCTGAAATGGCACGTCAGGGAGGCCTACTAAGTGCAAGGTGTCTCATTACGTGTCTTTGTATCTGCAAAAGACAGATTTCTAGCTTAACCCCAGACCTGCTAACGGGGGTCTGTAAACCTGCCCTACCCACACCTGTCTCCTCTTTCCCTTTACATCAGACACACGGCACCCAATTTACCCCCAGCAGCTGGCTCCAGGTGGCAGGAGAGCAAGGCTGGGGCAATGGTATCCCAAGCACTCTGGTAGGTGCCAGTCATTCCTCCCTCCCACTATGGAGGGCACAGGCCTGGTGTGTTGGCAACACTCATTAATCTGGTTCTTGCTGCAGACCTTGGACTTGGATGTACAGCATCACTGAACATTGAACTTATGAACTACAGCTCCATAGAAACACTGGGCTACAGATGAGTTTATAAAATAAAAAAAAAGAGTCTAATGAAAATCATGATAATAATAATTAGCATCTGCTAAGGGTGTGCTATATTCCAAGAACCAAACTCAATTCTTCACCTCCTCATGAAAACCCCATGAGTTAATAAATATATTATCCCCTTTAAATAAGTGGGAAAAGTTGAGACATCAATGATTTAACTATCATATCAAGGGTCACACAGATTAGGTAAATAGAAGCTCTGGTTTAAAAAAATGAGGTTCTTAATTGTTGGAAACTCAGTAACTGGCTACTTAGTGTCTTGACCCCCCTACTTCCAAGATCAGGTAGCAAAGCGAGAGTCATCAAAATATGAAATTCCAACCCATGGACTGAGCACTTATGAAATTAGTGTCTACTCACATCTCACTTGCTGTTCAATGTGCCCAGCCAGCCTATCAACATTTCCAGCCAACACCCTCATGGATCAGCTGGTTGGGGCTTAGCATTTGTCAACGCCATGCAAATACCACGTCCGCTGACTGAGAGGGAAATAGGTACCATCTAAAAGGGCAGAATTCCATGAAGTTGGTGAAAGTGACCTTGACTTGTATCATATCCAAGGAGTGGCAGAGGTACTCTGTTAACAATGGAGTAAGAAAAAAATCTACCAGGCTGAAGAAGGAACACCTTGCTCTTAGGGGACAAAAAAAAAAAAAAAACAAAAAACAGGATTTCAATGATAACAGGGGCTAAAAGAGGCCATTAGGAAACCTGACAAAGCCCTCCCTGATATTTTGAAATAACCTTCCTGCTGAGTTTGCTGGAAAAGTCAAAGGAGAAGAGAAAGCTGTCCCTTTTTGCTCTTGTGTCAAAATAATTATGCAATAGATAAACATATACTTTGTTCATGCTAAGGGTTGTGCATTAGGGGCAACTGCCACTTAAATTTTGTTAAATGCAATCATGGGCTGCATAACAGCACTTCAGTAAATGAAGGACCACATACATAGAGGAGGCCCCATGAGATCGTAACAGAGATGAAAATTCCTATTGTTTAGTGACTCTGCAGACACCATGACCCCTTGGCACAATACATTCCTCCATGTCCATCATGATGCTCACACAAACAAACTACCGCACTGCCAGCTGTATACAAGTAGAGAACATGAAGCCAGGCATGGTGGCACATGCCTGTAATTCCAGCTGCTCAGAAGACTGAGGCAGGAGGATCACAAGTTGGAGGCCAGCCTCAATGATTTAGTGCTGTACAGAATTGCATGTGTTCAACTTTCCTTTATTTTTGGTAATGGAATTGAACCCAGGGGTCCTTTACCACTGAGCTACATCCCCAGTCCTTTTTGTATTTTTATTCTGAGACAGGGTCTCACTAAGTTGCTGAGGCTGGCCTCAAACTTGTGATTCTCCTGTCTCAATTACCCAAGCTGTTAGAATAACAGGTATGTGCCACTGCACCTGAACATTACAATTTTATTGTTATTTTAGAGTTGACTTTCTATTATTTTATAAAAGGAAAAGTTTAAAATAGTCTACCATGTCACACCAGCAGTTGTCTCATACATCTCGTTTACAGTCTCTTGATTCCATCAAGAAGCCACATGGTGTGATTGACCTGGATGGCTTCTAGGTTAGTGTAAATGCACACTGTGATGTTCACACAAAGACAAAATCAGCTGGGTGTGTTTTGTGCACCTATGGATCCCAGCCACTCAAGAGGCTGAGGCAGAAGAATCATTAACTTCAAGGCCAGCCTCAGCAACCTTCTAAGGCCCTTTCTCATAATAAAAATAAAATCGAGGTGGGAGTGGGGGTGGGAGGGTGGCACACCCACGCCTGTAATTCCAGTGGCTCAGGAAGCTGAAGCAGGAAGATAATGAGTTCAAAGCCAGCTTCAACAACTGCGAGGTGTTAAGCAACTCTGTGAGACCCGGTCTCTAAATAAAATTCAAAATAGGGCTGGGGATGTGGCTCTGTGGTCCAGATTCCCTGAGTTCAATCCCTGGTACCCGCCCCAAATAAATAAAATAAAAAATAAAAGGGCTGGTGATGTAGCTCAGTGGTAGATCCCCTTGGGTTCAATCCCTGGTATTGCCAAAAAAAAAAAAAAAAAAAAAAGAAGAGAGAGAGAAATGAAATCAATTAAGGATGTATTTTTCAGAAAGTATCCCCTCAGCTAAATGAGGCATAGATATATAATATAAAATACATATATTGTCATATATTTTAGTTTTATTTCTTAAAATAATGGCCTAATCAAATCTTTTCCCATCACTTATGACAACCGTTTTATAGTATTTTAATTGCCTATTTTAATCACCTCCTTTCTAAATGAAGCCTCTCCTTGAACATGAACTCCCTGCTGCTCCACAAGCACCTGCCTCCTGCTATGGAGGGCACGTGGCTGGGCCCACACTCCACACCCAGGAGACGTGGGAGCTTCCCCCTGGGGTGGACATCCCATCTACAGAGTCATCAGCTGTCAGGAACTCCAGCAGATGAGGACACGGCTGTGGTCCCCACGTACATCTCACTGAGTAGGTTGTAGTGCTCCCACCACATCTGTCATCCTACCCTGACCCCCAGGACTGTTGTGGAGGACAAAAGCCACACGCCCATCGTACAGATGAGATAGACACAAAGGACAAGCCTGGCCTCCCACTCCTTGCTGGAAGCTTAAGGACTTTAAGACCCAGGTGATTTTTCCATCTCTGTAGACTGCCTCCCTGCCTTGTCCCTTCTCCCATTCTCTGTTTTATTTGACACATAGGGATACAATGTGACATTTCAACACCTGTACACAAAGTGTAATGACAGGTCAGGATAACTGGCACAACTGTCCCCTCAGACATTTACCCCTCCTCTGTTGGAACCCAGATTCAGCTGCCTGTTCTTTCCCACAGGATACCCAACTCTCTCAAGCTAGAAGACCATTCAAAGTTTTGCAGGTTAGTAAACAACTCAATCTGTTGGGGATTAAACCCAGCGCCTCAGTGCATGCGAGGCAAGCACTCTACCAACTGAGCTATATCCCCAGTTTTTTTTTTTTTTTTAAGAAGCTATCTGCAAAGCTGCCTTAAATACCTGAACATATCTCTTTGCTATTAGAGAAAAGGTTCAGGATCATTAAACAAGAGAGTGACAATCAATCCATTTACACCACTGCCCTATCATGACTGTTCCGGGTGGAAAATACACTTGAGAAAAGCTCTAGTTCAAATGCTCAGAACTTACAAGCCTCCCAAGTCGCTCTACAGGCGCACCACACAAGAGCCCCTCACAGTGTAGATGTAGCAGCGTTCCCTGACGCCTCACCGAGCAAGGAATAATTCAGTGCATGAATTATTAAGAAATGCCATCAGTGAAAGACAGCGTAGGGGGTGATCCTCCGAGATGCCCAAACCCCTGAGGATCAAGAAGGGCCGAGAAGCAAAAGTTCAACACAAGAACTCTAAGTCGGCATCTCCATGGCAACAAGACACGTGGGCTGGGGACAAGCAGCCAGCGTTGGAGGGAGGGGATGTTCTAGAGTCAGACCCTGAGCATTGTGACCCTGAGCAAGCCATCTCTCCTCTTTAAGGCTGTTTCCTCATCTATAAAAGGGGGTCACAACTTTCACTTGTTATGAAGTATATGGGGAAACAGAGGCGCAGTGCCTGCCTCACAGTAAACCCTCAAAACACTGAACTGTCAGGAGCAGGTTCAAGTGCAGGGTCTGGACAGCACTCAACGAACCTGAGGTCCCTCCCTGAGAAGGCATTTCTGTATCCTCAAACACAAGGGACATTGTGATCTAAAAACCATGACTATAGGTTTGTGTAAGTGGTCAGGGAAGCCGGGGATGCTGGGGGAAGGCCCAGTCTGTGCAACAGAAATGGACGCAGACCCTGGGTTCTCAGGGTGCGGCGGTGGGCCTAGTGTAAGCTCCAAGCTTCTAGGTGCCCAGCGCTCCTCAGAAGATACGAGCAGAAAGGAATCACCTAGCACTGGAATGAGCAGACCCCTTTGCTCCCTGCCTGGTGCCCAGACAGGTAATGTGGCAGGGGACAATGGGACAATCACTTTAGCCTAGAAGGGTGGGATGCCAAGGAGCGCCCTCCAGTCCCCCAGCATGGCACCATGCTGTCCTCAGCACTCCCCGCCTCTCCTGGTTAAGAATCTCCAAGGTTGGTCATGGGTGGGTTCCCTTAGCTGGCTCTTCGCCTTTAGGGCTCTGCTTCCTTTAGCTTCTGGGAGTTCTCTCTTCTTACATGAACCTTTCCTCCCACAGGGAGACCTTTCTAGTCACCGTGTCCTGTCCTGCTCAGTGTCTCAGTGTGTGTCTGGTGTGCGTGCTCAGCGGAGTGTCTACCTCCATCAGTCACGTAGCCCTCAGAGCCTCTGCATAGTCCCCAGGACTCTCTGGTCTCTGCCTGAACCCATCAGCAGGACTTGAACTACCTACCTAACGTCACTGCGTATAGCCTCTCCACATGCTGCACTGGCCCAGCCAGAGGCTCCTGGGAGGCCGGGACTGTGACACACTTCTGTAACTCACCCACAGTGCCAGCACTGGGACTCGGATGCAGCCCATCACCTGCCAGCTGCTGAGCAGCCCAACTTCCACCATCCCGCCTCTGTTTAGCTCTGTCAGCCTCCAGACGCTATTACCAGAACTATAGGTCTCCCTCTCCCTTCTCCCTGCACCTGAAAGACTGTCAGCCAGCCCTGCCACAGCCAGTACCCCTCCAGGGGACCTCCCCTGCCGAGGGTGTCCATCGGAGTGTCTGTGAAGTACTCAGAACCAGCCACCCGGACACAGGAAGCTGCTCCCATCCCTACACGTGTTGGGGTCTGATGCAGGTTGTGCCCTGGGCACTGAAGCTGGCGGGGGGCAGGGTGAAGCCTGGCACTAAGTAGACAGAGGGATGGTAATTAGCTAGTGATGTATGCTGCAGGCCCACCGGGAGAACCAATAGCAGGCTCAAAGGCTGCCCGCAGGACATAACGGGGCTCTCTTCTACTGCCTAGGCTCTTCTCATGGCTCACATGAGGAGGGGGTGGGGGCTGGCTGCCAAACACCTACGGGCAGGCATATGGCAGCTGAGACCTCTCATTTCTCCCCAAACCATCTTTCATCAGCAAACGGCGTCGGCTCCCCTTTGAAGAGGTCTGGATCTCCCCTCCCCCCACTTGAAAGGCCAGTTACTGAAGGGAAGAGATGGAAAAAATGGGCCGCCCCAGGTCAGATCTGAGGCACACCAGCCTTTTGATGTCTAGGAGGACAGGAGGGAATCAAAAGCTGGGTCTTTCAGATAGAGGCATCAGTAATATCTGACAGCACGACATGGCCCCGCCCCATGCCTGAGCTGGGCAGGGCTTCTCTGTCAGCACTGGCCCCGGGTCCCGTTATCCACAGCCCTGGTGTGCTCTGGGTGCTACAGTGAATGCCAAGCCACCGTTTGGTCTCAGGGCAGAGCCACTCTGCAAGATCCTGCTGATTCCCTTCCCTCCATCTCCACTGGTCTGCACTGCTGCATCCTGCAGACCTCAGGGAAGCCCTGCCTTCTCCAGGGATGGCTTCATCCCCCTGTCCTCTTGGACGATGGCAGGTCCTGCACAGAGCCACAGATCTCTGTGCTGCGGTCTCTGCTCCACTGTCTCTCTGATTCCTAACTCCCTGTGGTCTCCCTGTTGGCCTCCCCAGGGCAGGGCCTGTCTGCTTTTCTTCTCTGGTTTCTGTGGCTCCTGGTACAGTAGCTGCTGGGTACAAAGTGCTCAGGAAAGGTCTTGATGAAAAGCATAGACTCTGGAGCAAGGCTGCCTGAGTTCTAATTACAAGTGTCACTCACCAGCTGTGTGACCCAGGCAAATAACTTAATCTTTCTGTGCCTCAAGGTCTTTAATTATAGGAAAAGATACCTACCAGATACTCAACAGAAATAAAAATGTAGGGACACATAAATGCTGCTACATGAATGTTCATAGCAGAGTTAATTTATGATATATAACAAAATCTGTCATAGTCATCCAATGGTGTGCTATTCACCAATAAAGAAGAACAAAGCACCGACAAACTTTGAAATCACAACACTAAGTGAAAAAAGCCGAACACAACAAGGCACACACATGGTGACTTCATTTATGTGAAGTGCCCAGAATTGGAAAATTTAGACAACAGGAGGGTCCGTGGCTGCCTAGGGTTGAGGAAAAAGGAGATTGGGGAGGCCGGCTAAGGGATGCAGGGATTTTGGGGGATGAATACATTCTAAAAGTGACTGTGGGAAGGCTGCACAGCTCTGTGAATATACCAAAAGCCCCTTAATTGTAATATTTATTTATTTATTTATTTATGAGAGAGAGAGAGAGAGAGAGAGAGAGAGAGAGAGAGAGAGAGAGAGAGAGTTTTAATATTTATTTTTTAGTTTTTGGCAGACACAACATCTTTATTTGTATATGGTGCTGAGGATCGAACCCAGGCTGCACTCATGCCAGGCGAGCGCACTACCACTTGAACCACATCCCCAGCCCAATTGTAATTTTTAAATGGGTAAATTGTATGACATCATGACATGTGAGTTCTATCAATAACATGGTTTAAAAACAACAACAACAAAAAAAAAAAAAAAAAAATAGGGGACAGGGATGTGGTTCCATGGTAGAGAGCTTGCTCGGCATGTCTCAAGGCCCAGAGCTTGGTCCTCAGCATCCCCAAAGGAACACTAAGTTCTTACAGTGTTGTTATAAGGATCAAGTTAAATGCATCATCATTTGTAAAGTGTTTGTTCCCTAAACACATTACATAACAACTAGCACGCATTAGGTTGAACAGTACTTTCCTGGAGCCTCACAGCCCAGTGAGGTAAGGACTCTATTTTTCCCACTTTGCAGATGAGAAAACTGAGGCCTAGGAAGGTGAAGCGAGTGGCCAAACTAGACGGAGGTCCTGGTACCCTGAACCATCACAGGTAGACAGAACACGGTCCTCAAACCCAGAGGCCACTGACTTGAAGAAGGAACCACCTGACGGAAATAAGACAACATTCTCCTGCCTCAAATGGGAGCCCTCTGGGGTCCTGACATCTCAAGGTCTTTCCTTCTTCATGGGGTATCTCCCTCCCTCCCCAAGCTCCAGGACCCCTCGCACCCCTCCAGGGGAATCTGGTTTCTAGAGGCACCCAGCTGAAAAGCTCCCTGTCATGTGACTCCCTGTGACCTCACACCTGTCAAGGGGTCAACAGTGGCTTCCTTGGTGTCCTTGGTTCCTTACAATGGCCAGGACTGGCTTCTAAGCAACTCCCAACATTTTTAATATGGAAAAATTCCCCTCCAGTTCCTTCTTTTAAAATCTTTGAAAAAGAGTTTGACAATTAGCAATTAAATGAAGAAAAAAAAAATCCTGAAAATAGAAAATGAACTGCTGGGGAAGAGGCAGGGCGGGTGGTGGGAGGGAGGAGGATGCAATCAGAGCACGGGATAGGCACTGTTAGGGTTTGGGATGTGAGGTGTCCCCCAAAGCTCACATGTGAGACAGTGCAAGAAGGTTCAGAGGAGAAGTGATTGGGTTATGAGGGTCTTAACCCAATCAGTGAATTAATCCCCTGATGGGATTAATTGAGTGGTAACTGAAGGCTGGTATAGGGTGGCTGGAGGAGGTGGGTCATTGGAGGCATGGCCTTGGGGTGCACATTTGTATCTGGCAAGTGGAGACCTCTCTCTGCTTCTTGATCATCATGTGAGCTGCTTCCCTCCACCACACTCTTCCGCCATGATGTTCAGCCTCACCTGGAGCCTCGAGGAATGGAGACTGCTGCCCATGAACTGAGACCTCTGAAGCTGTGAGCCCCCAAATAAACTTTTCCTCCACTACACTTGTTCTTGTTGGGTCCTTTAGTCACAGCGGTGAAAGGGCTGACCAGAAAGGCATGTATGGAGATGTTACAGTCAAGCCTGTTTATTTGTACAATTAATATGGTTACTAATAACAAAAAAGAAAGTAAAGATCCCTCTGCTTACTGGATAAAGGCTTTGTAGTGGCTTAGAACAAACTCCACATTCTTGCCCAGGCCAAAAGACCCCAGGGCCCAGCTCCCAGCCTCCTCTAGCTCCTGCCCTTTTCTCCAAGGCTCACTCCACTCGGGCATGACCTGTCTTCTGTCCTTGCCTGCTGTGACCCACGCAGGCACTGTCCTCTTCCTCTCTCTGCATCGTGAGCTCCCGGCCTTCAGGTCCCAGTCTAACCTCACTTTCTGAACTGAACCTACGGAGCCATCTTAAGCAGGCCCCTGGTTTATTCCCCACAGTGGTATCGTTTATCTCCTTCATGGAATCTTTGACAATTAACGATTCTGTGCTTCTTTCTTTGCTTTGCCGTTGAGTTTCTGCCCCCTCACCCTCTTCCACTCACTTGGCTGCAAGATCCACACAGGGAGGGACCGAGTCTGCCCTGTCCATCGCCAGGCCTGCACAGCGGCTGCTTAATATGTATCCTAGGACTCTTGGCTTTGGTGTTCACCATGAGGCCTTGGTGACTTTGGGGGCTGCATCATTCTTGGTTGAGGGTGGCCGTCCTATGCCTTGGAGGATGTTTAACACCATCCCTGGTCTCTCACCATAGGGGGTGCTTTCCCAATTGTGATAACCAAAAAATGTCTCCAGACATTAACAAACATACCCAGGGAAGAAAGCTAAGAGAGGAAAAGTTTTCTCCAGTTAAAATTCACTAGGTGGACTATTACTCAGCTGTAAAGAAGCATGGAATTATGGCATTTACTGGTAAATTGTTGGAACTGGAGACTCTCATGCTAAATGAAATAAGCCAATCCCCCCCAAACCAAAGGTCTAACGTTCTCTCTGATACTCGAAGGCTACACACAAAAGGTGGTCAGGGAGAGAAGAATAGATGTTCATTGAATTAGACAAAGGGAATGAAGGGAAGGGAGGGGGTGGGAATAGGAAAGACAGTAGAATGAATTGGACATAACTTTCCTGTGTTCATATATGAATACACGACCAGTGTAACTCCACATCATGAACAACCCCAAGAATGTATGTATAATACAACCCCATGTATGTATAATATGTCAAAATATATTCTACTGTCATGTATAACTAAAAAAGAACAAGAAAACAAAACCCCCTGGAGCTAGGTCTGAGTCAGTGGTAGAGCATTTGCCTAGCATGGGCGAGGCCCTGGGTTCTGGCTCCCACCCTAAAGAAAACAGAACAACAACAACAAAAACACTGATAAAGGTTATAAAATACCTAGTAAGCCAAAAGTTACAGGAAAAGAGTTCATTCAAAAACACCTTGGAGCTTGAGGGTCAGGTTATATGAACACTAAGGGCTGTTCCCCACCACACATGGGTGGAGGGAAGAGGTTACCAGCCCAGGTGTCTGCAGAACACCCACTACTTTAAAGCAGCAGTTGGTGTAGATGCTGGCGAGGCGGGGCGGGGGGGTGGGTGGGACATAAGGCCATGCTCCCGGTTCCTTAGGATGCCCATCTGATCTTTACCTGTAACCCAGGGGTGCTCCGCTCAGCACCCACTTCTAACTGTGGTCAAGGTACGGGAGATATAATGGGTGCTTTGCAACCAAGGTTAGCAATACTGCAGCTTGAGTATCCTTATCTGAAATGCTTGGGACCAAAAGTGTTTTGGATTTCAGATTTAAAATACATCTTGGGGATACGACTCAAGTGTAAACAGGAGATCCACTTATAGCTCCTATGTATCTAACATGCATACCCTGGAGGAATTTTGTACAGTATTTTTTAGGGCCCTTATGTTTTAATGGTGGCCCCTGACATGAGATGAGGTGTGGAATTTTCCACTTGTGGCACCACGTTGGCACGCAAAAAGTTTTGGCTTTGGGGCATTTCAGAATATACATGTTCAACCTGCAATGCTAATATTTGTTGAGAACACATATAATCCAGTTGAAAACCAGAATCTGAGATCGGCATCAGAACCTTCTCCGCGTGCAAGAGAAACTGGGACAGGGCACCCTGCCCACAGTCACAAGCTGTAAAGCAAAACGTGGGGACTTGAACCAACCCAGTTTGACTCTGGCTGTCCTGCACTCACTTCCAGATGCCCTAGTGAGACAAAACTCCAACAAGTACCCGCAAGGCCTTCCTTCTTTCTTCCCTGTAGTTAAGTCAGCATCTAAAGGCACAGGAGGGGCATTCTGGAGCATACCCTCAGGTGCTTCTGGATGGCGGTCCTGAGGAAGCTGGACAGGTGCCCCAGCTCTTCTACAGGGCTGACATTAAAGAAGCAAAGATAGCTGATTCCACCAGACAGGTCTTTGGAAATCACCTGCCGCTGAGACTCTCCAAGGGGGCTCTGTGGGATCTGCATACCCAGGTGGCCTGGGAACGGCAGGGAGAGGGAGGAATGGAGAGGGCTTAATGTAGCAGGGTTCAGTGTGAGGGTTCAACGGCTCCATTGCCAACAAACCTCTGAGAACATCTGAGAGAGTCCAATGTCCTCATTCCACATATAAGGAAACAGGACAGAGAGGAAAAGTGACCTGTTCCATGCAGCAGGCTCCCATGTTCCCATGGAGGACGGGGAGCAAAGTATTGTGGGTGCATGGGGCTGTGTTTGAATCCTGCTCCTGAGAATCAATGAGCTTCTCTAAGCTTCAGTTCAGTAATTTGAGAAATGAGAGTAATCCTATCTTCTTTATCAAGTTTTATATACAATTAAATAAGCTAGTGAATGTGAAGCCCTAAGAAGACTTAGGAGAAAATTGGGGCTGCTTGGAGGTTGCACAGTGGTCAGAAGGAGGCCTGGGAGCTACCAGAGGGATCTTGGTTCGAATTCCAGCACTTCTACCTCCAGCTGGGTGACTATGCCATTCTCTGAGCCCTCAGTCCACGTCTGGTTTATTTAAATGGCATTACAACTTCTGCATACAGTGTGCAAGGTCCAGATCAGCTAAGGCTAAAAAGCACTCAGTACCCTGCAGGGGACATAATGTGGAGCCATTGTCAAACCACTTTTTAACTTCTCTGGCACCTCATTAGTGTCATGGGGATATTCCTGCAAGTGCCCGGGTATTCACCAGGAACCTGGACTTCTGCCTTCACAGGATCAGGAACCCTGGAAGATGCACCTGCCCCAGCAAGAAGCAGGTCTGAGAGTTAGTGGAATGTGGCTTAGGAGCTGCCTCCCAGTCCTTTCAAAAGAAAGAATGTGTTGCATGATTGTGCCTTTTATCTTGATTTTTTTTTTTTTTAAGAGAGGGAAAGAAAGGCAAGAACTTCAAGGTCTGGTTCACTTCCCTGCAGGCTCCTCCTAGGCTGCAGTGAAATTTCAAGAATGCAGCCTCTGGGCCTAGTTTACATTCCCACCCTCTTGGTATCCAGGATACCAGAGGGACCTTCAGCATTCCATCCCACCAATCAGCCTCCCTGGCTGCTCAGAGGAGCTTGGACATCCTGGGCTGCCTCCCTGCTGGGGCAGGGCCTGCACTGGTTCTCAGGGGAACCATCACTGCCCGTGGAAGGACCACTCATTCACTCACCCACAGCGCGCATGTTCCGAGCTCACGGGAGCCAGGCACTGTGGTAAAACTGCCAGAACTCCCACCCTCCCACCCTCAGGAGCTCACAGCGCAACAGAAAAGAGACAGAAAGAACAGGAGCAGCTCCAGGAACAGTAGCACACAGTGGTGTGAGGCTGCACAGGGATGCACTGGGAGCAGGGCAGAGGGACAGGTCTCCAGGAGGGGGAGTCTGACCTGCTTAATGATGGGGAAGGCTTCTCTGGAAAGGGATGATTGAACTCAAACTCAGGGCTGAAGGATGAGTATATACCAAGAGATAAAAGTGAAGGAAAGAAAATTCCAGAAACAGAGACCAGCATTGGCAAGGCTGTGTATTGCACTGGGTTACCAACGCCTTTGAAGCCCTGTGGCCAGAATGTAGTGGGGCGGGGGCAGGTGAGACTGGGCAGGGGGACGGGGTGGAGCCGGGGAGACATCATCAGCATCAGACCCACAGGAGCATCCTGTGGGCCAGGTTAGGAAGGGCACTGAGAGCCATGGTGGAACATTAAGTGCTTCATGTAAGGGGAGGCTATGATCAGATTGTAGTTCTACTAGAATCTTATAATGAGACCATCAGGGAAAAGGGACTAGAGGGGGAACAGTAGCCTTGTTCCCCACAGAGGGCTCTCGGCACCTGGGACACATTCTCAGGCACAGAAGCTATGAAGACGGAGATGGCCAAGAGTTGTAATGGCACATGCATTTTTGAGGCACTAATAGTTTAAAACATGCAGCCATCAGCTGCAGAGGGAGAGGGCTGTGGATGCTTGATACACACACAGGGGAGGTGTTCAAAAGAGAAAAGGAGGGAGGAGGTGAGAAGATGGATATCTGGTTGGTGATTCTCCGAAACCCCACATGCCTCAAAGCACGTGGTCCCCTGAACCTGAAGATGCTAGGTCCAAATCCAGCCACCCAGCACCTGGCTCCCATCCAGAGATTCTGAGACCAGGAGGCCTGAGGTGGGACTTGAGGCCTGGTGGTGTGTCTCCCATCTTACCTTATTATAAAAGCAAAAAAGAAAATACCCCCCACCCACAAGCAACAAAGAGCTTTCTTTGTCTCACCCACTGATGCATGCCCCTAAAGGGGGAAGTTATTATTTCCTGTGTCCTTTCAGAAATATCTTCATGTACATAGCAGCATTACTGTATACGATCTTAGCACACTCAGATGCATATGTTCTATTTTATCACTAAAAGAGCACCAATTATCAACAGCATGGTCTCCCATCCAAGTACTAACCAGGCCCAACCCTGCTTAGCTTCCGAGATCAGACGAGATTGGGGGTGTTCAGGGTGGTATGGCCGTAGACAGCATGGTTTATATGCAACTAAGAAAAAAAAAAAAGCCTTGCCAATAAGCCATGACCTAATAATGCCTGCTTTACCTTAGAATACTGTATTTATATTTACATGTATTAGAAAAGCTTATTTAGGGGCTGAGGCTGTGGCTCACTTGCCTGGCACGTGCGAGCCCTGGGTTCAATCCTCAGTACCACATAAAAATAAATAAAATAAAGGTATTGTGTCCAACGACAACTAAAAATTAAATATTAAAAAAAAAGCTTATTTAGATTTGATATGGATTTTCTTTTATGTTCTTTTCCAAATGTGAATAGAAATACATAAGTAAAATAAATTGGCCAAGGACTGAGCCCTTCCTCAGCTGAGCCACAGGTGGCACAGCTCTTGTGGAGCACGCACAAGTCCCCCGGTTCCATCCCCAGCACCACAGACACCTGGGTGGTTCTTGTGGTACCATTTTTTTGTGCCACCAAAGGTTGTCTTTTTCTTTTGGTAGTACTGGGAAATTGTGCCCAGGGAGTTCTACCCCTGAGCTACACCCTCAGCCATTTATTTTTTATTTTATTTTGAGAGAGGGTCTCCTAAATTGCTGAGGCTGTCCTGGAACTGGCAAAGCTCTGCCTCAGCCTCCTGAGTAGCCGGGATTATAGACATGCAACACCACACCCAGCAAGGCATTTCTTAAAAGAGAACTCTGACAATGCCTCAAGGATTTTCTTCTACTTCTCTGACAATTACTTTTGCACCTTCTTGATTTCAACAGATGTTGAAGAAAGGTTTTTTCAATAAAAACAAAGATCTGCTTGCAATGGTTCTGAAGTGGTTTTTGATGAAAACACAAATGGGCTGGGGCTCTCCTGTGTCACCAGCAAGCCCAGTACCATTCATGACCATGCAAAGTAACAGTGGCCAACAGCATCTCTAAAATTCTTCTACAAAATGAAGATGTTAGCATGTAAAACAAACACAAAAAGTCAACCTTGAAATCTGTGCACCACATTACAGTGCACATATGGTCTCCCCACTCACTCTTAGTCAACTGGGGGTTGCAAGCTCAGCTCACAGCCTGACCCAAGGAAGTAGTAAGTGAACCAGCAAAAGCGGGTTGTGGTGCACACATGGTTTTGGGTGATGCTGGATCAGCAGATAGTTTAATACTCACGGACCAAACATTCCTTTGGAACGGATAACTTCTTGGTGTCCCTCTGTAAACTCTAGGAGATGTGGATATGTGAGCATTTTTAATGCCATTTTTAAACATAAAATATACTATTCTGAATCTTGCTGTCTGCTTAATCATATATCTTGGAATTCCATCCATTTTAGCACCTGTATCTCCCTCCCTCTTTCAAGGTCTTCGTGCCCTCCAGTGCCCTCCAGTGCACCTGTGCAGCCAGGGAGTGAGCTCAGCTGGCTGCTGTTCCCTTGCCCTCTCAAGCAGGACTGGAGGACTTGGAAGGCAGCAGAGCTGAGGTTCTGAAGCTTGACATCCTGGATGGGTGCAAGGGGCACTCACTCTGATGGCCCAGCCTGGAGAATGGAGGTGAGTCACCCATCTACTCCCAGCAGCTCTGCCTCGAGGGTTTGAGACTCCTGGAGAGGTGGCAGGAGAGAGGAGCTGCAGAAGACTCTAGACACCAGCCAATTTTTATGGTCAGAAATGCTCACAGTAGCGTTAGGGGAGAGGACAGTGAGGAGGGACCAATTCTTCCCTCCAGCCCTGTTTCCCAAACTGCACAGTCCTCTAGTCCCCAAATCCAACTAGTCCCTCCAATAGTCCAATAAATCTCACTGCGCCCTTCTCTTTGCCCTGTGACCCGCATCCTTCCTGACATCCCCAATGTCTTCTAGATGAATAGGAGAGAAGACAGGCCAAAGGGGCCTCTATGAATGAGTCTGTGTGGGGGCAGAGGACCGCCTCCCACCATCCCATCCCCTCTACCATATTCCATACACTCATGCCAGGTGCCATGGGGTGGGGGGTAACAGAGTCATCACCAAGTGCATGGAGTGATTCTGAAGGTGCCTATTGTTGGCTCAATTTTACTGATGAGAGACCCGAGTCTCAGAGAAGGTTACTGACAATCGTCCCTCCACCCAAAGCCCCACTTTCTCAAGAATTTCCTGTAGGTGGGGTGTGTGTGTGTGTGTGTGTGTGTGTGTGTGTGTGTGTGTGTCTGTCTGTCTGTCTGTCTCAGGCCCTCCTGAAAGTCAGAATTCTCTTTCCTAGAGAGCAGGGGCCCTACTTCAATCCCAAAGACCCCCTAGTTCAGTGTGGTAAGGGAGGTGGAAATTTTTCTCAAAGTCATCTTTTTTTAGAATTTACATTTTAAAGTCACAGTTTTTAAACAATACTGCATGGCATCATTTCACCTTCCCCTCTGATCACTGCTCGCGACTTCTAATAGAGTGTTTTGCTCTGTTCCTCAGATTTTCAGGCACTGACTTCCCCACCAAGGGAGGAAGCAAAGCAGGTTCCCAAAACCTCCTTTCCAGGAGGCCCAGGAATTTGCAGAAAAGGTTCTAATTCCAAGTTCATTACTGTGGCTCATTAATTATAAATGCTCCCCTCCTCCCAACCCTCTTCCCCAAATACCCAAAACAGCAGTTTAAGTTTTAACTTTTCCTGGCAGGACACCTGCTCCCGCAATTCCGCCTCCCTGCCCCCACCTCCTAGGATTTACAACAGGCAGGTAAATATTGACGCTGGTTAAGATTTACCAAAAGCAAGTGTGGCCTGGAATGTTACCTGAAGTCCTGCCTCAAAAGAAGATTGAGCCTTTTAGAAATATGTAAAATAAGGAAATAAGCTCACATGGGAGTAAAAACTCAAAGCTGTCTAGGTAACGTCCAACCTGGGCTCAGCGGTACCAAGGCTGTGAAGACAGCATACCTGAAATCCCAAATCTCTGCTCCAGGTAAACAAGGTTATCAGTCACAATGCAATCAAGTGAACTCGGAGAAACTCTTGGATAGAACTTTCTTCCCCATCGAGATTTTACTAAGAGGAAAGGAAAGAGTCCCCTTCAAAGGGGGAGTCCAAGCCCTATGTCCACCTGCTTTCATCAGGCCAGGCAGATGAGGCATAAGTGTTTTGTTGGAGGTTGGGGAGGAGAGGGGCACAGTCAACCCTCATACATGGCAGACAGGGTCACCAGGCACTGAAGTCATGGGAGTCCTCTGGAGGGAAGGAAGATGAATATATTCCCTACACCCACCCAAGATTTCTGGTGCAGACCAGTGGAAATGCTGTATTAAAAGGAGGATGAATGTGGTTGTTTGGCATTGGCATCTACTTTACCTCTTAGTGACAACACTTCTATCAGCAAATACTTCATTGCAATATTAACCACATCTTGACCACGTGGGGCAATCGAAGAAAGAGTTGGTGAAGCAAGAACTCATTCATAACCAACTTGTTCCCAGTAGCCCGCTGGCTGCTTTGCTTGTTTGGTTCACCACTTTGTGCCACCCAGAGAGGCAGGAGCTAGTATCTACACCTGGAGGATGAGGTCACTGGGGTTAGCCAACCTGGCCAAGGTTGCAAATGCTGTGGAAGCCCATGCTCTCTCCACTGCATCACCTGGTTTCCAGTTGCAAGGTGCATGTTAAGAACAGGCTGCATGACAGGTGACAAGAGGCACTCACCTTGGAAAAGGCCACCTCTGTGGGTATTTCTGCTCCCACTGTCTCCAGTGGCAGGACTTCAGTGGGTTGCCCATCAGGGGAAGGAGTCCACATCCATCCACCTGTTCTGACTTCCTGACTGATCCAGCTGAGTTCTCAGAATTGATCAGTATGAATGCAAAATATTTTAATAAGGGTTCTTCCTCCCTCCTGGTTTCCTATAAAGCAGGAAGCATGTTCCTTCCGTCATGATCTCATAGTAGTTACATATCCTTCCAGAGTTGGAAAAGCAGCCAACCTAATACTATATAAGACCATTCCACACTTAGGTTGTCATTAAGCAAATATCTACCAGCACTGGCTGTTCCTCATTCTCCAACCAAACCCAGCCCCAGTAAACCCTTACCTTTACTTACAGAGAGAACGCAGATCCAGAATCCCTAGGCATTTAATCTTGCTGCCTCCAGCATCCTGCTATCTCATAAACTGTAATCTCACTTGGAGGAACAGCTTAGTTCTGCTTTTGGATTTTATCAAAGGACCATAATGACAAATCCTTTTCTCTAAACTTTTGAAGTTCAATTTCCCAACTTGTCAATTGGGGATGATTTATCTTGCTAGGTTTCAATAAAGAGCTAAAGAAATACTAGATGGTAAAATCCGTTTAATAACAAACATTCCTGCTCTTACTGTGCTGGGCCCTAGAACACATTAGGTCAGTATCAAACACACGTCAGAAGCAAACACAAGAGTACAGGGCATAGGGTAAACAAATGAACCAATCACTGCTTGAAGGTATGGTGTGAAGAAGGAAAGCCATTCTGAGTCATGACAGGAAGCTTCAGGTTTTCTGCGGGCAGTAGAAAATCATGAGAAATTTCTGAGAAGGGAGCAGTTCAATCTGGATAGCCCCATGGAAGAAACTTCTGAAAGAAGTTGCAACGGGAGACTGTTGAATTTTGGAGTCTGCTCACCTTTCAGCTGATTGAAGCGCTAGCCAAAGCAAGAAAAAACCTTAACTCAGTCAGTGGATCTGGCCAAAATAGGAAAAGGGTCAAAAGACTTTAACCACCAAAAGTTATTGGCAGCAGTGACTCTTCAAAACTATAATTCCCAGGTAATGATCTTTTTTCCAAGTTTCTACAAATGTGAAATAAGAATGTCATGCCAAAATCCTGATCTACTAATTCCTTTCCCCCACATTCACCTCATCACCTTAAAACAAAATAATATCATTGCTGCACACCCACATTCATGGAGGCATTATTCACAGTAGCCAAAAGGTGGAAGCAGCCCAAGTGTCCATCAAAGGACACATGGAAAACCAAAATTCGATATAAATGCACATGGAATATTATTTTGGCCTTAAAAGAGAAGGAAATTCTGTAACAGGCTACAACATAGATGGATCCAGAGGATCTTGTAAGTGAGACAAGCCAGTCACAAAAGGGCAAATTGCTGTGTGATTCCACTTATATGAGGTACCCAGAGCTGTCAAACTCCTAGAGCCAGAAAGTTGAATGGAAGTTAATTTAAAAAATGGGGGGATGGAGGAAAGAGGAGTTATTGTCCTCAGTAGATGATAGAGTTTTGTTTTTGCAAGATGAAAAGAGGTGGATGGTACTAATAGTTGTATATTGTGAACGTGCTTAATACTGCTGACACTCAACAATGGTTAAGACAATGAGTTGTGAGTTATGTGTATTTTTTCACAATTTTTCAAAAAGAAAAGAAGAAGGGAGGAAAGGAGAAAGGGAGGGGAGGGGAGAGGAGGGAAGAAAAGGAAGAAATGAAGTAAGCAAGCAAGCAAGCAAGCATTGATCACGAGGATTATCAGTGCAAACAGGACTGCCCGAAAACAACAAATTCTTCTGCCACCCAGGTACGCCCTTCCTAGGAACCACCTCCTTCTCTTCTGGGTAACTTTTCATTATTACTGGGAAAAAAAAAAAAAAAAACCCTTACTCACTCCCAGGCTTCATTTAGTCCTGACTCAGCTTCTTTATCTGAATGGCAGGAGCCAGCCTGAAGGTGGACATTGCCACCTTCCCAGTGTCCTAGGCCACCTGGAGTTTCTGCTGACCAACATGGACCCTATCCATCACTCCAGGACCCCACCTTTCTCCAACATGAGCAAACATGGCCCCAAGTCCTGGTTGGCTTTCCATGTGAGCATGGAAGTTTCCAGAAAACTCTTCCTGGCAAGGGGTGGGGTACCCTTTGGTTACTTTTCAGAAGGCCTCCTGCTGGTGGTGGTGGGGGGGCAGGGTCTGCCATCTCGGGCACAAGGAGGATAGGGAGTCTCAATGCTGACCATGAAATGAAGCCCTGGGGTTCAGTTTGCTTCCGACCACTTCTGTCCTTGTCAGTGACTCAGAGGAGTCTGGGTCTGGAATGAGGAAGGTTGACATCCCCCTATGAAGAGGTGGAAAGTTCGCTCTACCCACTCCAGTCACTGACTCATGTGTTTAGCTTTAGGTGTCTGCACATTTAGGACTGTCATGTCTTTTTGGATGAATCAGTCTATCCTTTGGCTCTCATATTTAGAGCACCTTTTCACTTATATTTGGAGTGAATCTCTTGAAGGCAGTCTATGCATTTGAGTCCTGTTCTTTTTTTATCCAACCTGACAAAATCTAACTTTTAATGAATTATTGATATGGATTTCAGTTCACCAACTGGCCATTTTATTTTTTATTTGTCTCATCTGTTGCTTGATGCTTTTCTCTTATTTCTTAAAAACTTCATCCACAATGTACCATTATGTTTGCTTTAAACAGTCAATTTTCTTTTTAAAGAAATGAAGACATTTTTGAAAGTCTTTTGTTTTCTGGTACTCTTAATTAATCCCAGTTTCTACCTGATTTCTCTTAACATTTCCTGTTCTACAAGTCTACTGGTGATAATTTCTGTCCATTTTTATTTTACCTGCAAATGTCTGGATTTGGACCTAATTTTTGAAGGATTATTTTTGTTGGGCATAGAATTTTAAATTTCTCCCCTTTCAGCATCTTCAAAATGCCATTCAATTATTTTTTGGTTTGTACAGTTTCTGATAGGAAGTCATCAGTATTTCTTATATTCTCCAGTACATAATCCTATTGTTCTATGTGTTATTCTTTGGCTAATTTTAAGATTTTCATCTTTTGTTCCCAGCGATGTGACTACGATGTGTCTATGTGTGGTTTTCCACATGATTATCCCGCTTGGGATTGTCCAGCTTCTTAGATCTGTGAGTTGGTATTTTCATCAACTTTGGAATTTTCAGCCATTATATCTTCAAATATATTTTCTTCTCTCTCTTTTGCTCTTCCTTTTGAAATTCCAAATGCACTTTTTTTTTTTTTGATGACTTAATAATGTCCCACAGAGCCAGGCGTGTTGGTGCATAGCTGTAATCCCAGCAACTTGGGAAGCTGAAGCAGGAGGATCGCAAGTTAGAGGTCAGCCTCAGCAGCTGAGTGAGACCCTAAGCAATTCAGTGAGACCCTGTCTTAAAAATCAAAAATTTTAAAAAAAAAGGACTGGTGATATAGCACCCCTAGGTTCAATCCCCAGTACAACAATAACAACATCCCACAGAGCACTGAGGTTCTGGCCATGTTTTTCCAGCTTTTTTTCTTTCTGTGTTTCAATTGGATACTTCCTAGAGCTCTGACTTCATGTTCCCTGATCTTCTTTTCCACAGTATCTGACCTATTGTTATGTAAAATTCATCTAGCAAACTTTTCACTTCAGATATTGTGGTTTTCATCTGGAATTTTCATTTGGTTCCATTTCTCTTGATTTTTTTCCCTTCTTTTAAATCCCTACACATATCTACAGTGATTGTTTTAAAGTTATCTTCTACTGACTGCAACGTCTCTGCCATCTGTGGGTCTGTTTCTACTGACTGCCTTTCTTCATTAGCCTAGGACCTCATCTGTTGTATTCTGGACACTGTGAATCCAAAGTTGTGGAGAATCTGGACTTGGTGCTCTCTCTTCAAAGAATATGAAGTTATGTTCTAATGGGCAGTTAACTGGTTGACGAATGAACTTGATCTTTTTGAGGTTGTTAAGCTTTGTTAGACCGTGAACGGGAGTTTAAGGATGAAAATTACATGCTGAGAATGGTGGAAATCAATGGCACATGGAACCTGGGTCCTCGGTGACAAGTGGACACTGGGACATGAACAGATGTATGTGAAGAACAGATACATGAACAGAATCCATGTTCTGAGCAGCATTATTCCCTACAACAACCCAAAAGTGAAAGTAACCCAAGCACCCATTAAAAGAATGGGCCAACAAAATGTGGTGTGTAGACACAATGAACATTACTTATCTTCAAAAGGAAGAAAATCATGATACAGACTATAACGCATATAAACTTTGAGGACATTATGCTAAATGAAGTAGCCAGCCACAAAGAGACAAAAGCTTTAGGATTCCACTTACATGATATCCCTAGGAATCAAATGTGTAAACCAGAAAGAAGAATGGTAGTTGCCAAGGGTTAGGGGGTAGGGAGAAACAGGAGGTGCTGTTTAATGGGTGCAGAGTTTCAGTGTTGTTTTTGCAGTCCAGGATTTGAACCCAGGGCCTCACATAAGTCCTACTACTGAGCTACTTCCCCAATCCCAGAGTTTTAGTTTCCCAAGATGAAAAGAATTCTGGAGCTGTATGGTGGAAATGAACACAAGCAATGTGAATGTACTTGTCAATACTAAACTGTACAATTAAAAATAGTTAATATGGCTGGGCACTGTAATCCTAGCAGCTCAGGAGGCTGAGACAGGAGGATCATAAGTTTTAGGCCAGCCTCAGCAACTTAGCAAGGCCCTAAAACAATTTAGTGAGACCCTGTCTCAAAATAAAAAAATAAAAAAAAGGCTAGGATGTGGCTCAGTGGTAAATTGCTCCTGGGTTAAATCCCCAGTACCAAAAAAAAAAAAAAAAAAAAAAAAAAAAAGGTTATGCCTATTTTATAACTACAAATAGAATTTATTTTAAAAGCAAACTAAAATAAAAAGCATCTATGTAAAATCAGAAAGTTGGTCATTTATAATAGAAATTCACCTGAATAACAATCTAATAAAAAACTGGGGGCTGATTATATTTCTGAACTTCTGGAACTGAGAGGATATTTGTAAACAGATAAGTGCCTTGGCCTTTCTTTGGTCCTCAGGCCAGGTAAAGGGGTGTTTAGCAAGTGTAAACTACTGATTTCTACCCAGAAAGTTTAAAAAAAAAAATCATCCTTTTTCAAAGAGCAGGAACAAAGGGCCAATCAACCCAAGGGTTGTACAATAAAAGCTGGATTACACAGCATACCGGGGGCCTTTGATCCCTCCAGCTCAAATTCCTGCCTGCAAATGTGTTCTCAGGGAGTGAAGATATTCATGATGTCACCAGGTGCTTGCACTGAGCTGATAAGGCCTCACCCCACACTGGATGGCCCTCACAAAGGCAGGCAGTGTCTCTGAATGCAAATGGGGACATCTGGGCGAACTTCTTGCAGGAGTCATTAGCAATTACATCCAGACTGTCACCGGACACTCTTGTCTCTCCTTCCCATGCATCCCATCTCTCTCTCCAATGATTTAGAAGACTGGGGACACTAGTGGGCAGAATTTTCTCTGGGAAAAGTCCTCCGAGCTCACATTTCCAACAGCTATAGCACCTAAGAGGGCAGGAGGCAAACATGGAATCGGGAGAGAGTCTTTGCAAGGGAGCAGGGGTTCAGGGCCGGGGAAGTGACAGAACTGGGTGCCTCATGGGCCACCTCATTCCTGCCTGCTCTGCACACTCCTGGCTGTGCCACCCACCATGGACAAACAGCAGGTCTGTGGGATCCAGGAAGGGGGCAGGAATTTCCTCCAGCATCTAAATTCCATCCACCGCACCCTGGAAAGTGTGAGCTTAACTAATTCTCAAATTGGGACACACACAGGACCACTCTGAGGACCAGTGGAGAACACAATAAAGTTTTAGTGATGCTACTCCACTCACCCACCCACCTTGAGGAGACAATGCTCATGGGCAGGCACTTGGGCTGGGCAGTCAGACAGCCCTGGGTTGAAACTCCAACCCTCTTGCCAACTTACTGTGTGGACTTAGCTGGAAGATGAGGACATGCAAGAAAGTCAATATATGTAAAGTCCCTCCCTAAGTGACAGCCATCAAGTTTTGTTTTGTTTTGTTTTGGGGGGGGGCAGGTAGTGGGGATTGACCCTAGGGCTTCACGTGCTAGGCAAACACACTATCACTGAGTTACATCCCCAGATCTGATAAGATTTTTTAACTTGATCATCCCTTTATTATTTTTTAACTATAAAATCTTGACCAAATGATGAGGTTGCACTGTCTTTCTTCTGGAGGCAAATTAAGTGTAATTTGGGAAGAAGAGCAAAGACAGGGAGTGGATTCAGAAATAACATCCTCATGAAAAAAACCTGAAAGGAATTTGGCAATTGCCTAAAACCTCATAAAACCCGGCAAACATCTAAAGGCTTCGGATTCAGCCCACATTTAAAATCGGAGGCTCCCCTTTCTCCAGCTCCATCAGAGAAGCATTTGCCTGAGCCTGTGACTACTCCGTGCTACTGCCTATAATTCAGCCAATCCTTTCTTTATTTTTTCTACTGGGGACTGAAACTGGGGTGCTTTACCATTGAGCTACATCTCCAGCCTTTTTTTTTTTTTTCATTTTTTTTTTTTAACTTCAAGACAGGGTCTCAGTTGCTTAACATACTGCTGAACTCACGCTCCTCCTGCCTCAGCCTCCTGAGTGGCTGATGGGATTACAGGTGTGTGCCTCTGTTCCCAGCCCTTTCCAAGGACCCAGGGGGGGTTCTGAGCCTACTGTAGAGGGAGAAGGCAGGCCGCCCTCACCCCAGCTCCTGGGCTGGGTCCCCTGCGGTCGCAGCAGTAGGGGCTGACCCCAGAGTCTCACCAGGTCAGGCCTGGCCTTTCAAAGCCACCCTGCCCCCAGCCAGCCCCTGAAGGTCTCCCAGCACAGTGACACATACACACAGGTAGGTGAGCAAGCTCGGAGGCAGTCTGGACTGGTAAGGCGGGTTTTGGTGCCCGGGCAGTTAAGAATAAGGAAATGCATCTCTTTTTTGGAGCGAGGACGGGCAGCATTCTTCCGGATAGGAGGCACCTGGCTCTCCCTCCACCAACACAATCAAGACAGCCTGTCTGGAGCTTCTGGTATCTTTGTTTGATTTCTGTTGGGTCAACAGTTACCGGTTTGGCAAATAGCAGTTGCAAGCCTCACACACAGAGAATCATGGTAGCAGATTCTGAAACGCGCTGGGGGAAAGGACTCTTGGGAGTTTCATGGTCCAATGGCTCTATTCTTTCACTCCTCCTGCCTGAAAAGCAGGGAGGCAGGCCTGAGCATTCTAGCTGCCCTGGGCTTGGGGTCAGCTTGGGGTTGGAAGAGTGTCCTTTAGCATTTGTTTTTCTACAGCAGGAGGAGTCTCAAGCTATGAAATCTTCCTGAAATACAGACGGGAGCTGAGCTTCCCCAGGAACACCTCAGCCCCAATACGTGGGCTGCGCCCCCTCACCCCTAACAGCTTGGGGCTCTCCTTGAGTCTAATGCTTGCTCCAAGTGCATTAGCCTGAAGATGTCAGACTCAGCAGCAGAGGAGTCAGAAGGTGGCAGCCTGCTCAGAGAAGCACCCATTTCATAGTCCCACACTGCAGACCTGCCAGTCCCTGTCAGCCCCTTTCACTTGTCCTCATTCATTTAATGCCCAGTCAGGAGGCTGAGACAGGAGGATTGTAAGTTTGAGGCCAGCCTCGGCAACGTAGAGAGAAGACAAGAAGAAGCCATTTGTGGCTTGGATGGAATACTGGTTTATTTTCCTGGAATGTTCCCAAAGGGACTTTGAACAGCTCGCTAATGACTCGCTCTTCAGTCATTTTGCACAGGCGTACACACAAACATCAGACAAACTGGACACAGAGCCAAGGAGGGTGAGAGCAGCCTCGCTCACACCACCAGGCTGCCGGAGCGGTCCAGGAGGACAGGACCCGGGAGGATGGGGCCGGGCCAGGGTGTGTTATCTCAGGAATGTGTTGGGGCAAGGTCCACCTGATGCTGAAACAGTCCCCAGGTGAACTGAGCTGGCTGGGTTGGCTGGCTGGGTTGGGTCCCAATCCTGATGGAAAAGCCCTTGGAATCTGGCCACATGTCCTTGCCACACTCATGTTGGAAAGGCAAGGCATCCCCTGGGGCCTCCACAGATCTCTACACCAGCTGCTGGCTACTACCCTTCTTGTCCCCAGTCCCCCACCAGAGGCCACCAGTGGCCCTGGCTCAACCAGCCCCAGCCTTGGCCTCCCTGAGGCAGCGTTTCTGCTGGCCCCTTGCAGCAGGCTTTCTGCCTGCCCAGGGAGCTCACCCAGTGGCCCTTGCACTTGTCCTGATGGCTCAAATACCTTCTGGGGAGCTTACTGGGGACCCCGGGACCTGCTCTTGCCCCGTTCTCTTAAACAGGACTCTGCCTCTTTGATCTCTGCAGGGAGCCTCCTCATGACCCCTAAGAACCAACAAGCACAACCCTTCCCATGAGGGTCCCCCCACACCACGACTGGCCCTTGTTCCAAAGATGCCATGTGCTGCAGCCCTGGCGGACTTCCTGCACAGCCTGGGTCTACTCTGACCTTTGGCATCTGACCCTGCTTGTCACCTTGCCAGGGCCCTGTGACCTTGCATTTTCTCAGCAGGTGTGAACCCCGATCTGCTGAGCTCCATCGTCCCACATGGCTCCAGTCTCATCCCATGTGGGGATCTGGGAATGAGTTAAGAAGCTCCTTTCCTTAGATAGCATTTACAACTGGCCATAAAAATGCTCTGCTTACTGATACCACAAATATGTGGCGTGCCCTAGGGCAGAGCTAGGAAGGGGCACGGGCAGCCAACAAACAGGAGAAAAAAAAATGACCACACAACCAGCAGCCCTGAAGGTCAGTGTGGCTCAAGGGCAACACAGACATGGATCCCAGGACCTGCAGATGCCACATTACACACAGTACACTTGTATGGAAATGTCACACTGTGCCCTCTAATTAATTGACAGTTAATAGGTGTCAATTAATTTAAAAAAAAAATTTAATGCAGGTTCTGATTTAGTGGGTCTGAGGTGGAGCTTGAGATTCCTCACTTCTCATGAGCTCCAGGCAGTGATGATAATAAGCTGGTCTGGGGTGCACACCTTGAGTGACATGAGGGTAGGGGTGGTATGAATGAGCAGGAGCTTGTCACAGCAGGGTGAGGGCAGAAGCAGGGCTCAGAACTGAACACAGGGCTCAGATACAGTAACCGCCAATGCCTGCAATTAGCACCGGTGTTCAGAACAATTTACTCTGGAGGTTCTGAGAAAGAATATCCACAACCTCTCCTGGGTGAGCAGCTGCTGTGGTTGACTCCTGACCCTTGACCTCTGTCACCAGATGAGAGCAGCTCAAGGCCTTTTAAATCAGCATCCCATCACATGCTACCCATGACAGAAAGAAGGGGTGTCAATGGGTACAGCTGGGCTGGGGAGAATGTCAAGCTCAGGGTCGTGCACAGCAGTTGTGGCAGCTGAGCTGAAGGGCTCGAGATGGACGGGGCTTTGCAGTCCATCTGGGTCACCCACAAACTAATGCTGTGGTAGTGGAATAACTTAACACTTTGAGTATTTATGATGAATCTTGCTCCCTGTGAAGTTCCTTAAGAGAGACTTAATTCTTAATTCTCACCATGACCCTTCAAAGTAGATGCTAGTTTAGGAGTACAAGCTCGGGAGCCAGAGCCTGGCCTTGAATCCTGGCTTTGCCACTTTCTAGCTGTGTGACCTGGAGCAAATTACTTAGGCTCTCAGTGCCCCACTTCCTCATGTCTAAATGGGGATAGTACCAGTACCTCTCTTAGAAGGTTCGGGCGATGGTGAGTTGAGCTGATAAATAGAAAACTTAGCACTTGACACACAAGGAAATTTGGCCCTTAGTACTTTTAACCTTGTTGGTATAAAGCAAAGAAACTGAGACTCAAAGAGATTAAGCCATTTGCCAAAGGTCACGTGTTAGTAAAGAGGCAAAATTGACTCACAAATGAGGGGTTTGGGAACAAGCAGAAACCATGACGTGGGTAGGCAGACAGAAGAGAGTAGAGAGAGACGCAGGTGACCGTGCTGCCTCAGGCTCTGTGGACTCTCAGCTGCAGCTCCCGCCAGCCCAGGGTCAGACTGTCTTTTCTAGAGCTGTCCTGCATGAGCCTCTGTTGTCCTGGACCAGGGCAGACCTTACTTAGAGCCAATTCCTTCCAGGGAGAGAGAGGGTGGGTGAGAATGGGCCTCACAGGGTCAGCGGCATCCCATGCCACCTGTGATGGCTAGTGGGGTGTCATCGGGAGAACGGCCAAGTGCAGGGTATGCTTGGGAACTGCCACTTGGCCAGGTGACTAGGGGCAGGGAACAAATGATAAGAACTCAACAATCATAGCTAATGATCAAGGGTACTGGGCACCTGCAAAATAGTATGCCTTGTTTACTTAATCTTAATAAAACCTGCAGGAGGGATGTCCTTGTATCTTAGGAAATACATACTCAAGTATTAAATTTGACAAGTAGTAAAAAGACATGTTTCTGACTTATCCTTAAATAAAATGGTTTTATATACATTACAGAATGAACAACCTAATCCGAAAATCCCAAATCTGAAAAGCTCCCAAATTTGAAATTTTCTGAGCGTCACACGACACAAGCAGAAAGCTCCGCACCATGAAACTTTGTTTCCTGCACAAAGTCAATGAACATATTGTGGGAGATGACCTTCAGCCCATGCACAGAGGGTGTACACAAAGCAAGAAAGAAGTTTGCGTCTTGACGAGGGTCCCATCTCCAAGATATCTTATTATGTAAATGCAAATATTCCAAATGTCCTAGTCAGCTTTCTGATGCTGTGACAAAATACCTGAGACAAAACACCTTAAAGATGGAAAGATTTACTTTGGGTTACAATTTCAGGGGTTTCAGTTCTGGGTTGGTTGTTTCCATTGTTTTTGAGGCTGGTGGGAGCATGTGGTGGAGCAAAGCTGCCTCCCTCAGAGCAGCCAGGAAGCAGAGAGAGACAGAGGAAGAGGCCAGGTCCCAATATCCCCTTCAAGGGTACACCCCCTATGGCCTAACTTCCTTCCACTGTGCTCCACCTCATGAAGCTTCTAACACTTCCTACTAGAGCCATGGGTCTGGAACACATAGGTCTTTGGGGGATATTCAGGATCTGGGGGATAAAAATCTGGAAAAAAATAATCCAAAATCTAAACACTTCTGGTCCCAAGCATTTCTGATGAGTTCACTCCACCTGTATATTTTTCTGAAAGACAGTGAGAGAATATGAGGTAAAGAGGCAACATGTAAAAGTCATATCTGGGTAAAGAGTGTATGGGAATTCCTTGTATTAGTTTTGCAACTTTTTTGAATGTTTAAAATCACATCTGAACAAAAGATACCAAAATATGTATGGGAAAGGTTTTTTTGTTTTTATTTTGGGGGGCATGGAGTGTTGTGCTGGGGATGAAACCCAGGGCCTCAAGCATGCTAGGCAGGTGCTTTACCACTGAACTATATCTCCAGCCCAGAAAGATCTTTTGAAAGCACTCTCAAAGTAGAATGAGGTAAACATTACTCTTATTCCCATTTTCCAGGTGAAAAAAAGTGAGGTAGAGCCTTAAAAAATGAGACTGGGAGCATCTTCGAAAGGCTTTGTCAAGAGAAGCATGCCCCTCAGTATCCCAGGGAAGTCACTAATGGGGCCAAGGAGGGGGTGTAGGGTATAGAAGCCGGTCTGAAATCAGGGGCCAGCAGAAGGGTGAGATCTCTCATGTGGTCTCATTTTCCTCTACACCTCTGCATAAGCACACAGAAAATGATTGAGGGCTCAGCTTGGAAAAGACAGGGCTGCAGGTGAGATCTCAGCAGGTGTGGGGGAAAGGAAGAATCAGGATAGATGTTCCTGGAAATAAGAGATGCCTGTGGGGAGGGGTGTGGGTGGACAGGAACCAGGTGGGAAGAAGACCTGCATTCCATTGGGCACCATTTGGACCTTTAGAACCTGAACATGCTGTAATTAGAACAGAGAGAGCTTCTCACGGTCCAGCAGGAAAGGCAAGCGGCCAAGCTGTTTGTTCAGACCAGGACTCCGTCCACCTTCAGACTGGCTGCAGTTTGCCCCGCCTGCCTGTCTCAGGTACAACATCCAGCAGGTACTTGAAAGTGGACACCTGGGGTTTCATGGCAGAGCAGATGGTTGAAGGCTTGGAGGACACAGGACACCGCTAGGGAAGCACAGCACCCACAGACGCTGTAGGTGACCAAGGAGGGCACCTCTGGGCGGCCCCTGATGACCCCCCAGGACTCTGCTCCAGGATGGGGGAGGGGGATGGAGCGCACAGCCACGGGTCAGATTCTTCAAAGCAGGAGCGCCAGGGCGGGCCTAGAGACTGAAGACTCACTCCTGGCCAAAGAACAACCGAGTCTGTTCTAGAAAAGTCCACAGAAGCTCAGAGAAAGGCAGAAGGAAGCAAGGTGTGGAGGAGGCGGAAGGATCCCGGTTCTCACTGGGTCTCTAGAACCATGTGCAATTTGGGACAAATCTGCTCCCTTGATTAGTGGTTGTCAATCTTAAGACTCCATCAAAATCATTCAGGGGTCCTTTTAACAAATGCAAAGTCTGGATTCCACCTCCTGAGATTCTGATTAGGCCAACTGTTGGGGGGGGTTTCATCCCCAGCACAACACTCCATGCCCCCCAAAATAAAAACAAAAAAAACCTTTCCCATACATATTTTGGTATCTTTTGTTTAGATGTGATTTTAAACATTCAAGAAAGTTGCAAAACTAATACAAGGAATCTGCACTGGGGCCACTCTCCCTCTTTAGAGGTTCAGAGGAACATGATCAACAGGTTATGCTGCCTCCAGGAAAAAAAAAAAAAAAAAAACAGAACCCTTTGGCCAGAACAAAAAGCAAATTCAGTTTTTCCAACTACAAAACTTGATAACTTTATATCTTGACCTTTCATATTACTTACAAGGCCCGTTATTTCCTAAGACACCACCTTCTTTATTTTCCTCACCTGGAATTATTTTGTGCATGTTCTTGTTATTTGTAAGCTCCAGGTGGGACAATGTCAGTCTTTGTTCACTGTTATATCCCCTTCCTTGCACGGCTCCCACCAGGAAGCCAATACACAAAGGTAATGGAATGCCTTAGGTTCAATCCTATCCAACTGCAGCAGAAAGGAAAGGTAATCCATGCGTGGCCAGTCACTTCCTGCTCAGCCAACCTCAGGCTGAGATGACCCACTTGACTTCTAGTGAACTCAAGGCAAACATCCTGAAGGATGTTCCAATGGGCAAACAAGAATGCGGCAGACCAAGCCCACAGGCTGTTCAGGTGCCAAAGAAGCACAGGGAAACTTGGTTCTTACTAGCCTTCCATACCAAAGTAAGGAGACAGCTCCGTTGAGCAGAACCTGGTCTCTCACCACGGACGGGGCATCTGGTCAGGGAATCTTGGAGGGATGCATGAACCAAATGAACAAGTTCACACGTCCTGCTTATTCAGAAAAGGACATTTGCTAAAGCAGGAGTAGAGCAAGCAGGAAGCTCCAGCTTCCCAGACAGACCCTGAGCAATGCAAGAAGGTGCCCCTGAAGAAATTTCAGTAGCCAGGAGCAGGGGTGGCATACCTGTCACCCTAATTATGGGGGATGTTGAGGCGGAAGTGAGAGGAACGCAAGTCCAAGGCCTGCCTGGGCAACTTGGACAGTTTCCTATTTCAAGAATATTTTTTAATAAAAATTTTTTAAAGAAAAAGTAACAATTCTTGCCTCACAGTGTTGCTGTTAGAATTAAATTAGATGATGCCTTCAAAGCACCCAGCCCAGAGTGGGGCACCATGCAAACCTTAACAGATGTTCACCAGTGATAGTTCTTGTCTACAGGCTATGACCCGCGTGGCGAGTGCGAGTGCATCCACACCCACATCTGGGGGAATAGAGGATGCAGGTAAGTGGATGAATATACAGACTCCATGTAGCAGATGAAGGGAGCCCCACCTCAGCTGGCAACTTCCGACAAATTTATTTAAGAGCATTAGTGCTGCCGTGGGAGTTGAAGATTTTCACATTCAGGCGAAAAGGAGCCCAAATCTCTTAGATACTTAACACATCAGGAAAGAAATATCAAGACAGGTACAGAAGAGGGAAAATTGCCAAACAGCAAAGTACCTGACATTCCCTCAAATATCTATTTCTCCACCTCCTGCAACTATTTTTTTTTTAAGAAAAACTTCTTGAATCATCTCAATTTTTCCAAGTAGAACTGTATAAATGACAGTTTTAAAGTGTTATCTGACGCTCATATGGGTGCCCTTGACAAGGTACTTTCTCATAAAATCATTCAAATTCTCTACGTATTAGGGAAAGGCAGATATATTTAATACAGTGATTCCCCACTGTAGCTGCACTTCAGGATCAACTGAGGACTTTCTAAATATCCCAAAGTCATGCCATACCCCAGAGCAATGAAAACAGAATCTCCGAGGATGGGCCACTCACGGGTATTTTCAAATTCCCCTCCAGGGATCCCATGATTCCAATATGTAGCAGAAGCTGGGCACCACTAACCTTTCCTCATTTTCCCTGCAACCCCAATGACATCTCTTCATTCTCTATTGAGGAAAGGCGATCAAGAGTCCTTATTCCCTCATTTTACAGTTATGAAGACCCAGACTCAAGAAGGGCAAGGGAGCTGAGCGCAGAGGCACACACCTGTAATCCCAGCAGCTCAGGAGGCTGAGGCAGGAGGATCATGAGTTCATAGCCAGTCTCAGCAAAAGTGAGGTGCTGAGCCACTCAGTGAGACCCTGTCTCTAGATAAAATACAAAAGAGGGCTGGGGATGTGGCTCAGTGGTCGAGTGCCCGAGTTCAATCCCAGGTATCCAAAAAAAAAAAAAAAAAAGAAAGAAAGAAGGGCAGAAGCCTGGATCTCCTGCCTCCAGTGTGCGGCTCCTCGACACCAGCCACTCAGCTATGCATGAACCAAGAGCGGGGAAGATGCAGGAAATCACACCATTCTAATAATGCAAAGAAGGTGCTCTGGAGCCTGGCAAGGGAGGAGGGGCAGGCTTTTCTACAATTTGTCTGAGAGCTGAGTCACCACACAAAACAAAGGAGATGTCAAGTGAGGGTGAGGGCCTGAAGAAGGGAGTATGGAGGATCAGCTTAGACAGCAAGGGTTCGAGCATGATATTAAAATGCTCACAAGTCCACGAAGACCATTTCAGCTGGCTCCCTACACCTGTGCTCAGAAAGGTCTGCACCCTGTCTGGCTTCTGCCGTTCCACCACTAACAATGCCTGGTCACTCTGGCTGACAGTGGCTCATAGACTTGAGTGGGTGGCAGCAGCTCACCAGGAGGGCTTGTTGAACTGCAGATTGCCAGGTACACCCCCCAGAGCTTTTCATTCTGCAGGCCTGATGTGGGTGAACTTGATACGCTGCTCTGGGACCACTTCTGAAGAACGACTGTACTAGGCAAAAACCTTGGAGGGCACAGAGACCAGTAAAAGGAGTGAAGAAAAACGCAGGGTCCTCCACTGGCTGCCAGCAAATATTTGTTTTATGTCAGCCAAGAAAATAAACCAACTTTAAGTTGGTTTTGAGACTCCTTGAGCCGTAAGATGCCTTTAATATTCCTGTCTAGCAAAAGTCATTGTTCACTGGAGAAGGGTCTATCTTCACAAGTGTGATCAGCATTTCTGCGGAACATTTTTCTCAGGAAAAACAAAGAAGAAGTGGTTTATGTCCAAAAAAATCTGGTCCTCAAAATATATGAATTGGGTAGTAACAATATCACTATACAGAAAGCTATAAGAAGGACTGGGGTGGGGGTGGGGTGGTGTAATCACTGCAGTTAGAACTGCCTAGTGAATGGAACAGGAATATAATAAAGGACCTTTAATGTGATTTGTATCAACCCTAATTTATTCTCATTTTGCCAATGAAGAAATGGAAGTTCGGGAGGGTGTGAGTGATTTGGCCAAAGTCAAAGAACTAGCGAGTGACAAAGATATATATAATTGAAGGAGAGGTCGGACTGGGGATACAGTTCAGTACTAGGGCACTTGCCTAGCATGTGGGAGGCCCTGGGTTCAATCCCCAGCACTGCTTTCAAAAAAAGCCTTTAATCAGGTAGGGGCGGAATTTTCCAGATGGAATTTTTCAATTCCATAGAAAAAGAAACATGCCTCTTCTCCTCCACCCCTGCCTCCCTGCACTACCTAGAACAGAAGTGGGAAAAGTTCCCAGGGGTGAAGAAGCCCAGAGACCCTTCCTCTGCCACTCAGCGCAGGTCTAAGTCCAGCTGGGTGAAGTGGCTCAGTGTGAGAAACAGTTCCTGTGATCTTCTGTGACTGGGATATCTAAATTCTATTCATTCTAATTCAAGACAAGTGCCTTCTGGTTTCCAGAATCCCCCAGACTGCCTGCATCTCTGTGCTGTATTCCAGCATGGACAAGAAAACCCTATAGCATTTTACTTCCACTTAGGTTTTGGTTAGCAAAACCAGAACAACGTACACTTCACAGTCATGACGGTGCAGGGACCATTTCCTTTAGCCCTGGAAGGAGCACTGGGAGTCAGCCCCTGTTTTCAGTTTCCTCATCTGCAGATATATAGTAACCACTTGTAGGTTATTGCAGTGATTCTAGGAGTCAATGTATCAGTGGTTCACAAAGTATAAGACACAGGTCAGCAGTGTCACTGGGGACCTGTTGGAAATGTACCTTCTCCCCACAAGACCCATGTGTCACAATGTGGTGTTTAATAAGCCTTCCAGGGGCTTTTGATGCTTCTTCAAGGCTGACAACCACTGCTCTTGAATGTATGCACCACAAAGAGTGTGTGCTGGTGTAATCTCTGCAAAATCTTCTGTGCTAGAACAATGGCTGCCCTATTGCTGGCAAGCCATTTGATAAACAGCTATCAATGCTAAATACATCCAGATGAACAGGAGAAGAGGGAAACTGAGGCTCAGGGAGCTTGGCCCTTCCAGCTGTATTTGCACAGCTCCACGAGCCATGTCTCTCACTAATTTGCAGTGAATTCCATGCATTGGAGACTGACCTCCTTATCTCACCGCTGCATTCCCAGCACTCAAACCAGCTCATCACAGCAGGCTCTTGGTAACTCCCTACTGAGGTCAAAGTTCTCCAAGCCCCACACCTAGGTTCACACCATCACCATCACCATCAACAGGTGTCACACACACACCTCGATTCTCCTAAGATGGTAAAAGAATTCTCAAGAACATCAAGCCCCTGGTCATAACATGATTTATCTGTTTAACTATCGGCCAGTCTTCCTCATCTAAGTGTGTACCCCACTGCAGTGGGACTTTGCTCTGATCCTTGGCACTGGTGAGAGGCTGAGCACAGTAGGCACTCCATAAATACCTGCGGAGTGAATGGCCAACACCTGGCTGGGTGGGACTGATTAATGCCAATGCCCTTCGGCACCTCCACCACGCTAAAACGGACAGACAGGTTCTCCAACAGCTGTTGAACAAGCACAAGCAGGGAGACGGAGTTGCAAGGACATGCTATCAAAGAAGTCACGAGTGAATTCCAGGGACCCCTGCTCCTGCACCATGCTTCCCAGCTCTGCAATGGCAATTCAATTCATGGCCCCGCTGGCTGCTCATGCAGCCTCAGTGCCAGCTCACTGGCAAGGGCTGCTTCGCTCCAGAAATTCCATAGAAGGGCTCGGCTCTGATAAGACCTGGGGGGTGTGGGGGAGTTTACTGATTTATTTCTATAATGAGCCCTGCCAAGGTGGTTGCAAGCACAACTAAAGTCAACGTGGCCCAGGTGAGCTGTGGCCCAGCGAGAAGACGTCACACTGGAGGGAAGAGGTGGGTTTTAGTCCCTCTACCAATGCATGAGGGCATAAGTTAGCCTGGCTATGTAGGGCTCCCAGTGGAGAGCATGATGTGCACTAGGCATGCTGAGACTTCCCGCATCTGGGGTCATCTCGTCCTGGTCACAAGCCTGGGGTAGGCACAACCTACTGTTATTCCTGCTCTACACTGAGAAGGAACTGGTTTAAGGCTACTTACTACCTGTGAGAAAGCCAGACATGACGCTGTGTCTCTGATCTTTATGAAGGTCTTATCCACTGCAGGGGGTGGTGTGTTACACCAATGACTGCCCGCAACAGGTGAATGTTACTCCATGAGCAACACGGTAGATACACTGACAAGTCCTTGGTAGCAAATCAGCCCTCTCCTTTTCTCTCTCTCTCTCTCTCTCTCTCTCTCTCTCTCTCTCTCTCTCCACCCATGGAAAGAGATGGCAGGGATGGAAAGAGGAAGGCTTGGCAATCAGCAGACCTAGATTCTGATTCCAACTCTGTCCCTTCCTACCTGTGCACAACCTTGAGAGCTCATTACCTGACATCTCTCCGTCTCAGTTTCCCCGTTTGCAGAAAAATAGGATGCACAACAGTGCCTGGCATGGGACAAATGCTGACTAAAGATCACTTGAGCTGATCATTATTACTGATCATCATCATCACCTGGCGCCAGTTGTTCCCACTGTTAGTGACGGAAACACCAACGGTGCACTTGCAAGAAGTTGGAGTGCATGATGAAATGCTCCCAGAGCCACGACTCTCCCAGAAAAGCCAGGGCAGATGCAGGATCGCAAGTCTGTCCCAGGGTCATCTCATCTTAGCAGCAGCCACCTGATGCCTGCATCTTGATATTTTATCCTTCCACACCAGTTTCCAGTCGGTAGACCCCAGAGGCGGCCCCAGTGGCCAACCAAACAAGCAACAGCCACTGCAGGGCAGAGAGGAAGCCAGTGTGTTGGGGGTGAGGGGACCCCTCCAAAACAGACTCCAACAGCAGCAGGCGGCCGCAGGGGAAAATCAGCAGCTGCTGCGGGCCTGGTGTCCTCGGGGCCAGAGTGATGAATGGAGCAAGCCAAGAGAAAAAGCCAACAAAGGTGTCCCTAATCTTGATGCAGTTATCATGTATTTTTTTTTTCCCCCTCTCTGACCATGGAGAGAGAACTTAAGCCTCAGTCCCTTTTCTTTGGCAGACATTTGAAACTGAAAGATCCCATTTCTTCCCAGTGTGAGATGTCATGGGTAGAGAGGCTACTGGGGGGGCGGGGGTGCAAGTGATTCACAGCTCTGGTTCTCTCTCCACTCCACCCCCCCATCCCTGTCCAGCATCTTTAGAGTACATCCCCCCTCCAGCATCACAGCAGATGCGGTCCCATTATCCCGCATCCCGGACCCCATTATTATGACAAGAGGTTTTCTGCTTAGGAACTGGAGGCTGAATGGCCCGCTGGCAAAGGTTAAATAACAAAACGCTGCTGGATCCAGTTTCTCAGTTTTCTCTCCCTTTATCTCCTTCTGAAGCAGGGATTCCACAGCCAGGCTCAGCCCAGCTGCCGCCACAGCAAGTACAGCTTCTGGCTACTGCACCTCCAGGTGTGTGGGGCCGGCTGGCCTTCTGTGCGGGAGAGGCCTGGTGTGAGGTTTTCACACGAACTCAACCCAGGTCCAACCGCAGTCCTGTCCAAGCAGAAGTGCTTCCCTCAGCAAACAGCAAGGAGCTGGTGACAGAAATGCCACTGGAGCCACTTCTCCAAGTGAAGTGGATTTCACTCATCCAGGGCCCTCACCCGGCTGGGGACTGTGAGTCCTTGTCACTTAGAGACACACGTGACCAGAGAGAACTCCTGACATGTGGTTGGCACCTACTAAAAATGCTACACGAACCTGACCATTCAGACGGTCTGGCCAGCTACAGGCTGGCCACCTCCAGCCCCCACTCATCCCGACCTTGTCTCTTTTTACGTGCACCTGAGCTTGGTGTGCCAGCCTCCCCTGTAACTAAGGCAACCTGATTCTCTTCCCTTCAAAAGGGCAGTGTTTCTCTCACGGCTACCTGGGACCCCAGGGAATGAGAAAATCAGGTCAGTTTGACTAAGCCCTCTCCCTGGAAGGGGGAGGGATGGGGACAGAGAGGAGCTGTCTTGGCTACTCATTCCCTGGCTGTTGGGAGCCTTTGCCCAAGCGACTTGGAAGCGACTTTGACCTGCACACACTACACCCTTCAAAGAGTCTCTGCCTCCATCTCTGTTCTCTCATCTCCAGAGATCTGGTTAGCTGACTGCTCCCAAAGGTAGAGTTTATACCAAACGGTCTCCCAAGCACCATGAAGATCTCAACGGCTTCTCCAACAGAGACTCCTTAGCAACATCCCGCCCTGAGATCACATCGCTTTGCCCCTTCTAAAGAAGGAGCGGTAACCCTTAAACCCAACTTGTCAAAAGGGTGGGACCTTGATGTGGGTGAACAAACCTGGCCAAGGTGACCCAGAATGCCTAACACGAGTGTAGGTTCAGAACTCTGGCAACTGGGTCTCCGTCATTCCTCAACCTTTCTAATTTCTAAGTCTCAGGTGCTCCTACACACGTCATGTGGCTGTTGAAAGGATTACGTGAGATCACAACACAAAATGCTTCACCCAGCAGGCAGCAGAAGATGAGGATTCAATAGATGGTGGCATTTATTATTATCTTACTCACTTGTGGGTTCCCAAGTCTCTTCTTTTTTTCTGTTATCTATATTAGTACTTTGTAACCTTATCTCTGTCTTAAGAATTAACCTTATGTTCCCATGCATGGTAGAGGCTCATAGAATATGTAGTTTTTGAACTTGAGCCTTAAAAAGAGTAGAGGAGCCCTCTAAAAATATGCATATAGGTATTATTATTACAAGTCTATAGATGATATTGGAACATCGAGCAGAAACATGGACTAGAGGCTTTGAGTAAATCCCAAGGCAGGCTAGTTATACCTCACTGAAGAAAGCACGTCAGAATATAAATTGGTAGAAAATGACATCTGCCAAGCAATAACCCTACATCCATTTTAACCAGTTTTTTTTAATTCTTTTTTTTAACAGAATTTTAATATTTTTTTTTAAATTATTGGCAGACACAACATCTTTGTTTGTATGTGGTGCTGAGGATCGAACCCAGGCCGCACGCATGCCAGGCGAGCGCGCTACCACCTGAGCCACATTCCCAGCCCCATTTTAACCAGTTGTAAAAACAATAATTCATTTGTGATCACTAGTGCATAGACTGCTCAACATACAGCAAACTCCTGTGACACCACACGTGGTGGCCTTGACACTGTGAACTGAAACTCATCAATCTACACACCCAAAAAAGGATTAGAAGAAATAATTCAGTCATAGCATAAAACATCCCTGAATTCTCACCATGGAGGAGGAGAACCTGGATCTGATTTTTAGGGCAAAGTTTACATATAAGAAAAAGGAAAAGAAACCTTTACTAGACTCAACATTGGCATTGTTTACTATGTGACCTTGGACAAGTCACTTATCTCTGAGTCTCCATTTCATCTATGAAATGACAGGCATGGGTGGTATAACCAGAAAGGCCCTTTGCAGCTGCAAAGTGGGGTGGAGACTCAGCCTCCCATGGACTCAGGTGCTTTGCAGGTACTTTTTTTCTAGTCAAACTGGCATTCCCTAGTGCCTCCTGAGTGCCAGTCTCCGAACTGGCCACCCTGCCAACATTAGTTTATGAATGCTTGGAGTCAAGCCTCATAGATTTATGTGCTTTTCCTCATCCGATGAAAGATAAAACCAAGGTTCAGAGAGAACGTGTAACTTATCAAGGTCACTCAGGGAGCAGGTGGCAGATGCCAGCCCCTGTTTCCATTATCCACACTTGCCCTCTGGTTGACCAGGACCGCTACAGGTGAATGAAATCATGCCTATCTCAGTTCCATTTCCCAGGGCCAAATTCCTGAGGCAGTGGAGCACAGGACTTGAGTCAGCAACTCATTCTGCAGGAGGCTGAATGGTGCAGTGGTTAGAAATGTGGGTTCTGGAGTCAGCCTGTGGGTTAGAAATGTGGGTTCTGGGCAGTCAGTCACTCAGCAGCTCTACAAAAGGGTTGAGTATTTAAGCTGAGGGTGGTGTTCAGTGGTAAAGCAGTGCCCTAAGCATGCATGAGGCCCTGGTATTTTTTTTAAAAAATTAGTAGCTTCAGCAAATCTAGCCTACCTAGATTATTCAAGTAGATAATTGTGCCTAGTCCCAGAGTTGTTAGAAGGATTTAAAGAAATAAGCCATGTAAAGCTCTCAGCAAACAGCCTAAATAGAGGAATTGCTCAATCATTGCTTGTTCTCCACCTAAATAAGAGGGCACCTAGAAGGTGACAAACAGCCTCAACTCAGGGCAGGGGTCACAAACCTAGGGACCATGAGGCCCCAGAAATTATGTATGAAATACTTTGTTGGGAGGCTGAGGCAGGAGGATGGCAAGTTCAAGGCCAGCCAGGACAACTTAGTAAGACCCTGTCTCAAAATGCAGATGTAGCTCAGTGACACAACACACCCCTGTGGGTTCAATGCCCAGCACTGAAAAGCAAGCAAGCAAACAAATAAATCCTTGGGGACAAATCCTGCTCCTGGTCTGTCTTATAAGGGTCCTGGGACCCCATGGAGGTTAAGATCTTTTAACCGGTGAGGACCCAACCTTCTACAATACAAACTATTTGTGAAACAGATGAGCAAAAGGTGGTCCTGAATCAGAAGAGGAGCTGTCCTCTCTGCCTGGCCTCTTGAGCCACGTGGCCTCCAGATCCAGAAGCTACCCAGAGTTCTCAGGTGCTTCCTGCAAAAAGTTGTGAACACACAGCAGGCAATGGGTAGGAATTAGGCTTCAGGAAATTTCTCTGGTAGGACCAGTCCCAATGATCCATTCTTCCTCAGAGAACAATCAGTGTGTTTGTTTTTGCAGAGTATGAAGTTAAATACACGCAGACTGCTGGCCCTGTGTTGGCAGCTCCCAGAAGCACCCAAGTCTGCGGCATGAGGAGCCCCCCTCTCAGGGGCTGTGTAGGCCTGACATGCAGCACCTGGCTCTCTATGCCCTGTCACCTCCCTACATGGGCCAGGACTAGGGCAGGGCCTGCAAGCGCTGGAGCCTTTTGCCCAGTGGGCAGGGCCCAGGCTACCGACTGGACCCTCTCCGGTTGTTGGGACAACCGTCCTCAGGAATCTCGGTCTCCCTGTGCTCCCTGGGTGAGAAGGGGCGCAGTTGGCAAGGCTGGCCGCTTGGCTGCTCTTCCAACCCCCTGGTGAAAGGGGAAGCTGAAAACTGGATTCCCTACCCCCAGGAGCTCTGTGCGGACAGCACACAAAACAGCTCAGCCCAGAGAGAGGAATGTGCCAAGACATTCTTTAGGGTTGGTAACCGGAGATGCTATTTTGTCCTTGGTGGCTAAGAAATCACTTTTTCAACTGAAGAACCATTTGACTTACTTCTTTTAAATTCAAGGGAATGGGTGGGCATCTCCATGATTCAGGCATGGAAAACACCAAGGCAAACACACACACACACACACACACACACACACACACACACACTCTCTCACTCTTTCTCTCTTAAGGAGTGGGGTTTTTAATGAGATTTTTGTTGTTGTTGTTCAAGGCATTGAACAGCTGCAAAGACATTACCTACTCTGGGAGACTTTATCTGCTTCCTTCTGGGGTGGGGATATAGCTCAGTTGGTAGAGTGCTTGCCTCGCATGCACAAGGCACTGGGTTCAATCCCCAGCATCAAATAAATATATAAATAAATAAAGTAAAAATTGCCTCCTTCTTTTCCACCATAAAATTAGTGGGTAAGGAGAGGAAGAAGGGTCTGAAGTCATATCTGAGAGCTGGCAGCCCTTGCAGACTATCCAATCAATCTCTTCTCTTGCCCGTGGAGCACTTGAACTTCAGCAAGCTCAAAGCTAGTCCACGGAGCCCAACAGGCAGAACTAAAAGGTAGAAATCCCTAACCAAGCACACAGAAGGGGAAAGTCCAGGGAACCACATACATATGCTCAGCTCAGCTCTACCCGGATACCTTCAGAGCTGGCCTACAACACCTGGGGCTGACCCCAAGCTCAAGTGCCCCACACCAGGCCAATTCGGGTAGGTTGACCAGGAAGCCCAAAGATGAAGCCTTACAAATTAATAAGTAGAGCTGGAGATTTAGCTTGGTGGTAGAACACAAAACCAAACCTACTTAGTGGGTCCAGTGGCACATGCCTATAATCCCAGCAATTCAGGTGGCAAGGCAAGAGGATCGCAAGTTTGAGGCCAGCCTCAGCAACTTAGAGAGGTCCTAAGCAATTTAGCGAGACCCTGTCTCAAAATAAAAAATAAGGGCTGAGGGATGTAGCTTAGTGGTAGTGACCTTGGATTTAATCCCCCGTACCAAAACAACAACAAAAACCTACTTACAAGGTGAAGGTGAATAGCTCCACTAAGCATCTGTACGCTCTTGCCTGCTCTCCATCACTTGCCAAGCTGATTAAAATCAAAGTCTGTGCAGGCCTGGCATTGGGGCCTTAGGCAGGCCATAGTGTCCAGCTAAAATAAAATGAATGACACTGACCATCCCCCAGCAATTACTGGGATTTTTTAAAGTTCCTCTCTATTTATGGCAATAGATAGTTTCCCGTTTGTGAAAGTGGCTCAAAAATTTTTAAGAGTGAGTTGATCCAAAGTCAAGTATTAAAGTAAGCAATACCTCAAGTGGATATACCAGAAAGTCAAGAAGGTGGCCCATGTGACAATGAAATGTGGGAAACTGTTCTAGCCAAGTCAGTCCTTCAAAGAAAGCTACATGTTGTCCTCTTGCAAGGGTAAAGAACTACGGCTGTTTGCAAAACCTCCCAAGACTGCATTATCATCTCAGATACATGGTTATGGCTGCTGGCCTGGTAGTCCTCAATTTCCAATATGACATCCAAACTGCTAACAGGCACTGGGTGAGGTCAACTGCAGGGACTTAAAGTGTGGGAGGAAAGGTAAGCTTGAATTTGCCTGTTCTTAGAAGACAACTAGAGAAAAGGGGCTGCCAAGTTTACCCACATGTGGGGCAACTGATTGACATGGGTGGGGGGGAAGCACATCAAGAAAACAAGTTTGGCAGGTAGAATGTCAGAGCTGGTCAAGAACTTGGTGCATACAGGTGGGAAGATCAAAATACTTGAGCAAATCACAACTCGGGGCTTCAAATTTTCTCTTATGTTTTAAAAATGGAAGTTGGTCTCTGACCTCTCAGGTCCCTTCCAACTTTTAAGAATCCCGCTATTCAACTCCTTCCTTTCCAAGCAAATCATTCATCTGACACATAGGGAAACCACCGCAAAGAGGTCAAAGAAGTTTGCCTAAGGGACACTCTCCAGCATTAAAATGTTCTGTTCCAGATTTGGCATGGTGCTGAGCAGAATGGGCACCCAGGAAATGATGAATGAATGAATAGACAGAAATACTCAATGGAAACCACTGGGAATTTCAACTCTCATTTTCTTTCAGCTACTTTTTAAAAAATTTTAACCCACATCTTTTATACACCCCATCCTGGACTTCGGAGATATGCCCCACCCCCATCCAAACCCCACATAATGAAGGTTCAAAAAAAATCACCTCCATTGCTTCAGGGGACCTGACCCCCAAGGTCACAGATCAGGTGAAAATTTCACATTCCTGAGACGCTTTGACCACAAACCGTGTCAGCCTAGGAAAACAAAGTGGTCCGGGGATGGAAAGGGGTCTCCCTCACCTCTAGCACATACATGGAGAGGGTGTGTGTGCAAAGTAATTCCAAGAAGTCCAAACCCCCGGAGAAAGTCTAGGGCGTTCAGACTGCACCTGCCTCAGCACAATCCAGCCGGCTAGGCGCTCACCAAGGTCAGGAGGCGCTGATGCAGGGCTGAGGAGCCTCGGGCCCCAGAGAGGAGAAAGGGAGGAGAAAGCGGTGATGGGCAGGGCTTCGCGGGAGGCCTCTCACCTCCATCTACATCCTAACAGCTTCCAAGTTGCAGTGAGATTCCTGGAGAACCAGTCTCCCTTGGCTGCCCTCGCCGGCTCCCTGCTTCCCGTCCCACCTGGGCCTCCCCAGACTTGCTCCAACACTCTCAGGGGCCAAGGAGGCACCTGTCAAAATGCAACTCCAGGCTGTCTTCTCCTCGCGTAGCGCCCTTCCTCCAGTGGTCTCCACCGAACCCAGTGTCCCTATCACCTCTCCAAACCAGATCCCATCCCCCTCCCCCAGGCTAGTTTCGTGGAAAGACTGGGCTTCTCCAGCTGGGTCGCGGCCCCCGCCCCCGCCCCCGCCGAACCTCTACCCCTAAAAGGGAAGGGGGCGGGGCTAGAGCTTAAGGTCAAAACTCCCGGCAGGTGCTGGCTGGGGCCTAGGTACACCAGTAGGGGATGGCAGTGGGGGCAGATCCGGCCAGCTCACTGGCTGTCCCCTCCTCTAAGCACCCTGCTGGGGCAGCAGTGGCGCTCCAGAAGGGGCAGGGGTGGGAGGCAAACTGAAGAAAGCGCGAGGGACACGCTGAGCTCCCCTGCCCCCCTGCCCAGCCCGGGTCGGTGGCCTCAAGGGCAGGTGGGGACCCTGCCGGGGTGCCGGCAGCTTCCCGGGGTCCTACCTGTCCCGCGGATCGATCCAGCTGGTGGTGCGGTTCGTGTGGTCTATGTAGTAGACCTTGCCGTCGAAGTCGCGAGCCTCCTCCCAGCCCTCCGGCAGGGGCAACTCCGGCCGGGGCATCTTCCCGTGCGCGGCCCGCGCTCCCCCATGCAGCTCGCGGCCGCCGCGGGGCTCAGCGGCTCCGGCCGGCCGTCCCTAGTCCAGGCGGCCGCCGAGGCACCATGATCGGGGGGTGGCGCCCGCGGACTGGGGTCCCTAATGGGGGCCGGCCGGGGTGGCGCCGCTGTCCATGCGGCCCTGCGGCCCCGGCGCCGCCCGCTCCTCCCGCCGCCGGCCTCTCACGCTGCCATGTGCGCCCGCAGCAGCGCGGTGCGGGCCGGGTGCGCCCAGCCGGCCAGGCGGAGCGGGCCGAGCGCGGCTGCCGCCTGTCCTCCGCCGCCTCCGCCGCCCTGCTCGCCGCCCGCCGCCTCCCCAGCCGGCGCCGTTCCTTCTCTCGGTTCGGCCGCTGCGAGCTCGCCCGCCCTGCGACTCTGCCTCCGCCAGGTGCGGCTCAGGCGGTGCAGGTAACTGCGCTGCCCCGGAAACGGGAGGCGGAGCGCCGGGCTCCTGGGTTCCCGGGTCTCCTCCCCGCGCCCAGCGCCACGAGGGCGGGTCCTAGGGCCCGAGACGCGCCCCCTCGTGGGACAGTCCGAACCGCCGACCACCCCTGCGCTGCCCTTGCCAAGAGTAAGGGAGACTGCCCGTTACCTGGGGTCCAGAACCAGAGGCGAGCCCCAGGAGGTCAGGACAAGACCCTCTCTGCCTCTGCTTCCCAGCGCTACTGGCTCTTCCACCCCGAGTGTCCAGGGCTCTTGGCACGGGTGGCCCCAACACTCCCAGCTTTTCTGTTATGTAGAACCAGGAGTCAGGCAAGAAGTGGTTAAGTGGGAAGATTCTTTTAAATCGGGGAATATAAGTTTTCCAGGATCTCTTGTCCCTTCCCCCAGCACAGGCACCATCTGTCTCCCTCTTATTCAATTCTCCCCACGTAGTTTCAGCTACCCCACCCCACCCCTTAATTTGCAAATTCTGCTGGCTCTAGGGTCCCTAAAATTAGTGCTACGAATCTGCTTCCCTAGGGGGACTTCCAGAGGTTGTCTGGAGAAGTACTTTGTAAAAGTAATAGTAATGATATTGTTAGTTAAATTGAGTACTTACCTGTGAAGGTAAGAAAAGTGGGAGGAAGGGGAAAGGGAGGAGCAAAATTCCATCTCGGAAAAAAATTTAAGAAATTAAAACAATCTGCCAGGCACTGTGGTGTGTATCTGTGGTCCCAGCTACTTAGGGAAGCTGAAGCAGGAGGATCAGGGAATTCCAGGCCAGTCCAGTGAAAAAAAAGCAAGACACCCACTTGAAACATAAAAATAAATAAAACAGAGACAATGTTTCTTGAAAATACTGAATTAAATACAAAAGAAGAGGGTAGCAGGATTGAGTTAGGATCAGCTAGATTTGGACTTCTACAGGACTTAGATGTTGTTTCACGAGGATGAGATCAACCATTTTTACAGTGGACATATGACCGGAAGCTGGACTAGAGAAATGAAGCACAGTACAGTGTAACCTCTTGTCTGAGTCCTGCAGTCTCCCAGAAATGTCACTCCCTGGGCCTGTATGGGCCAGAATGTGCTGAGCAAGAAAGGGACTCCCCTGCTCATGGTGTCATTTCTGCTTGATAGAGAAGACCCTCTGGAATGGAAAAATAAACAAGGAGAGAAATGAATTACAGTAGATGGGGTAGAGAGAGAAGATGGGAGGGGAGGGGAGGGGGGATAGTAGGGGATAGGAAAGGTAGCAGAATACAACAATTACTAATAGGGCATTATGTAAAATTGTGGATGTGTAACCGACGTGATTCTGCAATCTGCATTTGGGGTAAAATTGGGGGTTCATAACCCACTTCAATCTAATGTATGAAATATGATATGTCAAGAGCTTTGTAATGTTGTGAACAACCAATAAAAAAAAATAAAATTAAAAAAAAAAAAAGAGAAGACCCTCCATGGTGAGCTCCTCACCTTCTGCAAAGTTAATTATTTCCCCGAGGTCGGGGCTGAGGGGCTCGGTGTTTGGTTCTTCATTCCCACCTTCCACAAATCCTAGACACCAAAGTCCAGGAACTCTGGCCTCAGGAAGGTTCCAAACACACCAAAGTAGGAGTTCCCCATTCCTTCATGGGAATTCCCTCAGCCCTCTCCACTTTCTCTACTTGGGCCATCTTTTACTATGTAAAAAATTCCCAATTTTATCTTTCCTATTGTACCAAGAATCCAGTCTGGGCCTTGCACATACCAAGCAAGTGACTTTGTGCTGAGCTACACCCCTAGAAAAACCTCCAATTATTGATTAGAGCACAGCTCAGAAGTGAAGCTGACCCCAAGCTACATGTTTCTGACACCTGATCTCCTTTAATCTTCACAACGACCCTCTGGAGTAGGGCAATATATTGTGCCCATTTTATAGACGAGGAAGTTGAGGTTTCATAATGGCCGGGGCACCCAGTTAATGAGATAAACTAGGTTTGTCTGACTCTAATGTCATTGCTTTCGACCACCAACCTAGGCTTTCCTTCTTTTAAAAATTCTCCCGTAGCTCTAGGACCTCTCTGTAGTTCAGCTCTGGAATATCATGGGTGCTGACAAACATCATCTCTATTGATGTTTGTTTCATAATTTTTTAAAATTTTTATTTAATTTTTATTTTTTTGAGAAGCAAGGCTGCTTGGGTCCCAGACTCACACTACTTTCTAGCCGTGTGAACTTGGGTGATTTGCTGAATGGAAGTATTAGTTCTGGGCCTGAAAAAAAAAATCACATAATAACATGGACTCCTTAGGGAGGGTTGTAAAGGGCAAAATGAGATGAGAAGCCATCACCTCAGGAGCCCCAGGTCTAGCAGCAAGCAACCTCTATGAAATGTGGACCATTTCTGCTCAAAACATAAGCTCATGTCCATCCCCCAAAATTATGGGTGGCTGCTTGTGAGAGTTCTAATTGTTGATTTCTTGTGTCGTATTTTCCAACCAAACCTTCTAACTAACTGTGCTCCTTGTGAAACACCTTGCAGATTTTCAAATCTGACTTTCTTTGTAACTCTGATGCCCACCACCTGGCATTTACTTCTCCTTTGGACTTTTACACCTGACATGGAAAACAGGAAGAAGACCAGGGTAGGAACTGACGCAAGGATTTGGCCCTCCCACCCCCAACAAAAGAATCCCAGGTTATCTCCCTGAAGCTCAAGCAGGGTGAGGTCATAAAACAGATGGCCACCTGCCCCACACCATGGCAGGTGAATCATCCCCCTGGCATTCTGTGAGGCCCAGGGCAAACGTGCAGGGGATTAAAGGGAGAACCGGCTCAGCCATGTGATAGGCCAAATTGGAGTTTACTCTACAGGTGACTGATCTGCAGGAATCTGAACTGAAGACAAGAGGCCCTGGCCTCTTCCTCCTGGGGCTGTGTCTGGCTGCCTGTGTGCTGAGTTCAAGGAGGTAGGCCTGACCATTGTTGGAGCCAAGCAGCAGTGACCACTGGCCAAAACTTCAGAGCCAGGTGGCCTGCAGGAGACACCAAGCCTGGGACAAATTGCTTGTTTTTAAAAGCAATGCCCACTTAAATCAGTTCCCTACTGCAACAGCCACAAAGAAAGGCTACTTTCCACACATATGCCTTAAAGGACAGGGTGACATGTTTCATGGAGATGGCAAGAAGGAGAAATTAAATGCAAATAACGAAGGGAAGGGAAATGCCAGTATAGCTTCCTGTTGGCCCCTGCATTCTTTAGGGCAATAGAGGCTTGGAGAACTTCGGCGGAGATTTGTCTTTCTCCTCGGTGACTACCTCCCTACCTCGTGCTGTCCCTCCCACACATCCTGGGGAATGCACACTTATGTTCTCTGGCTGAGCCAATAATGTCCCCTTCCTTTAGTCACGCATTACTTGAGGTTCCTGGTGGACTGGGTTTTTTTCCCCCCAATGATGGGAAAACATGTCCTAAGCCAGAGAAAATTAGGGTGGAAGAAATCCTTGGCAACATGAGAGCGGAGGCAGACAAAATGGTTTCTTATTTACCTCTGGGTCCTCAGCGCTGAATATGGCACTTAAAAATAAATCCAAGTCTAACACAGCCGATTCATTTTACAAACAGGGAAAGGAGTCTCTATGCGTAATGATTTATTGTCCTTGGTCTTACTGATTCCATTTTCTAGAGGAGCAAACTGAGGTGCAAGAGGTTAAAGCCCAGACATCAATGCTGCTTCTGTGGGCTTTCCCTTCTGAATTCCCAGCAAGGTGACTCTAAAGTACCTATGGAGAGAATTCTGGGTTACTGTCTGGTTGGAGCAGGTGGAGGGGTAGCCAGGAAGCCAATCTTGAACTTCTGCTTCATTTGGGTTGTGGACCCATCTGCAGTGACTGAAGGAGGCTTTGGAGGCTGGGCAGGGCAGCCAAAGCGAATCATCGTGGAGTTTGCCTTGAGCAGGTAGAGTGGCAGTGGGCTCTGCTCCTCAGCTGAAGAGAGGCCTACCTGGTGCCGATGCTGCACCTGCCTGATGCTGTCCCAGACCCACCTGGGGGTGAACAGTATGGGATGTCATAGGCCACTCAAGTCTCTGGAAGGAGGAGTTTTCCTCCCAGGCCCCCAACCCTTACTGCTGTATTCATTAACTGGATTTCTCTTGGGCCAGTGGCGATCCTGGGGCTGCAAGACAGGTGGAGACCGTCCTGTTTCCAGAGCCCTCACCCAAGAGTCCTCTGGGACTTGGGAGCTGTTGTGTCTTTCACCAAGCAGGAAATGAATTATGCACTGAAGGAGGAGATGAAATCTCAGTTTCAAGGGTGGGGGCGTGGAGGGAGGGAGGGAGAGGAGCGCTTGTGAGCAAGGGAGGGCGCCCTTGCTGGCAGCCACTCTCCTCCCCTCCTACTGCGCAGCGGAGCCCTGGTGGAAACCCGGTGGGCGCAGTACCCAGTGGGCTGGCTGAAAGGAGCCGCTTCTGGGTATTTATAGCACTGGCATTGCCATGGTACCCGGGCGCTTAAATTAAACTCCAGCCCAACTGTTTAGAGACGCTGGGAATGAAGAGCTGTTCACCTGTCCACTGCGCAAGGTCTGACACCTCATTATCAGAACTTCAGCACTTTAAAGGGAGGCAGACCGAATTTTACAAACCACCCAGCAAGAAGGGCGTGGGGTGGGGTTTAACCCCAGATAACCTACCAGACAAGGTGACTGGGTGGAGTACTAGAAAAAAATATGGACAGGAGAAAAGGAAAAAAAAAAAAAAAAACCACATACCTGATCCTTGACTCTGCATTTTGGTGGATGTGTGACTTTGGTCTTGAGACTTGGTCTCTCCCAGCCTCAGTTTCCTTGTCTGTGAAAAATGAGAGCTACAATACTCATCTCACTGTTGGCTTGTGACAACTCAATAAGAATTTGTTGCTGTAACCAAAATACCTGACATGAACAATTTTAGGGGAGGGGGGATACTGGGAATTGAACTCAGGGGTGCTGGACCACTGAGCCACAACCCCAGTGCTAATTTGTATTTTATGAAAGACAGGATCTCACTGAGTCGCTTAGCGCCTCACTTTTGCTGAGGCTGGCTCACAATCCTCCCTCCTCTGACTCCCCAGCTGCTGTGATTACAGGCCCATGAACAATTTAAAGAATGAAAGATTTATTTCAGGTTTCAGAGGTTTCAATCCCTGGGCAGCTGGCTACTTTGGGACTGAGGTGAAGTGGAACCCCATGGTGTGGCAGCTGGGAAGCAGAGGGGGCTGGGGAGGAGAAATGTCTCCCAGGGAACACCCCAGTGACCTGCTTCCACCAACATGGCTCCACCACCCAGCCTTCTGTCATCAGATTCTTAATCCGTCAGTGGGCTGATCCATCCATGTAGAGCCCTCAAGATCCACTCATTCCCCAGGACCTCCCCTCTAAACACTGCTGTCCAAGGCTTTTATTTGAAAAGGGAAGTATAGAGAAAAACATGCCTTGTCCATCTTCCTGGGAGCAGAAGGTCATTGCTTTCTGTGAACCAACAGAGCTCAATTTGTCTAAGCTAGAATTCACACTTCTCAATTGTTATTTTTGTTTCAAGTACTGAGGATCAAACCAAGGCCTAGCACATAGGAGGCAAGGGCTCTATCACTGAGCTCTATTTTACTTTGAGACAGGGTTTCACTAAGTTTCCCAGGCTGTCCTTGGACTTGAAATCCTCCTGCCTCAGCCTCTCTAGTAGATGGGATTCCAGATGCTTACGACTACACCTGCTTGGCTTTCTTCCTTCTTCTTGACCAAAGGCCTACGTCAGCTCCTTTTTTTTCCCACTGATTCTTGACCATTTGAATGATATCTTAACTGATTTCATCTCTTGTATTCTCACCAACCTTTATGCATGCAATGTGCCTCCTGATCCTTCTAAAGCAGGTGTCCATAGGTGCATTCCTCAGTGTGAAGCACAAAAATGGTCTGAGACCAAAGATATCTGGGAAATGTTGATTTTATTTATTTTTAGGGGTATGGGGATTGAACTTAGCCCTATTTTGTATTTTATTTAGAGATAGGGTTTTACTGAGTTGCTTAGTGCCTTGCTTTTTGCTGAGTCTGGCTTTGAACTCGCAATTCTCCTGTCTCAGCCTCCTGAGATTACAGGTGTGCACCACCACGCCCAGCCAGAAATGTTGATTTTAATAAAAGAAATAGATTTGCTTCTTCTTGTGAGACTTCCCAGAGCTCTCAGTATAGATGCATCCATGATGAAGAGGCCAGAAAATATATATATATGGAATACAGAATTCATCAAATTTATCTGACTAAACTATCTGTTTTCTTTCTGAGCAACTCTAGAGTGCAATGGCTTGGCCAAAACGAAGAATCAGATAACAAAGGGCTTCGGAGGCTGAGACAGGAGGATTGCAAGTTCAAAGCCAGCCTTCGAAACTTAGTGAGGCCCTAAGCAACTTAGTGAGACCCTGTCTCTAAATAAAATACAAAAAGGGTTAGGGATGTGACTCAGTGATTACGTGCTCTTGGGTTTAATCCTTGTATACACACACACACACACACACAAATCAGATAACGTCTTCAGCTTTGCGATCTCCACAGGGTTTTTGTTTTGTGTATTTATTACTTTTTTTTTTAGTTGTTGATGGACCTTTATTTTATTTGCTTATTTATATGCAGTACTGGGCATTGAACCCAGTGCCTCACACATACGAGGCAAGCACTCTACTGCTGAGCTACAACTCCAGCCCCTGTTTGTGTATTTTTAAAAAAAAATTTGGTGGGGTTGGGATTGGAACCCAGAGCCTTCCACGTGCTGGGCTGGGCTCCAGGACTGAGCTGCGCCCCTGCTGGTATAATGTTTGTTGCCACCACTAGGCCCTGCTGCTGTTGTAGGGTGAGACTGCAGTATGTAAACAGATGGGTGTGGTTGTGTGTCAATAAAACTATTTACAAATACCTATCCATGGCCGCTGGGTTATGGTGTGTTCACGTCTGTTCAACACATGATTTCAATGACAGAGACTCGGGTGTCATCTGGATTCTTTTTTTCTTTACTCCTATATCTATTCTATCTACAAGGGCCTTGGATCCTATCACCAAAATGAGTCTTTATCTCTTCCCTTCTGTCTGTGTCCCCTTCCCCTGCCTCAGATCCAGGACACTATCACCTGCCCGGGGCCCAGCTTCCTCGCAGAGCTTCCTTGGCCTCCTTGCCCCTCATCCCACAGGAATGGTCTCTCTGAAACAGACATCTGGTCATGCTGCACCCCTCAGTGGCTCTTCACTGGTCTTTGGATGAAGTCCAAGTGCCTTGCCCTGTGTCCTGAGGTCCAGTGTGGGCTGGCCGTGCCCACCCTTTCAATCCTGGTCTCCTGCCTCCTCCCTCACTGCAGGATGAGGTCTGGGGTGATTTGCACAGTAAGAACTGTGAGGACAGGATTCTTATTTGTATATTTTATTTCTTTTTTTTTTTCTACATCCCTGATAACCTGAATCAGGCCCAGGGCAGCCCAGCCTACAGGACATGGCTATATTTAGAGGACACAAGCCATACCCTGAACAGGGCCTGCGGCCGTTTGATACGAACTTTTGACCATTTTTCTTCTTGTAGGGAGCAGATGGCATTAGTGTGTTGGAATAATTAGGCACCCGTAGGCCCCTCTAAGAAACAATTTGCCCATCTGTAGTGAAGAATGAGAATCACACACATCTGAAGGCCCTTTGTGAATTGGATTTTTGCTTTTAGTTTCAGACTGAAGGTTTTTTCCTCTAAAGTCTTTATTTGAGAGCTCTGTATCTTTCCTTTTTAAGCTCTGTATCCATGAAACATCAGGAAAAAGCCAAATGTAATTAGGATCCATGGGGGATTCTGGGTTGCTTAAAAAAAAATAGCTACCACAGATGTTCTTGGGATTCCTGGAAGAATGTGAAGATGGCCATGTGCTTCAGACAATATTTCCGTGTCAGCACTAAATATCTTGGGACCTGCAGTGGCATGGTACTTGGGTGGAGAAGGAGGCTTATTCTTGGTGGCCATCAGCTGAAGAATTTAGGAGTAAAGTGTCATGATGTCTGTAATTTACTGTCACATCATTTGGTGATCACTTGAGCATTTCAGAGGGAGGGAGGGAGGGAGAGTAATTTTGGTCAAAGTGTTAGTTGGTGAGTAATAGTAAAAAAGGTACTATATTTGATACTTTAACTCCCAGCTCACTTATCACCATGTCTAGCATGGACTATCCCTCAATGAATATTATCCGAACTACAATAACAGCAACAACCATTCCTCGTTCACCTAAAAACATGTCCTAAATTTCTTAAGATGATCTATTAATTTCCTTTTCAGGAACTTCTGATATTGGGCTTGGAGCAGCTTTATAACCAATGAGCCCAGAATACAGCTCTCTCTCTCTCCTGGTGAGCCATATGGCCTGAGTTCCAAATATATTTCATAGAGCTTAGCATTTTTACAGTAAATGTCTTTATAAAGGAAATAAAGATAGGGGAGAAATTTGGCATATTTCAAGTGAGGTAAAAGAAATCTGAGTCGGACCATGAGTCACACAATTTCTGGCCTGACTCAGACAAAAAAGGATGAAGTCACTGTCCTCACTGTCCTGCTGTCTTCCTGGACAGTTCCCTCATGTTCCCACAACAGCTCTGCAGCGGGTAGCAGGTGTCTCTGCTCCATCATGTGCCTCCCGGACCAAATTGGCCAGAAGGCTGAAGACAGGCACCTTCATGGCACCAGGGGGTCACAGGCAGGCACAGTCCTTTTGCTGGCCTCCGTCCCTTGTCTTATGTTTCCATTTCATCGCCATCAAAGACAAGACTGGTTCAGCACAGGAAGCCCCCACACTTGGCCTTTAAAGCAGCAGCAGACAGACCTCTGCCATGGGCCAAGGACCAGAGGATAGGACTTGATGGAGCAGGCACTTACTGGTGTGATCACTTCTGTAACCAGGGGCATCTATGGGGAGCAGTAATAAGGCAATAATAGTAATGACAGTGGCTGCTGATGGAGCCCTGAGCCCATAGTGGGCACCGAGCTGGTGCTTCCCACATACCCTGCTCGTTCCAACATCAATACGTAAGGTGCCCTGGACTCCAGACCCAGGCCTGTCTGGCCTAAAACCCCAGGGTGTGGAATCGCCAGTATAAGGCTGTCTCGTCCGACCCCTGGGAGTGTAGAAGATGATTCTGGTGCATGAGATCTTGCAGATGCAAGATTTGGTACAGCTGAGTATTTGGTACAGCTGCAGGTTGATCTAAGCGTGATCTGTATTATTGTCATCCCGAGGGGGCAGGGGCCCCTCTGCAGTTCTCACACCCAGCTGCAACACCTCAGAAGAGAAACTAGCTTCCAATTAGCAAGTTCATAGGTAATGCGGTTGCCTCAAGGAGGGGCACAGCAGGTGTCTAGGCCAGGCAGGGGAATTACTAGGGGGAGCTGGGAGGCAAATCCCACCTCCCTTTGGCACTCCCCGGGCATGGACACAGTCCACTGCCTGGAGTTTGCTCAGCAAAGTCCTCCCACTGTAGTAGGGTGGCCAGGGAACTCCCTTCCACCAGGTGGTGGGGAAGCTGCCTGCCATCTGTGCATCCACCGGTTAAAGGGATCTGGGCTCAGATCACAAAAGGAGCTTCTAAGCCAGAAACATGGCAAATGGGATGACTCCATTTGCTGGAGCCAAATCCCATCAGTTTCTCCCTGCTGGGTCCTTGGTTTGTCCCTCTAGAACCCATGATGAGGTTGGGTGGGACCAGCATGGGTCTGAGATTGGAAGACGGCTGTATGGGAGTCCCACAGCCAGCACAATGAGTGTAGTATCTGCTTCCCAGGGAGTCCCTGGAGGGATAAATGAATGTACTTTATGGGACCCAGAACCATCATGCCTAGGTGAACAGTTCAGACCATGACCTGGTGCTAATGCCAGGGGCTGACACCGATTCTTCAAAGTCACTCCTTTCAGTCGGGTCACGTGGGCTGAGTCACTGTAATCCCCACTCAAGAACCAGGAACTGAAGTGTGAGCCATGTGCTTGGGACAGCATGTGCCTTGTGCCCAGAGGCAGAGAGGAGTTGGGTTCTGCAGGCTCAGGTCTCTGTGGAGTCCACAGAGCAGGTGGACTGCTGCAGAGATCCTGTGTGCTGCTAACTCCAGCAGAGGGGTGATATTCTTTTGTCCCTCTCCCCTTGTTACAGCGATGCCAGCCCAGAACATCAGCACTAGCGCACACTCACCTGCTCACGAGCCCTCACTTTCTCCAGCCCCACCCTCTCATAGGTGGCTTGAAATCCCAAACACAGGGTGTTGCATTTGCTCTGTGGAAGCATCTGTGCTGGTTCACAGGTCCCCAGCGGGCCACAGTCTACATCCACAGCCCCCCCTGTAGAGACCCATGTGGTGGTGTTTGCGGGGTGATACCATCACCTGCCTACATTGCTTTCCCTCTTTACTGCTAAGGGGTTGTCAGGAGGTCTTGAGGTCCTCAGAGGATGAACTCTGGGCTAATTTAGTGCAGGACTTTTCTTGGAGATGTCAGGAACAATATCTGAGAGGGAAGGAGGGTGCAGGAATGGGCCACGGGAGACCCTGGAATGCACCTAACCTGGCCTCAGCTGACCCCCTGGGAGCTCAGGAGTGGTGGTGACTCTTCAGAGACAATACTCCCTGCTGTGAGCAGTGGGTCTTTGTGCCCCTGTTGTTCTCAGACACTGGATGTGGATGGCCATTTCTGGGTAGGGGATGACTTTGCAGGCAGCTCCCTTCTGCCAGAGAACTGACAACTCGGACCAGAAGAAGGGGGTCTGTATCTGCTCTAAGGGACAGGACACATTGTGACCCTACTGAGTTGGGCAAACACAACCTTAGAAGCTGGAAGAATGTAGAAAATGTCTTCCCATTATTTCTAACACAACTTTTGTGGTTTTATTGTTTTTAGGGTGCCAGGCCTAAGTTTCCCATCCTTGGATGTCAAAATGCCTGTGCACGTGAGGTCAGCAGAGAAGGATTCACCCAGGGTCATCTGTTCTCAGCTCTCTCTCTCTCTGAATAGCTCCAGAGGGTTTTATTCTCTTGTCTTCCCTGACCTGCTGGTCTCACGGAGAGATGCCCATTTCCATGGTGTGAATGCTTTCTCCATGGTGGATTCCAAACTACTAACATACAACCACCAAACACGGGGTTGGGAGGGAACACATATTTGGGTCCTGTGTGCAGGCTCCAGCACTGCCCTGAACTCAGGCAGGTTGAACCCAGCAGAGCACTACCGGAAAAATGTTCCTGGGTTCAGCAGGGTGGAGCAGCTGGTCACTGCTGCACAAGGGCTTGCCTGGTTTCCTTCAGATCCTGAGGCCTGGGTGTTGAATGGCTTCAGCTTGGTCTCTATCCCATTTCCCTAGTGCTTTTTATCTATAGGAAGTGCTATGAGTGTGAATCTCATCTATCTTTCTTTTTACTGGAACACACTCGGGCATTGCACATGCTAGGCAAGTGCTCTACCACTGAATTTCATTTTTTTTTTCCTTTTGTACTAGAGATTTAGCCCACAGGTGCTTCACCACTGAGCTGCATCCCCAGCCCTTCTTTTTACTTTGAGACAGGGTCTTGCTGTTACTTAGGGCCTTGCTAGGTTGCTTAGGCTGATCTTGAACTTGCGGTCCTCCTATCTCAGCCTCCTGAACCACTAGGATTACCAGCGTGCACCACTGTATCCAGCTGAATCTCTTCCTTGGTGTGCAGTCCCTCCATTCTTCCCTTCTGCTAGATTCCCTCTGGACTAAGCAAGGGTAGAGTGGGCTGAGGGGTTGCCGAGATGGGGAAAGGGATTTCCCTGGCAAGGATTCTGCCCTGGGTGTAGGATAGCCAGGCCTTTGGAAGAGCAGCTTTCTACCCTACAGAAATCTTTGAGATGTCACTAAGAGATGTGCTCTAGCTGGGAGCCATGGCATATGCCTCAAATCCCAGTGACTTGGGAGGCCGAGGCAGGATAAAAAGTCCAAAGCGGTGGGGGTATAGTTCATTGGTAGAGCACCCCTGAGTTCAATCCCTAGTACAAAAAAACCCCCAAAGTACCTCTGCTGTTAGGTTCTTAGGTTACTGTTTGGGAATGTAACACCCAAGGAGGTGCTAGACCTCTGGATCATCTTCAGTTCTCAAAACCACTCAAGAGGTGGGCCGAAGCTCCCCATCCTGCTATTGAGAAAACTGGGTCATCAGGAGGTTTTGGGTTGCGCAAGGTGTAATAGGTCAGGGTTCAAGCCCAAACCATTGCTTCCAAAGCTGATGCTGGAAACCATTCACTATATGCCCCCTCATGAGTCGAGGCCAAGTTGGATCCCGTCTTGGGAAGTACAGGAAGCAAGGGTGGCCGCGGTGCTTGCGCTGTGCTCTTACCCCACCCACCGTGATTCCTCCCTAACTCTCCTTCTTGCTTCGTGTGGAGGAAGGCGTGTGTGAAGAGTGAGAATGAATGGAAGCGCCTACGGAGGTGTTTGTGGCAGCTCCCCCACATGTCCTTGCTCTGGTCGGTCCAACATTTCCACTAATTACACACCATGTGCTCCCTCTACCCCCAGTGTAGTCTCTATTCCTCACACTGTGACACCCTTACACTTGGCATCTCTGCCCCTCCACACATACCCTGGAAGCCTGCACTATGCATTACCCTGGGCTGCAAGGTGTTGCAGAAACACCCACTGAGCTCCTCCATGCTCTGTGAGTTGCACCTGGACATGCGTACAGACCCACGTGCAAACCAGGGCTCGTTGGGCATAGGCTGTGGGCTCCCCCCACATGGGCAAGTGTGCGCTGTGTGCTGCAGTTCTGCACACGCCACACAGACCCTGTGCACCATTCCCTGACCCACAGAACACAGTCGCAGTACCTTCCTGAGCTCACTCCTCAGGTGAGGCCTTCACCTGGCCTGTCCCCTCTCTCTGTGTACCTGTGGCTTTGGCCTCAGGATGCTCACACACCTCATGTGCTGGGAGAACAAAGATGCTCCTAACCACGGAGACTTCAGCAGAGAGCCAAAGAAGGAAACGGGCCTGGCAGCTGGGTGTTGCTGATCCTGCCTCTCCAAGCAGCGCCCTGAGGACTGCCCAGCTGGGGGCTGGTGGACATCCACGCCTTCTCCTTGGAAATGCTTCAAAGTTCTTATCACATCCCCACCACCTGCCCTCAGAACATTATTCTGGCACCACCAGCTACGGTCAAGGTACTTTGTTTCGTGGGACTGTGAGCTCCCCGGCACAGGGAGAGGACAGGAAGTCGGAGATAAAACATGACCCTGCACCTTGGGCTCTAGCATCCCTCCTCAGTCTCAGGGGAGATTCCCTGATCCCTCTCTACTGGTCATGGTGTCATTTCCATTAATATGGAAACGAGGCTTCAGGAGGCTGCTCCTGGCTGCAGAGGTGCCCACAGCTGCTGTCAGGAGGGCTCAGGGCTCTGCCTTCTCCCAAGCAGGGCACAGCTCCCAGGAAGTCCAAGGGATGGAGGGAGGAACTGGGGGAAGGAGGATTCTCTCCTCCACACTAGGTTCAAGAATCCAACCACCTAAGAAGCTCCTGAGTGTTGCAGCCAGAACAGAAGGAGAATCCAGGCAGCTCCAGGATTCTTAGCTTGGAGCTGCTGCTTGGATGAACATGAGAGGGCTGATGAATTCATCGGCTTTACCAGAGGAGGGCAGCTTCTTCCTTCTGAAAGTTGGCGTTTGGGTTTAGGGATAAATGAGGGCAAAGTGGGTGGGGACAGAACACAGTAGAGGTGGTCCTCCGGCCAGGGCACTTTCACCTTTCAAGGAGACGCCTGGCAATATCTGACAGGCTGTCATGACTAGGGGTGGGCGTGGATTGGGTAACACTGGTGGACAGGAGTAGAAGCCAGGGATGCTGTCAAATCCTACAAAGCACAGGACCGTGCAATCTTGGCTCCCAACTGTCAGTAGGGCCAAGATTGAGAAACGCAGCCCCAGAACCAGGACTAGACAATGGGCAGAACCACCTCTGCTGATGAGCTTGGTCCACAGTGACAGGAACGCCTGTCCCCCACATATGGGAGGCGGCGGACAGGGATCAGAGTGAAGGAACAGGGGCCTTCTAGCCCCACACTGACCACATGTCCTTCTCAGGGGACAGGGTCTCTAGGCTGGAATGCAAGCTTCTTGCCTTCCCAGACAAAGGGAAGTGCCACAGGAAGTGTCCTGGGGTGGGTGGGTCAGAACCTTGTGGGAAGCCCCTAGAGTTCAGATTCAGTTCTAATCCTCCCAATGCACTCTCTGTGCACCCATCCTGTCCTTTGTAGCTAATCTCCATGAAGGGGGAGCCTCGGGCCCCTCCCCACTGTTCTCTTCCCAGCCGTCCATGTTGTCTTGTTGGTTGGTGTTCTACACTAGGCTCTTTCAGAATTCCCGCACCTGCCTTTGTCTCCTGAGCACCTGAGATGTCTCAGGCACTATTGAGGACAGATTGGATCAAAGCATGCTTTCACTTGACACCTTATCAGCAGCTCACAGGCTGTTGTCTAGACGGCTATACTCCCTGGGGACACTACCCATTGCTCAACTGTTTATGGAGTTTGGGTCAGATCAAGGTCTTCTGAGCACTAGATGGAGGCTTCTCTGTGGCTCCCTTGGGTGCTGTAAGGATGTAGGTTTGTGGCTGCTGGCAACCACCTTCTCTGCACATGTAATAAACATCCCAAGGGAAGCAGAATGGAGAGGTGGAGCAGAGACAGTACCTTTTGGACATCTTTGGAGCCCAGAATCCAGCCATGTCTGGTATTATTCATGCCTCTGGACTTCTGGGTTTTGCTTTGAGCTGGGGTTCTGACACTTGCCTCTGCAAGTCTTCTGGTTAATTCAGTAATGCTCTTGGGGGCATGAGCCAGTCTGTGTTCACCTTCTCCATTCCCTCCACTCTAGCCTTTGGCAAAATAGGTGTGATTGACTCCCAGCCAATGGAGGAAGATTCTCTCTGGCCAATAACTCCTGTATCAAAATAAAATCTGTGTGTATTTCATTGAGATAAGACTCAGATAAGGGCTTATTGAGGGAGTGACCTGGGAGTGGAGATAGTAGACTGAGAGCATGAGAAGAATTTGCAGCCACCTGGGAGGGGCCTAGTTGGGGTTTGATTTGCTGTGAAACCTCTTGAAGTCTCCATTTTCCCATCTGTTCCCAACTATCTCGTGGAGTGCTTGGGAAGTTTAAGTAATATGGGTGAAAGTTTCTATGAATACATAAATATAAAGAGATTGCTTTTGCTGCCCCTGGAATTGGGCTCAGAGGGAGAAGGGACCTGTGGGTTCCTTCTCTAAGGTGTGCACTGAGGGGCAGGGCCCCACCCTTAGTTATCACTGAAGGCTGAAAAGAGCATAAGTATAGCCGGTCATGCCCTGCTCTTGTGACTGGCTGAGCATCATTACAGCAGCCCCGCAGGGTGGTATTTCACCTCCATTTCACAGGAGAGGAAACCAAGCCTGCAGAGTTTAGTAAAGAGCCCAGGCTTAGCTAGAGGGAGGGGAGTGGTTGAGATTTTAAATGAAGTTTCTTTTTCTGCTTCCAAAGACCATCACTCAAAAATGTTTCCGTTTTTGGAATAATTGCTTACCATTTCACGTGTACATATTCAGTGCTAAGCATTTGCCTTGCATTTCAAATCTCTCATTTTCATTAACCTTTCTAAATAATCCTATATAGTGGGTATTTTTAGCTTTATGTTACATATAGGAAAAAGCAAGGGTCAGGGACATGAAGAAGTGTGGAGATGTACTCAGGCAGTTAGTGGAGGTGCTGCGCTCAAAATCGGGTTGATTTTGGGAATCTTGGGTCCCCGAAGCCAATCCCAGAGGCCCCTGGAGCAAGTCCTCCCCCGGGGCGGGGCTCTCTGAGCAGCCTTCCCACCTCTGCCCAGGCGCCCAGGCCGGCTCCAGGACGATTGTCTGGGAAAGGTTGCCATCTAGTGGCCAAACAGCGAGCCAACACTTACCGTCAGGTGGCGAGGGCTTGGGAAGGGGACTTTGGCTGACAAGCGGGAAGAGAGCGGCTGGGGCAGCCCAGGTGTTGGAGGGCTGCCTGTCCACAGTCTCAGGGTGGACGGTGGGGCATGGGGATGGGTGTGATCTACCAGAACTCACCTGCCCTCAGGGTGTTGTCCTTTCAGCTGGGTGTGGTCCCCTTTCCCTCAGAAGGAGAGGGGAAGTTAGTGCCTGACCTGGCTGGAGTGAGGCCTCTTGGAAGGTCAAGGTCTGCCCTTGGTGTTCCACCCACGTAGCCTTGGTCCCCAACTCAGAGGAAGCTGCCGAAGCTCTCCTCTCTTCCTGTATGGAATCCTGCTGGGCCAACTGGCCTCTCCTCTGTTGTTCTCTGAGTTCAGGTCCTTACGTGGACATGGCAGGATCTCCCAGGCCCCTGTCCTTTCTGTCCCTCCTCTCTCTCCCCCTTATTAACCATTTTCAAGACTCCCTATATGCTCCTCATGAACGTGGAGGACCAGCTTTAAGAGCCTGACTTTCCCTCCTGCTCATCCTCCCTCGAGGGTCTCATTTCAGGCCTGCCCTCCTGCTAATCTCCAGTCCAGGGTGCTTTTCAGTTCCAGCTGAGCCTGAAAAACTACCTGGGGAGCTTTGACATCGACCCAGGAACTGTCCACCCTTCCAGAGACCCTCATGTGGTGGGCCTGGGACCTCCGCTGAGAAAGCTCCCAGGATTCTCACTATCCTCTCTCCAGTCCCTCTCTCTTTCAGTCTTATTTTTGGTGGTGCTGGGGAGGGAACCAGGATCCCACTCATGCTAGGCATGTGCTTCACCACTGAGCTGTGTCTCCTGCCTGAACCAGGGGATTCTCCCATGGAGCCCTGCTCCAGCCTTCTGACCTCGGCAGTCTACTTCTAGAATCATTCTGGATGCTTTAGCACCTGCTCTAGTTCCAGTCTAGAGCATCTCTCCCATATTCCCTACCTGGAGTCCCCTCATTGGCCAGTGCCCAGTGCAGATGCTCAGGGAGGAAAGTTGCCGGTTCTCTGCTTCTGGTGGGCTTCTCCCTCTGCATCAGCTCAGGCCCCCCTGGGGCCCATTGATTGACTTGCAAGTTTGCCTCATGCCTTAGACCAGGAGATTTTTGAACCATGTTTTATTTATCTTTATAGTCCCAGCTTCTGACACTGCCAGGGACAAAACTGTGCTTGATGACTGGCAATGCTGATGAATGCCTGCACGAATGTCACCTGCTCAGACAGCCAGTCTTCATGTGGCTGAGACTCTTGACCCCTTAGATGTCACTCTTTCTGAAAAGCCCTGGAGGCTGTGAGCAGGGTCAGATGCTGACGGCACTGGTTCAAGTTCCTCTGCCTGGGCTGGGGGAGGAGAACTTGCTCTTGAGGAGGTACCAGGTGTGAGGAAGGGCCTCCACCTGGCTGAGCCCCTGAGGCTTGTACCCAGTGGGAATGGCTCAGTTCCCACTCACAGGAAATCTTGGAACAGTTTTTAAAATAATAAAACCGTATATTAAGGACTTCCTGTGTGTCAATGATGCAATTGATACTCATTTAGTCATAGCAGCCATCCTGTTCCCTGAACCAAAGGTGGACGTTTCTATGCATCAAAGATAAATTTTCCTTGTATTAACCTACATTGGGTTTATCTGTTGGAGCAGCTGAAGATATTTACCATAAAGAACATGCATTATCTTACTTGGTTCTCAGAGTTTCTTGGGCTTTTTGATTCTTTTGTGGTGCTTGGGCTTGAACCCAGGGTCTTATGCATCCTATGCAAGCATTTACCACTGAGCAACACAGCTAGCCCTGTTCCCACACTCAGGGAATGAGTCAGGATGGGTTCCCAGGCAGAGTTCCGGGTCTTAATGAGCTCTTAAGCTGCACTGTCTTTCCAGAATTCTCTACCAGTTTGTCCTGGTCATTTTGGACCAGCCTGAGGTAAGGCAGCCCATGATCTTTCATAGAAAGCTGTTTCCTTTTTCCTGTATTTTCTGCTTGCATTTCAGCAGACTGGATGAAGCCTAGAAGCTCTGGCCGCATGAGCTCACCTGGGCTCCTGGCCTGGGATCAATTCCTCCCAACCTCAGTGAGCTGCTGCATGGTGGCAGATCTCCTTGAAGGTTCTGCCACACCAGGACAGGAGCTGTCCCGCTGAGCTGTTCTGTGGGCACCTCCTCAGTGGTTCTGACCCCAGGCAGTCCCACCAGGGAGCCCCCTGCTCCTGTCCTCTTCAGGGAGCCTGCCCACCTGGGCGTACTGTGGAGGCAGGCTGTGTGGCCCTGCTTCTCAGAGGGAGGTCCTCTCAGCCACTTTGGTTTCTAATGAACTTGCTCTGCTGGGAACACCAGCAGGGTCATGGTTGCAAGCCAGCTGGCCCTGCCTCTCCTTCCCCTTCCACCTGTGGAGGTGAACTCTGCCTCAATGATGACAGGAAGGGAGAGGGATGCAGGCCTTGGGAAGGTCTCAGAAGACAGACCAGGCACCAGACTTCCTGGAGAAGCAGTCAGACTTAGAGGGCTTCCATCTGATTCCACCACTTACCAGCTGGGTGACAACTAGCCTCAGCGATCTCACCTGCCCAGCGTATGATACTGGAAGCTCGTCCTTGCCATCCACCTGCCCCGCCCTCCTCCATCTCTCTTCTGAGGTCGAAGTTAGCTTTATCTCCAGTGGAAAGGCACTTCTGCCTCCTCCTTCATCTCACCCACGTGACTACATCAGCTGCTTCTCTGTGATCTCTACTCTGCATCCAGAGAACTTGTGTATGACATGAAAACTAATGCACTCCTGCTGCTTTAATGATAAAACCAACCTAGTCTGTCACGTATGTTTTCTGAGGCCCACATTGTTTCTCCTTGGCCTGACCCTGTTCCCCCACCATAGTCCCTTTGCATATCCTGCCTGGGCTCTGGAATATATTCTCTTTGCTTCACCTGGCTAACTCCCACTGAACTGTCAGACCACAGCGACTTCTGTGACATCCTCAGTTGAGGTCACGTCCCCTGGGACGTGTTTCCATTGCTTTCTAAATCTGTCCTTGGCACTGAATGGCCCTGTCTTTCCACTTCTCAGTGTCATTCTTTGCCTGCTGTTGACCCATTCTTCTGCCCAGGAAGTTCATGAGGTTAAGGCCCCTGTTTGTGTCTACTTACCTTCCAAATCCCAAGAACATAAGTCCAGCACCTGGCATGTGGCAAGCTCTGAATAAAGTGCAGTTGAATGAATGCAAGGTAAGCTTCCAAGGAAAACATGGCAGCAGAGCCCATGGCACCGTGACTGGCACCAAGTAAGATCAAGTTTTCATGAAGTACAGAGGATCCTATCCCAACTGTAAGAGAGGTGCAGAACAAAAATTCATCCACCCCCAAGTGCTCTTCTGACTTGGGTTGCTGCAAGTATGCAAGTTTTGGGATAAACTTAAGTAGGCTGGAAGAAAACTCTCTCACACACACACACACACACATACACACACACACACACACTGTCTCCAGAGATGGTGAGCAGAGTCCCACTAGTGTCTCAATTTCCTGGTAGCATCTTCCAGAACTAGAAAGCAGTAGCATAGTGGGGCCTGAGTATTTGGGGAGGGCTGGGCCTGATGGTCCTTCCTGCATACCAGCACCAACCCCCAACTTTTGTCCCCACCAAAGGGGGTCAGAGAGGCAGGCAGAGAGGACTCCAGAATGATCAGAGCTGCTTGAAGAGCATCAAGACACTCTAAGAAAAGCCCCTCCAAGCTGGGCACAGTGGTACGTCTGTAATCCCAGTGATTCTGGAGGCCGAGGCAGGAAGATCACAAGTTCAAGGCCATTCTCAGCAATTTAGTGAGGCTCTAGCAACTGAGCAAGACTGTCTCAAAATGAAAAAAATAGGGCTGGGGATATAGCTCAGTGGTTAAGTGCCCCTGGGTTCAATCCCTGGTGCCAAAAAAAAAAAAAAAAAAAAAGGTCTACCAAATGTTCAAAGCAGCACAGGCTGAGCATCCCGAATCTGAAAATTCAAAATTCAAACTGCTCCAGAACCATACTTTTTTAGCATTGACATGAAGCCAAGCCACAAGTGGAAAATTCTATACCATGAAACTATTTTATGCCTAAAATTACTAAAAATACTCTATAATGTTAACCAGGTATGGTGGTGCAGGCCTGTAATTCTAGCAGCTTAGAAGCCTGAGACAGGAGGATTGCAAGTTCAAAGCCAGCCTCAGCAAAAGTGAGGTTCTAAGCAACTCAATGAGACCCTGTTTCTAAATAAAATACAAAATAGGACTGTGATGTGGCTCAAGGGTTGAGTGCCCTGAGTTCAATCCCAAGTACTCAAACAAATAAACAAAACTATTGTATAAAATTTACCTTTAGATGCTGTGGATGAGATCTACCTAAGATTTAAGCTTAGCATTGGATCTCATCCTGCAAGGTGCATTTGTGCATGCTTCCTAGGGAGACTGAGGCAGGGGAAATCGCAAGTTCAGGGCCAGCTGTGGCAATTTAGCAAGACCCTATCTCAAAACAAAAAAATAGAAAGGGTCAGCAGTATAGCTCAGTGGTAGAGTGCCCAGGCAGTGCCCTGGGTTCAATCCTTAGGACTGGGGGGAAAAAAGATTTGAGTCACATCCTCAAGATACCTCATTATGTATATGCAAATATTCCAAAATCTGACAAAAACCTGAAGTCCCAAACACTTTGGTTCCAAGTATCTCAGAACGCTTGGTGTCTCAGCAAGATCAGAGCTGTTTGGGGACCTCAAGCGCCCTCCCTTTTGACCATTTCAAAGCATTTCCACAGAAGACCAGTGTCCACAGGAGTTTTAGAGACTTTATTTATGTATAAACCATTTAAACACTTTGCCATAAATTATCTTTGCCTGTCCCTAGTCTTTGCTTAGCAGCAAATTAAAATTAATATAAAAACTCGATGAACAATTCATACATGTATATTACAAAAAAGTTCCTGTACCAAAGTTCTTATTAGACTTTTTTGTGTTTTTTTTTTAATTTTTTTCTTAAGTTTTTAACATTTTTTTTGTTTTTATTTTTATTTATTTATTTTTAAATTTTTCTCTCCTCATGGTGACTGTCATGTGATTGTCTCAGTTTCTGGACCAAACAAACACACTAATAATTTTAAATCTGAAACAGTGATTGCGCCTTGCGGCGTATGTATGTACAGGGTGATCGAGTGGTACCTGTTAGCAAGAGTCACAATGCCGCACCTCTACCGTAACTTGATACCCACGAACTACGGAATCTAAACAGACTACACCCTGTAACTGCGTATTACTGTCCACAATGGAATCTCCAAAGACAAAAGAGTATGAGAATTTATCTGTAGTGAGTATAGCCACCGTTTTGAATTAAATTTTACACTTCTGCGCTCAAATAAATTAGCTCAGGCCAGACTAAGTGGAGACCCGAGAGGTAAGTGCCCGACGGCATTATTTCGCTTTGACTTTTGATAGGAATTTTTTTTTTTCTTGTGTTTTTCTTTTTCTTTAAAAAGTATTCCAGTGCTCACTCCTCCACTTCGCTGCCCCCCCTCCCCAGGCGCTACACACAAATCACCCCCAAAGTCGTGTTTTAAATGCACCTGTATTTGCTTAAAGGAAAACGTCGGAAGCGTCTGTCCAACGAGCAGTCTGAATCGTCCCCAGCTGGTCTGACAACGGACGCCCTGTCAGTGTCTCCGCGTCGCTCACGTGTGAATGAGTGAGGTAATAAGATATGAGGCCTTCCGTCTTCATTGCTTTGTTTTCTGGTCGGTGTGTTTGTTTTGCTGTCTGTTGGTTGCTGTTTGCCTATTTTTTTTTTTTTTCTGTTCTTTTGTTCCTTTTGGATATTTAGTGTCTCTTTTCTGCGGTAGACCCAGAACAAGTGGGCCATATTTTAGGGGAACTCGGAACATTTTGTGTGTCTGTTCATTCATTCGTTCATCCGTTTGTTTTGATTTCCTCAGAATTTGCAGCTGGGCTTTAGTGTGCTTCAGGATGAGGGACTTCTTGCTTGGACGGTAGTAGCATTTGAACTCAAAAAATGTGAGCTTTCTTGCCACTTGGTCTCCTAAAGCAGCCCAGCCTCCGTGCCCCTGTTAGGTCTTCATCTCCTTAGGAGAGGAGAGCACAGTTACTCCTGCTCAGCCATCCAGACGAGGAATGGCAGCGGGTGACTTTGTTACCTCTTTCCCATCTCGTTCTGTCTTAGGAACTGGATGTTGCTGCTGCTGTCCGCGAGCTCGGGGTACTGCTCCACGGGAAGGACGTAATAGCCCTCGTAGCCCTGCACGCGCCCCGAGCTCAGCAGCTGCTGCTTCTCGCCCTCAGTCCACAGGCGGCTGCCCTCTCGGCCGTCCCTGGCTTTCTGCTGCTCCTTGGCCCAGGCGGTGCCCAGGGCCCTCTGTCTCGCCTGGTCCAGGACGCGGGCCTTCTCTTCGTCCAGGGTGTCGGGGGTGAGGCCGTAGCGGATGCTGAGCAGCAGCGTGGAGTACTGGAATTCGATGTTGGTGAACCTTCGAGTCCTGCCATTGACCAGCAGCGTGGGCTGCGACACGGTCACGTTCACCCCGCTCTCCAGTACCTTGCGGCCTATGGTGGTGCCCAGCGTGACCAGGTCACTGTCGGCCGAGCCGATCTTCACAAAGTAGTGGGTGTCTTTGCCCTCGATGCTGTAGTGCATCTTGTCCAGGTAGTAGGCGTTGTTCAGCACAGATGCCACCTTGCGGCTGTCCTCGCTGGCAATGCTGGACACACCGGTGGTCACCCGCCCTTCCTTGATGGCAAACATGATACCTTTGCCAATGATGGGCGTGGTGGTGGCAAACCAGTGGCCTGCTTTCTCTCGGATGCTGGCGTGGAGCTTTTTAGAAATGACCTGCCCCTCCAGCGCCATGAAGGCCTGATTATGTCTCTCCGCCGTCTGCTGGACGCCTGTAATGAGCTGTGGGCACAAGAACATAGAGAAAGCTGAGAAGGTGCAGGCAGCTCGTTAGGAACAGCCAGAGAAAAATGCCTGGGACGCCCCAGAGGCCCTGTGTGCCTATAATACCAGCTAACCTAGTTGGCCTGTCGGAACTCGGACAGGCTGCCAGATCTCTGAAGGGGGGGCCTGTCCATTGTGTAACTGTGCCACTAAGAGATGGTGATGGAGATTTGTCATCTCCCCTGAGTCTGTACCTAGGCCCACACACTTACCGTGGCTCACCACTGTTGGATCAGATTCCCCTGCACTGGGGGGTGGCCACTGCCTTGTGCACTTTAAACCCAGGAATGTCCTGACCTCAGGGCAGTGGTCTACTGGAATGGCTGTGAACCTAACCCATCTAACCTGGCTATTTCTGAGACCAATGGTCTGGAGACTCATTACCTTCTTTGGATCAAGACTTTGCTACTCAGAGGGACCAGCCAGGGAGGATCCACAAAGAATCACCCTCTTAACAAAGTGGAACCTCAGTCCTCACCCAAGACTTACTGAGCCAGGGGCTTACGTTACCTGGACACTCTGGGTGATTTGTATGCATGTCAGGGTTTGAGAAGCGTGTGGCTAAGAGATGCAGGCTTTGGGGGCCAGCAGGGAGACCCCTCGGCTGTTCGTGAGTTGTTTTGGATCTTAGCCCTGGTTCTGCGGAGGAAGGAAATCACCCCTGCCTCCTTGGCCTCGAGTTCTCCACTCGAATGGCAACTTGTCGAAATTGGTGGTTGGGGGACAGGCAGGGATAATGGAAGAGGCTGAGCTGGGGAGGTAACGGCACTTAGATAAATGAGAGAAATGATGGCTTTTCATCCACTGAGTGGTCCCCGAGGGGCAGGACTAAGAGAATGCTATTTCCAATTACCCAGCAGCTCCTCCTCAACTCTCTATAGTTATACAATCTGGACAATTATTCTGAGCAGCTGAGACCTTTCAGACTTCCATCGTGCTGAGCACCAGTTCTGTGGCAGGGGTTTTCCGAGCACCCATGCCCTCTCCTCCCATTTGATTGTGGTAGAGGTCTCAGCTGCACCCAAATTGAAACTGACCACCTTTCGGTCATCACAGAAAGACCCAAGCACAAATTATGTTCTGAAAATTCAATCTGTGTACATTTGGGCCATAAAGCGCCAAGGTTTTATGTGGGGCATAAAAATGTTCTTTAATGGGACAGAAACTGCAAACCACAGTTTTATTACTTCCCATAAAAGCTGAAAGGGTTATGATCTTCTAGGCCGTGCAGATGGTGGGCTGCTGCTAGATTTCTCTGTGCTGTTGTTAATCAAGGAGTGACTCAAGGGTATATACTGAACAGATAATGATACCACAATTAAGGTAATAATTGAGGTTGGGAAGAAATGTGTGCTGCACCAGGTAGATGACAGCACCGACATTCACTTTCTGGGAAGCCCTGTGTCTCCTGCACCTTTTATACCCAGCTCCAGTGTTTTCCTCTCCTGACCCGCCCTTTGCTACCCTGTGGTTCTGTTTGCAATGGGAATGATGGCAATCATTTGGATTCCTGGAAGGAATCTGCACTTACCTGGCCACTCTCACTCGCTTGACTCTCTGACAATTCGTAGGGAGGAGGCACGAAATACATTTTGGCTCTTGGGAAGCCGGGAATTATGTTGCTGAGCTGAAATCCAAACATCACAAGCCAGCTTTTCACATCTATGGTGGAAACAAAAATAAAGATTTCTGAAATCATGATGAATGGAAAGCTGCAAGTGGATCAGAGAGAGGGGGGGGGAGGGAATAAAACAGGTGTTTAGGTATGGGGTCCAACAGAGGAGGGAGGCAAGAGCCGGTGAGGTGTCCTGGGTCTGCACAGTTCCAGGAAATAGATGTCCTTCCTGGCTTGGTCAACTGACACACCAACACCATGCCGTGATTAAGAAGGCCAGTACTGCAGAGATATAGACTTAGCTTCGATTCCCTTGATGTGTGACCCTGGGCAACTTCCAGCCCCCTCCCAGCCTCAGATATGAGTTGACATTATAATTGCACCAACCTCATTGAGTTGTTGTGAGGATCAAAGGAGAAAATCCATGCAAAGGACTCATCACGGTGCCTGGCACATGCACCATCCAATGAATGTGCCCTCCTTAATGAAGCATATATTTAAAGGGGCATTTATTACAGGCCAGACAACATGTCAGAAGCCTATATACAATGGCCAGCCAGAGGGATCAGTGATGCTTCTGACCACTGTGCAGGACCCTTGGACCAGGACTGCTGTGTCAAGGCTGGCCCACCATGGAAGGGGGGTTCCAAGGGTTGGACATGGATGGGATGCAATTTTCTGGCCCGAGACCCATTTTTCTAGGCCTCCTACTCTTCAAGGAGGCGTCAAGAGAGAGCTCTGCATATTCAGGTAAGACACCCAACCAGGGGTCAAGATGAAGTCCTTTGCATTGGTAATTACACCACCTGCCCACATGCATTCTGTGCTGAATGTCCAGGTTCTCAGAGGAGGGCCACCTCCCCCCCAGGTCTCCAGGCCTCCTTCTGCGGTGATCAGTATGGAGTCCTGAACATCAGTCCCTAGAAACACTTCCATTTTCACTGAAACTATTGGCCTGGAGTCCAGAAGGACCAGCCTGGTTAAGTCCTTTTATGATGGCATCCTGAGATCATGCTTCACACTCTGTGCCAACTCCCTTTCCTGCCCCATCTCTACCTCTCTCAGCTCCTGAAATACTTCCACCAGGCCCTCTGGAATCCATCTGGGTCACCAGGGAAGCCCCACACATCTTCTCTAAAGGTTTCTTTCCATTCTTGCTACAACTGAGCCTTTCTCCCTGAGAGCACTGGTACTCCAGCTTATTCTGTGGGTGCTGGATCTGAAGGTACCATAGTCATCGAAGGCCTCTTGGATGAATTTCTCAAAGCTGTTAGCTTCTGCCTCACTCTCATTCTTTCCACCTCTGATCCTGAATTAATTCTAGTGATTTCTTAGGCAAGTAGGTGATCCTTCCAACATCTTGGTCTCTTAGTCCCTTGACCTCCTCTCATGCTCTGGACATTCTCATTGCCAATATCTGACTCCTCTCACATCACTTTCGTGAATGTCACCCCTGAGCAGGGCCTCAACTCTTTCTATCCCACTCTTCCTTATAACCTGACACCCTGCATCTTTTGATCGACCCTGTCTCCCAAGTTCTTCCCCCCATCCTAAACTCCTGTCCCCTATCCCTCAACATCCTGGCCTTCTAGCCTGCTACATATTTGCTGACCAGTCTCTGGACTCATTCCCTGGGTAGGTATTCCCAGATCCCTTGTCCCCTTTCTCACTTCATTGGGTGTGATCACAATATTGGTCAAATCCAGGTCTTTGCCTTGTCCAGATCTGCATGTGTGCAGCTGAAGAAGGCTGGGGAAGGAATCATCACCATGCTGAATGGAGCCACCTGGACTTCCTGACGGCGGACCTCCTCCTTGCCTTTCTGCTGCCTGGCAACCCAACTGCGATCCTTTACTCAGCCCTGTGCCTCCCCTCCTGGAAGATTTCATGCCTTCTCACCTCTCCAAAAGCCTTTACTTGCTTTCCCTTCCTGCCCCCAGCAGCTGACCTGGTTTTCTGTTCTCCCTCAACTCCTACCACCATGCAGCTGCCTGCACCTGGTCCCTCGTGCTAGCACTCTAAAGGGGCAGCTGGTGGGCACCCCTCCACTGGGCACTGGGTGCTGACTCGAGGCCATCATCCCAGCACCCCACCTCTTGCCTCATACGGTCTATTTACTTCCCTTCCAGGTGGTCAGTCCCATCAGCACGCAGAGCTGCTGCTCCATGTCCCTTGGTCATTTTCCCTTCTTGCCCTTTTCTCCTTTTGCTATCACCTATTTCTTATTTTCCTTTCCCCAAAGCCTCTCAAGCCGATTCTCCCTTCTCACTGTTTCCCATTCTCCTCTGAACCAGGCTGTGTCTCCACACTGCCCTCCCGGTTGCTAAGCTTCCCTCATGGTTCTCGTCAAATTTGGCGAGTGGAAAACTTTTTTATTTTTTGGTTTTCTGGAAAAACTTTCTTTTGTTTTTCCTTCTCCTACAAGTAGTAGCTGACACCCGTCCCATCTCCTATTGTTGGCATGCCACAGAATCACTCTGAATGTCTTCTCCCCCATCTACACTCACAAACGTATTCTCTTATCAAGCCTCAAGGTCAAAGGGCTATTATATGATGGTACGATTTATCTACATGCTACTCCATGATTTATGTTTCAGCTAGGACGGCTCCATGAACTCTGAACCTGTGCATATAATTACTTTTCCAGTCTGACCTGTCCAGAACTGTCTCCCAATCTTCCTGCCCCAACTAGGACCACCATGGTCCTTTCCATCCCGGGTGGTGATAGCTCTTCTCTCCAGCTGCCACTCTCCACCCCGCCCCCAGTATATTTTTTAATTGGTTCATTATTCAGCTGCCATTCTTTTTTTCATATTTTTAAAATTGGTTCATTATAGTCCAACTACCATTCTTGACTCCTTTCTTTCTCTCACTCTTCACATCTCATTCACCAGTAAATCCTTTCCTTTAAAAAAAAAAAAAAGAAATTAGCTGGGCATGTGGTGCACACCTATAATCCCAGCATCTCAGGAGGCTGAGGTAGGAGGATTGCAAGTTCAAAGCCAGCTTTAATAATTTAGCAAGGCCCTGAGCAAATTAGTGAGACCCTGTCTCAAAATAAAAAATAAAAAGGTCTGGGAGTGTGGCTTAGTCAGTGGTTAAGTGGGTTCAATCTCTGGTACAAAAAAAAAAAAAACTGGGGTAAAATTTCAATATTTATAGTCACTTGTCAAGATGATGAATATTATTTTTGCCACATTCAGGTGTCAACTGTAGTATGATCTACTTACTGATTGATTTAAAGAGATAAATTTGTCTGTTCAACTTAGGGAAATCCATTTTAAAAAAGAAACTTTATATTACTCTCATAAATGGGAAAACAGACTCACTTATTGCAACTAGAACATAACTATAAAATTGAAACACAGGAAAAGTCAATGAGATCCAGTACCATTTTGTTAGCTGCTACTAAGGGAGCCTGAGACACACTCGCTCCTAAACAGGGAGATCACAAGTGTCAATGAGGAGCTTGGTACATACCAGTGCCAAGCAGAGGCTGCTTGGTCCTCAACTAAACTGGATTCAGACAGCATGGAGAAGGGACCAACTGTCCCCACTGTTTCAGTGTTATTTAGTATTGCCTCTGTATCCCACATATACTCCCCCCTCATCTTCACTGAGGACTTCCATTGTGGGAACTTCCAACGGTAGCAAGAGCAGGCCATCCTCAGGCCTCCCGTGGTCATCATTTCTCCCAGGGAGCCCTCTCCCTAGCTCAGATTCCTAAGGACAGAGACAATGTTATGGTTTGGATGTGAGGTGTCCCCAAAAGCTCACATGTGAGACAACGCAAGATGGTTCTGAGGAGAAATGATTGGGGTTGTGAGAGTCTTAATCCAATCAGTGGATTAATCCACTGAGTGGTAACTGAAGTGGTGGGGTGTGGCTGGAGGAGGTGGGAACTGGGTTGTGGCTTTGGTGCATATATTTGTATCTGAGGAGTGGAGTCTCTCTCCGGGCTTCCTGGTCACCATGATGTGAGCGGCTTCCATCTGCCACATTCTTCTGCCATGACGTTCAGCCTCACCTCGAGCCCTGAGGAATGGAGCCGCCTTCTGTGGACTAAGACCTCTGAAACTGTGAGCCCTCAAAAAACTTTTCCTCTTCTATAGTTGTTCTGGTCAGATCCTTTAGTCACAGCAGGGAAAAAGCTGACCAAAAGAGATGGTAAGAGCTCTCTGCCTTTGTCACCAGGAATTTTCGAGACCATTTCCATGGGGAGTAATAGCTATGCTTCCTCCTCTTCCTTTTCCTTTCTTCTTCTACTGCTTCTGCATCTAAACCCACTTGGAAACATCTGTCCAAGCTGCTTATCCTTTTTTAGAAGGCCCTTCAGGAACCACATAAGCACTCCGGCTCCTCCTGGAGCCGCTGGGGTGGTGAGTGACAACCTCCCAAGCAGCCTATGGAGAAGCTGCACCCAGGTGGGAGCTGGTGTCCTGGCCTCCTGGTGGCTGCCCACCTCCTCTCCCATCCTAATAGCCTGTGACTATGTCACCATGGAGCTCTGGCTCCTAACACGTCAGCGCAGCTTCCTCAGGTGTTCAGTGGATGCGAGAGAAGAGAAAACGTGAGCGGGGCTGTGCTTCTCACAGGAACCCAACTCAGCTCCCGTGCACCGGCTGGCCTTTGCAAGTCCAGGGACCCACCATGAAGGCAGGGTGAGGAAGCTGGAGGCTCGTCATGAGCACCTTCTAGGAGGTTCTCCTAACTCAAATCCTGTCTGGAGTTCATGGTTTGCTAAAGCCAAGCCATTCACAGCGGGGTCTGAATCCGCTTTGGGGAGCAGATAGATGCCATCCCCAGCTCCCCAGAGCGTTATGTGCAGGCAGGGTCTTCACACCTATTGGCACCATTTCCAAGTCCAGAGCTGCTTATGAATTGTGACCATTTTTCAGGATTCATCTGGGCTGGGCTGATTCTGTTCTTATTCACTACTGCAGGAGGTGAGTGCTTTATCACCATTTTTCAGATGAAGGAACAAAGGCTGAGAAAGGTCAAGACATTTGTTCAAGTCAAATAGCAAGTGACTGGTGAGGCCAGATTTGGTAACTGGAGATTTTCTGACATCAGGGAAAGTGGCCTGAGGACTGGGCAGAACTTTCGGCTGGACCTAGGTCTCATTGTGCCCAACGTTGAGGAGTTTCCACAGTTGCTAAAATTGGAAAAATCCAGGACATTGCAGGGAGCCTCTCAATCTTCCTTTTATACCCTTTCCTCTAATCTCTCTTCATCCCAGATGTACCTATTGTCATATCAAAGATAACTATGAAAAATAACTGTTAAGTTGAGGGAAAGGAATCCCTTCCTGCCCTCCTCTACTGGCTCATGATGGCCACCCTCATGTTCCAGAGCAGGGGTAGGGGGCCACAGGGGTCTTACTATGTTAATGAGGCTGGTCTTGAACTCACAATCCTCCTGCCTCAGCCTCCCCTGTGTCTGGCCAGGCTCTGCACTCTGTTGTTGCCCTTTGCACCAGCATTCTTGGGTGAATGCAGAACCTCCTCATGCCTCGGGGGCTGCCACTTGCATTCAGAGAGATCTGTTTCCAAATAGCATCGATTCTTCTGGGTACCAGAGAGAGCATGTTCTGTTTGTTGCTTTCCTTCTGACTACATCTTAATTACCTCTTCCGCTTAGACTGTGAGCAGCAAGTTCAGCCACTCTGCTAGTCTCCTAAGTGGCAAATTAAGACTAATTTAGCCAGGGTTTACAGATGAGCCAACATTTCAACAGCAGAGAATGATTTGGTGCTCTTTGCTCCGATCCACTCTCCAAGGGTCGTTTTGTCACCAACAGGTGGTAGCAGGTGTGTCCACACTGGTCTGCCCCCCTTCTCCACCAGGTTCCTTTTCTCAGTTGCACTGCAGAGAGTAACCCTTCTTCACATGGTTTCTCTGACACCATCCTTTATTTTAGACTCTTTCTAATGGTTTCTGGATTCAATTTGGTTGGACTTAGTTCAAATTGATTTGATTCCCACTTATTGAGTCTCCACGAAGCCCTGGAATGAGGCAAGCCATCTTGCCATTTAGAAAAGTCTGCTAATTTCCCTTTTCTTTTTCTAGGGAGGCAGGAAAGTGGCTGAGGTGGTCAGTGAAGCTGTGTCCTGTGAACAGTTTTGTCTAGGCCTTGGCAGCATGGCGTCTCTTCAGCCCTCTCTGGGTTTCTTCATTTGCCTCTAGTTGGTTGGTTCCTCAGGTGCCCAGCACCAACCATGGCTCTGGGAGCACATGCTGTGGGGAAGGAATCTCTCCTTTGGCTAAAGCAGGCCGGGTCTGTCTCCCCATCCATCTATTTCCCTCTCTGGAACATTCTTCCTCTCCCTGCTCCAATTCATAAAGGTCTCTGCACAAATGCCACCTGCTCAGAGAGGCCTTTTGTAAGCACCCTAAGTAAATGAGGTGCTTTGCATCTCTCCTGTGCAACCCCTTACTTTATTTTATTCATTTCCACAGCACTTATTATTATTACTTGATACTTGGTGTGCTTCCTGAGAGGCACTTTGAAATAGCAGTGAGTTGGGGGACAAAGTCCTGAGGAAGAAAGAAGCCCTGGCAGAACATCATGGCAGGCTCTTCTGACAAGGTGCTGGGAGAGGAGCACCAGTGGAGCCAGCTTGGCCAGAGCTGCTGGGTCTAAAAGTTCCAGTGGCTTCTGTTGTATGGAGATGCAGAGTTCAACTGGGAGAGGCCTGAACCTGTCAGCAAAGCATCATGTGGCATGAGTTGACCCTTGAGTTGCTGACTTCCTTCATAGCAGGGGACACCCAGGGCAGCCCTGGGCTCCAGGTAGCCACAACTCCCTTTCCAGTGACCCTGGTTACCTGATGTTGATGCGTGGCTCATGTTCAGTAGCTGGGAGTTTCCTAGAATGTGGAGGCCTGGTCTTGGCATTGGCAGGTTAGATGGTCCTCACTTGCTCACTGAAGGTTGGCCCCTGGAGGCCTGGACTCTTGGGACCCATCTTGTATCTTGATTTCTTTGCTTATTTCCCTGAGCACAGGGGCTTTGTGTGCCTTCCACCTCAGCTCTATATACTTAGAACACGTAAGATGCTCCATGAGCTGGGCTGAATGGATGGATGGGTGGATGGATGCATGCACAGGGAACCTCATCTCTCACTTATCCTGGGTCATCTGCCCTTCTATCCAGACTTTTGCTCAAAGTCTTCCTTCTCCACTGAACCAACCTGGGTCCCATTCCTTCTTTGGGCTCAGTATGAATGGGTCTTCATATATTGTGCTGAATCTTCCAAATTGGAATTGAGTTACACACACACACACACACACACACACACACACACACACAAACACCTTTTCTCTTTCACACAGTCTAGATTTGAGAGAAACGTGCTCATCTTGTTCACATGATATTTCCAGAATTTCAGGTGGCCCCACTCTACAAATGCTTTTTTGAATAAAAAAACCAAGCAGACACCTTGACAGTGACCAAGCCCTAACTCTGCCTTCATTATTGCTGATTATTTGTGTGTGTATCTCACCAGGTCAGCCTCTGGAGGTCAGGGGCAGGGTCCCAGGCATCTCAGTGCCTGTGCTAACTCACTGCTTTGTTTTGCTAGTGACAACAATGTTAATGACATAAGAGATGGCAATTCGGGGACACCCCCTGAGTGCCAGCACTAAATCACCTACCTAAGTTCATCTACTTCTCGGGATCACCCTACGGGATGGTTTTATCAGCGTTCTTAACCAGAGACAGGAACTAGTTCAGAGAGGATAGACAACTAGCCCAGATCTCTGGGCTCATAAATGCAAGACAGAAAATTGCCAGCTGCACCACCCAGGCTTGACAGCTCTGGGGGTTCCTACACCACCAAACCTAAGACTTCTCTCCAAGTTCCCAACAGTTCACTGGGGCAACCACCACACAGGGAGCTTCTGCCCTTTGGAGGAGGCAGATCCTCACCTGTCACGTAGTTCTTCAAATCCAGCTCGTTGCTGAGAGGGTTGTTGCTCTTGAACATGTAGAGGTTGAAGGGCGCAGGCTCCTTGCCCACGTCTTTCCACATGGTGTAGTCTGGGGAGGTCCAGCGCCCTGCCAGCACATCGTAATCCCGCTGGGTGAAGTGGACCAGCTTGGTTAGGGGGTCGTAGAGGCCCCCGTGGAAGCCAATGACCATCTGGAAGTCTGGGTTGGAGTCATGGTAAATCTCCCCGTAGGCCGTGTACTGCAGCTGCTTGATCATGAGGCCATTGATGCTGAACACGGCCAGGGGAGTCCCCGTGTTGTCGGAAGCCACGTAGTACTCCTCCCCGCTGCTGCTCTCCATGGCGAAGAGGTGACCCTGCAGGTCGTAGTACAGCGAGGTGATCTCCGAGTTGGAGTGGTTGTAGACGTGGGTGATGCGTGTGGGGTTGTGCAGGTCCGAGTAGAAGTACTGCAGGTGGTGGCCCAGGTTGGTCTTGTAGGACGCGCGCCGCCCCACGCCGTCGTAGCGGTACTGCACGCTCCAGCCGCTGGCCTTGTTGTAGGCTCGCGTCAGGAGGCCCTTGGAGTTGTACTCGAAGATGTCGGAACCCCGCTGGCACAGGTAGCCGTCGTCGTCGATTTTGTACTGCACGTCCCCCAGCCTAGTTATCCGGTCGCGCAGGTCGTAGCGCAGGGGCATGAGGCGCACGCTGTTGCCTGGGTTCAGCAGGTGGAGGTTCCCGTTGAGGTCGTAGCTGTAGCGCCAGGTGGGCCGGTCATTGACCGCCACGCTCTGCAGCTGCCCGTCCCCATCGTAGTCATAGGTGTACTTGGTGGTGTTGGCGTAGGGTCCCAGTTTCAGCTCCCGCTTGATGACCCGGCCCATGCTGTCGTACTGCACGGTCATCCAGTACATGAGCGAGCGGAACATCTCGTACTGCACTTCCTTAATGCGCCCATGGGTGTCGAAGTGCTTGCTCAGGGTCATCACGGCCGTGGTGATGATCTGGTTGATGTCGTAATAGATGACTCCGAACTTGCCGAAGTGCTCCACCTTGCCAGAAATCTCATCATAGCGGTACAGGTCCACGGGGAGGGGAGTCTCACTGATGACCGGCTTGATGCTCGCGATCCGGAAGCTGTTGTCGTGGTAGGTGTAGTCAAACCTGGCGTTGATCATGCCTTCCTCCGAGAACCTGTAGATCTGCTTGTCCACCAGGGGGCCAATCTTCCGGTACCTGATGGTGCAAGAGAAGCCCCCGCTTTGGAGGTTGACCATCTTCAGGACACCGGTGGTCTCGTCGTACCCGAAGGTGACAGCAGTACTGTCGTAGACAATCTCCGATAACTTGGACAGTTTCCCATACCTGTAGAACACCTGGCGCCCCGTGCCCAGAAAGGATGTTTTCAGGATGCGGCCATCATCGCTGTAGTCAAAGATGACAGAAGCGTTGCTTTCTGGGGGGTTGTAAATGTTGCGGATGTAGCCAATGGAGGTATGGGTGGACATGCTGTGCCGGGCAACGCTGGGCATGGTGACAGCGTGGAGACGGTCAGAGGAGTCATACTCAAATATGTACTGGCGCTGGCTCTGGAGCAGGAGGACCATGGACTGGAGGAAGGAAAGGGAAAGGGAACATGTGAGTTGGCTCTTCAGGACCAAGTACATGAATGACAGAATCGATTCCATTTCCCCAAATGTCAATTAAAAGCCACAAAAGATGGGAAGTTTAGAGTTTGCATAGACTCATTCCAGGGGGTGTACCAGTTCTGATGGATCAAGGTGGCTGTTTGGTTACAAACTTGCATTTGTAGCAAGTTCCCAGAGGCTGCTGATACTGCTCAGGCATCCCGAGTATCAAGGGCTTGGAGGACTGAGGTGGGAGGCACAGAGTTTGTCCCCAGGTTCAATCACAAAGACCCTGAGATTATTCAGAACTGACTGCCACTGGCCCAGCTGGACACATGTGCTCAATTTTTTGCCACTCCTGATTACATCTAGGGGAAAGTACATCCTCCGACTAGAACCCACTGTAGAGATGAAATAACCTTAGATAGAAGCAATCAGGAGATTACTGGTCAACTTTCCAGTACTTTATAGTGTAAGAGAACAGTGCTAGCTATGGACCAAGGGGACTTCAGCCCCTTTCTTGCAGAGATGTAACAGATCTGTCTGAAAGTGACTGATGTAATGAGTTAGTGAAAAAGAGAGGGATGGGATGGACCAGTGCTGAGGGGAGTCTACGTGGGCGGCCCAGACTGAGCAAGCCCCTGTCTTAAGACTAGATGTCCAGGGCAGCCTTCCAAAGAGTTGGCATATGACCCAACTTTTTTTTTCTTCTTTTTTTTTTTTTCCCTTCAGTACTATGGATTGAACAGCCTGTGCATGCTGGGCAAATGTGTCACTCTCCAACCCTTTTTATTTTATTTTGAATCAGGGTCTCTCTCAATTTCTGAGGCTGGTCTTGAACTTGTGATCCTCCTACCTCAGCCTCCTGAGTAGTGGGGATTACACCACCATGACTGACTTTCAAAGGGAATTTCCTATTACTGCTGCTCCACCTTGACCTTTTCCAGCTAGAAGCCCTGATTTTGGCATTTCCAGATGTGGACTTATGTAGCAAGAACCCACTGACTGTTATAGTCAACAGGCCACATGGGAGGGTGTTGCTCTGTGGGTTTGAATTTTAGGCAAAATGGCCTACCCTGATGGCTTAATTCAGGTTGAGGTCTTAACAAATCACTGCATTTTCATAAGTATTTCAGAAGTAATGATTAGCTGTGTGGCCAGTGGGATGATTCTGTTCACTTCAACATTTTTTTTTTTTGGGGGGGGATGGATAAAATCTGACAATCTACCCTTCTGTTATTGAGTATCTAGCACTTCCATTCTTCTTTTGATGGTAATAGTGCTAAGTTATGAATAACATTTTTCTTTAGAATTTGTCTCCCTCCCAGTGGGGGGCAGGGGGAGGGCAGCATGGAGGGACCCCCCCCCCCCCCGAAAGTCAAAGGAAAGAGGTCAAAATGTCTGGTGACAACAAGTGTGCGGGGCTAGCTTCGGAAGGGCAGCGGGGCCCATGGCCAGCCCCGGGGGCGGGTCTGCGCACCCACCCACCTTGTCCAGGTAGGAGTAGCTCCACACTTTCCCGTCGGCGAACATGCGGGACACAATCCGGCCTTGCTTGTCGATGTCCGTCCTCTCGCTCATGGCCCCGCGCTGAAGGCCAGCCAAGCGCCCGTTGAAGAAGTAGGAGACGTTGACCGCTGCCAGCCCGCTGCTGGGCAGCCAGAGGAAGGGACGGCCCACCTGGTCATAAATGATCCTCAGGGTAAACTTGCGGTGATCGTCATAGATCTTTTCTGTCCGAATGTTCCGGTCATAGTCGATGGACAAGAGATTCCTTCCATGGACCTGGGAAAACACAATGGGCCAGTTTGGAAGGGGCCACCCGGGGAAGGAGCCAGGCTTCCGCAGTCCACGCTGCCGGTGGGACCAGGGCTAGGCATGCAATGGAGGAAGAAGCAGCCTGGCTTTACTCAGAGCTCCGATCTCCAGCCTCCTTTAACCTCACGCACGCACAGGAGGGGCGATATCTGCACGATGCGCAGGAATACAGCGGAGAGGCAGTTTATGAATGGAGACGGCTGAAATGGGCATGGCTGCATGAGCACGTGGGAGGGCTGGACTGGGCCCCAATAAAGAGGGGGCCTCTGGTAGAAAGCGTGAGGGCAATCAGCACGCATCAGCTATACCTCATGCCTGGACCTGAAGGTTCCACCGCCCTGCCTACCTACCAGGGGGCAAGATGGTTCCTCTATTGCACACTATCACCCTCTCTTGGCACATCCTGGGCTGGGAAGCTGGGGACCTTTAAGATTTTTTATGTGAAAGTACCTAGTCGAACGGGGAGGAGGGGTTAGAAATCCTTATTTTACAAAGAATCTGGGGGCTAGAAAGGTTCCTTCCTATAGAAACTTCTTTATTTTAAATATCTGGTGGAAAATCTTGCCACTGTCAAGGAGGCTGATGCTCAGTGAGGGGACTTCGTCAGGACTGGGGAATTCCAACAAAGGGAAGAACGGATTTACTCAGATTTGAAAGGAATGGGGACACATCCAGACATCATTTAATATTTATTTAGGAGTTGATCTGATCAGAGGAGAAGGGCTGTCCCAGAAGGCAGAGTGGGGAGACTAGACTAGTGAAGGGCAAAGGAGAAGGGCTCTGGAGACTTGGCGAGCCTTAAGTAGATGGCTAGAGGAGACGGTGATGCAGTGACTCTGCCCACTCTTACAACATAATTGACTGCAAATCCAGACATCCCTGGGGTGGCTGTGGAAAGCACAGTGAGGGAAGATGTGGATAGGCAGAGGAAGGGACTGGAGATGTCTTCTTCCTCCTCACCTAACCCCAAAGGTTAAGCTGCACTTACTGATAACGGTGATAATAAAGATAACAACTTTATCACATGTTGAGGAATGGTAGAGTTAGGCATTAGTTTAGGGACTGTACATCCATTTGCTTGTGTTGATGCCCACAAAGACAACTTGACAAATGAGGAAACATTTACTCAAGGTCGCACAGCAATAAGGGGGTAGGGTTGGCCTAGGACTTAGGCCTTCAGATTTCAACTGGTTAACCACTTAGACAGTTAAGCAGCCTTTCTGCTTCCTGAACTGCACTTCCATTGAGTGTCCAGAAACGATGAAGAGACAGTAAAGCATTTCTTCAACCCTTGAGGGCTCCATATTGCAGCTGGTGGGGAGACTAGAAATAAATCCAACACCACAGACATCTGTATTCTGAGGAGTGCTTTGTTCCTAGGTATAGAACTATCTTTTCAGATTCCTTTGAAGATGGGGTGTCTCATGAGATGTAAGTGGTAGTTGCTGTTGGGTCTTTGGGGGAAGTATCATTAAAGGAAGCTGAGAAGGAGGTGACCTTTTGCTCTTCCCACATCCCTCCTGCTCCTAGGTGAAATGCAGATGTCATGGCTGGTGCCCCAGCATTCACCTTGTGAATATGAGCTGATTTTAAGCACAGAAACCTCTGGGATGGTGACTCTTACAGAGAAAAAAGTCTTGATTCCTATTGACCTTGGTGTCTTCACACAGCCACAAATCCCTTACTTTGAAGTTTCTTTTAGGTCATAAGAAAACCATCAGCCTAAATCTCATTTAAGTCCCTGGTATTTCTAATCTCTATTATTAGCAGTTGAAACTAAATGGATGCAGGTTTCATGCTTTGATAGGTGCTGTGCTGGATACTTTAAATAATGTTTCTTTTAATTTATGTGGCGACTGTTATTATATAGGAGCTCAGAGGGCTGGGCAAGCAGAGATGAAGTCAGGTTTCCATGGAGTCAACCAGAGACAATGACAGGATATGTCAGAGGACATCTAGGGAAGATAATGTACCAAAGCATGGAGATCGGCATGAAGGTGGTGAGTTCTTGGAATCATAAGGAAACTCAGCTGGTGGCACATGCTGGTCATCCCAGAGACTTGGGAGGCTGAGATAGGAGGGTCATAAGTTCGAGGCCAGCCTGGGCAATTTAACAAGGCCATGTCTCAAAAATAAAAAAAATAAAGGGCTGGGATATAGCTCTGTGGTGGAGCTCCCTAGGCTCAATCCCTGGTACCAAAGTGAAGGGCAGGAAACCCCAATGATTTAAGTGGAAGATTTACATTGACAAACTAGCAGCAGTTGGAAAGAACAAGTGAAAGTCTGAGGAGAAGATTTATTTTCAACAAATGCAAAAGTGAATGCTGTCAGAATCATTGGGGGATCTTTCTCCCAAATTAGAGTCGCCATCTTCAGAGCAAAACACAACCTGGGGGAAGACCCCTTCCTCTGGAAACAGAAGGTCGGTTATATAGGTTAATCCATCAGGCCAACTGCAAAACATCCAGGATTCTTTCTTTCTTTTCTTTTTTTTTTTTTAAGGTTTATTCACTTTTAAGAGAGAGAATTTTAATATTTATTTATTTATTTTTTAGGTGGACACGACATCTTTGTTTGTATGTGATGTTGAGGATCGAACCCAGGATGCATGCATGCCAGGCGAGCGCGCTACCGCCTGAGCCACATCCCCAGCCCAACATCCAGGATTCTTAAGCACATGTGCTTCAGGAGTCCAGCTCAGCATCTCCCCGACACCCGTGGCCAAAGGAACGCTGTGTCGACAAGGAGGGAAGGGTTTTCCGCTCCTGGTCACGCACCGACTATTTCCCATCCCTTGTCCGTCCACCCCTCCCTCCTTTCCCGTATACTTTTCCTTTTTTGCTTCTTCTTGCACACTCTCTAGGGCCCAGTGCATTAATTATGCGCGTGGAACACTGCATGCCTGCAGCCCAGCAGGGCGCCCTTCTGTGGTATGAAGATGAGCAGCAGCAGCAGCAGATGAGCATCCCCTGGGACTCCGCCCGCTGCTGCCAGCGCTGCCCTAAAGGATCCTCCCAGCACTCCACCCCAGGCACCTCGTCACCGCACTGCACGTGGGTGGCAGAAACAGGTTTGTACAATGAGCAGGGGAGCTGTGATCCCGGCCTAGAGCACGCGGTCCTCACCCCCAGGCGGCAGCACCAGCAGGAGGCGCAGCGTCAGACTGGGTCTCCCTGGGGCTGCAGTTTTAAAGCACCCACCAAGCTCTGGGAGCACAGCTGCCCACCCACACCACGCGTGCTGAATCGATCCGCGCTCGGAGGAGGGGCTTGTGGCTTGTGGAACTTCACTAGCTCCCTGGGTCATTCCGATGCAACTCTTTGGTTAGAAGACACGCGGGGCATCCATCGTAAGGTGCTATGTTCAGTTATCTGGGCGAACCACAGGTACATCACAGAGGTGACCACAACATCCATGTACACCGGTGTGTATACGTGTTCTTTCCCTAATATGCAATCATGAGAGAGACCAGTGTGTAGATGGTGTGTGTGTATGTGCATGTCTGTACCAGGCTTCTGTTATATAAGAGTAAACACCGTGCACACACACACACACACAGGTCGGCCAGGCACCCTCTGACTCCCACCCTTTGCTTTCCCGCTGTCGCTGGAGCTGATGGGGCCTCTGACCCCGGGATCGCGGTGCACCAACCACAGAGAACTTTGGCGCTAATTATTCCCTATTGGTGATCTAGGGTGGGTTTTCACTCCCGAATTCACCAAGAATTGTGTTTCCTGATACCATTGGCTGGAGTTTGCTTTTCAAATGTGCAATTTCTACGAGGATGTCCAATCTTTCTAAGAGTTTAATAAGGGCACGGAAAGCTGAGCTGGAGTTGTGGCCAGTCCTGTCATCTAGTCAGAACTGTTTTCTCACAAGGTTGCATCTGGAAAGTGCAGGCGCTCAGCTGCTGGGAGGAAGTTGTGGGTGCCATGGGCACTTCCTGGGTGCCCGCCCCCCCCCCCCCCAGGTTAGAGCCCTTGGGAGCTCTAATTTGGCCACACTGTTCTCTTATTCCGGATTAAATTACCCATCTAGCAATATTTAAATTAACCTTGAGGCTTCCCGGAGAACATAAAAGTTATTTTGAATTATTTTCACTGCCAGGATCAGCACAATTCCCTGCTCAGCCGGCTTGGTAGGAATTCAGCAATAGAGAAACCAATTTTTAAATTAATACAATTTTGTGTTTGTAAGGAAGCCATTATTTTTAATTATCGGGCATTTTCCTCAGCCTGGCTTCCCCAGTTAATAAAACTCAAGCTATTTAGCATGGTTTTCATTTTTGCAGAGGGCAGGCTTAGGGAAGTAGTTTCCCCTGTGGAATTTCCCTGCAGAATGTTTTGATCTCACCAAACACACGCCTGTCACAAGGAGACTCGTAAAAAACCCAGAGAAAAGGAAATGCTGTCGTCAAAATGGCCCTGCTGGGCCTATAACCGGTGACTCTAACTTAGCTCTAGGGGTAACGTCAGGGGCTGGTGATTTGAGAAACGTGAAGGAGGAAATTACACTGGGCTGGATCCCCTACAGGAAATGGAATTGTAGCACAGCAGGAGAGATTGCAGTCAGACATACAGAAGAACCTTTTGCTCTTTGTGCTTTAAGAGTATCTAGGGAGGCTGGGAGACTCTCCCAGTTTTACAAGGAGAAGCAAGCCGCAGCCTCCAAGATTTAGTTATTCACTCACCCAGGGGAAAAGCCATCCATGACATCTTCATTTCCTTGCTGGGTCAGTCCTCTGGGAATGAAAAGCAGCTCTCCCCAGCTCCCAAACAATAAGATTCAACACTACCCTGGAACCAGTGCTTGTGCAGACAAAACAACTTGCTATAAATTTAATATTAGCTTAAATAATGCATCATTAGAAGGGTAAGCCTCTGCAAACATATTAAATAATGTATTCCTCGAGCAAACATTACTTTTGGATGGCTTGCTGTCTTGGATGGTGGGAAGGGGGGAAGGTGGAAGGGTCTGGATCTGAGTCACAGTTTTGACTCTGATCAGCTTTGTCACTCCAAAGCCACCCCTTCTTCCTCGGTGCCTCGGTTTCCTCGTCTGTAACAGCCTGAGAGCTCCTGGTGGGTAGGGGCTTTGTCTTTTGTTTCTTAGGTTGCCCACTGTTTTGGGGAGTGCTTGGTGCTCCATGAACATCCTTGCAAAGTTCTAACATGGAAAATAGAACAGAAACGCGACCAGGACCGTCTGCGATCCAAAGAACAGTTAGAATCCTCCCGGGAACCCTGGACCTGGGATAAACAGAGGTAGGACAGGAGAACTTTCATGAAATCAGCTTAAAGAGCCTGTTCCTTCTTTCAGTATCTCTGAAGCACCTACTATGTGCTAATTATTGCAATGGGCCCTTAAGACAGAGCAAGGCAACCTGGCCCCAGCCCTCTTGGAACTTCCAGGTTGAAAAAGAGAGTTGGGCAAAAACATCCCTGCTCATCAGTGCAAGGATGAGCGTAGACCTAGGGAGGAGCTCTGGGGATGGAGGAGGGTGAGGATAGTTACTCAGAGGAAACACTGTATCCATTGGAGCCTGAAGCATGCAAGAGCTTCCCAAGGGAGGGTTTCAGATGAATGATTGTGTTTATTCACCAGTGGGTAAATCTTCAGAGGAACTTGGAGTGTCTAAGATTCTTACAAGGACCCAGAGAGCCCTATCTCTTTGATTACACCCTCAGCTAATTTCCTCTAGCCACATTTAAATAAAATCAGGATCCAAGCAAAAATCTTCTTGGCCTCAGGGCCTTTGCATATGTCAGGCCCTAGCAACTAAGACTTTCCTCCCCATTTATCTTCTCTCCTCCCAGCTCTTACCTTCAATGTCATTTTCCTGGAGTGACCAGAACCTAAAACACATATTATGTATTTTTCCTACCCTCTATTTTTCTACACCATTTCTTTATATTACTTGTATGCATCACTATTATCCATTCCCCTTGTTAAGACATAAACTCCATGAGGGTGTTTTTTTTTTTTTTTTCTTTTTCACGTTTCCATCACACCATCCAAAACAGCAAGTTGTCCTGAAGTTATGCTTGCTTGGGGAGCATATTGCTTAATATGTTTGCAGAGGCTTGCCCTTCTAATTGTGCTTTATCTAAGCTAACAGTAAATTGCAAGTTGTTCTGTACGCACAAGCTCTTCTCACAGGGCAATGACATCTCGTCTGTTTAGTTATCAATAGGTGCTCAGTGAGAACATAGTAGGTGGGTGAAAAATAAAACATGAGTCAAGTGAAGAATGAACACAGGTGACAGGAAGGATAAAGCTCAGCCTGTCTTGGTGACTCACATTGTGACATCCCTGCCTGAGAGGCCCCAGGAGAACTGGGTCCATGAGCGCGTGTTCACGGCTCATGCGCACACCTGCCCCCCCTTGCTCCTATGTCAACGTGATTGGCCACGTAAGTAAAAGTAATGCCTGCCAACATGTAATTGCAATGTCATATTAATTATATGGAAACCCAAACAAAATTACCAGCTCCCATTTCTTCTTGGAATACTAATAACACGAATCCCAGTGTCATGATGGAAGATGATCTTGGAAGCCATCTCTCTCCTGTTCTGCAACCTCCACGTGCTGCCGTTTCTTGCTTTTGCAATTTCCAAGCAAATCATAACGGGGAAGAAATAGCATAGAGGAAGGATCTAGGCTTCCTTTTCAGAGTGAATCAGACACAAAAATCCTCTTTAGGAAAGAGCGGAAGTTTAAAATCTTTATAGAAGGGGCCATTTTTGTTCCCTCTTCCAAAAGCCTGGGGGAAAACCTAGCGGGTGGATGAGTGGGGAGCTGCTGGGTGGTAGGGGATCCTCAGGCCGCGAGTTCTCTGCTCAGCGTGGGAGGTGGCAGGATGGGACTGTATCTGGAAGGTGGAGGCTCCCAGTCTTGGTATCTTCTCCAAGCCTGGCCTGTCTGGGTGTGTGACTGAGGTGTCTATCACCTGTGCCCTCACCTGGCCAGTCACAGGCTCCCACTCCCATGTCCGTGACTGGCCCAGGGATGTGAGCTCCTGGTGCAGGGTCAGCTGTGGTTCTTCTATGGGTTTCTTTTCTTTTCTTTTCTTTTCTTTTCTTTTCTTTTCTTTCTTTCTTTCTTTCTTTCTTTCTTTCTTTCTTTCCTTTCTTTCTTCTCTCTCTCTCTCTCTCTCTCTCTCTCTCTCTCTCTCTCTCTCTCTCTTTCTTTCTTTCTTCAGAAATCCCATGGGGACATCAGGGGAAGGGTAGTCCTGGTCCGTCCAGGGGTCACCTTACATTGCCCCAGGGTACAAGGAGGAACAGCTGACACTGTCTCCTGCTGAGGGACATCCCTGAGTGGAGGATGGTGGTGTTGGTGTTGGGCGTGGTTCTCTGATGATGGCTCTGCTGGGATTTTTGTTCTCTGCTCAGCTCCAGGGATATGCAGAGCCTCGGACCCTCACACCCGTCTGCTGGCCAGACTCCCAGGAGCTCCCTGGTCCTTGGAAAGATCAGGCCATTTGGTTCAATCCGTGACACCCCACGTTGCCCTGTCACCCTGCGGAATCTCCCCATTTCCCTGCTGTCTGGGGAACAGTCCTTTTGAACCTCACCAATGCCTGGGGCTGGCCTAGGGGTCTTTTTTAAAGTTCATTCTGTTTCCTTCTGTTCCAAGAAGAGCAGTGGCCACCAGAACGTCACACCTCTGTGTGGGTTTCTGCTCCTGGCCTCGCTCCATCAGCGGCCCGCACGGCCACCCAGGCTGCCTGGTCCCCAGGAACGCAGGGAAGGCCCCTCCAGAGGTCAGCATGACCCAGCGACCCTGCTTGTTGCTCAATCCCGCTAACCGTCCGGGCCGTGGTGCCCAAGTCTTCCCTCTTCTTTGGACTGGAGCAACAGCTTCCTGCTGTCTCTCCCCCTGTCCCCTCCTCCAGGCCTCCACTCTCTAGGAAGCTGGGAGACAATTCTAGTGCCACACCCCCCTGCACATCCCTCTGCTAACTAAGCCTCCCCCTGTTGTCCCCAGGAGAGGCGCCAGCCTGGTGCGACGTTCCCGTCCTCTGCTGTCCCTGGCCGCTGTCCCTCCAGGCTCTCTGTGGGACTGGAAGTTTTCTGAAATGCCATTCCTGTCTTGGTCCCTTTTCATAGGTGCTGCCCTGTCCCATCACCTCTTTCCTGTGTCTGAGCCTGGCCAGTTCTCACTGCTCTTCAGAACCGATTCTAGCTCTTCTGTCCACCCTGAGACCCAAGTGGGGTGGTAGAGTCTGCAGTGGATTCATCAATCTTCTTTCACCTCCTCCCTCTCAGGCACTTGGAAAAGACATTGACCGAGTGTCCTCACAGTTACATGGAGATCGTTGGATTCTTCTTGCTGGGGTGGGCAGGGTGATGTGGGTCGTGCTAGGCCTGCTCATGAGGTCCCCTTAAAGCATGTAAGCTCTCTTCTCCTCCTATAGCTGCTTTGGAGGTCAAGTGGCAGGGTCACAAGATTGAGCACTCGGAGTAAGCCACGGTGAAGAACAGTGGCTTGACTCTTGGGCTGTGATGTGTCCAGTTCCTGAGACTGCTGGGTCCATTGGTTACCTGGCATAGCCTTGCCTCTCCTGACCGATACAATGAACACCCCTTTCCTGGTGGTACTGGCTACATCACGCTACTTGCCAGGCTGTAAACTTCCGGTGGCAAGGACCCGGCTTCCCTTATCTATCTAGTCTCCTCATTCCATGGTGCTGGATGCAGTTGGCACTTAACGAACAACTTTTGAATGAATGAAAAATGTCATGTCTGCATTTGAGCTGGTGGAGCAGGAGTGAAAAGAACCATCAAGACTGGAGGAAGGGAGAGAAGAGCCCACGCTGGCCTTGACCGAGACAGCCGCTTGCCTTATGGGGCTGACAGATACCTGCAGATTCCCTGTCAGGAGCTCATGAAACTCATCGGAGGAAAAGGCCACTCCCAAGCTCCCTGAGTCTACGGCACACGTCACAATTCCCTCAGACCATCTTCCAACTGCTCCTCTGCAATTTCCAGGAGTTGCTTTTATTTCATTCACTAAACAGTTTATGAACTGAATTAAAATAAATGAGATGCAAATAAATTCCAGGCTTTCTCCCTCATTTTCAAATTACATTTCCAGTCCACTCAACCTGTTATAATCTCATAGTGATTTTCATTTAAGAGAGCTAAATGGATATGTGATTATTGTTACAGGAACTAACACCAGACAATTAAATGTTGAGGTGTTGATAGATAAAACTGTGTTTTGATTTGCATAAACATGATGCCAGCGACTCTAACCCTGGCAGAAATTCAGTTATAAGGCTTGCGTGTCTAACTTCTGCTAATTACCACAAGTACCATTATTAAGATTGTTTTTTTAATATTTAGAGTTGGGATTATAGCCATTTTATTTGAGGGCCACATTTATCTTTATTTTGAAAACTTAGAATGCATAACTGATTTATCAGAGAAAAGGCACGATGACTACTTATAATCAACTTCTACAGTGCAGCATATCAAAAATCAATTACACAGCCCTGAAATCCAGTCATTAAGGATTTAACTACTAATCGCATTCCATTTTTGTCTTTAGGAAGATACTGCGGCTTGCAACTTTGCAGATACCAGCAGAGGAAGAAAAACATGGGAGACTGCTGATAACCTAATGTGGAGAATTAAACTCCAGTCAGACAAAGGCAGAATATTAATTCGGAGTGGCCTGGCTCTGCAGGCAGATCACCTGGGCTGGCTTGGATTTCAATCCAGTAACACAAAAAAAGGTACACCCAAGTCTTGCCCACGCTGAGTCTTTCATGGGATTCTAAAGCCAGTGCTAAACTACAACTTGTTCCATGGTTCATTGTCTGTTTTTTGCTTGCCTTGATCTGTGATTATTTTAGTTGTTTTTAGTTTGCTTATTACCTGTCCTCTCTTCCATCTCTTCCCAGCCCTGAAGGAGACCTGTAGGAGGGTAGGGGCTTTGCTTTCTGTTTCATGTATCTTCAGGGCACAACACAGTGCTTTGATCATAGTAGGTGCTTAGTAAACATGTGTTGCATTTGATGAAGACTGGGACCACAGGGTCCTTCCCCAAACCCTGGGTAAAGTGTTAGCATAATGGTAGGAGTAGCTTCCTCTGGTTGACAGATGACTGACCAGAGCAGGGTCCACTAGTGCTGAGATAATCTGTCTGATTGTGAATCTGAGCAGGAAGCTGTGGGATACAGTGGCTGAGAGTCCTGGCAAGTGAGCCAGACAGAAGGACAGAACTGGGGCCAAGTCCAGGCTTGACCATTTCCTACCCATCCATCACATCATTGGTTTAGCTTCCCTGAACTTGTGTGTTCCTCTGGGAAACAGAGGCAATCATGACTACCTCATGAGGCGGGCGGTTGAAAAGGTTAAAATCAGATACGACAAGTGAAGCATTTAACTTAGAGCCTGCATCACTGAAGTCCTCAATATATGCTACGCATTAGTTTTTTAAAAGCTGTAACTTGGGGCTAGTTGCCTGGTGTGGGGATGCCAGGGTTGGTTGCAACTTCCTGCTTCCGCCCTGTCATTTGTTCCCCTTGGAATGTTGTCCCTGACCCCCTTGTGCAGGGTGATGTTTCATCCCTTGGGATCCCATCAGACTCTTGGGTGACCCTGTCTTTCGGTAGCCTATGGTCCTCTTGTGTCTGTGCGTTCTACCACTGGCAGCTCCTTCAAGTGCAAACTTTCCAAGTCATTCTCCCAGGATTTAGCAAATGCCCAGCACACGGTAGGCATCACTTCCTTTCATGATCTGGCCAGACAGTGCAAACTTGGGGAGGAGATGTCAAGCGGGAAAGGCAGACGCCAGATCTCTCCAGCTAGAGCACAATGTGAATCCCACAGCAGAGAATGGCTGCCCTTGTCCACCCTAGGAAATGGCCTAAAAACCTGGGGCTTCTACCGTCTGAGGGAAGAACTTGCCTTTTCCAGGGAAGAGAGGAGAAAGGCAGGCGTAGAAGCCGGGCAACCCTCAGCTCTGGGAGGAAGGTGCCAACCACTTACCCGGAGCTTCCGGCCAAAGATGGTGACTTTGCCTTTAATCTGTTCCTTTCGCAGGCGCCACTCAATGGAATTGAGGCCGTTTTCCATGGGCAGGGAGATGTTGCAGCGCCCAATGGTGGGGGTGATGGTGCCCGCCAGGACGTGGGGCTCACTGTGGAAGCTGACGCCCATGCCGTTGGCGTACATCACCCTCAGGGTGCCATTGTTACAGAGCTGGTAGCTGTTCCGCACTTGATCTGGAAAAACGCAAGTGGGGATGGGCACAGGGAAATAGATTATCCACTCTATCAGTCAGAAGAGAATAGACCCTATTTTTGCAGGTTTCCATGGTACTTTACAGCTGTCAGTCTAGGGCTGCCTTCAATTAGCGCACACACAATGCAAAGGTGAGTGGCAGAGATGGTGCATGGGAAGAAAAACATTATTAATATGTGGCTCTCCAGAAATAATTATGCCGTGATATTTTTCTTTTACTCACTGAAGACTATTAATAGTACATTTAAACATTTAAAGATGTCTATTGCCTACACAATTTGTGTCAATCAAATCCCTGAACTTTAACATATATATTTTAGCTTATATTAAAAAAACATAGAGGAAAGGAAAGTGACTTCAATTCTCCCCATGACTTTTCTTTGCCTCCATCTAACCCAGGGTGGATGGTGTCAGCCACAGGTCAGATCCAACGCAAGCACAGCCAGGGCTCTTCAACAAAACCCAGACAAAAAGCCACCTTCCTTCTTGAGCTATTGCTCTTGACCTGTCACATGCCACCTCCACCTCCACCTGCACTCAGGAGGCTCCAAGGGCATGAGAAGACGGAGCCAGGCGGTGCCCACCCTGTGTGTTTATCTTCCCGAATGGAATCCACACTAGTCAATCAGACTTCTGACCTTTTCCTTTATCGAAAAGTTACAGGAAGGAAATGCAAGTCAGAGACTCCTTGAACAGATACGCCGCTTCCTGATTGTCTGGGCAAAGGAGCCGGGCTGGGCTGGCCTCCGAGACGCCAGCTTTTGGGGCAGTGGGCAAGGGTGCACCTGTCACTCGGCAACTGCAGCCATCATACAGAAGGACAGAATCTACATCATTAATCATTTGGCAGAGCAGAAACAGAGTCATTGAAACAGGCTCTGTCGCGGTATAATAGTCCAGAAATGTCACCATTTATCTACCAAGAGGACACTTTTATCCTCTGACAACTGGCTGGCCCACTGACATTATATCTTAATTAAAGGAAAAATTAATCTGCACAATTCCTTTTCTTGCCAGCCCCTGTGCTTGTCCTGGACCGCGTGGGCATGTCTAACAGCAACTATAACCATGGGGTGGCCAGGGACCTTTGAGATCCTGGTTCCGGCAAGAGATTGCTACAGACCTCTGACCCCAGGGCAACCAACTCAACAAAGATGATGTACTAAAGAGAGAATCAGACTGGGAACAACAAAAAACAACATGCAGTAGTAGGCCCCGGAGAATAAACAGTCCCAAGAAGATGACAACGGCTACAGAGGGGTAAGAATGAGAAGAGGCTGGGCAAGGGGCGCACACCTGTAATCCCAGAGATTTGGGAGGCTGAGGCAGGAGGATTGCAAGCTCGAGGCCAACCTCAGCAAGTTAGTGAGAACCTGTCTCAAAATAAAAAAAAAATAAAAAGTGCTGGAAGCTGGGCAAGGTGGTGCAGGCCTGTAATCAGCAGCAGCTCAGGAGGCTGAGGCAGGAGGATCACCAGTTCAAAGCCAGCCTCAGCAAAAGCAAGGTGCTAAGCAACTCAGTGAGACCCTGTCTTTAAATAAAATGCAAAATAGGGCTGGGGGTATAGCTCACTGGTCCAGTGGCCCTGAGTTAAATCCCCAGTACCAAAAAAAAAAAAAAAAAGACATTTTTAGTAAGTTGATATTTGGTTGTGTATGGATGACATTTTTCTCCCAGGAATTTTTCTTTTTTTTAAAACAAGACCTATCTCTGCTAGGGAGTGGGTTTGCTGTGGATGTTTGCATAAGACAGAAGCTGAGGGGCGCTGGGGGTGTGTGCAAGTCCCTGGCGGGGCGGGGGGGGGGGGGAGGAGCTCTCCCCCGAGGGCGTGGCAGATTGGGGCAGAGGGGTGGGCGGGGCGTACCCTGTACCACTGTGTAGGAGGCCTCCACCGAGGAGAGGTTAGTAATCACAGTGACGTCGTCGTCACGGTTGGAGTTCTCGATGTCGATGGTGATGGATTTCTCCATTTCGCGGTGCAGACTGGTCACCACCCCCGTGGGGCGCGTCACGTTGGTCAGACGGCCCTCGTGGTCATAGCTAGAAGAGAAAAACACTGGTTGGAAGGGCAGTCAGTGGAACCAAAGATTCTCCCAGTGTTCAGAACCATACAAGGGACAGATGATGGGGCCAGAGAAAGAGCGCAGGAGTGGGGTGGCCCGTGCATCCCACGGAGGCTCCGGGTTACAACCCAAACCTCCACCTGCCCTGAGCAAACCGTGCGTCCTCCCAGCCACTGACTAACTGGCCCCAGCTCAGGGAGAACCTTCCGCCTGGTCTCAAGCAGGAGAAACTTAACGGTGCTCCCGCATGTTAGTGCCAACAGTGTCTCGTAAACGTCGCTGGCTCTTTAATTTGTGTGTTCCACAAAACCACCAAATTAATCTTTCCAAAATATCAGTCTCATCCTGTCACTTCTCTGCTGAGCAAGCCACACTCTTTTCCCACGGTTGCTCCATCAAATCCAGATCTGGCATTTGAGACCATCCAAGCCCAGAGTCCTCCACAGGGATGCCAGCTTGTCCCACTTGTCACCTCAAAGACCTCGCTGAAGGCAGCCTGGGCCAAATGTCACCTCCATGTCTTGGTTCAAGCCGAGCAAGCTGGCTGCAGGCAGCCCGTTCATTGGTCCTGTAGCCACCAACCCACCATGGCTCGGCTCCCCTGGTGCCCTTCTTACAGTTTCCCTGGGACATGCTGTCCTCAGCTGTCCTCTGTGCCCACATCTGGGTGTGTAGGGCCCTGCCCTGCTGCCTGCACATTGCCTGAAATCGGACCCTTTCTTCTTTACTTTTAAGTGTCAGTTTTACTTTTTTTGAGATGTGCAAGTTCTTGCTGCCACCTCCTTGCTGCTGCAATTCATAGAGCATCTCTCAGTCTTGGAAAATCCAGGGATCCCTGAGAGCTGGGCCTTCACCCACCCCAGGAAAGGGAACAGACTCTTCCCAGGATCTGCCTTCAGGCTCTGGGGCTGAGGAGGGCTGGGGGGTGGGGTGGGACCATGAAATCCTCACGTTTGGAGGGCAAAAGAGAAGGACCAGCCATTGGACCCTTGGTGCGCCTCCCTCTGGGTTGGGACAAAATGGGCAGGTTCTGAGTGATGGATACTGGAGCTCCCACGGCACACAGGGGCGGGAGTGCCTCATAAGAGGCTCGCGGTGGGGAAGATGTGACCCAGTTGAGTTGACCACTGAGCGCTCAGGACACCGGAGGGTGCTTGGGAACTGTTTCTGGACTCCAGGAATGCAGACCTGGCTGAGACTTGCAGTGGTCTGAGAAATTTTGCTTTTTCTTTGGAGAACTGGAAAGTCAAACTCTGAGGATATTTGAAGCTGAGAGCAGGACCACACTGAGCTGGATGGCCAGCTGGGTAAAGTGGTGAGGGTGACAGGAGGGACTCTGAATGGGAAGCCCAGGGAGCTTAGGAGCCCAGCCTCTCATCTCTAACCCCATCACTTATCCAGGGCAGATGACACGTGCTCTGGAAAGGCCTGGTGCCGTAACCAGGAATGGGGACTCAGGCCTTCTCATTGAAGGGGCTTCCTGGTGCTGTCTTACCTGCTATAGAAACCGACTCTCACACAGGGGTACAGAGATGCTATTTATGGGCTGGGGCTGTAGCTCAGTGGTAGAGCACTTGTGTAGCATGTACAAGCCCTGGGTCCAATCCCCCAGTACCTCCCCCCTGCCAAAAAAGAGATGCTATGTACAGTAGTGACATTTTAGAACAACATAAACCTAGGAAATCATCAACATTGATGACATGGATTTCTATTTATTGGCATGGACAAAAGTAAATTGTTTTTATTTCTTAATAATGTTTTTTCTTTTTGTAGTAGTGCATTTTAATTATATATAGTCGTGGGATTGTTGTTATTTATTTGTATGTGCACATAATAGTACAAAATAATTTGGCTAGTTACAAAGGTCTATATTGTTGGGTAGAAAGAGCAGGGTACGAAGGGTTGTCCCTTGATAATATGTAAGTATCTATTATAGAAGAAATTCTCCTGAAAATATGGATATCTAAACATTTTTTTTAAAGAGAGAGAGAGAGAGAGAGAGAGAGAGAGAGAGAGAGAGAATTTTAATATTTATTTTTTAAAAATTTTCGGTGGACACAACATCTTTGTTTGTATGTGGTGCTGAGGATCGAACCTGGGCCGCACGCATGCCAGGCGAGCGCGCTACCGCTTGAGCCACATCCCCAGCCCCTGGATGTCTAAACATTAACGGTGATTTTTCGTGTGGGATTTGGACGACTCTTTGTTTTTTCACGTGTTCCTGTATTTTAGGAACTATTTGTAATCAATATGACTGAGTTTAATGCTTTATAAGCAGAAAAAACTTTTGCAAATAAACCACAAACAATTCCAAGTGTCTGGATTTGGGGTGTGTCACACAGTAAAGCTCATCAGTAATGGAGAGCAGAGGCGTGTCACCTCCAGCAAGTCGTAGGACAGTGAGGAGGTCATCATCCGGGACCCAGGCCAGGGCTTTCATTCCACCCCCCTGTAGTTCTGGGACACACACAATGTACTGCCCATCGCACTTCCATAGAGGGGACCAGGACAGCAAGAGTTTCTACTTTGGGGAAGCAGAGCACTGAGTAGGAACCTGAATCTTGGGGCAGACAAAGCACATTTTTCATTAAGTTGCAACAGGGCTCAGCTCCCTGCAGCTCTGCTCACTCCCTCTGTGGAGTGTCTACAGATTCAGGTCTCTGTGCAAATCACTCTGCACCCAGGAGTGAGGATCTTCGAGTTCGAGCAATTGGATCTCAATGGTACCCAGAGGGAACCAGCTAGGCCTTGGCCAGTGTGGGGCTGGACATGGCCTTGGACTCATTTAGTCAAAAGATATTCATGAAATACCTATTCTGGGCCATGCATTTTAAAAAACACTAAGGATATGACTAGGAATAAAACAGACAAAGTCCACGCACTCATGCTAGAGGAGAAGGCAAAACAAAGCAAGGCTTCTCCTCCCCAGTCTGGGAATTGAACAGGCATGGCAGGATGCCCAAAGGGTCGCTCGTGTCTCCTCCATTCCTGCTCGGCTCTCCAAAAGCCACTTCCAAGCCCAAAGAGGAGTAGAGAGCAAGGTAACTGCCAAAGGGGTATGTCGTAGCTGTGTGTGTTGCAAAACCAGCTCATTCTATAAAATAACCCCTGAACTCCACTCCATGGGAAGTCCACATCCACCCTTCCCCCTGACACCTGCTCCTTCGCCACTGCTTCACTGGGAGAAGGAGCTGAACCTGATGGACTGGAGAGCTCTTTCCTGTCTCTCTTTTAAGGAGGGCCTGTCCTTAAGGGAGATCTGTTCTCTGCCCCTCTAGACCCTCATTTTGCTAAGGCAGAGTCTGCTCCTGCAGGGAAGGGAGGCCCAGCAGTACTGAGGGCCAGGGAGCGAGAGGATTCATTCAAAGTGGGGAATTAAGAAGTCCTAGTGTACAGGCTGCTTTCTTCAGTTCTGCTTTTCCAAAGTAGGTCTCTGTTTGTCTGGCTCCTGTATCCACTATGTAGGTGGCTGTTGGGAACCTGAGGGATGGGACGGAGATGGAAGAGTACTTAATGATGTCCCTCAAATCCCAACAGCACCTATTCTCTGTTGAACTTGGGTATGCCAAGTGCAATGTGTATTATCCCAGTGGATTATCATGGCATCCATGTGTTGCTGGCATTATTATCCCCATTGGCAGAGGTGGACACGGACGTTCAGAGAGGTTGGGTCACTTGGCGAAGGCCAATCAGAGAATATTTGGCAGAAGTGGAACCTATACCATTGTCTTCCTGGTGTTAAGGTCCAGGGGCTTTTGCAGAAGGTTGTGAAAACCTGTGTTCTCTCAGGAATATCCTGTAACCCGGCTACTTCTTCTATCAGGACCTAATGTCTTGCATCTGGAGAAATCTGAATTCCAAGGTTGGAGTTCCCTGGAACTTTCTGGGACTGGCTGATCATAAAATGAGGCCAGAATGATTCATTAATGTTATTTCCCCTGACTCCTCCCCCTGCTCTGAGTCCTTAATGGGATGGCCTTATTGGGAACATCTTTCCCTAAATCCTAGAACAATTTTCATCTGGAGATGGAAGATGGAACTCCAAATTCTACTCAGAGCCTTGTTGTAGAACAGTGGTGGGTCATAGAAAGAGTACTGGACATAGAGATCCACTGACCTCTCATGTGGCCTTGGGAGAGTCGAGTCACTTCTCTGAGACTCAGCTTCCTTATATTTAAAATGGGGAGAATCAAACTTATCTGCTGAGGGTCACTGTAACAGCTGAGCTGATAAACAGCTTCTCTGCCCGTCAAGGTCTATGCAGAGAGAATGTTCTGCTGCTCTAGCCCCTTATGGAAAGGTTTGTACCCTGCCTTATGGAACACAGTGGAAAGAGAGGAATCCACCTGCTGAAGTCCTCACAGAATGACAGACTGTTTTCTGGCAACCTTAAAGCCTGTGTGGTTTTCTCTTCTCTGCTCACTCCTCTCTGAAGTTTTGGTTAAGGTGATGCAGTGCTGGTCTCCATCTCCCTCCTCCATGAGGAAGTGGAGTTTGATGTATGATTTTTTTAAACTACCAATTTGCTGGCCATGTATTAAAAGTGCTATAAACCCCAAAAGAACTTGCTATATATTTTTTAAAGAATTGCTAAGAGAACCTTACATATTCGAACCTCCACAATGCAGAATTTGGGATCACTAGATTTACCCACATTATGAGGAAAAAACAAAACAAAACCCCAGCTTATCAAATTAAGGAGGGGAGGAAAAAATTATTCATGAACAAATATTTAAAAAAGACTTATGGCTGGGTGCGGTGGTGCATGCCTGTAATCCCTGCAGTTTGGGAAGCTGAGGCAGGAGGATCACAAGTTGGAGGCAAGCCTCAGTAATTTAGCAAGATCCTAAGCAACTTAGTGAGACCCTGTCTCAAAATAAAAAGTAAATAAAAACAGCCGAGGATGTGGTGCAGTGTTGAAGTGCCTCTGAGTTCAATCCCCAGTACAAAAAAAAAAAAAAAAAAAATAGGAATCACGTCTACATGTTTTTACTGAGCTAGAGACTCTTGCTGTAAAATACCTTCCCTCTAAGCCCACTTGTGTGGACCCACTAAAACCAGAGCCAAGGCTTTACTACAGTCCTGGAGTCAGGCCTAATTGGGTTTGGGCTCCCTGAGAGGGGCATTTCTTTCTCATTCAGGAGCCCCAACTAATGATTTCTAAATGCAACAGGTCTTTCTGCAAAACTACCACAAAGGAAGGCACAAATCCAAGAGGTGTATGTGTTTAAGCCTAGCTTTAACCTACTTGGGGTGATTGCTAAAGGTGGCACTCAGATTGAATGTCAGAGGGGGAAGTGTTCTGGGGAAGTGTGATCAAGTCCGGTGCCTGGAAGAATATGAAGAGGCTTCAGAAGCCTGAGAAAGGTTGCTTTGCCCCAAGAAGGGAAAGCAATTCTGCAATGCACTAAATTTCCAGCAGGTGGCAACAGCTTCCTTTTACATTTTCCTAAGCCCTTTGGCACACAAACAGGAAGTGAACATTCCTAGATTTAGGTGTGATTGACAATGAGGTCTTCTTTCCTCTCTCTTGCCCCATTCCCCTCTGTAATACCCCTGCTCCAACTTACTAAATTCTCAGCTAGCATCAACATCTGGAACAAGCAAGCACTCTGAATACATAAGGTTAGCATGCTCCTTTCCCAAGGACATCAGATACTTGCAAATTCCATTCCAGCCACGGTCAGTGACTGGGGAGTCTTAGCGGCTTCCGCCAGCGTTCCATTGGTTAATACCTGCGGGAGCTTGACCGAGAGCTGCTGCAGGAGCTAGGGAAAACAGCTTTTTGGCAAAACAAACGGCAGGACTATTAAGTATGAGATAATTGTTAGGGGAAATATGACCGGCTCTCGCATCTTTTAATATACCTAGCACTTTATCTGTATTGATCTGCTCCTGCTAAAGAGGAAATTCAGAGTTTATCTACCTGTCTGTGCAATCAAGTGTGTTGCTGGACCTATTGGCAAATTACAGGAGCCCCACTGGGATCTTGCCTTTTAGGTTCTAATTTCCGCACCCATAGCAAACATGAATAATCAGCAAAGTTAATCAGCACTTTATCTCCCAGGGGCTGTGTGTGTCCAATATCCTGAAATTTGAACGGCAGGCAGACAACAGGAATTCCCAAGGCTAGTAGGTAGGATGTTCAATATCAGAGACCCAATAGAGCAAATCATTTAAGAGTCAGGGAGAGGGACATGAATATCTTGAGGCCACAGGAAATCATTAAAGTCAGGAAGACAATGTGACTAAGCAATTTTAAAAGCAACATGAATGGCCGATGCTGAGGCCAGCCCGGCCCGGGGAAGCGCTCTTTGGAGACACATCACAAACCCACTTACTCATAGAAGATCGTCCATCCCGTTTCATCACTCTTGGTGGCCAGGAGCCCAGTGTTCCCATCATAGGTCATGAGGCCAAGCTCCAGGTTTTGTGTGGACACAACTTTGAGGCCTCCGTTGGTGCCCACAGTGAGGGTGATGATCTGATTGTCCGGCATGAGCAGGTGGCGGGGCATGCCGCTGCTATCCCGTCGGATCTTTAGGGAATTTCCATTATTGTCAATCAACTCGGTGACGTCATTGTCAGCACTGTATGTGAAGTTGTATAGGTACTCCCCGGTCACCAGGCTCACAGTGTACTGGTGGATCCCCTCCGCATTGAAGACGTACAGCTCCTGCTCTCCCGGAGAGGCGGCCTCGTACTGGTTGAAGGCATTGAGAACGGGTTTGTTCTTGCTGACCGCCCTGATCCGAATGTTGCCCAGGTCTGCAATGTAGATAGTGCCATCTGGAGCCACAGCTAAGGACGATGGGGAATTCAGGATGGCATCGGTGGCATAGGCATCGTCTCCAGAGTAGCAGATGCAATTGACGTCGTTTTTGCAGTCGCAGTCTGAGGCTGCCCCGGCTAAGAGGCAGATCTCCCCGTTGGTGGTTACCTGGCGCAGACGGTTAATTTTCTTCTCGTCCGTCTCAGTGATGTAGAGGACCCCTGTGTGAGAGATGGCGATGGCGCTGGCTGACTCCAGAGCAGAGTGAATGGCGAGTTTGCTGAGCGAGTAGTCGATGCCAGGAACCTGGCAGTGCATGGGGCGACCCGCGATGATGCTCACTTGGTGGTTCTCGGTGATTCGGAGGATGACGTTGTTCTCTAGAACATACAGGGAATTGTCCATGGGGTTGACCGCAAGGTCTGTTGGCCACTCCAGGCGAACCTGTGGAGGACATGGTATTGTGTTCAAGAATAGTCTATGATATGGCCAGCATTTGAGTGTGGGCACTTACATTGGCTTTATGCAGATTTTAACTTTTTTACTAACAAACTGTCCTAGAGGTGCTCTTCATTGAACTAGCTTCCCATTGCCCATGCTGATGTGTAGTAACTGTGCAATAAACAGCAACTGTGCAATAAACCTCCTGTCCCATCTGCCCACTGGCTTTACTTATGATGCTTCACAGCTCCAGATGATTAACCAGGGTCCAAGTTATAGTATATGGTTACACAGGTAGTGCACTGCACAAGGGGTCAGTACAATCCTGAATACACTCTGCTCACTAAGCCAGTAGCCTGAGAAGGGCGTGTTTATTTGGAGGAGGCATGTGGCTTGAAAGGTGGCCCTGACCCAAGGGCTGACAAAGCACAGGCCAGCTAGCAAGTTACAACTTTTGAGTGTTTGCCTGGGGGAAAAAAAAATGAACCAAATCAAACACATTCCTTCTCTGTGGAATTCGAAATAAAAATCTCAGTAGCAAGTTGTCAGTTTGTTGTGGAATTTGAGCTGAAATTTATGAGATTGACCAAGGGTTGAAAAGACGCTTACAGGAAGGGTGAACGTATATTCCAGGTTGTTTGAGAACAAGTGCTATACATTTGAGGGAGCCTCTGCTCTCTGTCACGATAAGAGCCCTGACTAAAGGCACACTTTGGGGACTAATACAGAAGACTCTGCTCCGATCACTACTGCACGGAGAAAAGGTTTACATGGCGAGAATGCGATCACTTCCAATTAACAGGAAGTTCTGATTGACATATAACACCACACTGTACAGTCTCAAACCTGCAATAATGATGGAGAAGACGGGTAATTACCCAGCAACTCCTACCCTGTAATCTGCCACGGCTGGAGTATGTCACCAACTCGACTCTTCTGAGCAGAAATTTCCTCTGTCTCATGCTTTCTCCTCTCCCAGTTTTAGCGGTTCCCCTGCATCTTGCTGTCTAGTTCCTCTCTGGGCTCCTCCAAACAAATCTATACCAGTATCTGTTGCCCTCCCACTCCTCTTCCAACTCAAACAGGAATCCGGTGAGACCTTTCGGTCAAGAACTAGGAGGTGCTTAGTGATGAGAAGTAAAAGAGAGTGTCCTACCTGGGCGACGTCCATGCTGGAGTCACAGCTCAGTGGCCGGACAGCAGTGAGGTCATTGGAGCCCAGCAGGGTGGAGATGATTCCATTCTGGTCAACCTTTCGGATCATGGTGGCATCAACGAAGTACATGAGCCCATTCTTGTCCACTGCAATACCTTCAAAAGACAAGCGGTGGGAATGTGTCTGTTGGAAAGGAGTGTGGTTTGTGGGGTGCAGGTGTGGGGCTGCCCTGCTGGGCCCTCTCTGCTTGGACCAGGGACCTCACTGGGATGGATCAGCCCACTCAGAGCAGTGATTCTCAGCCTTTTAAAGGCAAGACCCTTTCTCACGGGCACTGTGCTGAAATGAGTATAGTACCCACCCGGGGTGCTCACTGTAGCCCTGCCCATTTCCCTCCAGCTGAAGACAACACCTTAGGCTGCACATGGACCAGGGCTGCAGATGTATGAATGAGGAAATGATCCTGCATCTGTTCTCTTTAGAAAAGAAGTTATTTCCAAAGTTCATTCCTCTAAAAATTATTGATAGTAAATTACTCAAATACCCTTCACAACCGATTGCAACTCTGAGGCTGAGAAACAATGATTCTTACAGTCAGAAACTTCCAATTCAAAAATGTAACCTCCAGGAAGAATTCCCAATTAAGCCGTGACTCTAATCAGCGCTCCGGCGCCCCGGGGGACACCCAACCCTAGCATTCCCCTGTCGCAGCAGGGCTGATAAGGCACAGACGGCAGCTTCTATTTCTTTTGCATTTTTATTTCAGCGCTCCAGTACAAGGCTTGGCATTCCTAATCCATGCTGCAGGCTGCTTTCACAGTAGCTAAAAACGCTAACAGGAATTAGACCCTTAGATGATTGCTCCTTAACCTAAAGCACCGTCAGTCCTTTAAAAAACAGAGCCCCATTCATTCCAAGAACTGCCCCATCCTGAACCCCTGGAAATTATGCCCATTCTTAATCGCTACCATTTTTTCGGGTATTTATAGCTGGGCAGGCCACTGTACTTCAGACTTTATATACATTATTGTCCAAAGGAAAGTCGGGGAGTGGTTGGAGGTCCCCGCGGGGCTTTGTTCTGGCTCTAGTCCCTAAAGCTGGCACTCTGGCACTCTGTGACTAGCCGCGATCAGAAATTTCGAGGTGCAGTCTACCCTACTTTCCATTTGCAGCCTATGTGGGTGATAAAGTTTACTCAAATAAATAAATATAAAAAAATCAAAATCGCCCACCCCTACACCAAAGCCATCTATCAGGGTTAAATTATCCCAGGAAACGCTGTGTTTAGGCTGCTGGAAGCTGTTCAGCTCCAGTAAGGGGAATGCAAGGCGGGCAGCAGGCTCCGTCTGGGCGGAGGACTCCCTTGTGCAGCCTTTACCTCGAGGGCTCATCAGGGTTGCGTCCACAGCCTTCCCTCCGTCCCCGCAACGGGCTTCATCGAAGGGCAAACATTGTTCTCCAGTCCCTGCCACGACTTCCGAATTCCCAGCCAGGTCTTTGGCTCCGCTCAGAGACTTGACGCGGTAGATTCTGCGACTGTTGGTGTCAGAGACGTAGAGCGAGCCGGACACGGGGTCCACAGCCAAGTAGTACTTGTGTGCTGGGTTGTTGCTTTGGAAGAAGCACAAAGAAAAATGAGGAAGGGGCTATGCAGCTGGCCTCCTGGATCAAAGAGATGACAAAACCACTAGCCACGCCCTCACCTTCTCTAGCATCTTTCCACTTTAGTGAACTGGAAGGAATCTGACACCGTGACTGAGCGCTGGCATTGGCATGGCTCTGAGCTCCTTCTAGTTAGACTTCTCCCCTCACACTACCGTGGGCTTCCTGGATTGTCCTCATACTGAAAGACTGCAGCTGATAGGAAAGACCCCACTCCAGGCCTGGGTTTGTGAGCAGCTAGTTATTCAAGGCAACCACCTGTCTGTCAGCCTCTTCTAGATCCCCTCGCGGGCTTAGCATTGTCTCAAGTGAGACTGAGGATCAAAGCTGCCTGATGATGTCCCCTTTTTACTCTATGCTTCATCAGTGACTTCAAGGTACTAGATCATGAATAGCGAGGCAACCTAAGAGTTTTCCTAACTTTGTTATGAGAAGCTCCCTGGAGCCATCTCCAATCTGAGGATCTCAGATCTTTTCATTGTTCCTGGGTATAGACACAAATCAAGTTGGCATTTAGTGGGAAGAGATGTGAGCCTCTTGCAATCACATCTAGAGTCTGTGTTGCTGAGGGAGGAGATGCAGTTTTCCAATCGTGGGTAACATTGAGGTCATAGGTATGAACCCAGAACCACCAGGGCCCTAAGGAGCACTTGGAAATGAATAACTTTGTGTGCGTGAAGTGTATTAGGTAAGTGTAAGTTTCAGAAGCCTGGACAATTTGTCTGCCATGCATCTAGCTAACCAGTACAGAGAAACACTATGTTGGCTCATAATCAAGACACAGGAAATTCAGAACTCAACTTGTACTCAGTTGGTGGCCTTAGGTAAGTCTTTTGGTTGCACTGGGTGCTCGCCTCCTTATTTGGGAAATGAAGAAATCAAACTGAATCATTGCTAATGTTCCTTCTGACTCAAAACCTACCAGTTCTTCCCTTTGCAGTGTCGGTCACTCATGGAGGCTGGGGTGAGTGTTCGTACTATTTCTATACTGGCTATTCAAATCATATCTCCAGGAGGCGAACAGGGATTGCTCCTCTGCCCCAGTGCGGGGGAGCAGCTTTCAGGGCCACTTGCCAATCAAGAGCATGGTCTGTTCTTCCTGGTATTAATTATACTTGGTGCAACAGGAGCAGAGGGGCTGGGCGAGGTGAAGGGAAGGTGAGGGTGATGATAGTATTGGATGAATTTGTCCTGTAGACATTAGCTGGGAAATTACCAATTAAAACACTACCATTTGGGTTCTTTCCCGAATTAAGGAAAAAAAAACAAACCAGATCTAGGGAGCTATTTTTAGGAACAATTTGTGAGTCGAGACCATCTTTAATTCCAGCTTCTCCTCAGGTTGCTGTTAAGTCACATAATTGAACTAGAAGTCAAGGTCTTTCTAAAATTCCAGCCTAGACAATAGTTGGAAAGAGTAGGCTAGGTGGGTTCCTCTCCTCTCCTCTCCTTCCCTCCTCCTATTTCCTCCTCCTCCTCCTCCTCTCTCTTTTTTTGGTTAAGTCATTAGAGAATATCCATACATGCAAAACAAATTAGGGCAGAAAGGGAAAACTTTGTGCCGAGTTTTAATTAGACGCTGCACTCTTATGAACACACAGTAGCCGGCACCATCAACAGAAAGAGGCAGGCACCGCACATCTGTGCCTATCTACGAGCAAGACAATTAATTTTGACTTTCTAGGGAGCCAGATTTGAAGAGGCTTTTCCAGATCTCCAGCATAAGAGCGGGCAGCTGGGGGCGTGGGGTGAATGCCTGCTCAGGAAACTGTGGCTCCACATGGCCTCACATTCATTCCAACCACGGTGCTCCCAAAGAGGCTCAGGTCAGATGGGCAGTGCTGCTTCCACAATCTGTGGCTTAAGATCAGCGCAACATGCAAGGGGAGCTCTAACCAGCCAATTTGGGGCACCAGAGAATAAGAAGGCAGAGGACTCCTCCTAGCCATGGCCTTTTCACTGACTGTGATGACCTCCTACAATTGGACTTGCTTCTTTTTCTAATTTTCTTCCAATATCATAAAGATGCCCCTTTACATTACATGACCCGGACTGAAAAGAATAGTAGCAATATAAATTGCTCTGTTTGGTCTCCTCTTCCAAATAAAAATAAGGTCATTTTTCTTCAAGAACACTCTTGCTATATCCATCTTGGTGCAATGCTTGCGTACATACACAGATGTGTGTGTTGTGTACTTTGTATGTGAACTCTTCCAGTATAGTTTTAAATGATGACCTTGGATCAATGGAATGACAGAGATCATTTAGATTAAAAAGTACTTGGTCTACACCCTTCATACCACTCAAAAGTGATTTAACTCCATGAAAATTCTCAACGCATCTGACTGTTGGATTCTTTCTGACCAGCAGATTGGCAATTAACTTGTGTGTGTGTGTGTGTGTGTGTTTTTAAATGACCATAAATCCAGGGGAAAAAAATCATTAATGAGTTGAAAATGAGTTTTTGACCCGTTTCCAGTTCATTAAAGCTTTTGTGAACCCAGTCCAGCATTTACAAAAGCCAGAAGTTTGCCTCAACTGTTTAGCCCAATTACGGACCGTGCTGAGCAGTCGGGATAAAAGTTCACTGAGGGTTCATTATCTTGCTCTTACATCTCCCGGAAATTCTAATTACTGTCAGCTTATTTGGTTGCTTTTTGACTGCATTTCATAATTGCTAAAGCTTATCATATCCACAACACACAATTAGCGCATAAAAAGTTACTATATTTGGTACATAAAAATATACAACATTACACAAGAAGCACGAAACAAAAAAATAAAAAAAAAATAAAAGCAAACACAAGGAAGCGAACGAACCATATCAAATTATATGGGAAAGAGTTCTTCGTCTTACCTATGTTTAAACTCTTTATTTCTTTATAGAAAGAAAACAGAAGGAAAAAAGAACAAACAGTTAGCTGAGGAATTTATGATAAAGCAAACATAACATTTTTTGTTTCTTATATAAAGGTCCCCCCCACCAGAAGGCAGTCTTTTTCATTTTTTCTTTTACCTCTAACTGACAGCTCCTAGCTCAATTACTTGAGAAGAACCCCAATTTTGTTCTTCTCCAGGCCATTGGAAAATCCGGACCAGAATGCCTGGATTTCCTGACAGGCAATGTGGCTGTCATGTGACACAGGCAGCAACAGGTGAAACAGGACTTCTGGCTAATGAAGGGATGGCAGGTAGGTTACAGCTGGGGTGACACCTATTGTTGCAGTAATGGTTCCTGCAAGTGTGGTGGTGCAAGGATTCTGACCCCAAGTTCAAGGTCAGCTGCAAAGAGCACTGTGATTCATTTGCGATGTCTTTCCTGGGTATGGAGGGAGCAGGTCACATCTGTACCACTCATTTGTCATTGGTGTATTACAGGGTCAATGGTACCTAAGAAAGGGCCCCATTCACACCAGACTGCAGCTGAGCCAAGGCTCTGTTGAATGTGAAAGGCAGAACCATTTCCTATCTCTGCTCTCTGCCTCCTTCCTCCACGTATCCCACTTGCATGTGTGAGACCCCAAACGTGCCTTCTTTCTCACAATAACCACCAATACTACCACTACGGTCATAATGAAATTCATAGACTCCAACCTCCTCTTGTGATCGGAGCCAAAGACTCCATTTACCATTCATTTTTGAAGAACTAGGAAAAGTTTTGTTGCTTTTTCTTTAAAGAACAAAAACTACATTTCGATTTCAACAGGAAACTGGCTGAAAACTAACACCAGGGAGAGGAGGAGTCAGGAAAGCTGCTCCCCATTCCTGAGGCTTCCGGGTCAAGGTGGAGGAGCCCCTGACCCTTCGTTCCCTTCCAGCGAAGGGAAGAGGTTTCAGGGGAGGTACACGGAGAGTTCAATGCCCTGATTCCTGTTTAGGTGCAGCCCGGGCCTCTGCCGGGGGCCATCATTAGTGGTGGGTTTGCACAGGGATTACATTTTTATATTTTATTCTAACGTGTTAGTTTTTGCTAAAAAAAAGTTAATTAAATGATGCTGATAACTCCTGAGCTCTGACTGACATAGTGCAATTTAAGATTCATTCTGCAAAGCCTGGTGTGTCAGGGTGGCAGCCGGGAATTCTCGCGTCTATTTTATATTGCTTAATGAAAGTGAAATGTTATCTGCCACCAGTGGTAGACATATTTGGCTCTTAATTATTGAAATATCAATTCCACTTTTTTTTTAGTCAAGATTTTGTGCAAAGACTGGATGGGATTTGGGTTTGCAGACCTGACCTACTTCTTTCCAGAGAACATCTGCTTTAAGTTGATTAATATAGTATCTATGTTGGGGGAAGGACAAAGGAAGGGGTATGGGATCAAGTCCCTGGAGAGTGGAGAGTCCGAATGATCACATGGATATGAGCTTTGGGTACAGATGAAGTCACTGCTACTCTGGTCCAGGGTCATTAACAGGTTGGGTGCTTAGCAGGCAACACACCAAAATTATAGCATCATTGAGTCAGCCTATGTAGATGAGTACAGATGCCCTACTTACAGGGGACAGGCCTTGGCTCTGTGTGCAGTCTCAATAGCACAAATACACTCTTTAGATGTACCCTCCGAGGACAAAGTGGTGTCTCTGATTTAAGAATTGAGATGGATCATGTCTGCTCACAGCAGAGTCCCAGTGACCCCTTTGCCAAGCCTGCGGGGGTCTCTCCTTGCCATCTCAGCCTGTCTCACAAAGTTGTCATCACACTGTCCTGTGATTTATGTTTGTGTGCTTGTCTTCCTCACTTCTTTGTGAACAGGATGGGACTTACTCATTTCTGTGTTGCAGATACTTAGCAGAGAGTCCAGGAGAGAGTGAGGGGCTGGGGAAGTGGGTTCCTGAGCCCAGGAAGCTTGGATTGCAAATGCTTTTAACCTTTAGTGCAGGACAAACCCTGCCTGGGACTAGCTCTGAGCCTTGGAGTTCTGCTCAGGACAGAGTTATAATTAGCTGAGACTCTTGTTGCTTGAGTCGGGTAGAGCTGGACTGGCCACAGGCTTTTTTTTTTTTGGTGGTGGTGTTGGTGTTCTAATTCAAGGGAGTTTGAGTTGGGGTACGTTGGTTTAGCTTTAGAAGGATGCGATTTAGCATCTAGTTAAATTGTTAGTTAAATTATTGCTAGTTGTTCTGGTATAAGAATGGCATTCAGGAATGCTTCTGCCCTACTGTGTTTATTCCTGCAGCCTCAACCAGTGTAGAATTCCAATACCACAAGGACATCGATGACACAATGGTCAGTGAGCATCAATGCAAAGAGTATTTCGATTATTCACTGCACAAGAAAACTTGAAATGCCCAGGAATGCTATAGAGAAAGCTTCATAGAATTTTCCCCAAAGTTTATGACTTTCACATTACCAATAATCAATGGCCAAGATGAAAGAAAGTTTCCTACTTCATTGATAATCTGGAACAAGTTTTGATCAGCCACACTGGGGGGGGGGGAGACTAGATAATCTTTTTATCCTTTCTGCAGATAATGTAATGAAAAAAAATAACTATCTTATTAAAAGACAGTCAAGGAATAGGGAGCTAAAAAGTGTAGGAAAACAAGTCCCATGAACATGTAATAGGTGAAAACAAAAATACAAGGTGGTTTGTCTGAATTTTGGGATGTGTGTGCTGATTCCTGTTTTCTAAAAAAAAAAAATAAACTTGTCATTTGTTTCATTTTTTCATCCTAAATAACCTTGCTTCTTTTATTTTTAAAAGAAGGAGACCCCGAAACTATATTGGCTTTAGGCACCAAGAAATCTGGGTTGTTGATGATGAGAATGGTGCCCAGTACTATCCAAAACTTTACGGCGTCCTGGTGGTTACATTATTCTGGACTGCATGTTTTGTTATCTTTCCCTTCCTGACCCCTAACTTCTCAGCCCGACGGCAGAGCAAACTTGCATCTCTAACTGCAGCCCTCCTAACATTCGGTCCCACCCGGGGAAGCCTGCCCTGGTGCTCAGCTTCTCTCTGGTGACTCTCATGGTCTTTGCCCTCCTTCCTGCACCCCTCCTTTCCCACATCTCGGTCCCTTCCAGCCTGACCACATCTGGCTGGGACAACTCCCTTCTCTGTAGATTTTCCCTAAGGCAGAGAAGCCCTGGCCCCACCCTAATAGCACCATAAGAATGTCATCAGGGAGAAGGTATTTCAATGGAAAAAAGCCTATTGAATGTTATAATAGAAATTTATGTTTGAAAAATAAAAAGAATAATTCAAGAATTCCAAACATGAAAGAATAAGTGCGATTCTTAGATTCACAATAAGGGACCACATCAGAAAAAGGTAGAGAAGCACTGTCCCACTTCTTACTTATTTACCTATTTACTGCCTTTTATGGGGGTCCCAGTCCTAAGATGGTCTCAAACTGGGAGACAGACAAGAAGGATTCTTCTATGAGAGAAAGTCACCCGAAGATGTGAGTGATTGGAAAATGTACCTTTCTCCTGAGTCCTTAGGTTTCCTAAGGACCAATTAGGGAGGGTGATAATTAGAGGAATGGAAAGGGACTGCTAAAGGTGGGATTTCAAGACTCTTTTGGGGAGAGGGTGTTGAAAATGTGCTAAATCAAAGCACATAGGTGGTAACCACTTTACTAAGAGAAGGCTCTTTCTACCAGCAGAAGTTACCCAGTGTGTAGAGTTCTGCCCTCGCATGTTTTGTGCAGGTAAAGGAATAGGGGAAGGGTGAGGAGCGCGAGAGAGCATGGAAATGTTTAAACAGAATCCCAGTCCTGAGGCTAAGCTCTGGGGTGGGTAAGGGGATGGGGTGGGCTCTGAGTCCCCAAATTGAATCATTCGGCTGCCAACTCACAATGGAGACAAGACACAAGCAAGACAGGTCTCTTCCTCCCTCCCCCCTCCCTTTGCTGGTTTCTGTTTTGAAGTGAGGGGATTGACAGCCCTTTGTTTTCAGGTATGTAGTGGGAAGAGGAGAAGAATCAAACCAGTGTTCTTGTAAAAGCTCAACTTCTAATCGGCTCTGGGTTCCTGGCTGATGAAAGCAAGAACGAGTCCAGAGGCAGCGAAAGAAGAAAAAACCAAACCACACAGCTGTCCAGGGAAATTGAGAGCCACATTCCTTCCAGCTGTCCTCCCTGTCACCAGGTGAGTGTTGTGTGGTTTGCTCTGGTTGGGCCACTAGCTTGTCCCTTTGGTACTGTGGCCTCTACAGTTTGAGAGACGTGGAATCAAAGACCAGTTCTGACAAGGAGCAGAAGACTGGTTCTTTAACTCATGCTTCCTGTCTTGAGCACCTAGGGTAGGCTGGACATGGCATTAAGGGGCGAAGGTGACCAAGACATCTGCGCTATAGAAGGTCACACACCAGGCCTTAAGACTTAGACACAACTGCATACCTAGGTAGTAAGTGGTGTCAACTCTAATGCAAACTCAGAGCATTAAGAGACCCAGAGGAGGGTGAGAATTATTTCTATGAGGGGCAATCAGGCTTGATGGGAGAGTGGCCCCTCAATGTGGACCTCATAGATGGATGTGAAGAGGTAGGTCAGTAGACACGACACTTTGGGTTGAGTTAGGTCAGTAGACATGACACTTGGGTTGAGCTGGTAGCACGAGTCAAGGTTTGGAGGTAAGAATGCACCAGGCAGAGGGTGATTTGGCTTTGAGTAGGAAGATCTATGGCAGGACAGGAAGGGCAGATGTGGAGGGTAGCAATGCCACATTAAATCATCCAACCCTTCCCTTCCTGCCTCCTCCACAGAAGGCCTGAAAAGAGGAGGGCTTATCTGGGTCAGAAAATGCAAAACAAATCTTGGGAAGGGGCTCTCCATGGTGAGGGGTGGGGAAGTGTTTTGGGGGGTTGTCAGGGATGGCCTGAGGGCTGGCTATGCAGCTTCCTCCACCATGCCTCCCTCTCACTCTGCTTATCTCATGGATGCTACCACTTCTTCCTCCACTTTGGTGTTTCTCCTATGGTGGCTCTTTGGCTCTCCAACTCAGCTTGGACTGCATGGACTTCCCCAGGTGCCCACCTCTCATGTTCTCTGAGCCCACGATTCCTCCCTCCTGGGCCCTCAGAGACCAGCACAGGCCAGTCCCATTCTCCTAGCTCCATCCCACTCCCTGCTTCGATCTTCAGTAGCCACCCATCCCAACAAGAAAGCCCTTGTCCATGTGCTTAGGAAGTCCCCAAGATATCAGTGTCGGGCTGGGGATGTGGCTCAAGCGGTAGCGCGCTCGCCTGGCATGCGTGCGGCCCGGGTTCGACCCTCAGCACCACATACAAACAAAGATGTTGTGTCCGCCGAGAACTAAAAAATAAATATTAAAAAAAATCTCTCTCTCTCCTCTCTCTCTCCTCTCTCACTCTCTCTTAAAACAAGAAAGATATCAGTGTCCTGGCTACCTCTCTGATCTCCTCCAAGGATGCTCCCCTGAGCTCACCATCACCCAGCCACACTGGACTTCTGTCAGCAGTCCTTTCAATACGCCAGGTTATTGGCTGGCAAGAGGGTTTCTACACAACTTCTCTCTGCTCGAAATGCTGTCCCCCAGATCTCCCTATGGCTGACCTTGTTATTTGGGGATCAGACTGAAGGCCACTTAGGATGAGAGGCTCCTCTGGCTACTATATCCCATTCAGCCTCCTAATTCCCCTGACCCCACCATGTCCTAGATCTTACACTAGTAGATTTCTCAATACTTGAAATCATTATTTAAAATTTGTCTACAATTGATTTTTTTTTTCTGAGGCTCCTGAGTGGACTCCAAATGCAACAGCTGGGACTTTACTCCCCTCTGTGTTTTCCCCTATTCTCATGGCTCCTGGTGTACACAGACCCATTTCTCCCTCTATTTTATAGCTCTTCCTTGGGGTTGAGGGTCTGGAACCAACTATCCTGGGAAGAGCATATTTTCATGGGCTTTTTTGAGGGGTAGCACCGTGTCAGTATTTTCCCAGCACAGAGGAGTCTATACTTGAGGCTTAGTAGGAAGCAATGACCAGGAGGAAATCTACCAAGGGAAGAAAGTTACCTAGCAAGCCCTGATGAAATTGTGCTACCTCCTATCCTCACGAATGTGCAAACATCTGGAGAATTTATAGAGAACTCAAGGACTGAGGCACTCGATAGAAATTTATGAACTAGCCAATGAACGTTAGTGGTTCTCTAGCTTCAATATGCATCAGAATCTTCTACGGAACTTCACAAAAATAAAAGACACCTTGGTCCTTTACCCCGTGTCCTCTGGAGACGAAAAGCTGTTATACCCTTGGTGGTAAGTCAGCTGTTGACAATAGTTATCAAATCTGTGTATGGTGTGTCTTAGATGCACCAAGCATTTCCCCAAATCCTTAGTTCATTCTAGGCCTAGATGTTGGAGCACATGGACTTTATATTCTATGGAGAACCCAAGTGTAGCCGCCATTCACCCAAAGACACTCAGGGGCAGTCGGGAGCACAAAAAGTTTGCCTGTGGGTTTATTTACCGTAACTCCAGGATGCTGGTCACGTTTCGAGAGGGAAAGATGCGCCGGATGTAATTGAAGTCGCCCACATAGAGACTCCCATCGATCCCCACAGCCAGGGCCACGGGGGCCAGCAGTTTGTTGCCTTCTGCAAGGCCATTACAGCTGGGACAGGAAATGCTCCGCCGGCGGCCATTGCCCATGATGCTGGTGATGATGGCGGGCTGCTGGGTCAGGAACTGGTTCTCCCCAGTGCCTTTGTGTAGGATTCCTGGGGAGGGGAGGTAAAGTGGAGTGGTCACTACAGCTTTCTGGGGAGGACACTTGAATTGGCCTACTAAGGGTGAGGGGAAGTGATAGGAGAAGAGAAAAATTAGGAAACCTCTCCTTTGGTAGTTCTTCCATGTCTTCATGGGGATGAGAGAGCTTCCATGGGAGGAGAATCCCCCAATGCTATGGTATGGGGTAAGAGAATGTTCGTAGGGACAACTGAAGAATTATCAGGTACAAACCATCCCAATGTTATTGACATTTAAAAGGAGAAAGTAAGGAAACCTATGACCTCTTTTTGGCACCTGAAAAATGGCGGAGGGAAGGAGAAGGGCTCTTCCTGAAATGTCAAGGTTGGTGAGAATGTTCCAGAAAAGACACAAGGCTATAGGTAAGATAGGAGATGTGCTCACATACCACTCTTTACGTTGAGGATGTGGTGCTTGTCCAGGGACCAGCCACCGAGATTGGAAGGGTCCAGCTCAAATCCCTGGAGGAGGGCTGTCCTCTTCTCCCAGAGGATTAGACTGGGGCAGGTCTCATATTCGAAGCCCACAGACACTGCAGGACAAAGGGTGTGCAGAGTGGGAGAAAAGAGAGTCCATTTGATTACTCCAGAGCTCCCCAGTAAAAAAAAAAAAAAAAAAAAAGGAGCACATGTTCATGAGATACAGACTCTGTCCCCAAAACTCACTCCGAGGCAGGCTGATTGCTTTTGTCTTTGTGATTCCATTAAATTCAGATTTCGAGTTGAACTTGACCTTGAAACTTTACACAGTTGTACTCTGTGGGGAGGGAAAGACCTCTGCAATGAACAATTGGCTTTCAAAAATGACCCCAGTGATGTGGATGGAAGAGAGGAATCTTTAAAACCCTGGTACTGAATGAAGCTCCTTCGGAGACGTGTAGGAGACTGTCTCTCGGCTGATGTCTGGGGAATATATGTGTTATATCTATTGCTATTTATTTTTGCCCCCTAGGACAAAGGCCTTTGGAAGCATAGTGGCTCATCGATAAGGAGACTCTAGGGGCAACAGCTTGTGTACGCTGAGGCACTTTGTATAGCAGTGCCTCTCTTGTACCTGTGGGTTCTGTATGCGTGGATTCAATGAACCACAGACCAAAAACAGTTTTTAAAAATTGTGTCTGTACTGAACATGTACAGAATTTTTTCTTGTCATTATTCCCCAAACAATACAGTCTAATAATTATTTGCATGGCACGTATATCATATTAGGTACTATAAGTAATCTGGCGGTGATTTAACATAGATGGGAAGATGTGCAAAGCTTATCTACAAACACTGTGCTGCTTTATTAAAGGGACTTGAGCATCCTCCCTCAGGTTTTGGGATCCCCTGGGGTATTGTGGACTGGGAATTGGTGGACCCTGAGGGATGACTGTATGTTCACTCAATATGCCAGAAAGTGCCACTAATAAGGGGTTCAGCCTGCTAGGTATATGGAAGTTCACTGGGGAACACGATCCCAAAACTTGGCTATAAAACACTTGATTTGCTACACAGACAAATGGGAGAAGGAGGAGAGATGGACACTAATCTTATTTGGGTTCTAGCCTTATGCCTTGAGGCTCCATTTTCCCCATGAGTCCAGCAGGCTAAGTAAAGCCCCCGTTTCTTAGAGCTGTAGTAAGGACACACACGAAAAGGGCTGAGAAACTGTGCATTTTTAATTGGAACACTGCTCTTGAAATATAAGGCATTGTTATTATTGCTGTTCCTAGTACATTAGACTCTTAACTATGTGTATCACCTTTGGGGATTCTCTGCAGCTTTTTAAAAAATCCTGAGATATGGAAGGGTTGATAAGAACGGAGGGTGCATTTTATTGAAGAAACACCTCCCTCCTGTATTTCCTAGTCTGTCCTCTGAAAATGAGTGAAATAAGAACCCACACAGAAGCCAACAGGGTTGCTGAGGTCAGCTGGTGGCCTTGGTATATTATTCCTCACTGGAGAGAAACGGGGCTCCCTGCAGAGATGGCTGGAGAGAGGCTGAGCAAGAGAGAACAGACCATGTAACCCTGGGAGACAGCGAGGGAGGAGTCAGACTCCACTAGGGTCACCTCAAAGGATTCTGGAGTCAGTGTGAAGAGGCTCCCAGTGACCAAAGTGGGACCTGCTGACCATGAGTCAGAATAGGGACTCTAACAAATAGAAACAGCAGCAACATTTCAGTCCAGGAGTTCACAAAGTTATTTAAAAAACGTTAATCCACCCCCCTTGGAGGAAGAACTGTCTGAGTATATGGAAAACTAGTAAATAAAGGGAAGAAAGCATTTGCCCTTTCTTTCCTATTGGAACTCTGCCTCAAATAATTAAGTAGTTAATGAGAAAGCATCCCTGTGTCAAAACATTTCTGATAATAGATGAAAAAGTAATGACAGAATTAAAATATCATTTTACAATCCCTAATGACCTAAAAGACTTAAGCCACGAGCCATCTGTGGTTCCTGAAATCAGGAAGGACACATAGCCCCGTGCTCCCGGTGTTAAGAACACAGCGCCACCTGACAAGCTGTCCTACCAAAGATAAAATCAAACCCGAACCGGGAGAGCCTCAAGACCCAACTGTCAATTTACAGGAGGTTTATAGGGGACAGAGGAACAGGTTAAACGGCCACGATCATGCAATCTGGAAATGGAAACACACTTCAGGAAATGGACTTTGGGAAGTTCTACAGGCAAACAACCCAGGGTCTTCGGGAAATATAGAGGTGCAAAAAAGAGAAAGTTGGAAAATGAGACTTAAACTTTTAAACAATTAAAGAGAAACCAGCCAATTGCAAAAAGTGGGTCCTTTTGGATCTTGATTCAACAAATAAATCTTTAATGTTTTATGATATTTAGGAGACAACTGAAATATTGAATCATGGCAGGCTATTAGACGACATTAAGAAATTGTGACATGTGGTGATAGCATTGTCATGGTTTCCACGTGCTTTCTCGAGATGCATTCTACAGTATTCCAGATGAGAGAACGTGATCTCTGGGATGTGCTTCAGAAACACCCAGGAGGTAAGGGGGAGACTGAAGGCACGGGAAAACAAGAATCATCACAGCATAAGGGCACAGCTGGAGCACACGGGGGTGTATGGCCATAGTCAGTCTCCTTGTTGGTATTGGCTAAAGCCAGGTATGAGTCGTCTCTGATTAGCTAGTGGTGTTCTTTATATTAAATGTACTAGGTTCTCCCATAACTTCTACTGTCTCCATTCAATTACCAACTCCATTCATTGATGAAGCCTACTGCCGGGGCCACATCCTGAGCACGTGTGACCTGCTGGCTGCAGGACCTTAGAGAACTCTTGCAGTCTCTCCTCTGCCTTGTGGGGATCTCGGTCAAGTCCACTTGGGCTATTGAGAGGTCACCTAAGACCAAGGACTTAGCACACTGCCCTCTGCACAAAGGGAATGGCTGATAACACTGGCTGCCAATGAATTACAGGGAACATTTCTAAGTGTGCTGGTCTCTGGTTTTGGTTCTTGACTTCTGGTTCTTGAAAACCACACATCTACCAGTGAAAAGAAAGCAGGAGTCTGGGTTTTAATCAATTCCTATATGGTTTTCCCCAAGTGGGAAGATTCCAGGTAGATATTCCAACATGTACATCTCCGGTAGCTACAGGACCCTTTCCTTAGGGCGAATTTTCCTAAGTGGGGAGTGCGTGATTCCCTCAAAAAACAAAGCCTTGGAACACAGTACCAGGCTTTCAGACCTGCAGTCCTGAGGCCTTATCCCACCATATATCCTGTGCCTTTCTCAAGCGCTCTCTCATGAACATGCCTTAGTCCTCATCTGCTTCTGTCCCTTCACTTCCAATATCCCTCGGGGCCACTACACGCCAACCTCACTGGCCTTCTCTGTCCTCTAACACACCCCACTCTTCTCTCTGCCTGCAATGCTCTCTTTCTGATTTTCACAAAGCTCCTTCTTGTCATTCAAGCCTGTGTTTCAATGTCACCTTGCTGAGAAGCCTTCCCTGAATGCCCATCCAGGGAGGTGTCCTCTTCCCAGCATGGGCCATTTTTGTCTTCTTATTAACCCTCTTGGTACTGCCTCATCCCATCTGAGTTTCATACCTCAACCCCCCACTAGAGCACAAGGCCCATGGAAGAGGCACCTGGTCTGTCTTATTGACCTTTGTGTATTTATCTACTAGAACAGTGCTTGGCATCCACTAGAACTTCAATAAATAGTGACAGAATGAACACATCAAAATCCGTGAATGAGTACGTGGTTGAAATGAAAACTTACCCACAGCATCTGAGAGTCCATATACTCTTTGCCCATAGGCATCTGTCTTATCCCAGATAAAGGTGTAGGCCAGGTTGGGAGATGCTTGGAAGGACTTCTGGAAGAGATGCCCCTCTACAGCAACCATCAGGTGAACCCGGATGAGGTTTAAGGGCACTGTGGACTGGGTCATGGTGATCTTCAGCAGTGACTTGTACCCTGCGGTTCTGGAGCTCAGGTAACGAAGCTTCACATTGGAGCCAGGAAGCTCAATTTCTTCATGAAGAACCTGGAGGGAAAGCAATTGGTTTCTGGACTCTCCCAAACACACCTCTGGAGGTAGACTGTCTGCAACCTGGTGCTGCCTCCCGAAGTCCCACACCGAAAGTGGATGCATGAAACCACTTCCCCCAGCAGAGAGAGAAGAAAAGAAAACCGACCGAAACTTCATCCTATGCCATGGAGAGAAGGGGCTGAGGTTATGATTTTGGGATTAATAATTATTCTTGGTCACTGTTGTGTTTCTTTTAGAAAACCACACTGTTGGCAAAAGATGTAAATAAGAACAGCAGGCTTTATTGCAGGCTGCATGCAAGGAGGCCACGAGAGGCTGTAATTATATGAACCTGCGACTTCCAGTGACAATAGCGTAAAGCAACAGGGAGGCAATGATGTGCCCTGTGTCGTAACACTGATGTAGATCATTAAAGCGCCTCTTATCATGGATCTCTCTGACTAACAGGAATCAAAGCAATTTGCAGGTGGTCTGCACATATGTATATTGTTTTTATTTTATGAAAAGCTCCAGTGACTGCCAAAGCCTTGAATGACTATCTGCAAACACCGGAACATCCGGGAGGGCTTCAAACTTCTATTTGTGGTGCTATAGTCTTCCTGTGCTCCCTCTCCTTTAGTATTAGTTTCGGGCCCCTCAGGAAGACAGGTGTGATGGGAGGAAGGCGGCTGGTTGGCATTGGTTAGGAAGTACCCAGCATCCCACCCTGGTGCCCGCAGCTCCTACCTGGGTCTCAGGCACAATGGGATTCTGCCCAGGAGCAGCACTGAAGAAGGTGGACAGAGGGGAGGAGATGATGATTGGATCAGGCCGGACAAAGCCACTGAGGTCACAGCTGGGGATGGAGTTCTCCTCCGTCTTCATCACTAGGGTGTCCATGGCATGAAAGCTATTCCACGGCAGCCACACGGTGCGCTCCTGGCTCATGAAGGGGGCTCGCTCAAAGTGCAGGGTCAGGGCGGCACCCCCGTTGGCAATCAGGTCAAACCTGGAGACAGGTAAATGGGTTCTCTGAGAGATGCTATGGGTAAGTTAATAATCCTCTCTGAGCCCAAGTTTCTTCATCTGTATAATGGGAATAATGATACTGACACACGGTGTCTGAAAGAATGTAACATTGGGCTGGGGCTGTAGCTCAGTGGTAGAGCGCTTGCCTCACACATGTGAGGCACTGAGTTTCATCCTCAGTACCACATGAAAATAAATAAATAAACAAAAAAATAAATATTGTGTCCATTTACAACTAAAGAATATTTTTAAAAAAAGAATAAAATATGAAGACCCCAGAGTAGGCACGAGCCAACTATGTCCCATGGGGTGAGTCTGGCTCACCACCTGTTTTGGCAAATAAAGTTTTATTGGCACACAGCTATATTCATTTGCTTATGTAACCTCTATGGCTGTTTTCCTGCCACAGTGACAGTGCTGAGTTGTGGCAGCAGAAGCCACATGGCCAGCAAAGCCTAAACTATTTACTCCCTGGCCCTTTGCAGAATGTGTTTGCTGACCTCTGGTGTAAAGCACTTAGCACAGCGCAAGGCTGAGAGAAGTGTTCAGCAGACAGCGTGGTGACAGTGACGTGATGCTCGGACATTGGCAGGGGCTCACAGCACCATGCTTATAGCCAAACTCCATTCTGCTTCTGTCTCTGGCAATGATTCTTTCACTGTATTCCTGTTTGTTCCTGATGATCTGGGTGGAGGTGACCCACCAAGAGGATGAAAATACAAAAGCTCTGCTTTTCCCATTTCACAGAAAGGTAGGAGGTCAACAGAGAGTACCCTGCCTCCAACTCCCGGCTGTACTCCTCTGGAATCTTCAGCTTTTTGCAGAAAGCAGCTCTTCCATCCTGCTTCTATCAGAATCCCTACCGCTTGGATCAGAGTGAAAATACACTGATGACTGGCTTCATCCAATTCTGGTAAAATAACTGCTGTTTTCTAACAGATGTAAAATAAATGACCGAGGACCACATAGATATGAAGGTCAATATCACAGTACATTTAGTATGACAGTTTACATATGAATTTGTTTATATATGTATTTCCTGGGTATGCACGCTGTTGGGGAAGGATTTGCCTAAGCTGTACAAGAGACCCAAATGCCTTGAAGCAACATGGTTCCTAACTGGCAAGAAAGAATCAGCTGAAGAGTGTGGCCCATGCTATACTTATAACAGATTGTGGGATTCCTTGGAGCATTCCCAAACACGGCCTGGGACTTGCACGGCTTTTCAACCTGAGCAAACTGAAGAGGCACTGATCCAGGAGTTTGAACAGATGATCTTGGAGGTGGATTTGGATCCTAATTAGCCAGGGAGCATCTGAGGGGACAGGGGAGTGGAAGGGACAGACAGCAGAGGGAGGACTCAGAAGTGTCTTGTGCTGTTTCACAGGACTTTACAGAATTGCCTCAAGGCTGTTAGTTCTTCACGAGCACTGACTTCCAAGAATGAACAAGGCCCCAAAGATCTTTGTGCAGTATCCGTTAACCATTCCAGTGCTTTTGAATAATTGGATTTGGCCATAGAAACCTCTGAGTAGAGCTACCAGACAGTTAATGACTGCAGCTGGTCCTCCACTTATGTTGGTTTTTACTTATGATTTTTCATAACGCTATGAAAGTGATCTGCAGTCAGTAGAAACTCTAAGCACATCTGATCTCTTCCTGAGTTACCAACGTGAGGTCCAACAGTCCCGCACTTGCAGTGGCAGGGAGCCATAGTTCCCAGTCCATCACCAGGGCAAATAACCTGCTGCGCACTATGTCGCTAAGCAGGGATGTTTGGTAGGTCAGGTAGAATTCATGCATTTTTAAAAAATGTCACTTTCTTTATTTTTTGATATCTGAACTAAACTTCTTTTAAAAATATATATATTTTTTGGTTGTTGATGGACCTTTATTTTATTTATTTATATGTGGTGCTGAGAATTGAACCCAGTGCCTCACGCATGCTAGGCAAGTGCTCTACCGCTGAGCCCCGGCCCCAGCCCTGCATTTTTGACTTATGATATTTCAACTTACGATGTGCTTGGGATGTAAGGCACTGTAAGTTGGACATTGGTACTGAGGATTGGATGTGAATCCTTAGACCCCTCCTTTGGGTCTCAGTGTTGGAACGGTAAGGTGGATCTACTGTAGGCTGGTGGCTTTTAAAACTGTCTGCAAGGCTTAGGACAGTAGGGAATAACTAGACTCCTCGCCAGAGAAAGCCAAGCTCACAGTTCTCACCTCCCATGCTATTCCCAGGATTTCTCAGAGTCTGGTTTTATAGAAAAAGTGCTGCATCAGGTTTACAGTGATGGATGCTTGCTTCCTTGGCAATGGCTAGGACAGCTGTGTGTGTGTAAGAGTTTCCAGTGCAGAGTCAGTGTTTTCCCCTTCCTACAGACTTCTTATTTTCTTATTGTGCATTTAACTTTTGACTTGCTGCCCGGTAGGTTCAGGCAGAGGCAGAGCTCTCTTCTTGGTGGGGGTGAATGGGCGCACATTCCCAATCAGAAGATCACTGGGGACTGTTGCCTCCTTCACACAGCAGGGAGACTGCTAAATGTACTTAATTAGACTTCTCTGATTACAGCCCACCCCCTCAAAACTGTAGCGAAAACAACACAGCTCCTAGAGCCACAGATGAAAGCAGAAGGGGATCACCACAGGACGCGGTGTCGTGTGGATTCTTGTCACCCTGCACTGCCTTTGATTTAAAATCGGAGTTAGTTTCTAAGAAACTACCTTCTTTCTAGAATCTGCCTCCACCCCCCAGCACACACAGGACAACATTTGTTTTCTGGTTGGGATACCACACAGGAAAGCATGGAGTGACTTGGGGGAATCCTCTCTGAAGGTCTGGTCTGGTGGCCACCTCACACAGGGAGCCACATAAACTCAAGCTGACTGCACCATGGCTCTCCGCCTCCGCACTCAGCCCTGGACAGGTCCCAGCCCACAGTGCTACTTACGTGCCATCCTGGCGGGTGATGGTGTAGCCATACTTTGGGTACTTAACAAAAGACACATTCACACCGACCAGGGGAGTCCCATCTGTAGTTACTACTTGTCCTCGGATGAGAGATACCAAGCTGGGAGAGAAAGAAACAGAGGTCTTTGAGCCACATGCAGGAGAAACCGATGAAGGGGTGCTGAGTTCTCTTTCCTTATTGCTACTGCTCCCTCATCTGCATCTGGTCCCCAGGCAAGGAGAAGACCTTCAACATGAATTTCTAGCTCCACATGACCATGTCTGTACAGAGAGATGGGCAGAGGGGAAGTCTCAATGTTTTGCTTTTCCTAAGAACAAAAATTCTGACATTCGAGGTGAAATCCCTTGGGCAGCCTGGCCCGTCCCAGGGCTGGACAGTGGTCTCCCGTGTGCTTTCTCTCCAGCCTTGGCTGGGTTCCACTGCTTGATGCAGTCTGGCTTCTGCTTGGCCCAGGCTCCAGGCTGCCCTCATCCCTCATGTGCATGCCTTCGCCTGGCACATGGAGCATTATGCTCGGGTGAGAGCTTCCCCATCTGCCTGCTCATTTCCTAATTTGGTGCTGGAGCAAGGCCATGCCATGCTCCTCCTCCGGGCTGGGAGTCGGGGGCGCAGGGCAGCGCACACAGGTTTTATTATGAGGCTGGGATGTATACATACATAGTTTTTTGCTGCCCTCCAAGAGCAAAATTTCTCCCAATCTATAAAAGCCTGAGGAAAAGAGAACATTGGAGATATATTTCTTTCTGGTGAAAATAGCTTGGATTCTGGATTGCATGTAGCTACATATTTTTCTCATGTCAAGTTCCAACTGTCCTGGGGGGTGGGTGGTTGAAATCTGACACTCGCATTTTTTTTTTCCTGTTGTTAGGGAAAGCTCTTTCTTTCCAGACCACAGTAACTAGAATTTTCCCAACAATGCCAATTTCCAACCAACTTCCTCTGGGAAACCCTGCACCCAGCCATAGAGATGCTACAATATAGGTTGAGCATTCCTTATCTGAAATGCTTGGGCCCAGAGGTGTTTCAGGCTTTGGAATTTTTCAGATTTTGGAATATTTGCATGTACATAATGAGATATCTTGGGGATGGGACCCAAGTCTCAACACAAAAATTCATTTATGCTTTCATATACATCTTATATACATAGCCTGAAGATGATTTGATACAATACTTTAAATAATTTTGTGCATGAAATAAAGTTTCATGATATGGAACTTCCCACTTAGGGAAGCCATACTTTGGGTACTTAACAAAAGACACATTCACCAGGCCACGCTGGTGCTTAAGGTATTTGGGATTTTGGAGCATTTCAGATTTTGAACTCTGGGGTTAGGGGCGCTCACCCTGTATTCTACCCAGAGCCATGTCTCCTGTCACCTGAATCCTCTAGACTTCATGGAGAAATGAGACAATGAGAAGCTCCACATCTTGCCCTTGAAGATACAGGGCAATTTGGCGAAAGCAAAGAGGTTCTCAGGCTCCCGGGTTCCTGGACACACTCCCAATTTCTGGAGTAGGCAATCAAGCTGACCCATTCTTTGCCAGAATCTTGTCAAGATTTTTGGAATGCATTTACTTTTGCAATCCCAAGTGTCCTGCAAACTGGAGGGAGGCTGTCTCCAAGCATCTCTCTTTCTATTAGTAATACCCCCCACTGTTCAACTCCAACCCTTTGACGATCTCAGGGGTGTTTAGACTGTTCCACTGACAGCTCTAATTGTCTGCTACTGGCTGCCTAACAAATGAATCTCATTTTTAGCTAGTTCCAACCACAATGCTAGAGTCTTTTGAAAGTAGAAAACTAATTTATGAAAATAATCCTTTTGTTCAATTCCATTTTCTTATCTTAGCTCAGACTTAGATTTCTTTAAGGCCTTACCAGACACTATTTTAAAATTGATGATGTGTGTTGATGACCACAAGGTACACAGTGGTTGTGATAAGAAAACAAAATCGGAAGTACATTCCACAGTGGGTTTCTTCCCCCCCCCCTTTTTTTAAAAAAAAATTTCTTTTTACAACTGCTATTTTTTTAAAGTCAGTCCTGTAGCACAAGACTGTGCAGAGCACCATAGGAATAAAAGGGGCTGGGCTGCCTGAGATTTCTACCCTTCTATTTTTCTAATTCTTCATTGTTGCTGGCTTTCTATCGTTTCCAGGCAGCCAATTTGCAGAAAAGATTCAGCTAAGACATGCTATCAGTTCATTTCTATTTATGATTATTGATGTGTAACAATTATCACATTATCTAGATAGTGAGATCCGCTCTATAAATTATAGTGGTGGAGTCAAGGCATTTTAGTTATTTTTGTATGCCATTATCTAGGGAACGCCTTTGAGAAGTCTTGAATTAAGTTCCTTTTTACTCCTGGCTTTGTCCTTCATTATTTGTCAGGCAATGAGGTACTGAAATCCACATGCTTACTGAACTTCGACCTGCGCCTTGGAGTACAGTTTGGTATTTCGTGGATCTGGGCAGACAAGCTGGAGTGGATCATCAGAGCTCCAGAGAATTCTCCATGGCAACTTTCTTTTGCTCAGATCTCTGGGCTGGGATAATCCCCTGAATATTTTTTGGGGTCCCTGCCTGCCCCCCTGCATATTGGCCCTCACTTAAGATGCCTTCTGGCAATGGTAACTGTTGCTGGGGAGGAGAGGAGGAAGTTAGAAGGGATAGGTAGAGGAAGAGGATGAAAAGGAGACTGTTAGGATTTAGGGTAGAAATAATGAAATGTAAATTAGGGAGCAGATGGAAGTTGACCAGGGGTCTTTGGAGGATGTGTTCAGAAACCCTCCCAGAGTTAGGAGCAGAGGAAACACTTCCTTTTTGGTCAGAGAGTTGTGGTTTGTTTGTTTGTTTGTTTGTTTATTTATTTATTTATTCATTCATTGTTTATTTATTCTTCTATTAAAACAGCAATATACTGTGAGTAGAATGTGATACCTATTCTAATGGTGCTCATCTAGCAAATGAGGTTTATGTGCTCAATGTGACACAGTTAGGAAGTGTCAGGGTGGAAATAGAAGAGGGTGGAGATCACCGTTTCTCTTGCATTATTATTTATTTTTCTACTTTATGTTTGGTAACATCAGAACAGGGAAGCTGAAATCGTTGACTTAAGGTGATTTTGTTAAGCAGTCTATTCAAAATGGCTGCCGATAACTGGGACAGCCCAACTTTCCAGAGGATTCTAGGAGGCTTCGGAATGGGCTGCACCAACTCCTACCCTTTCCTGTGCCATCGAGGCTAGACTCTCAGGGAGGGGTGGGGACAATCATGGCCCCATGGTGTCTCCTCCTCCCCATGGTGTTTCCTCCCATGGGGACAGTCATGGCCCCATGGTGTCCAAAATGGGAGTACCAAGAGAATCACCAATTAAGCGCCTGTGAAAAGTGAAGTCTAATATTCCCCGTCCTGCTGGGCCTGAGAAACAGGCCTTCCTGAGGATGTAGGCTGGGTGAGGAGGAGGAGGAAGGGGAAGAGGAGGGCAGTACATTTCAGAGGGATATCCTCTGGTGTCCTGTTGCATAGGAGGGGCACAAGACTGGGCAATAGTAAGGTGTTTTATATTGCAAAATAGCCCAAAGAGAGGGTTTTAAATGTTCCTACCATAAGGAAATGACAAATGTTTAAGGTGATGAATATTCTATTTTTTTTTTTTAAAGAGAGAGTGAGAGAGGAGAGAGAGAGAGAGAGAGAGAATTTTTTTAATATTTATTTTTTAGTTCTCGGCGGACACAACATCTTTGTTGGTATGTGGTGCTGAGGATCGAACCCGGGCCGCACGCATGCCAGGCGAGCGCGCTACCGCTTGAGCCACATCCCCAGCCCCGAATATTCTATTTTGTCAGATTTGATCATTTCACAATGTACGGATGAGTCAGAATGCTACATTACAACACAAGAATATGTACCAAATATGTCCCATTAGTATATGTCAACCAAAAAAAAAATTCAAAATTTAGAAAAAGAAATAGAGAAGAAAGGTGGAGGATGGGGTGTGGGAGAGAATGGTGCATGAGGGGGCTGTCAGAAGGACAAGGGATCAGGACCATTTCGCTCAAGTTCCTAGATGCTAGAGGTTTTGTGGATGAGGACCCCAGCAGTTTTGATTTTTCCTCATGAAGGGGCACAGAGATGGAGCGGGGTAACACCAAGAAGACCTTTCCCCATGTCTTACACCACCAGATGGGGATCTGGGCCCATGGAGACGGAGATCAATCATGCCCAGTCAGGCCCCTCCTGTCCTTTCCTTCTACCCTCCGATGCACATGGTAGAAGGAAGGTACCTAGAAGGTAAGAGGGGATGGATGGTTGGGAGGTGCCTCACGGTGAAATCTTCCCTTTACTCTCGGGGCACAGTTCCAACTTGTCCTGGCCTGAAGGGAAGGGCCAAGGTGGCCACAAAATAAATTCAGAATTTGACCCTAGAATATTCATAAAACCTCAAATCAGCAACCCAGAGCAAAGACAGACTGGGGAGAATGAGTGGCCCCTGCACATAATGGGCCACGAGGAGACGCCAGGGGTGGAGCTGCTGTGAGCATCGAAGTCATTGGCACATCTCTGGCTTGTCCTAGGTGCTCAATACATTCTCCCCACTGGCATCATCTTGACTCCAAGATGCCAGGATGATAGGTTATGTTATCAACTTAATAACAGCTGTCAAAAAGCCTCTACTGAATGAACTATTTAAGCAATGCTCAAACAAAAGTCACTCTCAGAGGCATTGTAAAGGGAGATTTAAAAGAATGACAAGAGTGTCATAAAATAATAGATCATAACAATGATCTCAAAACGGGGGAATCCACAGGTATCTCCAGCAATTCTGGATCGAAGGCGGCCAAGTCCTACAGCGTGCACCGGGCTCTCTGCTGGAGCCTGGAGTGAGGGAAGGGCTTTCTAGGAGCCTGGCAGGGAGCAAGCCTCAACTGGGCCATTTCCAGGCCAACGGGGCCCATGGAAAGGGAGGAGCACTTCCCCCTGCCCCAGTGTGGGGGGGAGCTGGTGACCGCAGCAGCCTGTGGGGACACAGGGTGCTTACCTGCTGTTGAAGGGGTTGTCTCCAGGAATGATGTGGGTGCTGTCCTTGCCTGCCAGGAGCTTGATGCGATCGTAGAAGGACTTCACAGCTGGCCACTCCGTCTGGCCCTGCTGAATGATGTCCATGGGGTCCCGGGAGCCCCGGCAGAGAGGGCTGTTCTGACAGGCCGTCTGCAGGCAGCAGTCGGGGTCCAGGCAGTCCACCAGGCCATCTGGAGGGGCAGAGGCAGAGCCAGGGTCAGTGGATTTCATGGCACTCAGCCGCTTGGAGATGCTAACACTTGTCACCGTCCCACCTTCCCCAGGGCCTTGAATTGGCAGGTTCCGCACAGCAAACCTCGTATAATTCCAACCTATGTGCATAGAAAATAAAGGACTGAAAGGACGTGACTGAAAATGTTGACAATCATTGTCCCTAGTAGCAGATAAGTGGGTTTCTATTGGCTTTCTTGATGACATGTCTCCAGAATGTCTTCCTTCTTCTACTATGAGCCAGGGTTATTGGAGCAGTTGGAAATAAAAAATAAAAACGTTGCTTTTAAATAACATTGCACAAATAACAACTGATGGCCAGTTCTCAGGGGCCGTGCTAACGGGAACACAAGCAGTCAAAACGTGTGGGACACCTAAGTCTCACTTCCATGGAGAAAAGAATTCCATTCCTGCTCCCCTAAGCCAGGGAGGGAACTGCTGAGCAGCTGGAAAACCAGGCGCTGTGTGTTGGGTTTTCCAGATCCTGTGCAGAAATGGCCTTGACACAGGAACCTGAAAGTTAAGCCACCAGTCCACCTGCTGCTTCTGGTTCTGCTCTCTCACCTGTCGGCAGGACCTCCAGCATTCAGATTTACTTGCCTGGATTCCTGCCCCTCTCACATCCCCATCCCTGGGATGATTCCTACTTATCCATCTACAATTCATAAACACACATTTACATGCATCTACTTGCTGGATGAGCCAAAAATCATGGCTCCTGTCCTTAAAAAGTGGACAGGATGGTGGCAGAAGCAGACAGACTGGCTCATAGCTTGAGACCTGGTTTAGGTGTGGCCTCCCCATCCAGGAAGCCTTCCTGATGATGCCCTTGGCTGGGTTTGTTATGGACTGAATGTGTGTGCCCCCAGATCCGTAAACTCTAACCCCCAATATATGGTACTAGAAAGTGGGGCCGTTGGGAGGGAAATCAGCACTGGAAGTGGAACCTGAAAGGGATTAGTGACCTCGTAAATGAGACTTCTGAGAGTCCTCTGGCTTTCTTTCTGCCCTGTGAGGTCACAGGGAGGAAATGGCCATCTATTAATTATGAAGCAGATCCTCCCCAGACACCAAATCCACCAGCACCTTGATCTTGGGCTGCTCATCTTCTAGAACTGCAAGAAATATGTGTTTGTTGTTTAAGTCACTCGACGTCCGGAGGTTTTGTTACAGCTGTCCCAATGAATGGACACAGCTACTCCTACAGTGTGCATCCCTGACCAGAGATTTTTAAAGAATGGCTCTGCGTTGAAATCCTAGGGGGAAAATCAAGGACACACTCCAGACCCTTCAGAGACAGCACTGGGGGCAGGGTCTGGAAGGCACATTTTAATCACAATTTTCAGGTGATTCTAATGCACACAAAAAAAATCTAGAAATGGTTGTTGTTAACACCAGCTTCCTTGTGCTGGAATTAATTATCTCTTTATGCTTGCCTCCCTGAGTGGAAAATGAGCTCTGTGAGGAGAACATTGTCTTATTAATTTCTACATTCATGTTTTGCTTAGTGCCAAACACTAATGTTTGTTGAATGAATAAATGACTGCTTCCCATTCCTCACATCTGTTAGAGCTAGGGACAGGAAAGTTCTGGGCAGTGTCCACTCCTTGGGATTTCCTGTTAGAATGGATCTGTTGGCCAATCCTTATTCACTCTGCTGGGAATTGATTGAGAATAAACTTGCTTACACCTCCTGGATTTGATAGCAAGGCATTTTTCTGGCCCTAATCAGCACCACAGAAACAGGTTCTCACACCCAAGGCTGTGCTATGACCGACTCCTGTACTAGGATGCCCAATCAGAGGCCTGGTTGTGTGCTTTAAATTTACTACAATGTAAATTTTTTGGCATTATGTTTTACGTTTGGTTCTGCTAATGAAATTGAAATATATAATTTCACCAAAGTTCCACTGTCATTTAGCAATTAATGTACAATTATTTTAATGCATTACTTCCTTTTTAGCAAACAAACAAATCAGGAGGTTGCATGTTTTGCTTGGCTTTCAATGACTAAGCCTAGCCTCTCATTTTCCACACGGGCAAATGCCGCTCCGTGCCTTGTAACACATTTAGATTTACAAAAAATTTCCTAGAAATTCAGGCACAGGGGAGTGAGCAGGCACGCACACTTTAAATTTAGGAACTTTCCAAATCAAGGCTCCAAATGTTTCAGCCGACTGAATCAGCTACTCCCCAGAGCACGGAAGACTCAGACCCCAGAAAGACCCAGAAACCATGCTGTATCCAGTAGGAGGACTGAAGTCCCACATCAGGTCCACATCCCATTGTCCAATCTGGACTCAAGGGCCATTGGCAGAATAAGAAAAAAAAAAAAAAGGAAAACTATAATTGCACAGAATTCTGCCTTGACCATCACCTCCGGCACACTGCTTTCTCTAGACAGAAATAGTCCACCACGGAATGCTTGCTTCGTATTTTAAAAATAATCCACTGAGCTACGTTGGCAGTGCTTCATTCTGCAGCCTCAGAAACTTCCCAGGTGAGAAGGAACCCACTGTTGTTAGTATTATAGATTCTTTTAAGGTCGCCGGCCTCTTCCCATTAGGACTTCCATCCATCTCAGCGGCCTTTCCCCTCACCTCTGGTCCATACACCACCCACTCCATATTCCCAGCCTGAGGGCCTCTTGCACTCAGTGCCTTGAGAGAGTTTGTCCACTAAGTTCTGTGTACTTTCCTCCCCACCTGTTCCTGCCTGCCATCTCCCTGGGCTGCAAACTGCCTCCAAACTCCAAATCTCCAATTTCCCCACTGTTTTGTTAATTCTGGGTTTTCTATTCAAGAGCCTGTCTGTCTGGCAGGAGATGGCCTAAACATGTCAGCAACTGCAGACGACAAATAGGAAAAAAGAAGAAAAAAAGGTCTCAGTGATTTCCTCCTGCATATTTACAGGTACCTGCTCCAGAGATGGCACATCTGGGGTTCTCTCCGTGAGTACGTGCGAGCATACCTTATGCCTACGATGATCTCATCACGCTGCGTGATTATGGGCTGCCGAGGCCCAACACTTTCCGACGGCACTGTGAACTTTAAATTGGCACTCCAGTCTCCCAGTGGCCTGTCAGTCATGAGAAGCGCATCTCCATGCCAGCCAGCCCCTTGGATGCAGTCTGACATTGCAATCTTCAGTAAATTACCCTGTCACTGACAATCCCGCAGTTATCTCGCAAACAATCAAGCAGCAATCAAACTGTTCTGAATCACCAGTTCAGGACCTAAGAGGCCTCCGATGTCTCCATTCAACAGCGGCGGGAAGCCGCCCGGCCCTCCTATGGCATCGGGCGATTTCTTTATTTATATTTCTCCCTCCTTATTTGTTTGTCTGGCTGCCTTTCCCATGGGGAGGGTGGTGGGAGAGGTATGCAGGGGCCGTGGGGCCCCGAGTCTGACTCGGCGGTTGTGGGGAAGCGCACTTGGGGCTGCCCTGTGGGGTACACGGTGGTGGCACACATCGGTGTCATCTTCCTTCTCTCTGAAATGTGGTCAAGGAGAATTGTCTAGGTGCCTCTGTCAAAGCCCATGCTAAGTCACAGCCCTTGCTGAAGTCTACACTTATAGATCATATAGAAATGGCAATGGCAGTTTCAGGGAAGGGTGACATGGAAGAAGCTTTCTGGGAACAATATGAGACATTCTTTCCATTACTGTTGATAAAGAAAAATCAGAGAATCTCCTCTAACCGTCTGGCAATGTGAAGCAGAGATCAGGGTTAATTATTGCTGAATTGAATCCTTTGGATTATAAGTCCCAGTGTAAAAAGCCAAAAATTCTACAAAGAAGATACGTGCAGAGGTAAGAACTTGGTCTCTAGAACCAGATGGATATGAGGTTCAAGTTCACCTTCCCTAGTCCCTAGCTGTGTGAGCAAGGGAAGTTAAACAACCTTGCTGAGCCCCAGTTTCTTGCCTTTAAAGCTGAGTTTATCAGCTGGGCATGGTGGTGCATGGTGTAATTCCAGTGGCTTGGGAGGCTGAGGCAGGAGGATTGCAAGTTCAAAGCCAGGCTCAACAACCTAGGGTGACCCTAAGCAACTTATCAAGATCCTGTCTCAAAATAAAAAAAAAAAATAAAAAAGGGTTGGGGATATGGTTAAGTGCCCCCAGGTTCGATCCCTGTTATATATATAACACCCACAACAAAAAAAACAAAACAAAAAACGGTTGAGTTATCACAGTACCTGTACCATAGGGTTATGTGGTAGGGAATAAATGATTACACACATACACACACACATCATCTGTCTGGCAAATAGTATGTGTTTAATAAACCACAGGTATTACTATAAGCTTTACTATAAAAACTCACTGAAGGTTTTTAACTCTTAGTTTATAAAATCTGGACATTAAAATAGATGAAATTAAGGGCTGGAGTTGTGGCTCAGTGGCAGAGCACTTGCCTGGCATGTGTGAGGCTCTGGGTCCCATCCTCAGCACCATAAATAAATAAATAAATAAATAAAAGATCCATTTACAACTAAAAATATTAAAAATATAGACAAAATTAATATCTCCTTATATTTTGAGTCAATCACTAGTATGGACTCTGGGCTGGATGAATCTAGGCAAACATGCCAGACTGTGTTTCCAAATAGTGACAGGTTGATAACAATTAATAGTGATAATAGACGCAATAGAGGGGCATTGTCCCATGTTCTTGATTTAAACCTTCTTGGCAACTTTGCAAAGCAGAATAATGTCACTCAAGAATTTCATGCTCTGGTTTCTAGATTTTAATCTGAGGATTGGCTTCTACCACCTAGCTGGTATCTGGGGAATTAACTGCTCCATGCCCCAGTTTCCCTCATATGTAAAATGGAGATGATGGTGATGACGTTAGAGAAGTGGTTAATTCTTGGTCCTCTGTATCTGCAGTTTCCTTATCTGTGGATTCAACTAACCTTGGAGGCCTCTGGCGGTTCTGTGTTGAGGAAGTACAGATGATCTTCCTTGTAATCATTCCCTAAACAATACATTGCAACCACTATTTAGACAGCATGCTTACATTGTATGGTAAGTCATCTGGAGACAATTTTTAATGATCAGGAGGATGTGTGTGGTTTTAAATGCAAACACGACACCATTCAACATGAGGGCTTCGGCATCCCAGGGTCCTGGGATCACTCCCTGTGGGGGCTAAAGGATGACGCACAGTGTCTGGAGCAGAGCCTGGTACAGTGTCCTGCACCGGCATCGTCTCACAATCAACCTGTCACCCATCCTACAGAGGGTGAGACGGGGCAGAAAGAGGATCAGTAAGGTACCCAAGTCCCTGAGAAGCAGCTTGGATGAAAAGGGAAGGAGAGTTTTTTTCCCTCCCAAAGGAGTCTGAAGACGGCACCAGGCCCCTCAGAGGGGGCCATGTGGGCGGAGTGAGATGCAGTCACTTCTGCAGGCCCTTGTGCTTCTCCTGCTGGGAAATAGCATGACTGACTGGTCCAGGTGAGCGTCTGTAAATGAGTCGACGTGAGAGACTAGATGCTTTGGGGATGTGTCCCTGGCAACCAGGTGGCTGAGGACCCTGCTATGCATCGGTGAGATTCAATGCCCTCAGCTTGTCGTACGGCACAGGAGGCCTGTACCTGTGCTGGCTGGAGGTTTGTGTCAGTCATTTCCAGCCCCTGCCTTGTTTGCTCTGCTAGATTTTCAAGGCGTTCCTAGGTAGTGGGGAGACGTAAGCTCAAGGCCTTCATTGAGCGCCTATTAGTAAAGCCAACACTCAGTGTGGCGGGCCCCTGCCCATGGGGGCAGTACAGCAAGCAGCCACAGTCAGCATCTGGACATTTCAGAGTTGGCTGAAACACATACGTCTTTTTACCTGAAGGAGACTGCCTGAGTCTTTGCATGAACCCTCTTACAGAGAAGGCCCTGGGAATGAGAGAAACTTTATTTCACTTGTGTTCCTCTTTGATCCCTGTAAACTGGGCAGCTTACGGAGAGTCGGTTGGAAGCATTTTGTTCAGTCTTTGGAACCCCTTGCTCCCTGTGGTTTGGTGTGCAGGTGATTCCCTCTCCCACCTGCGTGAACTCTGTGGCTTTTCTAAGTATTAAAGGCTTCAGAGAAACACCTAAATTGACTTTTCTGAGTTCTATTTTGTGACAGGATGACTCAAATTGATGCCCACACTCTACCGCAGGTGCCACAGACGGCTCTGGGAGTACCTAAAGGCAGCCCCAGGCTGGGGACAGGTCAAAAGCTCAGATTTTAAAACATTAGCCCTACTTTGCCCAGACTGTGGTTTGCAGCGAAGCACCACCAACCACCAAATCTACCTTCCCTACTCCTGGGGTCAGGAGGCCATAAAGTGGATTGGCTAAAAACACGGGCTTTGAAGGGGAAAAGCTGGAGTGGGATGGAGGAGATCGAGCAAATAGAAGGCAGACCAGTAGAGGAGGAGGATTAGGGGGAGGAAGGAGGAACAGGAAAGGAGAAGGACTGGGAGTGAAATCGACCAAATTCTGTTATGTGCTCATATGAATATGTCCCAATGAATCCCAGTATTACACATAACTATAATGCACCAATAAAAAAAAAAACTCGGGCTTTGAAGACTATACTATGATCCATTTACAAGATAGTCAAGAACAGGCAAAGTCAATCAATTATGATGGAAAGTCAGAAATTGTAGCTACCTTTTTAAGGAGGTATTGACTGGGAAAGGGCCCAGGGGAAACTTTCTTGGGGCTGGGTGTGTTCTCAATAATCATCTTGGTCATCTGGCTACATTGGTGAACTTACAAAGTGGGGGTAACAATGGTGCACCTCACAGGGATGTGGGGGAGAGTGATGGAGATGACCCACAGATGGTCCTTAGAAGAGTTAGGGGCACCTGATCATGACTAAGGGCCTCTGAGTAATTTCTCCTCCTCCTTTTTTTTTCTTTTCGAGTCTTCTTGGCATCACATACTTTGGTTTACCTATACAGAGATAGATACTTGCCAAGTTGTCACTTCTCTAAGAAAAACACAGGCAATGCAGGTGGAGAGCCCAGTAAAGCTTAGGTCCACTGCTTTGAGATCAGATAATAAGGGGACAGTGGAAAGGTAATGAAGCAATGGGAAGAAGGAAAGTGGCAACCATCTGGGACAAGAAGGAAGGAACTTGGGGCCATTTGCCCTTAACGATGAATAAAAAGGAGGGTAGGTGCCTGGCAGGCACTGGTGCTGGCTAGGGTTAAGGCTAGTTACGGACAGAAAGAAATTCTTGAGTACAAAGGAAGTGACTTTGTTTTAGGGTAAGATTTTGTAGGGTCATGCCTAAAGTGTGTGGGACCTTGGGAAAAAATATTTTTGCAGGTCCCTATCTATATAAAAAATTTAAGCCACTTAAATCAGAATTTGGCTCCATCTGGCAATCCAGCATCACATGATAGAGCAAAAGAAATACCTCTCCAGGTAACAGGAGCAATGTGCTCATGGGGCTGTTCTTCAGAGCTGGGGCTGGCCATCAGATCCTAGGGTATGCCATAGCTGCAAATTCTGAAATGACTCAGGCATCTGGTTGACCCCATATGCAGGGGGTGAGGGTAAGTGGTGACAAACAGTTGTAAGTTGCTCTGAAGGGGAGAGACAGGAAGCAGGGCTCATGTGGATCCTAGTCTGGACTGGCTGCTCCTCACGGTTACATGCTGACCCTGGCCAGTCCCCTGCCACTAGGAAAGTACTTAGAAAATCTCAAGGAAGTCGCTCTAAAGGTCAGGGCCAGAATGAATATGGACTTTAGACGTAAGATGTTTTGGTTTTAAGATCTGGTCTGTGACTCGTCATCTACATAACCACGGGGCAAGTGCATGGCTCAGTTTTCCAATCTACAGAATGGACTTCAGAGCACCCACTATTGAGAGGCCCAGAGGTAAGATGGCGCGTGTGAAAGAGATGGTGACAGCTTTAGCACTGAAGAAGGAGGATCTCAAATCAGTGGAGGCAATTCTTAAATGATAGCTCTTGCCCTGCACCAGGGAAGGGCCTGGCTCCATTTGCATTTTACCCGGTTCCTGCTGACAAGTTGGAAGTGAGGGATAATTGAAAGTATTCTGGCTTGATGTAACTAAGAAGTGAAAGGAACGGGCCAGGCTGACTTGATTTAACCTGGCAATATGAGATTAGTTCTTCATTGCCTCTGTTAGGGCTCCCACGTCGCCAGCCCTCGAAAGCAATAGCTGGCTGACAGGGTGCTCATTTGGAAGGTTTCACCTGCCATTAATACCCTGGCTGCCTGATGGACCGTGGTTCCTCAGGCATCCCCCCCTGCCCCTCATGGAGTACTGGCCACACTTAAATATTGTAGAAGGAGACCCGTATTCGCGGTCCTGGAAAGCCTGTTGGAAGTTGTGCTCTTTCTTCTTGCCAATTCTTTCTGTCAGACTTTGAGTTCCGGGGCCAGAGGACCTTGCCCCAAAGCACCTTCAGCATTTCTTATGACTTAGCAAAGGGGGATCAGAAACCTGGCAGAGGGAGGCCCCACTGCAAACTGCGAGGCTGGCTTTCCCCTCCTTTAGGAGGGACGCAGGAAAGAAAGCAAAGCCTATGTGGGAAACCAAGACCTGTCACTGCAAGTGGCCTCGGGCCTGAGGACCTCTCTTCCCTAGGATGCTAGCTGTCCTTCAAGTCATTGGGAGAATTTTTTTTTTTTTGGATTGCTTCTTCACCAGAAACGAAATGAAACAAATGAACCCGAACCCAAACAGATATATCATTGAACCAATGCTTCTCAAATTCCAATCAGCATCAGAATCACTCAGGGATCTTGTTAAAATGGAGACTCTAATAATGGGGAGTTAGGGTTTGCGAACACGGCTGCTCCAAGTGTCAAAATCCCCGGGAGGCAGACTCCTATGCATCACTAGTAAGTCCCTGCTGCCTTCCCCTGGAGTGATATGACACCCGCTTCCTGCTGTCACCCCAGATCTACTGACTTTCTGAGCGTGGAAACTGGGAATCTGCAGTTTTAAGGTCTGTAGATGACTCTTTTCTGCATAAAAGCTCAAGGACTCCTGTAGTGAATTATTGAAAATACCCCTCCAACAGCCACAAGAGTACCAGTGACCCCAGGGCCTGAGATAGTTTTTCCAAATCGTGTCTCTGGCAGGTTCCTTGAAACACAGAGATGGAGGTGAGAGGGGGGATCTGTGTTCAAGTACAGTCTGGGAGACATCAGTTATGCAAAGCAAAGCTCTCCCCGCACCCAGCAGGACTTCTCAGGGTTTCTGACATGTAAACATACACTATAACTGTTTAATACTGCAATGGTGTATGACCATGAACCCCTTTTGTCTCTGATCATCTCTCTGTAGTTGTATCCAGTGCCATACACTTTGAGAAATGCTTCATGAGAACATGGAGCTCTAGGTTGAAAGGCTCTGTCCTTGGAAAGACCCATAAAACCTCCATCTGCTCAACAGTCACGAGTGGATCCCAGCCTTGACTGACTTCTCATAAAGATGCAGGCCATTGGGGACCATGTCTGACAAACCACATCACCACTACTAGCACATCAGAGTCATTGTCCCCTGGCTCCCAGTGCCCAACAAAGCCAATGCATTTCAGCTAGGTGACGATGTCTTGGGGTCAGTAGGATGAGGAAGCATTCATGGGAACCATGTCTGATGAGACTAGTGGTTGGCACTCATGCAGAGCGTCCTAGGCGCTGGGCACCATGCTAAGTACTTTTCCTTCATTCCCTTGCAAATTGCCTCCAGGCATTATTGGCACTGTCATTTACACATGGGGAGTGGGACACTTGGGGAGAGTGAAGCAATTCACCAAGAAAACATGGTTTCTGAGTGGTGGGCTTGGGCTGTGACCCCAGGTGGCTGCCCTCTGTAGCCAAGTCCTGTCTGAAGCTGTCAGGAGGCTGTTCTCCAGGAAAACACGCCCAGTGGCCAATACTCAGGGGCTCCCTTTACCTAAGGCAGGACTAAGTCAAGCAGAAGACTAACCACCTGAATCCACATTGGAAGGCAAGTGGATTTTTGGAACACTGGGATACATGTTCTAGTCTACCTTCCGCCCCAGGGCTTCATGTCCCCAGTTTGCGTTTTAGACTCAGGTGGGTCACGATGGGCTGGCTCCCCAGGGCTGCACAAGCTGCCCTGCGCTTTCCCGCTGTGTGCTGGGCACCTCCTGGCCAGTCATTGTCCAGACATGCTCATGAGGCCCTGGGAGGCGGGTTCAGGAACGGAGGCTCAGAGAGTGAAAGGATCTTGCCCAAGGTCACAAAGCTAGGGAGAAATGATTCCCACCCACCTTGGGGGCCGTCGACCTCCAAAGCTCCTGACTTCTGCTCTTGATTCTTACAGGAGGCTGCAAGGAGCCACAGCGTAGCAAGGTGGATTCTGGATGGCGAAGGACTTGGGGGAGGACTGCTGAGGCTCAGAAAACACCTTCCTTTCTGCTCGCTCTCTTTCTCTCTCCTTCCCCGTCTCGTTCTCTGCCTCTGCCACTCTCCTCCACCCAGAAACAGCCTCCGGGAATGATCTCATTTGATCACAGATTTCCCACCTTGGACAGCCCTGACAGGTTCCCTGGCACCAGCTCACCCTTGTTAGCCGGCGGCCATGTTCTCCACGCCTGAGGGGTTTCCGGCTGCTGCCATCCCCCCACTCTGCCATCACAGACGCCAGTGGCAACAGGGAGCAGGGCCTGTGACCTCGGCCTCCCCAAGTGCGTCTCCATTTCCCCAAATGCCCGCCCTCCGCCAGCCGCTCCTGGCCTCTCACTGCCCCGGGCGTCTCCCCCTTGCTCTGCTCCTCATCAACCTCCATCCCAGAGTCTGCTGACAGGTCAGACAGAGCTGAGCTGATGGCCAGCAGAGCCCAGGCCCGGCAGGGGGTGACAGCCTGGTGGGGTGCCAGACAGTGACCTGCTGGGTCCCTCAGAAAGAAAAGGGGCTGTCACCATCCACGCCTCAGAGCCACAAGCCAGAACGCTTACTTTCTGCCTGAGGGGAGACCTTGTCTCTGGGGTGCGGAGGCAGGAAGGCTGGCACCAGAGCTGAGAGAATGAATAGCAGGGCACCGCCCTTCTCTTTTTCTGGCATTATGAAATACCCCGAGGGGCTGGGGATGTGGCTCAAACTGTAGCACGCTCGCCTGGCATGTGTGCGGCCTGGGTTCGATCCTCAGCACCACATACCAACAAAGATGTTGTGTCCACCGAGAACTAAAAAATAAATATTAAAAATTCTCTCTCTCTCTCTCTCTCTCTCTCTCTCTCTCTCTCTCTCTCTCTCTCCTCTCTCACTCTCTCTTTAAAAAAAAAAAAAAAAAGAAAAGAAATACCCCGACTGCCAGCTGGGGAGGAGGAACCAGACCCGGCAAACTTTCTGCTCTGCTGGGGAGACAGGAGTCACTAATACCTAAACTGTGTCCTTCTAAAAGCGGCCAGTGCTGTCCTCCAGGTACTGGGCTTGGTACTCCCTGGAGATATCTTCTCTGTGGGCTAGGTACCTGGAGCCAACATTGTCCTGTCAATTATGATCACAGGATCTGGAGGCAGGTGACCAGGGTCCAACATACTCTATGCAAAATGTTGGTTGCCACATATTGACTGTGTAGCCTCAGGCTAATGACTTTACCTCTCTGAGTCTTAGTATTTTTCCATCTGTAGAGTATAAATAATAATCATAGTAGTTTAATTGGGTATTTTGAGATATAAGTAAACTGCATAAAGAAGCATTTACAGTATAACCATTTGTTTATTTCCATTTTACAGATGGAGAAACAGTCCTAGGGAGTTAAGTTACTAGGCTTAACTAGGTCAGGTAGCTGCTGGCGAATGGCAAGGCTGGGATCCACACGTGGCCCGACCTCAAGATTGCTGCTCTTTCCCGCCATCCATACCGCTCAAGCCTGCTGTGGTTTGGGATGTCAAGGTCAACGGTCATCCTCAGCAACCTCTGCCTTTCCTCTGATTTCAAAGGGGAACTCGGAATGCGCATACCTCCTGCCTCAACCATAGAAAGTCAATGTGCAGCGCCATTGACTTATTAGATAAGAGAGAAGATGACACCATCGCTGTGTGCTCGTGTCTTACTGAAAAACGATACTACTATGTCTTATATTTGGATTTTATTTGCATAGTAAAATGGTATCAGTGGTGTTTAGTGACTCAGGTGTCATTGTCTAAATGCTTTTTCAAATCCCAAAATGAAATTCATTCATCCCTAAATAATCTACTAAATACCAAGACGATACTGCCTCCTACCCCCAATGCCTCTGATCAAAGTGTGCACTCAGCCAATGCCTGCGACCACGAGTGACCAAGACAGCTAAGGACCCTGTGGTCATGGACATAGACGCTGGAGGAGGAAACAGAGACAATAAACACCTGAATGCATCAGAGACATTGAGTGACAGTGTTTGAAGACACCAAAGGGGGAGAGGCAAAGGAGCAGAGGTGGTTGGAGGAGGGGACTGGCCTTGCAGGGGAGTCAGGGTGAGCTTCTAGGAAGAGCTGATGTTTGGGTGGAAACCTATGTGGCATGAGCCTGCTTTAAGCGGGAGAGCCTCAGGGCAGCTGGCACAGCAGGCCCAGGGCCCAGGGTGGGACTGCATTGTGAGCTGTAGGAGCAAGAAGGCAGGTGTGGGCAGAATGAGGGGGAGGAGGCTGGGCGCAGGGGCACACATCTGTAATCCCAGCAGCTTGGGAGGCTGAGACAGGATGATCATGAGTTCAAAGCCAGCTTCAGGAACTCAGCAAGACCCCGTCTCTAAATAAAATACAAAAAAAGGGCTGAGGACAAATCACCCAGCCCAGCCAAGGTCTGGGAAGTGGTGGTGGAGATGGAAAGATACTAAAATTCCATTGCTTTGATGATTAAGCAAAGAGAACACGAGAGCCAGGTAAGGAATCACTCAGAAATGAACGTGGCGGCATGCGTAGACAAAGATGCCAAGTCAAAGACCAAATGGAACCGTCGCCCTGGCAGAGAGTGTGAGCTGGGACGTGATGGCCTCAGTGTTGCTCATCAAAGGGCCAAGACTTTGGGTGATGGGCTGCAGCTGGGCTGGAATTTTTGCCTTGGGTCTGCCCCTGATGAGCCACAGGTTTTGTGAGAGAACGTGGCAGAAGTAACGACAGGGGAGGCTTGACCAGCGACGGGAGCGTCCCCTTCCTGCACCTGTGTTCTCATGGATTCCCTTTCTCCTTCCTGAGCCCAGATGCAGCCGCATTAGATGCCCCAGCAAATGGGATGTATAACTACTCTCAGAAGAAGGTCTGAAAGGAGAATGGACAAGGTCACTGAGAGCCAGGACAACTGGGCTCCACCCTTAGCTCTTGACTTTGGGCCAGGGGACCTGCAGCCCGTGAGTTTCTTCGCTGGTTAAATGAAACCTTGTAAATGTTGGCGACTCACTCAGAGGTTTTTGAAAACCTATGCAAGCCAAACAGAGCATGTCAGTGAGCCACTGGTTTGTGATCTCCGAGGGAAGTTATCCTTCCTCCCAGAGCCAGTGGGGCAGGAGGGAAGGAAATGGATGACCACAGGAGCAAAGGAGAGTTCTGATTTTGAAGGTACACACCCCTTGATATGAGAGCTTCTGAGTGGGGGGAGGCGTAGGTGTTTGGAGTCCCTGAAGGTACATCATACAGGGAGATACAACGCTCAAGCTGTCGCTTAAATATCGAGGCATGAAGGTGCTTTCTAAGAGTTCTCTAGTCACACCTCACAAGAGGCCTGTGAGGTTGCTGTCCTTGTTCCCAGAGTTTCTACCCAGGTCTTTCCAAAGCTCAAGGACCCCAAAAGAAAAGGGCACAGCAAACCCTGCTGTCCAGGCAAGCACGGTCCTAAAGGGACAAATGGGAGGTGCAGTGGAATGGCACCGAGGGTACCAGGATGCTTCTCTCCCTGCTCGCTCTTTCCACATGTGTCCTTTATTTTGACATTCTTGAGTCACCATCAACCTCCATCACCATACCTCAGTGAGCTCAAGCATGTCCCCAGGGCCCATGGACCAATCAATAGGCCATCACCTTAGGATTCAGAATTGCTTGGTCTGACTCTTCCTAGGAGGTGGCCCACGGATGCCACCCTGGGAGGAATCATTGTGGCGGCACTTGAGCTCCTGTCAAAATGATGTGCTGGTGGCTCTCGGAGTCAGCGCATCTGAGCTCTTGTTGGAGACACACATTCTTGAACCCCAAAACAGACCCACTAAATCCAAACTCAGTGCATGAAGGCCGTGCATGAAGGCTTTCGTGTGATTCTGACGCTTGCTGACACGGAGAACCACTGTCCTGTTCTGCGTGCAGTTACCCATTTATACCCAGCAGCCCTCTTTGAGGTAGGAACCAGCCTTGGTCCTTCTCAACAGAGGAGACGCTGAGGCTCAGTGAATTGGAGTGACTTGGCTGAGCTCACCCTGTAAGTGCAGAAGCTGGTACCTGACCCGGAGCTCTCTGAACCCAGCACCTCCACTCTGCACCATCCAACTAGGCTGCCTCTTCCCTCTGAGTGTTAAAAATGTACACAAAGAATGGAGGAAAGATAAACAAAGGCCACGGTGTGAAGGTGTGCGTGGCTCAGGGGCCATGCAGGCAGGTATGTCCGCCTTCTGTCTGGTGGTGAATTTGGAGACCAATAAGAGGGGAGGAGAAAGCAGCCACTCTGGATGTGTTGCCCTGCGCCTCGCCCCGCCCCCTCCACCAACATGGTACCTGCTCAGTCTGCTCCTGCCCTGCCCCCACAGCCTCCCTCAAGCACACACTGCTGCAGTGGGGCCAGCCTCCTCCAGGGTCCCCAACAGGCATGGCTGTCCCTTGCTCCATGCTTCTGCTTTGGCTGTTCACCCCAGTGCTTCCCCTCCTTTCTTGCTGAATTCCTCTGTATCTCTCAAAATCGAAGATTCATTTTCTTTGGAGTCTTTGATGCCCATCCTCTGGGTGGCCATTGCCCCTCGGCCTTACTTCTATTAGAGACTCTTAGATTCTTCTGGTACCAGGGATTGAACCCAGGGGTGTTTAGCCACTGAGCCACAGCCCTAGCCCTTTTTAAAACTTTTTTATTTTACTTTTTAATTTTGAGACAGGGTCTCACTAAATTGCTTAGGGCCTTGTTAAATCGGTAAGGCTGGCCTTGAACTTGTGATCCTCCTGCCCCAGCCTCCTGAGCTGCTGGGATGACAGGTGTGCACCACCGGGCCTGGCCTGTCATAGACTCAATATACTGCTTTGTAGCGACTGGTTCAATAGCTGCTCCTCAGCCACCAGATTGTGGATCTCTGCAGGCAGAGTCTGAGTCTTGTTCATTCCTGTGTCCTGACATGGAGTAGGGGCTCAATTACGTTTGCTGAATGCCTGAATGAATTTTGGAGCATCCTGTCCAGGAGTGCAGCTGGCTTGGGGAAAGGTGTCTGCTTCCTCATGTCAATGGCCAGTGGTCTGAGTGGGCTACCCTGGTGAGCTGAGAGAGGCATGAGGGGGTAAACTTGAGGAGGGCACTCGCTCTTGGGTACACCAGGTGCCTTCACTCAGCTTGGCCCAGCTCTTGGGTCTAGAGAGATCTCGGCTCAAATCAGTAATGGTAGATTCCCATTCTCCTGTGGGTCACTGGGTCCTTTTGGTGTCACCATAGCATGGAAAAAGCATTCTGCATTTGCTCCCTCCAGTTCCAGGTCTACCCTGTCTGCTGTTTGGCTTTGAAGAAATTACTTCGCCTCTCTGGGATTTGAACTGCCAGGGGCTTCAAATTTTGACCTTTTCTGAAGCTGACATTCCCAGATACTTTAAAAGAAATGATTCCATGATTTCCTCAATGAAAGGGGTGGTGTCCCTGAGTGTGTGTGGGAACAGCATTTTAGGAAGCTGGGGTGTATTTGGGGGGTGCAGATTAATGATGAATTAAGGGCAGAAAAGGGAGAGAAATACCTTGGAAGGCTTGGGTTTCGCCGCCGGTGGGGAGAAGGGGACACATGGCACACAGAGAGTTGGGGGGAACCTGTGGTTTCCTTTGGATTCACATTTGGCCACAGAGCTCTGGCCCCTCTCCAATCCCCCAGAGCTCTTGGCTGAGAAGATGGAAAACCAAAGAAAAGAGCACAGGCCCTGGGCAGCTGCTCTCGCTGCGCTGCGGAGAACGCCTTGCTATTTAAAGTCCAGCTGCTCCACTTTCCCCTGCTCGCCCCTGGCATTCCGGCACAGAAGCACTTCCTGGCGAGAAATGCATTCCAAGCCCGGACCCTCGGGGAGGAGGCTGACGCCCATGATATTTCTCATTGTGCTGCAGAATCTGTGTTTGAACCAGGAGGTTCAAGTGCTCCTGGTCTGCCCTGCCCTGACCCTGGTGTAGCTCTTGGGTGCTGGGAGGGGCGGGGCAGGGCTCTCCAGCTGGGTTCTGAGTCCAGCTTGGCCAGGTGCTAGCCTGGGAGTAAGGGAAGGTCACCCCACCCCGTGGCTCTTGGTGTGTGTGTATGCAAAGGATAAGGAGAGGGTCTCCAGGGCTCTTGGAGTATTGCCATGGTTTATTTGGCCAATGAGGGTAGAATCATAGCAAAGGCCTGACCTCCTTGATAGATGACCAATGCCTCCTCAGACCTTGGACATCATGGCTCTTGGCATCAGGCCAAACGGGGGACTATCTGGATTTCTCAGGTTGATATGTTCCTGGGAGATGTCAATAATATCTGCACCAGATTTCTCAACCTTGACATTACTGACATTTGGGGCCAGATGACCATGTACCGTGGGCAGCATTCCTACGTGTGGGGACACTTAACCACAACCCTGGCCTCGACCTCCCAATCCCAGCAGCATCTCCCTTCTGCAGTGTCTCATGAAATGCTTCCAGACACACCAGATGTTTCTTTGTTGCCCCTGATAGAGAACCAACATCTGGCCCTGGACAGTGGGAGCCACCGAGCTGGTAATAATGGCACCAGGGCCTTAAGCTGTCACTCAGATGTTGGTGGCAGAAAGCAGGCAGTACGCATGGTGATCCAGGCAGAGATTCTGGCTGAGGCAGAAATACAGGAAGCCAACCTAATGCTATAAATGCTACCTCTTGGCCACCAGTTAAATCTGTGTTTTAATCCTTTAATTCCCTAAAATAAATCTGTGGTGATTTAAATGATTAACATTTTTTTTAGATTATCATTTTCATCACAATTTTATGATGAATATTGGATTTGTCATCTAATCAGGGAAAAAATATAATCCCTTAAGAGACACTTAATAACCATTTAAAGTACTAAGGACTTGATTAGGAAAGACTGAAGGTGCTATGTTGGGTAAATTCAGGAACTTTAAATACTTTTTATTTTCTCTCTCTTTTTTTTCCCCAAACAAATTCAAGTCAAATAAATTTACTGGGAGATGCTTTCAAAGGGTAAATTTTATCTTGGAGGTGATTGTTTTCCCCTGCTGTGGTCTCTGTTCAACAACACAAATTCTGTATTTGTTTGAATCTTCTTCAGAAATATTGTTCAGATTTTGCTAGTAATTTAGAAGAAATAAGACAATGGCCGTAAAGGAGAAAAGCTGCATTTTCTATTATTTGACAGAAAGGCTTATTTTTGAGTCTTACTTTATTTATTTTTTGGGCTCCAGGGATTGTACTCAAGGGCACTCGACCACTGAGCCACATCCCTAGCCCTATTTTTGTATTTTATTTAGAGACTGGGTCTCACTGAGATGCTTAGTGCCTTGCTTTTGCTGAGGCTGGCTTTGAGCTTGAGATCCTCCTGCCTCAGCCTCCTGAGCTGCTGAGATCATTGGTGTATGCCACCATGCCCAGCTTGAGTCTTACTTTCTAGAGAATCTATAACCTTGTATGTAAAATGGAAATAGCCCTCCCTAGATTCAGGCTCCACATGCATGGATTTAAACCTCCATTGAGTCAAAAATATTCAGAAATATTTTTTGTCCATATTGAACCTTACCAACTTTTTTTTTTTTTCTTGTTAGGATTCCCTAGACAATACACCATAGCAAACGTTTATATAACATTTCCACTGGGTTAGGTATTATCAGTCATCTAGAGATGATTTCAACTATATGGGAAGATATGCAAAGTTTCTATGGAAATACTTTGCCATTTGATAAAAAGCACTTGAGCATCCTAGAGTTTGGTTTCCACAGGGGTCCTGAAGCCAATCCCCCAAGGCTACAGAGGGGTAGCTGTGACAGGATGAAACAGACCCACGGAATTCATAGTCCAGTGTGAAGAATCACACATTCAATATAGGATTAGAGTGTGGTATTTATGTTAGGGAAACATAAACGGGGGGAGGGGGAACAGTGAGGGGCACTGTTTAGTGTCAACACAGTCCTTCCTGGGGAGGGGACATTTGAGTTGAAAGGGAATGACAGGAAGAAGCCCATGGTGCACTGTGCCTGGGGTGAACACTTCTGGCCCTGGACCAACAAAGGCCCTGGGGTGGATGAGCATGGAATGGGTGGGGTTCAGAAGAGGCCAGCAGGGATGAAGTCTACTTCCAGGGAAGATGGTAGAGGACTGGCCAGACAGAAGGCAGGGGACACAGAGGGTGGTCTCTAGGCCAACGTGAAACCAACATTTAGAATTCGATTTTAACTATAGAGGGCATGAGGGATCTGATTTACAATGGAAAGCTTTTGGGCTGGGGGCATAGCTCAGTTGGTAGAGTGCTTGCCTCGCCTGTTCAAGGCCCTGAGTTCAATCCTCAGCACCACAAAACCAAAAACACCCTCTGGCTGCTGGGTAGAGCAATGAGATCATGGGGGTGGGCAACAGCAGAGGAATCGGGAGGTTCTTCCCATCATCCAGCGCTTGGCATGTATCATCTCTTAAAAATCTTACTGATTAGGGCTAGGGATGTGGCTCAAGTGGTAGCGCGCTCGCCTGGCATGCGTGCGGCCCAGGTTCAATCCTCAGCACCACATGTAAACAAAGATGTTGTGTCCGCCGAAAACTAAAAAAATAAATATTAAAAAATTCTCTCTCTCTCTCTTTAAAAAAAAATTATAAAAAAATCTTACTGATTTTAATTTTTATATGTAATGGAGAATAGGCTTTATCTTTCTTTAAAAAACTCCAGCAGAATAAAGCTATATCCCAAACTTTGGTTTTCTAAATAGACAATTCTCTAGTCCAATATGTACATGTTGTCAAAGATCTTGTTTTAACAGAAAGATCCAGAATAATCTCAGACCCCTGTTGCCATGTGCTCCTCTAAAATCTCAGCTGGGGGTAATTCTGCTTCCTCTCAAAGAAGAGAGACCCAGAGCCCAGCCAACTGGCTGTGGCCCGAAGGCCAAGTTTTCCTCCTAAGCATTAGATGCGCTGCTTTCCTCTCTGGGAGTGAACCCAGGGCTCTGTTTATGGCTCCAGCTACATTTGCTACAAGGTCTTTGGACTGTGAGAGGAATCCTCTTCCAACCCAATTAATAGAGCAAGGCTGCACTTTTAAGCTGCCTCCCACCCGACCCATCCATCAACATGATTTTCACATATTAATCAAGGCCTTTGCAATGGGTTCACCAAACTTTGCCCCTCGCCAGAGGAAGAAACTGGACTCTTTGGACTTGGGAACCATAAGTCTTTCAGAGTCTCTCAAGCCCCTGACTTGGCTCTGCTAAATGTAAAGACAAGGTGAGTTATTAATTAACAAGTGAGATAGATGCCTAAATAGCATCCCTGAATCATGTCAAACCAATTTGGATGGTGAGGGGATGGGGAGAGAGTGGTGGAGGCAGTGGGCGAGGGGTGGGTTCATCTGTTCCAAGTGCCCTGGACAAGCTCCAGTGTTATTTCTCCTCATTTAGACCTGGCTAGAGAGCGTTGGCTGGGGTGCCCAGAGCCTCAGCCAACATCCACATCTCTAAACCCAAGGCAGCCTCCTTCACAGTGAAACAAGGACCCAAACCTCGCAGAGGGAGGTGGGGTGGGACCCACCATTTGGGAAGGGAAGCCGGAGTGGAGATTTTACTTCAGGAAGAGAAATGAAGATGCTGAATTGAGATCTGTGGCTTGGAGGGCTCCTCTGGGGACAGGCTGAAAACCTGGGGCTTCCCCCTGGCATGGGCTTTCTCCCATGTCCTGTGAGTGTCCCGTTCCATGTCAGTTCTTTCTTTTTGCTCCTGCTGAACTTGGGTGCTCTGTCTCTGTCACCCCTTCCACGCTGGATTGTTAAAACAATAACAATGTGTTTATACATCCTATCTTCTCAGGGAGTAAGCTGCGGACACGTGATGTGTGGGTTTCAGTATTTCTGAGGCCAATTTCTAGAGTCTAACACTGAGTAGACCCTCACAAATGTTTCCTAAACCATGCACCAACCAGCCACTGAATGGAGGGAGGGGTGGGTGGAGAGCTGGATGGATGAATCCCTGAGATAGACAGTTAAAGGCTTTTATGATTTTGAAATAGACATCATTCTCTTTTCATTCCGGCCAAGGAGAAGCACTTTTAAAACATACCTAGGTATTTCCTCAGCAATATGAAAATGGGCTCGTGTTTTTCTATTTATTTGTTTCTTCTTGAAATACAAACCTCCTCTCCTCACTTCATCCCTCTCATGTTCTGGGAATTCCAGGGGCAGAGGTTTGGGGTAGAGACACTAGGACATGGTCTGGGTTGGCCAGGGGAAATAAGTTGTTATTGAAATAATTTTCTTCAGCATGTGCTGTGTGGCGTACTTGTATCAGATTGCTGGGGTGCTTGGGGAAAATGTGGGTTCCTAGATCCCAGAGCTGACTTAGACTCTTGAAAGGCAGGGGCCTAGAAATCTAACTTAAGCTCTCCATGGGGTTACACAGCACCAACGTTTGATAAGCCCAACGTTAGAACCTTTGCGATTATGTATACTGGAAAAATTATTAGTTGGGCTCCATCTATAGGTTTAGTCTCCATTCTAGAAAACAATGACGTTAGTGCTAATAATATTCATGCTGGCCAAATTCGGGTCAACACATTCTAGGAACCAGGTGTCGCATAGGATACATGACAAGCATCTGCTCACTTCAACTGCACACCAGCTAACGGAGTTGGCCCGAAGATTCCTATTTTACAGACAAGAAAACAAAGACCTTGAAAATCAGGGACTTGAAGAGCTGGACGGACACACAGGCTGACTGTAGCCCGGGCTCTGTCACCCATCCAGAGATTAGGGAAGAGGAGGAGAATGAAGGAAATATCTCTCAGTGCTCTGTTCAAACAGCACCAAGGGGAGATGAAGATACCAGGGAGGAAGTGACATGAGGTGACAGTGGACAAGGGCAGCCCACACAGGTTTACCCCTACCCTGCCACCTCTGGGGGAGTGACCCTAACTCAGCCCTTCACACAGACGGGAGACCCCACAGGGGCTTCCACCAGACTCTCATGTGGCTTGAAATGATGGGGGTTGGGCACGGTGTGGGAAGGGGCTGGGGCTCCTGTCTCTAAGTTCTGGGGGATAAAAGGACACAGGGAAGGGCCAGACAGTCTAGCGATGCCTCCTCACCTTGTAGTTCCCACTTTTAGAGGAAATCTACACCCTTCTCTCCTACCCCTGGCTGTGATGAACTAAATCTCGCACCTCTGCCTTGGTGGTGATAATTAAATATTATCTGCCTGTCATTTGGTGAACACGTTGTGTGTATCCTCAGACTTTAATGAGCTGGTATTTGTCTTCTGTAAGCAAAACTATTTCTTTGAGTCTCTTCTTTTTCAAATTGGGGTGAGTGGTTCAAGTGAAGCTCTCTCACTATTCAAAAGACAGTCCCCAGCTGACATGTCTATTTGAACCGCTGCCACTACCCACGCAGGAACCACGGCAGGCTAGGCTTGTCCCTTCTGAACCAGCCATTGCTTTCTGAGACTATGTGAGCAGTCACATGACTGGGGAGTCGGGAGCCTTCGAAAGTGATGTTAATAAGAAGACAGGGGCTGGCACAGATTGTTTTTATGGGAGATGCTAAGACAGCCATTTGCAATGGCCTTTCTCATCTAAGTATCACAGAAAGCAGAAAATGTTTGAGGGAAATATTTCTCAACTCTTCCAAAGAAGGTGCCATTCTAGATGCCAAGGAGAGAAATTAATTCATTACATATAAAGGATGTCTCAGGACTTTGGTTCTCAAAGAAAAGTGGCATCTGTGTCACCTAGAGATTTACTAGTAATTCAATTCTTGCACCCCAGGTTTAGTAGTTTGGGCTGAGGTGGGGATCAGCTCCTCATCTGTGTTTCATCAAGTTCTTGGGGGTGATTCTGCTGCAAGCTAAACTTTCAGAACAACCAGTGGCACCCAAAGACCAGGGCTTGAATTTCCTGAGTGGTATTGAACCCAGGTTGTAACAGACTGTTAAGGGCTTCAAATGTCTCTATCTGTATCTCTCACAGTTTTTTTTTTTAAATCACTTTAAATTGACATTTATTTATTTTAAAGCTAGAATGTTTCTAGGCAGAAAAGTGATTTGCCTTTTCCAGTCCACTTTGGAAGAGTGCGCTGTTATTTTCCCCATTCATGGGATTTATAACAAACGTGTTCTCTGCAGCTGCTCCCAGGGCTGCATTCATGTTCTGCCTGGATGCCTCTCTGACCCGATGCCAGGTTTCTAAACCCACACAGTCCCTGCTGAGAACTCCTGAAGCAGGACAGAGATGGGGGCAGCACTCCCAGCCCCCAAAACAAACAAAAAACCCCCATGTAATTAGTGTGTGCAGGACTGGATCTGGGGTTGATGAGAAGCAACTTTAATATTTATCAATAAACAGCAAAGTGCTTAGCACACCTCCTAGGAAAGTAATTAACCATGGAAAGGACACTCTGCACCGAGGAATCTCCTCCAAAAAAAGAACTCAGTTAATTGTGAATTGCTTTCGCCAGGTGAGAGAGAGAGCGTGTCTACCTCTCTCACCTGACATAAGCAACTCTGAAGTAACTGGGAGCTTCTTTTTATAAACACTGTGCAGAGCCTTTTTTCTTGGTGGTTAATTACTTCCTTGGGAGGTTTGCTTTAATAGTTCCCACAACAAGGCCATTATTGTCTTTAGCATAATCACTGCCTCATTGGCGTCTGTCCCCTGCCTTTCGGAAGCTTGGGTTCTGCCTGCTAGGAGGGACCCGGAATTGTGCCTGTTGGGGAGCCCTTCAGCCAGAGGACCTGGTGCCTCTTCTAGCTACCCCACTTCAGGGATGTGGCTTTGGCCTGATGCGGGTGGGGACATGGGGTAGGGCTGGAGGAGGAAGAAGGATGCCCGCCCCCGGGGAGCAGGTGGGGTGGGGTGGGGGGGGACTGAGTCCCCAGGACAGCCTTCTCGCCCCTCTGTGCTGTATCTCAGCAATTTGCTACTCTATGCACTGCTGACGCCTGAGCAGGAAGGCAGCCAGGAAGGAGAAGCTGATCTGTCAGCAGCGGCCGCGCTCAGCGAAGTCATCAGGGAGCAGAAGCAAAACAGTGAACCTCACCAGCAAAAGTCACTGGATTCTGACTCTGGAGAAAAATGCCTTCTGTAGTTGTGCCTCACCTTGTTAAAAAATGAATTAAAGAGGTTGCTATTTTGGCTCCATTTCAGGAAAGAGAAAATGAATGAATGGGAGCTCTGCAAGCTGCGTGGGGCCTGCAAACCTTTTTTACTGTGAACTCCTATCAGTCTGTCCATTTGTTCACAAATTATAGATGTGTACGAGGCAAGCATAGATTATGGGAATTGCAAAATGTCCATCAAGAGGATGGAGAAAAGTAAAAAAATAAGAATAGAATGTCTAATACTTTCATCTGTCACCCCGATGCAGTACATCCCACAGTGGACACCTGAATCTGACCTTCTGGGACTGTGGAGGCAGGAGTGGCTTCAATTAGACATTGACAGTCCTGGAGCTCAGTGACTGACACATAGTGGGACATAAACATTTTTGCTAAATCAAGTCATTGGACTCATTGATCCACTTACACTTAAAACTTCCAGCCCAGTAAATTCTGACCAGCAAGTCATCTTGGTGTGTGTGGATTGTCACCTGGGGGACATTCATGGCAGAGCATCCTTAGGAGAGCAGGGGACCCATGTGCTAACCCAACTCCATTTAGTCGGAGAATCTTAGTGCTTCATCAGGAGGTAATACAGTAAGGCAGCACAGAGGTTTAGAATCAGGGTGGGTGGCAAACTTCTCCTGCAAGGCCCAGGGACCCCTGTCAACTGACCTATGTCCTCTGGCTATGGACAAAACAGACAAACAGGCACAGTTGTCCAGTACACAAGAAGGTACAGATTAGAGGTCACACAGCTTCCATTATGCTGGATAAATAAGTTTTAGAGATCTGCTATACAGCATAGTGTCTATAGATAACAATACCAAACTGCATACTTAAAATTCACCAAGAGGTTTTTATCTTATGTACCACAAAAACCAAACCTAATAAAACAATAACAACAACAACAACAACAATAATAATAATAATAGGTATGGGGTAAACTTTGGGAGGGGAAAATATGTTATGGCTTTGGTGGTGGTGACAGATTCATCCCTTATTCCCAAACACATGGGATGCATACATACATCAAATATGTATAGCTTTTTATATGAGAATCATGTCTCGGTAAAGTGGGTTCAAAAAAACTATGGATACTGAAGTTGGAATTTCACATAATTTTCTCATGTCATAAAACATTCTTGAGATTATTTTCCCCCACCCATTAAAAATCATTTTTAGCTCACGAACCAGTTTGGCCCTAGGGCTATCGTTGGCTGAGCACAGATTGGAGCAAGCACCGTGGACCAGGGCGGAGTCTAGGTTCCAGGTTTACTACTAGTGGTTGTATTAACTGCTCTTGAGGTCCTGGTTCCACCATCTTTAAGGTGACATCTCAAGGGCTGCGAGTATGCATCTTAGTGCAGGGTGAGGTACTGACTGTCACCACCATTGTCCCTCACAGTAACCACCAGCTGAGAAAGGCGTGGCTGGACTGGTCACCCCAAAGGCAGGGCCAGCACCAGTTACCTTTCTGCACGCAGTGTTGGGTACTTGAGTTTCCAAAGCCAGCAGCATCCAACCCCAGTGCCCACAGCCCATGCCTCCAGGAATCCCTGCTGCCCCAAGAGTGTCTGTTCTCTACATACCGTGATCTACATACCAGAGAATTCACCTGTTGTAAGTATACAATGCAATAAGTTCTGCATGTGTTTCAAAGGCAATGGGGCGACATTTGACCATAGGATAGGGGAGGTCTTTCAGGAGAAAACGACTCATGACGAAAGCATACACAACAACACTCTGCTCTTGGGGGGCTGGGAATGGAGAAGACGCTTGCTCACCTCCCTCATTATCCTTGTTATCAGCACAGGAGGTTTCCATGGCAACATTGCATCCGGGCCCTCTCCAGCCGGTCTGGCAGACACACTGCCAGCTGTTTTGACCCAGTGTGCATCTCCCGTTACCGTTGCACAAATCAGGGCAGCCATCTGGTTGGAAAAAATGGAGAGAATGAGAAGGAGGGACGTGAGGCCACGCCAGGGAGGCAGGGGAGCCATGCAAAGGGGGAGCAAGCCCGCAGGGCAGCCACTGGGCCAGCCTCACAGTGGGGCCCGGACCTGCCGTCCGAAGATCAGGGCAGCAGGCCATGCATGCAGTTGCAAGACGGACTAGGGTGGCAGATGCAGGGGATTCCCAATGACAACTGACCTGGGTGCAGGGGTCAGAGCAATCTTTCCAAAGTGGGGAGTTCAATGCACATCCCAGACAACTGCACCAGGCTGAGCTGACAAGCAGACTGGCTAGGCTGTGGGTTCTAGCCAGTAGCTCAGGGTTGACACTACCTCCAAAAGAAGCTTGCCTTTCTTTTCTTTTTTTCCTTTCTCCCTCACTCTCTCTCTCTCTCGCCCCTCCTCTTATTTTCCTTTCTTTCTTTTTTAGGAGTACTCTCTGTAAAAAGAGAGAACATTTCCTACCAACCCAGGATGGAGGCAAAATGCCCTCCATCTTTCAGAATTTTAAAGATGTATTTACATAGGATTTTAATGAGCTGCTCCTGACTGAGAACTGAATGGCTCTGCTCGGTTATTTTCCTATTCTTGTAATATTTAGTTTTAAGGGGCATTTTTAAATGTTGGTTGTTCATCGCTCAACTATCTGTGGCAGATTTAAAAATACTGCAGGATTTGAAGGCTGAAGAAGGAGTCGGTGCTGGGTACCCTGATCTGGGACTTAGAGGGATCTATATAGGGATGGACTGGCAAGTTTGGGCAATGCCTGTTTTGTGGCTCTCTCTCCCCCACTTCCTTTTGGGTGTGAAATCAGCAGTCAACCTAATTCCCTAATTGCTCTAGCCCCTAAGACTATTGCAGTTACTATTCTCTTGAGCTGAGCCTGGTAGGTAAGGAAAGAACACGGGAAGTCCTAAAGAGAGAGGGGAGATGTCCTGCCAGGAAAGCTCGAGTTGCACAGAATGGGTGGGATGTGGCCACACTCACGAAGCCTACATGCTGAATTCCTGGATACGTTTTCATTTTTCTTTCTCTCAACAGCTTTATTGAGGCATAAAAATCTACATACCATAAAATTCACTTGTTTCAAGCACACAATGCATTGACTTCTAGGAAATTTACCGAGTTGTGCATCCTAGGTATGCTTTCTTATTTCGTTTAAACGACACCCCGACGGTCATTAATTTAATCGTCTGCAGAAAGTAGCTTCCCTGAACATCTATCTTGAATCCCTTCTCTACCTCCACCACTGTCTCATTTCCAACTTGTTCTGTATCTATTTTTAAACCACACAAAACGCAGCCCAGATTGGGCCACGGTGGAGGAATGAGGCGCTTTGCAAGAATGGAGGTAACTGAGTTGAAACCTTCTTTTGAGTCAAAGGCTCCTCTGTTCCCCATGCGATCTCCAGCATTCTGAAGGCCTCCACCGGGCACCCTGCTATGTTCTCTCAAGGACCCCTTATGAGGATCTGGTGTGCATGTGGCATGTGTGCATATGGCAGCTGTGGGAATTCAAAGGACTCCTCCGAGGGAGAAAGATCTAGAGAATCTGCAACTGAGCTTTACATCTTTAAGAAGAAGCGTCTGACTCTGTGATGCTTATGCTTGCCCATCCTCTCCAGAATGCGATCATCAGAGACATTCTAGAGGGACAGTCTCTGTAGGAAGCCGAGCTGCCTGCAGGGGATCTGCTGTTTTCTCCTGCTGCCCCACCTGGCTCGAGACCCAGTGTGCACACGAAGCACCCATGTCTGGTGTCTGCACACACCTCGGGCAGGGCTTGCTTGGTTTCTGCACCTATCTTTACAAAGCCCAGATTCAGGCTTCCAGACCTTTCTTTACCAATGAGGTGACCGTTGCCCTGCCTGGGGAGTGACAGATGCACCCCCCTTGGTCATACTGTGACAAGTGCTCCGAGTCTTTCCCAGTCTCAGAGAAGTGCCGCAAACATTTCTGCAGGAACAAAATGGAACTTGGGAGGAAACACCCGAGGGATATTTCACAGGTTCTTAGGGAAAAGAGATCATCTCCACCCCCAGCCACCTCCAGCTTTACAATTTCCACCAGTGGAGTGTTGGGGACCGGATCACAGAGAATGGACTTAAATGACAGACCCGTAACATTTGCTCAGCATGCTATCTATTATATGTGCTTTGTTATTTAGCTACTTTGAGGTCTCATGTCTGACTAAAATCATGCCCAGAGTCTCAACAGAAGCCTCATTGTGTAGGAAACCCACGTCCACTACATAAAATTTAAATTTGCAGAGAGCACCGGCATGTCAGTCAGAAATACCGCACTCAAAATATGTATGCGCCTAGAGTGAAGGAGGTCTTTTTTTCCCCTTCTCTTTCTCTCCTGTTTTTTTTCCCCCCTGACCAACTGAAGTGAGATAAACAGACCACAGAAGCGGGTTTTCTCCATATCATGTGAGCAAGATGAAAACACCAACAGTGGGGGGTGCTGGCAAGTCTCTGAGAAATTTCAGGGCAGCTGGGAATTAATGGACAGGACTTTGCTTTTAGCTCGAAGAGGAAGAAAGCAGCCTTGGTAGGTGCATGGCGTTGCTAGGCAACCCCAAGCTACCCCTAGCACAAGTTCATTCTGCGGGTGGCCTTCCGAGGAGGTGATTCTTTGTGTTTGTAAAGTGCAAAGCCAGCTTCTGCTTAAGGAAAAACAAAACGTAGGAAGTAATTAGTCTGGAGGGCGGATGGGCCTCAGGTGGTGGCTTCCCTCTGGAGAGAACGCTCTAACTGAAGTTGGATGGGGCTTCTGGGCTTGCACTTGGGCATCCATGAAGCCTCCTATGTGGAGTCTTCTGGATTTCAGGCTAACTCTGCTGACTTCTTCGGTGCCTCCCTCTAAGACCACTGACTCAGGGACCTTGGTTCCTTGTTGATGTGGCGAGGGAGACCTGGCTGCCTGCAGGCTTCAGGTTCTCTCTGGACACTAGATCAGTGGTTTCCAACAGAGGCACCTCTGTGCACCCCACCTCCCCCCGCCCCGGGACATTTGGCAAAATGTCTGGAGATATTTTTTGATCATCATAATTTGGGAAAGATGACATCTGACATCTAGTGGATAGAAGCCAGGAATGCTGCCAAACATACAAAGCACAGGACAGCCCCTAGGACCAAGAATGATATAGCCCCCAATGTCAACAGTACTGAGATGGGGAGGCACTCTTGGCCATTTTGGTTGTCTGCTGTTAGTCGCCAGAGCCTGGTCTCAGGGACAGAGAGGGCACGTGAATGAATGAACACCAAATGGCACCCTATCAGTTCAGCCTGGTCCATATCCATGAACTCTCCTAAGAGTCATGAGAAGACAGTGGAAACTTCCCTCTCCAAGATCAAAAGTCCTCTTCCCAGGGAGAACCTTCAAGGGCACAATAGTATCTTGGACTAATTATGTGGTCTTCTAACCTAGAGAGCTGATGCAGAAATTAAGAAATTTGCAATGAAAAAACAAAAAATAAAAAACAAACAAAACAAAACCAAACCCCCAAATTCTGTCAAAACTCCAAACACACCCATATGGTCTGATGATTCCTAAATTCAATTCCAGTCCTCTGAGCCCTGGCCCTGGACTACAGCTGGCATCTCACCACTGATAAGCATGTCAAACTCAACAAAGTCCCACCTCTTTCCCTCTCCTCTCCACAAAATCTGATTCCTTCCTCAACAAATGGTGCCTCCATGGACCCATCGCCCCAAACTGAAACCTCGATGTCATTAATAATTACCTCCTTCCTTCCATAACTTCTCTCATTTTTAAGTTTAATCCTAATGAAGTTCTCGCTAATCTTCCTCTTGATTATAAGAGCTCTGCTATAGATGGATACAGTCTGCATGGTTCACTGTTGGAAACTGGTCCTCAAGGTGGTGGTGGGAGATGGCATCGGATCTAGTGGGAAGTCCTTAGGTCATTTGGGAGCATGTCCTTGGAAGGGATTGTGGGACCCCAGTATCTGCCTGGTTTCCTGATTTGAGATACGATCTCGCCCTCTTGCACGAGCTCCCAAGGCTACCACCCTCCATAAAATGACACAGCGAAGGGGGCCCTCACCAGAGCCTACATGAGGTCAGTTGAACTTTCAGTATCTAAAACAGTAAGCTAAATAAACCTATCTTCTTTATAAACAAGTTAACTTGATTCAGGTATTTCATTGTAGTAATGCAAAACAGACGAACACAAAGTCCTACCTGTCCTCCCTCCTAAATATTTTGGAATCTGCCCTCCATCCCCATGCCTACTGCCACCATGCAAACCCCTGCCATCCCAACCTTGGTCTGGACTCCTGTCAAGACCTCCTCACTGTCCTCTCTGTCTCCAGTCTTGCACCATCATTCATTTCTCTCCATTCTGGACCCTCCTGAAGGCACTTCCATAGTTTTCCATGGGTCCTCAGTCAAGTCTGAAGTCCTTGACAAGCTCACAGACCTTACACCTCAGCCTGTCTCAACACTGCTTTGGGTTTTACCCTTCCCATTCCCTTCCCTCATCTCCCTAACTTCAACCATCCTCCAGATCCCCACTCCGAGGTTCCCTCTCTTGGAAGCTTTCCTAAGGCTCCCGACCCCGGGCAGTGGTAGCCCCTTTACCCCCTTTGTTCTGCTATGCTGCCCCCCAAACTGTTCTGCATTGTCCAGCATGTCCTTGATGCTACCCAGGCCACAGAGCAGCCCTTTTGATCTGCTGGAGAATTGTCATAAGAACCGTGCACATGCTGGGTGCAATAGTGCACGCCTGTAATCCCAGTGGCTCGGGAGGCTGAGGCAGGAGGATCACGAGTTCAAAGCCAGCCTCAGCAAAAGTGAGGCACTAAGCAAGTCAGTGAGACCCTGTCTCTAAATAAAATACAAAATAGGGCTGGGGATGTGGCTCAGTGGTTGAGTGCCCCTGAGTTTGATCCCCAGTAACCATCCCCCTACCAAAAAAAGAAATGCGCACATTGTCATTTACTAAAATGTAAAGGGCACCCTTAGAATTGTGCAGCATACAACCGAACAGGTGCCCTGGGAACTCCTGTGATGGTGTAAACCTACCAGGCGAAGGGATATGTCTAATTTATATTTACTCTTGGATTACCAGTACTGAAGGGAATGAATGAGCGAAGAGTGTCTGACTGGAATCAGCATCCTCAATGAATATGGAGTAGTTTCCAAGACTTTCCTACACCTAAGTACTCACCACTTTAAGAGAAGAGAAGGGGGTGTGCGGGTGGCTTCTCGTCGACACAGTTACCAGGTAGGCAGCCTTTCTGCCTTAACAAAAATTAGGCCTGAGCAAAATAATGTCTATAGCACAGTAAAAAGGGGAGCATAAATGCACTTGAAGAAAGCTATAATTACCATAAAAAGCTTTTCTTAAAAAGCATCAAGACATGCTCTGCCATGTGCGGCAATTTAGAGGTAGAAATAAGTGGCTAATATCTCGCAAGGGGTGTGGGAGAGACATGGGATTTGAATGCTCCACATCGAGTACACCCGAGGAAAGCACGGAGCCTGCAGCCGGCCCAGGTGGAAACGCAAGAGAGAGCACAAAGCAGGCTACGCAAAGGCGGGGACAGCGCAAGGTCCAAGAGACCCTTAGGAGAGCCATTCCAGCCTGGGACGAACCCTTGTGCGAAACCCCAACCTGAATGGGAGCCGGAGAGTTCTGGGATCAAAACCTAGATCTGCCTCTTGCTATCTGTGTGATCTTGGGCTGATAGATGCACTTCTCTGAGCCTCAGCCTGTTGGTAAAAGTACATATTTAACCAATTAACCTTATATAATCTGTCTCCCAATAGAATACAGCCTCCAAACAGGGTGACATTTTCGTCTCCTTTGTTCATTAAGATATCTTCAAGGTCTCGAAAGATGGTTGGCATCTAACAGACACTCAATATATTTTTGTTGATTGAATAACCTCATTAGGTTTGATGATGACAATTATTTTATACAGATGCCAGTGACGTTCAGTGAAACGATAAGGATGAGGGTTTTAGTAGAGGTTGGCATCTTTTAAGTGTTCAATGGTTCGAGCACCCATCACTGGTAGTGATGATAGAGTTTTTGTTCCTACAAATACTATAATTAGTGGTGCTCTTTCTGCAGGGAACAACCCCAAGTACCAATCAGTTCTCTCTGCCTTGCTCCCGGTCCAGGAAGAAAACAAGAGCCTATCCGATTTCAGGTTTAAAACATGGAGGGTTCCTGGAGGTCCTGTTTGTGATGATGTCATGTTCTAGGAAATTCTCCTTGCCCCTGTGACCATCAGACCCAACTCCAGAAATGCCACCCTCCTCCAGCCGAGGGAGAAGAAGATCCACTGGAGCTCGCAGCGACTATGAGGGCAGGAGCCTCAAAGGGAGAAGAAATGGTGCCTTTTCTACTGGGAAGAACTCTACTTCTGAATAGCGACTTAATTAGGGAAGCGGCTCCTGGCTCCTCTGCAACTGTTTTAAATGTCACTGTTTCCCTGGAGTTGAGCCTCCGCTGGGATTCAGCAGGATACTCACTGGAAATATTCAATCCAGAGCCTGCTGTTCCACTCCAGAGCTCTTCTTGTTGGAGGCAGCCAAGGTGTTGGGGATCAGGGATCACCAGGGATTCCGTAGCCATTGATACTAAACACCAGGGGCAATGCTCAGGAATGCATCTGATGCTTTGGAACACTCTGGCGCGGGGGGGGGGGGGGGGGGGGACCTTCAATGAGTTTTAGAAGACCAAGCTGCCAAAAAAGCATTCTGGTGTCTAGAAAATGGCAGGGCTTTTCCCGTTGCTCAGTCACATGTGCAGGAGGGAGTAATGCAGGGTCTGTTTCTAGGCACAAATTGGTGTGGATATGCAACCGTGAGCCTGCGCTTGAATGGCTATCTTTGCTTCACCAGAAGAAAAATCTCTCTGCTTTGGCAGCATTCGCATGTCCTGAAGGTCTGTAGGTGGGGGTGCTGGGAAGAGCAGAGTTCTTCACCTGGTCTGCAGCAGCGGAGAAACTGGCTTTTGCTCCTAAGAGGAAATGCTCCCCTGCACACCCCCGCAGCAGCCGGGCCTCCTCCGTGAGGTGACATAAATTTGGCTCCAGCTGTTGATGCCACCGTTTCCTGGATGCACCTGGATTCTCACTGATCAGCATCACTTCTGACTGGGAAAAGCCAGAATGTGGGCTCAGCCTTGGCCGCAGAGAAAATGACGAACTTGAAATAAAACAAGTAAACATCCTTTCTCCTTTGAAGAGAAATGGAAAGGGAGATGCCCCTTATCTCTTGGACCGGTGTTTCAGGCTGTCGCTAATAACATCGTGACTTCTTTCAAGAAGAGGATCATGGGAGGAGGAAACTTGGCGGTGAGGGTAACTGGGAACAGCCCTTCTTGGGAACTTATGTGGCGTCAGTATCATCAGCCACCCTGTGTCCCACGCAAGCCTGTGTGTTTTTTGGGTGCCTGCTCTTTTCTTCTTAATCTGCTTTACCTCATTGGAGGGAAGATGTGGTGGGCGGGTTCCTGGAGTTGGCATCACTTGGGGGGCTACAGAACACACCACCTTGTGCCAAGCCTCTGCTCAGGGTGCTCCAGTTAGCTTCACCCACGGCTTTAGGTTAAAGCAGTGCTTCTCAGCATCGATGCCACCTGGGAACTTGTTAGAACTGCACTTCTTGGTTGGGCTCCATCCCAGGCTCCAGAAACAGCACCGGGGGCTGGCCTGCCATCGGCAGTCCAACAAGCCCTCCAGGGCCTCCGTGTGCCCGAGGCCTGTGTGAGAACCTCTGCTTTAGGATTAAATCTTAGATCTCGCACGAGCCCTCAAAGACCCCGCATCATCTGGCCCTGGTGCTTCCTCCCTTCTCTTCTCCTGTCACATCTGTCTCTGCTCTCGGCTTCAGCACAGCTCCTGGCACATTTCCAGAACACACACAGCCTGGATCCCTCCCCTGGGCTTCTGCAAACCCCTCTTCCTCAGTGGGACTTCCTGCACCCACCTTGGCTAAAGACTCTCATCCTAGGCTTCACTGGCTCAGGGACCCTCCCCCGTCCAGTGCCTTCCCAGCCAGTCTCCTCCTCCCAGACCTGGAGTAATTCAAACTGGTCCCTTGTTTAGAGCACCAGGTCTCCACTTGGCTGCACACACCAATCGCCTGGGAGCCTTGACTAATCCCGTGGGAGGCCAGAGGCAGCCCACCACCACTGAGGCAGTCTGTGAAGATGGGACTCAGGCATTCCTGGTCTTCCTCATTTTCCCTTTGGCACTGGGAATTGAGTCCAGGGCATTGCTCAGGCGAAGCCCAAGCTCAACCTCTTAGCCACACCCCCAAGCCTTCTTTTGTTTCTCTTTTAGCTCCCCAGGTAATTCCTACATGCAGCGCAGGCTGAGAACCTGTGCTCTAACACCCACTGTCCTGGGATCCTCCAAACCTCCAGAGTGGAAGCTCTGTTGTTTATGGCTGTGTTCCCAGAGCTCACCCCAGTGCTTAGCATTAAAGATATTTGTTGGATGAATGCACAAAACCCCCCGTGCAGCGTTTCTTTGCTACTTCGCTGTGCCCTTGATTCAGCAGCCAGGTAAAAGGAAACGCTTCCCTCAGGTCACACCCCAAGCCCCTGGAAGGATGATACTTGGCTCAGCAGGAGAAGCAGCTGCTAGCAGCACGAGGTCCAGAAGCAAGCTGATGACAGGGCCTGTGTCTGTGTGCCTGCGCAGATCCCTGCCTCGCACCTGTAAGGAGCAGAGAGCCCCCAGACTGAAAGAGACAGGCCAGCACACCCAGCCAGGTAGATGAGGAGGCGCATTGGTAGATTAAGAGGGGACAAGAGCTACGAGGAGGCAGGGATGACAATCAGAAGAAAGCCCAATGGTTTAATTTGGTTCTTGGAGGACAATCAAGTTGTTGTACCTTGTATTGTTTATTCCCATGGCTGTCCAGCAAATAATGAATGTGGTGCCTACCGGTATGGAAATAGGAACGAGGCACAACTTTGATTTCTTATTTGTTATTTTTAACCATCCAATTTCTACACCCACTGAGCATCCTTATAGCCACAGGAGGGTCATAAAAATACAAATAACACCTGGGAGGCCTGTGGGCACGGGCTTGTTACTTCTGCAGGCTGATGTTTCTCTTTTAACTAGTGTAAAATCAGGCCAACAATAACTGGCCATTTTTTTTTTTTTTTTTGTTCCCTGCACAGTTTCGGGAATTGTAAGGAAATCACTAAATGTTTGTTTCTTATAGATGTTGAAAGGGCTAAGGAAGAATCTTCCCCAGGATTGACATTTTGGATTCTAGGAAGATTTTTATGTAATAACAACCATAACAGAAATCCTCCTAGGCGTTCCCACAGGCCTGGTGCTCTTCACACACTAGGTCACTAGTGGTTATATCCACCTAGAGTGCAGGTGCCATTGTCAGCCCCATTATTCAGTGAGGATATCGAAGCACAGAGAAGTTAAGTCACGTGGCCAGGGCAGCAGAGTGGTGGACCAGGGACTGACAACAGGAGGATGGACTCCCTATCCTGTTCTCAGCTAGGGGGACCAGCCATCCCAGCTCACCAGGACTGTCCAGATTTTAGCACTGAAATCTTGGATTCCAGGGGAGCCCTGAGTTCCAGGCAACCTAGGATGGTTGGTCCTGATTGAGAATGGAAGTGAGGACTTTTCATTAGCTGTCACGGAAGCAGAAGGTGGGTATGGTGATAAAGGCCCCCAAGAGCAAGGGAGAGGGCAGCTCTTTGTACTTAGCCACGTGTTTAGTATGTAGCGTGGGCTCCACAGTAGCTACTACAGCCTCTCAGAGCTAAGCCTCCCAGAGCATCGGTCAGCCGTGGTGGTATAGTCGTTCATGCCTCCAAGTCCATAAAGGACTATCCAGGTTTCCCCCCATCAGATACCAAAATCCTTGGATGCTCAAACTCCTTACATAAAATGGCCTCGTATTTGCATAGAACCTATGCACACCTGCTGTATACTTTAAATCATCTTCACATTACTTAAAATTCCTAATACAATGTATGTGCTTTGTAAATAGTTGTTCAACTGTATTACTTAGGGAATAACGCAAAAAAAAAAAAAAGTCTGTGCCTGTTCAGTACAGATGCATTATTTTTTTTTCCCACCTGCTGTTGGTTGAACCTGCAGATGGAGACCCTGGGTGGGAAGGCTTGCCTGGCTCAGAATGGTGAGGACCGTGGGCTCAGAGGTCTGGGTTCAAATCTCAGCTCCACCCCTTGGCTGCACACTCTCAGGCAAAAATCATAAGTACTTTCATTTCTTAGTTTCTTCACCTGTAAGTCAGAGCTATAAAAGTACCTCTCCCAGAGAGTATTTAAATGAGAGAATAGGTGATGCACGGCACATGGTGAATGTTCCACAACAGACAGCTGCTATTGTTGTTGTTGTTATTAAAAGTATCTTTGTCGGTGTGGTTGAGGACTTTGATTTGCATGTGCGTTGGCCACGAGGAGAGAGTGTGTGCTGTCATTTAATACAGCATCAGAGCCAGGTGTGGTGGTGCACACCTCTAATCCCAGCGACTTGGGAGGCTGAGGCTGGAGGATCGCAAGTTTAAAGCCAGCCTGGACAGCATAGTGACAACCAGCCTCAGGAAAAAATAAAGGGGAGGGGGGAGAGAGATTGGCCAAGACCCCAAAAGGTGCCCTCAGAGACTCACATGGAACTAAGAAAAATGAGGTACGTTCCTGAGCATTCTGTGAGTGAGACATGCACTCAATGGACAGGGTCTCTGCAGAACTCCCCTTAAAATACAAGGGGCGTGTCCTGAAATTGTCAAACACCACGGGTGTGGAGATCTCACCCAGGCTCAGAAAAGCATGTTAACAGAAGCGGGTGATCTGCTTGGGGTAAGGACAGGGACCTGGAGGGCAAGAGTCAGGGTTCACTAGGAAGAGAGCATGTCTTTGTCCCCTGAGGGTAGGAAGCACCCACCAGGAGCTCAGCAGTTCACATCTGTGCTATTGCACTGAGCCTGGACCCTAGGAAGTATGCATTAATATCATCCGTGGCTGAAAATGCTGAAACTCTGCCAAGTTAACCTGCCCAGGGTCATTGTCACTGCAAGTGGAAGATGGAGGTTTGAACCCAGGTCCATCTGACTCTGAGCTGGGGTTCTTTGCTCCTGTCCAGCCTGGGGGCATTATGCTGGAGAAGCCTGCCTCTGAATGTCAGTGATTGGTACCCTTGGGGGTTCTGCATCCTCAGATTCAATCAATCTTGGATTAAAAATGATTGGAGAAATATTGTGTCTGTACTGAACATGTGTGGACTTTGATCTTATGCTCATGCCCTAAACAATGCAGTTTAATATGGATTTACCTTGTTAGGTATTATGAGTCATCTGGAGATGATGTGAACTATTTGGGAGCCTTGCACAGGTTATATGCAAATACCATGCTGCACTGAAGCTCTTGAGCATCCTTGGACTCTGCTATCCCAGGACCCTAAAGCCCACCCTTGTGGACACTGAGGGATGACTGGCCTGCTTGCTTTGATTCTTTGCTCTCCAAGCCACCTTCTGACTTTTAACTTCATCACCATATAGATTTCCCTTTGAGGAGAGAATGCCCTGCAATGGCCAGGGTTCTTCACAGTGGGTAAATAAATTGCTACTTGGGGTTTAGATGTGACTTTGAGTAGCAGGTGTGAATCAGCCCAGAGCTGTCTCACTGTCAGCACCAACAGAATGGAGTTTTTGAAGCCAAGAACCAGATTATGCATCATGAGAATCCTGCAAGGTGGTGCCCTCAGGATGGCATGGTGGTCCCCAGTCGAGAATGAGCCTTGGTCTTCCTGCTTAGTCCCTAGTCCTCAAAGAGTCTCGAGTGTTGGAATCAAGGGATGAAAGGACTTCTAAGGGAGAAACAGCATCCCCTATATTAAGCATGTGTTTAGTGGTTAAGATGTGCTGATTTCTGTAGTGGACCTGTGAGTTCATGCTCTCGTTCACTCAATAAATATTTCTTGAGCATCTCTTATGCACCAAGTGCTTTATAGACACCTGACATAGAGTGATAAAGAAAGTGACAAAGTTTTGTTCTTAGAGAACTTAAATGCCTTTTTTTTTTTTGCGGGGGAGGGGGATGGAAGCCAGGGCCTCGTGCATGCTAGGCCAATGCTCTGCCACTGAGCTGCACCCCCAGCCCCAAAGATCTTACATCCCACTGACAGGAGACCCACAGTCAACAACAGAAAAATCAATCACATATGTCAGAGGGTGATAACTACTGTGGGGAGGGCCAGGGAGGGTGAGATTGCTGTTTTACACACAGTGCTCCAGGAAGCCCTTGCTGACAAGGTGACACATGAGTGAGACGTGAAGGAGGGGGAGGAAGCAAGTCATGCCAAGGTTGGGGAGGCAGCAGCCCAGACAGAGAAGGCACGACAGGGCTGGGGGGTTGGAGGGACAGTGCGGCCGGAGCAGAGCAGCCAGGTGCAGGGGCTTCTCGGCCACTGTAAGGATATTGTCTTTATTCTGAATGAAAACAAGTCACTGGGGGCTTTGGGCAGAAGAGGGGGCAGTCTCTTGGTGCTGGGTGGAGAACAGATGGGGGACGGGCAAGGACAGAACTTGGAAGCTGGCCAGGATATCCTGGTAAGCCCCGACAGTGGCTGGGGCAGGGGACCAGCTTGTGGCTCTGTGGCATGGCTAATTCTCCGATGCATCCCTACCCATATCTCCGGAAGGAAAGGTTTTAGAGACACAGAAGCAGAGGATAAAATACACTGTCCATCACACAGCACCCCAGATAATGCAGCACACTGAACTGCTGCTGGGAATCAGTGACCTGAGAGCTGGGTATAGGAAATGACTCCACCCTCCCTTCCAAAGTGCTTTTCCACAAGAAGAGAACACCTGGGAGGAAGCCCCCCCCCCCCCGCCCCCCCCCCCAGCTCACTGGTGCTGCCTGAGGCTGCACAGGAACAACTAGGGGAGAGGAGAGGACCCCAGAGCCACGGAGGCCACGGAGGCAGGGGAGGGCTGGCACTCTCACAGGGGCTGCTCCTGACTCTCTCAACACAGTGACTTCAGGCCAGGAGGCCACGGTTACTGAGCCAGCTTCATCTGGTTCTGGCTGGCAGTGTGTCCTTAGACAACTCGGGGACACTCTCTGGTCTTTTAGTTCTTTGTGCTCTGTCTCTTCCAGGCCACCTTGACCCATCCAAACTGTGTCACCCGGGCACTTAATAAGCCCTACCTGTCTGTCTATCTACACATATGATATATAGATTTATATTTGTTTAGTAATCTGTCAAGCCTTCAAAAAAATGAACCAATCCCTGCAAATCATCAGACTTGGCCACAAAACACTGTCAAGTGACTTCACACGGCAGTGCATGTTTGACCTTGTTTTATGGCCCCTTTTACCTTGTACAGAAGCAATAAAAACATTCCCATCTCTCCTCTGCTTCTTGGTCCTCTTTACTTTCTCTGATTGGCACAATATCTTACCATGCCCACCCTTAGTCACGAATGCAGATATAATTCACCTTCCCATTCAGGTGGCCCAGGTGAGCTTGCCTGATCATGCACTTATATCTTCTTCTGTGAAACTCTATTTGCATGTAATGATCTATTCTTTTTCTCAATCAGTGTTTAGCTGATTATGGATTTGGTGGGGAGGCCACTGGTCACTACAATTCTGCAATTATTTTGAGCAGGAAGTGCATTTCCTTATGGCACAGTCTGAGAAATAAGGAGGCTTTTGTTTCCTGGAAGAGTACAGAACTGTTGTCAGGATTCCAACAATCTGGTCCATGCTATTGTTAGGTGCTATTCTTCAGTTTTGCATAATAAGCGTGCCCTTAAAACAGCAAGCTTCCTCTTCGAAATCCTCTCATTTACTGAGAAACAACATCCCCCCTTTTCAAATACATTTTCAACATGCAAAACAGCAGTCTGTTTCTGCTAAGTCACATTCTAGCTAAATGGATAATTGAACGGTGAGTGGGAGCTGCTACTCAGATGCTAACCTGCAGAGCTGCCACACAGACACACTCCCAAATTGCAGCGGAGCAATCCCCAGGAGGCAGAAAGCATGACTGATTTTTCCAATAAAGCTACAAAAATCGATAATCCTTGTAGATGCTGCGCTCACATCTCTAACCATCTCAGGGTTTCATCTTCCTCTGCTGTCCCTCCCCAACAAGCCTCTGTCTTTGCTTTGGCCCATGTTTCCAATTCCTTACCACCAGGATTTAGCCTGAGTTCTATTCCAGTTCTGCTGAACATACCTTTTAGAGAGGCCCCGCAATGCGTCTTGATTTAGAGATGCTTGGGCTTTATGTGGCTCTGGGAAATGTTGCTTAGCTTTTCCGGAGCTCCAATAAGTTCTGATGTATGGCTGTGCATGCCTGCATGATTAATGGCACATGCAAGGACCTGGAGCTTTTGGAGGTCACCCTGTGTGTACTGAATTATACAGCACAGATTCAAAAATACCCTTGGATGAGAATCCTGGCTGCACAAAAATGCAGTGACATTGCCTGAGCCTTGGTGCTTTGAAGGAAAGTCACTTCTCCAAAGCAGGCAATTTTAAGATAAAATGGGACATCATTTTGACTTCTTGGCTGTTTCTCTGCATAGTGCCATGGTACCAGCATGAGGAAGAAGGCCAGGAAAGCTGCATGCCTGCAATGCTACTTTCTGACAGGACTTCCAAGTTCAGGGTAGCCAGGCCATGGTGTGAAGGAAATTAAAGGTCCATGCAAAATCTGCTACCGTGTGCAATGCTGCGGTGGAGAATTTAAATGCACCAAAGTCAAGAGATTCGAAATGATGGTTCCCACAGCAACTATAACTCAGTTCTCTGGTGAATATAAAATTAACTTTATTGCAAAACATGCTGTTCAATTTACGCCTTAATCTAGTCATGGCAGAGTTACAGTTGCTGTGAGAACGCTAACTCTGAATTGTTTTGAATAATTAATTTAATGAAAAGTTGGTGGAAATGTGAACTCTGATAGAAAGTCAACTTAAATTGAGGAAAGTTGGCCAATTATGCATATGTGGTGTGGTGACGAGTCACATTTGGGATCTGAGATTGCTTGGTGCTCTTTGGCCTGGAGGCCACTGGGCAAGCTAATGGGGTGGGGGTTAACCCCAACACTCAAGGCACACGGTTGCAGGTGATAACTTTACCAACAGGTAAGGGTGACTCCCTGGTGCCCATATACCTGACTGCACTGCTGGGTCCCCAAGAAACCCTCTTGCTGCACTTATCTGGGGACAGAGCAAGTTGATCATGACAGTGCAAAGATTAAGCCTGGTCTCTGATAAGCCAACCTGGATCTTTAGAGCTCATCTGCCCCTCGATGACTTTCACACGGTGCTTAAACTCCCTGATCCAGCTTTCTCACCTATAAAGCAAGGATGCTAACACTATCCACCTCAGAACATTGACATGAGGATTAGATGAGAGAAGTCATGTTGAGAACCTAGCACCAGGGATGTCAAGTTTTGTGCTAAGTACTCAATATAACTGTTAGCTGGTAAGTTCTGAAAAGGAAATTTGGAAAGTCAGTAAGTTAACAACATGGACAAAATTAACTATTTGGCCTTCTGGTTATTCCAGTCCAAATTGATTTGGTATAAAACTGAGCCAGCAGGCAGAGGGGGTGATAAACACAGAAAGAGGAGCTGGCAGAATGTTCCTTCCCCGAAGACGCAAAGGCACGTCTGTTGAGATTCTAGAAACGGTTCCCTCTATCCTTGCCCACTTATTCCTTATCTCCTTCCCAGGAAGCTTTTGAGATCTTTCCCCCCAATTTCTCTCCCTATTGTGAAATTTCCAAGCCACCAATTCACTGTCTAGCTGCATACACATTATAAAAGAGTAAGCTCCTCCTTTGTCCCTCCAACTGTTTTCCAATCCTTTGGGGGTGATAGTACCCCACTGTGAGTGCGTGTACTAAGTCAAAGGCCCAAAATATCCCTGCTCCAGCCCGAATGCCCCCAAACTCAGGAGAGCCCTTGGAGTGACCAGGTGAGTCCCTTTTCTAATCCAGCTCTTCCTTTCTAACTAATGGGCTATTTTGTTAGCTAAGAAACATAGTATTTTTGAAGGTAACTCACAGAGGCTTCTCTTTTTTCCCCCTCCCCAACTATTCTCCTAAGGTACAATGTGGTTTTTCTTTTTCCCTGTCTTAAATGACAGGGCTGGTGGTGGTGGGAGGAGGGAAGAGGACACACTCAGGGAACCTCTGGCCAGCCGGCACATACATACTGAGGCACCTTGCTGTGCTCCAGGCTCTGAGGCAGGGGATAATCGAGGTTCTTTGTGAACAGTATCTCTAGCTGCCAAGGTTGGCCAAACCAAAGGAAGTGGCTCTGCCAGAGATCACCTTTCTTGGGAGGTACCATCAAGGCTTTGATGGAAAGGGGTAAAGCCACAGCCTGCGAGGAAAAACAAATTAAAAGGCAAACCCCCAGCAACGTGCGATTTTAGCTTCTGACGTGACTCCCCCGGCGTGGCTTAAACTACCTTTTTATGCATCGGCCTCACGCTGTTTCCAGGGGCTCTGCCTCCTTCCCCTCAAAGTCTTGGCTGGCGGCTTTCTACCTCACTGCGATCAGTATCAGTAACATTTTAATGTCTCCTAAAAGACAAGATTTTATAACACTGCGGTCGTCTGCTTTTACTGCTCAGAAAATATTTTAAAGTTGTATTACTTAGCGTAACCCAATCTTGTTGGTGATAGAAGCAGAAATTTAAATGTCAAGGTAAATCCATCCCCAAATGCGCAGAGATCAGTCGGATGCAGCTGGAAGGGACCTGTGGGTCCAACCAGGGACTTAGCTCATCTGGAATCTCATCTAAGCTTCTCTGGAAACTGAAGCAGGCTGAAAGAGGAAATTCCAGCAGCCCAGTTCTCTAATGATGCCTCTGCCAGCCTGGGGTTCCCTGAGTTCCACTATTTGGCTTCTGAAGGGGAGTTCAGTCTGGTGGGCTCCACCTGGTGTGCTGTCTCTAGCTGTTGGCAACCTGAGCAAAGGAAGCTCTGAGCTACCAGATTTGGCAGCACTGGAGATGGGTGCCACTTCTCTGAGGTTTTTGAATTTCTAGAATGCATGCGCCCTGAGGCTACAACAGAGAGGTTCCCACCCTCATGTCCCTTTAAGTCCCCAGAAGCTATTTTTTTATGTGCATGTGTAAATGCACCTGTGTTAAGATGGATGGATCATCTGATACTTGAGAGGCTTAATGAATGAGGGGACAGAGGACCCCCACCCCCAGCATACCTTTGAAAAGCCTGAACAGCTTCCACTTCACACAACCCAGTGAAAAGCACAAGTTGAGTTCTCCCAAGGCAGCGGAAAAACCATGCCTTCTACACTCACGTAAAGAAGCAAAGGTGCAGCTTTCTTCATCTACATACCTTTTAAGTGTTCAATATTTGATTTTGATCTACTGGGGAGAGGTTTAACATGATGCTTGATTCTGGAAGTTCAATCAGTTCCTAGTTCCAACTAGATCAAGGAGAAATTTCTCATTCTTTTCTGTGGGATCCTTAACACTTTCATCCCTGGAAAATGCCATTGTTTCCTCTGACTCTAAAGAGGAGCAATTCTGATTGGCCAGATCTGACGGGATGCTGGTGCATACATCAGCTTTTGCGGTTCCAACAGGTCTAGTTATCTCCCCAACACACTACATTTGAAACATCCAGGTGTTCCCTGGTTTTGCACCTGCCTCTGAAGGATGCTTAAGGCATGGCTGCATCATAGTAGAGTGTCATGCTGGGAACTCTTCCCAGGATTCAGTGGCTTGATCGGAGACCATTTAGAAAGAAGAGCCAGGCAATCTAGAAAATGTAGGATACTTGAGCTGTGCTGTCCTGGGAAGAACATCAACAGGTCTACATTGCAGAACAGGGGCTTCTCTCTGAGTCATGCCTGAGAAGCCCAAGGAATTCCTCAAGGAGAGCAGGGCACAGAGTGTGCAGGCCTAGGAAGCAGAGGCTGGGCCAGGGCAGGGACTGTTAGAAAAAATACCCCATCATGAGGGACGGTGATAACCTGGACGTGCCCACATACGGCTGTCAGTCTGACTTTCCCAGGTATTCTTTCCAAGGCAACTCACAGAAGATCCTCATCTTGGCCTCCACTTCACTTCTCTGCCCTTGTCCCTATTTACATGGCCACTCCTGTTAATCCACTGTGACTGGAGAGGGGGCATGGACACCAGTTCTGCGAGGGAAAGGCTTCCCAGGTGTCCTTCTAGCAGTCTAAGGAAGAGAAAGGGACATCGGGGCCCCAATCAGCACAGATTATTAGCAGTGCTGCAAAATACAGGTATCCAGAGTCCTGCAGATACCCATTGTGGAGGTTCTGGGTGTTGAACATTTGCAAAGGTAGCGTTTCAGAGCCTGGCGTTAGACCAATGAGTGATGGGGAGACATGTTGTAATGGTGCAGATGTACCATGCTGGGCCTGCTGAGAGGTCAGGTGGACACACATACATGCAGGCACACACACAGACATGTACACACTCACACGCACGACAGGAATTAGTCTCTGGCTCAATTCACTTGTATTCATTGCTGGGACTTGGGGCTTAGCTGTCAATTAGAGCAGATGGAAGGAAGATAAGAAGCCAAAAAGGGCGGCTGAGGAGGTGGTAATGAGAAACCTGCCCGTGCTTCTTGAAGGCCATATCTGCCAATAGTGTATACCATGGAATTAAACCAATGAGTCAACCTAGCTGGATGTGTACAAAACACTCCTTGCTGCCGCTCATGGTATGTTTGGGGGCCACTACTACCTGCCTGCCCCACAGGCTCACTGTGAGGTCCACTGAGGCAACACAAAATCTTTTGAGCTCCTTGGAGAAAGTTCACCATGTAAGTGCAAAGTTATCACCACTGTACCATGGCAGAGAGACTCCCACCAGCTCGAACCAGTCACCAAGGAGAGTGGGGGTATCAAACCAAAGAAGCCACAGCTGTCCCAGTATCAATCCAGGCAAAGGCTGCTTTTCAGTTCAAAAGTCCTCCTGCCCTGCAGGTGAGCATAAATGGTTGTAGATGGGTGGCTCCAATCTTATCTGAATGGCCTCAACAACATTTTAATAAATGTTGAATTCTTGCCAACATTTGGAATTTCAGACAATAGGCATAACAATCCTGATTTCTGGCCTCTACTAAAAAATTGCACATTTTGGAAAAACGAGGCTTGCAGTTCTACATGGCAATGTTCATGTGGAGCTGGGTCACATCTGCCCGCCGTAGACTCTTTCTGGCTCATTCTTACTTCCAGCTACCTTACCCCTCCGTCTCACGTACCTGGTACTTGCCTCTCTCGTACAGGGATATTTGAATTCACAATTTTTTCTCGGGGTTCTGCCCTCCCTTCCCTATTCTAAGTCAACAAAGATCCTGAATTATAGTGCCCTCATTCTCTAAATCTAGGCCAACTCCCCCCACAGAGGAAAGCAGGCCCAACCACCTCCCACCAAGGGGAAACGAGGAGGAGTGAATGGCTCTCCCACCCCTTCCCCTTCCTTGTCAGTAATTCCACCTTAAAAGCTCAGAGTTTTCTCACTTAGAGATGTCCAAGTAGTAATCCAGCTAAATTAGATTATAAGCATCTGAAGGTTTTCATAATAAATAAAAATATAGATATAGCTAAGACGAGATTTAATTAATGAGTGTTATTTAACAGAACAAGTTGTGCCATATATGGAGGATTAAAAGATAAAAAGGGATCGGAGGGAAAATCAAATTTTAATGAGTTGTTGTCTTCACTCTACTTAAGCGAATTTCCTCCCTCGTAGAAAACAGGGACAGGTAGGAGGGCGTCATTTGCGTGTATCCACACAGTTTGATACCTGACAACTTTCTCTTATGCAATTACATTGTGTTACAGATGATGTTTTATTTTATTTTCTGTTTTGCTACAGATGAATTTACTCTTTGAAGTTTAAAGCTTCCGTCCTTACACTGGTCTCTATGGGGAAGCTCTGAGCAGGGTGAATGTTGAAGAATTAAAAAAAAAAAAAAGACTGCCAGAAACACCAGGAAGGGTGTCTTGGGTTAGCAAAGTGCTGACTCTCATGTGGGCAAGGGGACAGGTGAGGTCTGCAGTTCTCAGATTCTACCACCCCCTGAAAACCTTTCTTCCTCTTCCTGCTTCCCCAACCATTCTCAGAGAGAAGGCTTCCTGGCACAACTAGCATGGTACTGGCATACATTAGGCACTCAATAAATGTTTTATGAATGACTGGATGAAGCTCAGCTGGCACTGGACACAGGAGGTGTGGACCTCACACATGGCATGAATCGTTCACGGATGGCTTTCTGGTTGATGTCTATAACACCCATGTTCCTGGGACCACAGGGAGCACCTAAGGGGACCACTCCTGCACCTTCCTGGCTTTCATTCCCTGCATTCTCCCTTTTTGAAGGAATGGAAGCAAGGGGTCCCAGTGAGCCCCTCCTGAAGTAGTGCAGTAGGAGGGGCCTATGGATACCTTGTCCTCTGCTGGCCTTTTTTCTAGAATTCTGGACTCCTAACCATGTGTGGTTGCAGGCCATCTTTACTGATTTCTTCACTGCTCACTCTGGGAAGACTTGCTGAGAAAGGAGGTAAAGAGAGAAGATGTGGTGTTGATATTTATGGGATATCAAGCACTGTGTTAAATGCTTCAGAGAAGCGGAGCCTTCATGACAACAGGGCATGGGTGTTACTATCCCCAACCCATAGATGGGAAAACGGAAGCTTATTCAAGATACATAACTTGTCAATGGTCACCCAATTTGCAAGTGATAGGGGACGGATTTGGAGTCTGGCTTGTTCGATGACTTGTATTCTGCACTCAATCCTTTTGCTACAGGTTTCCTACACAGCAGAATCTCTGAATGCACAAAAAATGACAATAGTGATGTGCTGACAGAGTGTTAATAGTGAGGAGAGAAGACGCTGCATTCTGTGAACTCATCCTGGAGAGGTGCACGGTTTGCAGCGGGGTTTGATGTGTGTTGTATCTTCCAAACTCTCTAATTGTGGGAAGACCGTGTTCTGTGCCCAGCTTCTCTATGACATGATAACATTTCTTTCATCAGACCCCTAGAGAGCAGGTCTGTAAGTGAATAGATACAGATCTTTCCTGGCCCCATTTAATGGAAATAAAAAGTTAAATCAGCTCATATTCAAAGTATGGAAGAAGTTGATAGCAGCATGCTTAAGGGACCCAGCTGCCCTTGCCTGCATTGCCTGGACTAATAGGAAAAAGCAAGGATCTTGCACCACCGCCAATATCTTCAATCTCTTTTCCCTATTCACAGGGATTGCAATCATCAGTGACATTTGGGTTTCCTGTGCTCACACGCACCTACAGTAGAAAAACAGTCTCGCTGCCCTGTAGCTGGGATGTTCTCTGCAAAGCACAAGCCACTGCTTTGAGTTTCATGTCATTAGAGAGAGTGGTTTTGGAAGCAAGAGCGAGACTGGTCATTAATAGCTTGCTAATTTTTGCAATCAAAATCCAAACATTTTCCCCACACTTGCAAGGCAGTTATTTTATAATCTTTCAGGCTCCCACCCCCTGGCATTATTTCTAGACACCTATCCAGGGCTGTCTGGCAAGTTAAAGTTAAAGCATAATTTTAAAAATAAAGAAATGCAATTCACACTTCTCAGAGCTTTTGAAGTTAAAGCATAATTTTAAAAATAAAGAAATGCAATTCACACTTCTCAGAGCTCATCACTCTGCGTACAGTTTTAGACAGATGACCCCTCTGGGCCAGGCTCGAACCAACATCACCACTAATTTGACCAGGGAGTACTGTGGCTAAACTTGGAATTTTGTGGCCCGGGATTCTCAGCTCTTCCAATTCCTCCTGAAAAGCAATCATGTGGAGTTTTCTGACTCTGGAATGTTGGCTAACACTTTCCTTTTCTAGGGTCTGTCAGGATGTAATTTTTGTGATGTCCACTTTGAGATGAGTGGGTCTCATCATTGATGGGAGGGAAATGCCCTTGGTGGCATTTCTACTTGGAACTTGGGATCTGGGGATATGGGGATATGGCAGCATTTCCTCTCTCCTTTCCAACATTGCTGTGATTTTTTTTGGTACCAAGTATTGAACTCAGGGGCACTTGACCACTGAGCCACATCCCCAGCCCTATTTTGTATTTTATTTAGAGTCAGGTTCTCACTGAGTTGCTCAGTGCCTCGCTTTTGCTGAGGTTGGCTTTGAACTTGTGATCCTCCTGTCTCAGCCTCCTGAGCTGTATTGCTGTAATTTTTAGGGAGAGAAGGCTCAGGGACTCTTGGTTTGCAGGGGACCTGGTTGAAAATAGAGCAAACCCTTCACTGAAATAAGGAGAAAGTGAATTTTCTTAGAAAGCTGCTTGTAGAAACAGTCGGGTCCTGACTGAATCTCAATTGGGACTTGGACAGTGGCAGTGCTTGAAGAAGTTAAAAGCATCCTCCCACTACCTCAGGTGAAGAGAGCAAGTCTGAGGGTTGGGGCAGGAGAATAAACCAAAAGAACTCCATGGTATCTGCTCTATCCCAGCCCTGGGATGGCACCTCCACGTGGCGGGAGGTGCTGCAGGTAAAAGTGAAGGACCATTTTCCCAAAGGCACACAGGACTGGCTTCTTGAGTGGGGAGTGTGGTGTTCCCTCTTCTGCTGTGTACCCATGGCAGTATTTCAGGAGAGTGAGTGTTGGGTCATCCAATGGCACTGATGACCACACCCTGCTGTGGAACCACAACCTGCTGTGGAAGTACTGTGGGAATCCCTGGAAATGGATTTTGCAGGTAGCAGATTTCAAGGACCATCCTTGAAGAACCCGAATTGGCTAAATGTGAGGATGTGAGATACTATGGAAACTTCTAGAAGCCCTTGGAGTGAAAGTGGGGAGTGAGCTTTGCAGTTGGGATGAGCCATGAAATTGGAGAGGTGAAGTGAAAGGCTCCGTGTTTGTGAGTCAGACTGGGGGCAACTTGGGTTCTATCAGTTTTAGAATGGATCTCAGGAAGGGCTAGAGTATGAGCCTATTCTAGCTAAGAAACTTTCCACATTACAGACCAGCTTCATTTTGAGTCTAATCCCAGCTAACTTGGAAAAGCACATAACCTATGAATTGACCTTCTGGCTGACACTTGTTGGCTGCGGGGACCACATCATCAGGGATCTGAGAAAACAGAGAAAGTTGCTGACTTCATGGATCACAGATGCTGTCCTTTGTGGAGAGTCCCTGGGTGACAGCCATGGGAAAAGTCTGGTCTCACTTCATAGGGATCTTGATAATAATTTAACAAACCCAATGGATGGTAACTTTAATTACTTTGCAGATATTTTACCCTATCACTGACGACCAAACAGGCCTCTCCCTTCCTGATTACAATGAAAATATGTTTTTTAAAAACAAACACTTTACTTAAAACTAGGGATATTTTTTTAATTAGAGGAAAGATTAGCCAAATGCATTTTTCTCTTATAATTTAATCCATTCTAATTATCTTGAGACTGTTTATGGTGAAATACTTTTAAAAAAAATGTGCCTAGCTGCTATTTTCATACGGCTTCTTTATTACAAATGGAAAAGCTCAAGAGATGGCCAATGACATAGCTCCTCCTTCTTCAGTCTGACTCTGAAGACGCACAGAAGGGCATGATAAAAAGAAGTCAAGCCATGAACCCTGATTCTGACTGGTAGGTTTTCAAGATGGCGACACTCTACTTCCCAAAGACAACCAAGGCAATCTTTTGAAAAAGAGCTCATGAAATAGCATGCGATCAAAGAAGAGGGTGGAGAAGACTGAACCCCATTAGGCAAGCAACTTGGGAGGAAATGCAAAATCTGTTTCTTTCATGAACATCTGGGGTATCCTGTGTGGCTCCGGATAACCCAGGAGATGAGCCAGGAATTGCTGAGAATCCCCAGATGTTACACCCAGGTCATGCTCCAAGGAGTTGAGCAATTGCAGCAGGGGAGAAATGAGGGTAATTGTGAGGTTTATGGGGCTGAATAGGGACAGGGAATCAATGATTTTGAGAAAACACACATGGTACTTGATGGAGGCAAAGCTGGATTTTTCTATGACGTGTAAAGCCAGTGCAAGTAAATCTTGCATCCTAGATTCACAAGGAATGGGAAAGAATAAGAAAAAAGAGAGAGCAGGACCATGTGTTCTAAGAGGCACTGATTTGGACAGCATCCCAGATTGAGAAATGCTGAATTCCACCTTAAAGGAGAAGATACCGTCTTCCTAGCTCCTCAAGGGTGTCTGTGATCTCTAGCCTGAGAAATACAGGCTTAAGAGAACCAAAGTTTTATTTCTGTGCAGCAATAGCAGAATTTCCAAATAACACTTCAAAGAGGGATTTTTACCTTTTGAAATATACTTGTTATAAAAATAAAACCCAGAATAGGCCCCTTGGCTCTCCCAGATCATGTCTAAGAAGTTGAGTTTTAGAACCTTTGGTCAAAAGAAGCAAATCCTAATTTCACAAGTTTCTATTAGCATAGATATTTGATCCCATGGATAGCTGGGTTATTTGGTAAAAATAAGCAGCTTTAATTCCAGGGGACAAAGGCTGTTTCTGGTTCTCAGATGCAGATGCCAGCAGGTGGCTGAGCAAGCCTTGTTCGCCTTTGTGTGGGAACTGGATAGGGGTGCGATTATTTTTGATATGCCACTAACTACTTGATGGGTCGGAGGCACATTTGGTGGTGGAAGGTATGAGAAAAATTTTAATAAGAATTTTATTTTGAAACTCCTCTTTTGCCCTTCAATTTTTTTTTTTTACATCAGTACTCAATAATGACTGTGATGAGGATGACTTCAGCTCATGTTTACTAGGCTCTAACTTCACACTTGGAATAGTGCTAGGTATCCCCATCTTAGGGACAAAGAAACTCAGACACATAAGGTTAGAAAAGATGCCAAGATATGAGCTCAGGCAGAGTGACAAGAAAGCTTGTGTCCTTAAGTACTTCATGACACTTGCACTTGTCCCAACCCAAGTGAAGTGAAGGTACATCAACTATTTTAACGTCACTATCTTTATTAAAAAGTATACTATAAGCTGGGTGTGGTGGCGCATGCCTGTAATCCCAGCAGCTTGGGAGACTGAGGCAGGAGGATTTCTAGTTCGAAGCCAGCCTCAGCAACTTAGCGAGGTGCTAAGTAACTCAGTGAGACCCTGTCTCTAAGTAAAATACAAAATAGGGCTAGGGATGTGGCTCGGTGGTTGAGCAGCAGCCCTGGGTTCAATCCTCAGTACCAAAATAAAATAAAATAAAAATAAAAATAAGTATAGTACGAGTAGATAAAGTGGAGGGCTGATCACCCAACCTATACAAGGAAGGTTTTTAATGCACAAAAGAGTCCCTGGGGATACTGGATATGAATTAGAACAAAGGTGAGCGATAAATGAATAAATTAATAATAAAAAACACCATTCAAGGACTGTGGATGTGGCTTAGTGGTAGAGTGCTTGCCTAGATGCACGAGGCCCAGGCACTGCAAAAAAGAAGAGGGAAAAGAAGAAAAAAAAATCTACCCTTCACTGCACTCAATAATTTGACGATGCCTCATCAGCTGGGGTAACATTCTGATGTATCTGTCCCTTTAATGTAGTCTTTAGCGTGAGCTAAGGGAGTCTACACTGAAAACCTGTGGTGCAGAAGAGAGAAAGGCTCTCAGCCCTTGACAGCCTTGGCTGCCTTACAGTGGCCCACGCCTATGATTCTGCATCCAAAGTAATAAAACCCTGGAAATGGACAGGTCCTCAGAGACCACCTCATCCAAGTGTGTTCTAAATTCAGTCAATCACATAGTGCATTTGTGATATTTGCAATATCTGCAGTGTTATTTACTTAATATTTTTCTTTAAATTTACCCAGGCCTAATAATGCTACCCACTTCCACCACATCCCTAAGCAATAACACCTATATAATCATGAATTTGATGTGCTAGTTATAGGTTTTCTTCTTAATACTTACTTTGAAGAGCACTATATAACTATTCAATAAGGTATATTTGTACACCAACGAAAAGCATCTCCTTCTTGCTCATGTCTCATGCCCTAGAAAGCAATTATGTGGTCCAACCTCCTCATTCGCCACATGAAGGAATCGAGGTTAGGGAGGCGAGGTGATTTGCTCCAGGGCCGATAGAGTGTGGCAGTCAAGCTCAGAACCCTGGTGTCCCCCTCCACTGGCCAATCTATTTTTACAAGACTCTATAGGGAATCAGATGCTGAATGATGTAAAAGCTGTCCATCACAAATATCTACCAGATCCACCCACCATGGCCCCCCTCTGTCTTCCCTTCTCCTTTAATGTAAATTATTTAGTGCGCATTGTAAGATCTGAGAAGCAAGGATGGGAAAGGATGCTAAATCTCTGCAAAAGCTCCAGGGCTGAGCACCCACTGTATACCAGGGCACCTCGTCCCATCTTTTTCAACAGATCTCATTCTTAACATGCTTTCCTTTATTTGAGTCTGGAATCTTCCTTATGCTAATTTCCATCCACGGGTCTATGTTCTAAGAGTTCCAAACCACGTTTGGCTCCTTGCTTTTGGGAAGTTTTGTATTTTATATCAAGTTACATAATGAAGCTTTGGGTCAACAAGAAACCACATATGTGATGGTGGTCCTGGATGAGTCTAATGGAGTTTAAAGATCCCTATCACCTTGGTGGCACTGTAGCCATAACCTGTAGCTCTACAGATCACTCCTGTGTTTGTGCTGATGCTGGTACAACAAACCTAGGGTGCTGCCAGCTGTACAAAACAGGGCACCTGCAATGATGGGCAGACAGGGCACAATGCCAGGTTATGATAATAAACAACTGTGTGGACATGCTTACTACATTACGCTTTTTATCATTGTTTCAGAGAGTACTCCAACCTACAAAAACCATGTTCACTGTAAAATAGTTATCTGTGTTTCCCCAGCAGCAGCCTCATGAATCTTGTGTCTCCTGCATCTCTTGATGTCACCAGAGGCCACATGGAGTGACTGACCTAGACCATACAGGTTTGGGTAAGTACACTCTTGATGTTCGTCTAAAAACGTGTTTCTTGGGACACACCTCCATCATTAAGTGATGCATCCAAACTCTCAGGAGGTGGCCCTGTCACTGAGGGCTACAAGCTTGTCTGTGACCAGTTCCTCTGAAACTTTAAGGGGGTAGTACAGAGGATGATCTCAGTTTTTGTCTCCCCATTGATCTGAAATGTTGAGAACCCTCCCCTCCTTAATTTTTTTGATGGGAACGCATTTCATGAACAGAATTACTAACTCATATAGGAAGCAATTCCCAAAATGCTCCTTTTTCAACTACAGAGTGGTCAAGTCATAAAGTTAGGGGGAGGTTTGTGTCTGTCTATTTTTCAGCTGATACTAAAATATTCCTCTTCAATATCTGGAACAAGAGAGCCAACACTTCTGTTGACGAGAATCTCATTACCTACAAAGTCGTTATTTCCTGTCATCTTGTTTTATTTTTTTTCACAGTGATGTGAAAATGTATTCCGGTAACTTCTACCTTTCAGTCTTTGTTCTGGGTTTGGACAGGAACCCTTGAACAGACTATCTGATCCAGACTGAAAGAGAATTTCTGGCACATGGGATTCCCGACCTGCCCTGAGAAGGCTCGCATTTTGGCCAAATTGTGGGAAGAAATAAAACCAAAAATCATTGTGCTCAAAGTCTGTCTGGAATTTTTAACAGGGAAGGGCTATCACTTCAGGTTTTTACTTTAAAAAAAAAAAAAGCCCCTGGAGGAACAGGTTAATTAACCAATCAGAGAATGAGGTGCTTCTCCAGACACGGCTCCACAGAGGCTAATTTCATGTCAACTTGATCTCATTGTAGAGTCTCGAAATCTCAAATGTTCAAGGACAATAGCTACAAGAAAAAAAAATTTCCATAACTTGGAATGAAACTGGAATGAGATGCAGTGGCAGCTGTCCTCGGTCTGGAGCTGGTTAATTTGAACAGCCGTTTCCTTCCCAACCTGGTCCCTATTGTTCTGAAGCATTCTCCCTCTTGGACTATGACCCTGTCTACTTTTGATGACAATCACTTAATCAGCACATCAGATTGCCGCACGGCTGGTTTTACCTTGGGTAAAGATTCATTTTCCTTATTAACATCACAAGAACCTATTTCTTTCCCCAACCAATTAAAGAGGAAAAATAGAAGGGCCCGGTGCAATAGAGGGAAAAGAAAACTGTTCCGACTTGTGGCACCTGCTCAGGTCACTCAGCCCCACGTGGCCCTAGGAATCAAGTTGTCACGATTCGGAGACGTGATCAGAGGTCAGGACCACGCAGGCAAAATACACAAGTTGGAATAATGGTGACAGACACTGCTCACTGCCCACATACCAAACAGTTCACCCAGGTTCGGAAGGAGCCAACGCTGGATGATCTGGCCTGTGGGTGTGTCAGTGTGCATTACAGAGAGCAGATGTCCCGACAGCCTGTGTTCAGCAGATAATCACAACAGAGCACCAGTAGCATTTAACTTCCCTTCTCTATTCCCTGCTAATACAAAAGTTGACTTCTCCCTTGTATTTCGCCTGACCACTCTGTTGGCAAAATACGTTAGCATCTGCTACATCTATTTATAATAAAAGAGATGCCTGCCTGAGTCTACTGCGGTTCCTAGGGATTCTGACCTAATAAGAATTCTATGGTTCCTTCATGCTCTGGTGCTATAGCCAATGGATGACTTTTTTATGTTAAATCCTCAACTTTAATAAAGGGTGATGGCAGGTCATAGGCAGGTGGCAGGTGAAACCCATGGTAAGGTCATATTTAAAGAGTAAACCTATTCTGACCACACAATGTGCATTTTGGCTTATTTATAGGAGTAAACAGGACCTAATCCAAGTAATATATTCCAACGATATACATGGATCATGGTCAATTGGGATTCAAAGTATATATCTTATCCATGTAATTCTGTAGATTTTAGCCATACCTTTATTGAACTTGTTCGAATGAGATAACACAAGAATCATTGCTTGGTAGAATCAAGTGAGCTGTTAAGTTAGCTCTGACAGTCAACACTGAAATATCATACCTTATATGAAAGTCTGTGGCAAAATGTACTAAATTTCCATAGATAAGTAATTTGGTTGCAAGTTTCGGCAATGCACTTGACCAGACATGGCTAGATCCTGGTACTTCAACTTGATGGAGTTTTAGAAGTCCATGCTTTGGGCTCCTCCCTTTCTTCCCTACCTATTCTCCTGCTTCCTTCAATATAATAAATGTGATCCACCAATTCTGACGTGAATTGTTCAGTGCACTATTTGCAGTGACCTCAAGAAAACCACCTCACTGTGACCTTTTGAAAAGAGGCCTCAGACAACCTACGTACCCAACACTAACCACTCCTCATTCTGCCTCTCCCCAAACTTCCCAATGCATTATTTACTGACTATGTGCCATTTCATTCTTATTTATTTTCTATTTTCAAAACATAGCATTTGAGGCTCTGCTTGGAAAGGACCAAAGAGCCTCCCTTTCCTCTCTGTCAGTATCCCTGAGGAGGAGGCTGATTCTGAGCTTGTAAATGGTGGCATTTACTTTAAATGAAATGACAGGAGTGTCTGTTCCAACTAAGAGACTAAACTCCCCGAAACAGCTCTAGGGCCAGAGGTTGAAAAGCATAAGAAGCAATTATGCGCCTACAAACATCTCTCTCGCTTCCCAATAGCAAGTCTCCCAACCAAGGGATATTTGGCTTTTCTTTTTGCAAAATCTTCAGCGAACAAAAGCAGGAGGAGATGACACATGACTGACTGATAGAGCCACCGAGCCCTAACTTCTCACAGGGAAGGCTCTGGGGATCCAGATCTTTACAACTTAGGTAGCACAAACTCTAAAAGCCACAGGACATCTGAATTTGGAACACGGGACTTCCCCACACCAGCACCCTCTTCATTTTGAGAGCTTCACGTGACATACATTTGCACGTTCTCCGTGTCCCTCAGGAACTCCTGTATGTCAGCTCACAGAGATGTGAAACTTGAGCCTAACACTTCAAGTCACAGAAACACCTTTTTCTAATACTCCTCTCCCCCAGGGCTGGCTCCAAGAAGCTCCTGCATTCTCCTGCTGGCCACATCCTCGCCCTTCTCCACTGACACCAAAGTTGTCACCTGCCCATCTCATTTTCAAAGGCCCCAGAGACACCTCCCCTCATCTGTTTTCTGCACTCTGTGGCCTCTGCACCTTCTCTCTTTCTCTCTCCCCTGACAGCCTTCAAGCCTCCGCTCGTGCCCCTTCCAACCTGCCTCCCTCGTCTCCCTTCTGTCCATCTGCACTTGAGCTGTCCTCATTCAGGGCTCAGCTCTTTTTCTGCAAAGGGCCAGACGACAACTGGCTTGGTGGGCCACGGAAAGGGTGCCAAACCAAAGCACCAGGCTGAAAAGATGCCAGCAGATGGACGTGGCGGTCCTCTACCAACACTTTGCTTATGGACACTGACATTTGAGTTTCACAGAACTGTCGCATCATGAAATATTTTTTCTTGGATTTGTCAACCCCTCAAATATGTAAAAACAATTCTTGGCTTATAAGCGATAGGAGAAGAGGCAGCAGGCCAGATTTGGCTTCCGGGCTGTGGTTGGCCCACCCCTGCCCTAATCCATCTGGACTCCCCTCTTGTGAACCATTTGCAGGGTAAGGACAGGTTATAGGTAGGGGAGAGCCATCAGGAATCACTGTGGGGACACTAACCCTGCTATCCCCCTAACTCCCAGATGTGGTGACAGGGGACCAAAGGGATGAGATGTTGGATTGTATGAATGGGGAGAAAGTAGGATTCTCTACCTCAAGGTTGTGGATTGGCAAGAGCTTTGGAGTAGGCGGGGGGATAGAGGCCAGTGGGGAGATGGGGGTGAGGAAAGGTCTTTATTTAAATCACTGCACATGCAAAAGCACATCAAGAGGAACACCCCTGAGGAGTGCCAGCTATTGTCAGAGCTCTCTTGGTCTTGGACTGTGCCTCCCTCCCTGAAAGTCCTGTGAATTGTCCCTCTGCAGGGGACTGAAGATGAGAGAGGCTGCAGGGGAAGCAGGGCCTGGAGCGTCATTGAGAGATTGCAAAAACAATTCACTGCCAACAGACTGTCCCAGCAGGGTCCCAGTGCTACGGTCGTGGGCCTGATTGGCACGCTGCCCCTTGGACGTCCAATTAGATGGAACTGGGGGAAATCAAATGCAGAGTCAATTCACTTTATCTCTGCTTCACCACCCAAATGAACAGCATGGGAAACTGAGTCTGATCTTATCAGTCAGCGCTGGGCAAGTGCCTCCCCCTGGGTCTCTCTCTAGGTAGACCAAGCTCTGCAGGGAGTTCTGGGCGAGGATAGAGGGGAGGATCCAAACTTGATGGTCGGAATCAAAAGTAATGTCAAGGAGCTAACACTAGTTGATTGAAAACTTCCCCAAGAGTTTCCACACAGGTAAGTGGATTAGCCACTTGGCATGAAATGGATTGTAGGACTGACCTAATTAAACACCAATAGTAAAAAATAGAGGTAAAATGACATTCAGGTTCACAGCTTTATCATCCTAACTGTCTGAGAGAGGTGGAGAGCCACAAAGCAGAGGCTTCTCCTAAAGGGAGACTTAGCTACATTCAAACCAGTAGTGACCTCCTAAAACCACAATCATGGCAAAAACCAAACAAAACTAAAAATGATGAAACTTTGAAACTACTACTTCTTGCTAAAGAACCTGACCTTTAAAAAAATATTCTTGGTCAAGAAACTTACATGTAAGGGTCTGGCCAAAGAGTGAAATGGGACCAGTGGAGGAGACATTTGCTGGTGGGGGTGCTGATGGGAGGCCAGGAGCCCCACCACACAGCCCTGCATGGCAAGAGGATGCTCACATCCCTGATGGGGCCCCTTGGTTACCAGGGGACCTGAGAGTCCTGCCAGCATCTAGCCTGTCTAAAGTAAGTGTGTTCACATTGTTGCCAGCCAGCAATGATCCAGGGATCCAGCCAGCTGGGAGACCATTTGGAAAGGCAAGACTTGCAGACCACAGTGATTTGGGATGCTTGCAGTCTCCAGGCGCTGACCATTTCCCATGCATGTGCATTTCTCCCTCCCCAAGATAGGGAATTGGGATTTTTTTTTTTTTTAAATCTGGACTGGTCCCTTTATTCCCAACCTGGGATCTTTGAAAGAAGGAAAAGCCTTTTCCAGTGAGGGACCCTGCTTTTCCCTTTCTCTGTCCCCGTGGAGATTTGGAGAGGCAGCAGGAATGTGGGAGAGCACTCGTGTCCCTGGGGGAACAGCCAGTTGCAATGCACGACCGTCACTATAGATCTACGATTTATGAAAATAAAGCAATATGTGCCTGTTTCGGTGCCTGCCGTTTGCCTACCAATGGTGCAGTGTTCACCATTCCAGCCCTCTCGGCATTCACATTTGCCATCTTTACAGGTCCCGTGCTCAATGCAGCGGGGGTGGCACACGCGCTGGTCGCAAGCTGCGCCTGTCCAGCCCTCTTCACAGCGGCAGGCTCCCCCGATGCAGACGCCGTGAGTACCACAGTCTACTGAGCACACTTCTGGAAGAAAAACAATGATTACAGCTCAACACAGCAGCTGGCGAAACCCTTCAGGGAAGCCAGACCACATACATCTGGGCCCCTGGAGCAGGCCCTGAGGCCCAGCAGCTATGACACCTTGGGAAGCCTGTGTGTCTGCTGGCTGGGGATTAATCGCTGTTAGGAGTAGTCTAGAGTAGTGGTTCTCAAAGTGTGGTCCCTGGACCAGCAGCATCCCCATCACCTGGGAATCTATTAGAAATGCAAACTCTTGTGCCCGGGTTGGACCACGTGAATGAGGAACTCTGGGAGTGGGGCTTACAAGTTCATCTTACCAAGTCCTCTGGGAGGGTTAGGTACTGGTGAGTGACAGCTCTCTTCTGGAGATGGAAAACTGTCCCTAGAGGAGGCCAGGGGGTTCCGCTTGGCAAAGCTAGCCAGAGGTACACACCTGAAAAGGGGTCTGGTAGATCCTGACTCCCTAGCCAGATGGACCTCTTCTTCCCTTGAACTGCCCAGGCCCCTGTGGCCTGTCGGGGACCCTTCTGCTCCATCCCTACGATGACCGCAGACCTCTGCGTTCCCCACGGCACCTGGCGGCAATGCTGACCGCCATAACCATGCTGCACTTAAACAGCCTCTTTCTCGAAGGAGCTCAAAGTCTTTTGTGGTTGGGAAGGAGACAGACAGACAGATATGCACTCTCTGGTGTTCCAGACCTCTCACGCGAGGACAAGCACGTGCCAGACATCCATCCTTACAACAGTCTACTGGGAGGGGGGGTGTGTGGCTCGTCATGCCAGGGGAGGGGAGGACAGACCAGGGGCGGTCGGTGACTCACGCAAAGTCACACAGCGTGTCTGTGGCAGAGCTGGGCCTTGGCGTCTAGGACTCTCGCCTCCCCCATCCTCTGCAGAAACTCAAAGAAGCCAGAGTCGAGGGGTCTGAGAACACATCCCAAAATAGCCCATTTTGAACTGACTCTCCCTTTTTTTTTTTTTCCCTTTTTGGAATGAAATATTCATTTCTTTCCCATTGTGGAGAACGCCTCACACATCTTCCTCTCCTGATTGCCATGGCAATCTGACAGCTGTCTCTCTACCCAGAGGAAGGGGCGACAAGACGATGGCTCCCTGGATGGGGGGGCGGGGCTCATCCGTGTGAACCCAGCCTTTCTCAGGGAGGCTGGGGCCGGCGTGAACTGTTGAACTGTTCCCTCTCTAAGGTCACTTGGGAGGTAAGATGTGTACTCTTAAATTTAGGAAAATAAAGTGTACAGCGCAACTTCATTATTTTCCCCGTCACCGGAGTATTATGGAGCTCTCTAATGTGTTCACACAGCACCCCGAGGGAGCCTCTCCTCTGTTTTATAGGACGTTCTATTCGGTTTGTCTGGGGCTGAATTGTTGTTTTGTTCTCTGGTTCCTTTAGGGAGTGTATACAAGTCTATAATGCAAATGGAAGCATCCCTCCCGGGCCCCTCATCCACTCTTGGTGAGGGAACCTACCAGGCCCCAGAACCAGCGCGGTGTTTTTCTCATTGTTTCTCAAAGATCACAAACTCCGTCGCTAAGGAGAGGAGTGAGAACGGCACTGTACGATTGGCCCAAGTCCCTCCATCCCCAGCTAGTGTGAAGAGGAGAGGGCCATCCGTCTGGGTACGGGACGGCACCCCCGGGCATGAGCGTTGGGAGACCGTGGAGAAAACCTTTTGGCTTACCAACGGAGCAGTCGGGACCCATCCAGTTGGGATCGCAGCTGCAAAGGCCTGAGTCGGGGAGGTACGTGCCGTGGCCACTGCACTGGTCTGGGCACTGAACCCTTGCCAGCTCACAGTTGAGACCGCCCCAGCCAGGGCTGCAAAGGCACTCTCCATTCACACAGACCCCGTGGCTGGAGCAGGTGGGATCCAGGCAATCCACTGAGAAGAAAAAAAACAAAGGAAAAGTTCTCATCACTCATGGGGGATGGGCCATGGGGCAAATGGAGCAGTCCAGGTAACACCCACAGGGCCTTGAAGAGCACTCCTGAAAATAAAAGGCTTTTTTATATGTCAAAAGACCCAATCTCCAATTTGGAGAGGATGCAAAGAGAACAAAGAATTAGGGAGACTCCTGTAAGTTCCGAGGTGTGTCATTCAACCTTTGGAACCTTGTCTTCACAAACCTTCGTACCCTGACTGTGCTGACCTGGAAATGAGCATGCTCCCAATTTCTCTGCACGTTTGGCCAAATCCAACACTCCTCTTGCTAAGCGGGGAAAGGAGAGGCTCCCTCTAACCTCACTAACCTTTGGCTTCCAAAGGGAACACAAGACTCAAAAGAAAACCCATGAAACTCATAAATGAGTCACTTTCCATCTTAGGCTTCACGTAGGCTGAGTCTATAATTAGATTCTTGGGGCACACACATGCTGAAGGGTTAGTGAAGGTGCAGGCAGAGAGGCGGTGCTGGCGTGGAATGGATCCAGATAGGGTGGCCCTCCTACCAGGAATCATGGGTGGACTGGAAGGAGAGTTTTTTTGGTGGGGGCACTAGCCCTCTACCAGCTAGTCGGACAAGTAAAAGCGTCAGATTCTGAACACTGCCATTCTTGCCAGTTTCCTGGTCTATTCTTTGCCCCTCCTAATAGTCAGCGTGGCTAGACATCCAGGAGGACACTTAAAAGGAGATTGCCCAGGAACCCACTCAGGCCAGTTCTTGAGGACAGAGCTTTGGCAGGAGCATGTGATCCAAGCCGTGGGCCTCCACCAGGCCTGAAGGCTTTGTCCAGGCAGGACGGCATCCTTAGGTATTCCTAGGACAAGATGTCTCGGTGATTGGAGGAGAAAGATCTGCACAACATGGGTTTTGGATGAGGAGCTGTGCTGTAGAGGGGGCTCAGATGCTACCTTGTGGATCAGAGACACAGGGAAGGCTCATCACCTTATTTGACTAAGACTTACACAACTGTGACTTTAACAGCTTTGAAGTCAGGCCTGTTGGCCTAGATCAAAGCAATGTGTCTGCCATAACCCAGGAGGCCCAGCCAGCCTGAGACCACTTTAAGTTCTTTTCTTCAGGTATTGTGGAGCTCGCTGAATGTGTGTGTGCCACCTTGTGGTTCAAACACTCAGACAAGATTTTGTCTTTCCTCCTTGCCCAACGCCAAGATTGAAATATGCAAGACGTTTGGTCTCTAAATAATTCACCGTTACATCGGGATGACGACCCGAGGGATCCAGCTTCTTGTAGGGTGGATTATGACATTGCTCATCGTGGTTGTCTTTTCTTTCTCATTTAGCACAGAATTTACAGTGTGTTTTAATATGGAGAATACCTGGACTCTAAATATAACATTATTTAAATTCCCCATGCCACAATCTAAATAGGTAGTCCTGGGGGATGTCCGACTTGAGGAGTTTGGATTAATTAAAAATCACAACAGTTCATGAAGCTTCCAATGAGCCCCCTTCTCTTGAGCAAAAACAGTAATTTTCAGTATTAAGAGATGTTTCTCAGGATCCCCTTTGGATATTTTCAGGGAGATAGTATTAGTGGATGTTAGTTCCAAACTGTTTGGGCCATGGGAAAAACAATGACTTTTCTTCCCAGAAAGGTGAATTTCAGGGATTTACTGTTAGTTGGAGATGCTTATGATGATGTTACTTAATCTTGTTAACAATCACTTTGGAGTTGAATTCACTGCCTTGGGAAATATAACTCCTGACGATATAAACCCTGCCAATGCTTTCTAATCTGCTCTACTGAGGGTGGTGGAACGCGCCTGCATATAATGGTGAGCGGACAGGTGGAAACACAGAAGATCTTACAAGGGAGCTAGGCAGCACCTGCAGGGTCTCATGCCTGGTGCAATTCAGAGAGCAGCACGTGTTCAACCCACTATCACTGCAGAGTTTGCTGTGAGCTCTCCTCACCGGCAGGACCAACTTCCAGTGTGAAGGGCGGATTAGCAAGAGAAATTGTGCCCTTTTTTGCTTTTAGAAATAGTTTGTATTTTGGGATCTGCAAAACATGAGCTCATTCATTCAGCACCAGTGATGTTCGTATTTTTCTCATAAAGGAAATCCCCCAATTCCAGTTTTTCTTTACTTGGTTCCTATATCTGACAATACAAAGTCAAAATATACACAAAAAATATCGTGTGCGTTATTGCCTCAAAAATTCCTCTCAACCTATAATTAGCCATTTAAAATGTTTGGTAGGATACAGTTAGAAACTTTCAAAAAATATATCATAATCTTTTTCTTAAAAGGATAAAATAATAAAAAGGAATATACCAAAGACAGAACGAGAGAGAGAGAGAGCGAGAGAGGCAGAGAGAGAGAGAGTGAGAGAGGCATTTTTCTTCCAGATAAATTAGCTCTCTCTTTTCTATGCTGAATTATGGTATGAAGAAAGCAGGAAAATCCACTGAGATTTATTAGCCCAGTACTAGAATGTCATCAAAAGAACCATTTATAGTATCTAGAAATATGAGCTAACCCTTTCTCTGGTCAGCGATACCAGTAAATATGCCCTTAGTGCTATATAATTACAGTAGCTGATGGAATAACTAAATTCAAACTTGAAGAGAAGCAGTTTCACTATGAATTTTAAATTTAGTTCCAATTTCATAAGATGGTCTTGTGGCCACGTCCTTAGAGTCTTTAGCAGGCAGAAGGGACTATGGCATTTCACGAAGCCTTATAAATAGAGACAGTGCTACACTTAAAAGCGGGGTAGTAGCCTTCAACTAGCTAAGTACCCTGTGCCTCGAGACGCCAGCCCCCTGGCAGCTGAAATCATTAGAACTCATTTAGTCTTGGGTTCTCTGTGGGTTTGGCAAAAAAGGGTTATGAATGCAATTTCTATCCCTAAGGATGAAAAAGGAGGTCAAGGAGTTTTACAAACAATATGTACTATAACCCCCTGAAGAACCATGAATTACATTTATGAAGTTAAATGTCATTGAAAAATGACTCAACCATGAAACTGACATGGGAACATGGCTGACATCAACTAATATGTCAATTCCTCTCTCATCACCTGCCCACTCCCCCAGACATCACCCAACACGTCCTTTTATTTTCTTGTGCAAATTTGTTAATAGCACAACCGTGTTTATGCAGCAGGAGTGGAGGATGGCAACTATTGATTTTGTTGCCTTGGCCATTTCAGGTAAATTGTTTGAACGTTATGACTATGATGAATATTAGGAATAAAAAGCTAAATGGAAGAAAAAGTGCTGATCCCGACTTTCTGATTCCATTTCCTATTTTGAAAACAGCATATGAATCACCTCGGCTCATTCTTTCTGGGTAGCAGAAATCAATAGGGGAAATTTCACAGTTTCATAAGGTTCCACGTGGCTTGCTTGTTTTGTTGGGTGCTTAATTCGCTCTGAACATTTAAATAAGGCTGGCTGGAGAGTGAGGAAGTTGAAGAACCACTTGATATTCCACTCATACAGATGTGCGCAATCTTTCCTGGAGAGAAAAACCCTAAGACGGCAGTGTTATTGCTCCAACTCTCTCCTACCAATGATGTATGCAGAAGGTCGCTGTGACCTTTCTCGTCACATCGTTGGCCTGTCCCATGTTTTCAGAGAATGCAGCTTCGCCTCCTACAATCCATTTATCTTTAAGAACTTTCACCTTTCAAGCAGGGTTATTAAATCAGTATTTTCTCCACCCAGGCTCCCAATTTGGTTTTATGATACAAACACGGGGAGGTTACCTTTTGTTATAGAGGAGGAAATAAATAGAGAAATCGAGAGAGGGAAGTCCTGGGAGTCAGGCTCTGGGGCCCTGGTAAGGACCTGGCTGTTAATATGTGGAGAAATATTAGGAGAAGTGTGCCTTAGGAGCTCTTGGCAGCCACAGTTCTTAAAATTGTGAAATGGGGGCTTTCACAAGTGTGGGCCTATCTAAAGATCAGATAGGCACAGTCCCTACTGTGTGGTGAGGCTGCCATGGTGGTGTATGTTGTATAGCATGTAGGCAAGCCATACACTAATGGATGGAAGAGTGGACCCACTGGCCTAAAGAACCACAGAATCCTGCAACCCCTCATTATAAGCTCATCCTATAGAAGCTCAAAGAATCGGGGAAGATTGCAACCAACAGGATTTTTTTGGGCGGACATCCTGGGTGGTCATCTCAAGCCACCTCATGTGGAACAGGGTGGCTCTGGATTATCTTTTGGTTTGATGGGTGAGTTGACACTGTGTTTGTAATACACAGTGGAGGCAAAAGAGGGCTGTTTGAATGCACAGTGCCACTTCTCTAGGGGATGGACTTAGCAGAAGGATATCAGCTGGGAGACAACTGACCCAATTCAAAGGCTGGGGAGACAATAAGGCAGGGAGAGAACCTAAGTTTTTATCTTCCTACCCAGTGTGGTTGATTCTTTATTTGGGAGAAGCAATAGGTGGGCAATTAGAGACCATGTTCAGGAAGGGTGTAGGCAGCTGACCTTCCTGCCTCATTGGCGCCAGGACTTGGTCTCATCACCTGGGTACTGGAAGAACTCTCCCGAAAGACCCAACCAGAGTCATTAGAACTAGTTAGAGCTGATTTCTAAATTCTAACCTGTTCCCATGCTCCCTCCCCATTTCCCCCTCTTCTGATCTCCAAGCCTGATCTTGGACTGTGTTTTGTCTGATCAGCTTCAGTTTATGACATCCCTGATTTCTCCCCAGGAGGGCTGGAGGCCTTTAAACGCATGCTCGGAATTCAGGAGATCCCAGCCCTCTTGCCGCACAGCCTCTCCCCTCTAGCTCTGTGTGATTGTGGGTAACTGGAGTAATCTGCCCCACATGGTGTCTCTGAATGACCTGGATACTGGTAGTCTTTCGAACCAGCCTGCTTTCTACCTGATATTAATTTTTGTTGAAATATTTACCCAGAAGAATATGGACTTTAGGTTACCAAGAACAAATGACAATGGCAAACCCCAAAAATCAGCTTTGAGGAAGGCGGGGGTGGGGGGGATGCAGGAATTCTCTGGATAGCTTTAGTAATTCCCAATTCAGGAGACTTCAAATAAAATAAAAGAGGGAAGAAGATAGGAGGAGGCAAAGGAAGAAAAAGTGAAAAGAAGGAGGAAGAGGAGGAGGAAGAGGACAGAAAACTGGAAGACAAAGGGCAATTTAAGAGAAAAACGAAGGAGATACTGCCTGTAGAGGAGGGTAAAACAAGATTTTCCTTCTAGAACCATCTCCATAAGCCTTTCAGTTCTACAGCTAAAGAAGTTGCTCAAAGCTTTTAAGTTGTTGTTTTTTTTCCTTTCAAAATGCTAAGGCTTCTTTTGCAAAACAGGGAGCCTGGGCTCCTTGGCCAAGGGTCAGGCTGTGTGTCACCCCACCGCTTCCCTGGGCCTGCCACTCACCTTCCTCACAGTGCTCCCCTTTGTAGCCTGCGGAGCACATGCAGTTGCCCTCAATGCAGGAGCCGTGGCCCCCACAGGTGGGGTCAATGCACTGGTTCATAGGCACGTCACACTCGGCGCCTTTCCAGCCGCTGTAGCACTGGCACGTTCCTTTCGAATACTGTCCGTTCCCACTGCACAGGACGGGGCAGGCAGCTGTGGAAACCAAAGACAGAACACCAGGTCAGAGGGGCCACCATCCACAGGGCTGTGTCAAGTCTAAGGAGGGAGAGCTTGTCTGGCACTGTGTCTTGCTTACAACTTTGTGGGCCAGGGACTGTGGCCGAGGAGGTACAGGTCCACCTTCAGATAAATAGCACCGACCACGATGCTAGATGCTATTGACTCCAGCGGCTGCCAACACTGACTGCACCCGGCAGGTGCGAATCTTGACTTGGGCGTCAGAGTCACTGTCTGAGTGGAGGCTGTATTCAGGATCTCCGTTTGCAGAGGAGGCTCAGCCCAGTGAAGTCATTCACCCCTTGAATAGAGCTTGAGGGTCCCAATGGAAACCAGTTTGGCCTCCTCCAAAGCTGTGCCCTTACCAAAGCTACCCTGACTTCCTCTTGTTATTGTTGTTGGCCTGGGGATCAGAATCCATTCTGCTAATTATTTCACCCTCAGATCCATCAACTCCTTTGTGACAAGCTGATGTGATGGGACACATTGGAGTCAGGAGATCTCTCTGTGCCTCAGTTTCTTACTTACACCTTGAAGAAATCACTGTGCCTACTTTAAAGAGCAGCAGGTGCACTGAGGTATAAAGATAAAATACACCTGGACTATTCAAAAGGGGTAGGGGAGGGCAGGAAGACAGGAAATGTCAAGCAGTTCACCTCCGTGTCTGTCCACGGGAAAGATTGAAATATCGGCGGGGACTGTCTGGGATGAGATGACTGACACTTCTCAGCAGTTTGGCCTCAATTGTGCAAAACCCCCTCTCCCCTTTGGAATTGATCAGGATGGGACTTCAGCGGTCTCAGTTTTTAAAGAATCTACATTTCCAAACTGCCTTCTTATTTGCGGATAAAATGGGAACACTTCTCTGGCAACAGCACCAGCCTCAGAAAGAGACCTTGAGGAATCATGTTTTAGGACTCCTGTGATTTTAAGCACAGGCTCCTAGAACTCTATAGTCGTGTACACACACACACAACCAGGCCATCTCTGGGACAGGAGGACACCGCAGGTTCAGCCAACTCATATCTGTGTCAACTGACCCATGGCCTTGGACATCCCTTTTGTGTAGTTATATTCTTGTTAACTTTTTCCCCTGAGTCTACTTCACCAGATCTTGTAAGCTGCTTGAGGACAGCAGCTAAGTTACCCCTGGTGTCTTCCTATCAGCCGTGTGTTCATCACTGTGGGCTTGACTGGGTTAATATCTCTCCCTAGGTTCTCGGTGTGCAAGGGACGCCCCAGGATTTATGAGCAAGCACTACATAGTCGTTTATGGAAGATAGGGCTTTACAGATTCTGGAGAGGTTCTCATGCCGTCTTTTCCTGGAAAAGTGCATGTTTTACCTTAACTGCAAACTGAGCTGGAAGTAAAAACATCTCAACAGTTGGCTTATAATTGAGGAGATAGTTCCCTCCCAAATGCTTCATAATGGGACAGCTGTGAAAAACACCAGGGGCACTATTTCCAGGAGAATTCTCACCCTTATGAATCTATCAGAGGAGAAGAATGAGCTCATAAATGGAAGCATCAGAGGGACTTGCATATTCACCTGGACCATAACTGTGAGGAGCATGTTTCTAATTCAGGATGCTGAAGCAGAGGGTTCTGCACAGTTACTAGGGACACTGACCATCTATGAGAGGATAGAGGAAAGAGCCTTGAATCCAGGGTGCCCAAGGTTCAAATCGGGCACTGTGCAAAATATGAATTAACATGAAACATTTTTTGAAGTTTTGACGGGGATTTGAAGACAAAGTCAGCTTGTTCCATGTCAGTTCCTCATGGGAATCATGCTAAGCTCAAAGACTGGGAGGTCTATGTGAGCAACACGAACTCCTGTTCTCCATGCCTGTACCACTGCAGACATCACTAATTGATCATGGCATCTTGCCCTCTTGAGCCTACACAGAGCTTCAAAACCCTCAGTGCCATGCTCAGGCTGAAACCTGCAATCAGGCAGAATTGGCATTCAAGAGAAAATCTACTTGTCATTTTTGATCTGGGTAATGCTGACGGTATCTCCTGGTGGGAAGACTAGAATCTGCATTATGTCTTGCCCGTCTCCTCTCTCCCACACTGAAACAAGGCAGTGAGAAACGTGGCCACAAACGTGAGTGGATCAGCTTCCGAGGGCCATCTGTGACTTGAGGGACACATACTGCAGGAGCTGTCAAGGATGGCAGAGGAAGTCACATCTAATCACCACCCCTGTCTCCTACTGCACCCTTCTTCACCCCAGTAGGTGGAGGAGGTTAGAGAGTAGGAGCAAATAATTATCTATATTAGTTGATAAAATGGGATTATTTACTTTATTCAGGATGAAACTCTTCTTTGGCATAAACTCCAAGTGATAAGAAAAAAAAAAGAATTGTCTAGAAGGTAAGAATGGGTTTTATTCAAAATCAGATACTTGGGAAACCAGATATAAAGTGTGACCTACTTAGATTACTCAGGGAAAAAAATGGAAAATAGTCAGGTCGGAGAGTTCTCCGCATTTCTAAATGCAGCCTTTTTCAATATGTTTGCTGCATGCCTGCTGGGAGTGTGGTCCGAGATGCACAGCACTGTGATGTTTGCTGGCACTGGATGGACTGGGCAGACAGCAAAATCAGAAGGCGGGCTTGTAAGAAGACCTGAGCTCCAGCAATTTTTTTTGCCATGAGGCAGAGTGCACATGAATGCCAGGTGAGCGCCCTCCAGTGGTCACTGGGCTGTCTGCATGGAAGCACCTAAGTACCTTCCCTCTGGGTAACAGACTCATTCTCAGATATAACTCAACCCAGAGCATCCCTGTACCTAAGGCTGGGACTCTTTCACATTGAGAGGCTGCATGTAAAGGGGAGCCTCCTGTATTAGTTGACTCTTCTGATACTTTCACAACCATGCAATCTACTTTATTTTTTATGACAGGTTATCAAAAGATAACTCTGACTCCATACCTTGCCAAGAAGTAAAACAAAGCAGAAGTGAAAAGAGCAAGGGTGTCGGTGCTACAAAGATATGGGTCCAATCTCCAGCCTGTCGTTCTTCCAAACGTGGGATTTTAGCAAGATGACTGAACTCCTTACCTACTCAATTTCCCCTCTAATTTTTTTTTCTCTCAGCGTTGATGGGACAATTAAGTGAGATAATATGTGCAATGACTCAAAGCAGGAGCTGGCACCTGCTAGACAATTAACCGATGCTCCTTCATGAAATTCCAAAACAAATCCCGACTTGAAGGGTTAACAAGAAATGCAGTATGTTTCAAGCACACATGTGCATGCACACAACACCACTGCAGGAAAAGCACCAGATAATATTAAAAGAGTTCATCAGTTTCTCCCCCTCGTCCTCTCTGGTGGTGGGTGGACACCAGTTCGGATTGGCCAGGAACCACATGCAAAGTGTTTTCTGTCGAGCTCGCTCTCTCTCCCTCTCCTCTCTCTCTGATTCCTAAGGCTTGCGAGAGTAGAACATTGTGCATTCAAGCTTCTATTTGAAATTAATTAAAATGTTTGTACAAATTGACTATTCCTGTTTTACTAAATCTAGTAAATGGAAGCTTTAAGACTCCCGCAGAAGAAAAATAAATTACCGCTGCCACTAACGACTGACAAGTTAACAGGCGGATGACAAAAAAATGACACAATTTAGATTCACCTAAATGGTGTGAAGCTCATTTTAATGATCAAGCAAGAGCTCCCCCTCCCCAAGTTCTCGGCAAGGGAGGGGACGATTTTTCAGGGGTGTTTACTCGGCAGGAATGGGACTCACTGCTCAGAGCCGCTGTTTTTGGAGAAACAAATCCTTTCTACGTGGAGCTTGGGGTAGTGAGAACACCTGCAGGAAACGCAGAGGCTGCCAGGGAGGCTCTGCTAGGAAAGCAGGAGAGAAACCTGCAGGGTGACAAACTGCTGTGGGCAGGGCTGGTTGTGAAGAGGGGATCCTTTAGAAGTTATTTGAAAACGGACTCAAAACCCCTGTAGAAAAGAGACGTGAGAACGTTCTAACTGAACCTCATACTCCAAGTAAATTGTCAAGATGGCAGTAACACCTGATTGCCTCACATACCAGGAAGTCACCGAACACTGATGAGCAGCAACCCCATAGGGTGTTAGCTGGGCAAGGTGACAGGGAATAGCAACGGGAGACAGAAGTCTCCGTCCCCCACCCCAAAGCAATCCAGGTGTGCCATGTGGGCCTCAGGGGCCAGACAATCAAAACTCAGGGTTCCCAGCACCACAGCTGGATCTCCTTTTTCTTTCAGTGTTGTGGACTTAACTTCAGTGCTGAGCACAACAGTGTTAGGAAAGGACAGTGTCACTTCTAGCCAGATCCCTGCAATTGACAATTCATTTGGTAGGTAATGAAATTTGTCCTACTGTACCCTGAACTCAAAAATAAATTCCATGCAGAGATCTAAAGAGGAGAGAAAAAAACCCTATAAAAATATTAGGAAAATAGTGAAGACTAATTTTATTTTCTTGGGTGAGAGATGTTAAGACATAAATTCCAGAAACTCTGATCTGATTACATAGAATCTAAATCTTCTGTTTGACAAAGGATACTCGAAAAAGAAAATTAAGTTACAAATAACACTGGGAAGAAATATTTGAAACGTGTTTGACAAAATAAAGTTGGCTATGCAATACAGAAGCAGCTCTTATAAATCAATAAAAAGGGAACAAAGGAGTGAAAACCTGGGCAAAGGACATCAGAAGTGATATAGATTGCCAACAAAAGTATGACCAGATATTCAGATTCATTAACAACTAAGTGAGTGCAGATAAAAATAGGGAGATGTAATTCTTGGCTTATTCTATTGGGGGAAAAAAAATTAAAAGGCTGCTCACCTCAGTGCTACCATGGCTGAAGGGGAAGCAGGCTCTGTCAAGTACACTGGTAGGGCCAGAAATCCTATGTGAATTTCAGGGAGATAATTTGTCACTTTATGGACAACTGCTTGGCCACCCTGCCTGACCAGGAAGCCCGTGGAACTCGGTGCCTGCTACAGTTTCTCTCCCTACTAAATGGGCAGAACAGCAAAGGATGGTTCAAGTAGGGAGGAGGAGGGGAGAAATTGGAAGGCAGACTTAAGGAGTGCTTATGAAAGTTCAATGTAAAGATCACTTGTTCTTCTGACTGCCACGGCCACCTCCAACCTGATTCCCCGCCCCGCCCCACCTTCCAGCCCAGAATACTCAGACGGTGGCAAGATCCAACAGGACCCTTGTAAAGACAGGAATCCAGAGGTCCCGTCTGGCTGACAGGGTCAGAGTCACCCGCTCAGAGGGCCCAAGTTCAGGTGCACCAACTTCCTCCTCCTCCTCCTCGTTCTGTCAAATGGCACATTAATAAGCAAGGAAGTGATTCAGGGAAGAATTTCCAGAAGGACAAAAAACTCATCAGGTGTGTCAAATCTCTGACATTCAGGAGCCATGTGGGGAAAGAAGCACACGCTGACTTAAGCACGAAAGTATGGATGCTTTAATTAATCCAGGGTGAATTTAATTGCTTTAGTTAAGTGGAAATCGGGTTAAAAATGATGCAGAGCATGCTGGGGTGTGTTAAAAACATGACATATGAGTTGGATGAATCGATAAATTAAAAGTGCACAGATGTTTTAATTAAACCCAGGGAAGTTAACGAAGATCACAAGAGACTTTTAAGCCTATGATTAATTCAATTCATTTAAAATACCTGTAGAGATATGGAGACGCCTCCATTTTGGAGTTATAAAAGTTCGCAGTGGATAAGTACTTAAGCTGTTCTTAAAAAAGTCTAAGGTGTGTGTGTGTGTGTGTGTGTGCGCGCGCGCGCGCGTGCATGTGTGCGTGCGTGTGCGTGCGTGCGTGCGTGCGTGCGTGTGTGTGTGTGACGATAGCAGCAATTATATAATGAATATTTAAATTCTTTGGAGTACACAGTAAGCTTTTCTGCAGTGCAAGTCTAGACTGAAGTAACTTTACCGTCTTGGTGTGATTTAAGCATCAAGGCAAATTTGCAAATTAAGGATGTCCCAAGATCCACAGCATGGAAATGTCCTGCAGGCTCGTTGGGTTTGTTTTATTTACTGCTGCCTCCCTAATAGGTAGGAAAGTGACAGGCCAGGGAGCAAGCTCATGAGGTAGCCTGTCTTCTTGCTTTTTTTCCCCCCTCACTTTGTTTTTGCTAGTTATTATAACACTGGACACTTTAAGGCTCAATTACTTCCTCTTTAAAGTGGAATAAGAATTCTGGAGTTCCTACTCTTTAGGTTTCTAAGGGGAGGAAATGAGATAATGCATGGTAAGAACTCTGTGCAGTGTCGGGTGCATCGAAAGAAATCAATAGATAGGATTTTATTATCATTATTTTCATTAGGATAAAATTGTTTCAACTAGTTACACTGTAAAGAGACAAAGCAGGGCATAAAATACCTCTTTCCTCTCCCACGGTCCCCGCTGGCCTGCTTTCTAAAGTCTGGTTTATTTCCTAATATGGAAGACCTTCCCAACCATTGGATTTCCCCAAATCTGTGTGCACCACATCTACACATTCCCCAGGGTCAGGCAGTCTGTTTTCTAGGGCTGTTCTGTTGCTTATCTAGTAGTTTGAAAAACACTCTTCTAGTCTCAGAAGCAGTTCACTTTGGAGAGCTGACAGATTCAGCACCATGAACTGGTTTCTGTCTGGGAATGCAGCAAGCACCGGAGACCTGAGTGGCGGTGATTGGGAGGTGGCCACCAGGTAATGCAACATTGTAGCTTCCAGTCTCCCATGTCTTCCAACAAGCCAGGGGGACAGAGGGAAAAGGTGATGTCACTATTTTGGATCACAGTTCTCTTGGTCTGTTTCAGTGGAGTTCAAGGGGAGGGCTATCTAGATTCCAACTTGAACGTGCACGGGAGTCATCTGGGAATCCTGTGAGAATGCAGACTCTGATTCAGAAGGGTGGCCAGGGGCCAGAGAGTTTGGAAATTTCACAAGCTCCAGAGGCCCCAGACCTACCAAGTCAGAAATTCTGGGTGGGACCCAGCAATCTGCATGTTAAAAGGATCCCACGACTGCAGAGTGGCTGTCACTCATCCTGTGGTTAAAGTTCTAACACTGTACCTGGGTAGGGGCCTCCACTTCACTAAGGTTCAGTTTCCTTAACTGCAAAATAAGAATGATAATTTATGTTGTGAAGATGAAATGGGATAATTCATGTGAACCCCCTTTGAGTGCCTGGCTTGTCGCTTGCTCCTATGTGATAGATAGTAGTGACTCTGCTTAAAGTACCTTATAGAATGGGACTTTGCCCAGTGTGGCCATTCAGTCCCTTTCTGCAGAACATGTCCTGGGTGTACCTGCTTCAAGTCTCTCCTCCTGGGTCCTAGCTGTCAAGGAATCCCGCACATTTCTGCAGGCCAGAGTGGGCTCTAGAACTTTCCTGTGGGCACCAGCTATGCCCCTGGCCTGTCTGCTTGAATGAGGACCATGGGGTGAATTGGGGAGATAGGAGGCAGGTGTGAAAGATGGGCCCCAAAGGGGCCAGGATGCCTCCCAGGCAGGACAGATAGACCTGAGCACCTTTCATGGATAGAGTCTACCCATGACACAGGAAAGGGGCTACCTTGTTGAGGCAGCTCTGAGGGAGGTGTTCTGGAGAGGAGGGGGACCTGCCTCCATTGGGAGGGGGTTCGGGGGTTGCCGCTGCTCTCCTGTGTGCTGCAGAAGGTGTTGGGGAGTCAGGAGGCTGAGGCTGAGGCTGAACCACCCAAGAGAGGGAGACCACTGGAGATGTGGGCAGTGCTTACTGTTGGGGGCTTCAAGAGGGGTCACCGCTCTTGACCCAGGGGGAGTCTTCCTGACAAGTCATTAGGGCCACCAGCCTCAGGGTCAGGCAGACATGGACTCAAAATCTGACCCTGCTGTGTAACTTTACTTTCCGTAACTCTTCATTTCTTCTACGGTAAAATAGGAGTAAAGAATGATCCTGAGGTTCCCTGTGGGTGACAACTGATGACATGGGCGGAGTGTTTCATAAATGCCCCCCTGCTCCACATACTTTACATGAATTCACTATAGTCCTCACAGCAAGGCAATGGGTAACATCGTGAATGTCCCCCTTGTACAAACAAGAAAACGAGGCTCAGAGAGGTTAAGTAATTTGCTAAAATGAGCACAGTTAACTAGAGGAGCATGGATTAAAATCTAGAAATTCAAACTCTACAGTTCTCCTTTTGCACTGCCTTGTTATTCTGTAGTAACACACACCCACTGTGGAGTAATCAGCATTTCTTTGCTGTAAATACTTCTTTGTTTGTTCCTCCTCCCCTCCTCTCCCTCTCTCATGCCATCCCTTCCAGTCTGTACTTTGAAAGCTGTCATTTATTTTTCCCCGCGTGCTGTATCGGACTCATTGGAGTCCTGTTCTCCAGCACTTGCTCGTGTTCTTGTGACATTTTTCCGGCGATGTTTAACTTTGTTATCCTTGTTCCCTAAATTTAAGTCACTAGACATTTAGCAGGCACACACTGTGTACTAGGTCCCCAACCAGGTGCAGGGAAGTACAAGGATGACAGTGAGAAGCCTGTGATCATCAGGAGCGGCTGACGTAACCACCCAGCTCAGACCTGGCACCGCAGGAAGGGGCCGTGGCTGCCAAGATGTTCCTGAGCCCTGAGCGACTGCAGGCCTGTTTCTGGGGTGGCAGGCATTGCCCTGTGAGCTTGACCTTCATGGATAAGCTGCAGCTTGAAAGGAAAGGCTGGGGTTGACGAGAACATCCCAACCAAGAAAACAGCGGGAGCGAAGGGGAAGCAGCAGCCCCTCCTCTTCCATGAGGGATGAGTTCTGGGCCTGGTGGGAGGCGACGGAGCAGGAGCACTGTGGGTCACCGAGGGCCTCTAAAGAATGTGTTCTTCATTCTCAGAAAGTGGAGCCTCACCGCCTGCATCTACCCCCCGAGAGCGTGTCAAAAAGGCCTGTAAATGAGCCGCACACCAGTCCTACAATCCAGAGTGCCCTGGCATGGGGGAGGAAACTGTAAATGTGCATATATAACACACTCTCCAGACATATGTCTTTAAACCACAGAGGGAGGCCATGGGGAACCTCTGAAGGCATTTGGGGGAGGCAGCGGGGTGCTCATGGTGTTGGGAGAGCTCTGGAAATGGGGAGGAGCAACACCATCAGGTGGCCGCATGCACAGGCAGTGGAGGTGAGGGTGGAGAGGAGCCCTGGGATAGGAGTTGGTGATTGAGGGCAGGGTGGGAAGGATGTGGGCAATGTACGGAGTAGCTGGGAGAGACAGTTGTGGAGCACCCGGGTCTGAAGTCGTGTGGACTTTATTTCAAAATCTGGCCCTGACAGTTCTATTTAGTAAGCCCTCATTTCCTGCCTTCAAAAATATTTTAGGGGTTCAAACCTAGAAAGCTGGTGCACAGCCATCAAAGTGCCCATCCCTGTGCCACTTATGTCTCCTGAGGCCAGCGTCCTGCTGGTCTAGTATAAGAGTCCAGGTGAGACCACTTGGTTCAAATTCCACTAAAATCTCTTTCTAGATGAGTGATTTTGAGCAAGTTACTTAACCTTTCTGTGCCTCTAACTTTCCTCATCTATAAAGAGGACAATCATCTATAAAACAGGGCAACTGGTGATCAAATGGGATAATTATGTAGGTGCTCAGTGCAGTGGTTGACATACAGTAAGTATTCAATAAATGTTAGCGATGATGTTGATGATGGTGATGGTGATGATGGTGATAATGGTGATGGTGGTGATGGTGATGGTGTGATGGTGGTGATGGTGGTGATGGAAGTGATGGTGATGGTGGTGATGGTGGTGATAGTGATGATGGTGATGATGGTGGTGATGGTGGTGATGATAATAGTGGTGATAGTGATGGTGGTGATGGTGATATTGATGGTGATGGTGATGGAGATGATGGTGATATTGATAGTGATGGTGATGATGGAGATGGCAATGGTGGTGATAACAGAATTTTAGTGCTATAACATGGCCACAAGGCACTGGGCTGTGTGTATATATACTAGTTAATTAACAGGAGAAAAATGACAAGATCCCTGCTCCCCTTTCCAAAGGCTCCAGAGAGGCTGGCTAAGACTTGAAACCAGCCCTTGGAGAGAAGACTTCCCGTTCCTGCAGCTGTGGCATTTCTGGGCCCCACTGACAGCTGTCTGGCGGCAGGAGCTGTCATTTCTAATCGCTATTAGCTTCACATTACCTAACAGCTTTGGCTCTGATGTGTTATGTTCCTGCTGCAGGTCGGGGCCTCCAGCTCAGCCCAAATGAGCCATGGGAGGAGCCAGTGTTAAAACAGGGGGCCCAGAAGCTACGGCTCTCCTCCAAAATGCAAGGGTGCTTTGCAACTCTTGGAAGACCTTAAGTCAATAAAAGGTGTTCAGATAAAAGCAAGGAAAGGAAAAGGAGCAATAATTAAGACACCTCTAGCCCCCAGCAGATAGCATTAAAATAATGAGAAGCCATGCAAAAGAAACAGTAATAACAAAAAAAATGGTGGGGGTAAACAGTAACTTGGATAATAAGCACAACTACTGTTGGATAGGAGAGGCGCCTGATGGAAAATGGTACAAATTACCAGGAAAAATGTCATTTTCCCCTTAAGCTCTGGATCTGAACAGGTTGCTTATTGTGTTGCACAATTAATAAAATTCTACACTGAAAAGCACTATTTGGTCGAGCTCCCTTACTAGAGTCTTTCTCCACAGGGTTTCCTCTACAATTGCCTGGCGATTTCCCTAAATCCACATTGTACTGTGAATTTTTCAGAACCTTTGAAACTTCTCATTTTTCTGATGTCTCCGTATCCCCACAGACAGGGTGTGAGCCTCTGGCCCAGGCAACAGGTGCAGCAGGGTGGGAAGGCAGGTCTGCCATGATTCCCCTAAGTCCTTCCCATGGTGACCTAGGATCATTCACAACTCTTGCCTGTGTGCTCTACCCTGACCCCCAGCGGAGGCACATGCCCAGGGGTTCTGGTTCTCTCTCTGCTCCCCTCCTGCTTAGTGGAGACCCCTCCTGGGAGTACACATGGTGGTGTGGCCTGCGATGCAACTATCTTCAGGAACTGGTAGTAGAGTAAACCTTCCACGTTCGCCTGCCTCTTCTAGGGTGATTTTCCAAGCCTTTTGCTGGAGTGACCCTGAAAGGTCCTTGACAACGTTCCCATTTACAACACTTTCACTTCATTGCTTCGTAAACTCCTTTATCTCCTCCTTGTAAAGTCTACAGTGCTCTAAGCCTGCGTCACAGCATTTTTGGACTCATATTGTTATGCCCCACTTGTTTTCAGAGCCCATCCATCAGACGGGAGCCTCGGGAGGGGCAGGCCCTGGCTTTCCTGCTCATCTCTCCAGTGTAGCGCTTGTCTCATAGAAGGCACCTAATAAGCATTTATTAAATGCCCAAATAAGTTCTGTCCCTTCGGCGGGCTTTGAACATGAGTTAGAACCAGTATATGCTCTTTCCAGGTGAGGGTCAGTGTCATTTTGACCTAAGCACCTCTCAGGACCTCTCGGCTCAGTGGGGGAGGCAGAATGAGTACCCTGCAAATGCACGTTGACGGCTCCCTCTGCTCACTGCAAGGATATCTTCAGATGCCTGATGCAGACTGGCAGGTGTAGAGGAAGATGAGGAGCTGCTGCCTGCACCGAGCACCCGAGGGCACCAGGGCGCATCGAGAGGTCAAGAGAGTAAGTCTGAATTTCTGTCACTTGGACACACACCCGGTTGCTTGGATGTGATGGGAGTCTCGCTTGCTAACTTGGCAAATTCTCCCCCTGGCAGGAGGGCCCGAGTCTGCCGGTGCCTGTAGTAGCAGAGAGGGCAGAACTCAAGGCATCCTGGTACAGCTGTCAGAGAGGCAACAGAGGGACTGTGAATTTGTGATGAGGGAGGACCTTGGGCTCAGGGCCTCTTCAGGGTTTCTAAGCCAGAAAGAAGGGAAGTGATGAGGGGCCAGAGCCAGGAGGTGGCATGCACTGCTGTGGGGAGCAGGAAGCCAGCCGGCTGCTTTCCTCGCTGCATGAGCAACCCCTGCTCTCCGCTCCAGAACTCCCTGTTAACACCCGGAGGTTCTTGGGCTCAAAGTGGCTTTTTACTGGCGACTTGTCATAGCCACTGACAAATTGCACAGGACCAATGGGATTCAGACTTTCAGCCTCTGTGGCTTATGTTTAAAGTAGAAAAAAAGGCCCGTGTGCACGCATATGCACGCAACCACATTTAATGCTTTTTCTTATTCAGATTGGAGGTGCATCATTGATACGGTGCACTGAGGAGGGCACAGGGCATGGTATCTTATTTAAAATGCATGACCCTGGACTAATCATGAAAAACATCAGACAAACCCAACAAGAGAGATGAACTACAAAACACCTGAGCAACACTCTTCAAAAGGGTGAAAGTTGGGCTGGGGGTGTGGCTCAGAGGTAGAGACCATGTGAATTTACACAGACTCTGGTATCAATTCCCAGCAACCATATGCACTCACGGGCAGGAACACATGCCGATGAACAAGCACACGCGTGCACACACAATCAAGGTCATGAAAAACAAGCAAAGAAAAGTGAACAACTGGCACAGATTGGACAGATTGGAGGGACCAAGGGAGACGGGACAAAGTGTGGGATGTTGGACCAGAGAAGAAAGGGCATTGTTGGAAAAAATTCCCCAAATTAGTTAATAGCTCTGCATGGATGTTAATTTTTCTGGTTTCAAGAACTGAACTATGGAAATTTAAAATGTTGACATTAGGGAGATCTGGGTTAAAACAGTATGGAAACTGTATGTCCTTTCTTGGCAACTTGTGTCCAAGTGTAAGAGGATTTTTATATAAAAAAATTAAAAAAAAATGGGAAGGTAGAGTATTGGTAAAAGCAAGATTCACTTCATAGTGTAATGAGGATGAATGAGAGTATGTATTAAGAACACTGCATGGTGCTTGGTACTTATTTAGCATGGAAGAACTATTTCTTGCTATTTAAAAACTATTGGAAGTACAGGCATTATGCTTCAGGAGTAAATCAGGTGCAGATCTTTAGATTTACCGGTTTGAAGCCAGAGCAGGTAAAGCCACATGACTCCTCTGCCATTGCTAGTTTTATACATTGATAATTATGGAATGAAGTGTCCAGGGCTGGCCTACATGCTAAGTCCACTTTCAGGATTGTGAATGTGAGATCAGCGTGTCAGGAGTGGAGGTGGATGGGATGCACTGTCATTTCCTATTTATGATAATCGATCCTAGTTTTCTCTATTTCAATTTTTGCTGATGTTGTACCTTTTACAACAAATCTATGTAAACATAATGAGTTGATTTAAAGAAATAAGTTAGTAACCGGTGGCCCATGAACTCGGCAACGGTAATAAATGTGGTATGTGAAAGATTGAAGTTTGGGAAAGAAGGGCTCAGAAAAGATGAAAGCTCATGTTCTCCACAATGAAGCAGCTTAAACTGTGTCCATTTCAAAAATATTTATGGAGAAAGGTTTTTAGGGCAGTGGGGTCGATGCTTGCTCCTCACACTCTCAACCAGCTTCGCCCAGAACAAATGGGGAAACAGGAGAAGGCAGATTTAGTTTTTAAGCGCTTCAATTTTGTCTCCTGTATGCATCAACAGTTAAATTAAAATATAAATAAGTTCAAAGCCCAATCTCAGGAACGGCGACTGAGTACTGAGGAGCAACTACTCTCAACAGCCACTCAATATTTGTTTCACAAGGATCAATTATAAAGCATGGCTAATGCACACTCGGAGCGTGCGCCCAGCCACAGGGCAGGTGGTGAATGCGAAACACACACCGAGAGCCCTTTTAAGCAGCTAAATGCACGCTCCATTACAGATCCATAATGCAGGATGGACGCTCGTCTGGAAATGGATTTAGAGCGAAGAGTTCTTAAATGGCCGGGGTACTTAGCTCTGAAAGGCCAGTAACTGGCTGTGCAGTCGGAGCACACATGGTTTTTAGGATTAATAATACATCGATGTGTGTCAGTGTTAATATACATTTACAGCTCACAGGCCGTGTTCAGCCCATTTGCAGCCACATATAAAAGCACTGCCCTGTCCTTCCTCTCGTTAATGCCTTCACTCCCAGGAAAATTAGATTATGCAAGAAGAGCCATTCGAACGGTACTGAGGTTTGCCTTCCCTGGAAGCCTTGGCTGGGAAACGCATGGGACTTGGCGGTGTAGAGGGTCGGCCCCTGCTCCCTCAGGCCCCTCAGAGCCTGCGTGCGGTGCCTGTAGGAGCTGGAGGCTTGAGTTTTCACTTTGCTGAAGTGTCCCCAAGCCTGTGGACATAGGCCCGCTTTGCCAAAACCCAGGCAGGAGAACTGATCGGTGGCTCCTTACTCTTATCCTTCTGTATCAGATGAGTTGACCAAATCTTTCTCTGTACTGGGGGACAGAGGAGTTGTTTGCAAGTGGTGCCATTTAGGAATGAGTCTCACACATGGGCCACCAGAACGAGAAGAACGAGAAAGTTCCATTTACTGAATAGTTAGCTTTTATCAGGATGGAAATTTCAAATCTGGGCAAGGTAGAGAATATCTGAAAAATTTCCCAGCAAGTATGGTGAAGGTGGGAGAACACAGTTCACGGGAATATCCCGTTAGAATAGCTAAGCAGGAGGATCTTTTAATGAAGCACAGATAAAAGTGATGAAAAGATTCAAATAGACAAAGAAAAATATAAATAAATAAGTAAATAATAAAATCCATCCCTTTGACACCTTGCAAGGTGCCTCACTTAGACCTCTGTGTGGATCTTACTGTGTCCTCATGATGAGCTTCTGAATTGACACCCCCTCTTTCCCAGATGCAAAAACCCAGGTTCAGAAATGTTCAATGACTTGCTCAAGGTCACAGAGATACTCAGCAGAGGAGCTGGGGCAGGGACCCAGGACTGTCTGACTCCCTAGCAAGGGCTCATAACCTGCCTGTCACTGTTTTTCAGGCTGTTTTTCTGAATAGTGGGGGGATACCTGGTATTAAAAATAATTAAATAGAATAAAATAGAAAAGAGACATAAAGATATCACTTTAAAAATTCTGTTTGAATTTCTTATTTGTGTTTATCTGGACATACTTGTGTTTGTGTGTGGACATGGACTATGTCAAAGAGCAAGGAGCACCACTAATCTTGCCTCCGACTGAGCCACTTCAAGGTCGAACTGAAGGTCTCTTGCAAGTTAGGTTTGCAGCCCCTCAATTCCCTGCTTTTGAGAGAATCATTTTCTTTCTTATATTATCTTTCCCCCAAGAATCCCAAGGCCCCAGCCATTCTTTGCTGTGCAGTCTAGATAAATTAATAATACAATTTAAAACCGATTCCACCAAGATAAATAGCGCTTCCTAGATTAAGAGTGTAGCTGGCCAGAATGAATGAAATTTACTAACCCTGAGATACTTAATCTTCCATTACATAGAAGTTAATGATTATAAGAAAGGAGTGATGGTAATTCACTTCTGCTTTTACAGGAAATCCGACCATCTCATTTTTAGCAAATCTTTCTTCTCAGCACACCTCAGTGCCAAGGAGAACTGCTGTGTTCCTATAGGTACATTGGCCAAGGGTCATATATCAAAGCCTATTCTTCACCCAAGGGTTCGGCCTTTGAGCACACATGGGCTTTCGTAACATCCCAGCTGGGATATTGGCTGGGAAGGCTACTTGGGTGCCCCTTCTGACATCTGAGAAGCTTGAGTACAGCTTGTTTTCCAACTACAGGGGGGTAGCGGTGGCACATACCTTTAGCGCAGTCTGCTCCTAGAAATCCTGGGAAGCAGTGACACAGGCCAGATACACATTCGCCATTCCCGTGGCAGTTTCGCGGACAGTCCTGCACTGAATCTGAAAAAAGAGAGAGACTGAGCAATTAGCTTCTCTCCTACCTGCTGGTGCAGCCCTTTAATAGGCAGTCATCCACCATTTTTAAAGACCAGCAATAGGAACCCAGAGAGAACAGGGAATGGTGGGACAGGGACACTGGCTCTGTGCGTGGAAGTCATTGCCATGCCCCATCTGTTTCATCAAGGCAAGTCTGCAGGGCTGGTATCGCTGTGAATTTTGCTTTTGTCAGGAGAGCCCACCAAGAAATCATCCTATCACTGTGAGATGAGGTCTGAAATGTGGTGAATCAGTTTTTAGCTTCTGGAATAGAGGGTGATTTTTCAAGATGAGAGTGGTTATTACTAATGTCAGGTTCCCAGAGTAAAAATATAACCTGCTTTAGGAAGTATAATAAAAAAAATCAAAATATAGTCATTAGCTGCATGTGACATTCTGGTCAATAATGGAGTGCACACAAGATGGTACACACCACATAGCTGGGGTGTGTAGTGGGATCCACCTTCTAAGTGTGAGTAAGTGATGTCTGTGCAATGAACAAATCACCTAATGACCCACTTCTCAGAATATATCCCCATCGTTAAACGGTGCATGGCTCTACCTATGAATGATACCTCAGAAATGATTTTGGGTTTACATGACAGGCATTGGGTTATACACAAATCCTTTTATGCTTAGCTTTTGGGGTTTTATTTTTTATGAAGTTCAGTTGGTTCACATTTTTCTGGAAGCTGCATAAGCATTTTATTTCATGATTTACTTTCTATGTGTACTTTCAAGCTATACTTTGCCCTTGATCATTTTAGAGTTTTTTCATGTTGATTTGGGTCTGCATACACATAGACACATTCTTTTAAGATTATAATTATTATTTTCTTTTTTTGCCTTCAATTAAAACAAAACCCATTTCGACTTTTAGGTCCCAAATTACTAAGATGATAAAAGAAAAACACAAGCCACTAGTTCTAAGTGTGACATTGTACAACCCTGGGAGATTTGGGGACATTTGCATGGCGACTGGGTATGAAGAACCATAAAGTCTAATTGTTCCTAATGGAGTCACTGAGAGTGGTAAGGATGTGTTTCCTTTCAGCCTAATTTCCCACTATTCCTGTTCTGGACTGAGAAATCGAACCATGCGACTTTGCCTTCTTTTAACGGTGTTTCTCTTTCCAGCTTTGTTCTTCCAGAACCCGGATGTAGCTTGTTTCTGGCACTCTGAGAACTCAAGTGAGTGCATGGGTGGGTTTTTCAGAATCAAGCAAAAGACTAAAAGCTCCATCAATCCAGTTTCCTTGATGTCTAGCAATGAATATTCTGGGCTGAAACTCTTTAAAGGTGGGCCAGGAAACACCCGAGGGGCCACCTATGTGGCTTGTGTGTTTCATGTACTTGTCATTCACTCAAAGAGCATCGGGTGCTTTGGTGGATCTAAAATCAGCCTTTTCACGTGGTGTTGGTGGACAGCTGTCTCTGGGGTGCTCCCATTTCTGAAGGTCTTGGGAGCAGGGACACTGACTGCCGGGCTATTCAGAAATGCCTTTTCAAGGCTGTCTGTGTACAGCTCAGCCTTGGGGGAGAGGAAGTGTCTCTCTCCAGAGTAAAGGGAGGTTTATTTACTATCTAGCATAATAGAGACAAGGTCTCCCCCAGAACATGGATAGGAAGCAGGCTTATTCTTAAAGATCTCAGACTTGTCATAGTTCTTTATCTAGGGTTCCACCTATTAACTAAAGACCTACGATGTACCAGAACTGGAGATGCTAAGGTGAATGAGCCATGGTCTCTGCTCTCAGACCTTTCTAGTATCATAGAGAATACAAGCTTAAAAAAAAACCCATTAAGTCAAACAAGTAACAATGGTAAGAAATGCTTTGAAGAGAACAGGATATTGGAATGGGGATAACAGGTAGAAGCCACTTATGGAGGACGGTCAGGAAGGGCCTCTCTATTCTGTGCAGGTGACTGAAATAGGCCGTAAAGAGCTGGGAAGAACTGGGTGAAGAGTATTCAGGCAGGAGGAAGAGCTTCTACAAAGGTTCTGGGGTGGAAAAGAAGGGAACTGAATTCAATGTGGCTGGAAGGGCAGCAAACAAACAGTAGAGACATAAGGGAGTTGGGAGAGGTCTGGGATAGACCAGCACTGCAGGCCATGGGGACAACTTGGGTTTTATTCTGGGACCATGGGGAACAGCTGAAAGTGTTAAACAGAGACACTATCCAGCTTGCATGTTTCGAGGTCCTTGCTGTAGGAGGTACTGAGTGCTTCTCACTGAGCATGTGCATCTGGGTGTAGTTTGGTGGAAATGGACCTTGCTGAGGCCAGTGCTCTTGGATCTCCAAATTTACATCTGCAGCAACAGAGCACAGAAGGAGGACCCTCCTTGCCACCAAAGTCCCGGGTACAGTACCACAGGCGTGCCATGCTCGCCAATTGTCTGGAAGTCCTTGCTTGTGGGCATGCACTTCCATCTCAGCTTAGAGGCCACTCAGCTCCTGGCTGTCCTCCTACCTCACTTTCCTCAGCCTAGGTTTTTGTACTGCTTGTTCCTGTAACTACCTTTTGACATACCGAGATCCCCAGGGAAAAGACCAGATCTGAATTGCTGAGGTACTCTTAATGCCTGGTATATAGTAGGTGCTGAGGTATTCTTCTGCCTGGTATACAGTAGGTCCTAGTGTGTGCACAAGAAGAAGACAATCCCAAACAAGCAAAAACTGCTGAGGAGTGTGTCTATCAGTTAAGAATCCCAAGGTCTTATACTGAAAGCACTTGGGCAGGTTTTGCAGGAATAAAAGCATCATGTGGTTCTGCTGAAGCATAAAAGAGCCCATCCTGCTTGGGGCCCCTTTGTCCACTCTGGGCTGTCACTGAGATATTATCTGTTTTCCTGGGTGTCAACTTGGTTCAAGTGGTTGTAAGGAGGAACTGGCAGGAGGTGTGCGCAGGCCCAGGAAGTCAGCACACAGAGCGGGGGCGCCAGGGCCCGGCTTCCAGAATGCTGCTGTCGTCCCGAGAGGACACTCATTTCTGAAGGCAGATGGCTTCTCTGCAGAACATATCACAGACTCCTGAGTCAAAGGTATATTTAGCGTGATCGCCGGTTGACACCCGTCTAACACTTTCCCTTCTGTTTCCCATCGCAGGGCTGCCGCCGTCCTGGCTGCTCTTGATGGAGAACGTTCTGATGATAGGTATGCGGGGAAGAGCCTCGAACTAGGTAAAACACTGTTCTTTCCCTGCATTTCAGGCCAATTGCTATCATTGCTCTATCAAGATACCTGCCCGACTATTAGGCCGATTACCTTTGACTCTCCCTATGCTCCAGCGGGCGAGAGAGATCCTCTGGAGAGGGGAGAATTGCTCTTCCCAGCTCTGACAGGCGCGAGGGTAATACCTGGGGCAGGGGCTCTCAGCAGCACTGAGTCTGGTGAAGGGTCAGGAGGGTGAAGGGACAGGAGGGAAGAGCCACCTCCAGTTCACCTGGGCCCTGACACTTGCTGTCCAGGGGAAAGGGACACATTTAACTAGAATTCAAGGCTGGTTAGGGACTGAGAGCACAGCTCTGCAGAGTCTAAATGGGGACTTCACCTCTGACGGGCTACTTGTGACCTCGGGTGAATCCTAGGAGTCCTCCAGCTTTGGTGTCCTGTCCTGATTGCTGGAAGGGAAGGGGACAGCCATGGCACCCGCTGCACGTGGCTCTCCAGGGCCCAACTGAGCTGATGGGCGCCAAACACAGCGTGCAGAGGCTGCCAGAGGGCCACACTCCAGTGGCGGTCCTACTAGCCGCTTCACTGGGTCCTCAGAAATCCAGTGGCACCAGCTGCATGCAGCACGACATGAGCGCTGCTGCAAACATGTCAAGGCTCCTGAGTTTAAACACAAGGTGACACAGGAAGTCATGTCTCATCATGTTCTTAAACTAAAGACTTAAAAAAATCTCAACATCTCAAACTAGATCTCAATTTTGTTGCTCGTTTCTTCCTTCTGAGTCGCTACAGCTTGATGCTTCTCCCTCGCCTCAACCTGGAGGAGCTGCTTCTCCAACCGCTTTCGTGATAACTGAGTTATGACATGACTTTAGAGCAGGGCCAGGCTTTTTCCTATAAAGGGACACATAGTAAGGATGTCGGCTTCGTGGGCCATATGGTCTCTGTTGCAACTACTCAACTCCGCCGCTACAGTGGGAAAGCTGCCACTGACAATATGTAAACAGACGAACGTGGCTGTGTTCCAATAAAACTTTATTTATAAAAGCAGGCAGTGGGCCAGATGGGGCCCCTGGGCTATACTGTGCCAACTCCTACTTCAGAGCATGTGGCTTGCCTTGTCGGTAGGGCTGATCTGTCCCTAGCAGAGGGAACAAGGATCAGCCTCTACCTATGGTCAACACTAAAATTCTCTGTGATGTTATACAATTCTCAAGTGGCTGCCTGAATTTCAGGTTGGATTACACAGATCTTTCAAGAATCATAAAACCCCTGGGAAAAATCCATGGGGCTGATGAAGTCAGTATAAAAACAGCTGTATAACATATCGTCTTAAAATAAAATGGTGGCTTGCTTTGCCAGATGAGGTGGTACACACCTGTTAGGTCCAGCTACTCAGGAGACTGAGGCAGGAGGATCACAAGTTTGAGGTCAGCCTCAGAAACTTAGCAATCCCCTGTCTTGAAATAAGAAATACAAAGGACTGGGGATGTAGCTCAGTGGTAGAGCACCCCAGGCTCCATCCCCAGTAAGGCAAAAACAACAACCCCTACACCCTCACCCCTGGCAGGGCTTTCATTCACTGACCTCCAACTCTATGCCAGCCCCTGACTTTTCTGAATGTGGCCACCACCTTTCCACAGATGAAGACACCGAGGCTCAGGGAGCTAAGCCACTTGCCCAGTTAGAGGTGGGATTTAGTCCTGCAGTTGTGATGTCTTTCCTTATGAAATCACTCCATCTACGCTTCTCCAAGAAGCTTGAGAGCCATGTTTAAAAGTTATGATGATGCAGAAAGGCAGTGGATGAGACCCAGGGACCCATGCATTTCCATAGCCTGGGGCCTTGAGGGGCTGAGTTAGCTTTTCAAACCTCAGTTTATTCTTCTGTGAAATGGGCCTAACAATTTGCCCTGATTCACAGAGTTTCTACCCAGGATCAATGATCCTGATCAGAAAGAAGATTAAAACCCAATAACAAAATAACCGTAATGAAAATATCTGCAACTTTTCTGAATAGAATTGGTAATTTGCAATTGAACTTTGTGAATTTGTGAACTAAAGTCCTTAGGACTTATGTGCATAAAGAAGAGAAAATTTAGAATAAAAATCCTGTCTTTTCTCTTGATAGCTAATAAAAAGCGGGGCTAAAACACACCAAACATGACAAGAGCTTAATTAAAGTGAGGATTTTTCTACTGTTGGCATTTTAAGGACTTCTCTGCTGGCCCTATGGATTTTTCCAAGGGGCTCCATGATTCTTGAAAGATCTGTGTAATTAAGATTTGCCTACTAGGGAATAAAGACATTATTTTTTTTAAGTCTATATTCTTTCCCTGATTTAGTTTTAAGTTTTTAAAACTCTTTTTATTTGGGGGCATTCTCAGTTTCTAAGAGAAGTTCTGAGCTGATGTGAATGGTGACTATTTATTGCCTCTACTCTGGGCTTAGAGACGTATGCACATCTCCATTTTCCGTAATCCTGATGACAGCCCTCTGGGGTGGGCACCAGTGTGCGTTCTGCTTTACCTGAGGGGAAACACAGGCTGACTTCTTGCACTGATTTGCCTAGGTTGTGTGATGTCTTTGACCCAGGTCCTCTGACCAAGCTCTTAGCCCCGCCCCTGGCACTAAGGGCACCCTTGGCATAATTTCAGCAGCATGTGTGTCTCATCAGAGCTTGGTTAGGGGACAATGTCATGAACGTCATATGAACATCACATTATGATCCTGATGGGGGTTCCAGTGAGACCTCACTGAATGGGGACTCTGGGAAGCCGCGTCTTCCGCGGAGAAGCCATCCATCCCTTTGTGCACTGCATCCCAGAGACCCGCACCTACCTAAGACCACTGTGTTGAAGGAGACCATCTCCTTGTCTTTGCCGTCATTGTAGAATGCCAGGTGCCACAGGCCCACGTCCAGGTACTGCACAAACACAGCTTCGTTTTGGACCAGGGTCTGAATGCTCCGGCGCTCTCTGGGTGACTCCACGACGCTCCACTTCTCCTTCCCGTCCAGTCGCTCCATGAAGTCATACTGTGGAGGAGAGGAAGCGCCCCGGGTGAATGGAGGTGCAGACCCGTCCCATGACCCGCATCTCCCCTCCCACCCACTCCTTGGCTGAGATATCCTTTTTAGTAAGTTTCATTATGAGTTCATACAGTAAAACAAGCCACAAAATTTGTAACAGTAATAACAGCCCCTGTTTATTATGCTTATGGTGACCGTGGCTTGTTTTATGACCATGGCTGAAATCTCTTGGCCTATAGCTTGGAAATACATAAAACTTCAATGTTTTCTTTTCTTTCTTTTTTTTTTTTCACTTTTTGGGTGTGTGTTTGTTTATGTGTCTGTGAGATATGGGTTGTTGCTCCAGACCCCACTGCGGTGCGATGTAATTCATAGTTTATGCCAAGTATAACTTTTCTATAGTTCTCCAAATTCTGAATTCCAAGTGCATCTTGTTCCTCAGGAGTTTCAGATAAGGAATTATGTACCCGTTACCAGCTACTCTTTGGTGGTCATTTACAGGGAGAAGACAGAACAGTAGAGTGACTGTGAATGAGGAACCTGAAACCAGACTGCCTGGGAGAAATTTTGGCTGTGACATTAGTTTTGGCTGTCGGTGCCTCAGTTTCCCCATTTACAAAACTGTGAAAATAATAGTACCTATGTATAGGGTTGTGAGAATTAATATAACACTTAGAACAGTGTCTGGCACACACAAAATCCCCCACAAAATATATGTTAGTCATCATAACTATAATCTTTTTTTTCAATTCTTACAAAAATCCTATCTTGGTTCTATTTATATCCATGTGTATGTAGATATAAACTTTTGTGTAGAGCTGGGGATTGAACCAAGGGCTTTGCACATGCCAGGCAAGTGCTATACCACTGAGCTATATCCCCAGCCTGTATCCTTATTTTATAACTAAGAAAATTGAATTTCAGAAGTCAAGCAACTGGTCACATAGTCACACAAAGACTTGGACAGAGATCTGTTTGACAGTAATATCCATGCCCCGACAGTGCCTAGATATATCAGAGATTAAATGTGGAAACCAGGTTCGGAGCTGGATATGATCAGTGAAAGACAGAGTGGTCAGCTAAAGCTACTAGGGATGGGAGGATGGCAAGAACAAATGTTACCTGAGAGTCCTGTTCTAAATAGCAGGTAGAATATTACGGGACAAGTGGGAGCCAAGGAAGACTCCTGAGCAGCCTTGATGTAATGTTCTCAGGGGTTAGTTGTGCACATGGGTGTGAGGTGTTCTGCAGGGGAGAAAGAGAGTGAGTCCACGCAGCAACGGACTCATCCTGAAAACTCTTTGAGCACTGCGTGGAAAAGCAGCTGGTACTGTGCCTTCCAGAGCATATTCCAAGGGGAGGTCTTTAGCAGATAGAAACCACCACTGTATGTACGCCTGCGCTCTCTCCTAGCTTTGCCCAATTGGAAGGATTCTCACAGGTGGCAGACATCAGCTGTACCCCCTTCACCAACTTCACAGAACCCAGCTCCAGGAGCCTTCTGGTGTGGGGGCCCCATTACCAGGATTGCCAGCTTTTCCATCTGAAATGTGATCATTGAAAACAAAAGACTTTCTAATCTCTAACACAAAGGTTTTGCCATCAGACAGACCAGGGTTTGAATTCTGTCTCTGCCACTTGCTACTGTTTGACGTGAATCTATCGTTACTCTCTGTCTGGTTTTCCTACTGGGGTACAACAGCCCCTGACTTTCAGGGCTGTCGTGAGATACGAGTTAGGGCAGGGCCTGGGAGATTATAAGCATTCTTTTTAAGTACCTAGTGACTATGAGTCACCTGCTCGCAAATCAGAATGATCACAGAAGAGCAGAGCGGGCTTCCCTTTTTACAAGTGCAGATGGCCAGTGCCCAGGAAGAGGACATTCGTCCCATATTTCAGGAAATAAGTGTTTGTGTTTAGCTTCCTTCTACCCCGCATTCCATTGGTCACCGCTGTCCTTAAGGGCTAAAATAAATGATGGGAAAGGATATGACAAACCGTTGCTGTTTTCCAAGACCTTTGTAACCAAAGCATTTGTTCCTTAGCAACCTCGTAAATGTCCAACTACAAAGACCCACGTCTACAAATTGCTGTCAGCCAGAGGAATGACTGTAACTTCCTTGGTGCCGAGGTGAGAAGAATAGACTTCATTTGGGGTCCAAGTGATCACCCCCATGAGGAAGAGTTGGGGAAGGTGATTACTTGTGCGGGGCCATTGCTCATTACTAATTTGGGCATCTGTCATCTTTTGCCCATCTGCTGACCAGCCAAGGGACTCTCGGCAGTGGCTTGGGACTAGTGGTGGTGCTCGCTGTCCAACCAATCAAACTGCTCTGGGAAAAGGCATTTTTCAGAGGAGAGGGAGGACATCCATTGTGGCTGCCCCTCAGGGTCCTTCTGCAGAAGCTTGGAGGGCAGCCTCCATTTAAGCAGGAACCTGCCAGCCACGGCTCTCAAATAAGGTACTGGATGGGAGGGCGGGGCATGATCAGACTCTGATGGGGCTCCATCCTGTGTCCCTTTACTGCACCTTATTTTTCTCAAGCTCTTGTCACCCCCTAAATGTCTTTAAGTCACTGTGGGGCCAGTGAGACAAGTGTAAACTGCAGGTGCGGGATGTGTGGCGTAGGGAGTGACTAAGAGAAAGGACTTCAGAGACGTTGTGCCTGGGTGAGAGTCTGAGCTCCGCCACCTCCTTCCTGGGGTGCTGCACATGCCGTTTAGATTCACTGTGCCTCCACTGCCTGGGCTTTAAAATGGGGATAGTGATAGTATCCACACAAGAACGTCACAGTGAGGATGGAATGAGCCTCTGCCTGCAAGGTGCTTGAATAGCACGTGCTTTGTACATGGTGAGCATGCCTCATTAGCATCCTCTCCTGGGTCAAGTTCACCTGGAGCAGAATCTGATCAATAAGCATTTGTTAAATATCCATTGAGCAAAATAAGAAATTTGTAAATGAAGTCCATGGAAAGGGACCAGAATTGCACTGAGGGCTTCTCTTCTCATAACCATCACCGCCACTTCTTTTTTCTGAAGTGCTGTCTTGAACAGGAGAGGGAGGGGTAGAGTTACTGTCGTTGAACCTGGAATGCTGTGCCACCCCGGGATCCGTGATGTCACCCTGTGGTTCTGAAGGAGATGCTTTCTCTGTCCCTTGTTACCTTGTACCCTCCCTCCTCTGACACCAGCTTAGGGACCTCTGTGGTAGAGACTGCTGGTTGTTGCCGACATCAGGATGTTCCTCCCCAGCCCATTTGCAGTCAGGTGGGGGTATGTGCCCATTCTGGACAAATGGGGCATAGTGTGGCGCATCCTCCACTTCTAGATCCTGCCATCCAATGTCCTGTGCAATCTCTCTCTTGCTCTTCCTCAGTTCCCATCTACCCTGGAAGGTGCCAGGGAACCTTTAAAGCCCCTGTTCTTGTGGCAGAACCACAAGATAGGAATGTCCTGGATACAAGAATGACTCTTGGAGGAGAGTCCGAAATTGCATCCTGAGCAATCAATACATGCTTACTAGAGGAAGCCACTGAAACGATGCGGTGTGTTACTTTGGCAGAGTTTTCAGAGATTTCCTGACTCCAGGCTCTCTTCCTCCCTAGTTCATTACCCAAGATCATAGCCAGTCCCTGCATATCTTCCACTTCTTATTGGGCAGAAGGGGAGGGTCACCAGGAAAAACGGGCAGCATCTTCTGTTGGCGAAATTCCAACTCCATCCATCACATATAGGGTGTCTCATTATCCTGGTTCACCCAGGAGGGTTGCAGTTGGCCCAGGTGGGTGTACCGTTTAGTCCCAAAGTTGCTCTAGAGGGGGACATGTGGTCTTGTTCCTTGTGGTTAGCACTTGCCATCCAGCATCACCCATGGTGGCTATAACAGTGGGAAGGGGCTGGGGTGTGGAAACACAATGAGCATCAATCAAGCCAGCTGTGGAGACTCCTTCCAGGGTGGGGACAGCAGGACTGCAGAGAAGCCATCTGGTTCAGGGGAGCCCGTGCTCTCTAGGACCGCAGTCCTAGGCTGCCGCCTGGCAGCTTGCTTGGTGGACTGGCTGACACTAGAAGGAGGCCATTTTCCAAGATCCTGGGCCCTGGCCGGAGTTCCCTTTCCATGGTTCATCACTGGAAATCGGTAACTCAGGCTGAGGACCAGGGACATCTGATTCCTCTGTTCCAGGACCCCATGAGGATCCATCCAGGACACAGAGATGCTGGGGGGGCAGGGCACACTGTGCTTGGTGACTGAAAAGGTTGTGCCATGGCGTGTTCTATCTAATAGGTCTGCAGACATCCTGGAAGGGAATCAGAAAGCACATGACCAAATCCCAGTGGAAGGGTGTATCTGTGCCTGGGTTGCCTGCAGGGGGGACGTTTGTCTCTCAAAGCAGTTTGTGTCTCTTGCAGCCACTCAGGGTGGGATTGCACAGTAACCCCAAATAAACACCGCTCCTCTCCCCGCGAATTCTCTTTCTCTGGCCTTTGAAAAATAACCCATGTTGGCACGCAATGTGAGGACTGCGCCTCAGAGTCATTAGTCATACCCCAAAGTGGCACGCGAATGCAACTTTTACAAGAGCTCGAGGAGCAAGGAAATAAACCACAGCAAATATTTGACTGATCCAATTATAAATCTCTCAACTTCTTGGCAGAGACCAAGAAGGAATGGTAATTAAGATAACTTAGTGGGTTTCCAGAAGAGCTGGAGGAGAGGAGAGGTGCCTGGACCATTGAGCAGGGTCTGTCACTTTTCCAGAAGGGAAGGCATCTGCACACGGGGAGCAAGCAGCCCAGGGAGGCTTCTGGAAGCCACCCGGGTGCATACCTGCCAAAAGAGGGCAAGGTTAAAGACAAACTCATTGCCCTTCAGAAAGACGTTATTGCTGGGTCCAGGACCCTAGAAGACCGGGAAAATAACTTTATTGCTATTTGGAACGTCTGCTGACTGAGGGTTGATGGGGACTGGGAAAAGCAATAAATGGTGACATTTCCCATGGATGTCCTGCCGCTCCCCTCGCTCCACACTGGCAGCATCCCCGGCCTCCAGGGGCCTGATGTTGATTCTGCTTCAGATGGCGGGGCATTCTCAGCCATCGGTGGGGTTGAGGGTGGGCAGCATGTGTGAGTGGGGACTGCTTGAAGCCGCATTATCATGGGGTCTCTGGTTGCATCCAGTGACTTTAGCCGCGGTGGGTCACTCACGGGGCCTGTTCATCTCTCTCTGCCTCCAGCCAGGCCTGTGGCAAAGTGTGCCCAGCTGATTCCTCATTAAAGCTCAGTGCAGCTTCTTTGCTCTCTTTGAAAGGGGCTGAGTGTGAGGGGAAGGGAGAGGGAGGAGAGCAGGGCTCCAGCGGAGGCTGCTTCCCGAGCAGGGTCTTGCTGTCTTTCTGGGGACTGTTCAGCTCTGACTGGCAGCATCCGAGTTACTTAACTAGAGGCGGCTGGTTTAGCTGGGGGCACTGCCGGGGCTATTGTGACAAGGAGCCCTTGAGCATCCAGACAGGAAGCAGCACCTGCCTTTCACAGCTACTCTGGTAACTGTGCCAGACCCCGCAGGTAAGGATCAAGCCCAGGAGAGACAGAGGCAAACCAAATGGGGTTCCTTAACATCAGGAGCGGGGTAGAATTTATCCACGAGGGTGGAATTCTTGATTCTTCCAATATAGGTCCTCTGGCACCGGTGGAAAAGTCATTGTTAAAAATACGGAGCGCTGGATTATTTTGGCTAGTGTGTTATGTGCCAGGTGAAATGGAAAACGCCCACGTGTGTTATCTCACTCCATCTCTGGAAAGCCCCGGTCTCCTTCCTGTGTCTCAGGGACCACGAGGGAAGCGAACGGTGTCCCCAGTGCCACTGAGCATGGCTGGCAGCCACACTAGAACCTGAAGTTGGATTTGCACGCGTGGCAGCAACCACGGGAGATCGCTTCAAGTTTTCCAAGGAGCTGGCTATGGCTTCCAGCCTCTCTGGTGGCTGGCCTGTTTTCTGAGTCCCTTCAAGATGCCACTGAGTGGAGAACAGGGAGGAAGGCAGAGCATAGAAGTGCTAGGGGCAGGCTTGGCCCACACAGGCTGGCAACCTGAAGATGGGGGATGTCTTGCTGGAGCAGTCACAAAGGCTGCTTGGAAAGGTCTGGTGGTTTTGCTGGGTATTGGCCATTCCTGTCTGAAAGCTGCTCTGAGAGCCAGCCCCTGCCCAGCTCTCTCAGGACCTCCTCCCTGTGTTCCAGCCACACTGCTCTGCTCCTAGTTCTTGGAGCTGCCAACTTATCCAGCCTCGGGGCCTTTGCACCAGCCATTCCCTTGGCCTGGCCTGTCTTTCTCCTGATCTCACTGCTGTCTGCTTCCTATCATCCTGCATTGGCCTAAACTTTCTGTCTGTATTGCCTCTGAGTTTTCATCCTCAGAAATAAAAACTCATCACTCTGAAAAAGCTTGCTATTTATCTACTAATTTATAGTCCATTTCCCTCCTGTTGGATATGTACTCCTGGAGAGAGACACTAGCCTGTTTTATTCAACACAGTGTCCCTAGTGCCCTGAACTGTGCCTAGAATATAGTGAGTGCTCACTGAGGATCTTGACAGATTGACTAGAAAAGACCTAGACCCAACCAATTAGACATTTGCCATAAAGTCTACAGCGACATGGTGACTCTTGGTACTACAATTCCTTGGAGGACAAAGCTCTTCTGAGAAGTGTGTTTTGGGGGCTGGGGGTGTTGTTCAGTGGTAGAGATCTTGCCTAGCATGCATGAGGCCCTGGGTTTCATCCCTAGCACCTTCACGCAAAAAGGATTTTAGGGAATTTTAGGAAACACTGTTGAGTTTCCCTCGTTTTTGTTCATTAATGCTCAGATGAGACCATGGATGAACATTTAATGAGGCCAGGCTCTGTGCTAAGGGATTCCCATGGACTCTCCTATTTAATGTTCATAAAACTCTACTGAATAAAAATTAACCCCACTTCATATATGGGGAAACTGAGGCACAGAGGTGGTATGGCTTGCAGAAAAGTTAATAAGTGGAGGATCTTCAGAAACTGCACCCTTAGCCCAGGGTAGTGGAGGTCAGTCAGCGTGCCCGGTCAACAGGGTCAGGCGGGGTGTTCCTGGCCTCTCTCGTTTGCATGTGTGTGAGAGTGGTCTGTATGTACAGATTCACCTGGTGATTTCTAAACTGGGGTTCAGAGAACATAAAGACCTGAAGCACATCCCTGATTCTTGCTTTTGTTTATGTTGTGGGTGTAAAAACAGTCATTCATTCAGCAGACCTCGAGCTCCCACTTAGTGCCAGCATCAGGGATATGACATGGACAAGGATTCTGTCCTCTGGACCTGATGGTACTAAGGGAGAGGATAACATCAGGGAGTGACAAGGGCTGTGAATAAGAAATAGAGCAAATTGGACCACCCAAAAGTCCATCAGCATGATGGAGGACAGAGAAGTGTAGTACAGGGTCCCTCCTTGTCTGCACTTTGACTTTCTGTGGGTTCAGCTGTAGGCTGGAAACATTAATATTTCTCTTGATTCTTTCCAGACAGTGAGACCACATTCATATCACTTTTATTACAGCATATTGTTATAATTATTCTAGTTTATTAGTAGTTATTGCTATTCACCTCTTATCATGCCTCATTCACAAATTAAACTGCATCATAGGTATGTGACTGCAGCACAGGCTTGGTATCTAGGTGCTTAATAAATACTTGTTGAATGGATGAAGAGTTGGTAATTATTTAAAATAATCTCCAATGTCCCCTTTGTGGGTGTAACATAGGGATTAAGATTAAATAATGAGCTTTAGGGATTGATAGGAATCTATGTGGAATATCACATTGTAAGTAGCAAATCTTTATTTTGGGGACTGTGGAACATTGGATGGCATTTAAATGAAGTTTTAAAAAAAAATCAGGGCTGGGGTCGTGGCTCAAGTGGTAGCACCCCCCTCCTAGCATGTGTGAGGCACAGGGTTCAATTCTCAGCACAACATAAAAATAAAATAAAGATATTGTGTCTACCTAAAACTAAAAAATAAATATTAAAAAAAATCAAACACCTGCTTGACCATAGGTATGTATATACAGGAAAAAATCCATATACATAGGGCTCAGTTCTCTCCACGGCTTCAGGCATCCACTGGGGGTCTTGGTACATTTGCCTCGTGGAGCAGGGGACCAGGGGACCTGTGTATATCCACCCCACTGTAGTTCTATGCAGTAAGAACAGGAATGAGCTGGGGACCCATCCCTTTGAGGGAATCTCACCCACATCTTCTAAGTGAAAGAAGCCAGACAGAAGAGCACATGACTCCCAGAATAGATACGCCAGGAGACACGCATCTAGTCTCCAGCTACAGAGCACCAAGGTGCAGATGCGCAGTGGCCAGGTAGCGGGCAAGGCGTGGCCAGAGCTGGGGCGGGGCCTTGGGGCGGGGCCTTAGGGGCGTGGCTGGAGATGGAGTGGGGCCCTTAGGGTCGTGGCCATGCTCTGCATCAAGACTGGTGCTGCTGCTCAGGAGGATGAGCTTCTCACGTTTTAGAGATCAAAATGTTCACTGAAAGAAATGCATGCCTTGGGTAGTTTTAAAATCATACCTAAATAAAGCAGATTTAAGAAAAGCAAAGCACGACAAGGACATAAAGTGTGATCAAATATACTGTTTTCTGTTCCTTCTCTAGGAAAGGGCTCGCTGGAGGGGTGAGTTTCAGGCAGAGGCCCCACAGAAGAGGGGAAAGTGCCAGGGGAGTATTGGTGAGGGGCGCTTCAGGAAGAGCACACATCTGCTGCAGAGGCATGGGGCTCAGCTTGGATTTGAAATGACCCTTCAAAGACCCATGTGTTCGAGGCTTAATCCCTAGCTTGGCACTACTGAGAGGTTGTGGAAACGTTAAGAGGAGTCTAGTGGTCTGCCTTCAGGTCTTTGGTCTGTGCCCCCAAAGGGGACAGTGGGGCTCTTTCTCTATCGTGGGGCCTTTCCTCTCTATAAGTTGATTTGTCTCAGGTATTCCTTGCAGTAATGGAAGCTGACAAACACACAGAGGCAGGATGAGCTTGGTGTGACCCAGGGAAAGCAGGCAGGCTGATGTGGCAGGGCACAGAGTGGTTTCTGGTTATCAGACTGCAGAGGGCCCCAGCAGGACAGGTGACTGATGGCCCATCAGATATTAAATGAGCGCCTACTATGGACAAGTGAGTGGTGAGTGCTGGGGATGTCCATCTAGAGCTTGCTCTCCAAGACAACTTCAGAGCTCCTTACAGCATGATGGGAGGCCAGAGAAGGATTTTCAGAGACCGAAAGCTCTGATAGATGGTTAAGATGAAACTCAAGTTCTTTTTGTAATAACAAGAAAGCTTCTGAACGGGAGTGTTTACGGAGCCTAACCCCTACGAGGACCCTCTGGGGTTGGCAGAGGCTTTAAAAATTTGTTGGCTGAAGATAAGCAGATTATAGGTGCTGCCAAGATGTTTCCTCCCTATGTATCAAGCCTCAAATTGTTGTTTATAAGCTCTAAAAGAGCATATTTTGTCTTTATTTTTTTCTCCTTTTAAAAGGAATCTATTTTGAATATCTGGGATGGGGAGGGTGAGGTAGTTGGACTGAAAAATGAACAGAAAAGGATGAAGTGTCTTTAGAGAAGAATGAATGGTCACCACCACTACTACTATGTTGTACATCGAAGTTCCCTTCCTCCTCAGAGATGTTTCAGAGTGGGATTCCCAGCAGAAATGGCAATCAGGTGGGGCTCAACAAGGCTTGAACACTGCATTTCTGGGTATCTTCCTGGGAATCCCTACAGGGGCATCTGTGCTACAGCCCACCAGCCATACAAGGGCAGGGTTGGTTCTGCCTTATTCACTACTTCAGGACCTTGATCTATGGCACATACTAGGTGCTCAATAAATGCTGGAGGAGTACAATAGTGTGGCCTGTTTCCTGGCAGAATGATGTGTCTATCTGAAGAGGGGGTCTCCCTTGAGAAATGTTAATGCTCTCACATGAAATGTCTGAGAACAGGAAGAAACCATGGAAAACCACAGGTCCTGACGTCTTTACAAGACTGTCGCTGAAGCATGTAAAAGTGTAAGAGCCTGGTTCACAAGGTGACTCTGAGCTTTATGGTGCCCGGAACATGTCAATGTCCTCTTATTGATATGTTGTGTATCTGGCTGTAAATCTGCACCAACTCAGCCAGGGGCCCAGCCATGAAACCTCCAGAGGGCTGTCCTGCCTCAGTCACACCTGACCTGCATCAGCATGTTCAAAAGGGAAGAGCTATGACCCTGCTGGTGAGCCACGGCCAAGAAGAAGCTCTTCCTGAAAAGAAGAAGATTGCTCTGTGACACTCCTACTCAGGATCTTCATTTGTCTTCTGCTTAGAAAAAATCTTTGTCTCTTCATTTCTCTTGTACCTTCAAGATTCAGCTTGGCAGCTCAATTCACGTTAGCTAAACTGTGGAAGCAATCCAGATGGCCTTCAGTAGATGAATGGATAATACACACACACACACACACACACACACACACACACACACATACACAATGGAATATTACTCAGCATTGAAATAAAATAAAATCATGGCATTTGCAGGTAAATGGATGAAGCCGGAGAATATCATGCTAGGTGAAATAAGCCAATCCTAGAAAACTAAAGGCCAAGTGTTTTCTCTGATAAGCAGATGCTGATCCATAATGGAGCTGGGGGTGCACAGGAAGAATGGAGGAACTTTGGATTGGACAAAGGGGACTGCATGGAGGGGAGTAGGTATGGGGGGTAGGGAAGATGGTTATGAAATGGATATCATTACCTGAGGCACATGTATGACTGCATGAAATGGTATGACCCTACATGGTGTACAACAAGATAAATGAAAAGTTGTGCTCCATCTGTGTACAATGAATTGAAATGCATTCTGCTGTCATGTATAACTAACTAGGGGAAAAAAAGATTCAGCTTGGTCATCTCCCCTCACAGGTTGGAAGTCGTGGCCTATTTGTACTCCCAAACCTTTTAGTAGCGGTAATGGCTAACATTTGTTGGATAAGCCAGGCATAGCTCAAATGACACAGTATCGGCTCCTACACACAGAGATAGCAGGATGCACACTGTCAGCCCCTTTCCCATCCCTGGAGAGCCGTGTTTGGCCTGGACACAGTTGAATGCAGTGCACCCAGGAGAGGTACCCCAAACCTCTGCCCTGGGGAGGGTCCAGGAATCCCTGAGCTGAGCTGGAAGATCCTGAGCTTTGCCATTTCTGTTAGAGCCTAAAGGCCCAGCTCAGTGTGCACATCAGCACTGCCTCCAGCAGAGGCCTGGCTGTTCTCCTGTGCAGCCTTCGTTGCTAGGCTACCTGCCAGGGAGGTAGACCAGTTCGATTGATTGATCTCCGTGGGGCACTTACTGTTTGCTAGGCCTCATCTTAGTTATTCTCACAACACCCTGACAAGGAATAGTCCTCATCTCACGGATGGCGAAGCATCTGGAGGGACTCACCCATAAACCCTTCAGCTGCCACACGGCAGAGGTATGACTCAAACCCAGACCAGGCCGACGATGGGGTGTCCATTCTTATCCCCTGCCCTGTGCTGCACCTCAGGGTCCTCTTACTTGAGGGTGCCACTTGTCCAGTCCCCTTCTTCTTAAAGGAGAGCCACACCTTTGATCTGTGTCCACAGTACAAACCTTGAGTGAGTATTTATTGAGCACAGAAAGGGATTGATTTTAGATTTTTGTCTTCCCACAAGGTCACACCCTCATCATGCTGCCTTTTGATCCATCCCAGGAGCAGGGTAAAAGGTATTGCTCCGTAGACCAAGCGAGACAAGTGGTGACCCCTGATAGCCTTATGGTCAAGGTCAGTAAAGCCAATGAGCATCTCTGGGCTGCCCCGGGATGCACAATGGCTGCTGTGTCAGGAGGCTGGGAGAGGGGACGTCTTGCCTCCCAGGGCCCTGCTGATGCGATTTCTTATTTACTGCACCTTCCCATCTAATTGTCTTTAGCCGACGGTTTATCACAAATGTCACATTTGGCTCTTTGCCTTCCCAAGATCAATAGGTGGGTCTCAAGGGGGCTGGTTGGGAAAATGTATCAAATACATCACCAAGGAGAGAAGGGATGGAGGATGTGTCCAGGTGCAAAATGACCTCCCTGGCACCAGAGAGGCACAGAATCACAAGCCTGGGCTGGCCTCTCGAGAACCACAGTGGAAGCTTGTGCCAGTCTCAGTGTGACCCTGGGCAAGCCCGAGTGTCTGCTCCCTCACCCCCCAGTGGAAACACTAAAGGCCTGGCTCTGAAGAAAGGAGGATTGGCTATTTTTTTAAAGACTAGACTATTTTTGAAGCATTTAAAATGAGTTTGTGGAAGAATATCCAGGGTTGAAAAGATTTCCCTCTCCCTTAAGCAAAGAACCAGGGTGAAAATGACACATGTGGTTGGATTCTGTATTTGTAAAAATGATTACTAGATGTGAACAGAAAACTGGAAAATAAACTAAAATGTTAGTCTTTTCTATTTTTTTCCTAGTAGCACCATGTATGACTACAGAGTGACAAAAACACAAATCAAAACTATCTTATAAAAAAGCCATTGAAATTCGGTTTGTGTGGGGGCTTGGGTGATGGATACTCTGAGAAATCTGACAATGGATGCCACCATTTCTATGTGCGAGCCTGAGTCTGAGTGCTTTATAAAGGTTTTTCTCATTTGCACCTGACAATCTTGCTATGGGCACATCATATCGTCCCCATTTTACAGAAGAGGTAATGAGGCACAGAGATGTTGAGTGACTTGTCCAAGGTCACACAGCTTTGAGGGTGGTCGTCAATGAGGGCCAGGTGGTTGGGAGTGGATTGCTTCTTTATGCCCATGCTGTCCTGTGGCTAGAACAGCTCCATCAGCCTCTCACAGAAGGCTTACTTAAACATTATTTTAAAAATATGTATTTAAGTATCATTAAAAAATTATAGTTAAGCCCCACACTGATTTGATTGATATCATGGCATCTAGTTATCTGAGGATATTTGGAATGAATACGAGGCCACTTAAACTTTGGCACTTAACGGATGGCAAACTGATTAGGACTTTATCTTGCAAAGGGAAACTCTAGTAATAAAAAGTTCATTTCGAATCATACTCAGGAAGATCTGGTTATATCTGCAACAGTGCTATAGTCATGAGAATGCATACTGAGTTTTCTTACATCCACAAAATGTGACACCAAACACTTCCTTCCACCTTGGCTCCATTGGTCACCAAACACATTCCATTTGCAGAGATGTCAAAGGAGGAGTACTACATGCATCTTAGAATCAATGGGAGACACACAAACAATACAGGAGGACTTCAGCCTGACCAGCCCAGCACAGCTAGAGGGACATTTCTGTAAGCACGGTGACATCTTCATACATCCCCAGCATCTCTTCTTAAGATGTTTCCATAATCATCCTCTTGAAAGTGCTGATCTCTCCACCTTCTCTGTTCATTTCTCTGCTTGTGATCCGCTGGGCACCCTCAGCCAGACCCACAGGGGCCAAGGCTTCTGTCCTGATCCATTCCAGAGACTTTCCAAAGGACTTTCATTGGCTCTTAACAATTATTGGTTTTGGCGTGAGCTGTGATCTTACGATGTGGTTTACATTTATGCTGATGCTGATGCTGCTGGATATGACTGGATACCAGGACAGGGTGTCTGATTGCTATGCCCAAGGGCTGCTTTGTGACCCCAATCTGCCTTCATCTGTGAAGTGGGGGTGCTACAATAGAATGGACCTCATAGGGCTGACAGGAGGGCAAACTAAGGCAACACACATGGCTGGTCCTGGGACACAGCAGCCCTCAGTAGTGACGCCCCGGGTGGTACCATTCTGTGTGGGCACAGATGCTGGTGTTAAATGGGGAGACTCTCTGAGTACAGAGTAGTTTCATAAGCGGCCAGATGAATGACAAATGAACATTGGTTTCTTATCAGTATTTTTCTTCCTTGCAAAAAACACTCTCACTGAAAAAGGCTTCAGTGGACCTCTTGGAAGCTCTTAATTTTGTGAAGATCTTGGAACAAAGCCTTTCCTGACATCTTTGAACATAGATTCGAACTTCTGTAACTGTCACTTATTAGGAAACCTAAAGATCTGCACTGGGCTCCTTTTTGAATTCAGCCTGATGTGCGTCTGCTCAGATAAAGTCATGCAAGCAAGGATCTCGTGGATCTTGTTCAAGCAGAAGCCCAGGCTCATCATGTCAGGGTGTAAAACCAGGAGTGGAATTCCCAATGATGGTGAAACGGTCCCCAAAAGGAGATTATTATTAGTTTTTTAAAAGAGTGTTTCAAAATTTGGGTACAACTCCTCTCCTTTTAAATCTAAGACAAGGAACCTGAGCAGTTGTCAGATATTTTAAGTGACTTAACCTTGAAACAATTATTTTCTCTCACTTCTCTTTCAAGCTGTGGATCAATTTAATTGAAGAGTCTCCACAGCTCATAAAAGAAACGATTAAAGAAAATACTGTTGCTATTCACAACTACTTAAATATATTCATTATGATTTCTTCCCCCTCAAAACTGGGCAAAGAAAACAAGGTATATAAATCAATTAAATCTTGAGAGTGACTGAGATTACATTCATTATCTATATCCCTCCACCGCTTGTTTTACTTAAGATGGCTCAGCCATGGCACGGATTTGCTTTTGGTAAAGAGAGATTGTAAAAATTAAGAGGAGTTTGGAGAATATGGGAGCAAATACCCATGCTTCAACAACTTAAATGAATAAATGTTCAGATCTTGTTGTGTTTGCTTCCTGTGTGGGTCCATGTGTCAGTGTTGGGGGTTGGGGCAGGGGAGACTACCTTAACTTCAGTACCTTACTATAGAGTAAAATAAGTTGTCGAACAACCTAACCCCTAGTCCTATTCTCCTCTCTGTAGCTACATCCACATGCACTGTCTAGGGGTTCTACATCCATGGATTAAGCCATCTGCAGATTGGAAATATGTGGGGAAAAAAATCACATCTAAATTGCACATGTACATTTTTTTCCCTTGTCACTAGTTCCTAAACAATACAGTGTAACAATTTACTCAGCATTTGTACTGAAATGTATTATATGTCATCTCCAGATGGCTTAAAGTCTCAGGAAGGGAGTTCTAGGCACATATTGTGCCATTTTATGTAGGAGACTTGAATGTCCTCGGGTTTTGATATTCTGGAACCAATCCCCCACGGAATTGAGAAATGGCGCGCGCGCACACACACACACACACACACACACACACAGAGACATGCATGCATACATACAAACATGCATGTACAGAGATTAACATAACGATGTGGACCTTATATAAATGCTATGTTAATAAACTGTCACTGTTTTCTGTTTTACACCGGGGGTTCTACATAATATTTCACTTGAAGATGAAGCTCCTTCTTTGCTCAGAGTATTGCAAGCAGCTGACCTATGGCACCCCCAAGACTATATTCAGTCTAACCAGGAGATAGGGTGCAGCCCCTGACACATTCTCTTTTCTCTTTCTTTCTCTTTTTTAGGTGTGGTCTTGCTAAGTCACCCAGGCTGGCCTTGAACTTGTGATTCTACCTCAGCCCCCCACCTAGTTGGGATGACAGGATCCATGACCATGCTTGGCTTTTTCTCTTCCCTGTCCTCAGTGCCATGAACCCAAGCATTGCCCCTCTCGGGAAACCCTCAGCACCCTCCCAGTGCACTCCCCTTAACACCAGGTCTCAGGAGGTTTCTCTGAGCTCTCCGGAGGCTGCCCTCTGACTTGGACCGCTGTCAGGATGCCATCAGATAATCATAAGGGGATCCACTGAGAAAGTCCTTTCCAAAATCCCTTTCTGTCTGCCAGAGAGGAATCCGATTGGTTTTGCAAGATCTTTCTCTGTATTTTAAGGTCTTTTGGAAAAAAATGTTTTTTAAAAAATATGCTTTTAAAGGTATGCCTCCCTTCAAAATGAAGTTGAACACCGCCTTAGGGACTTCGACAGATTTCCACAGGATGTGCTGTGTGAGTGGACAGCAGGCTCTTGACCTTGGCTCCGTCTTGAACTTCGTTGGAATGGGAAGTCCAGGAGAGCTGACCTACCTAGTATCTGGGCACTGGAAGGGTGGAGAGACAGGCTGATAGTCAGGACAGCTGGGCACTGTGGGTCCCAGGAACCCTGTTAGTCCCACCTCTGGCTGAAGCCATGTACAGATTTACTTAGCAGGGCAAGAAGGAAGGGGACAAGAAGAGAAAGAGTTTCTTTTCCAATCATGCTGTGCAGTGGGAAGGGACAAACCGGAGCTGGCTAAGCCAACACCACAAATCGCCACCTATGAATGTGCTCTGAAGAAATGCCATTAGGAGAATCTGCTGATGAGGACAAACCGGAAATGCTCGGAGCTCATTCAGTCCAAGTTCACAAGTACCTCATCTGCCATATTTGCATATCTTTGGTCTGATCCTGGGGCAATTTGTGGTCTCTGAAGCAGCTCCCTGCCAGTGGTGGCTGTGTTTCGTGTGTGAATAGTTTTGCTTCCCATCTTGTAGAAGCAGCCTCACGTAGTAAATTAGGGGTTGACAGCGTCTGTCTTACTACCATGCAGTCCCTCGTACCTCCACTTACTGGGAGCTGTCAGAACTCCGGGGCCCACCCTCCGCCTCTAAGTTGCTGCTGAAAGTCACTGGGCTCCTGGCTCCATCAGTCTGAGTGATGAAATAGGCATTTTTAATATTTGCTAAATAGGATTGCGGAGAAGGTGAAGTCCCGGCAGGGCTCCCAAGCGGTAACTGCATCTTGTTGTCTCAGGTTAATCATGTACCTAATTTGCCGATTATTGACTTGTTCTCGCAAAGGGTTTTACTTGGCTTGACATATCAGCAGCAATCAGTGAGGAACTGTCAAGCAAACTTGCTCACTGCCTTAACCACCCAAGATTCCGACTTGCAGCAACAGCCTCTGAGATTTCCTTTGATGCCTAGAACACTGTAGCCAGGTCAGATTATTATTTTTTTCCCCCCAGTCTGACTTATTTCCTTTCTACAACCAGAGTTCAGCAAATCTGACAGTTTGTAGGATTTCAAATATTTGGTAAGATGCGCTAGACTGCTGCTGTACACACATCATCCTCCTAAGAATTCAAGTTGGTAGGCTAAGAATGGCTCAAGACTGACTTTTTTTGTGTGTCTTAAAAAACGCAATGCAGAGTGTCAAAATGTTGCATTTAAAACACAATGTAATATCTACCTTTCAAACTGACGAGGCTTCAAAATTGGTAATACCTATTTTATGCAAGGGTTCAAGTAAATGAAATGGGCACTAGACAATGCTGCTGGTGGGTAGGAGTATAAATGGTGCAATCTTTCAGGACAATTTAGCAATATGAATAAAACCCATAAGGGTTTATTTTTAGGACACGGATTGAGGAGGCAAAGACCAGCCACGAGGACAGGTATCATAGCATTTTATGTGTAAGTCATTAGGGTTTTTTCATTGATATTTCTGTTGTTCTTCCTTCCAGGGACATCTTTAGATTGTACTTCCTGCTCCATTGAAGTTAGGAGGTGACTCGCTTTGGTTAATATGAGAAAGACTTCAAAGTTTATACGTCACTTCCAAACAAAATTCATCAGGAATTGGTGTACAGAGGAGCTGGTGATATTCCGGATAGTGAAGCCTCTGTTGGTTTGTGTCCTTGAATGAGGTCCACCTTGAGCAAAGTCCTAATGAACTGAAGAGGAATGTGAACCACTCAGAGCTAGTGACATTCGAGTCTGGGCAGTTCTGAGTTGGGGCTCCTGTGTGCAATTTGGGGGCTTAACAGTATCTCTGGCTCTACCCCAGGATGCCGGTAATGATCTAATCCCAGTTGTGACAACTCCCAAAAGTTTCAAATATTGCCAAATGACCTGGGGATGGGATTGGGTATAGGCCAAAATCACCCCTGGTCAAGAGCCCTGGATACAGAGTAAACAAGAAATTGCCCTAGTTATTTTAAGCCACCAAGATTCTCAGACTGTGTTTTAGTGCAGTGGATTTTTTTAAAAAACAGCAAAAACAATACATTAACATTTAGCCAAAGGGGACTATTTTGAAATGTGGGTATTTTTACTTTCTTCTTTGGTTGCTAAAATTTTTCTGCAATACAGATGTAGTTTGTTCTTTAGTAAGAAGAAAATAACTAGAAAATTAATTTATTTTAAAAGTCTATATTTACATAATTGCCTATCTATATACAGTGCTTGTTAGGGTTACATATACTTTTTATTCTTGAGGTGCTGGGGATCAAACCCAAGTCCTCACACATGATATGCAAGTGCTCTATCACTGAGCTAAACCCCTAGCACCCAATTTTTAAATGCATAATGAATCACTTGTATATAATATCTTCTTTCACTGTGTTGGTTTATAAAGTGCTTTCTCATTCTATCTTTGTTGTTATGTAATCACAACAATGTCCCGAGGCTTAGGTGACAGGTAGAGAAGGAGACCAAGGCCATGGCAGGTTGAGGGACACATCCAAGGTCACCTGGCTACTGTGAGGCAGGGCTACATTCAGCAGCGCTCTCTTTAGCTCCAGGAATTCCTCTCCTAGACCATGTTGCCTCTGTATCTTTTGTAAAAAACCAGTTTCAAAAACTCAGCTGGGACTGGTTCTGATTCTTGGGAAATTTAAGCAGGTAAAAAAGGATTCTCCTCTGTATTTAATATCCTTGGACAAGGATACTAAACCTTATAGGCATTTGGTCAGAGCATGAGACTCTGTAAAATTTAAACATAACCATTTCATACAACACAGCCAACGGAATCCCCCCTCCCCGTCTCCTCCGCCCTCTCCAGCTCACATGAGTCACCTTGGCTAGACTGCCAATCCCCATAGAACTTATGTTCCTTGATAGGATATGCCAATAGAAATGAGAAATTCTATAATAGTTTGAGACGTGAGTGAGTCACCTATCTCTGTGAAGAGCTAAGCACCGTCTCCTCCAGGAAATGTAGCTCATCAAATGGACATGAACACAAGTAATGGCAGGGAATGAATTTGGGGATGTGGAAGGAGGTGTTTTCTTTTTTCCTTTCTTTTCTTAAGTGGCGCCCCTATATTGTACCTGTCTTGTGCATTTCAGAGTATCTGCACTGTGCCTCACTTCGGTGACCCCCCGATACACCCTGAATTCCTAAATTGGCAGCTCCACGGAAACCCCAGCACGCATCTGTCTATGCCTATTCATTTCCCTCCCCTTGAGATGTGTGATGGGGCTGTCCCTGGAGCTATTTTGAGAGGATGATCACTAGAACAATCACCAGGTTGGCAGGAGATGGACAGTGTGGTACAGCCACAAAAGAAAAAAAGACATTGTCACTGAGGACTGGACTCCTGATTGTCAGAGCAGCAGGGAAACAGGGTGGAGTGTGCTCCTGCCCGCTGTCCACCATCAGTCAGCTGCAGAGTCTTGACTTGTCTTGCTGTAATTATTGTTTTTTTTCCAAGACTCTCTTTGCCAAAAGCATGCAAAAGAAGGGGGAAGGAGAGTGCTTTAAAACAATGTAGGGAGGAATTGTTTCCCCAGCACAGTTTCTTGCAGTCAACTGGCTGAGAGGAAAGTTATGCTCAGCTGTGCCCAGAGGCATGTTTGTGCTCACCTGAATCCTGCCAATAAGCACATCTCACCACTGCAAACCCTGCCGAGGCTCCAGCAGAATCACTGGAGCCTGAAGGTCAAGGAAACCACCGAACAGTCTGCATAACTTCCCAGAGCAGCACCCTGCTGCCCTGCCAGAAGCTACAACAATGCCCCTGGGACTCCTTTCTGCTGAATTCCTGTCTTTTTCTGGGTGAGAATCTCTGTGGAGAGCAGATGTGATTTCTGTCTGAGGAGCTCTTCTCGGTCAGGGGCTGTGTTAACTCATCTCTGGATAATCAGTGCCTAGCCCAATAAATATCTTTGTGGATGGATGGATGGAGGACTCATTGATTACCATTTTACACATTGGTCCCTATAGCATGGGCTGTGTAGGGTAATAAAAACGTACACAGCCCTCCCTGCTCAAAAACGAAAGAGTCCTTTGAGTCCTCATATTGATCATTTCAGGCTATAAAGATGGGATTGCAAATAAGTTTCATCTTGAGAGTCAACACTGGTCGATTGGTAGTGGCTGCCTGGAGAGTTATGTCGGAGGTATTTGTGCACTGGGTCCAGTGAGGAAAAGTACTGTCATTGATTAGCAATGCCTGCCACAAGCTAAGGACAAGGAAAGGGTGGCCCGATAGCCTCACATTTGCCATGGTTTTAAAGCCTTAAATTCTTCCAATTGAATTTTCTAGATGAGTACCTTTCCAATACATGTCAAAGTCAGCTTCGACTGGATATACAGGTGTTCCCTCTCTACTGGTGCTTTTTCTTAATGTGCTTTATGTTTTGCTGGATTTGAGGGTAAACAAGGAAGAGAAAAGCACGTGGCTTGTCTCAGGACATGTAATTATTCCTGGAAAAGAAAACCTAGCTAGACAGGTGTTCAATCACCCCAAATGGCATGTGTAATAAAATTTCTACCAGGACAAATTAAACAAGACTTAAGAGAAAAAAAAAGTAACCCACAATATAATCTAGTCTTCTTATTTTTGGTACTGGGAATAATCTCAGCTTCACAATGCTAAGGACTTCCCAAGGAATTGAGCAGAGGTCCAATCAGAAACCACTATGGTATCTTGATTTGTTACATAAATTCCCATAGACAGTAGAATGTTGCCAAGTGATGTTTCAATGAATGAACTCAATAACAAAGAATCCAAAATTAACCTGCAGGGCTAGCAAAGCTAGCTTCACCAGATAGGGATGTTACCTTTTTAAAAAATATATATGATTTCTGTAACGTAAGTGTCGCTATTTTATAATTCAGAAGTTCTAGTACATTCACTGTTATGCCATCATGCCAGCCACCCAATATCAGAGCATTTCCATCATCCTAGGCAAGAAATTCCATCCCTATTAACAGTCAGTCCAATACTCTGGTAAACACGAATCCACCAATCTTCTGCTTTATGGACTTGCCTATTCTGAACAGTTCATATAAGCGGAATCATACAATATGCGGCTTTTTGTATCTGCCTCTTTCCCACTAAGCATAGTGTTTTCAAAGTTCATGCATGTTGTAGTTTGAAATAATGTTCCATTCCTTTCTATATCTGAATAATCTTCCATTGTATGGCTATGTCACATTTTTTTTCTATCCATTCATCACTTGGACATTAGAGTTGATTATACTTTTTGGCTGTTCTGATAATACTGCAATATCCATTGGCATATATTTTATAGAAAACAATGTCTTGCCGGGCATGGTGGTACATGCCTGTAATCCCAGCAGCTTAGGGGGCTGAGGCGGGAGGATTGCAAGTTCAAAATCAGCCTCAGCAATTTAGCAAGGCCATTAGCAATTTAGCAAGATCCTGTCTCAAAATAAAAAAAAAATTTAAAAAGGGCTGGGGATATGGCTTAGTCATAAAGCACCCTGGGTTCAATCCCTGTACCAAAATAAGTAAATAAGTAAGTAAGTAAATAAATAAATACATACATAAATAAAACAAATAATAATATTTTCAATTCTCTTTGGACACATAGTAGATGTGGCATTACTAGGTCATTTGGTTATCCCATGTTTAACTTTGGGAGCATTGTCAACCCCTTTTGGGGGATTGAAACACCATTTTCATGGCTCCTGGCAATTTACAGGGTTCCAGCTCTCTGCACCTTTGTCATGCCTGTTACTGTCCAGGCTTTAATGAGAGGTGTAAAGTGGCATGTGCATATGCATACATTTTTAAACACATAGTTACACGGCCATACCTGGGCATGCGATGGTGGGAGTCCCCTTCTTATATAAACACCAAAGAGAGCGTCCTTGCCCAGGGAGATGTTGAACTTTAAGAACTGAGGCTGACTGATGTGAATCTGTGACCTCCAGAACACCCCTGGCGGGACTTCCTGTGTCACCCGCCGACCAACTTCGGCTTCGCCACTGTCTATGCTGCTGTTTTTCAATGACCAGGGCACTGGGAAACAGGAAGAGACACTGAGTCAGTGACAACTATATACATTAGTCGGCTCGACATTTCTGTTTAATAGGTCAGAATTATTTGTTTCAAAATTAAGATTAAACATATGGCAAGAGTCTCTTGAAGTCACAGCTAAAACATTTAGGTTAAGTAACAAAGCTATAAACTCATATCCCAGAGCATCTAAAATCTTGGCACAAGACTTTCTAAAAATTCTGTGATTACTTTTACCGATCAAATATAATAAGATCTGGAGTGAGATAAGTACATGTGAAGCTTTCAACCACCCCAATATGTCTGGAATGCAAAAATTATCAACAGGGAAAGGGGGAGGGTAACATTAAGATGGCTCCATATTTAATTCCTGCAGACTTTCACATTATTCTTTCAAGCACAAATAAGTCCAATAATGACACATTGGACAACAAAATCAGTACAAATAAATAAAACAACTCAGAAGAAAATGGAGGGCTGATGGGAAGCTGAGCCGGTACTGAGTTAACTCTTTCTCAGAGAGTTACAGGGAGGGGTCCGAGATACGTGGAGAAGCCATGCCTCTCTCGGGAACATCTCCACATCTCCGCTACGTTATTGGAAATTGCTTTTATTGAAAATACCAGTTGCCTATACTCAGCATCCTTTTGATCTTTAATAACAGGAGTTTGAGAAATAATCGGTTTTGAAAGAGGTGTCTTCGTAACTGTGAACTAGCTGTGTCTCCTACACTTCTGAGGGTGATTTCCTTTACCACCATGGAATTGTGTAAAGCTGGGAATTGCTAATAGTTGCTCAAGAAAAGAGAGCGGGGCTGGGGCTGTAGCTCAGTGGTAGAGCGCTTGCCTTGCACGTGTGAGGCCCTGGGTTCGAACCTCAGCACCACATAAAAATAAATAAATAAAGATATTGTGTCCATCTATAAGTAAAAAAGTATTTAAAAAAAAAAGAAAAGAAAAGAGAGAGGGTGCTTCATATTCCTTATCTCCCAAATGGGAAAAACCTAGTCAGAAATCTGTAGTGTAAAGGTTATTTGCAAGGATTTCAAATGGACTTTGAGCTTTGATGGGACATATAAAACACATATCTTATCACCCGCCTATCTTCTTCAGAACTTCTAAACCAAGTGAAGACCAACAGAAAGAATGAAAGTCAAGTCGTTCTGTGTCAAGGGTCTTTCTCCTCTGGGTATTGGTCACGGAGGTGGCCCTGCAGCTTGGACACCTTTTCTAACCTGAGTGTGGAGGAAGTTCCCCTCTGTAATGTTTAGAATCTTGAAAATATTTGTTCACATCTGGTCACCACACATTGCAAAGGGTTTGGGATGGTCAGGAGAAATGATAAAATCTACAAAGACCAGTGTGTAAGGTGAACAAACTCGTCTACCTCTGCAGAGCTTGCTCTGCTGCTATCTCGATACAGCATTAACACAAGACTCATGTGATCTTGGCCTCAGTTTTCCCATCATAAAATAGAAAGGTGACATTTTTAGTCTTGGAAGCTCTTGCATATCTAAATTAAAAAAAAACCCCCAAAACCACAGAGTGACTTGAATGTACAAATTTATTTTCTCTTCTTTTTTTTTTTTTATTGTGTTCAAGAGTGGGTCAAATAAGAAGGAAGCAGGAATCTAAGATAAAGTAGGAGAATCACTGGTTTGGATCTTATGAGATACTTCTGACCTCTAGGATGGTCAAGTTAGGAACTGAAGTTTGGAAATCTCATTCCACAACATATTTAAGAAAAGAAACACCAGAAGTCCTGAGCAGTTTGGATCTTTAGATGGGGACTGAAGGTTTGTCCTACACCTGAACATCTTAATGCTGGCTAGGGTTTCTACCAGGCGCTGATACAGACCTGCGGGGGGAGGAATATGTGTCAGTGTTTTAAAGCAGGGACCCCCCCCCCCTCCCGCAGAGAAGGCCTGGGTGCGGATCTTGGCTTTGATGCTTCTCTCTGTGTCTCAGTGTCCTCTGGTGTCCAGTGGGGGGCACTGTTACTATTTTTTGTCTGGTTACTATGAGGGATTACTGAGTTAATCCATGCAAAACTCATAGAATGAATTCTGGCACAAAATAAGTCTTCTTATTATCGCTAAGGCTCTAAGCCCAAAGAGAATGTGGTTTATTGGGGGGTTTTGCTGAAATCATGGCAGGCCCAGGGGGAAATATTTATTATCAGAAGTTGATCAGAAGGTCTGATTACCATAAGTTAGAAATTAATCTTTACTTCAAAATGCTGCTTTTGATGGATACCACCCTGCCCCAAATTAAGATTTTGGGGGAAGGAATATAATCAAAAGGAAACCGTAAGAAAGAGAGAGAGGAAAAAAAAAAAAAAACCTCTGAAAAAGAATACTTTGGAGGTCTTTGATAGAGATTAAAAGCCATCCTAGCAACGTGTATGGCAACAAGTTGAAGGAGTGCACTAAAAATAAAAAAGAACTTTAAAGACATCATATCTTGAACCTTAATGAGATGTGCCTGCCTTCATGTCTGTGGGGCTTTCAGGGTTTGCAGGGCCAATGGCAGCATATGACAAAGAGGCAGGAAATTGGCACCCAGGAGACCTCTGAGCTACTGTGGAAACCAACATGAATTTTGATCACATCACGCCAAATGTGGATGCTGGAGATACACAAGGAGGCTGGCCTCCAGAGAATCTTTGCTCTGGAGAAACTCAGATATGGAGGCTCATAGGTCTGGTTCTTATACTAGTGGGATCTCTTCTCTTTTACTAGATCCCGGATTTAGATACTGAGCTCAGTAAATTGATTACTACTAACAGTGAGTACAGGGCACCTTCCCAGTGGCCAGCACCGTAAGATTTCAGATGCTCCCTTCCTTCGTATTCCATCCACCAAAAAGGTGGTGCACCTGGGGTGTAAAGTACACGTTTTTGGAACCACAGAATGGGGCTCAAATCCCAGCTCTACTTCTTCCACACTATGTAACCTCTAGTAATTTGCTGAACCTGTCTGGGCCTCCAATCCTTTTTTTGTGAAATGAGAACCACAGTAATACTACCTCACAGAATGGGGTAACAAGTGAACCCATAAAGAAGACTCAGTGCAGGGTCTCACACGTAGTAACAGTAAAATAAATGCTATCTAGTTATGTGGAATGAAATAAAAGAAGGAAAAATGATACAGGAAAGCATCTGGCTTTCTTTACAAAATAAAGGATCTTTTTTTTTTTCTAAAAAAGAAAAATCTGTGTATATGATAAACATGTATATGTGTGTGTGTGTGTGTGTGTGTGTGTGTGTGTGTGTGTAAGTGTATGTCCACTGAAAGAATCTAATTCTTTTGGAATCAACTTTTAACCATGAGAACAAGCTTACCCTAGGGAACTGGGGCCTGGCCCAGGTCAAGTTCACTGTCACAGCCAATTGCTGCTCCTGTGCAGACCAGACAGGTTCAGCTCCGTATTGGTGTTTCTGCAACAACTTCACCTCCTTCTGCCTCAGCTGGCAACATGGCTGTTGGCATCTAGAGTTGCTTTTGGTGTTTTCCTCCAGTTCTCCCACTGGACACTGTGCTCCCTGGGGTCAGGCAGAGCTGTGGAGTCACCTCAGGGGCCCTGGGCTGAGCGCCTGGCCATCCGTGTGTGCTCTATACCATGCTGCTGAGCAGCAGCCAGCTCCACCTGCCCATCTGGTGGGTATTTTATCTACACCATGACCACGTAAAGGAGCTTTGTAAATCTGCATGAAAATGGAACTTAGATAAAAAAAATAGATTTACCTTTGAGAGCTTATGTGGTATTTACTATTTGAAGAAACTTCCTTATAAAATCTTTTTAAGAGTTATGTAAAAACTTTGAATTTATCTTTTGTGTGAAATAAACAAATACTTTGGGGAGATGCAATACAGTAGAAAAGTCCTTTAGATTAAGAAACCCAAATGGGGGGCTCTGCCCCTGATACTTAGTGACCTTGAGCCTTTGGTGGAAGGAATGGGTGGGAATGAGCTTTCTGCTGATGGACTTCCATTCTTATTACCAAGCAGCTGTGGGTTGAAAAGGTCTAGCTCTCAAGGTCTTCATGGCCCTGCCTACAGGAGATGTTTGGACTCAAAGGTGTCTTAAGTGGCCTACAGAGGACCAGGAGGGCCATCTTCTCAGTGTGTCCAAGACTGTGTGAGACAGTGTGCAGGGGCCAGAGGGGGAGGAAGTGTTAACAGAAAGCCTTTATGGCTGGTTGGTTACAGGTGACTTTACTTTTAATAAACTTGATGCATTTAACATACTGTATCCATACTATTAAATAGCTAGAGACTGCTTTCACAGTGAATTCTCCAGGTGTGTGACAACTGTATTAGGCTTTGCAAAAAGGGGTTTTCATTCTGCCCACATATAAGTACACATACATACTGTATCTGTGTGTGTATGTGTATGTACATATATGTAGTACATATATAACTATATATGTATGTATATTTAATTCTCATTTTGAAGTAATTTCAGATTTACAAAAAAAGAACAAAAGCATCACTAAGAATTCCTATAATCATCAACCCAGATACCACAAATGTCATATATATTGGCTTTATCATTCTCTCTAAATACATACATGCGCATATATATGTATAGTATATACGCATATATATATATTTGTATATGCAGTAGCTCTCTGCATCTGTGGGTTCTATATCCACAGGTTCAAAAAACTGCAGATCAAAATTATTCAGAAAAAATTGAACATGTGCTAAATATGTGCAGAGTTTTTTTCTTCTTAATATACCTTAAATAATATAGCCTACTATTTCCATAGCATTTGTACTATATTCGTTATTATCATGAGGTGATTTAGTGTATATGGGAGGATGTGTTACGTTATATGCAAACAATCTACATATTATGTAAGGACCTTGAGCACTTGCAGGTTTTGGCCTCTGGGGTTTTGGAAACCAATTCCCACAGATACAGAGAGATGATGGTTTTTGAGTATATATATATAGATATAGATATAGATATTTTTTTTGTCCTGAAACTTTGAAAGTAATTACCCACAGATCTTCCTTTACCTCCAAACACTTGTTTTTCTAGAAAACAAGGACAATCTTTCTTCAGAACCACAGTACAGATATTAAAGGCAGAAAATCAACACAGCTATAATGTAATATTTAGTCCACACATCTCATTATAGTTTCCTAAGGATTACACTAGTCCTTCTTATAGCAAATGGGAAAAAAGGTCCAGCCATGCCCGTCATCCTAGTGCCAGCACCATGACTCATCCCTAAAAGGACATCACTGCGAGACAAGCAGTAAGGAAACACGTGACTGAGGTTCTGTCTTTAGCTGCAGGGTAGGTATCCTCCTGTAGGGATAGGTGTCCTCCTGTGGGGTAGGTGACCTCCTATGGGGTAGGTGTCCTCCTATGGGAAAGTCTGGATCTCAAGGGGGCTCAGGAGAATTGGTTTAGCTCAGCTCTAATAACCTCTAGCAAGGTGATTTTGGGCTTGTCACCACCCCTCTGTGAGCCTGTGTGGTGTGCTCATCTGTGTAAGGGGCTGCTTCTGAGGATTAAACCATGTGACATGTGTGGTGCCTCTCCACCTTTTTGCTATGACTGGCAGTGCTCCCTATGTCAACCCTAACCCATGTCCTGGATTTGAAGGGTAACATGTGTGACAGTCTAATTGGGCTGCCTGATGTAGGCATCATTAATAAAGGATGGCCAAAGGTGGAGGGGGCCTTAAGGAAATGGGAAGCCATTTTCCAGAGCAGCTGGAATCACTGTATAATGAGGTCAGTCTGCCTGTGGACTGGGAGGGCCAGAGCACAGTCACATGCATTAGGACGCGACGGCCAGGGCAAACCCAGGCACACGTTCATTCCTCCAAATGGCTGGTGTTGATGTGCTCCAGCCGCCGCTGTCTTGGGCCGCTCTGTGCACCTGCCTAAGTAAAGAGCAGCCAGATTTTATTTAGTTAACAATGAATAATGAACATCTAGGCATGGCGGGCAGGTCATTCCTTCCTGTTGTCATGCAGTCAACAATTATCCAGCACACACTATAGTAATAGATAACCTGATGGTCCACATCAGAGTTAGGGTGAAGGTCATATTCCCATTCTCTCTTATCTAGGAAGCCTGCAGTGCAGGTCCCCCTGGACTTGATTTGAGTTGAATTGGGGGCATCAGGAGAAGAGGCACTAAGGAGGACCCTGAAATCACTCTTTGGAAATCTGGCCAGTATCCTTGGGTTCTTGGCAATGCCTGGGCATGGTGTCCCGGAAAGCAGGAGGGAGTCCAGCCCACATCTCCCAGAGCTGGGACTTACACGGCAGACTTTTTCTGTCTCTCATGAGATGCACAATGAAAAGTGGAGATGGTGATCATTTTGCTCTAAGAAGCAGATGTCTGAGACAGGATGGGTCTGGCTAGCTCATCTCCAGCTTAAAGATGAGATGCCTGTTTTTTTTTTTTTTTTTTGAGGCAACACTAATGATCAATTTTACAGGATCATTCAACTCTATAACTCTACGGACGACTGCGCATGTAAATGTGAAACTATTGCCTATGTCTGAAACATGTACCTAAAATTTCAACCAGTTAAATAAGACGGATGTTGAGCAAGACGACAGCCTTCCATGGCCACATTAGGAGCTAATCATTTCAGAAAATGTTACCATAATTCATTTATGGAAACAGTGAAACTATTCCCCAAACAAGTGATAAAGTGAATGGACTCCTAGTCGTACAGGGAAATGAGGCCTCATATTAATACTTCCTAACTTAACCCAACTCCAGAGGCACCTCTGCATAAATCTGCCTTGCCGATTATTCTGCCTCACATATTTTTATCTATTGCAAATAAAGTTGAATTCAGTATATTGCTCCAGTCATTACACCTCGTTTCCATTTATTTGGGAATCAGGACAACCATCTGAGTCCGCCGTTTAACCAACAAGAAATTGAATAGATTCTCCTTAGGACCTTAGAGTCACTGTCCAAGAGCACAGCTCATCCAGGTTGCTAAGCCTGTGAGCCTTCAGCTGCTGACCAAGGGCTGTTCTTCAGGAAGCAGCCTCACCCTGGGCTCCTGAACCCGGCAGCAGTGATTTTTTTTTTTTTTTTTTTTTTTTTACAAAATCCTTCAGCTCTAGGGACTGAATATGGCCTTTACATCTTTAGAAACCTCAATTTGTTCCCTTAAAGTGCTACCGAGAGAGTTAACAAATATTAGTGAACTCACTTCTGCATTGATATGTCATTGAGTTTATTGGTATTATTAATAGTAGCTGAAATGTATTGAGAAGCTATTTTGCCATGTGATCTCTTAGTGTCCTTTATTCTTTTTTTTTTCCCCGCCAGATGATAAAACCAATGATGGAAGTTAAGTGACTTGCTTAAGGTCACACAGATTTTCAGTGGTGGAACTGGGATCAAAAGCTTCATCTGGCAGACCCTAAGCCCCCAAATTTAACCACGACGTGATCAGACAATGCACTGCATATAAGGGATATGCAGAAGCGTGAATCCAGAGAGCAGATCTCTGGGTGTGCAAGCCGACCCTGAGAAAAATGGTAGACAGTGAGATCAGGAACAAATTCATTGGGAAGGGAAATGGATCTAGTTATTCACACCCACATCAACCACAATAACACCAGGCAAACAGAAACCATGAAACCCAGAATGGGGCTGTGGGTGTCAGTCGGAAGCACAAACCCACCAGTACGATGCACTTGAGTGGTACCCATCTGTAGCAAGGGTAGAACCACACGGTCTCCACAGTGAGAGGTGTTACTATGTGGGTGTGCAGGCTGCTGCCAATATCTGCCAGTAGACGTGCGGTAATGTGATGTTTGACTCAAACATAATGACCCCTTGTCCTTCTGGGAACTTCACTGACTTTGGAAAAGCCCCATGCAGGGAAGTGATCATTTTGAAACTCTAGGCTGTGTGAATCGAGCGGCTGACTGACGGGAGCCAGAGGAAGAATTACCAACCTCCCTGCTAATCTGGCTCCTAGTACCACGCATTAAGCCAACTAGTAAAAATCATTATGAAGTTTTTGCTGAAAGGGCAAGTGTAGGAAAACATGTTTCTAAACAGAATAACAGTCTTTGCCATTTTTTCCAACTTGCATACCATCTGGAAATTCTGATTTTTTTTTTCAAAGGGTAGGAAAGAAATGTGCTTCAGGCACAAATAAATGTTTACAGCTGAGTTATAAACCGAGAATGGTAGGGCTTAAAACAGACAGGCTGGCAGTCATGAAGCTCAAGCTGCAGAGAGACAATGCTGTGGGGAGCCGGCCAACCTGTTCTACACACATGGGCCCTTTTGAATGGGAAGTCCTGCTTCCCACTGACCTCATCAAGCAAATGCTTGGGAGGAAATCCTCAAAGGGGGCTCGTATCAATTCTTCCAAGGTAAAGGAAAGAAGATGAAGGGGCATTATCGTCTGTCTTGACACTAGGAAAGCAAACTTCCCTTTTGGAAAGCATGACATCTCATAGGAAGTGGCAGCCCACAGAGACTTGTTAAGTGGACTAATGGAGAGACGCCATGAGGACGTCAGTTGACAACATGAAAGATCCATACGTTGTTGCTTATTAAGTGCATGTTCCCATGTGCAGTGTTTGACAAGGTGATTTGTGCAGGACAGCACATTTATGAGGGACTACCATTCCAGAGATGAGCAACTAGAGGCAGAGAGAGGAAGAAGGACCTGCATGAAGTCACACAGTCTCCAAGAGAAATCGCTGATATCTGCATCCAGCCAGACCAGCAATAGCATCTTATATTCTAGGTAATTTTGCATTAAAAGACCCTCGAGAATGTATTATAACCAGTGCTTGGTGAGAAGAAAAACTGATATATTGGGAGTTTGAGCTCCTCCCTCTGGTCTCCCACAATTTGTGCATTTATTGGAAAAGTAGAAGTGGGTTTGGAAAAGACACAGGACAAGTCATCAATTTTTTTTTTTTTTTTTTTTTTTTTTTTTTAGTAAAGGGTCAGGTAGTAAATATTTCAGGACTTGTGGGCTGAAGTAGCCTCTGATGTACTGACTGAGCTCCACTGTTGTAGAGAAAAAGCACAGGGGCAAACATGTAAGCAGATGTGCATCACAGGCAGCTGGGTAGAGGTGGTCACTGAGTTGGGGTTGGCTGACTTCTGATACAGAAGACACTTTGAATGTAAAATGAGTCATAAGTTCTGAGGCTAATCCATGAAATACTACTTGGGAATTTATTCTTTCTTAAAATCAGCGACCAATTGGGTACCTATGCTGTGCCTCTTTAATACTCTTGTGTACCTTGCCTCGAAGCCCACCCCATCAAACTGGGATGACTTTTATCATCCGAGCAGGTCAGAATACTGTATTGACTCTTCATTCTCAAGGCTTATCTAATCCCAGATCTATAGAGAAAGCGCTCCGTGTCCTCTTAATGAAGATGTATGAGTTCATTCCTTTGAACATAGAAACCCACACCAGACGGTGAGTGGCTCTGGCAGTGTTGTGTGCCGCTTCTTCTGGATGCGAAACCCAACAACCATCCACGTTAAGGTTTAATTGATAGAGAGCGGAGGGAAAAATAAGCCATGGACAACGACTAATGGAGAAGGGAAAGGAAGACAAAGCCCAAAGAACATCCTCTCCCAACTAATTAATCAAGTGCTTTGTTTCCACTAACATATCCACGCGTGGAGGCTGCCCTGTCGATTAGACGCCTTTCCAAACCTGAGCAATGTAAATACTCCTCAAGACCAGGCAATGAATTCTCCATTGATGTGCCATCTTAGATGGGACTCACACGCCTGTGTTTTGCTTACATTTTAATTTACTCCTGCTGGATACTTACCCAGTAATTGCTTAATAAGATTAACCTCCCTGGCAATGTGTGGTGAATCTTGATTAAAACATCGGCGTGAAGGATTATTGTATACCACAAAAAAATGGAGGGGGTGTTATTTAATTAACTTATTGCCAATATGTCTTGATTGTCTCTTTGAAACACTGGAAAAGTAGTCGATTGGCATCGATTCAGGTTATCTAAATGTATGGAATTGGGGAGCGGAAAGCAGGGAGGTCACTGGGTTGAGAAATTCTAGTCCACATTCCCTAAGAGTAAGGAGACCATGAGGACACTGTAATCTTTCCAGTCATTTGATAAGACAATCTATAAAACAAGAAGAGATCTGACATCCTCAGTCACTGGAAGACTACTGTTTTGGTATTGGGAAAGGAAGTGTCTGGATTTATATAATTGAAAATTTTCACCCTTTTTTTCTTTTACCCTTTTTTTTTTCTAAGTATCTTATTGACCAACACATTGGGCAATGATTTAGCAAACATTTTGTCTGTCTCATAACTCATTTGGAAAGCATCTGAACTGGTGATGTTACACGACTTGCACAATATTTTTAAAAGCGTGTTGTGTGGGAGGGGAAACTTCTAGTGGTTCCAAAGACACAATGGAAAGTGTCTCCTCATGTGTTAATTAATTCATTAATCGATTTTTTTTGATGTTGTTGCAGATGAACAGAATGCCCTTATTTTATTTGTTTATTTTATGTGGCGCTAAGGATCCAACTAGTGCCTCACAGGGGCTAGGCAAGCGCTCTGCCACTGAGCTACAGCCCCAGCCCTCATTTGTTAATTCAGAGGAGCCCATTTGTAAGGCATGTTGTCTGAGATGACTTTTCTTCTGTTTTCTGACCATGATGGCGGGGGGATGTCACAGGGGAGAGGAGCTTGGAAATGGAGCTTAATCCCCAGTGGAGGGGTGGCTACTTTAATTGATGGGGATCTGTGCAGATCAGTGATTTCCATTTGTGAAGCACGCTATTTAAAAAGCATTTGTACATAACTTCAGAATGCAGACACACCAAATGCATTCCTGTGCCTGATGATAAAAGATGCACATTCACTTTTAAATGTGTATTCTGCATTTTTCTGAAAGGACGGGGTGCTGACTTGTGGATTAAGGGATATTAATGGATAAGATGTGGCAGAGATTCTCTAAGCAGGTTCCAAGAGCAGCTCCGTTGACACTCTAGACTCCAGAGAGGGGAGATTCTTTATCACGGGGGCCGTGCTGTGTGGAGCCGGGTTTTTACAGTATCCCTGGCCTCTCCCTGCTAGATCTACCTCCTGCAATTGTGACAATTGAAAAACTCTTCAGACATCGCCAAATGTCTCCTGAGGGGCGAAAATATCCAGGCCAAGAGTCAGGGCTGTAAAGGAAACTGAAGAAAGGGATGGTGTCAAGTGCCAGAGGTGAATGGATTTCCAATCTGAGGCCAATAAATTTGACTCTGGGCTTTTTGGTCAGTTAAAGCAGAACATGGTCAGTTAAGGCAAAGTATACTTTTCATTCTGAGGTTGAATTTTACTTAGTTGATAATGGGAAGCATATTATTTCATCTGCAGATAAAACTTTTTCATGCTTACTTAAAGGTAATTTAGTGGTATGATTGTGACAGATGAGAAACCCGTTCTTAAAGACTAGATAAAAAGAAAAGTCATAGCTGAAGCTTCAGAACAGCTCTCGGGAGAGTAACCTATAGAGCACTGGCTTCTCAGGATGGCTAATGCACATTTCTGAGGGTAGAGACTTCTGGAATCTTCTCTGTGGAAAACAACTGACCTATGGAAAGCGCCAACATCTTGCCCAAAGGTGCAAAGGGCACAGATCTGAGTTCAAAGTTGCACCTGCCTACTTGATTGCTTTGGAGTAAGTTTCTAGAACATTCTGGACCTCAGCTTCTCAGAGATGATTTCCCTCCCTTTAGAGCTGATGAAGTTACAGTGCTAAGCCTGGTGTGCAACAAGTGCCTAATAAATGTTCCTTCTTTCCTTTTGGAAATATCCCTGTGGTTATTTTAAGAAATGGAGGGAGGGTTGAACTGGTTATATATTCTAAGAGGCAAATTCTGTGTTTGGAGTAACTCTGCAATACAACCTCTCCTGTTTGTGATTTCCATCCTGAATTAAGCAAACCCCAACACCGCCAAGCCCTGCTTGTGGCGCCATTGGCTGTTCTTGTCTTCTAATTGCTCCACGTTCCCACCGCCCTACAGTTCTGTTTTCTCTCCTCCTTTTTAGCACCTTGTTAGCACCTATTTTTTTTTCCTCTGCAAGAATACAGTTGCCTGATTGCTTCAATAAACATTTCTATTGTCCCCTTCACTGTTCTGAGAAGAGAGGCTTTGTTGCCGAGTTGTCAAAACTCCTTTCTATTCTTCCCCAAAGCAGAAAAGCTCTGAGCCTGTCTCTTGCATGCCAAGCCAGGCGTTCTTGCTCCCCAGGGAGGCTGTGTCTCTCCTCTGGGAGAGGGACCCAGTCTAGTGGCATGTGCGGCCTGCTGCTCCCCACCTTCTGATTAGGCGGGACTTTCTCCTGCTGCTGCTGCTGCTGCCGCTCCAGCTGCTGCTGTTGCTGTTGCTTCTGCCTGGGCCTTGGGATGCTTTCAAGTAGCTCTAGACCTTGCCAGTCGCTGTAGATAGCATAGGTATGCACATTGCTTGGAGCAGGCACTGAGCCAGCTCCAAGCGACTCCAGCCAAACACAGCTAACAGACAGGAACAGCAAACAGCTTTTAACGGGGGCACCTATGAAAGGCAGCAATTTTTTTCCTTCCCCTTTCTTTTCCTTTTTGCATACCTTCCAAGATTTGGATTAAAAAACCTGAACCAGCTGGCGAGGGCTCTGAATTTTCCTGTGACCTCGAGGGCAAGCAGCAGCTGGAACCTCACCTTTGCCTCCAGATGGCAATGTTGCCCCATCATCGTTTCCTGGTAAGCCGGTCCTTATCCCATTGTTAAAGGTGTGTCCATCTGCCGGCTGGAGTTGCCAATTGAGTCCGAGCAGATGCATTGCTGCAGGAGAGACAAAGTAATGAAAATATGAATAGATAATTCAGCAATGCAAATGTCAAGGGGGAGGGCCAGGTGCCTTTTTTTCCAAGCGATTGCCTTTTAAGGAAACTGCAGTTCAAAAATGGCTTGCCCTGGGCCGCAGTGATTAGCTAAATACAGAAAGCATGTCAATCTGAGTGGCTAGGTCTCCTTTTCCTTGCTGCAGCTCAAAGCCTCAGCAGGGAGGATCCCTCCTGGTGGACGAGGAGGGAGGAGAAGGCAAAGCCTAGATCTCCCAAAGGGTGCCTCCGCAGAGGTGGAAACGCCCCTTCGGAAGCATGGTTGACGGGGACACTCCATCACATCCATCTTTTCCGGCACTCTGGAGGCAATGGAGTTAGACTGGTAGTCCGGGGACTTTGACAAGGATGGTTTCTCCCAAACTACAACTCAGCTTCAAATCGAGTCTATGCAAATGGCACCCACCTGCCGGTCCCTACTACACCTGCTCTTATATTCCCACACAGCCAGCAGCACCCAAGGTGGATTGGTCCATTTGAAAGCCTGCCTTTCCCTTTTTCAAATTTTAGAAATATATTATCTCTTGCACCATTCTTCATGATAAGTGGATCCCTTTCAGAACATTGTGGAAAAAGTTTAGGAGGGGGGGCGACGATGATAGAATGGAGTCCTTTCCTGAAAAACAGTGCTATTCTCTCTCCCCCAGAGCATGGAATGGGACAAAGTGATCCAGAGCACTGCCTGTTCTTCACCTGGGAAACAGGTGTGTGTGTTTGCAGAAGTCTTACTTCCATGTGCACCTCGAACCTCCAAAGAAACTTCTGGGCTTTCTGTTACTGTGCCCCCAAAGGACCCCCCAGCGGGTTTAGCTCAGCACCCCCTGACCACCACGCCTGATGGTTCTTGGCAAGGTGTTTTCACTGAGTAGAGTGAAAGGCAAATCCCAAGCACCTGGATTCTTTCAAAGCTCTTATGGAAGAAATGCTTCATTTGTGAATTAATAAGAAGTTCCTTCCCTGTGTATTTCCCATCTAAACAATAACCGCGCCTGTCTGTCTGGTGTTTCAATGGACACAGGTTGACGCTGTTGCTACGTTCCTGGCTCTGCGGGAAAGAAAGGACTGTTGACAGGGGAAGCTTCCGAGTTTGAAGCGGGGATGGGAGAAACAGTTAACCACAGGAAACACAATTAACAATGCTTAGGAAATTGTTCACATGGCAATTAATTCTGCATGCCTACCACCACTTAAAGTCAGGCTGCATTCTATTAAGGTTAAAAACCTATCTTCAAACAATACAGCTCAGATAGATGGCTGCAGATTAGGGCGGCGAGGTGTGTGTGTGTGTGTGTGTGTGTGTGTGTGTGCTTCTCTCTTACGCGCTTTACCATCTCAGAACCACATTTTCTTCCTCTGCGTTACTCTGAAGGGTTCAGCCTGCTGTTGCAACTTTTTGAGATGATAAATACTAATAAGAATAAGTGACATTTACTGTACACTTTCTGTCAAGGTTAACACCTAATTTTCTCCTGCAGTTTATCCATTCTATGTAGGTCACTTACTTGAAGAGACAAGATTCTATTGCCTCAAATAATGACATATTTTCACCATACAGAGGTCAGGAAATGAGAACTAATCGTGGCGGCTTTGAGATAACGATAGCTTCTGATTTGTAATTACCAGGTGATGGGAGCCAAGGAATTAGCTATTTTCAAATGATTTTTTTTTTTTAAAAGATGCTGGTGGGTTCTTGGGGCCTGCCTGGGCTGCCACTGCCATGCTGAAGATACAGCCCTTTGGAGGAGGGTCTCTGTGAGTCAAGGTACATGCCTACAGGTGACAGGTACCAGCTGCATTTTTGGGCCAGCCATAAACACAAGCTTTGACGTTCACATCTGTAGAAGGAGGCAGTAGCGCCCCCTGCAGGCAAAGACATCAACCTCCCCCAGGAACCACACATGGTGAGCTATCATCAAAACTGCGGTCCTCTTGCAGTGCTCAGTCTTGTCACCAGGGGACAGAGCACATTGCAAGGGTACACTCTGGGAGCACGACAGACGCTATTCCCACTGAACATAAAGGGGATCTCCCAACACTGTGTCCTCTGTGGTTTCAAGGTCGCCTCCCTTCCCCCTCCACCACCTCCTTTGGTTTTGTTTGGAGTTCCACAGTATCTTTTTACTTTTTTTTTTTTTTTTAATTTCCTGAAAAAAGAAAACCAAAGACAGGGTGCAAAGGGTTTGGGTCAGAGTATATGAGTGACTTCACAGACAACTCCCAGAAGTGAAAAGAGAACTCAGGAAGTGAGATGGAGATGGGGAAGTGGGGAAGAGCCAAATCTGGCGAGCAGGAGACCCGTCCTCCCAGCAGAGGCAACACGACAAAAATGAAACTCAAGTTCAGGCATATTTCCTGTTGTTGGATTGAATGGTAAGTAAATAAGTGAGAATTATATTGGGGGTACAACCACCTTCTTGTTGTTTGGGGGTGTCTGAAATAGGCTTTTGTTGGCACTGATTTTTTTTTTCCTTGATCAGCCATTCCTTGTCTCTTACTCGAGTAAGAAAATGAGACTATCTTTCTGGCCTATGGGAACGGACTCAAGGGTCCTTAGGATAAAGACCCAGGGGAGCTGGGAAGTAAATGAGTTTTCTGACTAATGAGAATTCTGCTTCTTATTCTGCTCCTGATTTGTTCTATGGGTTCGGCTGAGAAATCAGCCTTTCAATCAATCTCTCCCTTTACCTTTTGCAAAGGTTTCTGTCACAGGTGGAACAAAGGTTCCTTAAGGCCCCAGAAAATCCAACAGGGCCTTACACCTAAGTGCATCCGAGTTTACCAGAATAGATAATGGTACATGGGGGGAAAACTTGGAAGCCTGCCTTGCGGAGCAAAATATGCTCGTAAATAAAAACACATAATACAAGGGGCAGTGGGTGAGATAAAATGGCACTGGTAGCAATATAGACTAGTTTGCAAAAGAAGGCTGTTTTGGTCATCATTGTATCAAATACCTGCTGCCAATTATGGAACCCCCTCCCCCCCCCCCCCCAGGAGCATGGTGGTAGCTGGTTTTTTTTTTTTTTGTTGTTGTTTGTTTGTTTGGTACTGGGGATTGAACCCAGGGGTACTTAACCACTGAGCCACATACCCAGCCCTTTTCTTTTTTTTTATTTTGAGACAGGGTCTCACTAAATCGCTCATGGCCTCACTAAGTTGCTGAGGTTGGCTTTGAACATGCAATCCTCCTGCCTTAGCTTCTCAAAGCTGCTGGGATTACAGGCATGTGCCATTGCACCCAGCCAAGGTATGGCAGTAGCCATTCTGCAGACATTCTCTGCAGGGAGATGCTGTTGTCACCCTCAATTTGCCAACTATTGACTGAAGTTTGATTACAGGGAGATTTCATAAGCATGGTGGAATTGCAACAGGATGGAGCCTCTCTGATTCATCTTTCATATTGGTCTTGTTACAAAGTCTATGGGCAAATGGTGTCTCAGCAAAGCTTGTCTGTCTAAAAACTTGTGACTTTCTCAGTGGGGTTGATCAATGGCTGTCCATCATAGGTACCCCGGCCCCCTGCCCCCAGGGAGGTTACCCTTGATGAGCTGGTTGAATTTGGGTGTGGCCATGTGACCTGGCAGCACACACTTTATTGCATAATCATCCTGGCTCTTGAGTAAAGGTGGCATCAAGGCCATGGTGGTTCAGTAGAAGAACACAGAAGGCGTAAAGAAAGAAACTGTAAGTTGTGAGCCACCTAGGGTTTGGGGTTCTTTGTTACAGAAGCATATCTGAGCCAACCTTGACTTATAAAGAAAATGGGAGATGCCATTTTTTTTAAACGAAAGATCTTTGTCTATTCTTTAGAATTTGGGTCAGGATCCTTTCTGAAACTCAAGCAGGAAGGGTTAACCCTTGTTCAGGGCCACTATCGTTGTTTCCGGCAACAACAAAATGTAGTTCTTTGAACATTATGCCTTAGTACCGCCAGCTCTGATGAACTCTCAGAGACAGATTCAGGAAGCTGAGAATCCTTGGAGTAGACATAGTTATGGCTACTTCATCTTGAGATTTTGTGTAAATGCTGGATTCATTAATTAACATTTCACTGGACAAGAAATCTTGGAGGTACTAGGGTGGTCCCTCTCCATTCCCTCCCTTGAATAGTCCAGCAACTCATTCCAAAAGGTCCAATTCAGGCCATGTTAGGGTCAGAGTTGAAATGAGTTTGGGAGGCCCTCTCCCTGAGGTCACCCCCCACTCTGGTTGATAGCCAAATGTACCATTCATCATGATTTGTCAGGCTCCCCCCCAGAGAGACCCTTGGATAGAAAAATAGGGCTCCATGGGTCAGCAAGGATGGGTCGGAAAGGGCTCCAAGGAGGAGCTGGTGGAATCCAGGTGGCAACTGGGAAAACAGCCACTAAAAACACAGCAGGCAGCCAAGTTCTGGAAGTATCCCTCTGGCTAATTGGAGAAAACTTTCACAGAGTGTTGAAAAGGAACCAAGGCCGTATGGAAGGACCACACACAGATCCTGGGTTTCAGTAAGAACAATAAATAGACCTACCTGGAGTTAGTTTGATGATTTCTTATTGAAGTTGCTATGTTTTGGTGCTGCCAGATGGGCTCTGAAGAAATACTCAGAGGGAGCCAAAGTAGGAGAGAGAGAGAGGGAGGTTGTGGGGGAACCAAGAATTCTCCAGCAACCACAGGACAAGGAGAGGTAGGCCTGGAAAAGTGGTAGCTGTGAAGGGGGTTGTCTGAAATAGTAATTAGGGTTTGTGTGGGCCCTGCTGGGTGCCATTTAGGACCTTCCTTGTTCATTGGCTGGCAGAGGATCAACCTGACAAGAGAATCAATCAATATGTCAGCAATACTTCCCAGAGAGCTGCTCAGCCCCTGCTTGTCAAAGAGGGCAAACATGGAAGCCACGGATGCTCTCTGTTTGCTGAGCAGGCCCCCAGGAGCAAGGGGTATCTTTAAAGATCAGGCTTGTCGATATATAACCCGAGGAAGAGATGGGACTTTCCTTTGAAAGTGGAAGACTGCAGGCCAGGCAGAGCTCAGGGAGGGACCGAAGGGATCTGAGCCCGCTGGGTCTGGTGGCTGAGTGTGCCGTCAGGTGCCCAAGGGGGTCTTTGAGAGGATGGCAAAGCTCATTCACAAACCGGGAGGATGTCGGGAAGGGTCAGGCCTGGGTCTCCCTGACTCTGCACCAACCAATTAAGTCCACAATGCCAGGACTCCTGTGGGAAACAGGAGTCCAAACCACCCCTGCTGAGAGGGGGACACTGCAGCAGGATCATCGGGGCTAACCCTGAACTCAGGCACGCAGCCCGGAAAGGCACCTTGGCAATCAGCGGTGAAAATGAACACATGCAAATGAGCTTCCTCCGTGATGAGGACAATTCACTTTTATTTGACAACGTACCAGGGATTGGGAAAATCACTTTAACATGGCATTTGTTCATTACTTATCATTTAGCCAATATTCACGGAGCACCCACTGTGCACGAGGCGTGTCCATCAGGAATAAAGCCGCCCAACAAAACAAAACCCTCGCTCTTATGGAACTTATGTTCTAGCGAGCGACGGAGAAATGAAACAGGATTGAAAAGCAGAGTGGGGGTCAGGGAGTGCCAGAGGGGTAGGGGATGAGAAACTGAATTTTTTTTTTTTTTTTTTTATGTTTTCCAGTTTCCAACTGGCCAGGGGTGGTGTCTGAGCAAAGCCCTCAAGGAAGTGAGACAGCAGCCGATGCTGACAGAGTGGGGAAGGGATTCTGAAGTGGAGTGGAGAAACAGGGAGGGAGTGGGAGCAGGTGCATTTGGGGGCCAAAAAATTTGACCAGAACAATTCAGAGGAGAAAAAGCTTCGTTGGGGTTAATGGTTTCAGAGGGTTGGCTAACTCCATATCTCTGGGACCAAGGTGATGCAGAACTTCATGACAGAAGGGCTAGGCAGAGGAAAGTGGCCCAGCACATGGCAACAGGAAGCTGAGCTCTGCTGACCAGCAAGGAACTATAAACCCCAAAGGCATGGCCCTAGTGACCTCTTTCCCCAGCTACACCCTACCTGCCTCAGTCACCATGCGATTAATTCATTCAAGTGGATGAATCCACTCATCAGGTTACACCTCTTATAATCTAATCATTTCACCTCTGAAAATCCTTGCACTGTCTTACACATGAGCTTTTGGGAAACACCATATAGCCCAATCATGATCAGGACTTTGCCTTTTCTTTGGATGAGATGCGAGATGTTGGAAGAATATTATTTTGAAGAAGATGAAAACTCATTTTATTCCATTCTCGTGGGAAATGCTAATATAATCTACATTGTATAGAGAAGGAAATTGGGGCTTACACAGAGGTTAAGTGACTTGCCCCAAAATCACAGAGTCAGCAAACAGAAAATCTGGAACTCAGACCCTGACACATGCAGGAAGCGCTCCAAACCCCATGGTGTCCTGCTAGTGACTCCATTCCACATTTTTTTTTTTCTGAAGGACACCTGCCCTCTGGGTTTTCAATCACTACTTAGTCAAGACTGAGCAGGACTGGAAATTCTTATCAAATATTGCTGCTCATGAACAGATACTTCCTTTTGTATATGGTCATTAGTCCACCACGAATATGCCCTTGGGCAGGAACTAGAATGCTATTTAACTTAAAAAAAAAACAACAAAAAAACCCCCTTGCCATTGTCAATATAAAATCAATCTATTTGGCACCTTGGGTGGATGGTCAGGCTGACTAGCAATCAAGTTTGGTGACTTTTCCCTGTCCAGTTTGCTTCTTGTCGTTTTGGGGTACTGGTGAGGACAGTGATTTTTTTTCCTTTCCTTTTTGAGGACAGAGCAGGAAGCCTCTGTGGTGCCTTAATGACATTCTTTTTAAGAACACTGTCAGTGCCAAAATTACCGACTGCCTAAGAGAAGAGATGAAGATAAACCATGAGGGATAACATTCTCGAAAATGCCTTAAGTCTTTAAAAAGGAGTTAAAAAAATTTAAATCTCAAAGGAGTTAAAAAAAAAAGCCCTTCTCACTGCCTTGGTGAAATGATTGTCTTATTTTCCCCAGACGGTGTTGCGATCCACAGAATGGAATAAAATTTCAAAGCACCACATGGAAGTGACGGCACAAATCCCTTTCCTCCTAATGGGATTTGTGCACCCATCTCCCAAGAACGCTCTGAAAACTTGCTTGTCTCCGTCCAACTTCCTGCTCACAGCTTCCAAAATGGCTGCAAAGCTCATGCCCCAGGAATTGCCCAGGGAGAGGAAGGATGAGCAGGGGATGTGATCCCCGAATCCTAGCACAACCGCTTGACACGGGAGGGGGCTCTGCGGAAACACCACTGCGTGCATCTCTCTGGCAGTCTTATTTTCCAGCTGTGGTCCTAAAATGTCCTCAGCAGGGATTTTATCTGTTGCTTCCTAATTCTAGACTCTTGCAAAAAGTAGAGAGGCTTTCTGTCCCCTCCTGCATGTCTGCCGTGAGGACAAGGTGACGGTTCCATGAGGCAGCTCTGGGACCAGGGAGCAGTATGTTTCTGAGACAAGAAGAATCCACACAGAAGGACCAGCACATTAATCTGTTCTGGTGACAGACTCAGGATGGTACTGCTAGTGCAAAGTGGGATGAGATTAATCAATTCCTGTGTTTGGAAGAAGCAAATGGGTCTCCTTACAGCTTATGGATGTACAGAGCCCTGGGGCTGGTGTCCTCCCTCACCTGTCCCCTTGGATCCCCTGTTACAGGTGCACTGCAGGTGGCCATGTTGATACTGTGGGCGGATGCCGTCTGGTGTGCTGCAGTGACCTCTAACGACACCCTCTTGCTCTCAGCATCACCAGGCAGATCAATACGCAAGACAGACACCCACGTTCCAGCCACTCTCCTTTCCCTGTGCAGAGAGCCCGGGAATGTGCCCGGCTGGCGGGCTTCGGATGCCACTCAGGCAGGCCATTGTCCGCCAAACTGCTCATCCTCATGCAGATAAACACACGCCTGGAGCCACGGTCCACACAAGGTATCATTTCCCACCTCAGACCACCCAGCTCCTGCTGCTATTTTTCCCAGGGAAAGAAATAAAATAAAAGCCTTTCTTTCTCTAAGAATGGGCCCATGTGATCAAAATACCTTTAGAGAATGATAATATCGGGAGGTTTTATTCACCAAATAAATCATGGTCTGGGATTTTAAGAGCTTTTGTGATAACAAAATACATCCCCACAATCCACACCTAGACACCTAGACGCATCTTTCTCCTGCCCGAGCTTGTCATTCAGTGTTGACAACCCAAACAATATTTGTCTTTCTTCAGGGAGCAGCAACCGGCAACCCTGTTAAAGAGAGGGCAGATCCGCCAGACCACCGACGACAAAGGAAAGGCAAGCCGGGCGGCACATGGCACATGGCCACCGGAATCCTAGGAAGCAGACATTATGAATGTTTTAGAGGATAAGATGTCATATTGATCGGGAGATGTGCAACGTGTGCTGGAACAAAGAGGAGAACTCTCCCGTGAAATACAGCCTTCTGCGAGGCGTCCGCTTGTTGTGGCCCTGGCCAGACTCTGCTCTCCAGCAAGTTCTTCCTTCAGCTGCTGCAAACAAATGGAGGGAGGGGCCAGCTTATTTTCTATCCTGAGTCCTGGGCCAGCCCCCAAGCAACAGCTTCCAAAGAGTCCTCTGATCTGAACTCCAGGGTCCACCATCTGGCAGGTGGAAGCCGGACAGAAGAATCGAGACGGAGAGGGGCTTAGGCATCAGGCCAAGGAGCTAGGCCCTTGTTCTAGGCCCCGGGACACAGCAGATTCATTCTTGGCAGGGTTCAAGTTTCTGCTCTGCTGTTCATAAGCAGGTGACCCTGGGCAAACCTTTCTACCACCACTTTCCTTGGCTAAGCTGAAAGCTAAATTTTTTTTTTTTTTTTTTTTTTGCCAAGCACCATTTAAGTCCTTTATATGCATCTTCACACACTCCTTATGATGACCTAGAAGAAGGTACTGTCAGCTTCCCATTTTACAGAGGTAGAGATGGAGGCATGGAGGGGATGGAAGGGCTGGTGGGGAGCAGCTGCTTTTGGAACCAAGCACACGCCATTACCTCCATTTTCTTGCCTTTAGTGATGGAGATGTGTTCTGCGAAATACGGTGATAGGCGATTGTGTCACTGTGAGGCCACACAGTGCATTTACACAAACTAGGACAGCTATGATGTTGCCGTGGGATAGATTTTGTGGAGCACTGTCCTAGAGGGCAGCACATGACTGTATCTCCACGGAGTGACGGACGATGCTCCCCCCACCCGCTGGCATGTCATGGTAGTAATGCAATCAGGGAGCTGGGGGTTCCTGTGCCCAGGAGCCACTTGGGAAGCCCATCTCATCTCCTGCTGGGTTCTTTGGTCATCACTACGATGGCTCACTTTTATTCAGCCTGAGCATGTGCCAATCCCTGGGCTAAGCTGTTGTTACCAATTTTACGAGCCGGGATCCCTGCTTTCATAGTTTGCAGATGAAGAAACTGATGCTCAGCTGGTAGGTAGTGTGACACCCAGGCCTGCTCTCAAGGGCCACACTACCCCTTCCACAGCAGGACAGCACCAGCACAACCCCAAGTCCCAGGGAACAGGGGGACAGTTCCCCTGTGAGGCCTTCCCTTATCCGAACCCTCCTTCAGAGACACCTCTGTGCTCTGTTTTTCTGCATTGTAGGAAGGGAGGCAGAACCCAGCCAAGATGGGCCTCAAGGGTCACCGGTCCCTACCCTTGCTGTATGGACAGATGGTGAGCATGTGCCCAAGGTCATGAAGACTCCTGGCTGGCTAAGCAAGGATTTTGACCTTGTCTTTCAATTCCTTTCCCCCTCATTTTCTTCCCTCTCTTTAAAGACAGAAAATTCTGAAAACTTGCAACGTGATGCTTTATTACAGAGACAACCAGGGGACTTCAAAGAACCCCCCCTCTCCTCACACCAAAGATTTATATTATCCCTACCTGCTGGTGAGGGCATGAACAAAATAACCTGTTAATAAAATTAGCCAACAAAGGGGCATTTGGACCCTCTGATCCTCAACTCAGGGACAAATGGCTTTGACTGCAAAATTCAAACCAGGATCTAAATCCACGTTCCTGTTTCCACCTGGCCCGACCATGCCATGGCCGGCAGCCTGTTCTTCCAGGAGTGAGAAACGCGTTGGAGAAATGAGGATGTTGAACAAATTCTGCAGGTAATTTTCATTTCAGATTGGTCATTTGTTCAGCAAAGCCAAATTAGGCACATGGGGAGGCTGCCAGTGTCCCTTTCAATTTTTAATTTTTGACATGGTTAGCTCAAGTTTTTTTTTTTCTTTTTCTCTTCCACTTAGAAATAAAAAAAAATATCCTGGATTAGCAAATTGGGCTTGATCTTTCTCTTAAATGGTTTTTAGTTAAGTGGATGTCACATGGCTAACCTGAAACATTTAAAACCTGATTCTGATGGAAAGGAACATGGAATTAGTTCTATCTCCCAGGGCCTGATTAGGTGGTAGGGAATGAAGCCATGCAACGCGGCAGCCTGCCCTCCCTGCTCTGCGATCCTCTGAATAGCAACACAGTTAACTTCCTTCAAGGAGAAAGTGAATCTGGGAAAAAAGAAAGGATAATTTCTTTTTTGGAAAGCAAGCTACCGGTACCTACAAAAAAAAAAAAAAAATAGAACTGCGTTATCATCTGCAATTAGATAAATGACACAATTAGACTTATTTTGAGTTGGTGACAATTTAGTTAATAGAGCTAATTTCAAGGGTTTTATGTGACACTCAAGTCCCACACGTTCTTTTGTGTTAAAGGTACACACTGCTCTCAACAGGCAGCGGGAGGCAGACGGCTGTGACACCTTCGGCTTACACAGAGCATCTCGGTGACAGCAGGAGGACGTCGGACATGCTTGTGCTACCCCCTCCACCTCATGGCTTGGGTCCCAGCCTGCATCCTAGCTCCACGGGGAGCCCAAGCCAGGCAGAACCTACCCCCCCAGGAGGGGCTAGCATCTCCTCTAATATCAGTGACACGGTTTCTATATGGCTTCTGCCCTCCCATCTCAGGCAGGAGAGCAACCCCCAAAGTATGTGCTAGTAGTATGAAGAGGGTGCAAAAATCATCTATTTTTTTTAAAAAATATTTTTACTTATTTATTTTTATGTGATGCTGAGATTCAAACCCAGTGCCTCACACATGCAAGGCAAGTGATCTACCACTGAGCTACAACCCCAGTCCCAAACATTATCTATTTATGGTGTGTAAGAAATAGGTACTCTAAAGAGTGATTAGATTCAATGAGGTCATTAGGGTGGAGCCCACTTGATGGAATTTTGGTGACTTTATAAAGAGACGGAGTAAGACCACGTAGAGAAACACATTTCAGCCCAGGGGCCCTTTCCAGAGCTTCTCTCATGCTGTTTAGACCTCCAAATTGAAAGACAAAATCAACTTCATTTCTTTATAAAGCATCCTGCCTCCAGTGTCTTATCACAGTAAGGAGAAGCTGACTAATATAATCAGGTCCCCTGGACCCGCACATTCAGAACTAAAGAAAGAATGGCCTGTGTAAAATTTACCAACTTGTTTTCATTGCTTAGTGCTTTTAGAGTAAAGGGTCTAAATGTGCCCTGTACTTGATTCCATTCAACTTTACAGGACACTCTGGAGGTGGATATCTTATTATTCCTGTTTTACAGATAAAGAGAGCTTATTACAGTCATACAACATACCTAAGGTCTAGGGTTGCTAGATTTTTTTTTTTCTTTTAATTTGCTAAATCTGGCTGCTCTACCAAGGTCGCATAGTTAGGACTAAATCTCAGAGACATCTTTGTTCTTCTGCAGCCCCAGGAACAGCCCTCTAATTAGTGCCCTCCACATCTCTAATCTTTGCTCTCTGTCAGGAACAACCGTCCCAGGTAACCAAAGTTAGGCCTCTCCTTGGAAATGTCCATGCTTTCTGTTTTTTTCTACCCAGATTTTCATTTGCATTCTGCTTCTGGGCTAGAACTTCCCAAAGAAATATCACACAAGCCACACAACAATTTAAAAAATTGCTAGTAACAGATTAAACAAGTATAAGCAAATGTAATAATATGTCTTAACCCTACATCTCCAAAAGGTTATCAACTCAACCCGAATATACAGGTCACAAATGAGACTTTTTGTTTGTTTATTTTTGCTCAAAGTCCTGAAAATCTGGTTTGTATTTCATATTCACCCTGTATTGTGGTTCTGATGTTAAATGGTCAACAATAAAATTCATGTCCCGCCAAAACAATAAAGGCATTGGTAAGTAAAAACATTTATGCTTCATTTTTAAAATTTAAATGAATTGACAGGAAACACAATTCAGCTCTTCAGTTGCACTGAACACATGTCAAGTGACTGGCAGTCACACGTGCCCACTGGACAGAGCAGATCCTGACCATGTGGACTGACTAGGTTCCCCTGGGTCCTTTCCTCTCATGTTCCTGGGGTATTCCATATGCATACCTCTCACACATCCCCCTACCTCGTGGGGTAGCTACTTAGTACCCATTATCCTCTGCCCTGCCATTTTGAGCCTTGACCACCTTGAAAGGTGAGAGTACTTCTTTACCCACTTTCTAATCTGCCTCTACAACCAGCATCAGGCTTAGGACACTACAGTGCATAAGAAATGTTTGCTAAAGGAAAGAAATAACTGAAAATTTGTGTTTTAAAAATCTGCTCTTTTCAGAATGTTACTCAGCTTTGAAGAAGAATGAAATTATAGAATTTTCCAGTAAATGGATGAAGTTGGAGAATATCATGCTAAGCAAAACAAGCCAATCCCTCCAAACCAAAGGACGAGTGTCTTCTCTAATATGCGGGTGCTAATTCACCATCAGCGGGTAGGGTACTAGAGAAGAATAGAGTTACCTTAGATCAGGTAGAGGGAAGTGAAGGGAGGGGAGGGGAGGGGAGAAGATGTGGGGATAGGAAGGACAGTAAAAATGAAACAGACATTATTATTTTATGTATATATGTGACTGCATGACCAATGTGATTCCACAACATGTACAATCAGAAAAATGAGGAATTCTATCCCATCTATGTATGATAGATCAAAGTGCATAAATGCGTTCTACTCTCATTAATTAAAACAAATACAAAATTTTAAAAAATTTGCTCTTTTCATCTTACAGTGTTCCGGGTTGACAATAACAATGGTAACAGGAATAAGTAATATCTTTGAGTTCTAACTCTGCCAGGCTCCAGGTTACTACCTGCTTTTAAGGCATTTCTCATTTGATTATTATAACAAAATCAACTCTGAGCCCAGACATCAATGACCATCTTCATGGATTTTACTGAATCTGATTTCCATTAGTATTATCATTTATTGACTATATTAAAAAGTCAAAGCCAGGAGCTGTGGTGCATGCAGGTCAGCCCAGCTACTCAGAATGCCGAGGCAAGAGGATCGAAACTTCGAAGCCAGTTTGGTCAATGCAGCGAGACCATTTCAAAAAATTATAAAGGACTGGGGATGTAGTCATGTGATAGAGCACTTGCCCAGCATACATGCTGTCCTGATTTTTATATTTATTTATAAAAAATAAATAAAAATCAATAAAATCAATCCCCTTTTGAAAAACATGAGTCAATGTAGCTTTATTTCAAAATAACACCTATGAAATAAAAAGCTTACTATGTTAGTTATAAGGTTTTGTGATACCTTAGAAAAAAATATAACCATTAAAATAAAGAAATTTGCCCAGGTGGTTCACAATGTACATCATATTTTCACATGATGTTATTTGTCAAATAAATAAATACTAGAATATGATTTAAAAAACGAGAACCTAGCTTCAGAACCCACCACCACCCAGAGGCACTCTGCATACTAGCAGTGGGCTGAGGGCCACGCTGGGGGGACACTACCCCGTGCTGGGTAGTGGCTAACCTTCCCATTGGTCTTTTACTTCCCTGGGACCTACCATGAGTTCTGAGCTCATACAGAAAACACCAGCGGTAGAGGCAAGTGGGAGGGAGACCCTCCTTTGCCTTCTCTCTTCTCATTATTTCTAGCTATTAAAAAAAAGCTAGTCACAAGCAAATCACAAGACCTAATCCAACCCTCCCTCTGACTGAGGATTCTTTGCTTCTGTAGGGCCAGGGGACAAAGACCACCTCAGGGGTCAGTCCTTTCTACTATGGGACTTCCTGTGTGATATCAGACTACGTCAGAAGAGTCCCAAAAGCTCTTCCTCTGTCCCACCTGCCTTCCTTCAGCCCCAGGGGGTCTCCACCACCCAGCCCACCCTAGACATCTTCCCAGAATCTGCTTAACACAATAAATGCAGCAGCAACCCCTGGGCACCTGGTATGTCCCCGGCCCTGCCAGCCCCCAGTGCGACCCTCGATAGCAAGAAGGGCCATGCCAGCACAGTGCTTGCCCTGGGCCAGACACTGTCTGACCCACTTAAATACGTAAATGTGAAATTGCCAATTTTATTGGTAGATCAGATATGATAGAATAGCAGCAATTTTATAGGGTTCAACTTAATATATTAATCACTTCATTTCGTAGCTCTAGGAGGCAGATATTTTTATTAGTCCCATTTTATAGCCAAAGACACCAGGGGAGGGAGAAATAAGTACTTTGCCCATGCCATTCTGCCAGCAGTGGTAGGTTTGGCTTTGAACTTGGGGACTCTGGTTCAGCAGTGTCAACTGCAATGCTTTATGTCTCACATAACAGAAGTGCCTAAATCTAGGTTCTGAGTTCCCAGTACATCTCGGGGACACTCTACTTGTATGGAACGACAGAATATGGTAGTCAGAGCAGCTCTAGCAGAGTTGGCTTCAGATCAGTGTCCTGGTCCTGTTCTTAGTAGCTGTGAGGCTGTGGGAGACGTTTCTTTTCCTTCTCTATCCCTCCTTTCCTTCCCCCCCCCCTCCTTCTTTTTTTCTTTCCTTCTCTTAGACCCTCAGTTTCCTCATCCATAAAATAGGAATATTAAGGCCCACTACTGAGCATACAAAACACTTAGCTCAGGGCTCCACACAGAATCAGGAGCCCCGCCCGTAGCAGCTATTGTGTGGACTGACTGAGCGACACCATCGGGTAGAAAAACACCATCGGTAGAAAAACACCTTTCACATGCCAAATAGGTAGGCCCCAAGCAGACAGCCTGTTCTTCAACTGGCAATGCCCTGCCTTTTGAATTAAAATCAGAGCATCCTATATAAGAAAACACTTGAGGATCATCTTCTCCAGACTCGTTTTACAGAAGGGGTTACAGAGACCTAGAAGGGTGGATTCTGTGTAGAGGCCATTCACCTGCACTGAGAAGCAGAGCTCCCTGAGCTGATTCGCGTCCACCTTACTGCATGAACCCTGGAAGCTGCAGTCCCTTTGCGGTAAGCTCCAGGGGAACCTCAGGGCTGCTGACCCGGTCACATATTTCATGCACACATGAAACGGGGGTGGGGGAGAGCAACGGGAAATTGTGGTTGTGAGGTGCAGCTGGGTCGGGGGTCAGAGAGGGGCGTGGAAACATTCTGAGTGATATCCATCAACTTTCTTGAAAGCCAGAGAAGTGCGTTCCCTATGCAAATGAAGCTTCAAGACAAGCCCTCAACTTCCATCTTTCCACCCAAATTTCCACCTTTAATCCCTTCCTATATAGACATTATGAAAATGTTGATGTGTAAAAAGCCTATCAAAGGGCAATATTTTCTGCCTCTAGCCTGATGTCTGCAAATTCAGGGTGCTTCCACCAGTGGTCACCATCCCGAAGCAGGCAGAGGCTGGTGCAGCCTCATGGAGCACAGTGACAGCACTTCCTAGTTCCTGTTCCGTGCCTGGGTTCCAGGCAGGCCCTAGGGATGCTATGATGACTCTGCTCCTGTCCTCAAAAAGTTCAGCTTAGACCTGTTGGTTCAGGCTGTGGTTGCCAGACTAGCAGAATCAGCTTCACCCAGAACTTGTTAGAAATGCAAATTATGGGCACCCCCCCCTCCAGGTCTCCAAATCAGAAACTCAGGGGTGGAGGCACTGAGTATTAAGGAAACCTGTAGGTGATTCAGATGAATGCACGAGTTTGAGACACCAGGTATTACTGAGACCAAGTTGATGGCAATTCATTAAAGGGCACAAGGGCAAGGATGAAACTTCTCTTGTGGATTTCCAGGAAGGTCGAGGAGATGAGAGAACCCAGATACCTCCCTCCAGGTCGAGGCACTAGATCTCTGCGCACATAGGCAGCATGTCAGGAGCTGCTGTAAGATGCCATGTGGAAAGGAGGTGGTTGGCCCAGGTGGGAAGATGGAAAAACAAGTTGCCAAAGCCTAGGTTGAGCCAAAGTGCAATGGTGCACCGGACAGGTCCTCTCTGCTCACCTCCTCTCCTGCCAGCTCTGGAGCAGAGACCCACTGCCTGCTTCCAAACCCTGAAGTGCCCCTTGTCTGAGTGCCTTCCCATCACATCGGAAGTTTCCTTGGCCCCCATCCAACACTCCCAGGACTCTGCTTTCCAAATGACCACCATTAATGGATGTACAATTATAGGGACGATGAATGATTTAAGCCAAACATATAAACTCTAAGAGTAGAAATTTGAGGCAATGTCCCAGGTAGAGGGAGAGAGATTTTCAGGCAGGAGATGTTTTCAACAGTGGCTCTGAAATGGCATTCGGGGCAAGCTCACCTCTCCGTTGTCAGATGAACCCTGGCTGTAGAGGTGCAACGTGGGGGATTTCAGCTCTGTTTGGAGCAGTGATCATCCCTCCTCCCCTCTATCAGGCACAGAGCTGCCCAAAGCAGATGACCCATGGGGAGGTCCCCCAGTGATATCCTGTGTAAACACCTTCCTGGAAGCATTCCCAGGGAAATTCCTTTTTGAGCTGAGCAGCTATGCATTAGCTTAGGACTCTTAGGCCTCAGCTTGACATAACTTGTGTAGCAAATGGTCTTTCTTTCTTTCTTTCTTTTTTTCTTTCTTGGAAGGCTCTGAAGGTAGCTCATGAAAGTTAGGAGAAGCTGGCCAATCCAGCTCTGCCTCTTTTGCTCTGTCAGTGGGTTAATGGGTTTTGCTGAGGGTTGAAGGGTTGTCCCTTTAACCTAAACTCACATGTTAAAATCTTATTCCCCAAGATGATAGTATTAGGAGGTAGGGCCTTTGGGAAGTGACTAAGTGATGAGTCACCTTAAAAATGGGATCAATGCCCTGTAGAGGAGAATCCAATTGTAAGCTGGCACTGACTATGAATGAGAAAGGAAGCCCTTTTCCAGACCTTGAAGTTAATAAAGCCTTCATTTTGGACTTTCCAAACTCCAGAACTATGAGAATTAAACTTCTGTTATTTATAAGCTACTAAGTCTCTGGTATTTTGTTATAGCAACCTGAGAACCAAAGACAGGCTTTATCTACAAGGGGAGAACCATGTGCACAGGGAGTACTGTACCCATGTACCTACCTACTTGGGCTGCTAGATGAGAGGAGGGCTTCACTTTTACACATGCTAGGCAAGGGCTTTAAATGGGGTCACATGCCCATTTTGGGGGGTGGGGTCCAATCATGGCTGGTGAGGTAAGGTGATACTATTGACTCTGTTGAAGTTCAACATCTGGCTTGAAGAGGGGGCTGAGTGGCCACTAAGCAAAGTCACTAGACTTAGCAAATAAAATACAGGATGCCAATTACATTTGTGTTTTCCATGCAATAACTTGGGACACACTTTATAGTAAAAACATTTACACTGTTTACTTCACTTCAAATATAACTGGGCACCTTACATTTAATCTGGCCACCCATCACCAAGGGACTTAGTGTGAGCCAGTCTGGCTCCCCGATTTTGTGTCTACCACACTTGTGTAAGAGCTTGAGGAGGAGGTAAAGAGGTCCTTGTGAAGGGAAGTCCTGTCCACACCCAGAGTCCCCCTAGAGCCCCTTCTGGTGTTGTGCTGGGATGGCTCTCTGCCCAGATGAGAATCCAGATCAAGCATCCACACTTCCCCCAAAGTGTCAGAACTGCCTGGCTGTCTGGTGTGCAAAGCATATGGACTCCTCTTTTTATCAACCACATTGATTCCTGGGTGGAACCTGAAGATTTATCAGAAAATTCAGCTAGGATCAAATTGTGATCTCTCTCTTGCCAAAGCTCCTGGAGACATCTGATATCGAGGAAGGCAGCATGTGGCGTGAGGCTCACTGGAGGGCCTCAGGCTATCTCTGAGGCTGCGCGCCATGCTTCTCCCTAGAAGGCGCACTCTAACCCCCTCAGCTCTGTTCCTCCCTGGTACAGGCAGAGAATTTGGAATTTAAAGATCTCTGCAAGCTCCATGGTGGAGTTGTGGATATTCCTGTGGATATTTACTAAACCTGCTCGGCAGACAAGGCACAAACCATTTTTTTTCTCTTCCTTCTGGAAGGAAGTTTATTACACAAAGTAATAGGTGGTTGTCTTCTTACTACCACATAAATCTGCTATAGTACCTGTGTGCCAAACTTGTTAGACAGCAAGAACAAACAGTTGTTACTGGAACATTCCACACAGAGGAAAACAATCAGACTTGAAGCAGAGGCAACACGGCAAACAAAACTTACATAGAGATTTATTCTGTTAGAATATTTAACACCAGATAGAGCTGCCCAAAGCTGAAGTCCTACTATATTTCCAAAAGCTATGAAATCAAAGGGTTTCCCCTTTATGTTTCTTTAGACAGCATCTTTTCATTTAGTCATGAGGAGTGACGTTTTCAGCACCAAGAGATGAAAAGGAATCCTGAGCACACATGTGACCCAAAATGTGCTACCCCAAAGCCAGGGGGGATAAAGTATCAAGCTTCAATTCAGGATACACAAAAGCCAATCCAGGGGCAACAACAGTTCTAGGCAGGGTTTTGAGCGGAACACTTTTTCCTTTGTGCTCTCTGATCTCCTGGCAGAAGCCACGGTGTCTGAGAGACCCAAGCGAAGTACTGGATAGTTTTTGTGAAACAAAAAGCCAGCCTAGGGTCTTCTGGGCAGAATTTTGGGAACTCAGGAGAAGACTCCTTCTGGGAGAAGCCCAGCTGCTTACAGCAGTCTTCTTCATGAAATGGCCATGATCTCAGAGTTAGCCAGAAATGTCCTCCCCGCGGTCTGGAACTTTCTCCCTGCCAGGAACCAACTCTCATTGGTGAGAGTGGCTCTTCTTTCTCCAAGCTTCCTGGGAGATGGGCTTCTAGGTCCCTTTGTGTCTCAGGTCCTGGCAGGTGCACATGCTACCACCATGTCCATGCGGAGGGATTGCTACTTTAATAAGGTATTTAGCTAATTAGTTTATTCCTGCAGAGATGGTCCCATTCCTCCTTATTTGATATCCTTATTTCACAGAGAAACTGGAAGGCTGAGTGATCTCATGAATGATTTAGATCTTAGGTTCCTTCCCTGTATGCCTCTGCAGGTTCTGGCAGGGTAGTAGCTGTGTCTGGCTGGTTTGCTCCTGTACACCTAGAACCTACCATAGTAAAAGTACTCTTGATTTAGCACTTTTCCTTTTGCCAAATATTGTACTGAGAGATGTTCAAGATCGATCTCCTTGCATCTTTACAAAACCCATACGAGATAGGTATTATCACAGGGTCCACTTAACAGAGAGGACCCAGGGTCACAGGGAGGTTAAGTAACACACCTGTTCTTGTGTAGCTTGTAAGAAATTCTGGGGTGTGATCCTGAGCAGCCTGGATTCTGGAACCTGTTCTCATTCCTCGTGCCAGGAAATATTTGTTTGATATATTAATAAATAAGTGGATGGCTTAACAAGCATGATTGAAGTGCTTCTGATGACCACTGTATGGCTTCCTCCCTCAGATATCAGGCCCAGAATTCACGTAACAATCTCTAAAAGGATTGTCCATTCCAGCATTCGCTCCGCCTCTCGAACCTTCCACGCCCTCTGCATCTCACTGCTACTTCACCTGTGAGAGTGCACACGATTTCTGAAACCCTACTACAACTCATCCCTTGTTATGGGATTGCTAATTGCCAATCCCCATGTCAGTGGAAAATGTTGTGTAGGTGGATCCTGCTTCTACCTGCCATTTGCATTAAGAGAAGTATCCTCCATTCTCAAGGGAAGGGTGAGTCAGGCCTCTGCAGGCAGGACCAAGCTTCTTCACCCTGGGTGACAAGAAAAGTCTGACTCGAGGTCACACCTGGAGAAGAACAAAGAATTCAAGAGCACCACACTCTCATCATCCCTGGAGAGCTGAACAGAAACTCTAATAAATTAGAAGATGCATTTTCCTTAGTTTACAGACCCACCCCCAACACGGGTGAGCCCCCATCACAGCCCTGGGGAGTGGTCTGCCACCCCAGTGCTTGAAAGGGAGTGCGTCCCAATTTAGAGGTTCAGCTGCCATCTCAAGACTCCACGATGAGCAATTAGGCTCCCGTTGCTGGCCACTACAACCCATTGTGGCAGTTATTTTAGTTTAAATAACTTCTGGGTGGTCTCTACATATTGAACATATCACCTCCATCTTTTAACATGTCACTTATTTAAAGACAGAAACAGAACCACCACCACAACAAAAACCCACCAGCGGTTAGTACTTCTGCCAAACCCAGACAATATCTCCTGCTCTAACCTCATATCAAAAAGGCTGCTGCCCTGATCCATAAAGTCATGACTGCTCTTTGGAATTTGGGCCCAGGTGCTAGAAAAGAGAACACCAGAGCCAGGCACAGTGGCACACACTTGTAATTCCAGTAGCTCAGGAGGCTGAGGCAGGAGGATCGCGAGTTCAAAGCCAGCCTCCTCAAAAGCAAGGCGCTAAGCAACTCAGTAAGACCCTGTTCTAAATAAAATACAAAATAGGGCTGGGGATGTGGCTCAGTGGTCGAGCACCCCTGAGTTCAGTCCCTGGTACTGCCTCTATCTCCCCCCAAAAAGAGAACACCAGAAAAAGCCCTACCTGTACAAATGTCACTCTGCTCCCCAATCAAGCCACATAAACCTGATACATGAAAGCGTCCCTCTGTCCCTGGATTCCAATTTTCAATTCCTATTGGAGACATCTAGTGTTGTCACTATCACATCATCTGTTAACGTTCATTGTCAACAGAGAACAATTACCCAGCGCTAAAACACACGGAGAGAGAGAAAAAAAATTCTACTTTCCAAAGCAATTTTCAAGAATTGCTACTAAAGAGAAGTGTCAACCCCTTCTCCACTTTAATCATTTTCAAAACTTTTAATGAATCTTTTCTTTTAAACAAATAATGCCATTAGCATGGATGCTATGCAAATGAAATGCAGGGCCTGTATTTGTTTGGCTTCCTCAAAATTGTTTCCGAAATCTGATCACATCAAATATTTTTCAGTTTATGCAAAACAGAACCTCTCAATACATTTTTTTTGAAGACTGTGTAGTTTTCCATTTGCATGTTAGTCCCCAGTGGTAAATTTACACTTTGAATGTAGGATTAACAAATTTCCATGTCTGTACTGCACTTTGAAACTTAAAATGATAAAGAAGTTACTTTCGTATGCCAAGGGCCTTAAGAATCTGCAAGCCAGTGACCTTATAGGTACCTGGATGCTGGAGCTTAGCACAGAGACGGTACCTGGGAAACCTGTGTTCCCATAGTAACACCATCTTTGCATTTATCTGCTTCATACAGTGTTCTTTCAAAACCTGATCTTGGGTCATCTTGGAGAAATCAGGGACAAGAATACATTTTCTGCAGCTAAGAAATCATTCAGGTCCTGGGACTCACAAATTTGCATCTCCAGCCCTTTTCCAAACTGCTCTTTCCCAGTTTGGCGCGTGGGCCCTGGCTCTGCCAGTCTTCCTGTCAGTGAACAATGTTGCGGCTTGAGAGAGCTATGCATGATCACACTTACTGTAGCATCAACTAGTTTGTTCTTAATTGTCCTGAGATCCTAGAAAGGAAACAAGCGTCTGTGCTGACAGAGGAGCTCAGCGTGAACTCTCATTTTTCACATGGAGCTAATTAAAAACTGAAATTAGTTAAATATGGAAATGACACTTGCAAGCACTTTAGTAGAATTCTGGCAAAATCCCTCTGGAGTGCTGTGACATTACCTGCTGCTTCGAAACTCCCCAACTGAATTTCACAGTTAAAAGGCTGAGCAAAGGGAAAGTTATTATTGAGATTTCGGATTCAGAACGTGTCTGTAAAACTCCAAATTAAATTTCATGGCTGGCCCTTGAGTGGCTGGCGGTAGAGAACGCAGGCCAATGGAGTGGGCTGCTCACAATGTCTGCACGCGGGAGCTCCAATTACCCCTCTTTAGGTATGGTGCTGTGGGTGGCACAGGCGCAACAATCAGAAGGTTAGCGGATGTGCTTCTCCTGGAATCTGACTCAAAGCGCTTCACAAGCACACAAATGCCAACCCAGGAAGGAGCCTGGACGTTGTGCGTGGGGCTTGATGAGGCTGATTATGAAAATCAAGCAGATTGCTTAGGGGTGGCAAAACACACATCTTAACATGAGGAGTCTACCTCGTAGGTCTACCTTTATCCATCCATCCATCTATCCATCATGCAACAATCCACATTCTCTGTAGCTCTATATATCTGTATTTGCATATTTACATGAGTGTATGTGTCTATCTATCTCGATATACGAATGTATGTGTGTGTGCGCGCACACACATACACACGTGCGCGCGTGCCCACAATCTCCCTCCACAAATGTATGTATCTTGTAGGCATTTCACAGTGTGATGCCTAATTGGATTACCCCATCTTCAAGCAGGGAGATCAAACAGCTTGAGCCTTCGGGGAGGGTGAGCATGGACTTCCCTAAAAACCCCTGGGAGGACAGGCTTTCCAAACGGCCCTGATGAAGAGGAACCTCCGGGGCAGGTGGCAGGAAAGCCTCCTCCAGGATGCTAGGTCCCTTGTGACAGGCCAAAGCTGCAGCGTTTGCCTGAGGGCAAATTATGATGTTTGCCTGCATCTGCATACAATTTAATTAAACCCGCCTCTGTGTCTGATGGCTCTGGATCTGTGGCAGAGTATTTGGGAAGTCCAGCCACTCTCCTAACAACTGGAGTGTTGTGATTTTATTGTTTTTCCAACACCCCATCCATTTGTCCTTGAGGCATTCCCTCCCTCTGGACCCTGGCCATGACTGAGGCAGGCAGGCGTCCCTGCCTGGGCAGGCCAGCGAGAGGAGCCACTTGGTGCCAAAGCAGCCCTGCTCCGGAGTCGGCTGGCAGGGAGCCGCCGGCGGCCGGGCTGCCAGAGAGTTTTCTGGCAGCTCCCTGCTCGTCTTCCCATCACACTCGGGCTTTCCAGTCCTCGCCTGGAAATCATTGGCTTACCCAGCTGGATGGGTGGAACGCTGCAGCTGTACCATCAGGTTGGCTTATTTTTATTGAATTTTGAATATCCAATTTCAAAGCAATTCAAATGAATTTGCCCAAGGCCTCGGATCAGCGTGGCTGCCGACACTCTCTGCGGTAGGGTTTCGAAGTTCATATTTCTAAACAAAGGCAAGATTACAGAAGCTTCGCTTGTCAGAACCAGTGCCTCTAAAGAACCTTCTCTACCAACTCTATTAGGCCACATGCGGACAGCAGCAAAAGCCATTGTGCTAATCCAAGTCCCTCACTACCCGAGCACTGGTGGCCAAGCAAACTTCTTCCACTGATTAAAGAAAGGCAGAGGAGTGGGGTGTGGAAGTGTTTAATAAGCTGGCACATGCAACGCTGATTGCAGAGTGCCTGCTGGACGGACAAGCTGTACCCAAGAGTGACACTGAATGGGGAGAGCGGGCAGGGGTCGGGGGCAGGGCTGCCTTCCATGCCCCTAATATCAGAGCGAAAAAGCAACCATTCAGGAAATCAGGGACAATGCTGAGCTTGTTGCAACAATTCTTCCCCATCCCTCCCCATCAAGATGAGAATTAAAAACAAAGAAACCTGATGCATGCGTTGGTATAACTGGACGGATGACATGAATGCTCCATCTCTGGTGGTTTCTGCCAGGTCCAAAAAAACCTATCTTCCCTTACTCCCACTATGCTATTCTGATCACACTGCACTTGTGCCTAGAAGGCATTTATTTTAAATGCACAAAGCCAAACTTAACCCAAGTGGTAGAGGCTGCAGAGTCATGCAGAAGAATGGGACTCCCGAGAAAAAAGCGCTACACAGCATCTCATGGCCCTGGGAGGCTGGATGGTGAAAATATAATCTGCTCTGATTTCTTTCAGTAGGACTTGGGAGACATTTAGGGCTTGGCACTCATTGAGAATGGTTCTTAAGAAGCCTTGGGACAAAATCAATTCAATAACTATTGATGTTCACAATCTGTCAACTTCTCCCCCAGGGGTTAAAAAAAAATATCAGCAGAGAGCAATTGGGATGTGAAACTTAGAGTGACCCTGGACAGCAAGCTTCCTGGAGCAGGGCTGCTTTCTGGGCTTCCTTGGTATCAATCCCTGACACCTAGCCCAGCGCTACTCATCAGGGATATGTAATGAATATTTGTGGAATGAATGAATGAATGAATGAATAAAGAATTAAACAAAGTCTGCTTTTGTTTTACGTCACTAGAAATAGAGTACAGGTTTTAGAGTTAGAAATATTCTCAAAACGACCACTTCATTGTTACATGATGTTGCAAAAATCATATCCAGACCTCAGTTTTCCCATCTATAAAATGTGATTGACATAGGGTTGCTTTGAAAATTAAATGAGAGAATGAACCAAAAAGATCCATTACTATTTAGGAGGGGGTGGATCGCACCCCTTCTCTTTATGTTATTCAACTGGAAGAATCACAAATCTTTGTCCCTGATCATTTATATGGCCTCTGCATCACTCTGTAGGGGTCTGCTTTTGAGAAGGAAGAAAGATTTCAAACACGTAGGAGAGACTTTGCTTTCTGAAAAATTCTATCATCCTTCATGAATGATCACTGTTCCCCTCCCCCGTGAAGTCAGTATTGGGGTTCTCTTGTGACCCTTAAGTGAACACCCTAATGGGGGGAGCTATGGTTTTCCTTGAGGGGCTAGTTATACAGATTCACATACAGAAATGAAAATATAGAATAAATCAGGATAAAGCAAAAATTCCCGAAGACTGGAGTAAAGGAATGCAGCTGGTTTTCCAGAACCTGACAGCTTGCAGAGCCTGGGGGAGCTGGGTCGATGGTTCCAGAAACCAGAGGTAAGAATAGCTACCCACGGGCCACTGCATTTCAGCATGCAGCCCAATTGGTTTTAAATCATTTGCTCCTTTTAGCAAACAGTGCTGCTGGTTAGTTATCCAGTAGATGTTTTTAATTACAAGCTGAAAAAGTCATGCTGTAGCCCCGAAACCAGTGCCCTCGTGCCTAAGAAGCGCTTTTTAATATTTATACATCTAAAGAGGGTTTGCCCTTCCAGAGATAGAAAATCATTAGGAAGCCTTCTCAGGAGGATATAACTTTGGTCAAGGTCATGCACAAATCTAAACTTCAAATTTAAGCCAAGGCTTGCCACCAGTAGGTGCCACTTTTGTTCCACAAACCATTTCTAGCCCACGCCTGACTTTTCTTTCTAGGTTATCAATTTTTAAATAGAGGGAAGGAACAAAATTTTGCTTGTGAGACAATTCTGAGCATACGAAAGTTGAAGAAACTTCTTTCTTTTTCTCCTCGTTACTTGGCACATCTATTTAATAGAGCTTTTTTTATTTTACTTTTTTTTTTCCTTCCAGCACAGCAGATGAATGGGCAAACCGAGGAAGCTGCACTCAGAACTGTCTTGCACTGGGTCTAACTTTGGTTTGGCATGTCACCTATCTAACAGCATCAGGGGGAGGAAATGCTCCGTCAAAGCTGTGAGCAGGGAGGGGAACAGCTTGGACCTTGTCCAAAGACGCACAGTATCATAGCAACTCTGGAGGTTCGGAGAAGCCAACATTTCAGTTTGAGAAGCAGGCGGGTGGAAGCACCATCCTACCTATCCACAGACCCCTGCAGAAGGCCCCAGGGAGAAGGGGACAGACGTTCCCCTTCACCTGCCAAAAGCCAAGGGTCTGTCAGCGGGCAAGACAATTGTCAAGACGATGAAGCCAAATAATGATGACATCAAAAAAGTCACAGGAAACAGTGAGGAACCAGGTAAGGTCAAATGTATTGCACCTGAAATATTCCTCGTAGGAACTGGCTGGGCCAATTAAAACCAAAAGAGCACAAAGCTGAACTCAGTAGAAGGAAAAGGAGAGTGGGATCCTGACACTGCCTATTCCTAGAGCTTCCCCTGGGGTCTGAGCACTGGGGCTCATGCCTCTGCCTTGGGGAAAAGTGCTCTGGAGAACCTTTCTATCTTAGTACATCCTGGGTGGGCCTTCTGTGGCAAAATAGTGAGTGTGTACTTAGGTGGAGGAGTTCTAAATTATCTTGACTTGCTAATCTATTTATATCCAAGATATTACCTCCCCCCCCCCCCCCCCGCAAACCTCATGCTGATAGCTGGCCTGGCAATCTCATCCCTGAGCACCCTAATTCTACGAGTCCTAAGCTGCAGAGAACCCAGAGTATAGGAACCCATGTCCCCTCTAAGGTCCAGTGCAGGCCATTTTTACCTTGACTGTTCCTCACTCTTGGGCACTGGATTCAAAGGGTGGGGGCATTCTAACAAGAGAGGAATGGGTGCTTTCTCGGCCTTTGCTATCCTCTAATAGCTACTGTCCTTAAGACATCATTCTGGGACAATTCAAATAGGACTATTCCCCAGCTCCTCTCTCTTGCCTGCCTTGCCATCATCCTTTCCTTTTCTTTTGGGGGCTTCCAGGGAGCCCTCTGCTCTCACTGCCCAAGTCCTGATCCATTCATTCCATTCTGCTCAGGGCTTGCAGGCTGCCCCAGGCCCTCTACTGAGAGTTCTCAGCAGGGTTTGCACCACTTAAGAGTCAAATCCAAACACGTGTGGGTCATGATAGGCTCTTTCAGTGGTCTCTCCATCAAATGCCTTGGATGCCTCTCTCAATAGTTTTTCTCCAGGGTTAATGGCAGCAGCCCTCTATGGCACCAAGCTTTCCTGGACTTTAATCACTCTGCTAGGTGTTCTTTTGTCCCCAAGGTCCTTCTCCCTTCCTGCCCTCCTGCTGAACTCCTGTGTGCCTTTCCTTCAAATGCCTCCTCCTCTCTGAAGTTCTCCCGATACCTTCAGATAACGTGCTCTCCTCATTTCCCCAGTCACCTTCTACCTGGCACAGCTGTGAGCACCTCGGCCTTGTGTCATGAGGCATCGTATGTGCATTATTCTCTCTTTATATGAGATGGGGACCTCCTTGGGGACAGGGACCGCCATCACTCATATCTGGCACTTGGACAGAAGGAAAGACTCAGTGGATGGTTGCACAGAAGACAAAGACCACTCACAGAAGCTGCCCTAGAGTCACCCTAAATATGACACTGGGCCTTCAAATTAAAATATGGATATAGGGACTCTCTCACCTACAAAGTGCTCAGGCTGGCCCTCCTTGCAGAACTCACTGGGTCCCTTCCCCTCCTTCCTGTCCTACTCCTTTCTGGGACTTCTTTGGAAAGAGTATGAATAAAATTGCCCTCAGCCTTCCCCCAACAAATCCATATTTGTAGTTACTCTGGTGACAGGGGACCCAAAATTCTTATGAGAAAAGAAACAGGGGACTGAAAAGAGAGGGTGATCCAACCACCCCTTTCTTCAGCTCTATTTCCCCGGAAATACTTATTTCCTTATGAAAGAAGAAAAGAAAAGGGGGGAAAACTTACAAGACCATGTTAAAGCAAATGCTTAGAAAATATTTTTGAAACATTTGGAAGTAATTTCTATTCACAAATTATCTCCATTCACAAAATGAAAAGGCAAATTATGTGAGCTGGATAAATTCAGAGAGGGGAAATCAGACTTAATGCTGGGAGGAGAAAAGGAATCGGGAGGAAGGGAAAGAGAGATACAAGTAATTCTTGCCTTTCTACAGTAAGTAGAATTTAAAAAGCATTGAACATGTCAGCCCCCAACCAATTCTAAGATGCTAGTAGGCAGTTAAGGTCTCCATGTGGCAGAAGAAAAGAATTTAAAGCAAGATAGACCTTCTTCTCCCGAGAGTGGAAGAACCTGGGCTGGACAGTCAGCAGTGGAGAAGACAGAGAGAGAACAAAGTGGCAAGATGGAGAAGGAACAGAAGAAAACTTCTGTGTTATTACAAAAGGGATGAACAGGGGAGCCTGAAGATTCACTCAACATCAACAAGTGGCAAAAACCCACCCTGTGCTTTGTACTGCTGTCCTGGGAAGCCCTTGTCTCAAAGATCCACAGCTGGCAAAACAATCTGAGCAGCTCTGAGCCAGGGGAGGTGGCTCGAAGGTGAATCCACAATGACCCAGAGGCTGAGTCCAAGAAAGCCTCCTAACGGGGACCCCTCTTTCCTTGCAATACGCCTTTCTCCACTCAACACAAATTCAATAGCCGTGGAGGTTATTCAAAAGCAGTTATGCTAGCCACATGCTGGAGAAGACTTATCAGACACAGCTAAGCGGGGGCAGCTCAGAGTACAAACAATGCCAGGAAAAAAAGAGCAGAGAACATTTGGTAGAGCTGAGATTTCTTCTCAGTGGCCCATCACCGGGAGCCCCTGAAAACAAGTCAGCCAATCTACAAATAACAGCCGCTGTCTTATTACCTACTAAGGCCCTTTATATATAATTATCCCTTTGTTAATGGTGATGATAGCTCTGCCAGGATGGGCATTATCGTCGTCGTCTTGGAATGATAATCTGGAGTTGAGGGAGGTTTACATGATAACTGAATTCATACGCAGGTTTTTCTAGATCCTGTCTCTACATTCTTTCCATCCCAGTCCTCTGTTTTTAAAATTAATCCTTGTCTCTACTGTTTTTTCCTCTAGTGGAAGGATGAGAGGGCATGCTAGCTGGCTCAGGAAAAAGGGACCCAAGAAATCCTTAAGGAAAGGAGAAGATGCTGCTTTGTGATCAAAGCCAAGGAGAAGTCCATTGCAATGTTGAATCCCTTCCTGGCTGGCCCAATCTGGCTCCACCTCATGACATCTACTCCAGCCTTTTTTAAAAAAAATAGTTATCAAGCATGAGCATACAACATCTCTACTTTAATCTTTGCAGCAACTCTCAATAGTGGTGCATTTATTATTAAAGTCGTAGTGATGACAGAATGCTCTCAGAGGTGAAGTCACTAGCTCAAGTCATACAGCTCTAAGTGGACAAGTGTGGAGTCCAGCCCTGTTCTGTTGAATTCCAGAGGTTCTGCTGTTTGCTACTGAGCAAACTACCTTTTTCACCACTCCTCACACCGCCCTCCCGCCAAAAGATCCTTGGGGATCCTGACCTCATTGTCCATTCAAAGTAATAAACAGGGATTCTGAGTGTCAGCTCCACTGAATCTACTCTAACATGGCTGTTGGAACTTGGCATGCCTGACTTTGAAGCCACTCTTGACCTACGTTAATTAAGCTGTATTAGTTCAAGCAAGTTATTCGATTCATTCCTTAGTGTCTGCATCTGTTCCTTGATATCGTGCAGGAATTTACCATAGAGCTGCTAAGCTCATGTATTTGTCTTCCTACGGTTTAAAAATTCAGAGCTGAAGGACTTTGAAGATCACCCATGGAAGGCCACAGAGCACTGTGGTCAAGCAGAGGGGTGTTTTACTCTGTCAGCACCTTCCCATTTGACCCTGAACAGATTACTTCCTGTTTCTAAGCCTGAGTTTCCTCATCTACTGAAAGGAGATAAAAGAGTAGCGCCCCACAGAGTGACTAAGAAAATTAAATGTGACAAAGCAGGCAAAGACTAGAGTCCTTCACAGAGTGTGTGCTATGGCTTTTATGATGGGGAAACTGTGGTCCCAGGCATAAAAATGCTTGTCACATTCAGCCTGAGTTAACAGGAGTGGAATGCAGTCCTCTTAGCTTCCAGTTCAGGTTGTTTCTCCCCAGCTGTGCAACCTCAGAGAGGTTCCCGAAACTTCATAAGACTCAGTTTTCCCATCTGTCAAATGGGAACGACTCTTAACATCTACTGATAAGGATGTGGGGAGAATTAAATTCATGCTTCAAGAAAACCCTTCCACCTGCAGTATCATGAGTGCTCAGGAAATGGTAGGTACTTCAATGTTTCCTTCCCCTACGGTTCAAGAGTCAGTTTCACCCTTAGGAAAGAGGATGAGAAGGATGGGGGTGTCTTCTCCTCATGGCCATTTTCCCTCTACAGACAAGCAGCCATTGAGAAGCAGGACAACCTCAGAGCAGAGAATCACCCAGGAGAAGTCCCCTGAAGTGCTCTCATTTCTCCAACTCAACAGGCTTCTCCTGAAGGCACAGTGCCTGGAATATGAAGTGCCTTGGTTTTCTATGTGGAATTCGTTTCCTTTCTTATTCCAGAAGATTCTGTCAGCTCAAATAAGAAGCATTTTATTAGAGTTCTCCGCCGCACTGCTGAGCACTTCTGTGGAGAGAGCACAGGATCTGGAGTCCACTGGTGTCCCAGGGGTGGATCCATCAATTTCTTAGCTGTGTGTCTTAGAAAAGTTCTCTAACCTTCCTGAGCCAATTTCTGCAATAATGCCTGGTATCTGTCACACAGAATCTCGAGGTATCACATCAACATAAAGTAGTCCTTGTTTTTCCCGATCATTTCCTGTATTATCTGCCACCAGTCAGGAGGAACTAAGAGATGTGGCTACTGCCTACAAAAAGCAGATCCCTCCAAGGCTGTAGTTCTTTATTTAGAAGGAGGTAGCTTCTTCCTTTTTCATTGTGATCCTGTTGCAGCAGAAGAAAGATGGTAGAGCTCTTGAAGATTGTGAAAGGTTAAAGGGGTTGTTAAAGGCAAGAAGGATCAGGCACAAAGCTGATTAGCCAAGGTCAAGCCCAAGAAGCCGGTGATGCTGCACCCATCCACCTAGACCATTGCCAGAGTCAGCTGGCTGCTAAGGTCATAGGATGGCACAGATACAGCCTTGAGTCTTAGGAGCTGCTTGGCCTGTAAACAGCTCTGCTTATTCTTGCTCCCAGGGAGCCTTCCTTCCTCCCTGAGGGTGTTGGAACAAAACCATTTACCCAGAAGACTCTGGGCTAGGAGGGTGGGTAGGAAGCAGAGTGTCCCGCCCCACTTTTGAGTCTTTGCCTTCAGTTTAGGAATTCTTCCATTTCATTGTTCCATTAAGGGTGATTTCATCTTTTAAGTGAACTTCAATGAATGATGAAATAAAATACTTTGCACAGATGGCCCTGCATTTGAATAAGAGAAAACCATTATGCCTAGTGCAGAATGAAGTGTTTTATTTGTGTTTCTAAGGCAGCAAAGAGAGCCTTTGTGGAAAAAAAAGATTTTTTTTTTTAGCATGAAGGAAATCAACTTGTCTACCCTTATTTGGCATTTATGAGCGGGAAACTTATTACACACAGATAAAGATAGCTGCGGCAAAGACAGTCTAGGAGACAGATATGTGGGAGGACTCACGTTCAAACACAGGAGGTTGACATCTAGCCCTATAACGTACCACTTATTTTATTTTGGGGTGGAAGCACTTGATGTTTTTGTACCTCAGTTTCCTCTTCTATCAGATAGAAATGAAAACAGCACTTATCCCATGTGGTAATGGTAAGGGTTAGATGAGAGAATGTATATGAACTGTTTAGTATGAAGTCAATGGTGAAAAATATTAACTGTCCTCATTACTATGGAGATATTATGAAGGATTCACAAAGACCTCATTATGATTTGAACTGTATCCCCCCGAAATGATGCCAAAGTCCTAGCCCACTGTAGCTAAGAAAGTGACCTTATTTAAAAATAGGTTCTGCACAGATGAGCAAGCTAAGGCAAGTAGGGTGGGCTCCAATTCAGAATGACAGATGTCCTTAGAGAAAATTTGGACACACATGGATATGGATACAGAAGGACACTGGGTCAAGATTGGAATTATGTTGGCATAAGCCAAGGAATTACCAGAATCCAGGAGAGAAACCTGGAAGAGATCCTTCTCCAGTATCCTCAGAGGAAGCTTGGCCCTGATCTTGGACTTGGAATTTTGAGAAATGTGGGTAGCAAGCTGTTGCTGTCAGCCACTCAACCTGTGGTTCTTTGTCATGGCGGCCCTTATAAACGAATACCCCCTCTTTCAGAAGGCCACGTTGGACAAGCATGGAAGAGAGATTTCTCAATAGCAGCTATTGCATCTACTTACAGAAATGCAGAAACTTGACTTTTGAAAATAAAATACTCTCATCAGTCATCGTTGGTTTTTGGATGCACTGGACAATTCCAAACTTTTCTTCCTTAACGTTGTCTTCCATTAACAGGTTTGAAAAAGCTTTCCTAGCCTCTCTTGAAGTAAGGGGTAGCCATGTGACACAGTCCTGACTATAAGATTTAAGTAGAATTTTGTGTGTGTGTGTGTGTGTGTGTGTGTGTGTGTGTTTGGGGGAGGGCTGGCTTAGGCCTTTCCTGATAAAAGGAGCAGAGAACTTGAATCCTTCCCTTTCTCTTCCCTACCATCTCAGAGGTAGCTATTGTGGATATCTGGATCTACATTAGCTTCTCTATGACAACGACATAGCAAATTCAGTGAAAGAAAACCAAAGTTCTCAGAATGGCCCATGTCCTTGAGGACATCACTGAGTGGTCTTATGGTTTGGATCTAGATGTTCCCCAAAGCTCATGCGTTGCAAGCATGATCCTCAATGCAGCAAGTTTCAAAGGCAGCACTTTTAGGCAATGATTGGATTATGAGGACTCTCATCAGAATAACCTCATGGATTAACTAATTTGATGGATTAATCTACTGATAGCTACATGAACGACTGAGAGGTAGGTCCTACTTGGAGTAGGCAGGTCTCTGGGGCATGCCCTGCAAGGGTTTATCTTCTCCCCAGTTCCTCTCTATCTCCCCTTCTGGCCATGAGCTCAGCAGCTCTCTTCCACCTTACCCTTCTACCGCGATGCTCTGCCTTACCTTAGACCCAGAGCAATGGCGTCGGCTGACCACAGACTGAGACCTCTGAAACCTAGAGCCCAGATAAACTTTTCCTCCTCTAAGATGTTCTATTCTGTTATTTTTGGCCACAGTGACCAAAAACTGATTAACACAAGTGGTAGGCACACTGCTGCTCCTTTCAGCCAACGTTGCATATCTAGCCAGTTGTGTGAAGAAAATAGGGCCTGAATATAAGCCACTACTAGGATCTTATGGTAGTTTATTTTTGGGAGACTCTGGCTGAAATGCTGGCTTGATTGTTCTGACCAGGACACTGGAGTCTCCTCCATGCTTTCAGTTTTAAAATGCATTTTGTTTTATTTCCCGGTTCCTTTGCCTATCTCCTATCTTCCCATGAGCCCTGGCATGGATTGATTTTGCAAAAGAAAGCTGGCTGAGGAATATGTCGCCTTTCAGTTCAGAGGACATGGCCAAAGTGGAGCTGACCAGTTTCTGTATGATCAGAGGGCCTCTTATTTTCTCCTTCCTTGGAAGCATTGTCATTAAGCACAGTTTTAAGGATTTCTGGGGGATGAAAACACATAGAACTAGGTCACTCAAGCACATAGAGTGGTGAGAACAGAGACATTGGAGCTAACCAGACCTGTGCCTTAATGTCCAGACACGACCACTGATTGCAGCGCCCTCTGGCAAATTATTCAACCTCTTTGAATCTCTCTCCCTAAGTATCATTAGGGAGTGAGCCATTGGGAAGATGAAGTCAAATATTGAATGTGACATTTCTGTGCATAGTAGATCCTTAGTTAATGGCTGACTTTATTATCCTTCTCGTGGAAAGAAACAGGAGCAGTGGTGCTTTGGAAAAAAGCTCAACATTCAGGGGTACTTTTCATTCCACCTTCTGGTTGAACCTTCTTTTCACAGCACAGAGTTGATCAGTTCAGTCAATTAATTTCTTAGAACTATAACACCACACTTTGCTTCTATGAAGGGGCCTGAGGACAAGGATCATGAAATATTGCACCAAGAGGAAGAAGCAACACAGACAAAGATGTCCCAAATGGGGCATATGCAGATCTGAGGAGCCCCTTTCCGTTTGTTAGTTCTGATGGTAAAGGGAAAATATCTCACACACACACACACACACACACACACACACACACACACACTATCTATATCTGATCACTGGTTACTTAGATAAAGATTTCTCAACCTTGGCGCTATTGACATTTTGGGTTATAGAATTCTTCATCTTAGGGGTGGCCCCGTGCATGGTAGGATGATTAGCAGAACCCTGGTCTGTACCCACTAGATGCCATTAGCACCTCCTGCTGTGACAACCCCAAACATCTATGGATATTGCTGAATGTTTCCCAGGTGGTATAGGAGTGCACTGAGCTAGAGCAAAGGGCAATGACATCCTGATGTACAAAAGAATCTTGCTGGGTGGATCTCACTGGGGGTGCTCTGCTGAAATCTCCAATGCACTACAATCCTGAATCATATGCAAAACCAAAAGAGAAGAAAAGACATAATTTTGTACATCTTTGGGTCATGACCACCTTATTGATGAACAAAGGCTAAGGTGACTGGTTATTATTCCATCTGAATTACAGAACAAGAACTGATAGTATTTGGACTATTTCATCAATCTGTGCCAAGATCTCTTCAATTCAAGTCAGCTTTAAGGGGGAAAATATTTGATATTCTGTAAGAAGACCTAGTGGGTTCTAATGTATCATTTCACACAAAGTGATATTACAGCTACAAGAATCCCTGTGAGAACAGTTATGAAAAGAAAGAAGGGCCCGAGCAGGAGTCTTGTTCCCTGTTGTTTAATAACACTCGAAACTGAACAAACGGGGCTTGTGTTCTTATTACACGGATAGTGTTTGCAAGCCCTCTGCTCACCTTACACAGAGACCATGAAAGATCTGCTCTTCCATGTAGCTGCAGAATAGGAAGGTTAGCCTCATACTTTCAGTCTCTATGACTGCCAATCATTTTCAGAGTTCTCCATGCACATCCATCCCGAGCCTCCATCATCATTTACTTACAAAGATGCAGTCTTAAAGTCGCTATCCATTTACACTTCCTTTAGGATCTGCTGGGAGCCCTTGGTCTTGAGATGGTAAAATGCTATTCTAAAAGACTGTTGTATATACTGTGAAGCATGGAAGGAGGGTGATACTTGAGGAAGAGGCTGCTCTGCATGAACATATTCATACGCATTATTTCATTATACACTTGAGAAATGACAAGTTGGTTTGGGAGAACAGTGTAAGCCGTTCTCTTACAATTTCACCCATGGTTAAGAGCCTGTTCACTCGATTCCAAACTCCACTCTAAACTTCTCCTGGATGTCTTACAACTCTCATGCAATCTTTGAATTCCCCAGAGCAGGTTCCCTTTATGTTTTAAAGAGGCTTTCAGAGTGTTGTCAGCAATAGGACTGCAATTAGACAATGACACCATCTTTATGCTGGGACTATTCGAATCTGGCTGATATGTTGACCACATTTAAATGCCATATAAAATAACTCACCACTTTTATGACTGAGCTATGGTCTTGTCGAGAATGCATGCCGAAATTAACTCTCACACAAGACATGACATCTAGCCCCAGTGTCTTCTCTCTTGGGGTCTCAGAAGGCTGCAGGAGGACTCTGTGGCCTGTAGGGGTGTGTTTACTAAAACATCAGGGTTTCGCCTCTCAAATGGGGTAAAGCAAAGGAAGCAGAGGAGCCTGGAAATGGTTCCTGATTTAAGATTTCCTAAAGATGACACCATGGTATAGAGTCAAAAGCCGGACAGAAATGGGATGTCTGGCTTCATGGTCAAGTCTGGCTTCCTGCTCTCCTGTAGCAGAAAGGAGACTGGGGCTAGATGTCATATCTTGTGTGAGAGGATGGAGTTGTGAAAAGGATGGAGATAAAAAGAAAGCAGAGACATAATTGTTGACCAAATTTAGGGTGATCCACACAATGAATCCAGACAGCACAAAGTAAGGTGCCTTGAGGCCTAAACCACCTTGGTTGGTCTAGAGGCGAATTCTCAGGTTCCTCAGGGAGCATGCTGTGTTATAATTTACTTTGGGCATGTAGCATCCGGAGGGTGTTTCATGCACTTCAGTCAAATGTTAAAGCCCAGAAAATAAATGAAGACTTCAGCATAGTGCAGAGGGAGGGTGGGGGGGAGAAGGGCAAAGGCTCATTCCCTGATGTCTAACCCTCTCTGCCCGGATCCATAAACCCATAACCAACTTCATCCATCTCACCCTTCAGCCTGGGTACAGTGAGTCAGCCTCATTTGCAGAAACACGGGCAGATGCATTAGAGTTTAAGTCTGCTCATACAGTGAATATGTAGCAAATTTATCATAATTCCAAACCTGCCTCTAACCAGCTGATCAAAAGGCAACTTTCTTCTTTCAAGATTTTCATTTGTAAGCTTCACTGCCCCAGATCAAAAGGGGCAATGGTACAGCCTACCCCGACCAGGCCACATTGGTAAAAGCAAGAGCCTTCCAGTCCTGCAGAAGTTTCTCTGTTTACAAATGGGTACTCCGGGCTTCGGTTGTAGCCTGATGCCTCCGCTTGGTTCACACCATTTGCACTAGAGATAAGCACCATGTTAAGGAGGAATTTCGTTAGCCTTTGAGTTTAGTTTTAACCCAGTTCTGCTCTTTCTACAAATTCCAAAGTGAATGCCTTCTAAAGGGACTTGATGGGTTTTATTGGATCAAAGGCCCCTCTCATAATAAAGAAACCACACCGAGATTTCCTGAGTGTGTTATAAAAGAATGGGCTTCTAGCCAGCCCTGGTAGAATTACACAGCAAGAAAAACTGCCTTGGCCAATCGTGGTTTCTGAAAAGAGAGTGGTGATTCAGAGACGGTGTGTTAATTTTTCCGTCTCCCATTCTGACAATACAGAGAACCTTAAGCATGTGCTAAGAACTTCCGTCTTCTGCATCTCCTGAGTCAACACAAGACGCGCTGTATCCCAACTCTGTCTTCTCTTCTTTGGAAGAAATTCTTCACTCATTCCTCTGCAGCTCTGTTTCCGTGGCTGACTCTCTCATCCGGGCCGTCACCATCACACAGCCACTGATCACTGCCAGTCTCTCTGTCTCCTGTCCCCTTTCCCAATCTATCCTGAATCCTCAATCAATTAGTAAATAAATATTTATGGAGCATGTACCAGGTAATTGACATGATATCATGTCATAATTTTATCATATTACACTCCCGCTTATGAACTTAAAGCACCTCCCTATTGGCAAATTAATCAAATTAAGCCTCCTGCCAGGTTTCAGGGCCATCTATCATCTGATCGTCTGCCTCCCCTCCTGTGTGCCACTGCTTTCAGCAGGCTCCCTGCTCCTCACCAGCCACTCTCTCGTCACCTCCTACCTCTGGCCTCTCACCTTCCTGGCTGCTAGTTTTGCTGTCTGAACAACTTCCAGGTTCATCCATCATTTAGTTTCTATCCACTTTTCTAGGATTTGGTCAACTTGGATGCTTCCTCTGCCCAGTTAGCCTCACCTACCCCAACCCTCAGGTTTCTCCTTTCTCTGAACTCCAGTAACCCAATCCCTAAATTGCAATCAGCATCTCTGTGTGTCTTCTCTTAAAGGATGGCACAAATTGCATAACAAGCAAAAACAACTTAAAAAATCATCATCTATTTTAAATTTTACATAGGATGACTATGAAAAAGGTACCATTATCGTGATAACTGTTATTAGCATGCCCTCATAGTTGAGCAAAACAAAATTCAGGAATTTTAATGGATCTTTTTCCAAGAGCACTCCGTCAATGAGGGCTGAGATCCCATCCTAGCTTTCCAAAGCAAACCCAGGGCTTGTTCCCTGGACGATGCCAATGCCCAGGGGACCCTTATGATAAGGACTGGTGAAGATCATAGAGCCAGTTTTCTGATCCAGGTGAGCAAAGGGCCTTGAGGGAAAGTTTTAATGACTCGTTATTTGAGGCAAGAAGAGAATTCTGTGCTGACCACCTGAATAATCAACTTTCCTATCATGGGCACTGTCTGTCCCTGAGCCTCCAAACATTTCTCAAACCTTGACCAAAACTCGTCTTTGAAGACCCCACAGTCCTCCTGGTCACCAGGAAGCAGGAAAATCCCAGGTTCTCTATTTCAATCCCAGGCCTGAGCAGAAGGGAAGCCTGTGGGATACGTGCTGTATTTTGAGGTCCTGAATTGGGAAAGGCTCAGATGGACAGCTGAGGCTTGTTTGAAATTAAATAATAATAATAATAATAATAATAATAATAATAATAATAATAATAATTTGGTATGATTTCAAAAAAGATATCTACTTGCCAGTTCTGATAAGCCTGTGTGGGTGAAAATCAAACAGCTACAGCACCACCCCAAATCATCCTGGGTTCCCCCTCCCTGCTCGCTTACAAATCTCAGCAGGCGCCCAGGTGGAACCAACTCAAATTGTAGCTCATTAGCACAAAGGACTGGAAGTTTAGGGAAAGCTTGTGGTCAACAATGGTAATCTGGACTTTGGCAGGAGAAAGCGACCTTTCTCTCTTCCCTAAAACGAATGGCTGTTTGGGGCTGCGCGTCACCATGTTACCATTACTGGTTAATACGACCGCAGACAGAAGATGCAGCTGTGGCCCTGGGAACAGGCTCCACAGCCAGGCTGAACATAATCCCTCATGTAATGAAAAACCTATTTCTATTTCTGAGGCCTCACTACTCTTCATACTGAAGAGCCTTGCGCCTGTCACACGTTTATTGAAGCTTATTACTCATCTAGGCAGCGGGGCCCAGTTAGTATTTGGAATTATATTTTAAATCGCAATTTTTCTATTATTTATTTTAGGATTCCAAGGCTCTGGTGAAAGCATGTCAGTGTTATTCTTGATGCGCATTCAAAGGCATCAAAGCTTCGAATCAAAATTCTTTTCTATGTGGAGAATCTTTATGCACATGTAGAAAACCTTCCGTCAAGACGCCAGGGCAACCCTCTGTGCTGGAACCTAGGCTTCTGTGTGACCACGTGGCTCAGGGCAGAGCTTTTGAGCCTCTCAGTTCAGTATTACAGTAATCTTTCCTGGGCCACTAGCTTCAGTCCCCCCTCTCGTATCAGGCTCCTTTCTTTGGCTTTGAAGATAAATGGATAGAGTCTCTCAGGATGCCAGGGACAGGCCGTGAACAGATGGGCTAAAACTATAGCCTCATCATCCAGTGAAAAAATAAGAACCAGTTTAATTTAAGTCAGAGGATTTTTCTGAACTGACCATGAAGCCTGAGCTTCCGTTTATTCACGAGGCCAGTAGTGAGCGTGCGGTTCTGTCTTGTTCTATAGAAGCCAGTGGAAGTTATCATTCTGTCTAGGTATTCTCCTGGTTTCTTCTTTTATATTCCTAGGAGTGCACACACGCACACACACGTACATAGTCCACAGATGCAAATTATTATGTATGCATCCATACAACAGTTACTCAAGGGGGAATCTTATTCATGGATTTCCTTTCTCGTGCTTGCTTTGCTTTTTCTGGTTGTACTTAACTTATTTTTCCCTCTGCACAAACAATGTTCTCTGTCATTCAGGTGTGCAACTAACTTGGCCTATCACATGAATGAAAAAAATCAGCCCAAATTTGACAGCACTATTGCCATGATAGAAAGAATCTTTTCCATGTTTCTGCAGTTGAACCTTGTTACTTTTTATATTGAGAGTCTCTCTTTACATTTCCACCAAAACGGGTCCCACACCAATTCTTCCAATAGAATGCCTGTTGCCTGTCCATCCTGATAAGCCATCTTTGAAGGGTGTGACAATGACAAGAGACAATTCCTTCCACTCTGGCTATCTTCTCATTTAGCTGTTTTTTTTTTTTTTTTTTTTTTTTTTTTTGGTTATGTTGCTTTGTTTTGGGTTGCAAGGAGCCACGACATGGTAAAAGTTTTTGGGTAGGGGTGAGGCAGTAATAGGGTGACAAAGCATTATAAACATCATGGGCAAACTTAGCAAGGGCACTCAGGACGTGCAATGATAAAAAGAGCTTAGGCTTGGCTTTCGGGTGATCTCTGTATTATTAGTACTTTTTTGTGTAGTGACAGCATCCTGCCTGGGTGGGCTACACAGCTTGTTTAATAAATCCCTTAGTCATACAAACACAACAGGCAATTCTGTTTTCTTTCTTGGAGATAAATTTAGTCACAGATCTTTCTGTTGGTTCCTCTCTCCTATTTGCCTGACATTAAAGCAAGCCATCAGTATTTCATTACAATACGGCTATCACTTCAGGTCAGTTGACCTTTCCAAAAGGCTTAATTCCTGTCAGTTTGGAAGGGAAGAATAAAATGCTATGTAATCAGCATTCACATCCTCATGAAAGAAATAGAGACATTTCCTCCCAGACAGGGCAAGCCATGAGACCTTAAGCAGCACCTTCACCCCAACGACCTTCTAAAGAGAGCGCCAAGGGTGGAGGTAGAGCAGGGGTGGGGACAAGAGTCCAGAAGAGCTGCAGATCAACAGACCAGTGAATATTTAAAAAGCACAAAATGAAATTAACTGTATTGTGGGCTTAATATTATGTATATGACTTTTAAAAAATTAAACTTGACAGAGGAGGGTAAATACGGACTTCCCCTAATGATATATATAGGTGGAATGTATATAGAGTAGAAGGAGGGAGGGAACAGAAACAGTGGCTTTCACATATATGCAAATGCAGACAAACATTGTGATAAAGTAAACCTTTGGAAGCTGGGTGGAAGCTGGTATCAAATCTGACTATGGCTAGACCACCCTGAATGTGTCTGATCTCATCTGCAAGTCAAACCAGATCTATCAGTCAAATTATTTCACGAAGATGTGAACGAATGACCAGGTGTGGTGGTGCATGCCTATAATCTCAGCAACTTGAGAGGCTGAGATGTGAGGATCTCAAGTTCAAGACCAGCCTCAGCAACTTACTGAGGCCTAGCAACTCAATGAGACCCTGTCTCAAATAAAAAATGAAAAAGGGCTGGGGATATAGCTCAGTGGTTAAGTGCCCCCTGGAATTAATCTCCAGTACTGGAAAAAAAAAAGTGGGAAAAATGTGAAAAAAAATAAGGAGGAAATAGAGGAAAGTTGGGTAATGATTGCCAAAGAACAGTTAGGAGAAATCAGTTCCAGTGTTCTACAACACAGCAGTGACTATAGTTTTTTTTTTTTTTGTCTTTATACATGTACTTTGTTACAGCAGTGACTAGAGTTAACAACAATTTAGGATATATTTTATAAAGAACTAAAAGATGGAGGGAATTTCAAGATAACTGGCAAAAAGAAATGGTTAAACTTTTAAGGAAGTGGAAATGCTCATGGCCCTCATTTGATCAAGACACACTGACATACATATATTGAATCATCACAGTGCATTCCATAAACATGACTAATTATTAGGTACCTATTAAAACATTTTTTAAACTACAGAAATTTAAAAAAAGTTTCTGCGCAGAACATTCAGAGCAGGGTGTGTGGAATGTGAGTGTGTGTTTGTGAGAGCATGCACGCATCATTTGCACGTAACCCCAAAGGCAGCTGACCTACTTTCTCTCTTCCACCAGTCCACCCTTCCATCCCTCCCAGCACCAGCCATGAGCAGGGTAAGGAGTGAGTTGCTATAAATTTGAACATATCCACATCCAAACTAGACCAGGACACACCCTCTGTGGATTGACAGACTATACTAAATGCTGGAAGTTCATAAATCCACTGAATTCTATTGGGAGCTAAAACTGTAAGGAAATCTCAGGTATCTCTTCTGGACCTTCCATTATGCCTGAAGACAGGCAAGAAAAGACAGGCAAAGGATCTGGCATAAAACAATTCTCTTCCCTCATGTAGATTTTTGAACAGGGTTGAAAATAAGATAAATTGCTTTCTGGCTTCCTGGATCTTTCCATTGACAACACATTTGAAGGCGACAGAGATCTGAAACCTCCCACTTTTGGTGCTCCCCTGGGAATCTACCACCACATTCATTCTTTCCACCTTCTTACATCATTTTTGTTAGCAACGATTCTGGCTGGATTACACAGATATCAATTAGACACCACAGAAGATAAACCACCCCTAGTGCAAAACGATTTTGTAGGATGAGTTATTTTTAGAGGACCCCCCCTTCATAACAAGTTGGGAATACAGATTGATGTTCAACATTAGACACATTATTCTCATCTATTAGGCAAGAACCTGCTGTGTCTATAAACACAATCTCTTTTATCGTGGTAGCTTTCGGTTTATTTGGATAGATGTTGAGCTGTCCACTGTCGTTTATCTAAGTAGTTCACGAGTGAACCAAAAGTTTAATGATGTAAGATGAGGTAATGAAACATCGCCTTTGAGCAATTCTCAATAATTGCCTTTCATCTTATTATCTTGGTTGGACTTACTGGTTCCAGAAATTGTGTGGAAGATTACATGTAATTTGGTACTCTGGGTGTCAACACCCTCCCCATACTTTGGTCTTCTAATTGGTCCACATTTTATCCTGCTTGCTGTATGGCATTTCATAGTTTGCGTTGCTAGCTAATGTTTCTGATTTTTCTATTCACGGAGTCTGTGTCTTTTTCTTATGTATCAATTTCCTTCCATCCTTTTGGGTACTAATTCTTCTTCCTCTGGTCCTTGACTCTTCACTGCTTTGGTCCCATGATATGTAAGTTAATAACAAGGCGGCTTAATTTTTTTTTTTTTTTACAGTTTTTATAGTGGATTTGGGAGGAGATAATGTCTTCATTGATAAAAACAGACTGGATAAAAACAGACACAAGGGGCTGGGGATGTGGCTCAAGCAGTAGCGCGCTCGCCTCGCATGCGTGCGGCCCGGGTTCGATCCTCAGCACCACATACAAACAAAGATGTTGTGTCCGCCGAGAACTAAAAAATAAATATTAAAAATTCTCTCTCTCTCTCTCTCTCTCTCTCTCTCACTCTCTCTCCTCTCTCACTCTCTCAAAAAAAAAAAAAGTCTGGCTTTAAAAAAAAAAAGACACAAAAAATGACCTCGATTTCTTATTGCACAATGGTTAGACCACTCCACATTTCTAGAAGAGGAAATAAAAAGGGAAATGACCATTGATTCATACCAATGAGTTAATAAAAAGCTTTGCAGTACAAGAACCTGTTTCCTGATGGTCCTGGGAAAAATAAAACTCAGATGCCTTTTATCACCATTTTGTGCCTGATTAGCAGTGTGGCTCCAGTCACTTATGCAAAATATATAACTTACTCCAGGAACTTTAAAGTTTCCCATTAACTATATTATTTTATGGGGTTGCTCATTAGACTCTAGGTCCAGGAAAAATTTTCAAGTAAAAATGTCCTAGATTCTGAGGCTGGTCAGCAGATTCCAGCACACCATCTAACTGGCCAATCACTCAGTAAAATAGAATCCTTTGCCCAATGGAAAAGCAAGAGCTTCATATACATAAGGCTATACATATAATTTTAATACAGCTTAAATTAATTAACATAAAATTAATAATACATAAAATTAACACACAAAGTTACAAGAATTTTTTTTTTCTAAAGAAAAAAGAGTAACCCAGAATTCTCTTGAGATTTAGGGAGGCTGCATATCTTCTTATTAAAAGAAAATTTAAACACACATACTCTAAATTTAGCGAATGCCCCAGAAGTCTGTGTTGATAAAATTTGGGGCAGAAGACAGCCTTAAAACCAGTTTTGAAAATGCATCTTATTTAAAGACACTCTGAACTTCCTTGAGAGATGTCATTGTGTTTATTACAGCCTGAAGATCAGGAAGCATTGACCATCCTGACCCTTCTTTCTCCCTGTGGAATGTAGGCAAGTCTTGTCTGAACTTCATTAATGTGACTTTAAAGTGCTTGTGGTGTAATACAAGTAAGCAAACGGAGAGGGTTGCATCATAACTGCAAAGGAAAAAGCAAGGTAATACGCCCTCTTCTCTAAAGATCCCAGTCCTTAGGGAGAGCCGAACATGTTTGCACAAAGTCTCCCACAAATGACCTAACCAGACTGAAAACCCATCCCAAGGGAAGGTCCTCCCCTCACAGCTGTGAAGAAAATCATGATGAAAGAAATGCAGAGATTGGTGGCAAAGCCTCTCTCCTCCCTTATCACCCACAGCTGCTTTATTATTATTATTATTATTATTATTATTATTATTATTATTATTATTATTATTATTTTAAATAATGTGTCAGAAAGATGATATGTATTAAGTATCTCATAAATGTCTTTCTGGTTTCCAGAAGGGAGGACAATAGTTTTTTTCAGCAAAGGTCTTATCCAACCAACATGCAAATGTGATGCTGTTATATTTTCTGATACATTCTGATATTTATTTATTTATTTAAGGCCAGAAGGTGGATAATGTAAAAACCAAAAATGAACAGAACCTGCAATGTATAATCCTCCTTTTATGGTAATATTAAATGTGTCAAGAGAGTTGATGGACTTTTGTAATGCAGTGGACCTTATTAGAAGATATCAATATAATAAATGATTTCTTTGATAAGAAAAGGGCTAGGGAAAACTTCTGGGTGTCTACTCATGATAATCAAAATATGAATTTTCCAGAGAGGAATTTTCACTGGAGAATGTGATGAAGTCTGGCTTAAGGTGACCTTAAGAGAAAAGTGTATGTTTTAGAAGTTTCCTTTGGATCACATTTCTGTCATAGGAAGTTATATAGCTACGAAGGGCATTTCAGAGCACAAAAGATCCTGCATGGCTTGAGTACATGGACCTAATTCACCATATAATAGTTCTTTTCTCTCCTTGGTGCTTTGTAGTGAATGCTTTCATTTCTTAGCACATCCTCATTTACAGAGAAACAGCCAACAGACTTTCAGATTTATGCCATTATTTGCTTCTTCACCTTGAACTCCAACTGAATTCTGCTACACTTTTGCACTGCGAGTGCCAAACGGTGGCTGTCTGCCAGAAGCAAACACTTCCTAGCTCCACCGAGAAACTTCTCTCCATTTCAGGGAATCACAGATTCCTGCTAGCAGGCTCAAATGTGGTGCTTGCACCCCCCTCTCACTGTTCCTTCGCCTAAATGCTTTCTAACTTGGAAATGCAACTTGGGAACAGGGGCAATTACAACATAAGGGAATTAGAAACTTCCCTTTATGTTGGGGAACAGGTGGAACTTGGGATCATGGATTTTTGGTACTTGGAAAAGAGCTTCCACAAAGGATCCAATACAGACCTAATCCTAATCAGCATGCATTAATTCAACAAATATCTCTGTTTCTTGTGATGTGCTAGGAAGTGCCAGTCATGACTTTGGAGATAACAGTGGTCCCAAACTTTGGTTATTCTTCTCATTGTACACAGTCTAAAAGTATAATAGCTAACACAGTTTTCACAATAGCTTTATTTAGTTGAGCTTCTACTGTGTGCCAGGTCCCATCATGTCCCAATGATTCTAAGAATCAGATTTTTTTTTTTCATATTTTCACATGTCTGAATCTGAAATCAGAATTCATCTTAAAATTGGTGTGTCTTACACAAGGGTTATGTGGCCATGAACCTACTTATTCACATGGTTATATGAATCCTAGTGATCTCTGTCTCTTTTCCAATATACAAAATAAAATTATAAATGTGAGGTGACAGTATCATAGTTTAACTTATAGTTTTTCCCCTTAGGGATGCATATAATCATGACACTTTTCATAACTGCTATATATTGTATTTGAAGAAATATGTATGTTTCTATCATTTCAATGAGCACTACTTGGAATCATCTTTACAAAGTAGGAGTTTTCCACATATTATTGGTTGAGAAACTAAGCTGCAGAGAAATTAAATAGTCACTTGGGTTTTATATGGTCTATGGGTCAGAATTTGAACCAGGCCTCTCAGACACCCAAGTCCAATATGTGGTTCCTCTCATATCAGTCTGCTTGTCTGTTAACCAAGGCAGGGCGATAACCCCTGAAACAGTGTTACAAATAAAATGTGGAATGAAGCAAGCTTTATTGACACATTAGAAACAACACCCAGAATCTGAAACCATGAAGTAAACACACACAAAAAAAAATGAATGAGCGAAAGACTGAGGAAATGGGAACATGAAAACTGTTGGTAGAATCTGAAGGGTCTGTAGGCCTAGTAATCACTGTAAGGGGCCCGGTTAAAAAAAAAGGTATAGCTTAGTAGTTGAGTGCCTGCCCAGCATTTTTGAGGCCCTGGGTTTCATCCCCAGCACTGTAGAAACAAAACCAAAACCCAAATGGGTTTTTGGAGAAATTGACAAGGACGTGACCACATCCTATCATGACTTCCAGACTGCTGACTGCTAAAGAGATAATTATGCAGAGAAGAAGTTTAGGATAAGGTCTCAAATTGCACTTCAAAGGATAGCAGGAAGGGACCTCTCCTGTGTTACTCACACATACTAGTGGAGGCACAAAGTCCTGGGCCTGCCAAAGGTGACCATTTCATTTCCTTATGGCCCTAGAGGCCCGTTAAGATGCTCTGCAAAGTCAGGACCTGAAATTGCTTCTGTGTTCTCCTTCCCAGCACTTTCCTGCGAGGTAGGCAGACCCTGCTTTGGTTGACTCCCTTGACTTTGGGCAGGGGTCTCAGGGAGGGAAGTTCAGGCACCTGTCTTAGCTATTGCCCATCCAGAAGCATTTCCAGCTCTCCAAATTACTCAAATCTGTTTTTATAAGAGGCCACATCCTTTTCTAAGGCAGAAGTTGTCTTTGCTCAGTATCAAACACGTGGTACCAGTGTGGCCACATGGCTACTGGGGGATGAAGACCCAGCTAATGAACGACTTTCTCTCTCTCTGTAAACAGACCCTCTGAAATCAAGTGTGCAGCTATGAGACAGCAGCCCCAGTGCCAAGATTCATGGGTGTGGAAGCTCTGGCAGGAGGTATCATAGGAGCATATTAGCACATCTGTAAGATAAAAATGTCTCCTACTAACTTCTGAACACACAATATAAATGGGTCTCCTGACTAATGTGTGGGCAGTTCTTTCTGTTGCACCATCTGGGGCCAGAGAGTTAGGTGGAAATGTTATTTCCTCGACTGTTTGGATGAATCATTAGCATTCTGCTCTTTAGACAATGGGAGGTAAATACACAATCTAGAATTCACACAGGAGGGGAAGTTTATCATCTCTCCAGATAGTCCAAGGGCAGCGAGACTGAATGAGGCCAACGTTCTCCCCAGACTGTGCCCTCACCAACGCTGCCAGGCAGGTATGTCACTCTTACTTTCTGTCGCTTCCTGTACGTTTTCCCCAAACCTGTTCTGTTCTGTGAGATGAGAATACACAAAATAGCAGCCAAGAACGCGGGATTCATCAGCGTGAGTCTCAACATATCAATTTTCAAGCATAGCAACTTTAAACACATGGTAGTCTCTTCGTTTCCATAGAAAATAATCTCTCATTGTTTTCAAAAGAAACTGAAAGCACCCCAAATTACCACGCTCTTAACTTCCTGACATGTTGACGGCCGCGTTCTGCACAGATCAAAGTCAGAGTGGCAGAAGACTGAGCGCAGAGCAGCTTACTTAAAACCTGGTAGTTCAGACTTGGCAGAAATTACTGCACTGAAGAAAGGCAAGGTGATTTTCTAATACATATATATGTATCTTAGTTTGGCAGAGATCTGAGGAGCTCAAAACTAATTTACGATGACATAAATGCTCTTATCCTCCTCTCTGCCCTCTTCCCTTCCCAACCTCATGGACAGCCTTGTTAGAGGGAATCTCGGGGCAGGGTACCCATTGTTTCTGACTCAGGGGTGACAGTCTGAGCTCTGTGTCAACATGTGGCTTCTCACTTAGAAGTTCCAGGAGGAGCTGGACTTACTCAGACGTTGGAAGCATCTTTCTTCCCTGACGTGAAGTAGCCCTGTTAAAACTTCTATGCCTTTTAAGGAAATGAGACCTGGTCAATGCTAACCTAAGATGACAAGGTGATGATGTAATTCAGTGGCCCAGGAGTGTCACAACCTGTTGGAAAACCTCAATGAAGATGGCATGAGGCACACTGAGGAGGTTGTAAAAACAGGAAATGGATTTGCAGAGGAACCTGGGGTAACCGAGTTTGAGGACTATTGATTTGTGTGGCAAAGGGGCTACACCATCCCACTCTGGGGATGATGGAGCGCGTTTCAGGCTGTCTAGTTACAGCTATAGTGTCAGGAGGGAATAGTCCATCTTGCAGAAAGATTTTAAGTGTAGAGAGATGTGGCTTGCTTTTCTTACTTTTAAATTTGGGCCAGAAAGTCAGATGCAATTATTTATCACAAAATAGGATGTCAGTATCAGAAAACACCAACTGCTTGCTTTATTGATAGTGGACATATGGGTGTACTCTTAGCAGCAAGTAGTGTTTTCAAGCAGGTGGAAAGACCCTGAAAGATAATCTTAGGAGGTGAGCACTGATAGAATCAAAGGGGTTGACAACTAGGGCCTTTTTATGAACCAAATCCAATTTGCCACCTGTTTTATATGGCATGTGACCTAAGGGATGGTTTTACATTTTTAAATGACTGAAAAAGATCAAGAGAAGCATATTTTATGATAGATGAAAATTACATAAAATTCAGATTTCAGTGTCCATAATTAAAGTCTTGACTGTCTGTTTACACGCTTCTATGGCTGCATTTGAGTCACCATGGTAGAGTAGAGTAGTCATGACAGAGACTGACTGTTCCACTGAGCACAGAGTTTCTATTGTCTGGCTTTTAATAGCAAAAGATTGCTGAGCCCCATAACAGAAGGTTTTGGAGAAGGCAGACAGGTTGGAGATGGAGGAGGAGGTAGGATTTCTCTCTACTGTGCCAGAGCTGATTTGGGAAGGATAGGGAGCAACTATTCTCTTGCCAATGAGGACAGGACTAGATAAGTTGAGTTAGTGCTCCAAGAGGGCCCACTGAGGTTTCATACAATATTTGAGGAACCAGCTAGCCACAGTCTTCAGAGAGTAATTAAAGAAGTGTAAACTGGGTATCAGGAGACTAGAGAGACTGAGTTTAGGAGATCAGAGGACCTCACCTTGGTCCTGCAACTAAACAACCACAGGACTAGTCTCTCTGGGTCTCTATAGCAATGCTTAGCAAAGGAGCATCATGTGCCAACTTTATTTTCTACTTAGAGTATATGTTGGTGACTGGGATCATGATTTAAGTGTACTAGTTATAAAAAAGTGCTTTAAATACTTCTAATTTGAAGCAGGGAGAAGGTTCTATCAAACTAGTTACTATTATGTATACATGAAGATATAAACACAGTATATCTGACATACACAGCAGGGGAGAAAATCTACCTAGTTATATGATCCAGAAACGTAGGGTTATGACTTCTGGCACTGCACATAATGACAGAGTTTGAGGTGCCAAGGAAGAAAGACAACTTCCCAAGAAAATGCTCTCTTGCGTTCCCCTCAAATTCCCTGGAACCTGTATGCTCTAGGATCTGTTGGCACCAGGGGCTGTGACATGCACAGTGGTCCCGTGGTGGCTCACATAGCTTTTCAGAGTATTTTATTCTGGGGTGTTTTATACATTGGGAGAATCTGGAACAGAGAGGGTCTAATGGAATTACCTATCATTAAAGTTCTCTCACCCTGGTTACATGAGCTGGACAAGGGGATCTTTCCCAAGTGGGTGAGGCCCACGTGTTCTGATTTGCACAAAGGCTGCCATTTGGCTTTTTATACCCACCCACACGCCTGGCCACAGAGAACTTGTCATGGGGCTGAGCTATTCCGAATTGCTTGCTTCTGAAAAGCCTTCTCTCTATGGGTTTGAACATGCAAGGAAGATAATTTGACGTATTTGTCACAGTGCCTGGCAGGGCTGAACCCACTACCTGTCCATAAATGTCCTGAGGTGGTTGCTTCAATTTCAGGACCTGTCATGTTCTCGTGGAATATGGCGTCATATGTGAACCAGGATGGATTCAGGTCTTCAAAGCTCCAGTCTCTCCAACAGAGGGCCCTTGGTTTTCCTGTTATCTTTCTGTTCCTCCTCAGTACCTTGTTTTTTTATTTTTTGGCAGACACAATCACTAGTGGCTCCCACCAGCACTTTCCCCTGTGTTTGCAATGCACTGTTTATGCCCCCGCAGCTTTGTAATTAATAATATACTGCTTTTCATCTTCAAAGTGATTTATACACATTAATTAATCCTCACCATACTTCAGAGTTTCTGCACGTAAATAACCATCATGCCCCTGTGCTGCATGTAGGAAACCAAGACTTAGGAAGGCAAACAACTTCATCAGGCTAAGGAGAAAGGGATTGCCAGGGCCAAGATCACCACTGAGGATCCTGACCCCTCACCTGGCTTGCAGGCCTATGGTCATCTCTGGAGAGGAGCTGAGATAGTCCTGCACCCCCACATTCACTGTGGGGTCAATTGGCCCATGACATCATTCCTTTTGAGTCATCAACTATTTTTCAATTCTCCAGGGTCAAAGCATAATCTTACCTAAAGTATACATAACAGGAAGTGACAGATTATAAACTAATAAACCATCTAAGATGCTCAGGTCCAGCTTCCAGTAGCCTCCAGACTGAAGATAAATATGTTTCCTAATCCATCATTTACAAGTTATACACCCGATTAAAACATTAAACTCGCACTATACGGCTTCCCATTTATATGATTGCCCTTACAGAAAGCTATTATATTTTAACTATCAAGCTCAATAAGTCAGGCCGTAGCCATCTATCTCCTTCCTGCAAGAGAAGTAGGAGAGACACTGGGGATATTCTTGGCAGCGGCAGGCAGGGCCTCGATTTCTGTATCTGGGCTCCCCATGGTGCTCACCAGCCCAGCAGAACATTAAGCTGGAGAAGTGAACACATGGACCTTTTTGAAGTGCCTGACAGAAAGCCAGATCATGGAAAGAACCCGAAGGCACATTGAATTCGCTTCCACCAAGGCCCTGAACAGCTGCCTGGGGAATCACACAAAACTCCCTCCAACAACACAAAAGATTCTAATCCAGTGATCCAGGAGGTTGCAGACCTCCTTCCCCCTCAGGTCAACCCACCACTCCACACTTCATCAAGAGGTAAGTGAGAAGCAGACATGACTTGAAGTCAAGGGTTCCGGGGGCATCAGACCTCAGTCCCCACGTTGAACGGAGGTTCAGAGCACCACGGCTTTTTCCAGGACCCAGGTTAAGTGTAGCCACTTTGGTTGGAGTGTCCCTTTTCTCTCTTTTGGAGGACATTCCTTAGAAGCTCAACTGGTAAGGGATATAAATGCTTATTTTTCCACATTAAGACAAGCTCAGCGGTATTATAAAAGAGCGTAAAAAATGTACATTGATTTTTTTTTTTTGTCTTGTGTTGGTCTGCTTCGAGCAAGGCCCCAGATTTCTGGGAATGCACAGATATACTCCTTTGCCATCAGGCGAGCTGAGGTCGAATGGACTGGAACATTCTGCACCAGTTTCTTTCTCTGGCAGGCACCAGGCTGGGCTGCCTGGGGAAGAAGGAAGTGTAGGAGTCCCACAGTCCCCTCACCATACTTCAGAGTGCGGGGGGTGTTTGTGTTGGGGCGAGAGGCAAGGCCTGCACCGTCAGTGTTGCCCTGCCTTATCTCCTCGATGGGAGGAGTTGGAGCATGCCTGTTGAGAACTGTTTTGGAGTCAGCCTCTTTTAGCTGGTGTTTTATAGGTTTGCTTTGCACCATGGCACAGCCAACCCGGGAGCTCATAGCTCATAGCTGCCCTGAAACCAAGCCAGAATCATCGAGTGTTTCAAATAAACTTCAACAAACGTCACCACGGCCTCTGCCTGGGCCAGGAGATGTGCCATTGGCAAGCGCAGCTGACAGAGCAGCCGCACTGGGGCTCTTTGTCAGGGCCAGGAGCTGCGAGCAGGCTCTGTGTCCAGCCTGGGATGTTCATATGCATGTGGCACTCTGCCCCTTGGATCTCAGCATCTGCTGCCTTCCGGGGTTGCATGGATCCACCCATGGATGCAAACCAATATCCCTGGCATGGGAAGAGCAGTGCCCCAGCAACTTCACAGATCTGCTACCTTAAGTCAGGCACCGAGTCACCAGGGACATGAGAGCTGAACCAGATTCAGGTTCAGCAGCACATGATGAGATGAGAATTGAAGCTCAGGGACAGGGATGTGGGCAAGGGTATCTCTGAGTGACTTGATTCTGTACAAAGACCTGGTTGCATGCTTTGGCCACTCCATCTTATTTCTGTTCCACAGCTCTGGAAATAAGCTAGCTAGTTTGGCTTTCGCTGTGATCAGGATGCTGTCAGGCAGGACAGACCAACCACTATTCTCCTTCTATTCAGTTTCTGGGTAAAGTCAATCCACACTGTGTGCATTTCAGAGCACAGACCAGGAATAAAACTCAGTGACAGAGAAGTCTAGAAGGCTACTCTGGGTAGCAGAAATGACAACTCTCCTTTCATCGGCAGGAAAGGATACAGCGAGGGTACTTAATTCCACTTCTGATAGATGTCATCTGAATCATGAAGGAGAAACTCATCAGATTTAAGTGGATCCCAGGAGGCAAAACATCACCCGCATCCATCACTCCTCATCAGGCCTCTTAGAAGCCCACAAGCGAACTGGACGGACAACAGAGGGCCTCTCCATGCGCAAGGCCACAGCCTCTCCCCCACCATCTCACCACCAGGAAAGGCGACCGAGGCTGCCTCGACTTACCTATGAAATATGCTAGCAAGATGGCCAGGAGGAGGGCCGCGGCAATGGCGGACAGGGCGGCGCATTTCCAGCTGCAGTACTTGGAGGGCTTCTTCAGCTTGAAGGCCTTCCTGGAGAAGGTATTCCTGGGCAGCAGGCGGGGCGGGGGCGTGTAAACGGTTCCTGAGGTCAAGGGGTATCCTGGAGAGGAGCTGCTAAACAGGGGGGTGCTTCCCGAGGAGGTCTTAAAGAGGAAGTGCCTGTCAAGAAAAAGGGAGAGAGTCAGCGTGGCCCTGGACAGCTGGGCCTTGCCCTCTGATTCACACGATCCCAGTGCTAAAGAGCTACCCCCACTTTAGGACAAGGGGCACACATTACACTGGGCAATGATGTGGGTTGTCTATAAACTTGCATGATTTCATATTTCCATAAAGGCACCGAGATTATATTTTCTGCAACAACCTTGCAAAGCAGTCAAAGCAAATAGGAAAACTGAATTATTGTCTCTCTCTTAGAAATGCTGCTGCTGCTGCTGCTGAGTGTTATCACATCTTAAATGCCTACTTTATATATATATATTTTAGTACCAGGGATTGAACTCAGGGGCACTCAACCACTGAGCCACATCCCCAGCCCTATTTTGTGTTTTATTTAGAGACAGGGTCTTGCTGGGTTGCTTAGCGCCTTGCCATTGCTGAGGCTGGCTTCAAACTCGAGATCCTCCTGTCTCAGCCTCCCCAGCCGCTGGGATTACAGGCATGCACCACCATGCCCGGCAGATGCCTACTATTGAAAGGCACTTGAAATACCATTATCACCGGTATTTATAAACTAAATATTATCAATCAAGAGTCTGAGGATTTTAACCCAGCGTTGTGTCTTTCCATAAAACCCATGCTCTTAAATATCACCCTGAACTTTCTCTTTCTACTCTTTCTCTTACGTCTTCCTTTCCAGTTTACTCAGCTGCAGTTCTACGATTTCTAAGATTTCAAAACATTAATGTAGGTATTTCCTTTTTCTTTCTATTTTTAACAGATGCAGTTCTATTTACCAATTCTGTGACCCACCACCGCTCTGGGACCCTCCGTCTCCTCCCTGAAGAGTGGGGGTAACAAGAGCCGAGGAACTCAGAGATTGACACAGGTCACATAGGAGGAGCCCTTCACCAAGGCTGCTCCTGGGAAGTGCCCTGTCCATCACAAGTAGTTTCTATTATTAATTTTTCAGAGCGATGTAAGAAGCCTGAATGGCGAGTTCTAGTTTACAGCTGGACCAATGTCAAACCCACAGCTGAAGAGCTTCTGAATCACCAAACAATAGCCCACTGCCTGATGATGCAGTTGGAACGCGGGCACAGCAGAAAGTTTGGGGTCTGGAAAAACTCTGGGAATGGGGTTAGAATCCCATCAGATTTATTTCTTGGACCATTCTTTAAAAGTGGGTCATGAACACAGGAAATCAAATGAAAACAAAGGAATCACAAGGGATTGCAAGGGATCACTCTAAGTGTTTTTAAATACACAAAACCCAACCCTCATCCCTCCAGGATCCTACCCATATCTATGGCTTCAGCTCTCAAGGATACATCCAAAGTCTCCATTTCTGGATGGACCTTCTCCTGGACCTCAGACCCACATTCCTCTTGTGTATCTCATGGTCCATGTTCCAAGTCACAACCAAACTCAGACTAGTCTCCTTCTCCTCCCCCAAACCCACTCCTCCTGGCTCCGGGCCCTCCCAGTGACATGAGAACAACATCCCCTCTGCCTCACCGTCTCCCTTCCAGCCCGTGAAAGAATCCCATCAACCTCTCCCACCAATCCTCCCCTTTAACTTCTGCTTTTCTTTTCCCCAAACCACAAATGACGCTGTGCTCTGGCTTACAGATCCCTGGTCACCAGCCAGTTCCTGAAAGAGGACACCTAAATTTCAGTATGGGACCAGATGTCCACAGTCACGACCCAACTTTTCACCCTTGTCTCTAACCTGGTGCTTCCAGCTCCAGCCACCAGAGACGCATCCTCACAAGCCTGCTCGTGCTGCGTGTCTCTGCAAATGCTATGGAAGATTCTTCCGAATGGCTTTTGTTATCCTTCCCCACTGAACCCAACCTAGCCAGCTCCAACTCACCTTCCAGCTACCTGCCTGGGAAGCCCATTCCAACATCCCTTACATTGCTTTGAGCACTGAGTTCATTCATATACTTGAGGATGTACCTTCCTAAAATGTTTTCCCTCTGCTAGAACGTCAACTCCTGGGCACTGGTACTGGTAGATATTACTCTGGATATCTCCAGAGTCTACAACACTAGTGCCTGGATGGCAGTCTTATTTGTGGAAGATTGAATAAATCGAAAATAGAAATGTTTTAGCAAGAAAAGAGCAACAAAATGAAGACTACGATGTTCAGGCCAACTGGAATGCTGTTTCTAATGCATTCATTTATAGGAAAAGTGGACGGAGGTGACTGCTACATCTTACATGTGAGGTTGCTTTCTGAGATCCTAAAATTGTTATAATCCAGTCTATTCTCCATAGTTCCTTCTAAAAAGGAAGTCATATCATATATCACCAGCCTCTCTCCCCATCATCCCCCCAAAGGCTTCCAATATCACTAAGAATGAAATCAGAAGTCTTTCTCATGGCCTACAGCACTCTGTGTGATCTGCTCTCAGGCTGCCTTCCCAATGACTCTTTTAACATTCTTAGCCTCCCTTGTTCCATCTGTCACACTTATCCTTTTGCTAGTCTTCATCGGCTCACATCTTCCTGCCCCAGGGCCTTTGTACATGGTGTTCTCTCTGCCTGGAAATATCTACAAAGCTTGTTGCTCTACGCTATTCAACTCTGCTCCAATATCACTTTCTCAGAGAGATCTTCCCTAGCCCCTTTCATTCACTGTTACTCTGTTACCCAACATAACTGCCTTTATTTATCTTCCTTATATGACATATATGTGCATATATGTATATTACTTACTGCTTTTCTCCATTATTAGAGCTGAATTTCTATAAAGTGTTCAAATAATGAGGTGTTTTGCCTGATTTGTTCTATGCTGAGTTCTAACACAACAGAGCATGGCACACAGTGGGCGCTTAATGAATCTCTGATGAAATAAGTACTTACAACTTTTCACAAGGTTAAAATGATACTACAATGATAGTACTTTGACCATTTTAAAATGTTAAAATTAAAGTTTCTTCAGATTATGCTCTCCAAATACCTGCTCTCGCATCACTGGAGTGCTCTCTGTTAAAAAAGGACAAACTCAGCTGGGTGGGGGTTGCACGCGTAATCCCAGCTACTCAGGAGGCTGAGGTAGGAGAATCCCAAATACCAGAAGAGGCTGGGCAACTTTTAAGAACCTGGCTCAAAATACAATAAAAAAAGAGCTGGGAATATAGCTTAGTTACAGAGCACTTCCTGGGCATTGGAGAGATTCTGGGTTCAATTCCCAGCACAAAACAAAACAACAACAAAACAAATTTCAGAGCTCCATCTGGACCTGAAGATGGAGTTCGCTAGTATATGATCAATAAGGTCTCCAGGTAATTCTAGTGCCTAATAGAGTTTAAGAAGCTATTTTTTTGTTAGATTATTAGTAGGCATATTTTTTTTTACACACAAGTCTCAGGTGAAGTATCATGAAGTCTCCAACTTTCAAAATGATTCAGCAAGAAGATTTGTCTATCAAGCAAATCTGCTGAAATGATAGCAGTTGTTGAAACTAGGTGGCTATTCTTTCATTGCATTATTCTTCCAACTTTTCTATCTGCTTGAAACTTTTCCTAAGAATGCTGAAAAAAAAAATGGCAAGCTTTGATTCTTCCAAGGATTGCAGTTACACACTGAAGGAAAAGTATAAAATAGAATAAAATAAAGAACCCACAGGCAATGATCTGGCCAAATGGTCACAGGGAGGATGCAGAAGGCTTAGGAGATTTCTCCTGATTTTTCCATGAACTTGCTATTAAGACAGCTTCCCCCACCCCCCCGAGGGGGGCTGCTCAGTGTGTTCCCGGGAATCATTTGTGCTGCCCCCACTGAACTTCTTCCCCGCGGTGGGTCATGGAAGTTGCTCAGCTCAGGACTCCAGGCATCAGCAAAAAATGTGTAGTTTCCAAATGCACTTGACATTTTTTCAAGCACAACTCAATTGCTCTCAGAATTGGCCACTTGTGCCTCGGAAAGGAAAGGCAAATGAGGGGCCCCAAAGTGCTGTCCTTGGAGTTTGCTAACACTTCAAGAGATCCAGAAAACCAGCCCTTGATGTTTTACAGAAAAGAAAAGAGGAGTTTGAGCACTTCTTGCCCTTCCTAGCCTCCTGGGGATCGGGGCTTAAATCCAGCACCAGCTCCCGTGCTGGTCACTGGTGAGGGGCTCAGAATTGGAGAGTGAGCTTGAAAGAGGATGGTCCCTCCAGGCGCACGGCTCTCTGGATCCTGGCATCTGGTCAGTTCTTCAGATCATCACCCCACCCTACACTATCAGTCTTTTTGGTCAATGTCACCACTTGACCATTTAATAAAAAACGGAGACAGCCTTCCAGATGTGCTCCCAGGTGCTTCACAGGACAGCCCAAATGGGCAGCAGAGGCAGAATCTTGGTAAACCAAGGCTGCTGTTCCAAATTGGCTTAGAAAATTAAGGGCATACATTAAACAACCGTGGAGGATTTTAAAAAGGCAGCCTAACAAATGAAAAACCCAGACAGAGCATCCATGCAAGAAGGGCCCCACCGATTCAAAGTGCTGTGAATTTTTATTTTATTCTGATGATACCGACGGAGCTTGACTAATCTACAGCGGAGTATAAGAAGCCGTGGCTGCCTCTCTGAGCCTCCAACGAGGGATTTCTTCTCCTTTCTTTCTTCTTCCTCCCTTCCTTCCTTCTCTTTGTCAATTGCAAGTAAGCTCAGTCATTAACCTCCAAGTCGACCAAAGCAACAAAGAAACCCATAAACGCCTTTAACAACCAAGTTCCATTTTCCAGCTTGCAACCAACCTGTAGGATCCTAAGAGGAGTTTCCCCTTTTTCCTGTTGGTCTGGCTTTATTCCCAGGGGGAAATCCTAGCAGGGCAGCAAAACAGAAATGTACTACACAAATAATTGTGCTGCCTCCACTCCAAAGGTCAAGACTATCCCCCCTGCCACCCCTCCATCCCATCATCACGTGGACCACTCAGTTAGCTGGAACAACTGTGACTATGACCCACAGTGCAGATGTGTTGCTCTGCTCTGCTTTCCAAGTCTGTGGCAGCAAGTGCTTCTGGGAGCCCAGCAAAATTCTTCAGTGGTTCCAACACTGCACCAAGTACCAAAGTGCAGCTCTGGCTTTATCAGGTATCCCAGGTGTAGACTGTTGTTTTACCGAGAAAATGGACCTCCCTGGTAAATAACCTCACAGGTGTTCACAGATGAGGATGAAAATGTCGATACACGCCCCCATTAATCCCTAAGATATTTCTAATATCATACGGGCAGTGGCTGAAATTTGATAAAAAGCCAGAGAAAAGGCTAAAGGCAGAAACGCACCAGGAGTGGGGGCGGGGAGCTCAGTGAGGGAGATCAGGTTCGCTCCAGAAACCTGAGAGTCCATCACATGCACCCAGTCCTGGCCATGCCCTTTGAAGCATCAGGTTTATTGTCTCTAAAGGAGTACGTTTAATAAAGAGGCAGCCCATAAAGGGTACTGTAGCATGTAAAGTTACTGTAATTAGGTTTTCAGGAGTTATAATAAAACATTTAGCTGGAAAGAGGTTAAGTAACCACTATCCCTTCTCCTCCATTATTATACTCTCCAATATGAGAAGAAATGGGTGGTCAAGGGAAAATTTCATGGGGAGGTTCCAGAGAGAGAGAGAGAGAGAGAGAGAGAGAGAGAGAGAGAGAGAGGGCATGGAGAAAAAGAGAAGAATAAAAAGGTCCATAGGGAACAGATGGGAAAAGAGGGTAATGGATGCTCTGCAGACCAACCAAGACCCAAAGAGCAAAACTAGGCTCTGTCTTTTCCTTTTGCAAATGTAAAGTGCACATATTATTAAAAAAACCCCAACAAGTATCTACATTAAAAAAGAAGGAAACAGCTGGGCATAGGTATGGGGGGTCATGCTGTAATCTCAGCTACATGGGAGGCTGAGGCAGGAGGATCACAAGTTTGCTTGGGCAAACTCAGTGAGACTGTCTCAAAATAAAAATATTAAAAAAAAAAACTGGGGATATGTAGCTCAGTGATAAGGCCATCCTGAGCTTCATACTCAGTACTATAAAAAGAAAAAAAAAAGAGCATAGTTTATACTCTTGAGAGAGAAACTGGAAAGCATTTGATGTTTACAATCAGACTCATTGAATACCCAGAAGCATTCCTTTATTACTATTACTGATTTAATTGTTTTTAAAATGAATAGGACCAAGGAAACAGTGTTTCAGCTTGCTGATTTGAATTCAAGACAACCAAGGGTTGACCTGTAGCTCCTAGACTGGGCACTGCATGACCTCAGCAAGTCCCTTCATCTCCAGACAGTGGCAGCACCTCCTTCCCTAGCTTGTCGGGGCTCCAGGTGAGTTTATTCCTGTGAAATGCTAGCCTTGGCACTGACGTTCTGGGAACAGTCAATGAACACATCTATTAATTGTTTGAGGGCAGGAACCACGTACATCTTATCTTTGCTAAATCTATGTGACCTAGCGCGGTGCCCCAGCTCATTTAAGGTATTTGTTGAATGAATGCGCTCTCATTAACACAATGGCTGTGTACTGCAGACGCCTCTGCTCCCCAGTCCCTCCCAATCACCTTATTAGGAAGAAAGGGGTCTGGGGTCATACCCGAGCGCTTATTCCCTTCTTCCACTTGGGAATCAACACTTGGGATGAGAAGTGAACAGCTGCATTTCAAATAAAACTTAAAATATTTTTTTAATTTTATATTTCTATTTCCCAAGTTTAAAAAACAAGAAACCAACACCCCAATTAGTATAATTAAAGGTCCGTTCCATAGCACATTTCCCTAAGCTCAGACTCAAAAGGATTTTGATTCAATGAAAAACAGGTTTTTCAAGGTTCCTCATCCCTGAACCCTTCAGCTCATAGGGGACTGTCACTGCATTTGCATTTGCAATGAACAACAGGAAAATCCTCTATTTTGCCCTCTTCAAAATTTGCAGCCGTACCAAAAATACTCACAGCTGGAATAATTAGCAACTCAATTTATTGCCTTCCGTTTTCTAAATAGACGCTTCGAATTCTTAGTATTTAAATAGTGTCACACTGTGATATAACGTAGCATTTTTCATGATAAAACTTTTTTTTTCCCCCTCCACGAAACGATGCACTGTTCAGTGCGACAGGCAAGGTCTCTCGAGGTCAGTAAAGAAGCCCGGTTGTTTTGTGAGCAAATCCATTTCAGAGTCTTTGGGAGGAGATGAGGAGCCTTTTATTTTTTTCCCCTGGAGTTGTTAACTTGTTGACTTCTTTCCAAGTTAATTGGTAGGAGTCTAGATAGAGGTAGTAAGAGAGAAAACAAAGACTTGTGACTTTGACTTCAAGTTTGACCTTGACTTCGCCAGGCGCTCTGCTATGGGTGTGCAGACAGCCATTCCAAATGGACTTCCGGGCACTCACAGGCGGCCAGAGGTAGATGAAGAAAGAATGCATACATCAGATAGAATCCACAAGCAGGGTGATTTCTCCCATTGAGTTTACTGCCTGCACCGTTGAGAGGGTCAGAACTTTCGAGCTGGAAGAAACTTAAGTATCTAAGATATGAAGCCAAAAAATGAAGCCAAGCGCCCACCAATCATTACTGAGCACAAGCAGGTATCACTTGGTGCTAGATGCTTTGGATGCAATGAAGAATAAGTCCTTAACCTCACAGGACATTTCTAATCAGAGAAGCAGAACAAACCAACAAAGATCAAGTCCAGGAGAGCCAACAAATACCTGAAATGATTACGAAACATGGGAAGTGCCGTGACGGAGACAGAGGGTGGAGGCAGAGAAGATGCAGGACTCCATCCATGGAGGTCTGAGGGTGAGAAGCAGCTCACTGTGCCAGGGGTGGTACAGAACATCCCAGGCAGAGGTAGCAGTATGTGCAAAGGCCCTGTTATGGGTGGGGGGAGACCTAATCCTCAAGGATGTGAAAAGACAGAGTGGTGGGAATACAGCCATCCAGGGGCAATGGCAGGAAGAAGAGAACATGATGAGGGACACTTCATTTATGGCTTAGAGGGCAGGCGATTTGGATTTTAGGCCAAGTCTAGGGGTCTTAACTGTGTTCTCTCTTTGAGTTAGGAAGTACAGTCGGGAGGATTCCAGAAGGCCTGGGGTAGAAGACCTCCTGGGTTGAGTCCTGGCCTCTGTAGTAAAAATGCTTGGCTGGTTTCTCTACCTTGAGGGTTCTGGCTTTTGCTCAGAATATTCTATTCACCTCTTGATATTGAGCCTGCTCTTCTATCCACCTTTGGATGTACGGGCATCTCAAGTTTGGCATGACCGAGACACACGTCCTGATTTTCACTATTGACTTTCCTTCCCTCCAGGTCTCTCTTACCTGGTTCTGGTTAGAGAAGCCATCACTTATCAAAATGGGCAAGCATGGTCCCCAGGAAGGAGACTCTGTGGGAAGAAATCCATACGCAGGAAGCTTATAAGACAGTGTTCCTGGGAACACCACCTGGGGGTGAAGGAAGCAGGCTGGCTGGGGAGAAGCTGTACTGCGCTGCTGCTGCCAAGGGGCTTGATCAATCTCATGGGGAGCTCTAGAGCTGGGCAGGTTCTGAAGAGTTGTTCAGTGCGGGCTGAAGGGCTGGACCTTGGCATCCACACAGACCCATCATTGGATCTGGACTGTTCCCAGGGGAATTCCCTGGGAGAAATGGCTCTCTTCAGCTCAAGGGCAGTCTTGCAGAGGGACCTGGCTGAGATCTGTTGGTCATCAACTTTCTCATGCATTGAGAATAGACGCTCCAGTCCTGGGTGGACGCTCCAGTCCTTCGCCATCTTCCTCATGGGGCTTCAGTTCAGTTCCTGTCCTTCCTTCATGCGGGATCCATCACTGGTTGATTTCCTCTCTGCCTCCAGTGGACATCCATTCTTTTCTTATTATTAAAGCCTCTGCATCACCTTGGTCTGGGCCTGCTGCATTCAGCCACCTCTACACAGGTCTATGTTTCCACTTTGCCCTTGACATCTGTTCTCTACCCTGGAGCCAGTCACTGACCATAAGCGTAAATCAAATTTGGCACTCCCAGTTCCTTTCTGCTTAGAAACCACCTAGCTTCTCACTGTGGCCTCCCCAGCATTTCATTGTGGCCTGTGTCATCTCTTTCTGCCTCTACATGCTGTGTCCCCAAGGTTTCTGCCATACTTTATGCTTTCTTCAAAGAGGTCCAGCTCTAACTCACCTCAGGGTGGTCACATGGTGCATCTCTCATTCTGGAAATCTCTTTCCTCAGGTCTTTGCATGGATGCTCTCTCTCAGGTTTTTCAAGTCTCCCCTTGAAATTCAATTTCTCAGACAGGCTCCCTTGACTGACTCTTCCCATCCCATCCTTTGATCACCTGACATTGCTCCAAGGTTACAGGCTGCAAACAGTCCACATTCAATGGTGATTGAAGGTAGGAGGTGATGCATTCAGAGACATCAGGACAATGGGTTCAACTCAAATTCTTTTCAGTAGCCATCTCATTCATTCTTCTTTGTTATCATCTGCTTTCCTCAGCAGGATGCACAGTTCATGAGGGCCAGCTTCCATTGTCTTCCCTCACCCCTATAAGAGTCTCCATCTTGGTGGTTTTCCATCTATTCTCAATAAATAAAAGGCAAGAACCAACTTAGATCTCGAAAAGATCTTAAAAGATGGTTTTAGACTGCCTGTAGGAGGTGATAAATTTGGAAAGTTTTCTTATCTGCTCTCAAAAGCAATTCTTGTATTTATTTGCCCCGTGAAGTCCCCTTCAAGGGGTATTGTCACTTGGGCTCTTGATATTTCGGTAAGCAAGACCACGTTCTCATCCTTCTCGCACGTGTTTAGTTTAAACCCTTTGAGAAAGCTTCATCTCTCAATTCCGAGGAGCCTTCTGGCATGTTGTGTGAGAACCTCTCATTTTCTTGATCTTTTTTTAAAACTGAAATTCTCAACTTCTCTGTCATTCTTGAGAGATGTCAGCCACCAGCACACTGTTTCCACTGTGGACACCCACTGACTTGGGAAAATTGTGGGATAATGCATTTTTAAAAATAGTTTCTAAGATTCTACTTAGTAATGCTGTGCATTTAGCAGCTCTGTTCTCTTTCTTTCCACAGCAACCCAACGGGCGTATGTATTCGGGCATGTGTTAATGCTAATCTCCGGGCCAGCTCCCTCATTTGTAACTGGGAGCTCAGAGATAATCTTCCTCTAAGTCTAGAAGAGTTTTTGGTAAATGTACTCGCTCCTTATCTTCACTTCTCGGCCCACCTATGGAGCAGTTTATCTTCATAGGTTTGGTATCTCTGCAAACATGAAGATTTCATGGTGCATTTTCTCATCCAAATCATTTTCAAAAGAAGAGGATCCGAGTGGTTTTCATCTCTGAGGCATCCCAGGCTTATTCTCCTCTACCCAGAGAAGGATCCATTTATCTTTCTCTTGTTTTCACCTCTGTAACAAAGGACTCCAACCTGATATACCCTTCTTTATTTCCTTATATTTGGTGCTTCAAGGACTTTATAAGATTTGGAAGGATGGAATTCACAATGATGCTGAAGGGTGATCGTGTTTGTTAGGGTTTGGATATATATAGGATATCCCTACAAAATCTCATGTTTTGAAAGCATGGTCCCCAATGCAGCAAGGTTCAGAGGTGGGCTTTTAGGAAATCACTGGAGCCTGAGGGCAATAACCTCATCAGTGGATTAATCCATTTGATGGATTAATAATTTAAATAGGCTACTGGGTGGTAACTGTAGGCAGGCGGGGCATGACTGGAGAAGTAGGTCACTGGGACATGGTCTCGAGGACTTTATGTGTCCTTGGCCCCTTCCTGTCTTTGTCCCTTTTTTCTCTCTGCTTCTCAGTTACCATGAGCTGAGCAACTCTCTTCCACCTCATCCGCCATGATGTTTTTGCCTTGGAGTCTTCTGACCTTGGACTGAGACCTCTGGGACCACGAGCCCCCAATAATTTTTTCTTCCTCTGAGTTGTTCTTGTCAGGTATTTTGGTCACAGTGAAAGAGGTGAGTAACACAATGCTGACAATCTTTTAGATGTTAACATAGTACACAGGTGGGTCCACAGCATGGGGTAAGTACTGGTATTTTGTGCCGTGACCTCAAAGATAATCACTGTGTCAGACTTCAAGTTAGCTGTGCCAAGGCATGTTTGGGGGACAGGCGTTTTTCTCCTAGCACCTTTCTTGGAAAAGACCAGAATAAGAGATTGATTGATTGTGCAGCCCAACTCTCTGGCTGTCCCTACCTTTCTCATTGAGAAAAGCACACTGATCCTCTAGCTGCTTTCTTTTATTAATTGACTTTTAAAAAATAAAATTGAGATAAAATTCATGCATTGAAAAGTCAAACATATGAAAGATGACAATCTAATGGCCTTTAGTGCCTTCATGATATTGTATGATGGCCACTTCTATTTAGTTCTAAAACACTTTTATAATGCACCCCCCCAAAAAAAATAACCCCCTTACCCATTAAGTCTTCCCCTTCCTCCCACCCCCAGCTCCTGCACCATTGACCTGGCTTCTCTCTCCATGGATATGCCTAATCTGCCTATTCTGGATATTTCAGATAAAGGGACTCATACAGTATGTGACCTTTTACTATTGACTTTTTTTCACTTTACCAAACCTTTTGAGGTGCCTCCCCACTGTGGCATGTGTTGGTTCCTGATTCCTTCTTATGGCCAAGCACTATTCCATTGCACATAGGTCTGAGTATCCCCCTGATGGACACTGAGTTGCTTCTACCTTGGGTGATAGTGAACAGTGCTGCCGTGGACACTTGTGGAATCATCCTTGCTGACCTGCTTCCAGTTCTTTCCGGCTTGCTGGATCATGTGGTAACTCTATGATTTCTTTTTGAGGAACCTCTAGCTGTTTTCTAAATGTGAGAATCACCATTGACATTGAACTTCTCAGCAAGGTCAGATTATGGTTGGCACCCGATGTTTGTCAGTCTCTGCATCCTACCCATGTCCTGAGCTTGTTTATGGAAACTGAACCAGTCAAAAAAACCAAGAAGCATTGCCAAAGAGCCAAGGAGCAACAGTTGTTAAAAACAAAACAAAAAAAGGGCAAAATTATTTCATACCTTACAAATGTCTCAACACACCTACGTCAGCCCCTGCTCACTTCAGGGAAGTGGTTTTGGTGAGAACCTAAGGGGTTTATATCTTAGCAAAGCCACCGATCTGTGATATTTTTATATTAAAAAAAGTGTTTTAGTATTAGCACACATTCTGAGTTTGGTGTAATAAACAGCATTGACTTGCCAGATCCAAACATCACTGACCCTGAGGAATGAGCCCGTCCATGTATGGAGGAATTTAGAAGTTTAGGCTGAGAGAAAAATTATATTTTATTTCAGGAAGTAAAATCACAAAAGCCTTTCCAGTCAGGGTTTAAACAAATGCTGGGCTTCTACTTCTGTCATAAGATCACAGAGGCTCTGAAATATAACATCTCACAGTGAGCTCTTTGGGTTCCTGAGTATCTTTATGTATTAACTAGCTTTAAATGAACACAGGGTTCCATGATATTTAGGGGAGATGGGAGCACATGAAATGAAGGAGATTTTTGAAGATCTTCACAAATCTTTAATCTTTAAATATCCCAGATATCCACCTGGTACCATGGCGCACACCTGTAATCCCAGCAATTTGGGAGGCTGAGGCAGGAGAATCACAAGTTCAAGGCTAGCCTGGGCAATTTAGCAAGATTCTCATTCCAAAAAAAAAAAAAAAAGTAAAAAAGGCTGGGGATGTAGCCCTCTGGGCTCAACCTCAACATCTAAATAAATAAATAAATAAATACAGACAATGAATAAATAGTACTTTCAATATTTAACATTCTACCCACTTATTGAACCACATGAATTCTAAAACTACTCCTCTTTCCAATCCTAAACCTGGAATTCCATGTTGTTCTTCCTTTGAAAAATGAGTTCTCATTCATTTCCCTCTATTTACAAAAAATCACACTAAGTCCCAGAAATAAAAAAGAAATAAAAAATGAAGTAATCTGAAAACTCAATAATGATTTTTTCCCCCCTTGGTTTTTGTAAGAGCTTAAGACCCATTTGTTGGGTAGAAGGAGGGAGGAAGAAAAGGAGAGTCAGAGGGAAGAAGGGGAGGACAAGGGAAGAAGGAAAGGAAGGGAGAAAGAAAGAAAGAAGAGACTGGCAATATCTCTGCTATAAAAATCAAATGGGCGAGATCAACTCTTTTATAAGCCTTCTTCTGGTTCTAAAAAAAAATAAAATTGATTTATCAAATTCTTGCCATAACTACTGCTACAGTTTAAATGTTTGTCCCTTCTCAAACTGACACTGAAATTTAATTGCCATTGTCACAGTATTAAAAGGTGAGATCTTTGAGAGGTGATTAAGCTCATGAATGGCTTAATCCAGTAATGGCGGGAGTGGGTGTGTTATCTCAGGAGCGGGTTCCTTATAAAAGGATAAGTTTAGGGCCTCCTGTGTCTCTCTCCTGCCCTCTCTTGCCTTGCCAGCTACTGGCCCCCTCAATCCTGGTCTTCTCAGCCTCCATGACTGTGAACCAATAAATTTTCATTGCTTGTAAGCTACCCAGACTCAGGTATTCTGTTACAGCAGTGAAAACTTATAAGCACAGCTACCAAAAATTTTTAATTCTTCAAGGCAATTGTAAATACCGAGTCTGGCAGAGGAGAGAGAAAACAAAAGAAAAATGCTACTCCTTTTTTGTGAATTATAGATTACCTTCTTTAAAACCAATAACGTGTAGTGATTTCTAACATTCAAGTTGGGGTGACATTGCTTTTTTTTTAAGTCTCACATAAAAAAATGGTTATCTTTAATACCATTTATTTTCCCATTAGAATTTACATCAGACCCTTTGAGGTACGAGGAAATGTAAGAAGACCCATCAGTGTATTTATCCACATTTCTTTAGATGTGTAATATCCATAGGTATAATATTTTCTTCTTATTTAGCACTCTTTATGAAATGATATAAGAGCTCTTCAGGGATATTAATTAAGCTTTATAGCAACCCCTGTGACACATTTGCCTGCCTACATATATCTGTGAGACGTTCAGAAATTAATGCTCTCCGAAGTGTACCATTTAAGTGTGTTTGTAGGCCAGCCGCATACCCACCGACAATACACAGGACAGATTCATATGTTTCAGTTGTCAAAAAAAAGATGGCATTAAATAAGGCAACCATCATTTAGCATCAACTCGGAAGTATGGCCATGGCACTTAAGATACTCTCAGGCAGATCCTGCAGCATCCCTGTCACAACACACGTCCCAGGGAACAAGGCTCAGAAATCCTGGCTTCTTTGAAAGGTTCTGGGGGAGTGGGGATGTGGCTCATACGGTAGCGCGCTCGCCTGGCATGCATGTGGCCCGGGTTCGATCCTCAGCACCACATACAAACAAAGATGTTGTGTCCGCTGAAAACTGAAAAATAAATATTGAAATTCTCTCTCTCTCTCTCTTAAAAAAAAGAAAAAAGAAAGAAAGGTTCTGGGTTTCCTCAGTGCTGGTTTTCCTAGGTCCCCGGGCGGGACTTCTTCAAAATGCAAGTGTCAAGGAATATTGTCATGCATGTTTGCTGTAAGTACCAGAAAAGCTCATCACTGCCATCTTGGAGGTCTTGACGAGGATTCAGTGGGACATGCCGAGATGACGTGCATTGAAAACTGTCTGATGGGCAGGTGGCATGTGAGACTCAAAGGCAGGTGCCCGCCTTGGGGCACTTTCGTTGCAAGGGGCAGAATTCAACAAAACCTGAATGCAAGCCTGGCGGGGAGGCTGCCGGGTAGACAGCTGGGAGGGCTGGGCATAAGTTGGGGTCCTTTCTTACCCTTAGGTTTTGATCAAACAGAGGTTAAGTGATTATGCTAAAAAGCAATGGTGGCATTTTTCTGGAGGGAAGAGAGGAAGAGGCACATTAGAAAGGTGAGGAGAAGGGCAGGAGGAGGAAGGGCAGGGCCAGGTTCATACGGGGGCAGCACCTGGGGATTTCAGAAGGCTGGACAGGGTGGCCATTCATGGGAAAGCTGTTGACTGCATGTAGGGTTCAGAGCCTGGCTGCCCAGCCATGCAACAATGACGGGATGTTAAATCTTAGCTTCCCCATACGTAGATGGCAAGCTCATGCGAAGTGTTTCTAAGGGTACCACATGGATTAAATAAGGGCTCAGCACATTCGTGACATTGACTACATGTGAGCTGTTATTATTGTGTTATCAATGAATCCCATATGCTGCCTGCTTTAAATTTATGTCTCTTGGTTTTGTTTTGTTTTTTAGTTCTTCTTTCCTCCATCCCTTTCTCTTGCTTTCCTTAGCTAACATAGGATCTGCTGATTAACTTCCCGGTACGAGAACTTCTTCCCTTTCTAGTAATGTTAACCAAGGACTTTTACAGTAAATCTGACCATAACATATCTTTGTAAAAAATACCTTCATAGTCCCCTTAAAGTAAAACTAGGGAACATGCACCAGCCCAGAAAGTGGCCACAACACGGGCCATGAGATGGCTCTAGCCACAGGTGCTGCCCCTAAGATGTAGTCTGGTGATGCAGAATGCATTAATCCAAATTAATATGGGTGATCTGCTGCACTGTCTTTCTCCTGGGTGACTGCGTCCCAGGGGACAAGGACAGATCTTTTGCATCCTTGCCCTCAGTGCCTTGGGTAGTGCTCAGCACTCAAAGGACTTCTAAAATATTGGCTGAATTAGGCTGAAGTCCTAGGAACACAACTGGTAATGGGATTACCAATGGGCGGTAGGAAATACAAAAATCCTTATTTAGCATAAAATGGGAGTTTCAGATAAAGTAACTATATAAGTTTGGCCCGAGGGCGTCTTATTGACAGAGGCCTCACATACTCATTTCACAAAAGAGGCTGTCTTTCTTGCTGGATTGTCAAGTCCTGGATCACAAGGCTGTCTTTAATGGTTGGAACAATCACACTGCTGTACCAGGCATTTTTCACGGGGATTCAGAACTTGGCGAAGTCATCCTAGACATACGTATAATAGCCCCGTTAGGTAGACAGAGGCAAGGCAGGCGGGGAGAGGAGGAAAATTTAAAACACTGCCAAATTGCAAATGAGAAAACAAAAGACAGCCAGGGCCAAACATCCGGAATCACCTAGGACACACTGCAGCACAGCTGAGGAATAAGGAGAAAGGGCCCACAGACGGAGCCTGGAGCCAGTGGTCCAGACCCACCCACACCCTGCCTCTTTCCATGCTAGCCTGGCAGGTAGGAAGGGGTCGTGGGCAGGGGTGTGCCTCAGAGGGAACTCACCTGCCTAGTATCTAGGAGGTCTTGGGTGCCCTCCCCAGCACCAAAAAATAAAAATAGCAAAATGAAAATAAGAGGGTCAACATTTCTAAGGCATTCAAGTATTATCTGTTAACATTCTTCCTTAAGAAACAACATTATCTATATTTTATGTCTAAAATCCAACACCATAAAGTTGGGGGGCTCTTATTTTAAACTGATCAAAACAGGACAGTTCAATAAAGAAGACGTTCAGGGAGATTGGAACATTTGAACCGAGATGGACACAATGTGGCACTATCTATCTAACTTCAAAATGCATATTATATGTACCCTTTGATTTGGCAATTTCATTTCCAGGAATTTAACTTTTGAATATAATCATATAAGGATGCAAAGAAAGATATATACACAAGACTCTTCCTTACAGTTTTGTTCGTAATTGCAAAAATCTGAAAGTAATCTAAATGTCCATTGAGAAGTCACTGGATAAATAAATTATGACATTATGGAATATTATATAGACTTTAAAATAACTGGATGAGGTAGGTCTGCATGAAATCACCTGAAAAGATTTGCAAAACATCTCATTAAGTTAAAAAGGAAGTTGCCAAATGGTATGCAGACAATTCCATTTACATTAAACTTAAAATATATATATATATATATATATATATATATATATATATATATATATATATATACACACACACACACACACACACACTCAGATATCTATAAATATTTCTGGAAGCTTAAAATAATAAAGCTTCATTGGTATTTTCCTTGAAAATAGAAACTGAGAAGTAGGGACTATTTCTTTCCATTTTCCATATGTCTAAACATCGAGTACCTTTACCAAGACAATATGTATATTTTGGAAGTACAACAACAACAAAAGACCAAATCTCCTATAATTGTGCTCTTCTTGCCTTAAGTTATTAGCCTTTCCTTTGCAGAAGAAAGTGGAGATAAAGATTCTGTGGAGACCAAACTCCCCACTCAGGATACAGTGAGGGGTGCTGGGGAGGGGAGGCTTGAACCAGAGGCCCCCTTGCAGCCCACTGGACCTTCAGGAGGGAGGCCCTGGTAATTCTGATCCTCACTTTCCTCATCTGGATTATACTAGGTAACCTTAATAGGACTCTAGTTTGAAAATTCTGCCTCTGAGCTGCCAGATGATGCCCCTTCTCTTAACTTATGAGGCTCAGTTTTAAATTCACCATTACATTAAACTTGGGTACCATTAGAAATACATTGCTGAGAATGTTACGAGCTTGATGCATGGAGGTGAATGTTTCCATTCATGGTCTTATCAGAATCATGTTGACCCTGATTTCTTCTCCTGGTCTATCTTATGATGTAGTTAACAGTGGTCAGAATGCAGGACCAGGCTCCCAAAAGGTGGCATGTGCATATTTCCATATCCTACTTGCCACCAGTCTCTCTTTCTGTTCCCATCTCTCAGCCACCAACTCCATGCTCATCCTCATCTCTATCTCTAACCCCATCTCCATCCCCACCCACATTCCCATTTCCATCTGCTCACCCTCATTCTCATCTCCATGTCTTCCTTCCTCATCCCCATCCCATCCTCCATCCCCATCTGATCTCCATCCCCTTTCCCACCCTCATTTCCATGTCTCCCTCTCTGTCTGAAACAGTCCTTTGGTTTTAGCTCTGTGAAGAATACCACAATTCTCCCTTTCTCCTGAACTGAATGGTATTAGGAATTTGAAGACTCACATTACAGGCAGGGCATGAGGGACTCCCCATCTTAGTATTTCTTTCATATTTCCAAAGACAAGATAAACAACGGTGAAAACTCAGAAGTCCAAGTATGGCCAACATAGACTATCTTGATTCTCCTTGTGAAAATCCTGGGTAATATGTTGTTCTGCAGGACTCAGTCAGCTCCCATGGATCATAGCATTAACACCATCAAAATAGTGCAACATTTAATTAGTGAAAAATGTTCATTCCTAAATGCAACTTATCCCCATGTTAATAATGGTACTCGATGCTATTTATACCCTTGTGAAATAATTTGATATTACCCAAAGTAGTAAGGCTCAGTGTAGTAGAAGAAAAATACAGTGCACTTACGTTTAAACCCATCTAGAGTTTAATATAATGGTGAATATGGTGGCATCAGGCCCCTGCACCCTGATGCCACCACATTCACCACTACATTAAACTTGGGTACCATTACAAATACATTGCTGAGAATGTTATGAGCTTAATGCATGGAGGTAAATGTTTCCATTTATGGTCTTATCAAAAAAGCAAAACCAAAAATTCTTCAAAGTAATTCAACGTTATAAAGGTAAAACTGCTTCTCCAGCCATTTCCAGGAGATAGGAAATGCATCGAGATGTTTTGAGTTAACTTTCTCATCATGAGCCCTCGTAAAGAGCACTGGTTAGTAAGACAATAAATGAGCATGTTTTAATTAGAAAATGTGGAATCCAAGCACTTTTGTGGGAAAGAAGATGATAGCTTAAAAGAGACATCAGGAGACTAATAAAAGTTAAAATGCATTAAGTGGCCACAGTGAACTCAAAGGTAAAGTTGTGGGATGTTTGAGAAGTGAACCAGAGAGGGCGATGAATCAGAAGGGGGCAGGAGGGAGTCAGTCAGTGGAACTTAATCTTTCTGGTTCATGTTGAAATCAGCTGTAAACCCCCTTCTGCGCCCAGGCAAGTGAGAAAATCCAATGCCATGAAATTTGCCCACCTCCTATCCTGACCAGGACCATGTCTGCCCAGAAGAGAAAGAAAATCACTATAATCAGACAATAAGAGCAGGCCAGTGGGCCGTGGCAAAACTAGCATAGAATTTGACCTGGGCTGGTGTGGGGTTCTGCCTGCCAGGCCTCCTTTCTAAGCTAATAGTAAGGTATGGTAATGGGCCAGGCCCCTGCTTCACCACTTAGACCCCCCCAGTACTAATGGGATCCAGGCTTAGCCAATCAATGTGATCTGTTCTCCAAGCTTCAGGATTGGTTGGTTGTGGTCATGTGACCCTGGTTGGCTCCAATGGGCCTCCATGAAGGAAGTGTTATTGAAAGATCAGGAAGAGGAGCTTCACTTCCTCCTAGATTTCTGAGGTGACAGAGTATAGCCTGTAGGTCCCACAAAGATGTCACAAAAGGAGGCCTGACTTAAAAAACAGTGTTAGAAAACAGAAAAGCCAGGGTGAGGGAGGGACTCCTAAGGCCTCACTCTAAGTATCTGAATCCAAGTTGGCCAGCATCTTCTCTTTCTCAGCCTTCCATCTTCCCAAGCTCTTTTCCCTGAGATATCAATGCAATGAAAAATCCCCAAGAGCTTCCATTGAGATAACATGATGTAAAGTACCCACGACAGTGTGAGGCACAGAGGAGGCACTTCAGAGATGATGCCATCCACAAACCAAAACCCCAGAGAGTGTTGACTGGTTTCTGGGATGTGGAGAGATTTTCAACAGGGCCACAATTTTCCCTTCTCATGTGGATTGTGAGGTATAGAAACTGGAAGGGAGAATCTTTCCGTCCTCTGTCTTCAGCAGACTGCCACTGGACAGGCCAAGGAAGAGAAGCCCTCAGCTGAATACCAGATCACCCAGAAAATTCACACACAGTGTGCTGCCTCATCCTCAGGGGACTTGTAAATTTATGGTTTCATTTTACTGAATTAGCTAGGATGGGGACAGGGCAGAGCCGATTTCCCTAGGGTCCCACCAAAGGCTGAAATGGGCCACATTGCTCCCTCTGCCCTTTATCACATGTTCCCAAGTGCAGTAGAAAGGAACCAGGTTGATAAGAAATTTAAAATGTCACTAAGATTGAGCTTTCCATTTTAAGTTCTTATCTGAGCACATAGTAATGCAAGGATCGCATCATTTCGTACCTTTCCCTCTATGCAGAATTTCAAATCCAATTGTTCAAATGATTTAATAAATAAGATCTTAAATATCATTCATTGGTGTAGAAAATCTTCACGCGGGGGGGGGGGGGGGGGGCGGGGGCTAACTGTTGAGAAGTGGACTCATGATATCAGCACCCAGTCAAAGTTTTAACAAATTGAAGTACAATTTCAATATGATTCAGCAAATAGGGGGAAAACGTTCATTCTCTTTTGAAATATAAGGCACGCACAGTTAAGTTACTGGTAACAGACGATGCGGTACTTGCTGAACACTAACCAGTTACCCTGAGCAAGAAATGTTTCCATAAGAAATTTTTAAAAATACACAATTTCAAGGGTAAGGATCTGTGTTGATGGTTGTCATGACTTCTAAAAAATTAATATTTGCAAACAAGACTCAAAGAACAGGCGCAAGCTGTTTGGTGGGCTTTGGGGGAAAGAAAAGCTATCTGAGAAAAGTTTCTTAAACACTCCCATATGATCGATCTCTGGTTGGGCACAATGGTTGAGCGCCTTGGGACAGATTGCAATTCTGGGGGCACAAGATCTCAACTTACAACGGCAAGCGAGGCTGAGACTAATAAATCAAAGGAAGCTTCAGAAAAGTTGCAGGTCCTACTTTCCCTGCCTGGAAGAACCGCAGACACCTTATGTGGCTTCTGTGAAAAGAAAAGGATCATTGAAAGCCCGAATTAGAAAAAGACTCGTGCTTCAAGTCTTCCCCTGTCTACGCCAGATAAAATATCCCCTGGGAAGACACCAGGAAATGCCCACAGGGAATGACAGTTGGTATTAGCTGAATGGGTGAAAGAGCACAGACAGAGATGGAAATATTTGGCTTTTTTCAACTGTGATCTTACACCAAGAGTCTTCCACATTTACACAGACTAGGGGCAGAGTCTTGCTCTTCCAAGGCATGACCACCAGGTGGCCTCAGTCTGTAATCGGGTCCCCACAGTCCAGTCTGCTGAGGGGTGGATGTTTTATTAAAGTTCTTTCTACCTGGAGGCTTAGCTGTAGTGACTTGCAAATAAGAAGTTTAAGTCTCCAATGATTTAATTGACTTAGCAGGAGATCTGCTCTTTGGATAGTCCTACCTTCAAGGGTGCTTCTACGTTTGCAAACTATGCCAAGAGAAGGCTGGAGCCGTCTTGAGTAAGATGTAATGCTTGTTTCTTTCTTAATGCACCTTGTAATTTGCACACGTGCCACAACACTTTATTTATTTTCTTATTAATGGGTTTGAGTGTGTTTAACACTACAAGCCATAAATTGCAGACTGGTGGATTTAGACTGGGCTCTCTTTATTTTCCTGCCAATTGTCAGAAAGGGCTTTGGGGGATGCGGTACCCCCTCCCAACTGGCTTTTTCTATCACCCCCACCCCTTGGCTCCATCCAACAACCAACCCCCTTGTTCCCATCTGCCAACGGGGAAAATAAAAAAGAGACCAAGGCTGGTTTCTCATTGGCGAGCTTGCCTATTGAGCAGCTCTGTTATTGAGATTAATAAGCTGCCAGTTTCCAAGGAAGACTAAGAAAACTGCAAAATTAAAGTGCACTGCATCGTGAAATGCTGCTGGTGGCCAGGCGGGATCAGAGTGTCAAAAAGGCAAGGTAAAGCCATAAAATAAGGCTGAGCTTGAAAGGCTAACCTAAAGGTCTCATTAATTTCCATGTTGCCTCTGATGAGAATCTAGGGGGCATAATGTTTTGCAATATGGAGAAATCAAGCTGCCTATTGATTTGAAAAGTGCTTCAATGCATTTGGTTCACCCGGAATGAATTCTAGTTTTAAACCTTACTTGAAAACATTACGGAGAGAAAAAGGAAAAAAAAAAAACCAACTCCAACAGGTTACCTTGGTTTAATATTCTCAAGATCAAGCTTGTCAGTGATTCTGTCAGAAAATTAATCCTTGGGTAAAAAAAAAAAATCAATCAGAGAACAAGTTTGGAATAGTCTTTGGACTCAGCATGGCGAGGATGTTCCAACAATCTCTTTGCTTCTCTGTGAGAACCTTATTTACTAAAGGTCTTGAATCTTGATTCCCAAATATGCGCTACCAATGCAGCATCCAGATCAGGATAAGATGAGGCATATGGAAGACCAGAAAAGCGTTTTCTGATCCCCAAATTAGATTCCTTGAATGACACTTGTCAAGCCCAGAATGCTCAGCTCTCCACCAGAGCACCTGCCATGGCTTCCTGCTACATGGAGAATGACCTTTGCAGGATGACCTAGTGGTCAGCCATGGTCAACCATGGTTCTGTGACTGTTTGGCCTCCTCTACCAATCTGGCAAAGTTCTGTTCAGAAGGAAAAAAAAAAAAAGAAAACTACAGAAATGAACTAAAAAAGCAGCTGTACTTCTTGTTTGCACAGTATTGGTTTGAGCCCACCTTTTAAAATATGCAGAGCATTAGGGGCTGGGGTTGTGGCTCAGCAGTAGAGCGCTCACCTAGCGCATGTGAGGCCCTGGGTTCGATCCTCAGCCCACATAAAAATAAGTAAATAAAGGTATTGTGTTTAACTACAATTAAAAAATAAATATTAAAAAAATATGCAGAGCATTCAACCTCTGCCTGTAAACCTGTTGACCCATGTCCCATGCTGCCCCACCATGGAGCAGCCAGGCCTCAGACTCACCACCCTGAGCTGCCTCTAACCCTCAGAGCTAGAGCCAAAGGTCCCTTATATCTTGCCCTGTCTCTGATTTTGACAATGTCTGAGTCGATATCCAGTAACAGGCTGGACTTTGCCCCATAGATTGATTCTTGACTTATGTCACTTATAATGTAATGACTTTACCAATCCTATGGCCAAGACAAATTAACTTCTTATGTGCCATCAGAATAAGAATAGTGCCCACCCCAACTGCAAGTCCCAAAGTCATTATCAAAAAAGGCTAAACACATGGGATTTGGAGTCAGGTAGAACTGAGCTCCGTACCAGCTTTGCCATTTACTAAGGGTAATTCGAGACCCATCTACCCTGAGTCTTCATTTTTCCTTTGTTTGAAATAGAGACAGTGACATGCACCCCTAACGGGCTTAAGGGATCAAACAGGATCATTTATATATATATAAAGCTAAGGGCCAAGTCAAAAGCACTTGATTAAGAAAAGCTGTTATTCATATATCTATACAGTGATGTAAAATCAATGTAACAAAATTTTTGCAGAAAAATTTTTAAGGAGAAAAATCCATTGCTGGGTATGGTAGCTTGTGCTCTAATCCAGGAGACTCAGGAGACTGAGGCAGGAGGATCTCACATTTAAAACCAGCCTGGGCAACTCAGCAAGACCCTCAAAATAAAGTTAAAAATAAAATTTAAGAGGGCCGGGGATATATCTCAGGGGCAGAACACTTGCCTAGATTGTGTGAGGCCCTGGGTTCCATTCCCCAGTACAAAACGAACAAAACACAATTCCTGAGATCTTCAGATACAGTAAGTAAATGGATGATTGTCTGTTATGTACATATTTAGAATCAAATGCCTGACCTATAGTCACTAAACTGAATTCTCTTCACATTGTAGATTGAACATGTCCCAAACTGAACTTGTGTTTTATTCCAGAGAACCTGTTTGCAGGTAAGCCAATGCTATCACTGTGGGTGCCACAAGGAAGGCATCACTGTGCAGAGTCTGCCCTGAAGCGGCCTCCCATCCTGGGTGAGCGCTACCGCCCAAGGCAAGGCAGCCCCGATTCCTCTCGACTATTGCTATGTTTTCCCAACTGGACCTTCAGTCCCCCCTCACTCCAGAACTACCTTATTGTTTTACTGCCTCACTTTAAAAGCCTCCATGCTCTTTGATGCTCTTGGGGTGAAGTCCAGTCCTTGGCACAGCCCGAGGCCTGGTACCCTCCCTCCCTTGCCTGCCTTTCCAGCTGGCTGTCTATTCTGGAGCCTTAGCATTTCCTCCCCAGGTAGGACACTGCTCTTGCCTCTCACAGCTCTCTGCAAGGCCGAGCCCCGCTGCTCATCCTCAACATAAATGAGATCTCCCTTGGGCCTGGCTTCTTTCTCTCTGCCTCTCCTGGTACTGATCACGGCAGGGACATTTCTATCATCATCTGCTCACATACCTCCCACCTAGCATCTTGGTAAAGGCAGGGACTTTGTTCTCCTCCTTTCTTGAGTTCTCAGTGACTAGCACATGGTAGGGGTTCTCATGGATATTTCTAGAATGAATAATGGATGATGGTCTTAGAAAACAACTGGCAAAACTTGTGTTCAGCTTGAGGACGTTGGTGATGAGAGTCAGGCCTTCCAGGACTTCACAACTCAGAGGGAAGTTCTGCCCTGCTTAGGGATTCTCTTTGGAGACCTGCCGCCCAAATAGAATCAGAGAGAAGCTCGCTTCAGCAGATCACACACAGGGAGGAAAGGAAGCTCCTCGGTCGCTGACTTCAGACACTCCCCAGGAGGCAGCGGCCAGAGATCCCAACCAAGAACTGCCCGTGGATTCTGTTCCAGGAATTCTGAGAATAGGTGGGGCTGAAGGCAGTGGTTTACCATGGAGACCTCTCTCTGTGCTCTCTGCTTCTGTTTGTTTTTTTCTCGGATTCTGTTAGGGCTCCTATGTAAATGGACTGCTTCTGGTAGTGAAAATTCATACACTCAGTTCTTTTTGGAGCTTGACACTGATGTGGAACCCTCCTCACACGTTCCTTTGTCTTGCATTAAGTTCCAAATAACTTTCCTAGGTTCATCTGTGAACACATGACCAGTGAAACTCCACATCATGTACCACCCTAAGAGTGGGAAGTTGTACTCCATGTGTGCACAGTGTGTCAAAATGCACCCCACTGTCATGTGTACCTAAAAAGAACAAATATAAGAAAAAGAAAAAAAAAATCATCATGTGTTCAGTCCTATTTTCTAGCTGTGTTTCCTTCATTAGAACCCTTGATTCTGCTCATCAGAGAAAAAAAAATAGAAAATGGATAATTCAGAAAAGATCCAAGGAGCCGCTTTAAACTGATGGGGAAGTCACACAGCAGCACTGGGAGAAGAGGGCCCACTCCCCACAGCCTCAGGAAACACGGCGATGTGGCTTCTGGCTTCTGGGTGTGGCAGAAGGCCTGCTTGTTACCTCCAGAATCACAATGTTCTTCACCACACCCAGAGGTTTGCACTAAAGAGACAGCCACCATGAAGATGTTTGTGGTTGTCCACTGTGTTTTCCAAATCAGTGAGCACACATGATCAGCCTCCAGAACATCTTCCCTTTAATGACTCTCTCTCCAGAATATGATGAACTGCTTCTTATTTGACATGAATAGGAATGTGAATCAATATGGCATCATGCCCCTACCCAGAAGGACACCCATACCTTTATTCTCTCACAGGTAAAAAAACGATATCATTAAACTGACAGAGTCTTAGCATTTAAGTGAGTGAATTTGTTCAGTTCTCAGTTGCCAAGACATATGAAAAAAGCAGTGGGGGATGGGAATAAATAATATGCTAGAGCCTTTGACTGTTCTCTAATTTTCTATTAGGTGAGCTCCTACTGATTCCTCAAAACCCAGCCCAAGCAGCCCCTTCACCTGTGAAAATTTTCATAACATTTACGGGAGAGTTAATTCCTTCTTTTGCTGTACAATCCTTGTAACTTTTATACTCTTTTATTGTGTATACTGCAATATCTTTTTGTTTAGGTAATAACCTCTTCCTTTAGATTACATGAGAGTCATAAGGGGATGATGCATGTTCTACTTATCACCTCCTCTGCATCTAACGTTGTTCTTCTCACACTTAAAAATGACTTGAAAAATATTTGCTAATAAGAAAGAAAATTAGGAATCTTTAAGAAAATCATAAATCCAGTAACTCTATGGGCTACTGCTCAAGCTCTCAGATCTCATGCAGTTGTACATCCAAGTTCTTTATACTCAGTTCCATGAGCACAGTTTCAGAGTTTTGCCAAATTCTGCCCATTGCCTGACTTCTGTTTCTAGCCCCATCTGGAGGCCTGACATTCCCTCATCCTTATCAAAGGACCTGCAGATGTTGTTCTCCTTTGTTTTTACTTCTGACAGACTTCTGATAGAGTTTCGACAGTCTTATGTACCTGCAAAATTTTGTCTTTTGAGTTGCCTCTTCTGAATGCATCATTCAGGAGTCCTAAGCCTTAGAGAAATGCCACACATCCAAAAGATGTGCAGGAAGATTCTGCAAGAGTTGACTTCAGGAAAGCAGGGAAAGAACCTGCTGGTTTTGTGCAACTGGTCTACCAGATGTTTGTCAAGAGGAGATTTTATTACAAATGGATATTCAAAGCGAACCTCCAGGGGTACCATACGATTACATCAGCAGCTGGGAGATGTATTTGTGTTGACGTTTATGTGTTGTGTGAGATCTTATCACCGAGGGGAGACCCTGCAAAAAGCAGATGGTCTGATGGATCTGGCCCTGTAAGTGTAACGATTAGGGCTGTAAATGTAGGCTTGTGATTGTCTGCCCATCGACGTCTCATCACCTTGCTTCTTGTGTAGGGAACACGAGGGGCCCCTGCAATGTGACTTCTAATTTATTGTCTCCCCGAAGCCATACACTTCTTGCAGGTGACTTTGTCCCTCTACATCTGGGTTCTGCATCTTTAAGACAGTAATAAAGCAGTCCCTTCTGACCTTTCAGGATTGCTTTCAGGCTTGAAATAATACTTGCAGGCATAAACATCCAGAATACATGAAGGGGCCCCCACAGAAACTGCTAATGGTGGTGGTGGGCCTCTTCTCCTTCATCTAATCTCCTTCATCTAATTCACCAGGTAGCCTTTCCTCCCAGAAACTATTTTCAAAACAATCATCTATTAATGTAAAAATAGGCTGACTTGAGCCTAACACACTCTAGGGAAGTTTGTGGATGTGGGGAGGAAATGAGAGAATCTCATGCAGCCTCCAGGACCACCGTGGATGGTGGAGAACATTCCCAGTCCAGGCTGGTAGACCAGTTGCTTCCAGCAAAGCCATCTCAGTGACTTACGACAACAGTGCAGATGTTTAAGTTCGTGACTATATATACTATATACGTAGATTTTTTTAAATTGACTTGACATATTTTAAGCTTCAAAGATTAAGATCGTAGGCATGTTTAAAAATAAACCTATAATTGTCAGAAAATAAGATTAACTCAACTTTGGTGTGATTACACCGACAAGGATATACCACACATTAATGCTTGAGATCTTATTTAAAAAAAAAAAACCGAAAACATCACAGATGAGAAACAGTTCCAAATGCTATAGCTTTCCAAACTGCTTCCAGCTGTGTGCAGAAAATTCACTGGCCATTACCAGAAAGATCACAGATTATTTCTGTCTTTCTTCACACCTAAATTATTAAAGTTTACAAACTGAGAACTTTGTGAAGGGTCAAGACAAATGGGCCTTTCTCTCTGTGTAGTCTCCATGGTCCTTCCAGACAAGGAAATAATAGCAACTGGAGCCCAGAAGCCATGACAGCATCTGGGGGCGGAGCCACGAGGCTGTTTCAATGCCTGGCCAATCCACTCAGCCTCTGCTGTCAATCAGATCCCAGCCCGCTGGGCTAGGACCACAGGGTCTTCCTGCAGGTGATAAAGGCACATGTGGCTTTGGAAAACCAGAGCGAGGGTGGAGAGATGATAGAAGGGAAGGCAAAACCGAAACAAAGCCAGACCTGGAGATGGTTTTCAAACTCTTCCCTCCTGACATCATTGCTGTCCTTTTTTTCTTGTTTGTTTTTATACATTATTGTTTGCCCCACAGGCATCAAGCTGTTAGTGTGTACAGGAGGGATTAAAGTGAGACTGCATGTTGGATGAAATATAAATTAAAATTATACTTCTGTCAGTCTGGAATCAGGGATTGTTTCTCAAGGTCTCCCCAAACACTTAATTTCAAATGAGTCTTCATTTATTACTTCAAGAAAGGCCAAATGCATAATTTATCAGCAGCTTTCAGTCAATATACCCTTATAAGCATGTTTCCCATGAGCCTTTGAGTAAAAATATGTTATGCTAATTCTATTAGTTGGGTACACAAGAGCTGTCTAAGAGAGTAAACAAGCATTAAAAGGAGACACATGTGAACAAAGAAATACCTATCAGCCCACCGTTCAGGGGCAAATTGCCAAGGGAATAAGGATGGCTAAGCCTGTCTGCTGTTCATGCTGGGGGTCTCGCTCCCATTAGAACTGAGACCCCCCAGTGGCCATGTGTGGGTGGTTCAGGGTCAAGGCGAGGGCAGCTGGCAGAGCTCTGAGTGGGGACTGGACTCACCGGGTCTCCAGGGGAACGTTGCTGTTCAGCACCCAGCTGTCCTGCAGTTGCACCGACTCCGGAGTGGTGGCCAGGTCATTGGGCGCTGGTGCAGGGGCGTGGATCTGACTCCGCCGGTTGGTCAGCGAGTTCCGGTTGAGGGAGTTGGCGGAGGAGTGGTGGTGGGACAGCGTGTGGTTGTGAGGGGGCGGGAGAGGGGGCCTCAGCGTGGACTGACTGTGGTGGTTTGGAGGGCCTGAAAAAGAAGAAGGAGAAAGCTGTCAGTGCCTGTCGATGCCAGCCTCGGGCACTCTGCAAACCCACAGAGGGGCGTCTGCAACCCAAATCCCTGAGATCCACAAACCAGAGGCACAGGTAAGACTGCAGAACGCCCCAAGGTTAGTTACAAATGCATGACGTGCTTTAATTTGCATTTATCCATATGCATCAAACAAAGAACGAGGTTAGCAAAATCAAGTTGGTGAGGGATGACCAGTGGAATATTTGGAATGTATAACTACTCAATAAAAGTAACACAAGAGTCAAGGTTGATGATTGCTGTGACAAGTTTCCATTCCATTTCCTGGTAAACCTGTACACTATACACATTCTTAAAAAAAATAGAGGCTGAACTGAAGGAAGGAGGAAGTAGAATAGTGGTTACCAGAGACCAGAGAGGGTATAAAGGTGGGAGAGGTTGGTCATGGGTGCAAATTTATAGTTAGCTAGGAGAGAGGAGTTCTGGTGTTCTGCTGCATGGTAGGGTAATGATGGTCAATAATCATATAAATATCAGAATATTAAAAGAGGATTTTGACCAGAGGCCACAGTGTACATCTGTAATCCCAGTACTCAGGAGGCTGAGGCAGGTAGATTGCAAGTTTGAGGTCAGCTTCAGCAAGTTAGAGAAATCCTATCTCAAAATGAAATTTTAAAAAGGGACTGAGGATGTAGCTCTGTGATAAAGCACCCTGGGTTCAATCCCCAATACTGGAAAAAAAAAGATTTTGAATGTTTTGCCCTGAAGATAAAATATCTGAGGTGACAGATGGGTTAATTGCCCTGATTTTATCATTACATAATGTATACATGTATTGAAGCATCACATTGTAACCCATACATATGTATAATTCTTGTGTCAATTAAGCATAAAATAATAAATTAATCTTTCTAAAAGGAACAAGAACATGGTAGGACATGGGGTGGGGCCAGGCAGGACAGTGAAGTGATTGACATTGGGTGCCCAAGTGGCCATATGGAAATGCCCAAGGGCTCAAGGCAGACTCAACTTCTCCTTTTGCTAGAAGAGCTGAAGATCTGGACTTAGGGATGAAATTTCCTAGGTTTTCAAGATTTGATAATTAATTCAAAATAAATTGATAAACAGGTAAGTAAATATGTACAGAAACACAATGTTTGTATGTACAATTTTTTTTTTTTTTTGGAGAGTCAACCAAATACTCCCGGGAGCACAGTTCGATTAGTGGGTTGATAACTTCTCTCCTCTGAGATGAACCCCAAGGACCGAGTCTCTCCAGAAGGTCAGGGGAGATGTTTTCCAACTGTGCTCCTTCCTTCAAGTAGCATCCTATTTTTAAAATAATGAAATCCTCTATCTTTTCAAGAAAAATGAACACACGAGATCGCCATGTCGGGGAATATCCCCATGTAAATATCAACTACAGAAGACAGATCTGTGTGAGGTTTTCATAGCAACCGGTCCCCAATCTTCTACACGATGAAATCTTTAAGCATAATGAAATCGAAAGTGGTCTGCTCTGCGAAGTAAGCCTATAATTTCACTTTAATGGATGCTGAAACATGACTTTTAATTTGTGTCCTTTGAGAAAGTTTATCTTATTTTTTTTTTATTTTATTTTTGAAGCCTCCAGGCAGGGCTGGCAGCTCACCAGGTGACTGCTGAGCCTTGTCATTTTGGCCCCTGCCAACTTTTAAAATCCTCAGCCCCTGCTGTCCTGGCTTGAAGAAGTTGGCTCAAGTCATTTAAACAAGCAATTTGACACAAATTTCAACTACTTGTCTCCTTATGTGGCCGGGCTCCATCTCCAAAAGGTGTAATCTACATTCTAGGGTTCCTGCAAAGCCTGCCCAAGCATCCTGAGGGAAAGACGACATGTCAAAATGACGCGAGGTTTGGAGATCACTGAGACCAACAGAAACTGGGCAGAAAAATAGGATGGAAACCAGTTTTTTGAAGTTTGCCTCTCTGGGCTGAAGTTATGGAATAATGTTACAAAAAAAGACAACTAAAACTGAAACCCGGTGGGAAATGCCACGGTGCCGTCGTATAGATTTTCAGTCGTGCCCTCCAAATGAACCTGTAATTCATGTTTTACATTATGCATCGGTGACACTTTAAATATATCTTTGGGGGAGTTTCATAGCTGTGGCACGCTATTATATTTTCTGGCATTGTTGTCTGTTGAGTAATATATTATTACATGGTTATTTAGCATTTGTCTGTCTCATGTTAGTGGAAAGAGGCAGGGAAGGGGGTGAATGATGTAATAATGATCCCTCTGAGATGCTCTCCGAGCCCCTCACACGCGGTTAATGAATTCTCATGCCTTTCTTTTTCCCTCTCTCAACTCCCATCCAAGCGGTATCATTACTCCCCATTAGTCAGGTAATTATGGAACTTGCTGCTGGAAGACAGGGTGAGTCAGTACAGAAGTGGGAATGCTTTTCCCCTCCCCAGCCCCCAGCCCTCCAGACCACACACTCTCCCCAGTACAAAGAGGCCGTGGGAGGGATTTAATTCACTAAATGAGATGGCAGACCCTCCTGCTTCCTGTGTATTCACCCTGAGCTAACTTTCCTCCTTGGCTCCTGCTTGTGTGGCCATTCCCTGTCCATCTGCCTCGTGTGTGGGCAGAATTCCCCCGGCTGTGGGATCTGGGGTAGTGCCCTGGGGAATGGATGCTTGATTTGGGTGCTACGTGATCTGTTTCAAATAGAATGCAGTTAGCTGGGAAGGAGGTCAAGTTCTCTCTCTCTTCTTCTAAAGAGAAGGCTTAGAACTTCCTGGAAGAAACAGAGAAAGAAGAGGAAGGGAAGATGAGAGAATACTCAATTCTATACTAACTTTACCCTCCTAGGAAGCAACATTCTATTGCACTACAAATGAATTTAATTACATCAACAAAAGCCCCAAATGGTCCAGCATCCTCAAGAAGATATTTTCCTTATTATCGTTGCTCATGTCCAAAGTGATGTTGATTCTATTTGCTCATGTGTCTATCTATCCAATAGTCGTAGTTTGAACTAGGAGGAGGAAGGAGAACACAAAGAAGATCATAGCAGAGTGCTATGGGAATGTCTAGGAAGGGTATTTAGCTGGAGGTTAGCACAGAACATCCCAAGAGCCAGGTTCAAGGATGAGGTCTGCCACTTTCTGGCTGCATGAACCTAAGCATGCTACCTCAACTTACTCCTCTGTCAAATGGTGAAAAATAGCAGAGACTATCTGCTAAGGTTCCTCTGAAAGGCAGAGAGAAAGCATGGATGTCAAGTGCTTAATATACTACCCACTGGCTGGCAAGCTCCCCAAACCATGTGCATGGAACATGATTTGTTTCTTTCAGGAACAAAGGGATGGGTAAGACATGATGGCATTTTCCTAGGAGCTCAGATTTGTAGGAAAAGTCAATCTAGACCTGACTTATCCAGGTCACAAGTAATAGATCAATAGCCCTCAATCTGAATATTATCAAAAAATAAAAGTCAATATTCTGTGGAGTGTTCCAAATTCCTGACTTCAGAACAAAAATCAAAATCAAAATGCTGAGTCTCATAACAGCAGCCAGGTAGAGGTGGATGCTCTTGAGTCTCTTCTGTTGTGTGCCATCAACCTGCTCATCCCGTTATTATCCCTGCTGGATACACCCACTGTGTCCTCCACTCCTCATGCTTCTGTGCCGGTGGCTCCTAGCATAACTTGAGTACCTGGTATTCAGTGTGGGGAATGTGCCGCCATGCCCTCTGCTATAACTAACTGTCCCAAGTGCTTTTTGCCTTGATCAGCTTTCATTACAACCATCCAACATACTTGTTGGCTGAAAAGTTTTTCCATTTTGAAAATACATACAATGACTGACAACCTACCTCACTGCTTCCCAAGAAGCCAAAATATATGAAAAGCCCCTCTCCAAAGTATTGGATGTCTTCCATTTGTGGCGAAACAGGGACACGCAACTCATCTTGATGAAGGAGCCCTCATGTCCACTCTATGTTCTGCATTTATTGGGTTTAATTAATGTACACATTATTTATGGCTCTCCCATTATATAAACATAAAATCACATAATAATGCAATTTAATCACAAACAACTGCATAACATAAATGGTTACACTGTATCACCTAATAAGAATGCTATTAGTTGGCAAAAGGCAATTGTCATTAAAACCTTGGTGCTGACCTATCGAACGGCACCTATTTACTTTGAATGGAGAACCTGGAAGTTATTTTGAGTTGCTGTGCAGTGTTAGGTCCTAGCAAGACAGAACGATGGCACTGGTTCTTTACTTAACACCAAAGAAGGTACAGTCAGGAAAAAGTCTAGGTAAAAATGAGTGGCTTTAGGGGGCAGGTGCTTTCTGTGTGCTTGAACATGAAGAGCTTTCAAGAACTGGTACCACCATTGGTCCTGCAGCATGGTCCCAGCGTCTATGTTTTACATTTATTTTTGGTGCCAGTTGACTTTGACAAGAAAGTTGTCCATGTGTTTTGTCCTGCTTAAATTCCTACTGGAGTCCTAAGAAAAATAAATGGGATCCTAAGAAAAATAAAGCATTGCTTTGTGGAGCGACGATGCCCACTCCAAACAAGATGGCGGCCTGCATCCGTTCTTGTGTTGACTGTGGCAAAGCTACTTGAGTACAAGTGGAAACAACAAACGCCCACATTTTAAATAACATAAAGGAAGAATTTGGGGGTGGGGAGCTAAGGAAGTAAATTGTTAATAATTAGCTATTGTTGTTGTACTCTGCCTAAGTAAACAGACCAAGCAGGCAGTGAGTCTGGGTCTGCTGTTGCCAAGGGTGAGGGTATGGAGGGGGAGGAGGGACAAACTGAGACAGCCTTGTCTTGTTTGATAGCCTGCACCAATTTTTCCTGGTGATTAAAAACAATGATAAAGTGTATGAAGGAAAAAAAAAACATAAGTAGGGACCTGCCTCACTGCTAATAAATCACTCATGGCCGGGGGCGGCGTGCCCGTGGTTGGTCTTTAAGCATTGATAAATTAACCACAAACCCTCTGCCTTCTTCTCTGGACCCACCTCTCTGGGGCAAGTTCCTTCTTGACAGCAGTCTGAGATGCTAGAAGTGGGATGGTGTTGGCAGAGACTTTGGAGTCTCCGGTTGATGAAAACTGGCACAAGGCACTCTTTTGAAATCTGACCTTGTGTGGGAGCCAAAGGGAATTGGGGGTGAAGACTTTTCAGAAAAACACCCTCTGGGTTGAATCCAGGAGGGTGGGTGTATTGCAGAGCGCCAGGCTGGGGATAGCTGGAATCTCTGCTTGACCATGTCACCAGATGTGTGGCCCTCGCAAAGCTGCAAACCTCGTTTTTGAGTCTGTTTCTTCACCTGTAGGATGGATGTGGAATTTTGCTTCTCATATCTGGTTAATTTGGACAATCAGATGAGAATTTGTAAATAGGAAGCCAAGCATAATTTCCGGTACATGGTAAGCTATTAATAAATAGTCTCATGTTGTATTATTATTTGGCATAATCAAAGAAATTGATAATCGTAGCAAGCAGCCACAGCAGCCCTGATGCTGAGGAAACTGGAGAGCATCTCCTGGGACCCCGTGGGCCCCACTTTTCCTAGCTCTTGGAAACAGTAGCTCTTGGAGGAAGATGTCAGATATACTGATGGAGAGAAAAATCACCACCCATCACAGACCCTTCAACCTTCAAATTCAGCCCACAGAAGGTCAGAGGAACTAAGAGACATAACCTGGGGTGCTGATACAGGTAGTCCCCAAAGTCTGTCTCTGAGGGGTCACATAAATGAAACTTGGGACACAGAATTGTTCCATTTTGACAAATAAAACAATCACTGTTAATGAGAACCCAATGGTAACACTGACTATAGTTGCTATGAGTGAAATCCTCCCTGCTAAGTACTGAACATAAATGACTTTAGTGTATTCCCACTCACTGTTATGGGACAGGACACTTATCATCCCCATTCCCCAGATCAGAGGGTTAAGCAACAAGCCAAAGGTTACACAGCTTAGTAAGAGGTAGAGCTGTCTCTCTGATTCCAGGATCTCTTCCTCTCCTAGCCCTATGCAAAGAAATACAGGGGGAAGAGCACATTCCACAGGGAAGAACTAGGACCCTGACCCTGGGTGACATGTACATAACAAGTATAAAGGGAAACTGGCTTGACTCCTTTTTTTGCACACAGCTTAAATGGCAGAATAGAATCTTGAGAGAAACCGGAGGGATCGCCCACCTCAAAGCTCTGCTCTGCCTCCTGAGGCTGCTGGAATCAGGAGAAATAGGCCAGAACAGCCAAACTGCAGTGCAATCTCTTTTTTATGCCTTCCCAGAGGCCCTCCCCTGTGCTGTGTCCCTGGCTCCCATAACCAGTGGCATGAGGGACGAGCAGCAATTAGGTCTGTCAGAGGCTGAGCCAAGGGCACACTCCGCCCTGGCTTGTCCTGCCCTCTTCTGACCAGAGGCATTTCACTAACACCCTGGGGAATGGAGGGACTGGGGGGGGGGGAGGGGGAGGTGGTTCAAGTCCAGACTCTTTCAGTGTTTGGAGAGAGATTTCTTTATTTGTCTCTAACTATCAGGCACTTCCAACCGGGAGCTTGCTCCCTCCTTCCCTGCCTTAACAGCTAGGGAAGGATTTGTCCCCATAGAAGGGACTTTTATTTTCTGCTCCTGGCCCACGTGTGCATTGCTGGCTTGGCAGGGCAGGTGAAGTGCCAGCAATATTTCACAGTTCTGGCCCCTGCTGCAGTTCACTGCAGCCTTTCACAGTAGAGGAGGAAGCAGGAGGAGGGATGGAGGTCTGAGCCAGATTTTATCTTCTCTCTCATTTCCTAGCGCTTGCTCCAGCTGGGGTTGGTGCCACTCGGCAGAGGGGGATCATTGACCTGCACCAGGAGCTGTCCTTGATGGAAGGGGCCTGCTCAGCCTGAGCAGAGGGCTCAGACAAGGAAGGGCTGTGCTCATTTGTAAGGAAAGATTTATCGTCCTCTTGCTTATACCAACTTTATGACCTCAGAGAAAAAACATCCCGAGTGTCTCGCAATGACACATAGATCAGCACCACGGGGCAGAAGCATGGGAATTACTGTCATAAGGAGCCATCGCGGGCAGGCTCAGAAGCTCAAGTTTGGTTGGCTCTACCTGTACTCTGGACGGCTCAGTTGGAGGGACATCTTGGATCCTCTGGGAATGACAGCCCCCATTCCATAAGCACCAGTTGTATGCTGAGTAGTCCACATATTTCATCTTCTTTAAAACTTACAATGACCTTTGAAGTAGATTTTGTTTTCCATCTTCAAGGTGAGGCAGGTGGAGTGGAGGGAGTCAAGGGATGTAAGTCTTGCTCCTTGAGTCCTGCATTGCATGGTAGTGTCCTTAGGCCTCTGCTGGGTGCCATCTTTGCATACGGTGTACACCTCTTTTTGTTTAAATTATTTTTGGGTTCTTCTGTGCTCTACGTTTCACTGCCACTCCTCCAGGGCACAGGGTCTGCCTGTCCTGATTTTACATCCCCAGCACAAAGCCACGGGGCCTGGTGGGTACAGGGCTTGAGCTGAATGGATTCATGGACCACCTGTGTCCCCAGGGGCGGGTTATATTTGGAGAGTCTCCTGGAGTGGGATCTGAGCAGAGTCCCACCTCTGTCCTTTGAATGTTTTAGTCTCTTGCTGGAAATACAAGGGGCCATGCTTAATTCTCCTCATTCTTACCACACTGAAAAGGTTCTTTAGTGGGGAGACAGCTGGACATAGAGAGAAGGTGGCTTTGAACCCTCTGTCTTTATTTGTTTTTTTGTTCTTGGCTGTGCCGAGCATTTCTTTTTTGTTTTCCAATAGCTTTATTGAGATTTAAGAAAATTCAGCTTTTAAAAGCCAATGTTTCAGTGTTTCTTTAATGTATTTCTTTAATACTTCATATATGAACTATATTTAGTATACTTGATATATCTTAGATGTGTACCCCTCACTGCAGTCTAACTTCCAAACACTTTCATCACCCCCACAGGAGACACCATCCCTTAGCTGACCTGCCCATTCTTGCCCTTTCACCCCAAGTCTTTGGCAGATGCCATGTGTTACTTCCTGTTTCTATGGATTTGCCTACAGTGGACGTTTCACAGAAGTGTTGATCCTTCTACTTTTTAAAGACCATGGCATCTGTGTGTGGCATGGCTGCACTGGAGCCAAACAAGGTCAGATCTCAGATGGGGCACAACTTTTACAACTTCAGATTCTCTTTCCCTGAAGAAATAAAAACATCTTTTCCTGAAGCAGGTCTGGCTTGTTGATATTTTTTTGGGGGTGGAGACATTGGAAAACCAGCTGAATCCTCCAGGGATGGGGGAAGAGCCTAGCTCAGTCCAAACCCAGAGGGGCGTAGGCAGAGACTGTGGTGGTGAGGGGTGCAGGAAGATGCTGAATTTGGCACTGAATCAGCAGCTGTTCAGGGTTTAAGCATTTAATGGTGAATAATCGCCCTATTTTGGACCATCCTGCCTACGTACGTAGAACAAGTTGTCTCGCAGGATGGGAGGAAAAGGGACTTTCGTCACAGGTGCCCATCACTTGAGGGTGCACCATGCTCAGTCTTCGCTTTCCTTAATCATCTGGAGAGGATTACTTGAGGTCAATGTCAACTCCACTGGATACTTTCTAAGTCACACAAGACCACTTAAAATACTGGAGAGGAGCCCTTCTAAAGAGGAGATTTTTATTACAAAGTTCCATCTGAGCAGTGCCTCTGTGAGCATTTCCATAAATCTACATTACCCTAGGTATTTGGGCATCCTCTGGGAGAGACGAGCCTATCAGTAGAAAGTAATGGTTTTGGGTTTTTCAATTGCCCTAAGGATCTTGACAATACTATTAAGACCCATGAGCTCCCTGTCGAGAAGTTTAGGAGTGAAATTATTAATATGCCCAGACGTTATGTTGATTGTCGCGCTGTAGCAGAAAACACTCTTTCTGTTATTTGAGCGGCATTATCACTTTCCCAAGCAGAGAATTGCATCAAAAATTTAAACTGCTCTCATCCCAGTGCCTTTCAAGGTCTTATTGTAAAATAGGCTGGGCATAATTTGGATATTTCCCTACCTATGAAAGATAATATGTTTTTCAAAGACCAGACTGTTGTGGGGTGGTGGGGAGAAAAACCCCTCCTGGCAGAATTCTCTGCCATCAAGATGCCATTCTTCAGCTCTTTAACTAGGTTTTCCTCGGGGTGTATTTCATTTCTTTTTTTTTTCTTTATTCTTTCTTTGAGATATTTGCGATTCTTTCCCTTGAACCCAGGAAGGGGACCAAAGCAGAGATGAAATATGATTTTGATTTCCGATGGAGCGTCTGATAAGCGGAAGGGCGGGGACGACTCTGATCCGCACCATTCATTAACAGCAAGAATGACTGAGCCATCTCGGTTAAATGGCAAGGACGGGATGAAGGTTCCTGGAGCATTTTCACTTCAAAGCTCAGCAGAATTATTTACTATCTGGGTGACCTTTTCCCCAAATCTCTCTTGGTACATGCCTTATAGGGCAAGGGAACAAAAGTTTCTCCATACTATATAAACAGAAGTCAGCTGAATGTCAGGCCTTGGGCTGCGTCTCCTTCATGTCAAGTGACAGCTGATGTAATGGGAGGTATAGGGCGTGTTGCTGGGACTTTGTCAGAGCACTTCTTTGTCTTCAGAATACACACACATGGGGGCAAGTAATTACCCAAGAAAAACAAATATCTGAGCTCTTCCTGAAGCAGCACCTGTTGCCCAGGATTATGGGGCTCAAGTAATGTCAGAAAAGGCGCCCTCTGGATTTTGTTCATAATTGTTTACTAGTTTCTTTCAAAGTTGTCTTTTTTAAAAAATATTCTTTTTTTTTTTTTTTTTAGTTTTTTAGGCAGACACAATATCTTTTATTTTATTTTTATGTGGTGCTGAGGATCGAACCCAGTGCCTCACACAGGCCCTGCGAGCATGCTACCACTTGAGCCACATCCCAGCCCCTCAAAGTTATCTTTTTTTTTTTTAAATATATGTAGTTGTCAATGTACCTTTATTTAATTAATTTATTTATACGTGGTACTGAGAATCAAACCCAGTGCCTCACACATGCCAAGCAAGTGCTCTACCACGGAGCCACAACCCCAGCCCTTGAAGTTGTTTTTATCTTCAAATTAAAGTGGATTAGACCTCTCCCAGGGCTCGTGGTCCTTCTCATTATGGAGCACACAACATGAGCCCAAGCATCCAGCAGCAGAACAGGGAAAGATGAGAAGAAGCTTCTAGTCCCAACCTGAAGAGACCCAGGATGCAGACAACCTGGAGAAATAAACTGAACCCAAGAATGAAAGGCTAACATTTTTTTTTTTTTTTTGGTGGGGTGGGTGTCAGGGGTTGAACTCAAGGGCACTCAACCACTGAGCCATACCCCCAGACCTACTTTGTGTTTTATTTAGAGACAGTGTCTCACTGAGTTGCTTATTGCCTCACTTTTGCTGAGGCTGGCTTTGATCTCCTCCTGCCTTGGCCTCCCCCATGGATGGGATTACAGGTATGCATCACCACACCTGGCAAAGCTAGCATTTTGTGAAGCTGATGGTTTTGTGGCAGGAAGAGGAATCAATGTCATTTGGATCCCTGGCTCCTTCTGTGCTGCAGTGGAAAAGTAGGTTTCTCCTTTGTCACATTCACGGTACCATTTCCAGGGTTTCTCAGGTACTTAAGCTATCCATTGCTTCAGTTTCCCCCAGAGGGCTTCTGGACTTATCGAGGATATTGAAGAGTTCTTCCTCTGTAGGCCACTGTTTCCTCCTCCATAAAAGGATGGTTAACAACAGTTCTGATGTGGTAAAGAGAGCTAAATGAGATAGTACATTAAAGCACTCAGAAAATGCATTAGAGATAGGGAGCACTCAGGAAATGTCACTATTTATTTATTTTGGCCCAAAGATGCAAATTCTTTCTTGAGGTGGTGGATAAAAGGGTGACACAGAACCTGTGATTCCAAGCTGATTATTTTTCTGACTTGAAAAACTTTATTTCTATCAGATGTTTTTAAGGTAAATGACACCACTTACATTAAGGGGTTCCTTTTCCACTAATGAGTTGGGGTAGCTCTGGGTTTTTAAGATAATCAGTGTGCATATTTTTCACACTTGCAGCTTAAACACATTGGAATAAAACCCTGGGATGGTGGACAACTTGAAGTGCCTTATGGTAGCTGCTCTCCTTTGATCCATTCTTTCATTACCTGTGAATATTAGCACAAGAAAGACCGAGGTTTTCTTTGCTGCTGCTGGTCCTGCCAAGCATGGCCCCCTTTTGCATGAAAAGCCTCTGGTCAAACCAGGGATTTTGAGTTTCTTTGGCTCCTTTATGAGCCTCGAAGTTTGCCTTGCCACTGCAATCACCGTTGAGTGGCTTGCGACGTCCTGAGTCATTCATCACATTTAGATGGTTTAAGTCATGAATTAGCAATGTTTTTCTCAGGGCTTCTTGGGTTGCTGAAACATGCTAGTATTTATCACCTCACATGGGATCATTCTTAATCCCATAATGTAGAGAGGGAGTCATCTCTCATGTGCAATAATCAGATTTGGTAGAGAAAATAATTTCCATTTTTAACGCTGCCTATCTGACACTTTAATAGTGTGGTCTGGGAAGGTTTCCCGATAAGATGACATTTGATCAGAGACCTGAAGGATAAAGGCAGGGTGCCATTCCACCGTGTGGAAGAACAATGATTCAGGCACAGGAAACAGCAAAAACAAAGGCATTCAAAATCTAGCATGTATATCGGGATTACTCAGAATATCAGCCTGAGTCTGTCTCTTCCACTGACCTTGAAGACTGGTTTTCAAAGAAAACACTGAAGTAAATAAGCAAGGCCCTGGATCCTCCCTGATCTCTGCCTAATTTGGGAACTATCCGAGCAGAATTTGGCTCCAGGTCCTTTGACTTGGTATAGCATTATCTTGGGGGATTCAGATAACCTAGTAGATCACTCCTTGGATGTCTGAAGTCTCAAATGTCATCTTAGAATTCAACTTCAGCTGCCTTATCCTCTTTCTTTTGCTTTGTTTCTTAGGTATATGTTGGGATCCAATTTAAAAAAAAAATCATCTTTCTGTAGCAGAAAGTAAGCATCATGAAGGCCAAGACACTATTTTCAAATCTGTGGTGTTGGAACATTTGGTAGGCAACATACATGGTTGCTGGGTTAATTGGTTAGGTAATTAATTATACCTTGGCAAGTAGGGTAAGTATAAAGGAGTTGAGAGGATGTCCAAATTCCAACAGAAATGATCACGTTTCTGAGGGGCTGTGGCATGGCGTGGTTTAAGATAAACTTCCAGTGACTGAAGTTGATCGAAGTTCAAGAAAGAAATTTTTGTGGGTGTCCTGGCCAACACAAGACTCTCTCTCACTCAAAACTGTAGCAATTTTTTCTCTTCCTGCAGCAACCCAAACATGACAACAAATGTTTCACAAGCAGAAATCCCAACAGAAGTGAGGAGGGCAGAGGCCTCCCCAACTCCCCAAGTGGGAATGACACATTTCACTTCCAAACTCTGACTAACAGGATCTCCTGTGGCCCTTTCTGCCACCCGAAAAAAAACATTCTCTTGCCATCACAAATCCGAGGCATTAGAAAATCTTTGCTGAAGGACTCTGACTCACCTAGGTAGGGTAAATCCTGATTCATCTGAGTAGTTGGTGCTACAAAAAAGCAATTGAACTGGTAAAGAAGAAAGGACAGTGTTGCTAAGGGACTGCAAATCAAAAACAAGATCAGTGGAATGCTGCCTCCTTCAGGAAGCCTTTTAAGATGAATCCCATGAAAACCAATGGCTTCCTTAAATCTCTCTGGCAGGTGTGAGATCCTTTACACATGGACACATCATACTGAATGACCCCAGTTGGTCATAGTCAGCCACCACAGCTCATTTTCATAAGCTTCTGGGACTCACTCATGGTTTATGATTGGACATAGTTTTTATTCTGTGGATTTCTCTTTGCACAGAGCCTAGGGAAGTCACATATATGAGTACTTGATAATTTTTTTTTTTTTTTTTGCATTCTCCAAGAGAAATCGGAAGAGGCAACATTTCTCTCAAAAGATTCCTTTGGCCTTCTCTTCAATGAAATTCCTTGGACGAGAGCAGCAACACGCGACCTATGCTTTGGCAAGCCATTTAAAATAATTTATTTTTCATTCAGTCCTTCATCCATGTCTGCATTTGCTCGCATGTTCGCTTGGCAATTAATTATTGAGTGCTGACCCTGGATTCAAGGGCTTTTAGTGGGACCAAGTCCCTGGACTTCAGGAAGGTAAAGAAAGAACCATGTCCTATACCGACCTTTTATGTAAACCACAGATTGCATCTTAATTCTTTTATTTCTCCTTGTCCTTGTTAACTATCAAAACATCTCACTTTCCCACATACATTTTTACTCTCGCCTCGGTTCACATACGAAAATTGTGTAAGGGCCACTATGACATATAGCTCTGAAAATGTTCACATATGCATATCGTTAGCTTATACACAAACTCCCTCCCCACTGTGAACCCCCATGTTATCTTCCAAGACAAAGCCACTATGCCAGGTCTACCTATGTACATGTCCCAATGCACTGGATTTTCTGTTAGAGGAACATTTAAAGGATACTCTGTGGCACACAGAGAAATTCACAAGAATGTTAATTATTACCTGTGGAGAGAAACTATAACATTTTGATTCATTTGTGTTTTCAACTGAATGTGGTATTTATCAACTCTCTTTTTATGTTTAATTCTAGATAATAGAGCAAGGTGAATTGGAGTCCTCAATTACGCACACGGAATACACGTGTGATATGGCTTCTTTGTAAAGTTCAGACTCAGAATTTCCTCTGTGGATTCTGAATTGCTGAGGGGGATCTATGCTAGAGAGAAATGGGATCCATATGACCTTCGGGGCATTCTTTGCACACATAAAAATGAACAAGGCATCTGCTTTCAGGAAGCAGAAATGGAAGTGGATGATATGAAGGGGTTTTGCCACCTGGTCCAGTCCCCGTCTCTCTATAGCCTCTGGTACTCTGAGCACCATCATATGAATCCATGGACAATGCATATCCCCATCATTTAGATATGTTTATAATTCAACCACACCCAGCCTGACCCAAAGAAGAAGCCATAATAGAATTGAGAAAAGCAGGCAAACACACCTTATGCTTGTTTTTACAGAAGAGTTAATTGAGAGATAATGTAAGGACCATTTCATTAGGGAATGAAAAAATAAATGACTTATGAAATTAACCAGAAGGAGCACTTGACAAAAGAGAGTATCATACCAGAAACACACATTTTACTTTTGACAGAGAGGAAAGCTAATAAAAATACCATCATGACAATTCTCACATACTCCTGGTGGGGTTGCAAAATGATAATGGCCACTCTGGAAAAGAGTTTTCTGTGATGTTACACTTACCACACCACCTCATAATCACAACCCTAGGCATTTACCTTAGAGAAATGGAAACCTAAGTTCACTCAAAAACCTGCACATGAAAATTTATAACTGTTCTGTTCACAATCCCTAAAAGGTAAAAACCACCAGATGTCCTATCACAAGTGAAAGAATAAACAGTCATCCTCCACAAGATAGAAGACGGAGCAGCAATACAAGGAACCACTGGAGTTATTATTATTCTCAGTGCTGTGGGTGGAACCCAGGGGTGCTCCAACACTCCAGCTCTTTTTAAATTTTGAGATAGGGTCTTGCCAAGTTGCCCAGGCTGACCTTGAACTTGTGATTTTCCTGCCTCAGACTCCCAAGCACTGAGATTAAAGTCATGCACCACTGTGCCTGGCTCCACTAATTAACGATGCAGAGTACACTTGAAATTTGGTAAGATAATAACTTTTTAAATGCTCTCACCACAAAACCATGATACTTCTGTGAGTAATGGATATGTTAATTAGCTTGATTAAACCATTTTACAATCTATTCATATATTAAAAGATCATGGTATATGCCTATATATATATATATATATATATATATATATATATATATATATATATATAATTATATATAAATGTATAAATATATAAATAAATTCAGTAATCTTTTAAATTAACAAATAAAATTATATATACATATAATATATGTAAAAGATTACCGAATTTTAAAAAAGGAATGAACTATTGATACACATAACCATTTGGGTATAATCAAAGGCACAGGCCAAATAAAGTAAGTCAGTTTCCAAAGGTTGTATACTGAATAATTCCATTTATATGACTTTTTTTTGATACCTTGCCTGTAACTCAGGGGTGCTCTTCCACTGAGCTATACCCCCAGCCCTTTTCATTTATTTATTTATTTCAGACAGGGTCTTTCTAAGTTTCCCAGGTAGGCCCTGAATTTGCAATCCTCCTGCCTCAGCTTCCCAAGTAGCTGGAATTACAGGTTTGTGCCATGGCATCAGGCTTATATGACATTCTTAAAAAGATAAAACTGTAGTCACAGATCAGTGACTGCAAGAGGTTGGGATTAAGGAAGTGTGTGACTTCACAAGAATAACACAGAGGCGGTTTTAAGTTGATAAAGCTGTTCTGGGTTCCTACAAGCTGGCGTGGTTACAGAAATCTACACATGTTAAAATTCATAGAATTGCACAGAGTAAAACCCATCTCACTCTGGGTCAATTTAAAAAATATAACAAAGCAATCAAAATTAAAACCAGGATGAATGCAGCACAACAGAGTGCTTTGGGTCTATAGGAGTAAGACTCCCTTCAAGAAGGAGCCAGGCCAAGCAGAGAAGCCGAGGCTGTTCTTTGACAAACCCAGGGACAAATCCACCCCCAAACTCAAGAATCTAATATATTGTCGCCTCCTTAAACACACACACACACACACACACACACACACACACACACACACACACATACACTTTAAAAAACTAAATAGGAATGAAGGAATCAACATCTGTGTAAAACTTCTATTGGCATATCACGAATCATTTTTGTTTTTCAAGCCCTTTGAATATTGTTCACTAAAGCTCTTGTGTCTGTTGCAAGCTGTTTAAGAAACTATACCATGTGGAAGGGAGAAAGAATGTCTTGGCTGTGCAAAGTTGTCTGCCTCACGATACTCAGCACAGTCCATAACCTTGTGGAAACATTAACAGGCCTCCATTATTCATCACAATAAGATTATTAGTTGATGGGAAACAAATTACAGAGCTCTGCAACCTGCTCTACTTCCTGGCTGCGGACTAGGCAATTTTTCAGGAAGGGAAATTGCTACCCAGGAGGAGAAACTTCTGTCTTAGGAAATGTTCTACAGAAGAAAGGGTTGATTCTGGGAACAAAAAAAAAGGACAAAAATGATAAAAGAAGGCAAAAAAGTTTAAAAATTATTTAGGGGGAAAAAACCCAGCACACTGACAGTTCAGCAACATAGCTGGTGATATACAGAACTTGAGTTGAGAGAAATGGAGAAAATCATCCCTATTTTATTGGACATGATGGTGTTTCTTTGCATGCCACCATGAATGCACTGGGAAAATATCTTTAGGAACTTACAGAACGCTGAGTGGAGGGCTGGCCATTTACATAGACATCTAACCGCCTGGACTATCCCAGTCTCTATACCTCCAATGCCAGAAATTAGCAAATGTTTTCTTAATTCTCAGATCCTCCTGGAATATTTCCTTGACCACTATCTTCCTCTGCAGGTGCAACTGACCTCTCTCCTTTGTAGCCTCCTGGAACTTCCTGGAACCATGTACAGATACTATAACATGCACCCCCCCCCCATCACTCTTATTTTTTACTGTCCTTATTCTCCAGCATGAGGGACTGAGCCCCAATGATTGGTGGGGAGGGGCAACAACTGCCTCATTGGATCAGTTTCCAATAGCAACGGCTTAACCTGGGGAAACAGGTGTGGTGTAATTAGCATAGCTGTCTGCACACCTCCAGCACCTGTGACCCACATCGGTCCTGTCGGTCAGAGCCCAGGGAGCTCCTAAATGATGGGGCTGAGGACGCACAGAAAACAGAGGGATGTCCAGAAAAGTGACACCGCCTGAGCTCATAACAGGGACTTTGGCTTATGAGAGCTTGTCCCCAAGAGGGGACAAGAGCAGCATGGGAAGTGTAAGAATTCTAACAAGGCGGCCACAGGCACTGACAAATGAACATCACAGGATGCTCAGCCACCAACACTCTTCCTCACCCCTGCTCTCCTCCGCTGGGGGCAGGGGACAGTCCACGCTTTACTTCCTCCTGACTTTCTGGGGAGCCCCTTTCCCGGCTCTGTCGGTGGGTGTTTAGTTGTTCTGACCTTTCCCACTCGAAAGTGACACAATTAAAGTGCCATCTCCTGTTTTGCTTTCCATCCCTTCTTCTTGCCTTTTAGGATAAGTCAATAAAAGCCATCACTCTGCCTACCTGGAAGATTCAAGGGCAGAGCTGTCGCACCACTGTCCCGCAGACCGATATCAAGCTAAGTCTCTTCGGTCGAAATGGTCCCTGCTGGCTGCGACGCCCAGTGCACAAGTGCCAGGTCTTGCAAAGCTACGGCTTCATGGGCTGGAGCCGTTTCCCTCTCCGTGGAGACCCGAGTCCTGAGTCCTGGGCAGGGAGAGTCTGGTGGAGGCTGGGAAGCTGGGTCGATGTGGCAAGCCTGGAGTCAGACAGGCAGGTGCTATCTTGGTGGCCCCTCTGGGAACCAGGCTGCCAGTCTGGTTGATACCCAGAGGCTCTCCACGGGTCTCACGGCTCCAGCCAAACTCCCTCGTCCCAGTTTCTTCCTCCGAAGCTGCCCTTTCTCTGTGTTACATCAGTGGCCGCCTTGTCATTGGAACTTGTTTTCCACGGGGAACAGCCCTTTTCAAGTCCTTGCTTTTAAAGGTGACAACAAATGCGGCAGGTCTACACTCCCAACGGGTTACTTTTTGGTCCTAAAATGAGGTATGATTTGAAGCCAACCCAATTTTAGAGAAAATTGTAATCTTTCCCTTTCTAGTAGGAAAGAGAGAGGGGACTGGTTTTCTGAGTTAAGTGTGATTGTTCCACCCCATTTCCACCCCCATCCCCATTTCTCCCATAGTTTAGGAGTAAAGTAATTAATGTCGTAGGGTGCTGGGGATGCAAAACATTTGGAGGTTAATAGTAAGATCTGATGTAATATCATGTGAGCAGATTTTATTCTTTTGGAAAACAGCTTTTCTCAGTCTAACCAAAGAGGTCCTTGGCAAATAATGTGTTCTAGGGGAGTTTGTCTCAGGCTAACCTGGTTTCTAGAATTAGTTGGATAATTCTGGATGAAGTGGGCTTCCTAGAAGGTGTTATGCCTGTATCTTTGGGATATCTACATGTTATAGTCTCTTAGCACTTCGTGTCACATTTATTTTTTGCATTTATTAACAATATGATGATAATAATTTCAATAACAAGACCTAACATTTTTAGAGTACTTTCTACCTGCTGAATTCTGTTAAGAATTTTATATAAACTGAGCTAGGTAGTTGATGTCTGTGTTCCCTTAGGCTGAGGCAAGAGGATTGTAACTTGAAGTCCAGCCTGGGCAACTTAGTGAGATTTTGTCTCAAAATAAAAAAATAAAAAGTGCTGGGTTGTAGCTCAGTGATAGATTGCATGCCTAACATGCACAATGTCTGGGTTCAATCACCATTACTGCAATAAATAAAATAATAAAAATAAGTAAGATGGAGAACTTTAATTTATCATCACAATGACCCTATTAGGAAGGGGAGGCATCCATTATACAGATGGAGAGACTGAGGTTAAAAGAGGTTAGGTAAATTGTGCAGTCAGATAATTGGGAAGCCAGAGTCAATCCAGGCCACGTGATGCTCCAGCTCTTGCTCTTCGTTGGATGGTCCTGGGTCACAGGCCTGCCCATCTTTTATTATACATTATTCGTAAATGAGGTGGTTCAAATGAGTGAATTTTCCACTGAAGTTCACTGCCTGCAAGCACTTGATATTTTTATTTTAACTACGCTGTGTGGATATATTAATTTGAAATTGGAAGCTAAATTTGGCTGCATTTTTAAAGAGGGCATAATGAGCGTAATTCAACATTTAATTGATGACTGAAAACTTATTAAGGAGCAAACGTAATTGTACTATTCAGACATATAGCTGTGTATCTCCTTTTGATTTATTGTGCCCTTTTCCTTGAGGTTAGGCTGTCAATCTTGGGCTGCTCCTGTACCAACTATCCTGAGCCATTGCACACCACTCTCCTGAGAATCTCTTAAATTCTCATTTAAATTTGGCGAACTTAAGAGGGAATGTTTAAAATTCATCTCTTAGCTTGGGGTTATGAGTTATAGTCCAGAAAACCAGATATGTCTAGGGACTGTTTAGAACACTTGTTGGATTCTGAATAACATGTCAATAAACTCCTTGGTGCGGGTGACCTTGTCTCCCAGCTAGAATATAAACCTAGAAGGACCATATCACTTTATATTTGGGAAACAGATACTTTCCAGTGCTTAGGCCAGGGCTACCCTTCCTTGGAGTTTCAGTTTTTGTTCTTTTTAATCCAATGTGGAGATTGCTATGAGAGATGGGTACAACAAAGGGTCCTTGGTTTGACCTTGGCATTTGGCAAACTGTGGTCCTTTGATCATATTCAGCTCCTGGGATAAGAATATTTATAGAGTTTTGAAGGGTTATAAAAAGGAAGAATATGGGACACAGACCACATTTGGCCCTCAGAGAGAAATCTAAAATATTGACTATCTAGACCTTTACAGTAAAGACTTTTCTGAACTTTGACCTAGTGGATGGTGGAAGGCTTCCTGGAGGAAGAGGTATATGAGTCATCTCATTATAAATTCATCAGGGTATAGCTCAGTTTTGCACATGTGTACATGTATACTAGACATACATAAATTTTTTTTGAATAAATGAATGAGGAAGCAAACAGGCATAATTGGTAAGTAAGCAAGTGTTGCTCACAGACTAGGGTTCTGGCTCATTTCACTGCATTGACACCTGGAATAAATATATGCATTCTCTAAGTCAGACACATTCACTGTAGCTCATTGGAGAAACAATGGGGCAAGAATAATCCCCCTTAACACAAGGGAATGGCCACATTTCCCGTCTCAGGTTTCACATTAGATCCACTCACAATGAATCTTACAGGATCGAGACATGCAAATATAGAATTATAGCAAGAGGCGTGCAGCTCTGCGCCCAACAAATGCCCCCCCCCCAGAAGTCAGCCTGCATCCCTGCCCCCACCTGCAGTCAGTCTCCACGCACAACTGTTCACCTAAGTAGCTCAACGTGGACCGGCAGAAAGATCAGCACACATGTTTCTTCTCTGGTGTTTTATATCTCACTGACTATTTGGGCTTTATTGAAACAGAAATGTCACACTGCTATCTTTAGAACACTCGGAGTTTGAGCTCAGAACACTGGAGCTGATGCCTTACCCATAAAAGTGAGGAGATGCAGATTTCATCTCGGCAACAGCAAAAGTAGCCCTAGTTTCAAAACAGCTATTAATCTGCGATAAGGAGAATAGCAGAAGGGCTCAAGATCTTTCTTCCAACCACTGTTCAAACCAAAGTTAAATAATCCAGCTATTTCTGAAGCAATTAGCGGTATATATTATTTCCCAACACTCGAGAACGGAATCATGTTGAAAACCAGTGCTCTTGACACGTTTCTCTATAAAATCAATTACTTTTAAAGACAAGAAGCTCATTCTCTATCCCAGGAACATATGAGACACCACCTGCCTGCTCCATGAGATGCCTCATGGTTTTTTTTTTTTTTTAATGGGCTTATGGGATTGCGTGTGAGGAGATTCTGGTACTATCTGCACATTTATGCAATAAGGAATTTCAAACATATTCCAATACGTCTATGGCCTTTATATGGCCCAATTTTCAAACATTCTGAGTCCACACCAAGAGGGAAGTGTCATCTTCCGTTAGGAATTAGGCTTTCCAAACCTGATACGATCTTAATTATTAGAAGTGCATTCTCACCCAAGTTCAATGTCTGACATCATAATAAAGTACAGTAGCTCTATTTCAGATGAGAAAAAAGCTGATTCAGGGAGATACTGTATATATCAGTTTGCATAGCAGGAAACAGGCCTGAATTTATTTTCCTAGAGATGTTTCGTGGATAACATTTTCATTTTCATCAAAGGCAAGCAATTTAAAGTTCCTCTTGCTGTTGACAGTCTCCAGAGCAGGGCACCTGGGATGATTACAAACGGCATGGCTTTTCAAGGCACAGGCCATGTTACTGTATTTCCACAGTATATTGCATAAGGCATGGTCAGAATGGTGTTGCACCACTTTGGAATCTTCTGCTTTTTGTAGTAATCAAAGGCAAATGAGTCCCTCCAGCTAAAGTGGACATTAACGAGGTTTCCAGCCTTACATAATTGTATGGCATGCACACATGTTTTCAGGGGGTGTCGGAGGTTGGGTATTTTCTATTAGAGCAAAAACAGGAACTTTTTTGGGTCATTTTAAATGTCATTTAATGAATTTCTGATTTGGTCCAATTTTTGACACCTTGAAAAGAAATCATGCTTTCTTTCAAAAACCACCAAAATATATCTCTTTTATTTCCCCCTCTAGGAATGATCTATTCATTGTCAGAAATTGGCTAAGCAGGGAAAAGAATTTTCAAACAGCTCAGTTAATTCAAACAAAATCATAAGTCAATTGTCAACAGGCACTAAAAATCAGTAGTTTCAGAGGAAGCCTGGAAGCCATGCCAAAAACATTTTTTAAAATTCCATTTATTTTGATTTTCCATTCATTCTTCATATATGGTCACTAACTTATTTGTTCCTACAACAAACTGAAACGTTTACATCTAAATATCCATGAGCACCCCTGAGCAAAGCTAACTGTGAAGAAGTCTGTATTTGTGTGGATATGTCTCGGGCCATGTCAAGTCTGTCTTTTAAACCTCTGAAAAAGCCCCGTCTATCTGAGATAAGCCAAACCCAATTGATCTTTTTATGTCTCTGGTTTTCACTGGAAGAAAGTAAAAATTGCCATTTCCCTAGAGCACAGTAAAGAGATCTGAGCATGCCTCTTCTTTAAGCAATAACCATTAATGTGGGTTCCGCTGTACCAGACATCTGTAATGCTCTGAGCTGTGTTTTCTGGTGAGATAACAGCGTCGTCTTGAGAACTGAGCATGAAGAGGACAGAAGGCAGAGGGACAGAGTTGGACTGTTCACTTGTGCTTCTCTCTGAGGGACAACACTGTTATCTTGCATATATCTAGCCCTGAGCCAGAAAGAAAAGTTTTATAAATCTTCCCCTACCAGTTTTATCACCCTTCATTCTTGCTTGTGGCCCATGACCTTGACTAGAATTCCCTCTCCCATGCAAAAATTCAAGAGGATCTGAAGTGAGGTCATTGAAGAACAGACTCTAGACAACAACTTCTTTGACAACCCATTCTATGGTCCATCTTTCTTGAAAATGATAACTTCAGTAGACATTTGTTGAACAAGTCTTCTGTGCCTGGGCCTGAGCCTGTTGTAAGACTACAGCAGCATCTAAGACGTAGCTCTCCATCCTTGAGGAGCATGTAATCTCGTAGGAGAGACAGAAAATCAACAGGGCTGCATAAGTGGGAGAAAGGGGTGTGTTCAGGGTGTTCTAGAAGTATCTTCTTAGGAGGATATCATTTTTGAAAATTCATGTATTTTTTATAGATTTTGAATTGTCAAGATGAGCAGTTTCACTGGCAAGTAAGGAAGGCTCCAGCACCCTCCAAGAGGCATTTCTCAAATGCTCTTAGAAACATCTAAGAATGACCCTGCTCTTATTCACACATTCTTCCAACAAATATTTTGGTGTCTCCTGTGCCAGGGGATGACACCAGCATACTGCTCCACTTTCAGTAATCACCAAATAATTAAATGTGTTGCGCTTCCCACTGGATGAAATGTGGGGAACATGAAGACTCTAGCTGTCTGCTTCAAAATCTCTTTCCCACAGCTCTATCATGGTTCCTGGGATTACATTAGGAATGCCCTTCAGGGACCCAGAGGAAATGAATATCTTCAAATTCGAGAAAGCTTCATGTTATGTGATTAATTTAATTATCATCCAGTTTTCCATCAAAACTCAGAAACCTGAGGGACGGGGAGGTGGAACTGTGTAGGTTGTGATGTTGGAGAAGGAGATGGGAACCACAGGCATCTGGGGGGCTCCTAGAGAGGGTCAGGAAATACTACCCGGAGAGATGAGAAATGACAAATGCAACTTTCCATCCTTGTCATGAGATTCTTACTCTACCCTCCACTATCCCAGATGAAGAGGAGGAGGGGGACAATGACTTGTGATGAATCAATTTTCCTTTCTGTTAAATGAGATAAACCATATTGTTCCACCTTCTGGATATCTTGAACATATTGGGGAAATGTTGGTGATATCCCTTTCTGAACAAAAAGAAACGGGTCTATCCTCAGGTCCACCTTTGTAAGCATTGGCATTTGTAATTCAGAATGCCAGGCAATTGGCTAAGGCTGAGTCCAACAGGCTAGGGGTGCCTCAGTGTGATGTAGCAGGTGCCCAGGATACAGGCCAGCGACTCAGACCCCAAGCACTGAGTCCTGCACCTCTCAGAAAGCCAAGGTGGGCATTCTGATTTTGTTTTGACTGACACTAACTTCACTTTGGCTAATGAATCCCTTCACTGGTATTTCTGTTCAAGTCAGAGTAGCCTTCCTAGGGATTTAAATAAAGAAATAAAAACACCCCCAAACTAGGTTCCAACATTGTTTGCTTTCTTCCATTGCAAACCATTTGCTCAACGAGGCTTCCTGTCCTCTGCCCTACATGCAGTACACACGAGGAAGCCTTCTGTATGGATTGGCATAAAAATAAGGATTGATTTATGCACTTAGGGCCACCGAGGGAGTGACATAAACCCAGCTGGTGTCCCCGCATCCAGGAGACTACATTAGCACAACTGCATTACCTGGGAGATGTGCAAAATCACATGTGGCTGACATCTCCCCCCACTCAGCAACGAAGATGCTCACAGCCACTACTCATTCCACGCTGCCTGAGAAATAATGCAATGCTCAAGCAAGGGGCTCCTCACATTACAACATGAATTTGGGATTATAAAACACTGGGAAGACATGGAGAGTGGCAGAGAGATTTTCAACCTTAGAACAAGGAACTCAGCCCAAGAGAAGGGGCGGATGTTTAATCATAAGCCACAAGACATCTACAGAGAAATCAAAACAAAAATCAAAGCACATTTAAAAACACTTAGGAATCCTCTCCACTCTTTCACACAACACAAGTTTATATGTGTTTCAAAGAGACACAAACTTAAACTTGTGAGGAGACACAATTCAAACCTTAAGCTGTTAATAGCAAGTTTTGTATTGTTTTTAATTTAGCTTTTTGAGAAAACTATAGATTCACATGCAATTATTGGATATAATGCAGAGAGAAGACAAAGTGTCCCCAATGGTGACAAAGATGACATTCTTTGTCATCTTTTTTTCTGGGGGAGGGGATGGCTACCAGGGATTGAACGCGGGAACACTCAACCACTGAGCTACATCCCCAGCCCTATTTTGTATTTTATTTAGAGACAGGGTCTCACTGAGTTGCTTAGTGCAACTTTTGCTGAGGCTGGCTTTGAACTTGTGATCCTCCTGCCTTAGCCTCTTGAGGTCTGGGATTACAGGCATGCGCCACTGTGCCCTGCTCCATCTTATCAGAGTATTTACAATAGCAAAACGAATATACTGACATTGACACAGTCAGGATATAGAACATTCTCACCACCAAGAAAGTCCTTCACATTATTCTTTTTTAATCACATTATATATCTCCCATCTTCCTTTTTTAAAAATGAGGTGAAATTTACTTATGCAAACCTTAATCATTTAATTTGAAAGTTTTGATAAATATATATACTCATGGAGCTATCACTCCAATAAGCTCCCTGGTCCTCCTTTCCTGGCAATCCCTGCCTCCCTACAGGCCACACACTTTTGATCTAGCAGCATAAAATGGTGCTACATGTTTTGAACTTTTATAAGTGAAATGACAGGAAAGGACCATTTTGTGTTCAACTTCTTTGTTTCACCATAGAATCTGTAAGGTTGATCTATGTCCTTGAGTTCTCAGTAGCCCATCCCTTTGTAGAACTGAATAGTATCAGAGTTTATTAATCTACTCATTTATGGATAGACATTTAGTTTGCTTCCAGTTTGAAGTTATTGAAAATCAAAGCTGCCATTAACATTTAAGCATAAACCTACACTTGGACATATATCTTTATTTCTTTTGAGTCAATCCTAAGGAAAGAGGTTTCTGGGGATATGTTTAACTGGATGAGAAAATGCCAAACAGTTTTCTGATTTGGAAAACTGTTTGGCATCTTCTTATTCAGTTAAACACCACTCCCATCACGACTGTACGTCAGGCGTTTTGGATCGCTGCCAATATTCGATGTTCAGTCTTTTTAATTTCAGCCATTCTGGTGGTTGTGAGATGGTCCCTAAGCATTTTATTCCTTTCCTCCTATAAGCATGGTGGAAAGTGATTTTGGAGGCATAGTTTGTAAGCCCACATGGATTGCATTTGGAGTTAGATCTCTGTTGAAGCCCCGGGTTTTGCATCTAGCTGGCGACACTGGGCAAGACCTACCATCTCCAGCTCTCAGAATGTTTCTGATGCAGGTGGTCCTCTGACTCTGCTGTGATAAATGGTGCTGGGGAATAGGCTGCATATGTTTTTGATATATCCATTTCGGCGAGTCCCTTTGCTTCTGATGAATACTTTCTTCATGCTTTAGTCACCTTGAGTTGAAAGAAGTATTAACCTATGTCATGAACTCTAAATATGGGACCATTTTTAAGCAATTGCCAGGAGAGTGAAAAATTGGCTGGCAGGTCAGACCAAGCCAGTTGGCCATTCTTTCCTACTCTGCATGCTCCTGTCGAGAAAAACAACGTTTGGCCCATCAATGGGCATCCTACCGCCTTGTCTGTGTGGCTCCTGGCAAGCGCCCATGGACAGAAATGGATCAGAGCTGGTCCCCACAACACTGGCACGGGAATCAGCAAGAGTGCCTCGCCTGTCATCTGTGTTCAGCTAACTGGGCCTGAGAGCCAAGAACTGTCCTGATTCTGCACACTTGTAAGGAGTAGGTATGAAGACAAATACGTGACTAACGTTTTGAGGTGGGGAGATATCACAGCCAGATTCCTGAGCTACAAGGAAGCATCCTCTATTCCATATGGTGCAGGTAGGAGATAAGGACAGACATAAGGAGACCCAGGACCTGGACATTCTTTGTCAGCACTCATGATTGCTCACATGTAAGAATGCATGGGCATGACTGTAAAGGTTAAGGGCAACTTTCATGTTTTTTTAAATATGATTTTAAAAAATTTGTTCTAATTAGTTAGTTATACATGACAGTAGAATGCATGTGAAGAGAGACCCTATAGGTTAGAAGAAAATCTTGACCTCGTGTTTGTTTATTTTTGTTTCTGGCTTCTTTCTGTGTTACAGTGATACCTGTTCTCACTATGTAGATAATCATACACCCTGAGAAAGTTTGTTAGAAAGATAGTAGCCATAAAGCAGAGTTGTGGGTGGAGGTAGCTCAGTTTGGTTTGAAATCACCTGAACTGCTTTTGAGATTATATAGGTAATTTAAATTATGTATTCATTAATTAATCCCATTTCTATTCAGATGCAAACAACACTGTTGGCAAGGAGGTAGCTGGCAGATCAGGGGTGTCCTGTAATTATGAACTAAAGCCTGAGCACATTTCATACCCTTTTCACATGGCTTTGGGCAGCATATGAGAGACAGGGACCCTGGGGAGGGATATGCATCAGAAATGTCTTCGACCTAACAACAGGTTTTCAAGTTTAGGTTTTGGACCTGTAAGACATTCTACTGTCTCCTTGTCCTTTCTTTGTTCCAGAGACATAGCAAGAATACAAATCAGGATCTAAAAGGGGCAATAACAAGTAAGAAAAATGCTGATAGTCTCAGGGAGTGAGAACTTTGGCTGAGCAAGGCTGAGTGGGAGCTTTGCAGAGGAGGGTGCATTGGGCTGGCTACTGGAGGACCAGGTAGAGCCCGCCAGGTAATCTGGGAGGCAAGAGTATCCTGGCTGTGGAGAGAGATGAGTGATGAGAAGTGGAGGCAGGTCTGCAGTTGTGTGCAGGCATTGCAAGAGGGAAATGAGATTGGAGTGGTGGACAGGGAGACTGTGAGGGCTGCCCATGGGCTTGTTGCCTCCTTGGGGACGGGATGCATGCTGCTTGTCCCCATGTTTTAGCATCTGGCACAGAGTCAGGCAGAGAAGGAACATGGCTGGGCTGGGTTTCCCGAGACAGTGGTGTTTAAGATGGACGGGAGAAGGGAGAGGCTGCAGTTAGAGAGGCCTATTTGGAGGACCCAGAGACTGTGGTGAATCCAGGCTAGGATGGCAGAGTGGACTTCAGAAGCCAGGGCCACAGTCAAGAGATACTAATGAAGGAATGTGAGGAAATTGGAGGTCAACTGGCCAAGGTCATGAGAAAAATAAAGAACAAAGATGATTGCAGTTTCCAGAGGGAGGCATGTTCTAGAAGAATCTAAAAGACCATTTTGCTGTTCTTCCTTTCCTTCTTCCCTCTTCAGACAGCTCCCACTTCATGTCTTATTTCCTATTCAATATTTCAAGATTTCCTTCCTGCGTGGCTGTCCCTGTCCACAAGGCTCTTGGGACTCTCCTGAAGAAATCAGACAGATGTGAGCATCCATCCTGGGTCTGCTACTCACACTCTCTGATATTTGAGGAGAGCCCTTTAATCCTCTCAGTCTTTAGTTCTTCATTTGTAAAGTAGGAATTATGCTACTGTGTCTCCCGGTTGTCTTTGTGAAGGTCACACAAAGTCAAGTGACCATAGCACAATAGCTTGATCATAGTAAGTGCTCCATAAACATTAACCATGATTTCCATTGTCTTGATAGTTTTGCTGATTATTCAGATTATTTTCCTCCTTTTGCTCATTTAACAAACTCTCTGAGATACATCACAAACTTTCCTGTTAGGTTTCTAATCTAGGAGAGTATGATTTGCTCCCTACCCACTGGGGGTCTTGTGAAGTAAGACAGTCTAATTCAGGGAGTCTGTATTACTCTACAGTACCTGGGGACTCCAATGTGCTGGTCCATGAACCACACTTTCAGGAATTAGGATCTAGACTTTCTGGAACATTATGAAGATGAGAAAGATACACATGTAGATTGCAGTGAATTTTGATCTAGTGCTTATCCTTCATATTGACCAGGAAACTCCTAGAGCAAACAGTTTCATTGTTAAGTACAGTTTCTCCAACTCTGCCATAAGCTCCTATGAGTAGAACTAACCGCGTATTAGCTTGTCTTTTGAGACTCTAAAATATTGGGAACCAAAGAGGGCATTAAAAAAATAAACTCTATTTATTCTGTACATAGCGAGTGAAATCCTTGCACATCCAAATGTAATAAATATATTTTTCAATGTCTGTTCCATAATTTATCACACCGTTTCTCTCTTTGCTCACTGTGGCTTATCATCAGGACAACACCAATCGGATAAGACGAAGATGCTGCCAGTAATTTTTAATATTATGGTGAAATCATATATTTTCCCAGATGGCTGACTTGATATAAGGCCGAAGACTCAGTCCATAAATCTTGAAGTGCTTGAGATTTGTGGTAATTTCATATTTAATCTATAGCTATCGATACATTATCAGGACCTGAGAAATGATTAAGAATAACTTGGGAGATAAGCATGGGTGATAGTGGATGATAATCTGATTTCAAATATATTTATAGACTGAAGACCTTGGAATGGACAAAATATGGCAAGCGTGATTTTTACTGGTGGTACTGAATTTGTATCTCATACGCTGGGTTTCCCTGCGGTATTTTCTTATTCTTTCATAGGGTCATGCTGTGGATGACACTAAATACAAGGAAAACTGTCCTTTTCATCTGGAAACCTTATGGCTCAAGTTTTGAATTCAAGTTTCAAGGTGTCTCTCAACTAACTATTCATCTCCCGAAAGTGTTGGATCTACCATGGGCCTGGAATATCTGCATCCTCAAGGCCCTAGGCCTTGTGCTGGGTCTCTGTGTGCACTTGGTACCTATAATAGTACTTGGCTCAGACCAGACATTTTTTGAATGATTGAATTTTGGTGTTTAATCCTCATTCTTAGAAGCCACCAGGAAAGTCACTTCTAAAACAGCATTTTTTTCTCTTTGGTGTAGACATCTTCTTGGATTGTTAGTGTCCTTCCCCCATCTCCTTTCTCATCAGATAGGCCCATCCAGGCGCAATCCTGGGGCACTCTGGAACACAGATGCCCTGACCTCCTTCCTCTCCCAGGCAATGTCACTGTTACTACCCTGCATGTAGGGGACAGACTCCCACCTCTCCCACTCCACTCCACGAGCAACTAAGATAGCAAACACAGCCAGCAGAGGGCCACTGCATGTTTGCCTTGTCTCATCCAAAAAAAAAAAGAGAGAGAGAACATCTTTATTAATTCCACTTCACGCCACCATAATCTTGTGGGAATTTAGGAAACAGATAAACTGGACTTAGAAATGGTTGCCACCCCATCTCCCTCTAAGAGTCTCTGTTGGATCTGTCGCCAGTGCACCCTGATATGCGTGCAAGCATTTTGAGTTTACTTCTCAATCCTCGCCTACTGGCTCTTCTCTATGCCTTCTATAAGGGGATTTCAGGAAGTGAGACCTAGGAAATCTTCCTTCCAAACAAAGTGCATCCCCCTTAAGTTTCAGATGAACGCCGCTCTCAAAACGCATTTCTTCTTTCAGGGTAAGGGATCACCTCTCTGCCTCCCTCTCAGGAACCTAGGGAAATCTGAGCTCTTCCCCTTCACTTAGAATAAAAGCCCAGGAATAATGTGTCCTTAAACTATAATTTGCTTGCATCCGGCAGCTTCCTATCCACCAGCACAACAGTCCTCTATGTAAATCAGATTTATTTATTCATAGGCACTAGCATTCCATTACTTTCATCAAAACCAGTCAAGCTGCATTCAGCGGTTTCTGCATTCTTATAAACTAACTGGAAAAGCAATTAACATTCGCCAGCACTTTAGACAGTGGGGAGAGGGTGAGGGACCCCAGCACGCTCTTGATAACACCACCTCTGTAGGCGGATGGCGGTGCAGAATGACTGCTCCTCTGTGTCGAGGGAGATAAGAGAAGTGACACAGATTAAAACAAATTGTTGATCCATACCAGGCAGAAGCTAGGGAAACAATAGAAGTAAAAGCATAAATGTCAATTTGGGATGATAAAGGATACAATCTAAATGTAATATGAGAGGCCCCCAGACAAAAGCAAGAAATAGAGATTGCACATTAGTGAAGTATCAAAGTACCGGAGCAGTATAATACGCGCGCGCACACACGGCGTCATATGTTCCCAGCCCATGAAAATACAAGCAACACATTGTTGATTGCTCAGCAAACCCAATTATGAATTAACCCGCCATCGCAGAAATTCTCCAAAATTATGCTCATTTCAAGCTTCTCGGAAGAACATTTTGTTCCCGTGGTAACTCTGTTTTTCATATTGTCTACATTCTCCTGCTTCTCTTTCTTCCAAGTGCCTGAAGCAACCAAAAAGGAAAAACAAAAACTAAAAACCCAAAACACCTCAAACCTGAACTGCTCTGCTTGTCAGCCTAACAAGAGGTTCTGGCCAAATGCTTCCTGGTTGCTCTGATAGAAAGATTAAGAATGAGGTCAGTCTGCAAGGTCATCATCTCAGCTTCCAAAACACTGCCACAGCGCTCTTGCTAGCCTCCCTGGCAGCCTGCGTGATAAGCCAAGATCTGAGAATTCATTCCTAATTACTCCAGTGTCAATTCTCGTCCTGCCTTTATGGTGACAAAAATCAAACTGCGGGCTCAGCTGTGGCTCTGTCTAATATAATAGCTGCCACTTGCTAATGCGGCAGGCAGAGCTTACGGGGAGGTATGCAGGTGGCAACATGTCCCACCGTCCTCCCAGACTAGGGCAGCCTCTCGTTCCTGATGGGCTTCAAGTGTCAGGGTGGTTATTAATTACCAGAATGGTCAGCGTGATGCAGTGGATCCTGGGGAGCCAGTCACATCAGGAAGATGTCTTGTGCTGGCTCAATGTGCATCTCAGGGCTTCTTTTTAAGATCGGTGGTAACTGCTTTTATTCACTCAACATTTTTTGCTTTTATGAAAAAAAAAAAGAAACATAAATAAACCCTTCTTTATCTCACAGATGCAATACTAAAAATGCACACAGAAACCAGTGGTATGACAGACCGACAATACGGGGTTTTTACTGGTGTTTAAACCTCCTGGAGCATTAACTCTGTGTTAAGTAGGAAACTAGTCGCTGTGTATCAGTCAACAGTGGTTGTCATTATTCTTGTCCTCTCTAGCAAATAATAATTATGACACCAATAATAGTTGTGACACTAATAGAATAGTAACGGGGTGGTTACGAAAAGATTCTTCACTTTACAGAATCATTTGCAACAAGGTTCCCTTAAGGAGACTTTCCTGAACATGTTGAAATATTATTAATCCTTAAAGTCCACTCAATCTATTCAGTGCACGCTGATCTGCATTAAAGGTCGGGCGATGTGCTAGGCACATCCCACAGACAAGAGTGGGATGCTTTACAGTGGCAGCTTCTTGTGTTGCCTGTCACTCTAAGTGGCTGTGAACTTGTGGGGCGAGAACTGTGTCACTTACAGAGAGAGACATGCTTTCCATGTTTTTTTTTTTTTTTTAATCATTTATCCTTGCTACAAAGTCTCCATTTTATGGGTAAGGAACCTAAGCCTCAGACAGGTGAGGCAAGATTTTTAAGTTCACAAGCAAGCTTCTGGCAGCCCTCTGCTCCTCCCGATGGGTTACTACCTGTCCTTCTCTCTACTCTCTTACAGGACGTGGAAATAGACTCCTTACGCTATTATAAAAAAAAAGTCACCTGCCTGGGGACACCCTCACATTCCCAATTCACAAATGAAATCAATGATTCTTATCTACCAGGTTTGGAGTGCTCAGTCCCTATGACAGACTCCAACTGCCCCTCTCCCATCCCCAGGCTTCCCACGGAGTTCTCTTGGGCTAAAACTGGGGTTTGCCAATCACCTTGGCTTCTGCAGGCAACTTGTTCAGTGAGCAAGTCTCTTTCTTTACCTCAGTTTCCATATTATAATTTAGAATTGAGGAAAGGGGAGTCGGGGGAGGGAAAAGGCCCTTTTTGAGAATCCCTCCTTTTCCAGGAACTATCAGGTGTATCTGTGGCACCTGGTGGCCTCTCAGAAGCACAGATATCTGGGTCCTTTGGGGAAAGCCCTTTCTTCTTCCTGTCCCTTCCTGACCTGTGAGAGAGTCACATACCTCTAAACACAGTCCCCTAGTAAGAAACTCAATGCAGTTTCTCAACAACACCCCCAAACAGGGGAGGCGGGAAATGCAGGCATCTGCAGCTACCTGTCTGTGCGGTGGATGGCGGCTCTGGGGCTGGTGGGTTTGCTGGCCCTGAGAGGCACGGAGCTGCCGAGTCAAGGGCAGTGGGCTAGGGAGAATAAGTGAGGCCTCCCACAGATTTTCTTTTCTTCTTTCTTTTTCCTCTTTTGGTCGTGGGCCTCCCTCCCTCTCAGGAAGAGCCGAGCTCTGCTCTCAGGCATCTCAGCCTTTCAAGGTGAACTCTCCTCCTGGAGATGTCTCCTCAGCAAAGGCTGGGGGAGAAGGGAGGGAGGGGGCCAGATCAAAGCTGCCTTTGAAGTGAGTATAATTTTTGGAATGTTGCTAAGAGTGTAACACACAGTTCAGCAGGAAATTGGCTCTGGAAACAGCTTTGTAGTTGCTCCCCGGGACTGATGATTTCCCTGACCTGGTGGCAAAGGTGCGGAGCCGAACAGTGGGGGAGATGAAGATTGCTGACTCTCACCGATCTGATTTAAATTTTTCACCGTCCAAGTCCTTTGGCTCTGACTTGCTGAACAAAAACGTAGTACAGTGTCCAAAACAAACCTCCAGAGAAACTGAGGGGTCTCTCAATGGATTTTGAGCTGGTTCCAAGACTGGACAGAAAGGACAACGAGGATACTTTGCTTCCTGTGACAGATCTAATAAAGGAAGCCATGTAGAAACAAAGAGTGACCATTTGTTGTTGATAGTGTGTCAGACCCTCTGCTAAGCTACATGGTGCAGTATCAGGTGGGAATACACGGAGAGTGTTTAGCACAGCACTTAACACAGAGCAAGTGCTCAATTTATGTCATAGGCTTCTTTAATCCTCATCACCAACATATTAATTAGATACTTAAAAAGTCCTCATTTTAAGGAAACTGAGGCCCAAGGAGACCAAGCACCTACCTTACCTATGGTTGGTCAGACAAAATGGCAGCACGGTACTGAGTGGCCTCTATCAGAATCTGAGCCCACTTTCCCACGTATACCCCATGTGACTCGCACCCAGGACAAGGACAATTCACAGTAAAGTGCATGTTGCCACAGTCAATGCCCTCTAGATTATGGAAATAAAAATCTTTTTGTGGAATCAAATCCTGACTGAGTACCTTCTCCTCTGGAAAAAGAAGCGGAGCAGATCGTCTTTCTTGTTAGTACCTAGCTTCTCTCTCTTAGGGATGCTAGGAAGCTTGAAGATGTTTTGCTCTTTTGGTTTATGCCTTTAATTTCTGTTGTTGATTTTGTTGTAAAGGGGAGGGGTGGAGAGTGGGGATTAGGTAGCTAATTAGTGAATCGATACTAGGGAACAAAAGCTTTTGCTGGGAAAGTGAGGCCTAGTCACAAGCTTCAGTTCTCAGCAGTGTGTGAGGGCCAACAGCAGCTGAAGGGAGCCGGTGGCTAGTGGGGGTGGAGGGAGGAAAGCATCCAATATGGAGCGAACTGCGCCGAACAGGAGGGGAAAAGACACTTCCAAGAACGGATCCAGACACCTTAAATGAAAGCTCAGTTGGGATGAAGTTTGACCATATGTTGTCAGGGATTTAATTTCTTCCTTTTTCTCCTGTCTCTCCAGCTCCCTTCCCAATTGCTGTGGACCAAAACCCCTTCTGACAACACTACAGCTAGCTGGGCTTCCTGTGTCTTCCTTGTCTTCCTGTGTCAAAAATGGGGTCTCCTTCCGTTTTTGCATTAATGGACACAGTGGACCTAACATCTTGAGGCTGGGGTCTATATAAGTCTCTCCATGTCTCTCAATCGATGCTGTTAACTTCTTGCCCTAGGAAGCAAAGAGGGTCACTTAAAGGGAGGAGAGGCAGGAATATTAGTGACCTCTAAAGATGTCTACATCCTCAGCTCCAGAACTTGTGAATATGTTGTTACTTGATGCTATAGATTGAATTTTGAATCTCTAAAATACAGGTTCACATCCTCATCTCCGGTACCTCAGAAAGTGACTTTATTTGGAATCAGGGCCATTGCAGATGGAAGTAGTTAAGATCATACTGGAGCTGGGTGGCCTCCTAATTCAATATGACCAGTGTCCTTAGTAAGAAGGCAGCCATGTGAAGACACAGAGTGACACAAGGAGAAGGGCCCTTGACAACCAAGGTTGAGGCTGGCCTGATGCAGCTCAAAGCCAAGGAATGATGGAGATTGCTGGCAAACCGCCAGATGATAGGAAGAGGAAGGAAAGATTCCCCCTGTGGGTTTCAGTGAGAATGTGGCTCTGCAGACACCTTGGTTTTGGAGTTGTAGCCTCCAGAACTGTGACCCAATCCATTTCTGTTGGTTCAAGCCACCCATTTTGTGGTACTTGGCTATTATAGACCTCGGGGGTTGATATAGATGCCCCAGGGGAATGCAGGCTGTAGATGGAATTAAGGTTGAGGATCAGGTGATGACTCTAAGGTAAGAAGATTTTCCCACGTTATTTGGGTGAACTCGGTGCAATCATAAGAATCCCTGTATTGAATAGAGAAGCAGAAAAGGAAACCAGGGAGAGAACTACACGAGAAAGACTCAGACTGACACTGCTGGCTGTCCAGATGGAAGGGCAGCAAAGCAATCTCTAGAAACTGGAAAAGAATGATAACAGCCCCATTGACACCTTGATTTCAGCCTCAGTAAGCCATCTCTGACTCTGACTCAGAACGTTCAAATAATACACTTGTGTCATCTTAGGCCACCACATTGTGGTCATTTGCAACAGATGTGATAGAAAACTACTTTAGGGAGGCCATGCCAAACGTGCACATGGACCTGAGGGGCAGGGTCTTCTCGGCCTGGTACCATATAGGAGGAAGTGGGAAAACGCCATCCTGGCTGTGGTCCACTCTCCTTCCTTTCCTACCTTTTTGGTCCTTCCATACAAGGCACACGGATGAATGCTCCTTCTCCACACACAACAACAAGAGTAGTGACAGTAACAATTGCTCTAACATTTATCGACTGCTCACCAGATGCAAGCAGCACTCTTAGCACTTGACCTGCATGATCTCTTGGAGTCCTTGCAACAGCCTAGGCATTCGGTTCTGCCCTCGTCTCTGTTGTACTGGTGAGGAAGCAGAGGCAATAGAAATCAGATAACTCGACCTAGGCTACATAACTGGTTCATGGTGACCTTGCCTGCAATGACATGTCCGTCAGGTGACAATCACAGAAGTTCTTGACATGAAAGGGACGTTTGGGGATGAGATAGCTAGAACAACCTGAGAAGAGGAGGCAACCTCTGTCTGCTTTTGGTCTGTGAAAACATCAAGAGAGGAATTGCAGGCTCTGAGTTTCTGTCTATCTCAGCTCAGGACTCGTATTGTTTGAATTTCTACACTGCAAAGTAACAGCAGATCAATGCTGCAGCTATTCAAAATCTCAAAGATAATCTCAATTCGAAGTTGGCAGTAATGGAGTTGAGAAATGGGAACATGTTGCTTTTCCCCCCTATTTCAAGTGTGGTGCCAATATCCTGTCGAGAAAAGGATAAAAAGAGCGTCTGCATAAATAAATATGCTTGGTAACACCTCTTAAGCTTATTCTCCTGGCCTGATATGAAAATATGATGGGTGACAGTAGGTAAAGCTAGCTTCTTCTACTGCTATATCGAAGTTTGTAACACCCACTGATCTTTGGCATGGACTCAATCCGCTGAAATCCCAGTCAAAGAAGAGAGACTGAGCTCATCAGAGTGTAGTCAATGACTCCAGGTTGCGCTAGGAAGAGAGGCAGGAAATTGCAGAGTTAAAGTAGAATGCCTTCCAGCCAGGGAGCTCTGGAGGTGCCCCTACAGTTCACAACATCATAGTGGTTCTGCTCCATCTTGCTGAGGTTGCTGCGTGGTTTTTCTGGAATGCAAGAATGCTAGGAAATAAATAACTCCAGACTTTCTAAGAGATACCCCTCATCCATCACTTCACACCTGCCTGAACCGTCCTGGCTGCTTTGCTGGTCCTGTTCCACCTGGGAATGCCTTCTCCGTTCCCTGCCTTTGCTCAAGGTGTTATCAGTGGCTGGAACAAAGAATAATGATGAACGGAATGTGTACACCTAGTAAATCATGTCCACTCTGCACTAGCTCTTCAGGGAAGGAAAGCTAGCTTGGATTTAGAATGCTTCAAAATCAAGCATTCTAAAATTACCTTATGCTTTTGCCCTTCCCCTTGCTTCATACCCTGATACCAGCTTATTTGTTCATCTAATTCATTCCAAGAATACTTCTGATACCATTCTGCAAACATTTTTTGCATGCCCATGAGACACTAATATCTCAGAACACAGTGATAGTAGACATGCATCCTGCCCTTTGGAAGCTCATTGTCTGCAAAAGGAACATACAAAATAGTATTTCACTCACCCACTACTTCATATAATATTCCCACTCTCTTCTTGTAATATTCAGTCACCATATACTTACTAAGTACTTACTGTGTCTTACCATTAGGGGGTTGCTGGGGATTGACTACGACCTACAAATGCATGGACCAAAATGTACATGTTCACCAATGAGGTATAACACACACACACACACACACACACACACACACACACACACACACACAGGAATGTTGTCCCGCTTTGTGTTATATAAATTGAGGGGCAGAAAGACATCTACTCTGTGATCTCACTCACGTGAATCTAAAACAGTGAAACCCTCAGAGAGTAGAATGGGGGGCTACAATGGCTGGCTTGCGGGAAACAGGGGGATGGTGGTCAAAGAATGTGAAATTTTAGTTCAGAGGAGTAAGTTCAACAACTCAATAGCTGAACAGGTCAGTTTAGCTAGCAACAGAGTTTTGTGTACTTGAAGATCACTGAGAGTAGATTTTAAGTATTCTCACCACATTAAAAAAAATAAGCATGTGAGTTATGTGTATGTTAGATTGACTGAGCCATTTCACGCTGTACCCATATACCAACACATCATGGTCTACACTGTATACATAGTATTTACTTGTCAATTTAAAATATGAATGAAAGAGGAAACCAGTAGGTATAGCTCAAGCTTAGTATGCTGGAAATCTGGGGCTCAATCCCTACCATGAAAATAAATAAAGTAAGAAATAGCTTATTTAACAAAAAAGAGAGTAGCTTAAAATGAATCATTCACAGGCTGTAAGTCACTCTCCCTGGACTACTATTTCTGTAGTCTGCTGGTGCTCCCAGGGGGAAAGGGCATTGCCTAGCATAGAGCAAGCATCAATAAGTATTCACCACGTGAATAACTGTTGGAACTGACTTATTCCCACCCGCACCCCTGATGTTCCTGTCCCAGTGCCTCCAGACCTGCACAGGATCAGTCCTCTGGCTCACCCAGGGTAGATGCCTAACAGACTTTGCTGATGGCCTCTGTTCCTTACCTCATGTCCCCTGCCACAGTATACATTGTCATTTTTGTGAAATGACTCTATTCTACATGAACAATTAAAACCACAAGAAATTGTGCTCATCTCCTCCTCACCTCAAAAGGGAATATAAAAATCATGTTTAATTCTCGAGAATGCTGCAGTTGGGGAAAAAAATTCAGATCTTCTAATAAGAAGTTTACATTTTGAGCTCTTAATAACAGGTTTTTGATGCATAAACATGATTTTTTCCTAGGGTTTGTTTAACAAAAAATATGTATTCATAAATTGCATAGTACTCAATTTAGCTGAGATCCAAGGAGAATCTGAGTAATGATGGGTTCTTATTCTTACGAATTTAACTGTGTTGCCATGAATTTACTTACTTTAACGTAACTTAGGATAAATTATTCTTCTATAAACATAACTCCTTTAAGATGAAGAATATTTCATTCTGTAGAAAGACACAATTTGGTATCAGTGTTTGAGACAAAGGTGCTAAGCCTTTGAAACCCTCTGCCCCAGGAAGGGTGATTTAACAATAGTGAAATTGTATTAGAATGATTAGGGTTTCCCTTTGGGGGACAATGAATGTAAATGGAACTGTAAGTTACTGGATTTCAGTTTTGGCCCTTTTTCTGAAAGAACAATTTAGATCTTAGAAATATTTTTTTTTCCTACTAAAGAGAACTAGTTTGCATACCTTTATTTTTTTTCTTTGTAATGGTAGAAAAGAGAATATTTAACACACACTTTGAAGAGGCAACTATAATAGGTTTTAGCATTTTGGTTACCCCCCAAGGGAATCACATCTGTAATTCTGTGTGATTATTGCCTTCGATAGCAGGGACATTTCATCTTGCATGCCAATTCTGATTGATTAGTAGTGGCTGTGTGAAAGACTGTTGAGAAATATTGGCAGGCCACACCTGTTCACAGCAGGAAAGAGGGCAGTGATCGATTAGTGATGTCTGCCCTGGGGGCAAGAATAAGTAAGAACACATGTGCTTAGTAACTGCCAAAATAAAAATAATTTCAAAACTAGGAGGTAAAATTTTCATTGTATTGGTATTGCAAATATATAAAGTAAACTATATATTCAACTAGGACAGATTTTTACAAAAGTCAAAAAACACAATCTTGGGCTGGGGTTGTGGCTCAGTGGTAGAGTACTTGCCTGGCACATGTGAGGAACTGGGTTTGATCCTCAGCACCACATAAAAATGAATAAATAAAGGTATTGTGTCCATCTATAACTAAAAATATATTAAAAATAAAACAATCTTGTGGAAGTCCTACAAGATAAGCCATAGGTCAGTGGAGGCCTTCAAAGTAAAAAAATAAAGTCTTACATTTTGTACAAATGTGTTTGTCCTGGGGAAAAAAGTCTTGAATTTCAAAGACACTTCTAAAGTGCTAAATTTAGAAGGTTTATGTTTTTTCTACTCACATGTCTTCAATAGCCCTTCCTTTGCTCTATCCATGACATACAAGATATTCTATTATTTTTTCTCTTCAAAATAAAACCACTCCTTCAAGTTCTGTTTCTGATTTGCATATTGAAGTCTAGACATTTGAGTGATCATATAACACCCTCATCTTTGGGTTCAAATCTCAAGTATTTGTCATTTTTTAAACTTCACATTAGATTTCTAATCTTTGCAAATGAAGATTTGATGATTGATTGTTAAATAGAGGTTAACCCTGAAGGTTTTAAGAGAACTTTTAACCTACTGTGTACTGACAAATAAAATTAATGACCAGGCAGTGGCTGATTAGTAATAATGAAGATTTCTTTAAGAGTAATTTTACAGTGATATGGCAACAATACTTTTGATAATCCTTCCACCCCAAAGAAGGGAGACTAAAGGTGAGCAATTACATTATTCAGAAGATTAGGGGAATGTAGTTAATATTTTGAACATAAGACCACACATTCTGTTCAATTCCCTTGCAAAACTCTGACTGTAAACTCTGACACAGGATATAGTAAAAAAGGAAAGAAAGAAAAGAAAAACCTTTCTGTGTGGTATCCAAAATTGAACATTTATGAGTTTCTAGTCTGTTATTTCCATCTTCCATTAGAAAAAGGAAATCCCTTTCTTTTGGAAGAGAATAAAACTGGTTCAATTTTTTTTCTTTCCTTTTTCTTTTTTTTTCTTTTCTTTTTTTTTAGTAAAGAGAGAAGAGAGAGAAAATGAAAATGTAAAACTCAGCAGAAATGTCACACCGAGGAATCATAATAAGCATTAAACATTATTTAAGTCATGCATAACCACTAAAATATATGACCCCTTTCCATAAATTGAAAGGCAATGCATTCAGCAGATTATCGGCCTCAAGTGCTGAACTAGGGAAGCTCCTAAGATGCCCATGCCTCCCAGACCCGAAGATTAACCCTGATCCGTGGTAGCTTCCTCTCTGAGCAAGCAATATGCTCTCCAGGGCAGCTGCTAGGACTGGGCTTCATTTTCTCTCCTGCCAGGGAGTGCATATTTGTTGAGGGCCTGAATGTTGAGGACTATGCTAAGGAGAGGGAGGGAGAAAGGGTAAGAGGGAGGGAGGAAGAAGGAAAGAGTTGAGAGAGCGATGGAAGGCAGGCAAGATAAGGTGAATCTTGTCCTTCAAGCATTTGCAGTCTTCTGAGGTCCTGCCAAGAGTTTCTAGACAACACTTTCAGGATCATCTGCTATGAACAGAATCCATGCTTCTTACAAGAGGAACCCTGGAACAGAGTGATTCTGAGATCTAGGGTTGGCGGAAATGTTAAACCTGCCATCAGAAGAAATGCTTCAGTCAAAACTTAGTTTGGAGATGGAGACACTGAAATAGAAGGACAGTGACTTGTTCTCTAAAGGTCAAGTTGGCTTTCTGTAAGACTTGGCCGTCTTTAGGAACCAGAGAACTTCATGCCTTCTTTAGATGTCAATACCTTTGGCTTTAGGTCATGGCAACATTATTTAAAAAATTGTATGGCTATTAATGCAAAGTTGGTTATACTTTTATCTCTTTGGTGGGGTTGCAGGAGAGAAGATGGAAGAAAATCTCTAAATTTTATTTTTTTGGGGGGGATTGGTACCAGGGACTGAACTCAGGGGCACTCAAACACTGAGCCACATCCTCAGCCCTATTTTGTATTTTATTTTGAGACAGGGTCTTACCAAGTTGCTTAGAGCCTCACTTTTGCTGAGGCTAGCTTTGAACTCATGATCCTCCTGCCTCAGCCTCCCAAGCTGTTGGGATTATAGGCATGTGCCACTACACCCAGCAAAATCTTTAAATTCTTACTTCTCTAAATATGTTACAAAATTTTACAAAATTATATATTTTCATTTTTAGAATGGTCTAAACAACATTACTTAAGAATCAAGGGGTATCTTAAACAGAAAAATTTTTTTTTCTTACTATTACATTTATTATTATTATCAAGTTGGCATCATTAGTGACAACTTGGAAAATGGGAACGCTCAACTTTCCATGCAATATTTTGTAAACTAGGCTCCATACATTCTAAAAATGGAGATATAAGGTTGTGGAACATGCCATTTCAGATTTATGCTCTTAGATCCACATGCTTCTTTTATTTTAGATTTTTTTTCTGCTGTGCCATCTAGGACGGAGGACCTTTCTTAACTGGATTCTGTATCAAGTGCCCCAAATATCTGCTCACAATCTCCCTCCTTTTTTGGGCTTTCTTTTCTCTTTCTTAATCAAAGGAATGTAAAGTAGCCAATCAGCCAAGGGGCTAAAATGAGAATTAAGAAGCAACAGGGACTCTGTGAGCTTTGCACACTCCCCAGGCACAACTTTACACAGAAATATTGCAAAGGGGTCCCGGGGGAATTTCATACCACGGTGCTGAGAACATTCCTCCCCTGCATCAGATAGTCCGTGTGGAGTCAAGATCCATACTTCTAAGCCTCATTACAAAAGGGCTGAATCCAGAGTGGGTAGGAGGTACAGATGATTGCTTCAAAACGCTGACCTTGAGTCATTTGGTCAAAGGAGAAATTGAGGGGTTTGGTCGTGGCCACTGAGTTCGGAGTTGGTGGGTAGCGGCGCCTTTCTCGGAAAATCAGGGGCAGCACTCGGGCAAACAGGTGCACAGGCTAATTGTGGGCTCCCTGGCAGGGCTGGCTAGGCACTGGAGAGTGGCTTGCACCTCAGGAGCTCTTGGAAATGTGCACTGATTTGATTGTTTAGCACCACCCACAAGAGGCTCTTAATTGCATTCCTAGAGCATTGGGCTTTCTATGGAAATTACTTAAAACACAGCTTAAGTGTTAAATCTGAACTGTGTAATGTGCAATTGAGGGGTTTTATTTTATTTTATTTTTATTTTTTTTTTAAATAGCCTCACTCCTGGCTGCCTCCTTGTAGGAAGCTCTGACAGGTTCAGTGGGAAATCTTGGGGCTGGCGCACATTATAAGTTATCTCCTGCAGGGTTGGCAGGTGTGAGCTATGTCAAATAAATTTATTACAGTCTGTGCTAATAATGAAAATTATAGAAAAGCTAGATGAAAGTGCTCTACAGCCAGCTAATTTGAAGCTACCTTACTAGACAATAACAAGCTCCTAACAGTTTTTCCTTTTTTTAAAAAACACTAATTATGCTTAATGTTCCCTGTCGCATTAGCTTTCATGGTAATTATATTTCAAAACTTTTGCAATTAGGGTGCAGTTAATATTGTGGAATATTGCAATTATTTTTCATTGTGACACCTCTATTGAGAGCTGGTGGCATAATGATCACATTGTTCAACTAAATCAGAACTGTAGAAATATGGCAAATGAACCAATTACACATTATTATTTCTAATTACAGATAATGTCATTTTCTCCGCTTTTGTCCAAAAGAATTTCTCAAACACAGATATCCCAAATTCTCCTATTTGTAAAGACTCCCTCCTTTTCTCATCCACACACGGGTATATTCTTATTTTAGTGCCTTGAGTGCTAAATTTAAAAAGGTCTCGTGGGGTTTTCTTGAATTTTTCTTTCTCCACCCTCTACCCCCTCCTGGGGAGTTTCAAAGCCAGATGCGCTCATTGAAAAAATCTCAGGCTTGGCCCAACCCCTGACAGCATGCCACCACTGTGAGCTGTATGGATTTCACTTCTATAATCGTCACTCACGATGGCTCATTTCTATTCACTCAACAGGTCTAACCTCTTATCCCAATGAAGATTCATTAGTGGTAACTCAATGGATCTCAAATGCCTTCTAAATAGCACCTTTCCCCCGCTTTCCACCACAAGATGATGGGGTTGAAATTTGAACTTTCACTCCTTATGTGCTTCTAAACTGTCTGGAAATGAAATAGACACAGACAGAGGGTTTCCAGAAACCACTTGCATTTGGATTGGGGGATTTATTTATTTATTTTCTTTACCTATACTTTTCTCAAACTTGACCACCCTAATAATAATAATTGTGACCGTAGGAACATTCCTGGACTCAATATCCATGATTATATATAACATCAAATGGAGTCCAATTTGATCCTGTAACCACATCCTGAGAAATACATGCCAGGCATTAATATCTACTTTTATAGACAACCTAAAGCTTAAAGAATTGCCCCAAATGTTCTATCTAGCTTGTGGTATTAAGCTGAAAGAAGTTCTTCTGATGCCTGCCCCCCTGCAGCCAGAGTCCCCCACCTGTCCTGTGTAGCCTGGGACTGAGGGATTTGTAGGCTGAGGCATAAAAATGATGGCACCAGGACCATCCAAAAAGCTGGGACAGCTGGTTGTACGACCTGAAGTTTGAGTTAACTTGTGTATGAACTGGGAAACGTGAACAATGTTTTTCACATTGAGCACCCCTAAGATACTGTAAGACAGAGACACAGTGGGAAAATAGGTTGGAGAAATAGGAAGGGTCACATAGCTAGACTTGGTCCCTTGCTTACGTTGTTTTCCCAGTGAGCCTGCAGTCTCTGTGTGGGGCAAGGCTGGGCTCTGGTCCTTGTGACAGCTGTAGTATCTTGCTCTCTATCTAGCCTGTGGTAGATGCTCCAATACACTTGTGAAATAATATTACTAACATTAATAGCTTGCATTTATAGAGCCCTTATTCAATTAATTTGTAACCTAACAGTGTTTTCTCAATTAACACACAAACCAATTTCCGAGAGAAAGCAGCGCCATGCGCTACACGCATCCCTTCTGCGTCACTGAGGAATTCAAGTCTAGGTAACTTGATCCTCCTGGTCCAGGGATGGAGGGAGGGTGGGGGACACAGGTCTCATGCTTTTATGGCCTACCCTCCTAACAGCATGGTGGCACCCTGAAAGGATGGACCACTGTAGCTGACCCAAGTCCTTGGTGGTACCAGCTTGCTGAGAATCCTAAGACTAAACATCTAACTTAGGGCAATGACGTTTTCTATTTCCCTGACTGGGAAGACACAGAGGCCTTTTTGCTCTGTTTGCCCATACTCAAGGGAGAGCAGACAAGCTTCCAAGGTACAGAGTGATGCCTAGAATTCCCCTTCTGAAATCCAGAAGCTCGGAAGGCAGAAGGCCTGCATTCCATACTTCCTGATGCTCCTGGTCTGACTTCTACCTGTTACGGTGTCTTAGCTCATGTCCCTCGCCCCTGGTTCGTCACATTCTAATGCACACATTATCCTCTATATAGTTCCTCAACATAATCAAGAACGCCCCAGTCTTGGGGCAGTTTCCTTGCTGTTTCCTCTGACCAAAAAGAGCCCTTCCACTCCCCACCCCTCCCAGACACCTTCCCCTTGTTACTTGAGAACCGAAATTTTCATGCTTCAGCCTAAATCTTATCTCCTGGCCTGGAAAGCCTGCCCTCCACTCCTCAGTTGCGTCCCATGTTATTTTCTGTCTTGGCGTGCTGCATCTTTTTTACCCTAGCAATCATTACCAGCAATCATCATATTTAGCCATCCAAAATGCTAACTTCCACTTTAGAATAAAAGCTAATTCGTGAGATCAGAGGCCACATCTTTCTGGGGTACTGTTAGATCTGCAGTACTGAGAAAAGTTTGGGCTTGGGGTAGGTATGCAAAGATTATTAGTCAAATGAGTGTGCTAGTCAGTCAAATAGTGAATTGACCTTTTTAAAAATTTTTGGCATGAAGCCATCCTTACTGTATTTATTTAATATATTTTCTAGTCTCTTTTTAAATTTTCTTGAATATTGACAAATTATAATTGAATGTACTTATGGGGCATAAAGTGATACTAGGCAATGTGTAGACAATGTGGAATGATTGAATCAGGCCAATTAATATATCCATCATCTCAAGTACTCATCATTTATGGCAGATTTACTTAAAGTGCCACAAAACATGCTTTTGTTTGAACTGTATTTCCCTTAGGCTGCCAAAGCTGCGTTTCCCAGGAGTACAGAATAATATGTAAAAATGCCAGATTTGTTTTCCTGTTCGGAACAAATACAGCCAACCTAAATGCCCTGCTCCTTTTTTTTTATGAAGTGGGGAGTACAAAAGCAAACTGTCACACACGATCACTTCCCAGGCGGAGCCAATGCTCCGCAATATGAAAACAGGTTCCCCTTCATAAGACACAGAGCTCCAAAACATTCAAGTGACATCGGGTCTCGTTCTCCATGAGTTGGCTGCCATAACGCTTTATTTCTACAACTCCTTCTATTTCGCCAAAGAGTTTTACAACCATCTTATCTGTTTCCCTTGTGAGGAGGTAAATGTAGGAGGGATTAATCCTCTTAGGCTGGACAGCCCCAGGATGCAGGTTACTTGACCAGTGTCACAGGTGTCACGGGGGCAAAAGTTGGAGGAGGAGGTTGGTAGGGCCTGGAATCTGAGCTCCTGAGAGGGGCAGAGTAACTAAAATAACCAGGCGATAGAAGCAAGTTCTCTGCTCCAGGCAGCCTTCAAAATACCAACCCCAGTTCACACCTTGAACAGACAGGTTCTACCCGCTGGCCAGCATCTGCACAATATTCACTACACTTTGCTGGGGGCACTTGGATTTGCTGAAAGTGACAGTCTGTTTTATCTCTGATACTCAGAGCAACTTCTTGGGACAGCGGGTCTGTGCTTAACCACCCCGCACCCCCACCTCTCACATGCACGGAGACCTGGAATCTGCTCCTAAAAATCTGTTGCTTGTTGGCAGAGCTTCTCTTTAGCCAAGCTCAAGACAGCCTAAAGAAATGGAAGGAGATGCTTCAAACAGACCGGCCTAAAAGATCTGAAGGAGAGCACTAATCCCCGATCCTTAGGATGTGGGGAAAATAGGCTGGCCCAAGAGTTGGTGGCTCCTAGGTGTTCCCACATTCCAGTGGCCATATTTTATGTAAAGTTATAACAACTTTGACTGACTATGACCTTCTATTTCCACGGCCACAATTTTCTCCTAAGGAAATAATTATAGATGTGCAAAGAAATTTTTGCACAAGGATGATCTTTGCAGTAATTTTCTTTTTTAATAACAAAAAATACAAAACAGCAAAAGTGCCTGACAAAAGGGAGTATTTTAAATAAATTCTAATATATCAACATGATGGGCAAACACCAGTTTGGTACTCTTTATTGCTTTCACTTGACAGATTAAGAAACTGAGGCCCCGAGGAATCAAGTAACTACCCGAGATCACACTGCTGCTAAGTGTAGGAGTCTTAATTGCAACTCAAGCAGTCTTACCCCAGAGCCCAAACTCGTCACCATAGTGCCACAGTGTGCTGACCCAGGAAGCTGTGTGTTGCTATGTGAAAGGAGTCCATAGGGTGGTAGCTTCCCTTGGCAGCTGAAAATTGTGTAAAAATGTAATTATATATAATTATGAATACAACATATTATGTAATTATATATAATAAATGTAAAATATTTTTCTTTATGTCTTTGCATCAACAAATACTTATTGAGTGTCTACTGTGTACTGGGGACAATTCTAGGTGTGTTAGTAATTTATTGGTGAACAATGAAGATAAAGTCCCTGCTGCCATATATTTTGAATTTTAGTGTTTCTGAGGCGGGGGGGGGGGGGGACTATATATCTAAAGGTTAACAATGATAATCTCTGAGCATATGATTTGGGGTGGTTTCATTGTCTGAAATCTCATCTATATAGTCCAATTGTTCTCTCATGTTTATAGAACATAGAATACAAACCTGTCTAATTCATATAGTTAATGAAAATGAAAATCAGAGAATTAAAAAACATACACATCTCAAAAAAGACATCTCAAGTCATTTTTACCCTCCTGTCTCCACTGTGGGGCTCCTGAGAGTATGGCCCGTGCTGCCAGTCTCCAACAGAGGAGTCCCCAGGGCTGTCACTGCTGTCCTTCCTCCCCCCCACCCCCGTCCCGCCTCCTCTCCTGAGGCTCCTGTCTCCCTGTTCCTGCCGTCAAGACAGGACAGGCAAGGCTGACTGAAGGCTTGACCTATTTTAGACAATCTTCCCCTGCCACAGTCATAACCAGGTAGTTATTAACCAACCCTATGATTAACAAGAAAATTAACAGTTTGGAAAACAGGGCCAATCCTCCAATCCTTCCACTTCAAAAACTAATCTGCGTCCGCCTCATCTATCCAGGCTCATTTGTGATGTTTTCTCACAGCCAAATTTCCCTTCCAAACACGGGAAATGATGTTTGAAAATCCTTACGCTCATAAATCATTACCCCAATTCCCAAATTTTACTCTGGATCATCAGAGCAGCCCAAATTTGAAAACAAATATAAATAGAGAAATTCGCATGCCAGGCCTGGAAAAATGTCTCCTCTTGCCTGCTGGGAATATCATTTAACCTCTCAGCACTGCCGTTGCTACTGCCTGAGACACCAATAATGACGCCTCCCCCACATAGGTGGGCAGTTTCCAGTATGGAAAGTGCATTGATGGGTTTTAAAATGCACAAGAGAAGCTCCAGAGCCTCTTCACAGCTCACCTCCACTCACATCTAGGGCCTCCCCTCCTACCCCGGTGGGACGTTGGCTTTGGCGGGATGTTTCCAGACTGATCTACCTTTCCTTCCTACTCCCACCCCAAATTCTTGTTTTAGTGGGTTGACAGCACAGATGAAATGATACTGTAGGAAACGATATGAGGTCTAATCATTTCAGGTGTGAAATGAACTTCTCCTGGCATCTTCCAGAATGTTCTCCGAGCTGCCGTGCTAGCTAAGCTCAGGGAGTTGAGCCAAGGGTAGGATCAAAGCCTTAATTGAGAATGCTTTTGCATGAGTGGATTTAAACAAGACCTCTCAAATTAATTTAACATACTCTCTTTTATTTAATTCTCTTTGTTCAAATGTCAACTTTTTGTCAGAATCCGGTGTAGTATTTTCTCTGTCTCCTGATAGGCACCTGCTCATTTGCCCAGCAAGTGTCTCCTGGCACGGGGCCTCTGCTCTCAGAGTGCAGCAATCTCTGAAACCACATGGGAGATGTTTTCAGACACTTGCTGCTCTTGCTGGGCTTTCCACCCACTAAGGACTAAGTGGGTGGTGCTGGTTTCTGCAGGAAGTTTGGATGCCCCTCAGGAGCTAGACTGCTTGAGTGTGCTCCAGGCCCGGCCATTATTCCCCGTGTAACCTTGTGCAAGATAATCAACACCTCTGTGCCTCTGTTTCCTCACCTGCAAATTGGGTACCCCTAATACATTAAGGGTCCTTGTTGAGTTCATATAAAGCATAGCCCTGAGTCTGGTGCATGAGTGATAATTATTGTTATTGTTCTGAGTCTGCAAACCTTCTCCTTCCCTGAGATACCTTCCCTTCCTTTCCTGTTTCCAGCATTTGAGACTCCTGGCCCTGATGTGATGTCTCCTGTGCCCCTCCCCCGAACCCATTTCCTCCCTTAGCTTTGCCGATGTAGCACATCTGTGGTGACTCTTTTGACACTTGCTCCTTCAGCTTTCTCCTATTTTTTTCTCCAGTACATGTAGGCTTTGCTGGAGGCTGTGTCCTCAGACCTCTCTTCCATCAGCCAATCCACTGCTCTCAGCAAGGACGCTCTCCCCACTGACTGCAGATGGTGTCTCTTGGTTTATCTCAGCATTTCTCATTGTCTCTTCTCCTTCCTTCCCTTCATTTCTTTTTTTTTTCTTTCACTCTTTTTTTCCTCCCTCCTGTCTGTCCTCCCTGAAGTTCAGATCCAAACTTTTAGCTGCCTGCTGGGCATCACCATCTGGCCATCCATAACCTTTCAGTAAATTTTATTTTCTTTCTACCTCCCAGCAAAAAATCTCCTTCTGTTCAAAACTGCAACCTTGCTTTTCCTGAAAAGAGAGGGTCTCTCCATTCTAGCCATGCTCAAGGACCCAGAGCCATCTTTGACTCCTCCCTCAGTTTTGGCCTCCACATCATCAGTGTGCAGGTTCTGTAGTTTCTTTTCTGCCAGAGTCTTGATCATCTCCTGTCCCCAGGGACTCGGCCTTAGGTGACAGTCTCCTCACTTTTGGTCTTGCAATCATCAGCTCACCCTTTGCACATCTTCAGGCACCTGCTTCCATTTGAACTTTCTCTTAAGAGCATCTGGGGAGCTTCTGAACACCCTGAAGCTCAGGCTGCCCTCTGACCCTATGAGGGGCACCCAGGCATCTGCCTTCTCAATCTCTCTGGGTGTTCTAATGTGTAGCTTAGGTTGCCAACCACAGCTTAAAGGAATAGCTAGGCAGATCCAAGCAGTTGGATCAATGATTCTTAAACTGCAGCATATGGTAGAATCTCCCTGAGGGCTTGTTAAAGCACTGATTGCCAGGCCCCACCCTTGGAGTTTCTGATTCCCCAGGTCTGGAGAAGGAAGGGAAGAGGAGGGGCTAGGTATTTTAGATATTTGCATTCCCAAAAGATTCTCTCCTGCTGCTGCTGCTACCACTGCTGGTGGTCTCTGGATACCAAACTTTGAGAACCACGGTTTGGTGGGTTCTCTTTGTTGGGTCATCTGAAAGTGAGTTTGTTGAGAGGAAGCACATTTCAGTAGGGCTAGGTCATCTAAGGGGTCCTAAGTAATGCTATGGAGAAGGGCTCTTGGAAGATGACCCAGATGAACAGGGATGGGAGTGTCCTGTGTTCTGTGTGTGCATCCCAGTCTCTCCAATCACACTCCCACTAGGAAAGGGCTAGAATTAGTAATCTGATCAACTTCCAGTGTTTAGGGTGGAGCCAAGTGCCCAGCAGCGGAAGACAAACACCAAAAAGACTCAAATCCCTAAGGAATTTTTCAGACTCATCAATTTTGTTCACTACCTCTGTTTTTCTCTCTGCACACCATCCTACCCATATCTATACCCCTAAGCTGTCAATCTGCACATCTATCTCTCTACGTATCTATATATCTTATAAAATAAGGATGCTTGGACTAACCCGAGGCAGCTCTCACAAAAGCAGCAGAGAACATAGGTGCCAAGAAGACTGTTTCTGGAATATTCCATTACTGGGAAGAATGTGGTTTCTCCTTTTTCATTTCATTTAGGTTTTAGAGGTAATTGTGACCTGGCAGGCAGATAAATCTGTATTCAACATCTCCTGACAGGGACCATTGTAAATAGCATTCGTACCCGAATTCTTGAGAGTTTACAGCAAGAAAGGAAGATGACGAATATAATGTGGAATGGGGTTTATAAATCTTTTTAAGACCTGATTTCCCCCACTACTTTTGTGAGCATCTGTATTACAACCAGCCCTTTAGCTAATATTGTTTTTGTGCTGAAAAGCAAAGTTTACCAGGTCTGTCCTGACTCTGAGCACTTTATAATTACAGGAGAAGGACAAGTTACAGAATTCTGAGCAGGAGAAAGAAGGAAAAAAAAGAAAAAAAAAAAACCAAGGGCTGCATCAGTTCAGCTAATGACACAAATGAGACTTAAGAGGCAAATGAAAGAGTAGAAATGGTATGGGTCCTCATTGCTTGCTAAATTGGGGGAAAAATCCTACAAAGCTAAACTAAACCAGCTCATCAGTCAGTTCTTACTCATATTCTAAAAGTGTGGATTAATCAGGAGCCAGAGAAGGATGGAGCAGGCTCTGCCTCCCCTTCTTTGAAGCATGATGGAGTGATGAGCCTAGCATTAGAAGCTTTTCTGCCATCATAGGCCAACCGAGTGAAGCTCATTTTGGTGGTTATCAAGATTCATGCAGCGATTATTTAGAGTCCTGCACACGCGCTCTTTAATCAGGCTGGGGAGATGCGCTTGCTGGCTATTTTCTGGACGTTTAACGGGGAGAATAAAGCAGGCATGATTCTAAGGGCAATTCCTCCAGAACAGCTCTGGGAGTTTCCACTCCCAGCTTCTGTCCCCACACTCTTTGAGGGAAATTCGAGGACCAGCTATAAAATGTCCATAAAGGCATCGAGAGGCGGATAAAGGGGACAGCTTTGCCTTCTGTCTTTGACTCTGTTACCAGAATGATCACAAATGGAGCCTCTGCGATTCTCCTAGCTGCAGACTCTTTCCCTCAGCTGTTCCAGGATTTTCATTCTGTGTCCTCATACCTTTTAATAAGGGCATGATTCTAACATTCCCATTTTAGGATCGGATTTCAGATTGTAAATGTTTTATTTATCTTTGTAGAGGACAGACTCCAAGCTGTAAGTCTTCTCTTTATAGCCCCCATCATCCAGTACAGTTTCAAAACTATTTACCAAATGAGCACATACCTGAACAAACAGCAGGATTTGTGCATTTTACTGAGGAGCCCCATGCTTCAACCATGAATGCTCTTAAAGAATTCTCTGACTTTCATTTATAAGCCTGGTAGGCAAACAAGGCTGTTCATAACCACATGCCAGCGTCATATCTAGCTATTCTCCTCTCCTCATCAGTACCTGTTTCTGCTTACTAGAAGGAAATACTTGAGGCCAGGTAACTTTATCAAGGAAAGGGATTTATTCAATTCACAATTCTGGAGGTTCAAGGCACAGTCACTTGGCTCTGGTGAGGGCCTCATGACAGATGGCATTACGATGGCTGGAGAGGGTGTGAGAGGACCAGGTTACATGCTGAGACATGAAGCTGGAACAGGACTGGGGTCCCATGAGAACTACATTAACCCCCTTCTAAGAGTATACCTTCAGTGACCTATGACCTCCCACTAGGACCCACTTCTTAAAGGTCCCACCAATACTGCTACACGGAGAGCCAAGTCTCAGCACGTGAACCCTTGAAACCACAGGAAACATGAGCTTGACCTGAATCTGGACACATCTGCATGCTAGCCTTTCCCGTAGCATTTCGAGTGCCCCCACCCCACAGAAGGACCATGTTCCTTCACCTCTCCATGCCTCTGTTCTTGTTTTCTGAAACCACCCCAACCCCAGCTAATTACTTAGGTGAAGCAGGGTACCAGGCAGGGGCAGCAAGCACATGAGAGGACTCTCCCTACCCAGGTTGGGAGGGCCTCCTGTGCCAGTCAAGCACCGTCCATCAGGGCATCAGACCTGCTCTGTACAATGAACTCTTATTGTCTCCTCCACACTTAGACCTGTGTACACTGCCACTGACCGGCCCAATCTCCCGAAGGCCAAGTACCTGGCTGCAGTAGTCTCTAATTCACTGTATAGTTTACATCTACCATGGACGATGCTCAATAAGTGTCTGTGGAATTGAAAGGAATTCTAGTGAAAGCGACCTGAAAGAGTCTCCAGCTTCTTAAACCTCTACTAACATTCCTCCAATAAACACAAGGCCATGAGAGTTGAGCTTTAACCTAGTGATTTGTTCTCATAATGTGGGCCCCAAGCCAGCACTAGCAGGCATTGTCTGGGAACCTGTTGGAAATGCAAATTTTTGGATTCCAACTCAGATCTATTGAATACAAATATCTAATATAGGGCCTATAAGTCTGTATTTCAAAAGTTCTGTAGGTGGTGGGTGAAACCAGAAGCAGTGTTTAGGGAAGCAGCCTGTGGCAGTGAGAAGTTCAAGGCCTTTGGGATCCGGCAGCCATGGTTCTTGTCCTAGCTGCTGTGCTTGATTTGATGGTTGTGTGGATTTGGTCAGCTGAGCTAAACTCAGTGAGGCCCATTTCCTTTATTGACTAGAGCAGGTGACAGACTTAAGAGGCCTTGAACAGAACCCATGGTTCAGTAAACGGTGAGGGATGTCAGCTCCTAATGCAGTGTCCCCATAAGCTACACCATTTAAGATCAGTTCGGAGGTGGAGGAGGAGTCAGGGAGAGGAGAGGAGAAGGAAGGGAGATGCTGCCTGGTCATTAACTTTAAAAATGGACCATCTATTTTGAACGGTCTTCATTCACACCAGTATATTAAAGTCTCTAAGATGTCTTACCACCTCCCATAACCTTTTAAATTTTGTTTAATTCCGTCTTTTTCATCTTCCTCTCTCCTCCCTTCCCCTTTCTCTGATCCTTCCCTCTTCTTCTTCTTTTCTTAATATTTTTTTAATATCCACACCCACACATCCATTCTTCCTTCCATCTTTTCTTTCTTCCTTTCTTCAGTCTTGGTCCTCCCTTCCATCCTCTATTCTTTCCTTTTGTTCTCCCTCCCTTTTTCCTTCCTTCTTTGCTTACATTTATGTACCCATCTACCCATCCATCCATCCACCCACCCATCTACCCATCCATCCACCCATCCATCTATCCACTCATCCATCTACCCACCCATCTACCCATCCGTCCACCCATCCATCTATCCACTCATCCATCTACCCATCCATCTACCCATTTATCTATCCAATCACCCATCTATCTATCCATCCATCCATCCATCCATCCATCCATCCATTTTCTTTCTTTCTTGGGTCTGGTCAGCCCTCCCTCCCTCTCTCCTGGTCAGCCTTTCCTCCCTGTCTCCCTTCCTCTTTCAAGGGTGAGTAGAGAGGAGACAATCTCTTAGTTTTTTGGATATTGAGGACAATGCAACAAAAGAAATTTTCACATTGCATTTGGGCTTAAGATCATTTGCTTTCTAATTGGAGTGTGGGAAGAAGAAAAAGTGTAAGAATTTATTTTAGTAACAGTGAATATTTGGAAAATGTGGATAATGATTTGTGAAAGAACAGGTATTTATTAAGTACATACTAAGTGCTAGACAATCTTTTAGTTAAAGGTTCAAAAAGTGGGGAGAGAAGCAAATGTGAATGGGGAAACTGCATGAGAAGGTGACACTGAGCTGAGTGAGTGACCAAGTCCTCCACAGGGGATATGGGAAAGACTGGGCAGGGGGAGTAGGAAGTGGAAGGCTCCCACAGGGAAGGTGCATGTCTGAAGAATGCAAAGGAGTCTGTGTTGCTGCAGAGATAGGGGAAGAAAGGAGGACAGAAAGAGTTGGAGTTAGAAGTGTCAGGCTATGACCAAATCATACCATGTTTAGCCACAATAAAGGCTTAGACTTTAAGTACAATGAATATATTTCATTATTTTTTACTAAACATACTGGTTTGGCCTGATTTCAAGGTAAGAAATCGTTGCCCTATATTTTGTATCTTCATTGGTGATCTGCAGAAACTCCCAAGACCAAAGAATTTAAGTACTTTCCCTCCATCTGTCATCCATCCATCCATCCATCCATCCATCCATCCATCCATCCATCCATCCAATAGTTATGTGTGGTTTCTGATGTTCTAGGGATAATGCTTAATAGGGAACAAAGATAAATAAGACAAAGCTTTTGCTCTCTGGGGACTGATCACCTCATAAAGCCCTTGCAGTAGGAAAAGGACTTGGCAGAAAGACACAGGACTATGCTGGTTTTGCTGAACTACCCCACCATGTTCCTCAGGGAGTCCGTATGCACAATGGGATGGATGGAAACAAGCACCACAATACTTTGATTACTGACTACATAAAAATGCATGATTTTACCACATTCAACAGCATGTTAAGCATAATTGTCTGGATTCTGAATTTGTATGAAGCAGTGTACAGGAAGGAGGGTAATAAGAATTTAAAGCTGACACCCCAAATTCAGTTCCTCTGTTGCCATAAGATCTCATCTTGCTCAACGGTTCATCCCATACTTGAATGATCGTCCCACTACATAGTTTCAAAAGCCTGTGGAAATGATTCCCTTTTTTATTTCATTAACCAACATTTCCCCCTCTAACACTATCTTGAAATGCCTCTTATAAAAAAACCTTTTCTTTTCCAATGTTTCCTGTGGCAAAGAAAAGGAAGAAAAATACTAGCAACAAAGCATATGCTAAGGTAATTTAAGAGTTGTGATAAGCCAAAAGGAAAGATAAACAGCCTCCAGAAACTCACAAAGTTAAAGAGGTTGTTCCTTTTTAAAGAAGTCTAATTGGACACAGCAGGGGTCTTGATCCACGGGCCTGCTTGTTTTATGAGTGGAATTTTATGCTACAATGTAGGAAGTTAAAGTGTGAGTTTAACTTCTCGAAGATCCATTTTCCCGCCTCTATCCTCCCACCTGGAACTTTCATGACCCATTTTGTTGGGAGTGGGGTCATGGAAATACATGGATAAACCCCGGATGTGAAGAATGTGAATAGTTTCTATGATCTGCCAACTCTTTGGCCTGAGCAGCTACTGAGATACCATTCCATCTTCAATTGCCCTGTTTATTATGTCCAGGAGGAGATCTGAGTAGCCCAATCCTGTTTACAGCAGGTGCTGATGAAGGGTGACAAAACCATATTAGAAGAAGCCCAGCAAAGAGGTAAGGCTGCACCTCTGCACAGTCTCCAGTCAGATCTGAGTTCACATCAGCTTTAATGAGGAAATCTGCATGAGGGTTCTGAGTTCTACGCGGGGTGGGGGGAGGAGCACTGGTGCCACTGTCCACGTAGGGTGTCATTACTACTAATAAACAATGATGATAACTTGCATGTCTGCCTCTCACTGTGCAATAGAGAGGTATTTTTTTCCCACACATTATCTTGAAGTATAATTATCCCTGTGTTATAAATGGTGAAAGTAAAACACAGAAGTTAATTAAACAACTTGCCCAGGGTAATGCTAGTCCAAATAAAAAAGGGAATAAGGCACAGGATTTGGAGCTCTTAGAAGCAGGCGTTTGCAGAGCTGTGATGGAGGAGAAACCAGGGCAGGACTGCCTGTCTTTTCCTCGAGCGTATTGAGGACGTATTCCTCAAGATCTTTTGCTAGGCTTAACCTCTGAAACTTACCAGGATTTGAAAATGGAAACACCCCATCCCTAAGTAACTGCATGACAGATTCTGAATGGCACATGCTACACCCTGTCATGTAGATTCTCCATACCATCTCTGCTGTGGTTCTACACCTTGACAACCAGGAGTGCTTGTTCTTGGTTATGCACCCCAGGAGGGTAAATCACTCATCTGTCTAGGGCCCTGTCCAAAGCCTTGTGTTAGTGGGACATGGAAGTGTTTCCTGGAGTACCAGCCTGGTTTGATTCAGAGTGATCAAAACATGCAACTTTAGGCATGGAATGAGCTGGGTATAAATCTTCCAAAAATTTATAAGGAAGTATATTTAGCTTATAAGAATATATGTGCCATATTTTCTCCATTCTTAGAAATATATTTTTACATTTCATTCTCCTATAATCAAGAGCTTTGAGAATATCCTGTGTGTTTAATGTATGTTTTCTTTTTTTCCATCTCTGAAAGGTTGTAATTAAGTCCACAGTGTAATCAAGTCCCATCAATGCCATCTTAGAATAAAAAATATATCATATTTGTAGATTTCTGTGACACGTTCCTGTCGCAAAAGGATTGTGGCATCTGATAACAAAATAATACAAGGAAATACAAATAGAATTTACTCAGCATAGGAAACTTTACTGTGTAAAAGTTGGAATCTTTTCCAAGGCAGGCTCCAGTCCAATTAAGCCCTAGAAATTATTTTGAAAAAAAAAAAAAAAAGGGAATCTCACATTGATCTTGTACTTCAGTGAGGAAATGGGCAAGTTAGGGCTAGCAGAGCCCATCCATCCATCAGGATGGGTCAGAACTCCTCAGGGTCAGAGAGAATGTCAGAAGGTTCCAGATGTGGCTCAAGTGCAAGGATGGACCTTTAGAGCCAGCAGTGCCAAGTGCCCAAGACCCACTGGGCCTACCGTGGGTTTCCAATCAAAGTGTGTGCATGGTCCACAGTTTTTGAGCACCACCTTCAGAGCCAACAGCAAGGCAGTCTTCCATGTTGTATTCTCTCATATCAAAAATAACAACAATAGCAAAAACTCACTGTGTTAGCACCAACCTTCACAGATCAGAAAAAAACCAGCAGCTTTTGGGTAGCTGCAGCTAAAACTCACCTAAACTTTCCTGACTTGAGCTTTCCTTCCTCTTATCTATATGAACTTGTCAGGAAGCCCAGCCAGGAGAACACAGAAATCAAGAGTAATCGTGCAAAAGAACTGAAGAATTTTCCCATTACAATCTTACTTGGTAAATCAACTCATTAGTGAGAGTAGACATTAGACATTAGTGGAAATATTGTTGGAAAAGGTATTGATCCCCTAAAGAGACACCCAGAGAATCATGATGAAGCTGTAAACAAATTTTGGGTATAAGTCCAAGGAGTCCAAGTTCTGTTAATTCAGGGTGTTGGAATAAATCAAGGATCTGAAATATGCTTATTTATCAATGGATTGATCAATCTATCAGTCTGCCTTCATGTAACACAAAATGAGCCAATGAATTGTGACCATGTAAATGAATCTCAAGTCCTATACAGCATTGTGTATCTGGGAGAAGATTATAAAAGGAGCCCTTAATAGTTGAAAGTTGAGACCATCAGACCAAATAGAGCCTGTTGGGAAGTCACTTGAATTTTCTGACCCTCAAATGACTTATCTGTTAAGTGGAGATAATAACACCCTTTAAATCCTTCCCACCATGTAGTTGCAGTGTATTTAAAGGGATGTAAATAGATAATGCACAAGATAATGTTTCCTCAGTGTGGAAATGGCACAGCAATGAGGAGATGATAATTAGTGACAATAGTGGAGAAATCTTCATCATTATCCTAATCATCGTCCAGGCCAACAAGCTGGATAACTGGAGTCACAGGTTCAAATATAACCGCAGCCAGGCAAATCACCTAAGTGGAAAAATCACACCCATCTAAAATGGACAGCCTCCGCTTGACTTATCACTATTTGTGGTTACAATATATAATGCAGACAGGTATTTCTGGGTGTGTAGTTATTTTGAGAAAGATAGAATTAGGAATGTTTATATAAAACCTCTCACTTTTTGCAATGTTGCCATCTTAAAAAATAAGTAAATAAATAAATAACCAGAAGGACAAATTTAACAGCTTGAATGTCCAAAGCCAGATGTGTGCTACTGGAGACGAAGCATGTGAGAGTGTTCATTAATACAAAGAAGGCTATATAAGTGAAGATGGTTATTATGGAATATCATCATTGTCACCATCATCACCAATCCAGAAAGGGCCACTAGTTTTAGCTTCCTATCTTTTGGGGAGAAAAAAAATTATTTCTGAGTTTTTAAAAGAAAGGTGAAGCTGGGCATGGTGGTGGACACCTGTTGTTCCAGCTGCTCTTTTGAGGCTAGCCTGGGCAACATAGTGAGTCTCCGTGTCTTAGGAAGAAAAAGTAAACAACAACAACAAAAAAATGCAAATACAGAAACGTGATCACAGCAGTGACTCGAGTAGAGTAAATGTCTTGTGTTTTGTTCTCACTCTTTGCTCAGAATCTTGACATTTTGAAGTTGAAAGAGATCTTGCCGAACATCTGGACCCAATCCTCACAATGCTACAGAGGAAACAAAGAGGGCCCAAGAGGACAAGGGACTGCCCTGGTGACAGACAAGTTCTGGGAAGAATGAGGCTCTGGTGCTTCTCTGGCTCTCACCATCTCGGGGCTCTTTCTTGCTTCACCATGATTTTCTTTCTTTGTCTCTCAGATCCTTTTTATCTTCTGAACTCTTTCAGCAATTTGAGATCAATAAAGAGAGGCAGAAAAGGCCACGTCTGCCCAATGCAATATGACTTTTTTCCCTCCCTGTGAATTATTTTCACACCAAATCTTGTCTCTTATATTCTAACCAGTTTTCAGGCTTCCTGGAAGGTGCACGGGTTAGTGAAAGGGAAAAAAAAAAAAACACAGTATCTTAATATCTTAACTAGATGGTGTCCCATCCCATCTCTCTCCATTCTTTAAAGTAAATTGCTTGACTGGAGCTAGAGGACCCCAAGAAGAAACCACGGAGAAATAGGGGGAGTCACTGGTAAAGTTCACTGCTTATTCATGGCAACAAAGTCTCTGATGGAAATGGATCAAAGGCAACAGTGACTGCAGAAAGAGCAACATGTAAAGCACACCCTAAGCAGGCAGAGTGAAAGGGGGTAGGGAAGGGTGAGGCACCCCAGGGAGACGGAAAAGGTCATTGAGATGAAAATAACCTTGGGAGCTGAGAATGAGGGCTCCCTCACACAGACGGGAAGAAAGCAGCATCCAATCAGACGGAACAGACTGAAATGCAGCTCCAGCCAAGTGTGAATGCCACCAAATGCATTGTGGAACTATTTGGGGAGCTGGCACCAGGGAAAGGCGTCCTGTCCCCCACCCTACGGTCCACTGTTGGACAGGGATGAGATTCAAAAGCAGGGGCTGGAGAGACCGCAACTTACACAAACACCTCTTTGTAACCCCTCAGCGAGGGTGAAGGGTGGGAAAAGGGGATAGGAGGTAAACTGGGGGGGGGGGGGTCTTGCTCTACAGAGCACCGCTATTCTGCTGAAGTGCTAAATAATAATTTTTTTTTTCCCACAAAGGGATGCAAAGTCTGCCTTTGAAGTTGAAGGAGGGGAAAAACCCGATTGATCATTGCTTTTATTGTGAGCTTCCCATGGTTGAGTGTTCGCTGGTAGAATTGGTTTAACTCCAAGATGCTGTCTTAGAAACAATTATTGTTTTCCACTAAAATACAGCTCTAGCAGAAAACATGCATTTAAGTGATAACTGCCTAAATGCTTCAGTATCTAGGATGGGTTTGCCCCCTCATCTCTGGCTTTACAAGCACCAGGAAGGAATGAGGACAATAAAGAACAGAAATCATAAAACAAAAGATGTGATGGAAAATGATAAAAGAGAGGGTTGCGGCTGGCCCTGGAGTGATCAAAAGCAGGGCTGGGGCTAGAATTTTAAAGTATTACACAAAATAATTTTTCTACATTTGACTGGTCTATTTAGATTTTAGAGTTTCAATATCAGCTACCTTGGTTTCCTCTGCTTGCTTCTGGCTTTCTTTGCCACCAGTTTGCAGGGTTCCACCACCTAGAAACCCCTCCCTCATTCTTTCTCTCTCCTACTACAGAATCAGGGAAGCAGCGCAGGAGCCAGGGCTCATGCCTACTATTTTCTTGGACTGTTCTTTGGACATGGAAAGTACCCTCTGCCTACCTCCCCTTTACCTTTTGACTTCACACTGACTTGTTTGTTTATTTATCTAATATTAATTGTGCATCTGCTATGGGCTGTGCTCAATGCTAACTAAATGCAGAGAATGAAATGGACTATGGGGAGATAGGCTTCTTGTCTTCAAAGAGCTTAAGTTTTAAAGGTTGAGTGCTGTGGATGGCATGGTGGGTTCAGTAGCTGAGGAGACCCTGGGAAGCTACATCTCCTAGCTCTATCCTGCTGAGTATTCAATTGGATACCGTTGTGGATTGAACTGTGTCCACAAAAGACAGGTTGAATTCCTAAGCCCTGGTACCTCTAAATAGGATCTTATTTGGATTTAGTGAACTGGTTGAAAGACTTAATTCAAATGAATCTATTCTGGATTAGAGTGAGCCCTGTGTCTAAGGACTGGTATTCTTGCCAGAAGAGAGAATTGGAGACCCACCAACATGCTCAGGGAGAGGAAGACCATGGCAAGAGGAAGGGAGGCACTGAAGCTGGGATACCATACAAAAGGAAGGCTAATGATTGCAAAGAACCTCCCAAAACTCAGAGAGGCAAGGACAGATTCTTCCCTAGAGCCTTTGGAGGGAGCATGGTGTGGCCAAGACTTTGGTTGTAGACTTGGAGTCTCTAGAACTGTGAGAAGGTAACTATCCATTGCTTGAAGCCACAGTTTGTCATACCACATTAGGGAAGCCCTAGGATGTTCCAGAGGCACTAAGCCTGTGTATTTCCCTAGGCTGGTTCCCAACATTAGTGTTTCCCACTTATCAATGGAAGCAACTATCTCAGAGGCACCATCAACTCAGAAGAGAACTATTCTTTTGGATCCACTTCCTTCCCTTCCTAGGAAGATGGAAGATTACACAAGCACACTTCTTTGCTGATTATGCCTTATACTGCCTCTTCTGCTCCTTGTAAAAGTGATCAAGTTCACACCCTCAATCAGAGATGACCTCCAGTCTAACATGGAGATGACCCAAGACAACAGGTCCACATCAGAGGAGCTCAGCAGGGCGCGCCCACCTTCTGCTGCCCTAGTTTGCTCCATTCTTTTTAAAGCTAGATCAACAGGGATCCCAAGCTCATCTCAACCTGCATCAGTTGCTAAGTGATTCAAAAAGACCAAAGAAATGACCCTTGTCTTTAAGTGGCGACAATTTAATGTTGACACAAGTGACTTATATGCATGAAACACCAAGAGAATATTACAAATCAGGATGTAATGAGGTGCTAAATTGAATAAGGCAGACTATAAGAGTGTCTGCAATTTTGCAAACGAAAGCTCTGGCTGGGCTCAGTTGGTTGAGAGAGCTCCAGGGGAAGATGGGACCTGTGCTTAGAGGGATCCAGGATGAATAATGAGGACAAAGAACTGTCATGGCGTCTCCTCTGCTCTTACCCGTCCTAAGCCTGGGATTTGGGCTGTGTTGGGATAAAGAGCTAAAGCCCTAACCACTCCCCAGGGCTCCCTAATAAATAGCAGTGGTAGGCACCCATTTACAGATTCAGGAAAACTCCTCCAAGCATTTGACAATTCAGGTTCACTGCCCCTGATGTCACTGCAAACACACGATCAATACAAATTTGTTGAATGAAAACGTATTTGAGAATATTAAACAGTTGTCATCTGGGGTCCTAACATTGGTGTTAAGCATTTTTCATACCCAGTCTCTTGGACTTTCTTTTAAAATATTTTCTTTTCATTAAAAAAAAAATATGTGCACAGTTTAAAGAAGCAACTAGTTCTACGATGTTCTGTTCAGAAATAGCAATCTTTCCCCATCACCGCCAATTTCTTCCTTCCTAGCAGCAACCACATTTACCTTTTTTTAGCTGATTATTTTGGTATTTATCTCCAGTTCTATAAATAACATGCATCGCTGCTATTTCTTGTGCTTTCAATTTTAAGCATTATCTAGTAACTTCTCACTCCAGAAGGTGCAGAATATGAGCTTTTTCCCACTACCTGCCCAGTTCACACACACACACACACACACACACACACACACACACACTTTCCTTAACCAGTTCTCCTGACATAATGCAGAAATCGTCATCCCATGTTGTCAGTACTAAGCCTTATAAATACTACCGAGACCTGAATCAAGTAGTAAATGATGACTACTTTTTATATCTTCAACATATTTTTCCAGTATTGTCTTTTAAAAATGTACTTAAATTTCTGTAGGTTTATTTTTTCTGGAGACTTACCTCTAGAGGTCAAATTCTTGTACTGCTTATTAACTCTGCAACCCTCAATAAGTTACTTAACCTCTCTGAGGCACAGTTTTCCCATCTGTACAATGGGGATCATAATATCACCACTCACAGCATAATGGTGTCAATATCCTTCAGCAAAATACCTTGGATAAGGAGCAGCTGTGGCCAAATTAAGTTTGTTAACATTTCAAGGAGGGAGAAGGTATACAATGGCAGTCACCTTCAGTATGGAGTGTAAAAAAGGGCTTGTATTAGGCATTTTTAAAAGAAACATGCTCACTCCTGCATCTGGGGCTGTCAGAGAGTGGAGATGACTCTCTGATTTGGTATCTCAATGCACTTTTTCAGAAGACACTAAGAAAAGTATGCTTGGTTAAAAAAAAAATGCAGTCATTCATGTTAGTCTGGGTAGGGGGAGGCTGCTTTATATTCCTGTGGTTTGGAAATGGTTCAAGGGCATCCTTAAGGGCTCATGTGTTGGGAGCTGGTGGGGACTAGTGGGTGGCCTCAGGATGCTCCTCCCCCTTTAGCTGCTTCCTGTCTTTCCATCTGCTCTTTCCCTGTCCCAAGTTCTGCCACCATGACACCATTCACTGTAAGGTGGTGCAGCCCAGGGGGCTCTGCCAGAACCGTTGCCATGCTCTTCAGATTTCAGTCTCCAAAACTCCAACTGAAATAAACCTCTTCAATTTGGCTGACCTTAGGCATTTCTTTATAGGACTAACAAAAGGAGTGATATGACAGTGACCTTCTTTTGCTTGTATTTAGGCAAAAATCACGAAGTGTTCTTGTTTTCAGTTGATCTCACCTCATCACAGTCAGAGTGGCCTTGTGCAATGTTGGTGCTCTGGTAGATGCTTTGTGTTCTCCAGAACACTGTGATCTGGCTGTGAGTGGCAGCCCAGCTCCTCCCAACATAAAATCCTTGTTGTCAGTGTCAGGCTGGTTCCCAGAAACAAGGGCAGCTTCTGTCTTTCTTGTGGTGAGGATTAAATGAGTTACCATTTGTAAAAATAGTTAGAACAATGGCACCCATAGACTAAGCCCTTGAAGGGATTGGCTTATGACACCCAAAGCATAGACACTGAAAGAAGAAAAATAGAAAAGTTGGCCTACACCTACGTTAGACACTCTCACGTGCCAAAGAACACCATCAACAAAATGGAAAGGCAACCCATGGAACGGGACAGGATGTTTTCCAATCACCTATCTGTGAGCAACGGATCCCCTAGAATATGAAAAGAACCCCTTTAACTCAATGGGAACAACAGGAAGTAAACAAGCTGATTAAAAACTGGGTGAATGTCCTAAGCAGATCTCTCTCCCCAGAAGAGAGTCAATGGCTGAAAATGTGAAAGGGTGCAGTCAACGTAGGAAATGGTGTGGCAATTCCTTCAAAAGTTAAATGTAGAATTAGTCTATGATTCAGAGATCTCACTACTTGGGTATGTGTCCCCCAAACCCAAAGGAGACAGTCAAACAGATATTTGTATATGAATGTTCACAGCAGCATTATTTATAAGGGCTGGAAAGGGGAACAACCCAAGTGTCCATTCATGGACGAGTAGAGACACAAAGTGTGGTATGTCCATACAACAGAGTACAACCAGGCTTCCAAGGAAGGAGACTCTTGGTCCATGTTTCAACAAAGATGGGGCTGGAAGGCAGTACACTAAGTGAAATTAGCCAGTCATAAAGGGACAAACATGGCATGTTTCCACTTATATGAGGTGACCGGGATGGTCAAATTCACAGAGACAGAAATGAAATGATGGTGGCCAGGGGTGAGGGGGAGGCAGCCCAGAAGGAGCTCCTAGTGAATACATACTGAGTTTCTGTTGGGGAAGATAAAAAACGTTCAGGATATGAGTGGTGGAGACGATCGTACAACAACGTCAAGGTTCTCAGTGCCCCAGAGCCCATAAAAATTGGGAAAATGGCAAATTTCATGTGAGCTGTATTTTACCACGATTTAACAGTGTTTGTGAAATTAAAAGATCTCATTACACAGTATATACATGAAATAAATTACCACTATACTCCATAAACATGTACAATGATGTGACAATTTAACAGAATAATTATAAAAAATTAATTATAAGAATCTTTAAAATCATAAGGCGGCAAATAATACCTAGCCCTCCCTTGACTCCAGCTTTCTAAACATCTTTACAAGATATTTAGATGCATCAGAATGTCTTAATATTCATAACAACTTTAGGAGTTTCAGACATAAATTACTCTTTTATACAGATTAATATGAGATACAGTTTAAGTAAGTTGTTAAAGTTTACAGTGTTGGAAAGTACCTGAGCTATGATTTTGATTCAAGTAATACAGACTTCAATGTCCACGCTTTTAAGAATATAGGTTTTCTTAATTATTCTTTTAGGGTAAGTCTAAGAGATTTACCTTGGATGGGGGTCACAATGTGTGATGAAACTTCCCCTGGTAAAATAATATATCCTGTGTTTTAACAGAAAATGAAGACATTCCTAACAAGACTGGGCCATGTTTTAAAATGTCCACTGAATTGTATGTAATAAACTAGTTCGAATACAAGGTGGAATTTTTAAGGGAATTCACGAGAAGCTGAAGTTCTGGGTAAAAATTTTTTAGGGCAGGAAACTGTTAAGATGTCATGTGTAGCTCCCAGTCCCTTTACGCCTAGGACATCTTTTTGTATGTACCAAGAAGCCAGGGACAGAGATGGAGAGGCAGAATGTACACAATGCCTATCGACCCTGGGATTTTTGTCAATATCAAGATTATTTGCTGAGGGGGAGCAGTTCTCTGCCGTCTGACACTTTCAGGCTGCACATCTCCAAAGGAATTACCTGTCCATCTTGACTGTGTGCTCATTGGCACAGTGACAGTGGTACCAACCCCAGCTAGGCTGGAAATTGCTAGACCTACATACTACACACGTAGGTAGGTCCATGTGTGCACATGCGTGTTGTGTGTGTTGCAAGAAGGCACAGATGAAGGAAAAGGCCTGGTCTACTTGCTCCATTGCTGGGAAGCTGGCAGCATCCAAAGAGTCCTGAGAAGTATCCCAGTTCTTGAGGTGGGAGACTTTGTGCAGGAGTTGGGTGAGGGTCTTTGGAAGCCCAGAACTTGTTGGTGGGGCTCTGCTTTCTCCCTCGCTGGGGTAGCCTTCAACAACTTCAACCCATGTCACAGGATCCCAAACCACTCTTGTCATTGTTTGGAGGTGAGGGGCAAGGATCTGTGTTGTGAGACTGTGTCGGGCTCTTTTTAACAGTGGTCCAGGTGGTAGAGTAAGATGCCTGCTCTCCAACTCTGAGGCAGCCTGGAGGCACGAAACTTGTAACCACAGAACTCCCGAGCAAGGGAGAAGCTTAGAGATGGTTCAGGTTAATGGCCAGCCTTGACAGGTAGGGGAACGGAGGCCTGGGAGGACCAATGACTTAGTCCTGCTAAAACGCGCCATAACCGATGTGATTCTGCAATCTGTATATGGGGTAAAAATGGGAGTTCATAATCCACTTGAATCAAATGTATGAAATATGATATGTCAAGAGCTTTGTAATGTTTAGAACAACTAATAATAAAAAATGATTAAAAATCAACATATTATATTCAGAAAAAGAATAAAATAAAACCCGCCGTGAATCAGGGACGGAGTGTAGCACATTCATGGTCCTTAGCTGCCAGCTTAGAGCTCTCCCATCACACTAATAATGCCTCCCAAACTTGTCAAATGACAATACTCACATGAAGGGAGGAGTGAAAACAGGATTCTTTGAGCTTTTCTGGAATTTCCTGAATCAGAATCTCTAGGGGAAGAGTCCGGAGATATGTGTGTTTGGGGAGGTAAAGGGTACTTTGTGATGTATATTCAATATTTTTTTAGCATTCAAAAATGATTCAAAACTGATACTCCATGGCCTTTAATATAATGCTTTGTCTAATCCATGGCTCAGTAAGCCACATGAATATTTGGAGGTTAACAGAGAGGAGGGGAGAAAAATCTCTGCAATTAGAATGCCTTTTGCAATTAGGGGTTGAAGCTTGTGTCCTTGGTTTTATAGCTTTGTGACTTTGGCTAGTTGCATAATCTCTTGGTGCCACCGTTTTCTCATCTATAAAATGGGTATGATGATAACAGTGGCTGCAATGAGCTACAATGGGGATTAATTAAAAACAAATAAAGAAAAGTATATGTGTGCTTAGCATAATTACCTTCCATGAAAGGAGAAGATCCCTGAGCTGAGAGCCAAGTCTGGAGTGGCTCTGCATTGGGGCAAGAGTGAGGGGTGACTCTGTGGCTTCCACAGATTGGATTCATCACTGTGGACTGGGCCTACACCACCTGGTGGGCTGGGAACCCCTCAAGAGGAGGGGCAGCCTGGGCCAGACTGTTGCGTGGGGAGCAGGAAGAACTTACAGGTAGCTCTGAGCCTCTGACTCAGCAAACCAAGGGGCCTGGCAAAGAACCTGGAACCCAGAGGCTCACATGCACACAAAAATCCAAGTTGTGGGAGCAAATGATATTGGAATTTGTTTTCCTCTCCCTGACACAAAGACTGAAAACTGTGCTCTCTCCCAGTCAAGTCCAGTCCTCCAGGTCCCACCTCTGCCACCTGGGCTCTTCCTCAGCTTCCCCTGGTTGTTGGTATTGGCTTGGCCATTACTTGTCATGACATGTATTGAAAATGTAACAAACTTCATCATTTAAAGATGAACTACTAAGAACCTGAAAGCAGGTGAAAAACAGGTATGTTCAATATACCTAGTAAACATATTCCCCTCTCTTGGGGCATTTAATTTGCCCTCTTCCCCTGGAATTCTTCAGTTTTCCATTTTTTTTCACATCATACATGTTGAAAATTAGTAAATTAATGAAAGGAAGATGATTATTGGAGACGTTCATTCACTCATTTATTCAAGAAATGCTCTCAGAGCATCTATTATGAGTCTGCCACCAGGGACACTGCAGTGGGAGTCTCTGAAGAATGGAGAGAAGCTAAGAGGACAAAGAATAGACTATGAAGAGCAGAATAAGAAGTTCAAGTGAGGAGCATGGGGAGAGGTGGGCTAAACAACCCCACCATGTACAATGACTTCTGGGATGCAAAAGCGAGAAGGAAATCATTAATATGCATAGTATTTGCTGCGAGCTTTTCAGGAAATCCCAAATTAAATCAAATTACAATGGGCATATCTACTTAGAAAACCAAGACAATTTATAACATGTAGAGAATTTCTTTCTCCAATCTAAGATATACACAGATAAAATTTTCATTAACTTATAAAACCTCCCCCTCTGTGGGGCTGTCGTCCTTTTTCATTCCATGTCCAGCCCCATGGGTAGCAGGAGGGGCATGAAGGAGACCATCCAGAAGAGGCACATTCACCTTCATGCCGGACCCTCAGTCCTCACCTCTACAGGACTATCAAGACAAATGTATAACGTAGGCCATCAGCTCTGAGCCTCAGTCTTCTAACTCCCCTAATATGTAGTAAGAGCAATGATATTTACCACTTATTACCTATAGGACATGCAGTTCCCAGGGTACTTTAGTGAATTAAAGTTATCTATGGATCAAACCAAATTTTGTCCTTGGACTGTGTGTGTGTATGTGTGTGTGTGTGTGTGTGTGTGTGTGTGTGTGTGGTGCTGGGGATCGAACCCAAGGCCTTGTGCATGCGAGGCAAGCACTCTACCAACTGAGCTATATCCTCAGCCCTGGACTGTGTAATTTTTGAGCATTCACAGAACTGTTTTTAAATGGAAAGTGCACTATGCCTTATAGAATACTTAGGGGAAGTAACAGGAAATCTGAGAGGAAGTTGTGTGTGTGTTGCTGAGAATGTAGTCACAGGGAGTACACACATGACCTCCTTAATGAGAAATTTCTTTCTGACATCATTGTGAAAATTGCCTTGACGCAGTTGATCTGTTTTTATCTTTGAGTATTATGCATCTTGTTTATTATCTGTATCCTTTTTTCCTTTGGTTGCTAGGGAGCTTAGAATCAGGTTTTTAAAAAAATCTATCTTAAATAATGGAACAGGAATTTATGTGGATGAGTATGTATGTATTCTTTTTTCACCAAGATTTTTCCTTTACCCTTCTTGTGTCATCTGATTACAGTTTAAGAAATTTCTTTTAAACAATTGTTTTCAACTGTCATAAATTATACAGGGTAGTGCAAGAAAATGAATAAATGAATGAATGAATGACTAAAATTCTTGGGTTTTCTGATGCCAGATAAAAAACACAATCACTAATTTAGGCAACTGAATTCCTGGACTAACTGTAGGCAGTTTGAGGCATGCTGATTTTGTTGTACTATATTCATTTTAAATTAATCAAGTCTTTGCCTTTTTAAAAAGGATAGGGGCAGCTTTAACATGCTCAGTGACAAACTAAAACTCTGGTTGGGACATCTTTTCCACGGAGGATCTATAGAAAGGGTCTTAGCAGAGGCATCCTGCTTACGTCTCTTGTGTAGAGCTGATATTGCGAGTGAATTTAGACTTTATAGGAAAGGAAAACTCACCCTTCTATGGAGGAGAAGGAGGCTAATGCTTTCAGATTATAATGTGGCTGTTGGTATGTTTTATGCTGCATGCTGATAGCAGAGTACAAACTCTATTCTGATTTGAAAGGCAGTCTCATTCTTCCATCTGCAGGAACCTCCATTACACTGCTGCTGGGATCCAGATTTTTTCCCAGATGACTTATTTCATAGGATTTGAAATTATGCTTCTGTATACAAGAAACATCTTCAGAGCTATCCTGCTCTGGCAGAAGGTCAGAATGCAGGTGATGCAGATGGGCCTCTCACTATCTGTACCTGGGCATCTGCTTGGTTGGTGTATATTGAGGTTAGCACAATTTGACTGCAGAGGTGACAAGGTTTTAGTACTGTCCACTAAAGAAGGCGCTACCGTCACAGAAAACAGATGGTCAAATCATAAAGGTGCAACTTGGCTGTTACTTTCATGTTGGGCAAAAGCATTTCAGTGCCTGTATTTTAGGTCCAGTTTGTCTCCAGAAAAGCATCTCCATGGGCAGGAAACATGTTCAGTGACTCTCCTAATAATGGGCTTCACCAATGTCAAATAATAACAACAAGAGGAGAGCAGGAAATAGATTTTACTGTCATGTATGAGCAGAATGTGCTAGAAGGTGTTTCATATCATCTAGGAAAAAGACAAAGACCAACTGCTACCTGATCTTCAGAATACAAGGTCATTGCCAAGGAATCAACTTAAAAACACTCTGTGTAATTAACCAGCTAAATGTAACACATGCAAACACATAGGTGCTTTGTTGATGCTTTGACATCTCCTGAAAAATTCAGCCCCTTTCATCAAACTCAATTCCAAACACTCAGGCACTAGCTCTGCACTCTGCATCTTCTATGTCAAACTCTATTTTCAATCCTTTATGTCAAATTTAAATTCATGGCAACTGCATTCCAATCTTGATAGAATCCCCAATTTGCCCTGGACCCCAAATCCATTCCACAAGAACACATGCACACGCACACACACACGCACACACACATGCTCAAATTCGATTTGCTCTCATTTTAGCTAAGCCGGAGTCAAGAATTTTGAATGACTGTCGGTTGGCCAGAGCTCTCATGCCCATGTCATGTAAGTTCTCACTGAAAACAACGGTATTGAATAATTGGGTCTTTGCCCCTCTGTTGAAGAAATCATATCAGCAAGGTCTTGTTTGGCAAGAAAATGGACCTTCACATTTTTCTGTGGTATTTTCTCCTTATACTAAAGCTAAAATCACTATCAGTCTTAAGTGAACTGAACAAATTGGTGTCAGTGATGAGAAATGGATAAGTTTGACTCTGAACACACAGATCTGTTGTGTCCACCAAAATGAGGTCTTGATTAGGCATAAAGCCAACCAAAATATCCAATCAACAACTGGCAATCTTCTATACTGTCCAAAAGAAAAGAATTCACTCACTGTTTTATCACAAAGAAAACATTCTAGATGGCCCAGAGATATGAACTGACCTCCCTTATGGAAATCATCTTTGCTTGGGTATCCATATATGCATAAAAGGATGTAGTTTTTAAAAGCTCATTTTCTCCTTAATAATTGTCTGTTTTTTAAAAAGCTATCAGCAGGTGCACCTCATTTCGAAAGCCTCTTGTCCTTCATAATACAATATTCATCACGATTACATAGTATGAAATAAAAAGCAGCAAAACATAAGCGAGGGTAGTTCAATTAAATGCAACATAATCTCTGCAGCAAAAAAAAAAAGACTCTGTAGCTAAAATCAGGTTCCAATGAAAGAAAAAAGGGAATATATTTCCACATATTTTTAATTATATAGAATTTCTTCAAACATGATTTTTCATAATATATTCCATTAAGTTAACATCATATTTGAAGAAAGAGCATTTTCCGATTTCATTTTAAGCCTGATTTTGAGCAATTACAGTGTCATTGTTCCGCGGTAGAAAGGTTGAATTCATTTACTGTGTGGTTATGCTAGTTATGATTGATGTCTCTTCTCCAAATGATAAACCAATCACCCCAATGATGTAATGTCATTTTAAGAGTGCCATAATCACATTTCTCTCAAACTAGAAGCTCTGATGAGTTCTAATAAAGATTTATGGTAGATTAAAGGCCTTCATAATATCAACAATGGATTGCTCATTTGATGAGAGATTTGATTAGATATTTTTTTTTAAAAAAAAGAATATGAGTTTACTAAATATATCAGGCCTGGCTTTGAAGAAGGGCATGGGCCATCCTAAGTAGCAGTCCATCATTCCATCCACAAAATGAATCATCTTAAATGTGCTTAGGAGGTCCTTCCTAAATTAGAGAGGCTGAGGCTGGTGGTGGTAGCATATACTCATGTATAGAGCCAAAACACAATCTCACGGAGGACCATTTTTGGAGTGGAAAGCTTTCTATTCTTTACTATGGCATATGGTAGTGAACGTCATGAGAGTTTGATTGAGAAGACAATCCCAAGAGCAACTCACTTCTTCCAGTCTCTCTTTGGGCTATGGAAGAGCCCACTCTGGATACGACCCACTCCTACTTTGATATGTTCATAAGAACATTTCACCAAAAGGAGAAATGTCCATAAGCTCTGACTATAGCTGGTCCCAGAACAATTTCACCTCAGATTTTGTGACTGCGAATTAAATCGGGAGTCACAAAATCCTCCAAGTGGGGCAGAACCTTGTATCCAGTTCCTCTGCTCTTGTGAATGTGAAAACCAAAATAAGAACTATGGATTCCGAGCCAGTATTCACCACAGTACCACACGATCAGCTTGTTAAATTCCAGAGAAGTGGCACAAGCAGAGGGTCATAGGAGAGGTCACACCCCAAACACTTTGGACTTGGCAAGACATTCAGTATTCATGTCAAGGGAACACATTTTAATCGCAAAATCATCTAAAACAAGCAAGGAGGAAGAAGTCAAAAGTCAGCTATCAAAAAACAAGGAATCCGAGATGCACACAAACTGGGCATGTGAGGGCGTCCAGGGTCAATCGGCTATGACCAGAATCACAGTAATACAAAATTCAATATTCCATTGTCTCTCTGCACTTCACCTTGGAGACGAGCATGCTCTCACATGGCAAATTCCTGCCAGCGAAGGAGGCCCGAAGCCTATCGGGATAAGGAAAGCCTCTTTGGCAATGACAACCTTCAACGAATGCATCTTGGAACTGTCATGCCACAGAATGACAAATGCATTTCACCTTGATGATCCCCACCCCACCTTCTCCACAGCCCTTGTTTTGTAGTTGTCATTGTGCTGGAGGATCAAGAATGTCACGCACAAAACAGCACACATCCAGACACCACACAGTTTCCTTACCACTGCCGGAGGCTTGCTGGGGCCCTGAGCATGCTCTGAGCAGGTATGAATTGGGGGAGAATTCCTCATCGGGGTTGGTGTCCATGATCTGATGGGAGGTGTTGCTGTCTAGCAATGGCATCTGGCAGCTAACTGGTGGAGGATTATGGGAGCTAGGCAGCTGAGCAGATGGGAGGAGGCTAGACGAGGATGTAGGTGGGATGGGACGACCTGGGAGAGAGGACAGAGGGGTCAAAGGTCAGCAATGAGTGTCATGAGAGCATCCCAAGAAAGTCACATTGAAACCAGCTCACAATACAAATATATATTATATATATATATTTTTTTAAATGAAATGCTCCAGATGTGTTTTATTAAAGGGTGGTTTGATGTTTCTCCAACAGTCCATATTCATTCCATAGATAGTTATATATTTCAGAAAAAGGCTATAACCCATCTACTCTTCATTGTCCCCACTCCTTCTCCATGGTGGCTGGAATGGCATCTCATAGACATGAGTGACACACCCTTGCTCCCTGGCCTAGCACCCTCCAGTGGCTTCCCATTGATACAGAATAGATCGGAAATCTTGTCTACGCTGGCTCACAGCTGTTTCTCCCACCTCACCTCAAATAGTGGCTAGCCACTCTTCACCTCACTCCACATTCTCCAGCCAGTGGGGCCCTCTTTATTTCTGTTGCTTGAACAGGCCAAGTCATCCTACCTTCAGAGTCCTCCTGCTCCCTGTACCATCTATGTGGAACACACCGTCGCTGTCCCTACCACCTGGCTAGTATTCACAAGCCTGCTTCTGTTCTTCACCAAACCTTCTACATGTGTCTTCTTGAGTGTTCCCAGCCTGCCTGCTCTGACCTCTCAGCCTGTTTCAGTTTCTCTGAAGCCCTTGTCACCACCTGCAGGTAGGCATCATGTCCATGTTATTCAGCCCTGCATCCCCAACAGCTTCCTAAAGATGATCATCTGCTGAATATATGAACACATAAAATAAAGCAGGCTGAAACCAGATCCATTATCTTGGGGTAGAAGTGAAAAGAGTGGCATATTTACATTCCCAAGAGTTGGCCAGTGCCCCCACTCTGCACCACGTGTGTTTTTTGGACACCGTGGGGGAAGGCCTATGAAGACAAGCACAGCCACCCCACACCATGAGGAGAAGCAGCCAGGTCCGGCAGAAAGTGGGCAGTGACTCAGAGCTGCCCTTGGGTTGAGAAGTTCTCCTCCCACATGGAAGGACCGCAACTTCTCTTCCACAGGGCAGGGAGCTCCTGGCAGCCAAATTGCTGAGAGAAGCTCATCAGCATGCGTAGGTTCACCTACTTCACCCTTACATCTTGGGGTCTTTGCAATTGCTTGCCTGCTGGCTTGTTCATTTGGGAAGCTCAGGAAAATGAGCCAAGAAGAGCAGCCCATGAGATACGCCCTCAGGCTGGGAATGTACAGGGAAGGGCAGGATGTTGGGAAAGTGAACTGGAGAATCAAGTTAGTGTCTCAACTCAGTGTCTGAGCCTGAAGAAGTGCTGTTTTTGGAGGGAGAACTTACGTACAGGCACATCCAAACCATTACTAACCAGTAATCAGTATTGGTTACTGTTTTTATAACTGCATTTCCTGGTTGATTATTCAGCACATTAAATGCTAGTGGTGCATGATTTCGGTTCAATGAAATATATGTGCACTTTGCTAGATGCTGAGGATTCAAAAATAGGCGAGCCATCATCCTTGCCCTCAGGGAGCTCACAGTCTTGTGAGGGGACAGATGGGAAAAATATGTCATCTTAGCACCATATGATAAATAATAGGATGGTGGCAAGTTATGGTATGGTGTTGTGGGGACAGAGAAAACGGACATGGGCTCCAGCTGGGTGAGGTTGCGGTGGCAGGAAGAGTGTAAAGGCTTCTTACAAAAAGTGATGCCTGACCAAATCTCTGAAGAAGAAAAAGGGGATTTCTGGTGACAAAATAGAATGGACAATGGTATAGAGATATGGAATCACTAGCCTGTTACCCTTTCTGAGATGGAAGGTAAGATTCCCTTAAAATTCCAATGTAGGCCACCCCTGCCCAGTAACACAACACAGATGAATCACCCCCAAAGTAGATCAATAGAGAAATGAAGTTTGATTTGAAAAATTCAATTCACTCATAGCTGTTTGGGAGCAATATAAAGCATGACACTTTTGCCAGGGGCTCTGGCAAAGGTAGCCCAAACACATTGGAATTATTCAGAGCTGAGTTGGAGTCAGTGCTAAGATTTAATCAATACCTTCTCCCATAGATCTTCTAACAATAACGACCATCATTAGTATTTCAACTGTGAACATGTCTTGTGCAATGACTATGTGCCACTCAGTATGGTAGTTTCTTTACATTTCCACCTCACTTAATCCTCAGAATAATCCCATGAAGTTAGAATTAGTATATATTCCCATAGAAAGAGACAATAGCACATTCCCATTTTGCAGATGGGGAAACTGAGGCACAAAGAGATTAAATTGAGTGACAGGAGCCGGGAGTCAAACTTGGGCTTATGTTTTTCCAAAATTCACCCACCATTACTCCACACAGTGTTTGTCTAAATAGCATGCTACCAGAAAAGGAAGAAAGTGACATAAAAGGAGAGAGATTTATGAGAGATCAGGTTTCCAGGTTCCCACCCCCAATCCCAAGGCATTCTTGAGATTTTAAGTAAGAAACATTTCTTTGAATAACCCATAGCAGTGATCATCTGACAGGGTTCAAGGTTTTTATTTATTTATTTATTTTTTCAATTTCGTTATGAAGTTCAAAGTAGCTCCTTGGCCAGTCTCCACCTTCTTCCAGGCTCCTGCATGTGCTGGGCCCCTGAGAGGTACTGTGAAGTCACTGTTGACGTCCACTTAGCAGCAAGGCACTAGTGGGAGCAGATTTTAAGTCACAATCAATAGACTTTAAAGTTTGTGCTATTGAGGCATATTTGAAACTGCATGTCGAAGAACAAGGATGGCTGGAAGCCAATTTTTAAATTCCTTTGAGGGACTGAGGTGGAACTGAAGTTCAAGTGCAATTTTCCAGGAGCTTGATATGATAGTTTCTGTGAAATCATTCTTTACATGAACTTTTTGAAATTTTGCTCAGCATGAATTCATTTCATATGGTACAAGACAGAAACGCTTTTTAATTTATACAAATACAGTCAAACGAAGAACAGCCACGCCACAATGAGAGCCGGGACTGAGAACAGGCACCTGGAACTGCTGGAGTCTCGTTATTTCCCAATCCCTGTTAATTCTGGGCCTTAGTGGCTCCTTCAGGGCCGCTTACTGGGATCTACCATGATGGAAAATTCTGTCCCTAGGTTGCCTCCAATCCAGAGGGATGCTGATCTCTATTTGTTCTCTCATTTTTTAATTTTGTGCATAGACTACATCCCCCACCTTCCTGACTACTCCAATTGTCAGAGACCATCTGTGTAGACATAAGAAGGTTTCAAAGTACAGGGGAGAAAGTTGGAACTTACGCAGGCTCACTTTGTGGACCATGGCTTACAGAAATACACAGTGTGGCATGGGCAGGTCAATAGGCCACATGTGCTATCCTACCTGGTTCCCACTTTATGTACTTCCAGAACCCCTTCAACCCCCACACAATTTTGGAAGTTTCATTTTAAATCGGTAGAGTCCTCAGCAAATGCCCAGAAAACTAGCAACAGGAAACATGCAAAGGCAGCGACATGTCATTCATTAACTCATATGGTCTTGTGTGCACGTGTTTCCAAGAGCCCCATATGAATCAGACTCACTAATTATCTGTGAGCCTGGATTGGCCACAACCTGAAACATGGGGATTCTAGTTCAAATTGTGCTAACTGGTCTGTTTCCAAATGAATGAAATATTGTGGTAGTTTTAACTTAGGAAAAATTTTCTGATCAAAGGACCTAGACCCAGACACAGCATTCCATGCTAATTCTGATAGATGGTTGGGAATGCTGTGTTGAGAAGGATTCTGAAGATGCCTTCGAGTCAATGGGAACAGAAACATCATCAGTTAGAAAACTCACAGAGACAGTCGGGGAGAGAGAACCAACACATAGTGCCATCTGTCATCTACACTATGGGTCTTCACTCAGTCCATTTCAGTTATTCCTGAAAACTTCATCATGAACCATCTGATGTTGAAGTGGTGTTGGTCCCCCATTGTCTCCATTGGGTGCCATTAACTCCTTACTTGGATTTGAATTTGGAGCTCATTCCACAGGACTAAAGGGCCACAGTCTCTTCTCCTTCCCCCAAAGCATGAAATACCAATGGTGGAATTTCTGCTCTGGCCAAATTCTTTTAATATATTGTCAGAGAGCTTGATGGAGATCAACTCCCCAAATTCACTTAAAACAACTTGTTCTTTCTCGTTGAAAAGATCAATAGTAAGCAGATACTGAAGCATTCTATGTAGGCAATACAAAATTGATTTATGCAGTGATGGGGTGTCAGGATATTTGGTTGAGCAGAGATGAATGCTCAGATAGTAAAACAAAACACAATAGGACAAAACCCAAAACCAGAAATATTGCCTCCAAAGCATAAGTGAGCCACCTGATTACCAGTTACGAACAGAGCATGATCTTGCCTTCCACAAAGGACTGAATTTATACTTCACAAATTTAATAATCACTTTTTTTTTTTACTAAGTGTGTACTAATTTTCCTCCTCATTTAAACGCAAAGAAGATGGGACTTTGATGACTACTTTCCCACACCTTCAGTTAGTAAATAGCAGAGTCGGGGTTGAGATCCACGTGGTGTAACCCCAAAGCCCATATTCTGGACGGTTCAATCTCTACTTCCCATATTGGACAAGGGTGGTTGCTAAAAAATGAACCAGATATAAATTCCAAACTCATTGGTCCTTTTGTGGAATGTACCACAGAGCCCCTGCCAGAGGGGGTAATTAATTAGAGGCAGAAGCTAGGTTCCTGGGAAACAGCAAAGTGAACACCTCCACAGAACAAGTGATTTGTAGGAGACAAGGACATTCTTGAGTCAAAAACTGAAATCCTTTGGGGCACCTTATGCTCAAGAACTTAATAAAAAATACAGCTTTGTGTTCAAGTTGAGTCTTGTACAGGTCTGTATTAACACAGGCAAACGGTTGGCTGGAGGCTTAAACATGCTCATGATATTTCCCAATTATACATTACTTCAGATGTTGGACTAACGTATCCATTCCCCCCCCCAAACATTTGACTTTTTTTGTGAAACCTCTATTTTTTTTTCATCTATTTTATTGGTGCACTATAGTTGTACATAATGGTAGAATTTATTATTACTCTAAATACATGCACACAACATAACAAAATTTGGCCAGTATCATTTCCCAGTATTTCCATTTTCCTTCTCTCCTCCCTATCCCTGGTCCTTTCCTCTATCTTCTGAACTCTCTTTGATTTTCATGACATCGCTGCTCCTCCCCAACCTTTCGCTTCCTATTTGCTCTCTAGCTTCTACATGTAAGAAAAAACATGTGAACCTTGACCTTCTGAATTTGGCTTATTTCGCTTAATATAAAGGGCTAAGGATACAGCCCAGTGGTACAGCACTTGCCTAACATGTGGAAAGCCCATGAGAAAACTTTATGAAGTAAATTGTATAGTACAATCCCATTTGAAGGAGTTAAAGAGTAAGAAACATTTATAGTATTTTTAGGTAATAAAAATACTCCTGGTATGAGAGATGTGGCCCTCCTTTTGTTTGCATTCAGCGGGATTTTTGGTTTTGGATGTGGTTCCACCTGCCACCAAATTTTATAAACATGCTATTCAGGAAAGTGTGTCAGATGGTTCAATTCTGCCTCATTCTGCACTTGGAGCTTGGGGAGGGCTGTGTGACAGGGCTTTCCATGAAAAGCCTTTGTTGGGGCACAGAGGCATGAAACCCACTGCAGAGGCACAAGGCACCTTTCCCAGCAACTCTAGCCAGAAGCCCTGCCTCCTGCGGTCCTATTCTCCATCACTGGGAAGGTGGATGAAGCCACGGTACAGCTGCTCAGCCTGTTTTGCTCCTTAAACACCAGCCTTGGTTATTTTATTTATGGCCATCCACATGATCACAACGCTGTCAGTTGCTCAGTGAGTACTGGGGACTCCCAAGGGGCAGGATTTGTACTGCCACAAACTACAAAGGACTCCTCTTAGACCTGAAGTGCAACAGGCCTTGCACTTCAGTCATCTGTTAGTTGGTTGCATCATACCAACCAACCTATTCTCATTTCCTACTCTGCCCCTGAATCAAATCCCTGGCTCCAGTGGATGTCATCACACAACTGCTTTTTGCAAATATTTATTTCTACCTTTGTGCTTCCCCTATTTCTGTCCTTTTATTATATAACCCATTCCTGAGTTTTGTCTGTTCTCCAAAGCCCAAGGGACGGATGGAGATGGTACTTGCTTTGGAGCCAGGCAGAGCGAGCTTTGTGTTGTACTTTTACCTGTGAGTTCCAGCAACTTCGTTCACCCCTCTGATGATATGTGAAGAGTGGAGATATGACCTGTAAGGTCCGTGGAACTGTGCTTTACCCAACTAGGCACAAGGGACTGGATGGAGCTAAAGAGACTCGAAGCTGATTGGTTCCAGTTGGCTCACAAGCACCTACTGTGGATGCATTGTGCCACAGTTTCCTTTCTTTCTCCTGGAGGGTGATTCTGGGAGATGGTGAAGCTGGATTACCTGTAGCCATTTTGCTAATCCAGGGGAGGATCTGCCTGAGAATGGAGTCAGCAAGAAGCAGAGGTGTAAGATGAAGGGAGTTGCTCCTGAGGGCCCTTAGCCAGGCCTGGAACACCCCTACCCTTGAATGTTTCAATATATGAATTAGTTTATTCCCCAGCCTACCCTCTTTTGATTTTATTTAAAGTCTACTTGAGTTGTTTTCTTTCACTTAGAACCAGTATCATCCTGCCTAAAATGGATCGCCCAGCCCAAAGGGAAAAACGACTTGCTTGGCCTCCCAGTTACTTAGTAGAAGAACTAGAAACAGATTCCAGGCATTCTGCCTCTAAAATAAAATCTGCATGTTGTTAAAGCAGACTAAAATAAGTTAAATAAGGAGAAATCAAATGGGGGGCCCCAGAAAAATAATTTGTGTTGGGAAGTATGTGTTCCATTTATAAAAATATTGTGGGTATGGAAGAGTGAGGAAGAGACGCAGACAGGTACAGTCTACCCAGTGCCCATCAAGCATGTGCCATAGTAGTTTTTTAACCTCAGCATTGAAGAGAAACTCCAAGCAGCCTCGAACGATTATTGAGGCTTTATGTAACTACCCTCATTTAGTAGTACTCAGTTTTTTGCCTACATCTTAAAATCTTTTCAAAAGAACAAAGATAGCAATTTCAATAAAAACTGGAGGGTGAATAATATAGCATCTTAAAATGAAAATATAGATATGCATATATATTTATATATTTTTTATTTCTTATATTTACATTGATGTTACATGTTTTTGTAGATGTTTCCTCCTGGTAGCAGGCTGCTAATACTTAATGCTAATTTTAGGCCAGATCAGGCATTCTCAGCTGAGGTACTTTTGCTCCTGGGGGAAAGTTGGCAATGTCTGGAGATATTTTGTTGTAATGATGGTGGGGATGGAGAGTATGGTGTCACCAATATCTAGTGGGTAGAGGCCAGGGAGATTTTAAACCCTTACAATTCATGGGATGGTCTCCCACAACGGAAAATGGTTAACATGTCAATAATGCTGGGTTGGAGACACCATGGGTGAGCAGGTATGTGGGCTTGGATAGAATCCTTGGGACATGGTCAATTTTTAAGCAGTTTTTTTTCCCTCCCCAGTTGGTAATAATTGGATAGAAGTAAAAGATTTAGCTTAGCCAACTCTTCTCCCACTCACCCCATGGAAGTGTCAAGCAAATACATTTACATTACCACTGGGAATTGAAGTTAGAGGTAAATTTTGCTTAAAAGAGTCCCTATCATCACTGAGCAAAGATGCAGTGTGCCTTCCTACAGAGGTAGGAGAACACTCTTTGAGTTGAGCAGCCTTTACAGAGGTGGTAGAGCTTATTTTTGAGGGAGAATGTCCCCACAGTTTCAGGTAATTGACCCCCACCTAAGGAGTGTTCACTATGACCCCTTATGTCTTCTCAATGAGGCAATGTCCACCTACCTGGGTTTGTCCCATTCCACATAACCCCAAGTGAAGTTTTAATTGTTGCAGCAATACACCTAATTGCCCTCTTCACTCATACTTCAGTGAACTCACTAAAGCCCAGTTAAGCATTTTCGTGAAAACAAATCGTTTTCAGAGGGCCCTGGCAAAACTATCCTGCTTGTGCACCAGCTATTATACAAATTTATTGGAAGGGCGGCGTGCAGTTGGACGTGCCCCAGTTAAAGGGCTTCGTGCAGGAACTCGAGCATGAACCGTCTTCACAGTTTGGGGCTCTGTGCGTTTGGGTGTCATTACTCTATCTCACCAACAGCTTGCATGTTTATATATCACATCTTCCTGGCAGCCTTGCACTTTGGAAGGTGTCAGATATATATCAGGCTGTAGATGGGGAGTAGAGCTTATTTTTGAAATAATATGGTTTTCATAATTTCCTAATGCCCGTCCTTGCATAATCATGAGGCCAGGTGCAGTGAATCCACACAGGCACCTCTTCTGAGGACTCGAAGCCTTACCTACAACAACATGATTGTTTACCAACAGGCAATGACTCACTCCTCAAATGTCTTCTGCAGAGTAATTCTGGAACTTGCCATGTGCACCTCACTTAGAGACATCTCCCAGAACCCCTAGGAGGAGATAGCCTTGCCATTTTGGTGGATCAGTGCCATTCAGCAGAACTTTCTGTGTGATGGGCATGATCCATGTTTGTGATAATCAGTCACATGGCTACCAAGCATTTGAAATGTGATTAGTACCAATGAGGAACTAGACTTTTACTTTTATGGGATTTTAACTACTTAAATTTAAATAGCACATGGGGTTAGTGGCTACCATATTGGATAGTAGTCTAGGCACTGCTTTACTCTGGATCTTAAGGGTTCCCAAAGGCATGTTAAAAACTTGGTCCCAGCTTGATGCTGTTGAGAGGTGTGAGAACCCTTAGGAGGCAGGGCCTACCGAGAGGTCTTTAGGTCATTGGGGGTGTGTCCGTGAAGGGGATGGTGAGACTTCAGTCTCTGACTGTTTCTTTCCTTTGCTTCCTGGTCATGAGGTGAGTGGCTTTACTCTGCCATGTGCTCCTCCCTCAACATGGGCCTCACCATGGGCTCAAGTCAATGAAACCAATCACGGATGGACTAAAACCTCCCAAACTGTGAGCCAAAATAAACTTTTTTCTTTATAAGTGGATGATCTCGATTATTTGTTACAGCAGCAAAAGCTGTCCAACATGCTATGGTTCTAGCTTTGCAGTTACTGGGACCCTTCCCTCCTATGTCTCACCCCCGTACAAAGCCAACATATCTCTGATTGCACAAATGTGTTCATGTCATGCTCCTTCTCTCAACTATCCCAAGACTTCTTCCTGCCTATGTAAAACGGTTCTAACTCCTTCATGGTAATTACCTCTTGCCAAACTCCCTTGTTACCTACACTCTAACCACATCAAAGTGACTGTATATGGAATATACATCTTTCCCTCCTTATGTCTCTCCCTGCTGTCAACCTCCTGCTGAAAACCTCAGGACTCTGTAACCACCTTTTTTACATCTTTTCAGCTCGCTTCATCTGCTTCTATCACTGTTCGTGGTGTATGTTAGCTTGGAGATTTGTCTAAATGTTTGGCTCATTCACGAGTAACCTCTGGTAGAGATGTGGATCATACGTCTTTGTATCCTAGCACCCAGCACAGAGCTTGTACACAATAAACACCACTGTGATTGGATGATGATAACAATTTAGTCCACGGATACATCTGGATATACATCAATGCTCTTGACATTGACCTCACTGTTGGGCGCTGTGTGGCTATGTTCGATTTCAGGTGCCTTTTAATGGGCAAGTATCTGATTTTAAATGTGTGTTGCTTTTATAATATCAAGAAGCTTAGACTATGAAATCAGTACTTCATTTGGTGCTCAAACAAAGAATGGACAGTCTATAACAAGTTTGTAGAAAACACTATCGTATTCATTCAGAGAGAATATGTTACCTTCCAAGGTTGCACTTTTACAGGGTATTTTCATGGGTGGTGGTGTGACCACATTTCTGTTCTTGGCTCGTCTTCAGACTTTAGAACTAACTCCAGTGTTAGATATGATCCACTGTAATTATGAGAGCTCCCTGCCCTGGGGAACTACAGGGAACAGTGACCCAGCTCCATCCAGGTGTAGAAGATGAAAGTTGTAAGTGTGCAGGCAAAGTGGTTGCTCACTGAGCTAAGCTGCCCCTGTCCTGCAACATGCAGTGGACATACAGGGCTGTTTTCTTGACCTCCTAGAATCTACTTCACACTGTCACTGTCAAAAGGGGTTAGTTTGTGGGAAAAAATTCTGGAGGAAGTTAAAAAAAAACTTTATGAACATGCTGCAACTTAATTTTCAAAGTCTCCTTTAGAACACTTATCTCCCATGATGCAAGGAATCTGTCTTACATATTTTTACGTCTAGTTCTTGCAGTTTCTAGTACATGAAAATAACAGTATTGCCAATTACTAAGATTGATGATGGTCTCATGATATGCAGGGCATTATTTCCAAACCCTTTACATATATTTTTTTATATTTAATCTCAAGAAACTGTTGAGGCAGGTAATATTATCTCATTTTAAAAACAAGCCTACTGAACTGCAGGGGTGTTAAGTTCATTGGGAGGAAGATTTTTAACTCAGGCATTCTGGCTGCAGAGCTCATACCACACAGGAAATGACAAGAGAATTGAATTAATTTTTGTAAAGACAAAGTAGCAATTGCTGGCAAGACAATGTGATGGACAGTGAGACCAATTTCAAGTTCAAATCTTGGTTCTACCACTAATGTGTTGGGGGACTCTGGTCAAGAGACTTCACTTTTCTGCGCTCAACGGTCTGATAAACAAAATGTGTAGAAACGTACTCCACTAGTTACTTCAAGTATTAACTAAGACATTCATGTAAACTTTCTGAAGTAAATGGTGAGAATTATTATCATGTGTAAAAAGGGTAAGAGATAGGTGCCCTTCTCCACTTCCAGGACCTTTTGAGGGTTAAATGATGGTGTATACAAAAGTGCACTGCAAACTTTAAATTGTCCTACAAATGGCAATAGCTTTCATTGCTGTTATTGGAAGCATTTCTTTTCAAAGGCATTTTCAGCAGATAGCAAACAGTTCTCAACTGTGAGTCTGTGTTTTGCTATGTGCTTCAGGGACAGCTAAGATAAAACATGAGCTCGGGGCAGCAGACATGCCAACTATTTCATCTCTGCTGCCCACACTCCTGCAGCCTGCCCATTCCTCATTGAATGGCCCTCAGGAAGATTCTAAGGATTAGATACTTCAGAATCTACCCACCAATAAAAAGGGAGAAAACCCAGCTGGGCATGAAGGTGCACACCTGTAATCCCAGCAGCTCAGGAGGCTGAGGCAGGAAGATCATGAGTTCAAAGCCAGCCTCAGAAAAAGTGAGGCGCTAAGCAACTCAGTGAGACACTGTCTCTAAATAAAATACAAAAATGTGTTGGGGATGTGGCTTAAGTACCCCTGAGTTCAATCCCCAGTAATCCCCACCCCCCACAAAAAAAAGGTGGAAGATCCATCCCTGGAAGATATAGAAACACTCTGAAAAATCTCAGCCACAATGAAGTACATAGTGCTACATAGTGCAGTGAACAGGACTCATGCCATTCCTGAGGGTTCACGACATATTCAGCATATGCTTAGTGCACTTCACTAGTGGGGATTTATGTAAGCCTTCTATCAGTATGACCTGGCAGTCTCTCTTATTGTCTCCATGTTACACATGAGTAAACTGAGGTTTGTAGAGATCAAGGGGCTGGACAAAGGTCATGCAGGAAGTACTGGGCTAAGCCAAGATGCTAATTCAGATTGCTCTGATGAAGCATCAAGTAGCCACACAGAGCCATTGCAATGCTGGAGAGGTAAAGAGAGAAGAGTAACAGATTCTTTCTAGGGTACAGCAGAGAGGCTCACTACAGAAGACAGCAGTGTGAAGGTAGCTGGACAGTGTGTTGTGACCTCTCTTCTCCAGCTTTAAATTTCCACAGTCTTTGAATGTTACTCTGTCTACATGACAAGTGAGAAGATCAATAACAGGGCCAGGCTAATGCAGGAGGCTGTGTCCCAGTAGAAACTGACAGCCTGATTGGGACCTTCCCTACTTTCTCTAAGCCTGACTTACTTTTTTCATGAAGGTCAGAAGGAAACTTCAAATTCCTTTCCCCAAGCCCTGCAGAGCCAGGTGTTTGCAGGGTACCCTTCCCTGAAGCCTCACTATGAAACCTTATGGAGAAAAACCAGGCATCAATGTGGACATCTGGAGACATGAAAAACAACCTCAGAGACAAGAGGACACTCTAAGGGAGGAAGAGGAGAACTACCACAGCAACCAAAAGTGTGGTGATCATGTCAACCTGTGCACCAGCCATGTGGTTACTCAGCCCTAGCCTGGGTGTCAAGTGACAGATTTGTATATGAAATGGCACACTGCTTGGTATTGGTGGAAACGATGCAGACAAAGAGACATGTTGGAGACCTTCCATGACATCCGGGCAGCCCAGCGGTCCACTAGATGATGGAGATGCTTTCAGTTCAGTTCACAAGAAGCTGTTGTTTTGGGCGTGTGTGTACAGATGGGGACATACATACACACACACACACACACACACACACACACACACACCCTAAATTGACCAAAGTCAGCAAAATTAATATGCACCCACAGGGCACTGTTGGCCAATTCTCTATTTTCATAAATAATACCTTCCTCGCCTTTTACAAGCCTGTTTGAAGACCCGCAGTGCATCCTGGCTACAATTCAAAGCCCATCTAATGAAAGTACCTCCACTGTCAGCAATGTTAATGTCACTTTAAAGAGTGTGAAATGTTGCTAAATGTGTCAGGAAACAATTAGATAACATAAGAGGCATGTTTTCTCAGTGCACAGAGAAATATATTATGCAGGCAGGAGATAAACGCAAAGTTTTCTGAGCTCCAGCCGATTCAGCACTCTCCCTCTCCCTCTCTTTTTAATCCAACAGAGAAATTGTTTGGCAAGAGTAAGCCCTGTTTCAAATACTTGGAGAAGGGAGAAAGGCCTGCTTTGCCTCTGACTGCTGTCGCTTGAGCCCTGTGCTATCAGGCTCAGCGAGATGCAAACAGTCTTCCACTCAAATTAAATGTGTGCCCTCCTAATTAGCATTATAAATATAGGTTTCTCTGAGCCAGAGTTGATAAAATTACAGTGCTGGGCTGGAAGGGAACCGCAGCTCTTCCATGCCAAAACAATGGCCAGGGCATTTGCATGGTTAGAACAATGCCCCGGGAGCCTGCCCCTATCTTCAGAGGTCAGCCTGGGAAAAGAAGGTAAATGCCAAGCGGGCTGACATTAGGACAGGCATCCGGGCCCAGATGCAATCTGTTCTTTGAATGTGACGATACAAAGCTTGGCTCCTGAGCTCAGGGGAGACTGGCTCTCAACGCAAAAGCTTCTTTGTAGAGTTTTTGTCATCTCTGCCACCTGTGGGGTTCCAATTGGGGACTGAAACCACAGGTGAGGGCTGGCTAAATCAGATGTCCCTCTGCTCTGGCCTCTAGCACCGCTCTCCATGGTTCTGAAACATCAATGTACACCAGGGAGCTTTGTCTTCTTCAGCTCCCGCCCCTGACCCCAGTCTTGGGATGCATCTGCCTAACATCTGGGGGGAATTTTGAATCAGGCAAGGGAAAGGATTAGAGAAGAGAGAGAGAAAGGAAGGAGGGAGTAAATAGAGACACGGGCTGAGACTCTGCAACAGGCACAGCCACGGCGTGATTGTCAGGGGGTGAAAAAGGGAAAGGATTTGTTTTGACACTGTTTTCAAGTAATCATAGCTGCCAAGCAAGAAGCAACTACCAAAGAGGGTTGAGGAGAGCGAGGAATTTGCGTGTCAGCTGGCGCAATGGCGTGCCACTGCAATCATGAGCAAACAGGTTTGCGTGGGCAACTGGCAAACCCCGCCGTGGCAGAGGCGACGTGACTGAAGTGTCAGCGCTGGTTAACATGTGCAAAAACGCCTAGGCTTTCCCTTTTCTTACACTAACATGCCGCATGGCCCAGATGCAGAGCAAAGATAATTGTGACTAGTAGCTCACGCTAGTTTCACCATTCATGTAGTTGTGCTATATTCATTATGTCTTGGAATTTGGAGCTAAGGTCGATTGGCTGCCCAGGCCCTTTGTGGTGCTTCTCTTTAGAATAGGTTTCTAGTTAGCGATCACTCTCTTCCTGAGATTAATGACAGTTACAGAACAACCTATACAAAGTCAATGAAAATTGGGGAAAAATTCTAGAAAATACTAGCTCTAGAAGGAAACTTAGAGAATATTATCTAATTGAATGCTTTGCTCTGCTGATGAGAAAACTGTGGTTCAGGAAGAAAGCATGGCTTTCCCAGTCCACCCTGCAAGTTAGAGAACTGAATCTATGACCACCCACTGCTAAATAACACTCCTGTCCAATATTCAAGTTGGGGGACAAGCAGAAAACTCAAAGTTCAAACTAGAATGAAGAAAGTCTGATCTCGTGATAAATCAAATTAATGAACTTTAAGTCTACAATTTTAATACAGAATGTGTACAACAGGTAGTCCCTCCCAAAACACTACATAAACTTAGCCTCTTATTTTCTAAACTGTATTTTTGAAATACTAGGTTTTCTCAAAATGCAAACGTGTGTTCCAGGAAAGAACGGTTTCATGATCAAATACTTCATGCAATCTGAAATGGCATAAGCGTGGCCAGATCATAGGAGGGACCCAATGTACCCCATGCTGATCTGAGCATCTCTGGATTAGTCAGTTCAATTCATTCTAGGCTGATAACTTTAGGGTCTAGTTGAGACGCCAAGTTCCCCAGGGGAGGACATTTCAATGGACCTGGGTACTAGAAATATGGTTAGAGGCCCCACAGCTCTTGACCTTGGAGAAAAGTGAAGAGAAGTTGTAACCATCCTTAAATAATTGAGCCATGGCTTAAGGAAGAAGGAGTGGATTTCTACAAATCAATTCAGGTATCAGGACTAGGGACAATAAGAGTTGAACAGGGATTCTGCTCCACATGCAGTACCTGTGAGTTCATCTCTATGTGCAGCCTTGTGCTATTTTTCTTGCTGGAGCATTGTCTATTCTTTAAGTCCTTCTTGCCACACATATTTATCGAGTAACTACTCATTTTGGCTCTTCAAGGTTTGGATGTTTCTCCAGGTGGTTGTTGAATGTGTACCATTGCTGTTTTTAATTTTTCCACCCTCCAAAGCACCTAACAAAGTATTTGTTCACAGAGAGTGATTAATACATGATTTTTTATAAAGCAAACAGCTTTATAAAAATAGTTGTTGAATAACAACTATAACAAGAATGAATATTCTCCTACTAAGTTTGCCATCAAAGAAATTTAGCAGTCCTGAGTAGCCCTGGTCAGCAAGGCCATAGACAATGTCTTGACATTTAGTGAGAAAGAGGATTCTAGGTCCTTTAAATTTAGTTGTAGCTTGAAGTTCCTCAAATCTGTGAGCATACTTGTTATTGTCTCAAAGGGTCAAGGAGATTGAGGATCATTTAGAAGATGTCTCAAAGTAAGCAACTTGCCCACGTTTTCTCCCTGCCCCACCATAAGACAGAGAGAGACACATTTACCTTCCTATTTTCTGGATATCTAGAAATGTTAGTTTCTAGCTGAACATTTGAGACTCATATAGACTCATGTATCTATAGAGGACTTAACTTTATTTAAAGGAAACATGTCACTGTGTTGAAGCTTAAGCTCAAATTAATTATAACAAGTGCAGTATTTGGCCAACCTTAGCCTCATGATTCAACATTCCCGCTTGATCGGTTTCCAGTGCTAAATGAGAGTCTACAACCATACCCAACGTAATAACACTTTTTCTTTTACGACTGCTTTCATCTGTGGATCTCAAAGCATGGTGCAAACATTAATTAGTGTTCACCTGGGAGGTAAGGATGCATCTCTTTGGCTTGTTTGACAAAGTGGGGGAGGGAAGAGGGACAGATTAGTTAATGTCCAAGCAGAAACTGGTAGGATGGGCTTCCTAGTCCCACAGTATTTTTCTATGATCCCACTAAACTATGCACATTGTTTAAGACTTGGCGTAGGCACACCTAAGCTAAAATAGTTTCTATCTAGTATAAGAGAGATTGCAATCACATGAAAGATAAAGGATGAGGAGGGGATTTCCATCAGAATAAATAATTGGGTGGAAGATTAAAAGACTAGTAGGGAATTTCCAAAAGAGATTCCAGACTAGTCACAAAAAGAGATTTTTGAACACTTTCCTCCTCTCCATCCCTCTCTTCCATCCTTCCATCATTCTAACACATATTCTTTGAGTGTATAATACATGTCAGACCCTATTATATGGACAAGGGCTATGAAATAAAAAAAAACAAAATCCTTACTTTCTTGGAGATTATGTTCTGGAGGGGAGAGAGGACAACCAACCAATAAATAATAAAAAAATAGCAAAAGCTGACATATTGCATATTTATGGACATACATATGCAAACATACACATATTTGTATGTGCTTACTGGCCTTAAGAAATAACAGAGCAAGGTAAGGGGAATAGGGAAGAGACGGGTGCTACTTAATATCAGGTGTTCAGCAAAGAGCTCCCAGTTAAGACAGCATTTGAGCTGGGACCTCATGGAACTAGGGGAGGGAGCCATGCTGATGTCCAGGGAAGTCTATTTTAGACACAAAGAACAGCAAAGGTTCTGAGCTGTTACACATTGGATTGATTTCAGGAAAAGCAAGCAAGTCAACAAGCCCAGGATGGAATGAGAGCTGGGGAAGGGGAGGCCTCCCAAGCCACTCTGAGGTCTCTCTGGCTTTGGCTCTGGGTGTGATGGAAAGCTGCTAAAGAGTTCTGCAGGAAGAGTTGGATGATCTCACATCTGGTTTAACAAGACTATTTTGGTTGCTGTGTTGAGAAGAAACCTAATAGAAGAGAGGGCAAAAGCAGGGAGACTCATTGGGAGGTGGTTATAATAATCCAGGTCAGAGATAATTGGGGCTTAGACTGGGGAGAGGGTAGTGTTGACACAAGGGACAAAGATCAGAATTGGATATATATTCAACGTGAAGTCAATGTTTTGCTGATGGACTAATGTGGGTGTAAGAGAAAGGAGCCAAAAGTGATTCATTCATCAATCTGGTCAAAATGCATTACCCCAAACCATTTTTCCACATCTCTGCTCCATGCCTGCTTTAACACACTGGACTGGAAAGCGCTCTAAATATTCGAAAATGATGCTAATTGTCGCCTAGAAAACTCTCCTTAAACAGAGTCAAATCATGATTTTATGCACGACTTTGCCAATGCCCTCCAGGAAGAAAGAGGTATAAAAAGGGCTCTTAGCTGTTTTGGAACAGAATCAACAAGGCAGGCAGCTCTTTCATTGAACTTAAGGAAATTTAATAAAACCTAAGTTGAGAGAGTGGAACTTTCATCTTTGTCCAGGCAAGACAATGCTGAACATGCCTCAGAATTAACAGATCTCAACATATTCAGGGACAGGAATAGTCCAGAAAATAAGCCATTTCCCCTGCAAACTCATATTCACATGTGGTACAGAGTAGTAAATTAATTTTGGTCCTGTTCTCTGATTTCTCCTTTAACTTGACCTGATTTTCTTGCAAGCCCCAGGCACAGTTAATTTGTAGGGAGGGGTGTGTGTATATATTAGAGAACATGCATTTGTGAGCATGTGTGAGTAGATGGGATCTTTGCTGAAATATTAATACAGTGCCTTTTTATTATTATTTATGGGAGAACTATATCTTCAGGGCTTTGAAAATAAAAAGAAGTGGAAGATAGGTGATGTGAAATTATTTTTTAGTGTTCATACCCTTTGGTTGATGTATAAATAATACAAATGAAATGGTAAACAGCATTAAGGTTGCAATTATTAAATAAGTAGAAATGTAGATTCACCATAGTACAATATTCCAAGTTGTTATCATCATAGTGAAGCAGCTATTTATGTAAAGCTCAATGTGTTGTTGTTGTTGTTGTTGTTTTTTAAATTTGGACTTATTTGAATTTTGCTGTTGTTATTTTCTCACAAAACTGAAAGAAGTATTTCTGTCTATAAAGTGGAAAATCTAAAGCTGGGAGAGGTAAGGGCTGCAAATAAACAACTAGAGTCTGAACAGAATAAGGGAAAAGGAAATAGTACATGGAACAAAAAAGTTGTTTAATTGGTTCTGAGTGACCTACCATTCTACAGACGCATGCAGGACTAATGGGGTAGAAACTGTTTAAACCTTTCCAGGAAAATATGCCAAGTCCTGCGATGGAAAGCAAACATATGCCTTAAAACTACAACAAAGGAGATTTCACCACAAAACCACGTGGCAGCCATCTCTTCAGAAGTATGAGTGAAATCTTCTCTTCTCAAACTGAACCTCCATTAAAATGGATGGCTCACCCCTCTGAGCTCCCATGGGGTTCTGGAACCTTATTTATTTAAATTGGCTGGTTGTCCCCCGAGAATTCTACCAATGGAGTGATGCGAAAACTCATTAGTGCCATTTTATTTTTAAATTCCACGGAACAGTCTCAAACAGAGCATGATCACTTTCTTAAGATACTGCAACCCGTATCCCACAGTGGAGCATCATTTGCCACAGGATGTGCACCAGTAAATCATAATCCCTGTCGCTCAAACACGGGCTTTCTTTTGACTTTCCTGTATCACTTTGTGGGTAAAAAATTCCAACTCATCATGATACCTACCATCAAAGTTTGACCTTCAGCAGGACACATGTATTCTTTTTTGAAAAACTTAATTCTTCAAATTTAAAATTCTATGAGGAGTACACACCATTGCAAATTCCACGCTACAGAAAAACACAAAAGAGCCAATCATGCAGATTTGCTTTGTATTAGGACACATACTCTGCTTATGTAGTAAAGGCAAGAAAGGAAGAAAGAAAAAAAAAAACATCAATTACTATTAAGCCCAGAGATCCACACATAGGCTAACAATTGGGGGCTGTCAAATGTTAAAATCACTAAATTCTCGTCTTGTTAAATCATCTGATGGCCCTTTCTTCTTTAGTTAAATAGGGATAAATAATAAAAAACAATTTACAACTAAAAGATGCTAGTGTTTTGCAGCTGCTGAATGTCTTTTGGGGAGATTAGATTCTATAATGAGGAGATATAACCATCATTTTATAAAAGCTGCTGCTGTCTTGGGAAAAGCACCACTGAATCCAGATAGAAAAAGCCCTTCGTTCATGAACCTATTACAGTCACGCACTGATGCCTGGCATATGCTTAATGATATCTTTATAGCTAAAAACAATAATTTGTTACTGTAAATCTTGACACAATATATTAAGTTCAATTGCACTTTTATTAGTTCTACTTTTGACCTGAACAGCTTAAACTCGCCAAACCCTACAAAAGATGAAAAGCAAGTCAATGACTTATCATTTGAACAAATACGTGTATATATTTTCCAATAGCTTAATTGGAAGCCTTTCTCAATTAATTTAAATATCATTTCAAGAATCCCCTGCTGTTGATTCTCCATTAAGTTTATCAAAGATACGGTAATGGGGGATAAGAAGTTTGGAGTAAGGAAAAGTCTGTGTGTAGTATGAATGTGATGGTGCACGTTAGTGTCATCCCAACTGAACACAAAACAGGGTGCATTAAGGCAGTACCATAACTCTAACGCTGAGAGCCATTTCTAGTAGACAGCCACTCCCTGGCTTCTCAAATGGGAAGAAGAGAGAGGGAGGAACACACAATGCTGTTTCCTTCTCTCCCTCACGCTCCCAGTCATAGTGGGAAATCCCAGGCTGCCCCCAGCGAAAACCCCAGCAAATCTTGGCCAATTTGCTGCTGCTGCTTGTCCCACAAGGATAGAAGTGACTTCAACCATAGCCTAAGCCCCAGAAGCTTTTTATTCTTTATAGGCAAAAGTCTACTTTCAAGATCTGATATTGTTACATCTAATGCCCAAATCGAAAATCTTTCAGGAAAACATCGTCTATCTTAAAACAAGAAGACCAATAACATCTAGAAGGTAAATAAAGTTTTCTCACCTTACAAATTGCTTGGAAGTACAAAAACCCTTGGTGATTTGGGATTAGGATAAATTTGGATATATATATATACACACACACACACACACACACACAAACTGAAAATACAGACATATATTTTCAAACATTCTATTTTCAAATATTCTATGGAATTTTATGTGTGGCCTCTGCCTGGTATGGGCTGTAAGAGTGGTTATAGCTGATAATGACTCTTATCAACAAGAAAGCCAACACAATTTGACCACAGTCCAAAAGTATAAAAATGGTACTTATAGATAATGTCATTTCTAGCTCTTAAAAAAGTAGCATAGCTACCAAATTACTTATCAAGCAAATATATTTAGTAGGCTCTAAAATGTTAAACATAAAAATATAATCAATAACTTGCCTCTGCAAACATCTTTACCTCCCCCCCCAAAATGAAAATACCTACATATAATATTAAATTTTATATTTACTATATCTCATATAATATATATTAAATTCTACTGTATATCTCATATATAGTATTTATTACATATATTAAATGTTCTGTATATTTAAATATGATCCTATTTAATATATACTAAATGTAATATATCTTTATAGTATTTATTTATATATTTAAATTTTAATATATTTATTTCTCATAATGAAAAGTATATAATTTATTCCTTATACATTTTTTGACTATATAATGACTATGCACATGCAATAATCTAGCTTTTATTGTCCAAGGTAAAATACTGGATCCCAGGACTCAGAGTTCATGAGCCAGAGGAAAAACAAAGATAAAACTGTGCACCCCCTCCCCCAGCAGATTATGGCACTGGTCATCCCCCTCAAGCCAAGCTTCCGCTTACTCCAGTCGACGTGTTTTCCAAGGTGGGAAGTGGAAATCTCCATTAAGGCTGGGAGATCTCCTCGTAAGTGGTTTCCTGGCTTTGCGGTTTGCTTCTGGGTTCCCCAGAGAAATTTATCTCCTGGCATTGGGGCAACAATGAGTGCTTCACGCACCTAAGAGGGCTGGGACTAGGTGGGAATGGTTGCGCCTTTGTGAATGAACATGAGAAAATTCAGTTGTAATTATTTAGCGTGTTCAGTGCCAAACCTCATCTAGGACACACACATCCCCGAATCCAGCCCCACAGAGCTACGGTTAACTCCTTGCAAGCCAACTGGGGAAAGAATCCCAGTGTGGGGCCAGCCCTTCCCTGGGGACTGCTGAGGGTCCAGGTTTTCTCTGAGTCTTTGCAGCCCAGTGTTTTGGATGGGGTTTTTCTTAAAGTTACACAAAACTGGTACCCGCACAGTCTCCATCATCCAGAATGCCCCCAGGAAAGTTATTTCCCACGCTCTCTATATTTGTGTTTATCGCCTGGGTTCTTCTCAGAAGAAGCACTTTCTTATGTACTCTTCATCGCACCACAAGCCCCACTATTCCCTCTTACTCTCCCCTGGCTATTGTTCAACAATATTATTAATATTGTTTAACTAATCATGATGGGCACTTGAATGTTCAATCCAAGGGTAAGATTTATAATGACTCTATTATTCATTAACTATTTAATACTTCAAAGCAATTCTCGTAGCCACTCGGCTCTTGTGACCTGCTCAGTCATTCACAGTAGCCCAGTGAAGCCCATTCCTCTGCAGAGGGCTGTTACTGGGCATGCTCAGTATGTACAGTGAGAACATAAATAAGAACAGAACACAGTCATCTTTGCATATCTGTAGAGGACGTAAAGATAGAAAAAGAAGCTTATATATTTGAAAAGGGGACGACAATCCAATATTATCCAAATCATCCAAAATAAAGCCTAAAGGGTAAGAGTAAAGTTCTCGACTTCAGTTAAAAGAAAAAATTCTATTAAACAACAAGTGAATAAATACGATTTCACAGAAGCACGAATGGGAAAAGGTTTTAGGGTTTTCACATCTACATAAGTTCCATAAAAAAACACTAAGTATGTCTGGTCCAAATGAACCACAAATGTACGTTCTGATCATGAAAAGATGTACATCTTTATGCTCTACCTTATAGTAGTCGAAACACACAGAGGTAGTGGCATTTTAAGACAGACGTCAGTATTGAGGGTGTAGGAGGAAGTGGGCAGAATGGTGGGAGGGGTGCTCATTTTGAGACAGGTGGAAACCTGTAGAAAACTATCTTTCTCCTATCTGAGACCAGGGCAGGCAGGATCTGCTGTGTACCTGGGCAGATTCAGTCCTGTCCACACAGTGCAGCCCTGGGGGAGGAGGAGGTTGGCATTTGTTCTGTTTAAGGGCCAATGAATAGAAGAGAGAAAAAACAGTATAGGTGAATAGAATGGTAGATTTTCTAGTGATTTGACTTGTATGTAGACAAAATGGGCTTTCTTCTGCAGGAGTGAGCTCACAGTGGATGGAGACATTAAAGCAGATGTGAGATGACCCTCAGAGAGGATGCTATAGAAAAAAATCCAGATGGGGATAAAATGGGATCAAATGATTTTTGTAGCAAAAGTAAGATTCACTGACACTCTAATCTTATTGTCCTTAGGATAATACATAGTTTGGAATCTTGTGGATTTTAATTTGCAAAATCTGTTCTGGAGAAGATAGAAAGGGAGAAACCGAGTTTATTTATGTGAAGTGAAAGATGTCTGATGCTTAGGGAGAATCCAAAAGGAAGTGTGACCCATATATGTATGTTCTGGGCTACTCATTTGCTAATCAAAGAGACCCAAGACATTTTAGAAGTTAAGTTTCAGTGTTATTTGGAGTGTTTTTCTCTGTGGTTTCACCCCTTCTCAACCTTTTGAAAGATTCTTGGCATCCCAGAAGCAATGCCCAAGCATTCTGGAAAAGACCTCCCAGCACTTCTAGGTTATCTAGGGATGGACATGTTTCTGGCAATCGAGGTGCTATTGACAGGTGAGAGCTTTCCTTGACCTCTCTTTTCTGATTCATGATAATTCCTAAATCATATTACTTGGCAGCCAGTCACTGTGGATACATGCAGATGGAGGTATAGGGATTCTGGATTTAACACTATTCAAGTTGCTGTGTGGCTGCTAACACTTCAAATCCTTTCCATCAGTATTCTCGGAGGGCAGACCATGTGGCAAGGGCACACGGGACAGAAAAAAGGCACTGTCCAATCAGACATAGCCTTGACCTTGAAGAATTCATATTTCAGTGAAAGAGCTGGAGGTACACTCTTCACATGAACTGCTTTCCAAGGATCTACATTAAACATGGGAAGAACAGAACAGGGTGTGGTTGTCTCCACCTGGGGAAGATGAGGTGCATGATAACTGGAGTGAGAACCTAACAATGTTTTAGATCTTGTTAGGTAGACAGGGATGAAAGGGTGAGACTGCAAGGTCTTAAGTGACATTAGTGGATGAGAAAGTGAGTAAGGCTGTGGGAAGAAAAGTCACAACTAGCTGTCCAGAGCACTTGTCCTGCCTCCATCTAACAAGTTAAGTTGAATTTTTGGTGCCTCTGTTTCAACTGTGAAGTGAGGGAAATGACATCCCATGTACAGGTGGGGTATCTCCATCCAAAATGCTTGGGACTGGAAGTGTTTCATGTTTTAGATTTTTTTTTTTAAATTTTGCAATATGTGTATATACATAATGAGATATCTTGGCGATGAGACCCAAGTCATTCAGGTTTTATATACACTGCACACACATAGTCTGGAGACCATCTTTATACAAATAATCAATTTGTTGAAATTATTTTGTGCATGTAACGGAGTTTGTATACATTGAGTCACCAGACTTATGACATCATATCTGGACCCAGAATTCAGATTCTGGAGCTTTTCTGCTTAGAGCTTGCAGAACACTGTCTGTATGTCACTGAATGCCTCCAGTGGGGTACATATTCTCTGGTTCACCTTCAGGACCCACCACTCCCTATCTTCTTCCATGCCAGGCTCCTCCACGGGACCCATCCAATCCTGACTTCACACCAAAGGGCTCCGCACAATCTAATAGGAGAATTGTGAATATTTTTGAATCTGAATCTTTTTCTCAGACAGTGAGAAAGTGATACATTGTTCTGAGCTGCCACATTAATGAGGTGATTAAGAACAGGTCTTGGAAGTTAGATTTATTTTTCATATAGCCCATTTAAATGAAAATAAATATCATTCCTGTCTAATCAAGAATGGACTAATGGTCTGAAAAATTCAGAGAGAGAAGAGAAAGTAATGATGGTAGGATTTGCACTTGAATAAAATAAAAGCAAACTTCTGCAGAAATATGTTAAATTATACAATTATATATTTTTTAAAAATATATTTTTGCATAATTTGAAAAAGAAAAAAAAATGATCTACTGAGAGCTGACTTCTAGATGGATCTCTTTGACTGACTTCTAGATGGACTTACTATTGTGTCCAAAGTACAGATCTTACACAAAGGTCTGGCAGGAGGGTCCTGGGAGAGATTAGCCATTGACTAATTCAGCCCAGTGAAGGAAGAAAGAAGGAACAGAATGATAGAAGGTAAATAGAAAATGACTGAAAAAGAAATACTATAGGGGTGGAGATAAGAGAAGTCACGAAGGATTTTTCTGGGTTCCACCAAACCCATAAAGTGAAATTTAATATTTGAAAACCATACACTCAAACCTGAGGCCAGATAAAGCCAATTAGAATCTAGCAGAAGAAAACTGTGGAACATGGATGGAAGGAAAGCTTGTGCACATGAGTTTGTTGAAATCTATTGTTAAATCGGAAAGGTCTGCCAAGCAATTTGTTCTATTTCAGTCAAAAACGCCAGCTTAAAGCAGGTGCAGTGCTTTCCCTTCCTCCCCAACTCCAGAGCCATTTTATAAATGCACCCTGGTGATTCAGACCAAAAAATTACCAAACCCAATAACAGAACAAGGCTGCCTAGGAATCTGAACTTTGTTTACACAATTAGGAGATACTCACGTGCACATTCCATAAATGACAAGGTTCCCGCAGCAAATTAACAAGAACAATTTTCCCATCTCGGGAGCTGTCAAGATGGGCCCTGTTGGCCAATTTATCTTACTCTAGCACATCTCTGGTGCTTGTCAATCAATATGTGAAACATTTGGTGCTGATTGCCATTTTTCTCTCCACTTCCTTTTGCCTCTTGTACCAGGCAATTTACTTCAAGTCAATCAAGGTCGAAGCCGACCTTGTTTAAATAAAACACTGTTGAGCTCTTTTCACACCAACAATTTCAAAGACAGAATGAGCTGTATCTTTTACATTTACATTTATACTACATTTTTTTCCACTGGATCTCTTAAAATGCCATCCTTGAATTATAAGTTATAACCAAAGCCACCTAGAGACTGAGGAAAATAATCTGAGCGAGGGTAGGGAAATGTATGCTTTCAACGCACATCTTCGCTGTAAAAGATTCCCTTAGCCCACAGAGGCATCTTACCCATGAAAGAGTGCTCCTAATTGTTTTGTCTACCATTATTCAGCCAGAATTTGAGGTAAGGCCACATGAAACAAAGAAATATATCCCAAATTATCCAAACTTAACAGCACAAAGGTAGCAATTTCAAGTGTTTGCCTTGGAGATCGGGTTCTACAGTTGAAAGAGAGTTTTAGGGTATTTTGGTAAGAGTCCCTAACTGCTACCAGTCAAGCATAAACCTTTGTCATCAGTATCCTGATACTGAAGAAAACAGCAGAGGATAGTATGGATCTAAGCCCATTGAAATTCTTTAAATAAAAAAAATCTGCTCATGGGTTTAGTGTGCAAATCTTCTTTCTTGCAAACCAGCCATAATCTCTACTTTTCTGAATGAGTCAGTGTCTTTCTTATTTCTTATTATCTTGCACCCCCAAAAATGTTACAAATACACAGTGAAATGAGCCCTGGCTAACTGTGACTGTATAAGAAAGAAAGAAATACAGTTGGATAAATATAAACTTTTCTGAAGAGAGTAATATACAGTTTAATTGTGAAGTACTGTCACTCACAAGATGATTAATTAGAAATGGGTGCTTTTCAAAATTTTAAGGGATTACTCCATAAATATGGGGTACAATTTGATGCCTTGTGATTTTTCCCTATTTCAACCTTCAAAGAAAAATAATAATGTCCTCAAAAGCTGAGAGCAAAAGTGGTCCCTATTCTTTTACTCCAGATGCAATTTCACTGCGCTGAAGTGTATCTGAGGTTAGCCCGTGGTCTTGTTTTATTTCATTGTTTTTTTTCAAAGGCCACCCCCGAAGTATTCACTCTTAGGTCAGACAGTTATTTATTATTGAGCATCAGGCATGGAGGATGGGTGGTGGGCAAATGGAAGAAGTCTGTTTCATGATGCCCAGATTTGGGTCATGGTAACAGGCATTAATGAAATCATCTCAAATATGACAGTATTGTTATGAACTGAGATAAATGCTCTACAGCAGGTGTTTAATGGTGGCATAAGCAGGTGATGGTGGGGATTAGGAATGCTCCCCAGAGATATGAAGCTTGAGCTGAGATTTCACTTGAGAGGTGTTCACTGGGTTAGCCTAGAGCTGCTTTAAATATGGTCCATCAGCACACACTGAGGTGAAGACAGAAGTTGAAAGCAAATGTTTAGAAAATTTATAGCAACTAGACATTGCCCAAAGGATGCCCTTGATCATCAGAGGGAGATGTCAAACTCACATGAGAAATCCCATGAACTACAAACTACACCTGGGTCCCGTGTAGAAGGGTCACAGATAAATAGTCCCTGAAGAATTGGGGGATTGGGGAATAAGAAAGTCTCTCAACCCAGTGTGAGCCCTTCTGCTCCAAGGATGTAAACAAGATCATCCAGCTCCGATCTACATATTGTGGGGTCGGGCTCCAAATTCCTTAATAGGACACCCATAGCACAAGAGTTAATAACAAGAATCAACAAATGGGACTTAATTAAACTTAAAAGTTTTTTCTCAGCAAGAGAAACAATACGAGAGTTAAATAGGGAGCCTACATCCTGGGAACAAATTTTTACTCCTCATACTTCAGATAGAGCCCTAATATCCAGAGTATACAAAGAACTCAAAAAATTAGACAATAAGATAACAAATAACCCAATCAACAAATGGGCCAAGGACCTGAACAGACACTTCTCAGAGGAGGATATACAATCAATCAACAAGTACATGAAAAAATGCTCACCATCTCTAGCAGTCAGAGAAATGCAAATCAAAACCACCCTAAGATACCATCTCACTCCAGTAAGATTGGCAGCCACTATGAAGTCAAACAACAACAAGTGCTGGCGAGGATGTGGAGAAAAGGGTACACTTGTACATTGCTGGTGGGACTGCAAATTGGTGCGTCCAATTTGGAAAGCAGTTTGGAGATTCCTGGGAAAGCTGGGAATGGAACCACCATTTGACCCAGCTATTGCCCTTCTCGAACTATTCCCTGAAGACCTTAAAAGAGCATGCTACAGGGATACTGCCACATCGATGTTCATAGCAGCACAATTCACAATAGCTAGACTGTGGAACCAACCCAGATGCCCTTCAATAGATGAATGGATAAAAAAATGTGGCATCTATACACAATGGAGTACTATGCAGCAATAAAAAATGGCAAAATCATAGAATTTGCAGGGAAATGGATGGCACTAGAGCAGATTATGCTTAGTGAAGCTAGCCAATCCCTAAAAAATAAATACCAAATGTCTTCTTTGATATAATGAGAGCATCTATGAACAGAGCAGGGAGGAAGAGCAGGAAGAAAAGATTAACATTAAACAGAGACATGAGATGGGAGGGAAAGGGAGAGAAAAGGGAAATTGCATGGAAATGAAGGGAGACCCTCATTGCTATACAAAATTACATATAAGAGGTTGTGAGGGGAATGGGAAAATAAACAAGGAGAGAAGTGAATTACAGTAGATGGGGTAGAGAGAGAAGATGGGAGGGGAGGGGAGGGGGGATAGTAGGGGATAGGAAAGGTAGCAGAATACAACAATTACTAATAGACCATTATGTAAAATTGTGGATGTGTAACCGACGTGATTCTGCAATCTGCATTTGGGGTAAAATTGGGGGTTCATAACACACTTCAATCTAATGTATGCAATATGATATGTCAAGAGCTTTGTAATGTTGTGAACAACCAATAAAAAAATACAAAAAAATAAAAAATAAAAAAAATAAAATGACAAAAAAAAAAAAGATCATCCCACTGTCTGATGATCATTAAGCCCAGTGCTCAGCTTTGTTTGGGTCAAAGCAGAAATGGCCAGGGACTCTTGCATCTTGGTCTGAGAAGGCAGGGAGATGTGTGGTTAGTGAGGGTCAGTGTAGATAACACCATTATCTTGAAATGTTCTAGGACCATGAGGTGTAGTCAAAAGAATTTTCCTTTCTTTTGGCTAAAACATGTATAAGATAAATTAACTGCAGAGAAGTCTTCTACAATGCTATGTTTGTGTTCCATGTTTTGCCTTGCCCCCAGGGGGTAACATGGTTATGTTCCCTCTGGGGAAAATTCACTGAAGTGTACAGTTACAAAATGCATTTAAATATTAAACCCATCAATAAAATGGGGGGAAGTGTCATTCCAAGAAAAGGTAAAGCAAGGCAAAGGCTTTTGTGGGCAAAGATCCAGGCTTCAGACCTTAGGAAACTAAAGAGATATGGTAACCAGGTGCAGCGCGTGATCCTGAACTTGATGTTGGATTGGAGAAGAAGAATTGTGGGTGCAATTTGTGAAATTTGAGGATAGATTAATGGTTAGATAACACTTTAATGCTAAATTTCTTAGTTTTGATAGTTTTACCTGTGGTTACAGGAAGAAGATGACCTTGTTCCTAGGAAATATATACCGAAGTATACAGGGTCATCTTACTCTTTATTGAGTCAGAAAAAGCAACATGCATGTGTCTGGAGGGTCTGGGGGACAATGGGACCCTACATACAATTGGGAAAACTGAGTAAAGGATATTGAGGGATCCTTTCCACGGTTTCTGTGATTTTGAAATTGCATTGAAAGAAATGACAAAAAAAAAAAAACAAAAAACAGGACTATGAATTTTAAATAAAAAGCTAGCTGTCCTTCAAGTGAACAGATAACCTGACCTGGTGGCACATGCTTGCTCTGAGAAATTGGGAGTTGTGTGCAAAGAGATGTGACGTGGCAAGGTCTTTCTCAGCATTCTGTCACTGGCACGATTACCCCTCAAATGGAGGGTGGGGACTGCTCGGCAGTTCCCTGGGCAGCAGCGATTTTCAACCCAGCCTGACATACTCTGAGAGACCAGACACTCCTTCCTTGACGTTAATTCATTTGTGATCCTTGGTGCCCCTGCTGAGTATCTTATCTTGAGGTGGTCCTTAATGGTGCATGGTATGGTTTATTGATGTTTCTTTTATTCTAGCGGGTTTCTTCCTCATGATTGTATCTGTTGTTACTCTCCATCTCCTTCAGAATGCTATTCTCTGGGGGGACTAGGCACTGCTTGGAGGTTTAATGAGGCTTCTATATTGTCTGCTGATTTATCAGGTTCTCGGTTAACACGGAGGGTGGGGAGGTAAGGGAGGAGAACAGGTGAGGACCTCTAGGATGAACTCCGCAACTGGGTGCATATCAAGTTCATTTCTATGTCTGTAGAATTACTAAAGAGTAGTATTCAGTTATAATGAAATCTGTATGGGAGAAATGCACATGTCTTTTAAAAATCTCTCCACCGTTCCTCTCTCATAATATTTTTAAAAAGTCTCATTATTAGAGCCCTGTGTCACATTACATAGCAGAATCTCAGAAGCCATTTGTTAGTTTGGCATTACAATCAGGGTCCAAACTCTGCGATTTCAACTTTGAATTCTCTGTCAAAGCTAATACTTTCCTACTCTGCGATCATATTCTCAGGCTCGGTGATTACTTACTGGACTTTCAGCACTTTGTTCTGGGCAGAGTATTCATCAGATTTGCCTTAAATAAAAACACCTTCTAAATTAGGTAGGTAATTCAGTTATTTCTCTAACCTTAAGAAAATTTTCATATTATAAAAAGAAAAAAAAACAAGGAAAAAAAAACTCCATGTATTTTTTTAGTCTGAGAAAAAATGACTTTACCACTGCCTGTGCTCATTGCTGATGAGACTGTTTTCAGTATCAAGGGAAATTAGGCCATGGATACATGGGGTACATGCCCTTTATGTCTTAGTCTCGATTCTTTACCTACAGCCCCCAATAGTCTTTCATTTCTAAAATAAAAGCCAGTTTTAAAAAAAATCCATATTTCAGGGTCTATCTAAGCTCTTCATTTTCCTCTCCTAAAAGCTACGATGCCTTGGTTTTCAATGCTAACAAATGTTATATGACAGGTTCACCGATTTACTGTTCTGCACCGTTTTTAATTATGGATGTATGAAGGAAAATTTCACTGAGAAAAACAATAAATCACCAGTGAAATTATTTGTTAGTTGAATGAGCTGAATAAACAGTTGGCTTCAGGGCAAAGATTCATCTGGCATCTTTTAAGTCATCCCATATTTTTTCTTTCTATTTTCACAGAAAGCAGGAGTGGGCCTGAAGGAGCGAACAGGAATAGAGATGTTACCCAGAAGTAGAGGAAACAGACACCCAACCCACAGATGTCCTGAGTGATAAGCAATATTTTGTCAGGTTGCAGTAGTAGTAAAAATGACAGCTTTTGTAAACGCATATTGAGTGTGCATTGTATGCCTATGCCGTTCATTGGATTCTAACAATCCCATTTCCTTACACCCATTTAATTCCAATCAACACCCTTGAGCTAGAAAGTGGCCAACTCAAAGCAGAAAACAGTTTTGGAGTCCAGATCTTGAGTTCTCAGCCATCAAGTCTAGAGATTACCTCAAAGGAAACCCCATTTCCTCAAAAAAGTCCTCATGTATTATTTAACTTCAAAAAGAAAATGAATATAAGTTAATGGCAGAAATCTTTACAATCTTCATTTAAATTGACATCCCCCTTCTCCTGTTCTAGGTGCAGAAAGCAGCAGATTTCCCAGGACCTCTTTTCTCAGAAAACTGAATTTAAACCAAGTATGTAAAAGATGCAAAGATCTGGCTAAGATGGAATCACAGAAAAAATGTGATATCATTGGAGTTTCTTTAGGGAAGGGAGGGAAATAAGAGTAACAGGTTGTTACTTTCAATTTGGAAGCACAGAGTGAGTCAGCAATGACAACTGTTGCTATTTTTATAATAAATGTCTCCCTCAGAGTCATGAGCAGACGTTATCCCACTGGAAGTTTCATGTAGGAATGAGTTTAGTATCCTTCCTTGAGGTCCCCGTTCAACTTGTCTGAAAAAAGAGAGGAGGACCTACCCTTGAAGAAATGTGGCTACTCTGAACACACTCATATGACAAGTCCTGACAGTTCTCAAGCTAGGGTAAATATCTCAGCTTTGGACTCCCTCCCACATGGGCCAGTCAGCTACCGATAGCAGATACTGAAAACATCTTGGGTGAACATGGGTCTTAGAGATATATACATGGATCCTGCAGCTCCCAACTTTGGAAACAGATTTGGATCAGATCAGCAGACATTCATGTTGGAATTGCTGAGCATTTTGTGGCTCCTGTTGTCAGATTCCTCACTTTGCTTTATGCGGGATGCTATAAACCTATGTGAAGAGAATCGCTTATGATTTAGTATTTCTGACTGTTGCTCACGTCTGTACTTTTTCTGGTCATTTCCTATTTGCCTCAGTACTAACCCAGTGGGGGTTTCCCAAAAGGTTTCCCTGGGACTTTTGCTGGGAACCAAGATGGGAATCAGAGGAGCCTAGGAAGGGGAAGACAGTCACAGAGGCCCTTGAGACGGTTTGTTTACTGTTCCATATGTTGCACAGAGACATGAGCTATCCCTCCCACCTACTGCAAATGTGTAAGAGTGTGAAAGTGGCAGAAAAAACAAAAACCAAAAAGCCCTTCTTCAATAGCACAGGAAGTGATTGTGTGGTCTGAGTCCACTGTTGTGTGGCTTTGAGGCAGAGCAATCTCCGGAGAATTAAAAAAGCATAAAGACTTTAAAATCTCAATTGTGTCAATAAGAAAAGGATAAAAAGGAAGAGAAAAGTGGGTGGAGTGGGGAGAAAACATCATTCACAAATGTACATCCATACACACGCTAATAAGGGAAATGAGATCTGTCCTCACTGTGGATCAAATGAATGCAACTTGAAAATTACACAGATGTATTTTTCTAAACTTCGCAACTACACAAACATTCTAATAAATGTTACTGTCTAAAGCTAGGGAAATATGGGAAATTCAGTCCTCTTCTACACTGATGGGAGATTGTATGGAAATGCAACTTTGGGGAGGGTAATTCAGCACTATGTCCATACTCGTGAATCACCTTCTAGGGCAATTTCTTGAGCTAACTGTTACGGATGTATACAAAATATGCAGGTAATGCACTCACGTTTTTGTAATATTAAAAACTGGGAAACTAAATATCCAACAGGAGTGCAATGCTTAAAAAATTGTGAATCCATACATTGAATCATGTAGTCTTTAAAAATAATGTTTCAGAGAAATGTTAAGTCGTGTGAGAAAATATATTATGAAACTATTTACACCCATATATATAATATATATGTACTTATGCATAGATTTAACACTCATTAGTGGAATTATAGAGAGATTTTATTTTTTCATTGTTTTCCTTATACTCTTTTTGATTGTACCCAACTACACTTGTTGTGTAGTTAAACTATATCTACATGTATATGTTTAATATAAACATCTACTAAAATATATATATGTATCTTCTCTCAGACTCCTACCTCCTTTCTCCCCTCACCTAGCTATATAAACCATTTTTCCTATAGGAAGTTTCCCATGGGACAGTGGCAGATGTTCTGCTCTTCTTCTAGAATGTTCCCACCTATGACAGTCTTTGTTCACATTGTTAAAGTGTGACTCTCTTCTCTCTTTTTGGCGAGTTAGCTTCAAAGTAAAGTGGACAAACTATACTGCAGACATCTAAAATATATCATGTCGCATCTGGGTGGGTCCTTAAAAAGGTGTCCCATTGGTGCCAGTGCCACCTCAATTTGACAGTCGGCAAAGTCCTAGTAGTGTCCTCCAGAGGTCTTAGATGCTTCTAGCTTGAGTCCCAGGGTGGGGCCTGGTCTCAAACCCTTAGGTGAATGGGACTGTTTGTTAACTCCAATAGACAATTATGAAGGGCAATTAAAAATTTAAATTATGTTAATAGGCCAGAGAAAAATGACTGTTTGCAGAAATCAGTGGCAATTACCAGACATAATGGTTCCCAATTAGGCTGGAGGGGATTTTCAGTCATTCATAATTCACTATCTTAAATGTATCATAAAAAAGTAATTGTCACTTGTTAATAAAACTTACTTAAAAACAATGCAGCAGCTATCTTGTTTAGAAAGTAACTCTTCTCTGCCCTTCACCGGTTTTTAAAAATGTGTATTCTTAATTTCAAAAGGTAGTGCAGGCTGGTTCCAAACGAAATCAAACAAGGTGGATGCATATGAAGTAAAGAATACAGGCCTTTCCAGACCCCACTTGGGCTTCCCAGGGGTAACCGCTGTCAGATCAATTCAGTGGCTGTTCTTCCTCCCAACCTCCTCCTTGGTCCCATTAAAAAGAGGAGGGGGGGGTTGGTGAGATTGTCCTAGGAATATGTTGCATTGATATTTTTAGTCAATTAAAGGTACTTCTGTCTTGTTTATCTCCTTGGGTTTTTAATTTTTTTTAAAAAAAATTTATATTCAAATGCAGCTTGCGTACCCCTAGGAATACAGTCAGCCTCCACGCATGTCCTTAGGATTCTATGCTCAGGCAACGCAGTTTGCTGGATCAATTGCTGCGCATGTGGATGTGATTCAAGGGCTTTGTCCAGTTTGGTTCCAAGCTTTATCTCTGATGCTTCAGGGAGAAGCAATAAAGACAACCAGAAGCAAAAGGAAGGAGAAGAAGGCAAAGGGCAGAGGGAGACGCTTAAATAAGGATTAAAGGAATGGCTTTAACTTTTGCTGAGTACCCAACTGATAATCCCTCTTTTGTCCCCTCTGATGGATCATACTAAAAGAATGACAGCTACATTCTCAATTTTCTTGTCTAATCAGGAAATCTTTGCTGCAACCTCCAGACCCTAACTGCAGCTCTACATCCAACAGAAAGACTAAAGAAATGAGGAATGGAATCTCCCTGTCTGCACGCAGCGACAGCCTCTCTGGTAAGTCACAGTCTATCAGCATTTCCAGAAACTTCTGAAAGAGGGAGCTCTAGGTTGTTTTGAACCAGGCACTTTAGAGATATGACCTTATTTAATTTTCCCCATTACCCTAGGAAATGGGTATTTTTATAGTCCCATGTTATAGCTGAAGACACCACATGCTTGGGGAAGGCCAAGGCCATGCTCAGAATACAGGAAGAGGCAGTGCTCAAATTTGAACCTGGATATTTCTTGATCCAAAGTCTGTAAATCATCCTTGAACATGGTGTCTTTGGTTGAAATTGTACAGACACGACTGAGAGAAGTCAGAGTTCATGACAGTTCAACCCATGACTTTCTTTCATGGAAATAATGCTACCCACAACTGTGGCCAGTGAACAGTCTTAGGTATATGTTAGCACACGAAACCAGCTACAAATAGACAAATGAGCCCAGTTTTGAGCATTTAAAAAAAAATACTTGCAGCAGCAAAAACCATCTGAGTTCACTTTGAATTAGTCACGAGGAAAGAAAGAGAGGTATACAGTGAGCTTCTATCCTTCATTGCTGTGTCTTTAAAGGCCTCAGTGGGTGCAGACACCACCCCCCCAAAAAAAAAGACCATATAAGACATTCATTTTGTGTAAGCTCTATATATGACTGACTTCCTCCTGCCATTCAAATCTCCGTTCACAGACTGGCTCCCCAGGAACATCCCCTCTAGCCTCCCTATGGTAGAAGATATAAAATACACATTATTTTCTCACATCAGTTGGTCCATGCCTGTCTTACCTACTGCAAGGTCAGCGTCAGCTCTCTGACTTGCTTACCACTGTGCCCCCATATCTAACCTAGTGACTGGCATACAGGAATATCTGTTGAATGAATGATTGTTTATAAAATCAAGCATTTGTTTTCATTAACAATTCAAGTATGGGCTTCTCTGCAAGGGACTTTGATTTGCAAGAGCCTATAGTAAAGGAGAGCAATTAGGTCCTGTTATAGTTTGGATCTGGAATGATCCCCAAAGGTTTATAAGTTAAAGGCTGGGCCTCCAAACTGGTGGTGTTACTTGAGGAATTGAGGGCTAGTGGGAGGAAGTAGGTTGCCAAGGATATGTCCTTGAAAAGTATGTCTTGACCACGGCCCCTTGAGTTTCTCTTTCTCTCTGCTTCCTGGTCACTAAGGTGTGATCAGTTCTGGTCTACAATAAGCTCCCCACCATGATGTTCTTCCCCACGAAAACCCAGAGTGATGGGGCCACATGACCATGGACTGAAGCCTCTGAAATTCTGAGTCAAAATATATCTTGCCTCCCTTAAACTGCCTTATCTCAGAACTTTTGTCAAAGCAGGAGGAAGCTGATTAACAGGTCCTAAGCAGGATAGGACCTGGAGTTGGTTGGTGGCTGTCATGAAAACAGAAGGGCTAAGATATATGAAAAGAATTTGGAAAGAAAGGAGAAACTAGAGACCTCTGCTCATTCTTGAGACTACTTGAAGGTTGTCCCATTTTAAAATGGAAAAAAGAAAGTGTTACATTCCTTGGCTCAGGGATGGAGGGGCTATCCCACAGGGAGGGTGTGTTTGCCATGGACTGAAGCTCTGCTATCTAGAGTGGAATGTTTTTTATTCAGGTTCGTACTGCCAACTCTAGGCCTCTGATTGGACAGAGACTGTGATGAGATTGGTGTCAACCAATGAACAGGAGGAGACGAGCTTGCTTTCTTCCCCAGAATTAGGAGTCAGATGGGGTTTGATTGAGGATGTCTTCACAATCAAGGACATAATTCGGGCTGTCCCAAGTCCTTTGACCATGTGATTCTGTCACTTGTCTTGAATTTGCTTCCTTTTACAAATAATAAGCCCTTGATTTACAATGTGAAAGTTATTAATTTTTTTGCTATTTTCAAAAAGATTTGAATGGTGTTTGTGTACTGATTTTTAACAAAATACAATATTTATTTTTATTATAAATTAATAAAACCTCAAGTAATAAAGACATGCGCAAAGTCAAAGAGAAACATATCCTATTTCCCATTCCCGACCCTCTTGGGAATCCAGGTTTCCTTCTCCTAGTGAACTCTTCTTTTTCTGGATTTGACCACTGTGGATGAATTAGTGTGTGACCAGTGATGTGCTAGGAAGGGGCTCTCCACAAAGAAAGCCTGATTTGTAGAGCTGGTTGATTTCTGTGGAGCAAATACTCTGACATTCTATAAGTCTAAGTTAAGAATATGATGAAATTCAGAAGGTGTACTGCCCAATTGGTCTCTCTCAGGCTGTGAAGCTGGGTTTAGGACCACTGCATGTATTCTTCCAAATTACATTTCTCCCTATCCCTTTCCTTTCTTCCTTTCTTTCATTCTTTCTTTTTCTTCTTCCAGTCTTCCTTCCTTTCCTTACATTCACCTGTTCACCCCTACTTGCGCAAGTACCCTGACGTACACAGACCTACATGAATGAAGACTCTACCTGAACACTGTGTGTTCCCTTTTGTAGCTTTCTTCTATTTTTTTCCACCTGAGCTATTGTAGCTCCATATTTTGAAATTTTCTTAACGTTCCTTATAACTGGAAACACCCTGAGCTAGCTCAAGAGCAGAGCTGCGCAGCTGTTGCATGGCCCACATGAGCTGCGGGCCTGTGAGCCTGTGTGTACGTTGCTCTAGTCTATCTACTGTAGAAAAAAGGAGTAATTCATCATTGGGCAGCAGGTTCTGCTCGGATGGTTTATTGTCCTGACCTCATTAAAAGCATGTAATCCACGCAGTGCCGTAAATCTATGCCTCTAAATACTTTCCTCTTTAATTTTTTAATACTGCACACATGAAGGGAAAGGTTAAAGCCAATTAAAAGAGATACAAATACCATTATTACTGCCCTGACAAACAGTTAGTTATTGGATTTGGTCGTTTCAGTTTAGAAAGCCATTATTTTTGTTCCTGAATGAATTAGTAATCAAGCTGTTTATTGACTTGTCTCATCTCAGAGATGCTAAATAATTTTTTTGGTCCATTCTCTCTCTCAATTGGCACCATTCCTGCACACATAAAAATTACAGACAACTTAAGGTCTAAGTGCAAACAATAACTGCACAGCTGCATGTGGAAATCCACATATGGACAGGACCATCATTTCCACTGGCCCAGGAAGGAGAAGCCACTCACTCACTCATTCTTATGCAGTGAGTAGTTTGTTGTTATTGTTGTTCCCCCCCATTAAGGCTATTATATGATACTGACAGATGCTTAAAAGCATTTAGAGCTGAAAGAAGTGTTGGAAAAATTGCTGCAAAAGGATTGACAAATGATGATCTTTCTGTCCACAAGGTTCTTATTTCCCGTGTAAAATGGACCAACAGAATAAAGGGAAAGAGAAAGAACCATTAATGTAGGAACTTGGTATTGTTTTCTGACACGAGTTCATATTTTCCATTGCATTTGGCCAGAAACGTGACTGTGTTTATGAAAGGCTGTAGGTTTGTCAAAAATAGCGTTTAACTGTTTTGCAACTGATTTTGGCTTTTTTGGGTACCCACCTTCTCTCCCAGTTCATTTTTCTCTCTATGCATATAGCGTGGGTCCTGTGGGGTCTGAGAGGACTTGAGGATATACAGTACTGGATCTGCCAGTGGCTCTTTGTTTAATTGTCCACCCATAGGTCCAGGATGTTTTGTGAGGCATGATTGTTTGGCAGGAACAGTTCTGACCCTAGTGCTGGCTTCAGACCTACAGACCCACAAAGTCACATTCATGAGAATACAAGTCATTAATACATACAAGTGGCATTTTATTTTTCTCAGCCATCACTCAGCTTCTATAGGGGATTGGTTCCATAACATTCTGTGGACAAAGTGATGCTCAAGTCCCCAAGATAAAATGACACAGTATTTTGCATACAACCCACACACATTCTCCAATGTATTTTAATGATCTGTAGCTGACTTGTGATATCTAGATATGTAGATACCTAACATAAGGTAGATATAAGGTAACTCTGTAGATATTTTTTGACTCTTTTGTTTAGAAAATAATGACAAGAAAGGAAGGTCTGTATAGGTTCAGTACAGAAATGATTTTAAGAGACACTTGACTAAATCTATGGATGCACAGCTTGCAGATATGGAGGACCAAATGTAATCTTCCACTCCTACCCAGCAGAGCTCAGAGTCAGGTACTTAAAGAAAGACAAGAAAGCCTGCAGAGCAATATGGAATTACACTCTCAATGGATAGACCAGAAGCAATATGTTCATAAGGAAACTCACAGCATACAGCAGGAGGAGATAGGGTGCAAGTAATATTTCAACAATTAGGGAGGAAAAGCTGAGAACAAGGCAAAGCATTTTCTGTGTTCTCTCCCTATGGGAAGCTAGAAGAGTGGTTCTCAAAGTGTGGTCCCTAGGGTAGCAACACCACCCTCTTCAGGGCAACATCTTCTCAGGACAGATTGTAGGACCCACCCTGTATACATGGAGTCAGAAATTGGGCTTGGGACCCGTCGATCTGTGTTTTAATAAGACCTCTGGGGAATCCTGATGCCCACTGAAGCATGAGAACCCGTCTACTATGGAAAGCAGAGTTCCCAACTGCCTCTCTAGGTCTGTCTTTGTGGCCACACGTAAGCTTTTGAGTCAGTCAACCTCACTTGCTTTGGTCTGCCTGCTGTATGTGCTGAACACTTTATGACACACTGCAATCTGTCACACTGATCCATTATGTGTCCTGCCCTCTCCAGACTATAACCTCCATGAGGTAAGAGGCTTCTCCCATTCTCTAATCTAAGCACCCAACCAGGGGACTAGAGCAAAGCAGTTACCTAGGAAATTAATAATGAGATAAAGTGATTACATAAAGCCCATTGGATCAAAAAGAAAGGTTTAGAGGTACTTAACTCCATTGAAGTTAATAGTTCTAGCTTAATAAATAAAACCCATCAAAGTGAAAATGAATTCTGCTTCCTTCAAAAAAGAAAGAAAAAGAAAGGTCCAAGGAGCATTCTCAAGCAACTTCTAATGAGTTCCATGCTGATTCTCTTAAGGAATGAAAGAAATAATGGAACACACCTCATGTTAATAGACTCTCATAAAATGGGTTGACAATCCAGTTGGTTCTGAATCTTCCTAGGAGGGTTTCACATTCAGACAGGACCCATCTGCCCATCTGATGACAGACGAGGTTATGTTGGAAGTATTCTGAGCAGGGATGAAGAGAACCACAGGAACTCTCTCAGCTCAGGACAACTACCTCTTCCAGCCACCCCACCCCATGTGTAGGAATACAGGGAAATTCTTGGAAAGAGGAGATATCCTGAGAAAACCCAACTGCTTCCCCATGAGGAGCTAAAAGACCTGGATCATGAAGTCATCATCCCATCGTGACTTTCCTGGTACTCTGAAGGTGTCTTCTTAGTTTTCTTTCCACCATGACATTCTTCCTGGCACCAAGTGCAAGCAGAAGGTGTGCAGGCTTTTTCTGCCCACCTTCGTGGGGTTCCAACACTAGATCACCTGTTCTCATTTAGTCACTAGCACTTTATGGTTTATTTCACTTTTCTGAGACTCAGTTTTCTCATTTGCAAAAGAAGAAGAAGTATTACACTGAAAATAAAGTCAAAAACCATAGAATTTAATTAGGGATCTAACACATAGCAAGAGTTCAATAAATATTAGCTATAATATTACTACATGCTATGTGCTACCAGGACTTCTTAAACTGGAATTCATACACCTTTAGACACGAAATAAACAAGAGTGTCCATAAACTCTCTGACATAATGGGAAAATCATTTCATTTTTGTACATACTCTTGTTCTCTGGGAATAATGCCCCCAATTTTATACAGATTCTTCATGTGGTCCTTGGCCCCCATATGGTAAAGAATCATGGAGCTGGGAATTTGGAGAGCCTGATTGTACCCTTGACAAGATGGCAAATCTAAACAATGAGGCAGTTTCTCTAAGTCTGGTGTCTCACTGTAGGTATGATGTGCCTCTCTGGGGCCTCTGTTTTTAATTCCACACCATGTGTGTTTGTTTATTTTTCTTCTTCTACCTCATAACAGGAAATAGCATTTCAAATGCATTCCACCACGAGGAGAGGCAGACAGTTAATTTTCACTTCAAACACCCCCAAGATTTAAGAAAATAAGAGAACTTCAATCTCCTGCTCCCTACCTGCCAAGTACAACATCCCCACCGGAGCAGCCAGAGTCGGTGTAGAAGCGCTTCTGTTCCAGTGGGCTTGTGGGACGCTCCTGACACAGGCGGAGGCGTGAACAAGGCAGATGGGCAGAAACAACCTAGACGCTGTCATTTCATGGTCCCCACCAGCTCATGCCTGGAGCAAGACGCTTCCCTGCTCAGGTTCTCTGATTTTTTATTGTCCAAATAGGAAGTATCCTCAACCATCCGTTCCCAGCCTTTATGCAAAAAGGCTCAGATTTAATATGGAAATGGTCATACTAGTCATTTTTATATCCATTAGCTAGGAAAATATTTGATCACAAAAGAGGGTTACCCTTCCTAATAAAATTATATTTTATTCATCAGATAATTTGAACAAAATATATATGATATTTTTTCATTAATCTATAGATGAAAAAATATAATTCATTCTGGCTACAGACAGCAAATGGTGAACATATGAGTTCAAGGACCCATTAAACAAATATTTACTCAGTATTTATTAAGTGTCAGTTACATTAATAGGGCTGGGGACACAAAGTGACAAAGTAAACCCATTGCTGTCTTCATGGGCATGTTGATAGAGTGCCAAAAGGGAAATGGTAACTAAAAATACACGTACATACGATCAGATCATTTTAAATCCGGCTCAGAGGAGCTGCGAAGGACCAACTGTATCTTGAAAAAAAATAATTAGGGTGGGAGGCACTGATTTTAGTTAAAGGGGTCAAGGACAGCCTCTAAGCAAGGTCTGATGGACAGCAGTAGCTGGCCCTGCAAAGAGGCAGCAGGACTTTGCAGTAAGAGAACTTCAGGTCCGTAGGACCAAGGTCAAGCCATTTAACCCCCTGACCCATTTTTCTTATTGTAAAATGGGGATGGTATGGGACCTAGTGTACATACCTGTATTAAACGATCATGGCACCACATTAACTTAGCTAATATTTAACATTTGTTTTGGACAAAGTATGGTAAAGTGTTGCTGAAGTAGTTTAAAAATAAAGGCCCAGAGGTATGGGCTAAGGCCCTGAGCTGGGAAAGAGGTTGGTGTGTTTAAGAAATGGCCAACATTATCCCATAGAAATAGTAGGAGACCTTCAATGATACATAAAATTATAAGAGGTTATGAGGGGCAAGGGGGAGGGAAAAAAAAGGGAGAGAATTGAACAACAGCAGGGGAGGTAGAGAGGGAAGATGGGAGGGGAGGGGAGGGGGGATAATAGGGGATAGGAAAGGTAGCAGAATACAACAGTCACTAATATGGCATTATGTAAAAATGTGAATATGTAACAGATGTGATTCTGCAATCTGTATTTGGGGTGAAAATGGGAGTTCAAAACACAATTTGAGTCAAATGTATGAAAGATGATATATCATGAGCTATGTAATGCTTTAAATAATCAATAAAAAAAATTAAAAAAAAAAAGAAATGGCCAACAGGGCGTGGCTTTTAGGTGGAATTTAAATAAAAGGGGATGAACTATGCGGTTTGTGAAACGGTGGCCACAGAAGCAGATCTCCAAGGCAGAGCAGGAGAAGGGGAGGCCCCAAAGTTCAATGGAAAGCAAGTGAAGTATTTTTTAATGTCTTCGGTGGACCCAAAAGTTCACTGCCCAGAGGTTGGAATATTATCACTGACTTTTTTTTGTATAGTTCTTTCATTCAATGATTCTATGAAATAACTCCTCAAAGGGTGCAGTTTCTTTAGGTAAAAAGTTTTAAATAAAGAATCCTTGTTTCATTCATGCTCATTAAACCGTTTTCCCCCCACCTAGATCCCTGCAATAATAAATATAATTATATCCATCTTTAATGACTTTGGTTCCTTGAGCTGCAGGTGCTGGAATACTGTATTTATTAACATATTTTAAGCCCTTTAAAAAGACTGCATTAATTCCTATGATAATTTAGTACCCATAATACATTCTCTGTTCTGAATAGATGTTAATCACCACAGAATGACTGATTTGCCCGTGTACGAGCTAAGCCATGCTCTAACTAGTAGCTAGTAACTTTTTAATTCAATATTGTTAGTGAAACTGTTGATTAAAATCGAGTTGCAATAACAGTTTCTTGTCCCCCGCCAGCCCCTCCCTCTGAGGGCTCAAACCAAGATCCTAAGAACTGGATTCTGCTCCCCTGAACAAGAGAGTGTTTGTGTTTCTAGTAAAACTCTGCTTGTAAGAAAGTTCTGGTAACGCCAGTTGTCCTCCATCACCTTGGGTTCTTTAGCTGTCTGGGTCAAATAGTGACAGGGGGGAAAGGTCATTGCAGGGAAACAAACTAAACCAAAAGCTGGCTTAGCGCAAGGCCAGGGGCCTCCCTGGGCTCCGCCTTCAAAACCAAGGATGGATATGGAGTCAGTATCTACCTGGTGGGTAAGATGGGAGCTGGCCTGTTCCAGAATATCTGCACTCTACCAACTTAAGCTTAAACTATTTTGAACCTAGAGGGGAAAAAAATCTTATAAATTTGGGAACAAAATGGAATGCTGATTATAGATACAGGAAATGACAATTGCACTACCATCTGGGTTCTGAGATGAGCACCTTTATATGCATCATCTCATTTAAGGGCATAACAGGTCTATCAAGGAGGGCCACAGTTATCCCTCATTTACCTGAAGCTCAGAGAATGTAAGCAGCTTACTCAGAGGCACACAGCTAGGAGGTGTCAGAGTTCCAGAGCCTGCACTCTTAACTTTTGGCCACACTGCCTTCACAATCAATCTCTCAATCAATCAATAAATCAATCTTCCACATGGGAAGGATATTGAAAGGCATCATGATATATGTAATAAAGCACTGTATGTCAAAAATTATCATTTTAAACAAAAACAACAATTTTTCCCTTCTTGGTGGCTTGAAGGTCAATGATAGGAAATGGTCTAGTTTCCACCCATAGGGAAATGAATCTTTATATTGTAGTCTTCCACCTGCAGAGCCTTGGGATGGGACAGCACCGGGTGTACTCATAAGGTAGGCTTTGAGGCAGAGGCAGAGTGCGTACAGTTTGATGCACTTGAATTTCTGGGGAGTGATGGAGATGCAACAAGGATCCAGAGACCCAGGTGAATAGAACTAAACAGGGATTTCTCAGGAGGGGTCCAAATGCTCTCCTTGCACTTGTCAAGTAAAAGCCTTCCTTTCCCCCAAGCCTTCAGTGAAGTCTACCCACTCCTGATGTGGGGTGGTGATGGCTGTGCATCTGTTTGGTGATTTGTTCCTGTGTTTTCTGCAAGAGCAAAGAGACTGAGTTCCACAACCAGATCAGCATGGGTTGGAGGAGAAAGGACAAAGCACTGAGCCTTACTTGGGAGCATGGGGACATACTTCAAGCCTGGCTCATGTGCAGCCTTGGGGTGAGCTGATACCTTGGTCACAGGTAGTGCTTTTTTTTTTTTTAAATCATCATTAACATTATTCACAGGCTTTACAAGTATTACCATTCACTCTTCAGAAAGATAAACTAGGCCACTGAGAGCTCATTCCCTTCAACATGTGCAGAATGCCTGGCAGTGTTACTCAAGCCAGCAAGGCAGCCAGGACCCAGTCCCAGCATTCCCTGGCTGGCCTGGCTCTTCCCTCACAAGTGAGCTTCCCTGACAACTCCCCAGTGCACAGCCTGTAGGATAACGGAGGGAAAACTTCTGGCCACTCTTTCCTGGGAGGCTGTTGAGAGTCGGCCCTGCCGGGGGCCAGCCAAGACTATAAAAGTGGCCGATGAGTCAAAATACAAGAGGTCAAGATTAAAGGATAATGCTCCTGCATCGTGTACTCCCATAAGATGTGCATGGAATGTGCTAGAACCTTCTCATTGAAGTGCCACCACTTTGCAATCCCACATGACAAAAAGCACAACAGCTGGTGAGAAAAGTTAAAAAAAAAAAACATCAAGACACCCCACCCACCTGTAACAAATAAACTCCACACCATGTGCCATAGGGGCTAGAGAAAGGACACTCACTAGTTTGGACATGCTCCGTTTCTCATTCCACTTCCAGAAGTGTTGGCCATGTGAAAGAATTGAATGCACCCACCCTCCCATACGCAGAAATCAGATGGAAACAGGAACATTTGTATCTGTTCTCCTCCCAACCAGATTTCCTAGGAGGGACACTAGAAAATTTGCATGCGAACACACGGTGTTGTTTTTGTAAAAGTTCTCTTCTAACATCTTTTCTAATTTGAAATAAGTCAGGGACAGGATGAAGTCCCCACATTGGTGTCCCGTAATTTGCTTGCAGAAGTTGCAGACTGACAGCCCATGGGCTCCATCTGGGGTGTTCACAAGTGATTAGTGGGAGCCGGCACATTTACACAAAAAATTAGTCATGGAAATGGCAAACCCCACTACCCTGCTTTAGCTCTGCCCGGCCCTGGCTCTGCCCATTGCTGACAACTGCCAGCTGCTTTTGATTTCTGAGATGGTGGTCGCTTAGCAAGGACCTGGACTCGATGGTATGGAAAACCATTTACCACAGGCTCTGCTCACCTTCCTAGCACAATCCTTTGCCTGGCAGGTGCCCGGGTGCAGCAGCTAAGTGCCTGCCATGTTCTGGGCTTGGACAGTCCTGCTCCATGTCTCCCTGTGGAAACTTCCTGACACATATCTCCATCAATGACCCCTATGAAGACTGTCATGGCCTATTTGAGGACAACCTGCTCCCTCCTCCATACCCTCAGGGTAACTGCAGTGTGGCATCTGCTTTTACAGCCCTGGTGACACTGAAGACCATACTTTGTCACATTGTTATCAGGTACCCATCAGGGTAGGAGCATCTACAGGGCTGGGGCCATGTCCCCAATCCTTTCCCTTCCAGGTCTTGTCATAATGCCAGGCATATAGGTACAATGGAAAGAGCCTTTGGAAATGAAGAGGCCTCCTCATCAACCTCTGCCACCTGCAGAGATTTATTTATATTGAGGATGGTGGGAAGCCAGGGGTCATAAGGGCAGCAGGCAGCACAGAGGACAGCTGGGACAGCACACAGGGTGAACTCTGCTGGGTCCTTGGCTGAGCGTGTCCAAGGTGAGCTGGAGAGCACCACATTGGATCTCAGTGCTGGCACCCAGAGGTGCAGACAATGGGTCTGCACGTGGCCCCTTAGGAGGAGCAGGCATCCATCCTGCATGGTGGAAGAGCCTTCCCCACTCCTTGGCCCTGTGACAGAAACAGCATTCCCCAGGAGCCCAGGCCAGGCTTTCGCATCCCTTGTTCAGAATGCAACATATAGGAGAATTAAAAAATTATTTCTCTAAAGAAAGTATCTTCAGCTACACAGAATGAGGTTAAAGCAAATTTTTTAAGGGCTAAAAAAGCAACTTGCTCTTCGGGTCAGTAACTGTCATAATGATTTTTCTCTAGCCATATGCTCCTCTGAATTGAATGAATATGACATCTCTCTCTGAAGCATCTGGTCTCAGCCACTTCAAGGTGCAGAGGGAAGCTGCATGCTTGGGCTGAGTATATAATAACACAGGGAGTATATAATATCACATTTCTGTCACCACAAAACAAAGTACCACACCGTGTTATATATGGCATTCCAGAAATGGTACAGGAGACAGTTCAAATGAATGGAGGCAGAATGTAGGGGCTGTTTGTGTGCCTACACACCATGTGCATGTGCGTGCAAGTAGGTATGTGTGTGTAAATACATCTATGCACACATACATGCATGGTTTACAAACGGATGGTTGCCTTCATGGCTCAAACATAAAATTTTGTTTTCCACCCAAAGGAGTTAAACATTTTGAGCATCAGATGAAAACAGAACCCATCAACCTACAAAACATGGACAGAGAGATAGAGTCTCTCTCTCTCTCTCTCTCTCTCTCTCTCTCTCTCTCTCTCTCTCTCTCTCTCTGTCAGCCCCTTGAAATACCAAAAGGCAAATTTTCCATCACAACCAAAGGCAAATAAGCACTTTCAACTTCCAGCCACGTTTTTTAGACTAAGAACAAAATCTGGTAAGCCAGGCAGTACCCAGGGTTGCTCCTCTCACATTGGAAATAAGCTTCATCAAACTCATGCATTCATTCATTATTTTCCCAAAGAACTCACCCCACCTTTTGCAAGAGTTCAATATAAAATCCAAGTGGGTTTACTAAAAAGTTTACCGCCTAACAAATGGTTCCAATATTCTTTCTTTTCTCATCCTGAAGAGCCCTGTGCTTATTTTGTCGGAAGCAAAAAAGTAGAAATGCAATTGCATTTGAGCTGATGCTAAATGTTAATAGATTTGCCTAAATGCCTGCTAATAGCCCCCCTAAAATTAGCTAGACTAGTAGTGCATGCCTAATGTGCTGGTGGTTTTCTTGTTTTACTGGCTTTTCTTTTGCTTCTTCTTCTTTTTTATCAGAGGGGTAAAAAAAGATCCCTTGAAAAAAAAGTACAGATCTTTAAGCCGTGAGACATTTCCATTGTCACATGTGAATTCTGGAGAAAGAACATAAATTCTGAAACTATCCCACAGTTCTGACATTCTGTCATGAAGGTGACAAATCCTAGTGCTCTAATGTTTCATTAAATTAAACATGAAATGTTTAATGTTTTGTTAAATTAAACATGAAGCTGTGACTTTGGACCCGAGAAGCACAGCCTTCTATCAATTCCTCGCATTCCTTCAGGTCACTTTTTAGGTTATATAAATGGAGTTTTGTTTATTACGAGTATTGTATTTCTCTCCACCATTAAAAGGTACTTTCCTCCAATGCAATTAGAAATAAAAACTTACAAGCAACACGGTTTTGGGGATGCGTAAAACATTTCTCAACTCAGTCCGTCAGAGAAGAGCTCACAGATAACCCTGGGCTATTCTCTATTGTCTTTTTTTATTCCCTTCAAATTTTCGCTGCTGCCACTGAGAGGTTTCTGAGGAGCAGAAGTGTTGCATTTTTTTAATTGGCTCTCAAGCCCATTTAACAGATGGGCATGCTGTTAGCCAAAGAGCAAAAGCCTTGCTGTTGAAACAGATCCTCAGACTAAAGACTAAGACTCACCTGCTCCAACTAAAAACCCTTTTGGGTTCTTTATTAGGGAGACAGAAGCTGGCAGTGAAGTCAAAACAAGACAAAAGCACAACTCTGATCTGGGCAAGCGTGTGCAACCTCGGAGAGGGGTGCGTGGGCTCTCAGGAAGACAGAACAGAAGTTATGGTGGAACCATTTAGAAGAAGCTGATAAAGAGGATGAGATGGAACCAGACACAACCAGGTTTCTTTCCCACCAACTCAATGACATTGTCCATGTGTTCTGCAGAGTTCTCAGTAACACGTCCACAAGCTCCTACCACAAAGGCATTTCCAAACACCATCTTATGAAACATAATTTGGATGGCACATTTTAAATGGAGAGAAAAAAAAAACAACTACTTACCAAACTTAAAGGAAATAAATGTACCTGTCCCAGTGTCAGATCAATTTCACTTTTTTTCATGTGAACTCAAAGTTGAGTTGATCACTGTTTTCCAAGAGAGGTTCCATAATGGTGAAACCATCCAGAACAGACACAGAACCATCCCCTCAAAGGGCAACTCACTCCAATCCCTCCAGTCCAACCAGAGCTGACCTCTGGGCTCTCCCTGGATTGATACACGACCTTTTTTTGTTACTGGCCAGAAACTGTCACAACCTGAATCTGGTAACAGATCTTTGCCTGGCAAGGACCCTTTTTCCAGCTAATTCCTGAACCGGTAGGAATATAATTGACACTTACCATTCTGAAGCTTCATGTCTGTGAGGCAAACTAAATAAATTAAACAGATCCTGCTTTAATCTTCTTTTCTAGACCCCAAATGCCTTAATCAAAAGGAAAACAAAACAAAACAAAACAGATGTTCCCTGAGGTCCTTTTTTAAACCACCAGAGCATAAGCAAAGGAATCGCTGTCTCTTTTTACGAAACGCCTAGAGCTTGTGCCTTTACATCATTAGCAACCGGAAGGACCCCTAACATCCCTCAGCTCCATCCTCACTCTCCCCACCATCACCTTCACATCTATCATTTGTGGTCAGGACTAGGTCTATCTTACACCTTAACTCAAAATCTGGAAGATGCTTCAATTGGATATCTGGCCTGGCACGCCTCCTGTAGAGATCCCACGTACACACATTTATTTCCTTCCTGCAAATGAACTGTGGCGTTTGTGGTCCCCCTTAGCCTCCCCAGTGCCCACTTTACCATGAAATGAGTCCAGGCTACTGGACTTCATTTGGGGGTTAGCTGTCCTGCAAAGCTCATTTGGCTCTTCCCATAAAGGCAAAAGGCTCCAAAAGACTGGCAAGGCACTTTTCACTCTATTTGAGGAGCTGGTGATACCTTGTTAGCAACAGCTGCACACTTACCGGGCTTCCGGGACCTCGACAGAGCTGTCCTATTCCTTCAGGGAGTAGGAACCCCAAATGAAATCGACCCATACCTTAGCTGAAGCCATCTAAGCTCCACCTGATTCTCACTCTCCAGAAACCAAGTGAGGCCTTGTAGAGTTACTCCGGCATGGCCTCTCCCTGCCTTAGAAGGCTCGCAAAGGTCCTGGCTGCACTTTCAAAAGTACTACTCTATAAAAAGATTTTAAAGGCTGTGCCGGGAGCCGGGAGCTTCAGATCCCAGTTTGGCTTTTTCTCCATCAGCATTCCTAAGCAAGCCTGCACAAAGCGAGGTACACTACATTATTTATGTCAGCTCTAGGCTCTGGAAAACACACACTGGCATCCTGATTACTAAGAATCCTCATGGATACAATTAAACGGTTCCCACATATATTTCCCCCACTCTCTTCCCCAAGTCAACCTCTTTCAGAGAAAACAAAAGCACTCTGAGGCATGTCCCAACTCATCTAGGAGGAACTAAGAGGGCAGGAAAATATGGCCAGCATGGGGAATGAGCCCAGGGACAAGGGTCCTTTCCCTGGAGGGAGCAGAGGACACAGGGAAGAAAGGGCAAATGACAGTTGGGGAAATGCCCTGCAAGTGGCCTCCCGGGTTAGGGCCACTGGCATGGAAGCAACAAAGTTAAGGCACTCCAGCAAACATTTTGATGAATTCATGGAAGATTGATTTAGAATGGGCCGTTAAGGGAAGCAAGGAATATTTGGTAACACCACTAACCTTCCAGGCTGGATGAAGAGCAATTGCGCTCACCCAACAAATGCTCCTCGGTGCCCCATCGAAGTCACAGCACCAGACAGAAGACCAGAGATTTAGCAAGTAGAGCAATGATTCTGTCCCCCAGTTTCCTCTTCAGTAAAATGAACAATTCTCCAGGTTTCAGCCCACTGTTTCCCTTCTTGTTTTAGCTTAGCCATACAGAATGAGCTGGGCAGATTAGCCACAGGCAGAAGGAACTCTGTGCTGGCACAGGAAAGGCAGGCTGATGACAGGTACTTCCTCCTTTGCAGGCATCATGAGAAGGCAAGGAAAGTGCCTAGTGTCTAGCTGGAGAGCCCCTGCTTGGCAGGCAAAGGTGACTTCACTTTGTGAAAGCCCCAGGCACCGCTTACTGAAACAACCTTTGGCAGGACCTCACAGTTAAGTCAGTTCACCTGAGCCAGGAGTCAGCTTGGGGAGAGTCGGTTGTCTTATCTGAGAATGTAAGGAGGCACCGGCAACCTGCCTTCTCCAAAGGCGTCCCTTGATCGTGCACTCCTGTGCTTTGCCATTTTTTTTTAAGTGACTGTCACTTCTAATGACTTAGTCTACCCCAACTCACATAGCTTGGGTGGAAAGTTGCTTGTTAAAATGGAAGTAATGGATAAAGGACACAGTGTAGGTCAGTGGACCAGAGCCCAGAGTGGGCAGACCTACTCTCTCAGGAATGCATTAGCAGAGCATCAGGGAATGTACTCCAGCACAGGGAGAGGCAGACTCCCGTCGACCATCAGCAGATGCAAGGCAGCATTGCAGGGCAAAACACACACATCACACCCCCATCACATGCAGCAACACGACCCAGGTACCAATGAGCAGAGGATTGGAAAAATGAAGGATTCAAATTCCTCTGGGGGATGCTGTTAGGTTGGCATATTGGCTCCCTGCAATACATTCAAATGAGAGGTCCAGTCTGCAAAGTCTTATTGGGGGCCCTGGCCACATATGGGTACAACTATGCTCTCAGTGTGAAGCACGTCTTCTCACCCTCTTTAGTAAAATTTCCAACACATGTCAGAAGTTTTCACAAAAGCAACTTAGAATCAACTTAACTTGAGTGACCAGAAGAGATGCTCTTCCCTGGTAGGAAGATTACTCCAAATATTATTTATTCCTTTAATAGGAAAATCATGATTAATTTAGAAGCTGACTTTAGGCTGGAAGTCATGGCAAGGGTCCTCTGTGGACACTCCCATATCCTCAAGTGATTCAAGTTGGGAAGGCTATGGGTCTGCCTGTCACATGGTCACTCTGGCCTTGGACAAGCTCTCCAACCTCCTTGAGCCTGTTTCCTCATGTGGAAGCTACAGGCAATGAGACAGTATAAGTTTGAGGACTCAGTGAGAAATAGAAAATCTTTAGCTCTGTGGCTGGCACCTATGAACTCCTAATCACCGTTGGCTGTTATGAATTTTCAAAATTTTATCAATTAAGTGGCAAAAGATTTACATGGACAAGGTTCACACCTGCCTGATCCATGTCTCTAAGTGTTCCCCGACTATCAGATCATTACTGACAACATGTGGGCCAAGCACATACGCCATTCTTTGCCTTCAGTAAACTTTTCAGATGGGCTGCCCCCTGAAGAGGTGGCAATTAACACTGAAGAGAGCATAGAAACTGAGAATTAAGAGGAGAGTCATCGACAATTATGTCTTTAAAAGGGGATTCCAAAGTTTTCAAAATCACCTGGATACCTTTCTGCTTATTAAACTGAAAAATAAAACTACTTTGGAATTTTGAGATTCTAAACAGGAATGCTGTACTGGAAGATGTGACCAGAGCCCCATCCTGTAGGATTTTTCTCCTAGAGGTGTTTGTACACCTCATCCTGAAAGCCAAAAAGAGCAGAGGCTGAGAATCTCCCATCGAATGCAAAACTGGCTTTTCATGGGGAAGGACCATGGTGGCTGGACAGGTGAAGTGATTCATTTAATTTTATGCTACTCAGCACAGCTCACTTGAAACCCACAGGACTGATTGTCCTTGGAAAGCTCCTTCTGTGCTCCCATAAGGCTTAAGGTACAGCCAATGGACTCCCAGTCAGATTTTCATCTCACCTTCCAACAAATCAGTTTTGTCCCAATCCAGTGTCTCTACTTGAGTACTGTCTTTACCAGTAGTAATTTCTTGCCAAACATTTTTTTTTAAAAAAGTGATTACTTTAAATTTTGTTTATTTAAGGTTCTCCATAAATGGAGTCCTACAGTTTGTATTAGCTGTTTTATGTATGTATGCATGTGTTTATTCATTTATTTATTTATGCAGTGCTGGGGATTGAACCCAGGGCCTACATGCATGCTAAGGTAAATGCTCTACCTCTGGGCTACATTCCCAGACCAGGCATTTTACTATCTAAAAGGGTTTTCATGGTTGTTTCTAAATATTTTGAAAAAGCAAAGCAATACCTCAAACTCTTCAGATTTTATAAGGGCTGCAGTTTCATTGGATGGCAATATACATATAAACTATTAATATTTTTGGAGAGTACAGACATTTTTTCCACGTCTTTTCTAATATCATACTTAATAGATAATCACAATCTCTTCCGAACAAAACCAACACAAGAGCGCTTGAACATGCATCTGTTTGAAAGTACTAACCACACTTCTTTCTTTATATATATAAACAGAGTCTAAGGAAACATAAATCTTCAAATGAAGAAGATTCTATAACATTTCCCCTGCTAGGAAATAGCTGCACATTAGCTGCCTATGAGTAGCTGAATGGCATGAACATTATTAAGATCCTTTTCGCACTTAAAGTAACTCCATCTTTTGCTTCTTGTCGAGCCACTTGAACAAAAATACGTTCTGTTGCATCATTTACTGAAGCTATTTCTCCAGTTGAAACATGAATTACGAGTCCTTCTGAAACACATCAGCCAAATCAAGTTGTAACACGGTCCTGCTTTATTTACTGCACAGATCACAGCTAATCACTTTCTAATACCAGCGGTGATTTGGCTTCATTAAGCTCACAATTCCCCGATTTCCCCTTTATTTAGTAACGTACCACCATGGAGGGACACACTAAGTCAGCGCTAAGTGAAGGCTCCTTCTCTGGTAAGGTGTACTTCAGCTGAGGACAGTTCTGACTCTGCAGGGACATCTGCACCGCAGGGGGCATGTGATGAAGAACGTCAGCCTGAAAGCACAGGTCCTTCTTTGTCTCTGTAAATGACGTGGTGGTCTTGGGCTTTTCTGGGAATGCAAACTCAACCCCTAATGATGGATCTCCTTAATTATGTACTGCTGAAGCCTGGGTGTGTCTCACTGGCAGAGAGTTGAGAGGCTCTCATTGCTTCCGTGCTTCTACACAGCCCTGTGAAGAACTTCCCTGGGGCACCTACTTGCTGTTTCCACTGGGACCAGGCAACTGTTTAAGGCTATCTTTAAACGGTTGGCTTAAAAACTTAAGGTGGCAGAAAAGATTCAGAAACTGTGTCATCCTCATAGGAATAACTTTCTTAAATGAAGCCAAAGAACAGCAGTCTTCTTATTCCCTGAAGTGGGAGGTGAGCTGTTAGGGAGAGAGCTCAGAGCATTTTTTCTTGTCTATACAAGCTGACTTGAAAACGTGGTTGATTCTGAAGGGTTCTAAGTTGTGTCTAGTTGAGAAGGCAGCCAGGCTCCTGGTAGAGAGCCTAGAGAACAGGGATGTGGAAGGATGGGGTTCCCCATTCCCCACAGCCACCCCCACTGCTCCAGAGGAAGATGTCTTTACAACTCTTCCAGGGATCTATTATGATAATATGGCTCCACCACCCTTTCTCAGGCTGAGTCATCAGTGAAGCTAAGGCCTCCCTATAACTTTAGTGGCAATTCTCCATCCATCTCTCTCCTCTCTCTCTCTCTCTCTCTCTCTCTCTCTCTCTCTCTCTCTCTCTCTCTCTCTGAGTTATCCCACATCAAAGTTAAGAAACAAAGGTTCTAAGAGGACTCAACTGGCCAGTTAGTCCAAACATCTCAGTACAGACGAGAAAAGAAAACATCAGGAATAAGATGGGTTTTCCCAGTGCAGCTAGGGACTCATGGTGGAGCTAGGGAGAGAATCCTGGGGTATCAATTTCCTTTATGTGGAGTCATTATTTCATTTTTCCTCCTCATTTTCCCCACATCCACCATCTCCTCTGTTTTTCTACCCTTTGTCCATGAAAAAAAAAAAGACCCTGGTCCATATTTTCTTATTTTGAGATTTCTGGTGGCCAGGAAGAAAGCTTACGTCTGGGCCCCATTCTAAGGAAGGCTTTGTAAGTCTATGGCCCTGCTGTGGACAGAACAAGACACACAGGACAGGCATTTCCCAAAGGTGTTCACAGCTGGAGCGTAGCCTTCGGCTCTGAGCTGTGCAGGAAGTCCAACCTCTTCTTCAGACACAGCTGGATTTGAATTTCCTAGCTGCACTGTGAGTCTCTTCGTATAGGTGTCTTATGAATGCAAGGAGGAGAATGGTTCCCTGGTTCCCCTAGCTTTTTGAAAGTTAGAATTAACATGTCACTCATGGAATATGCTGAAGACTCTGTAGCTAGGAGCGGCTATGATCTTTCATCATGAGCTCAGATAGCAGAGGACAATTACACATGTTTCTCTTGCACTTGAGATTCCAGGGCAGAGCCTCATGGGGGGAATCCCTATTGAAGGGCTTGTCTCCCGAGAGGCTGGCAGTACCTGGTCCCACATCGTGGCATTGTGAAGAGGACGGGTACAGCATTTTGGATTGAGGCACCAGAAAGATGTATAGTTCTCTGCTTAAAAGGACAAGGAAAATGGGACTCTAGACAAAAGAGAATTGTGTGTAGGGTCCAGAGGGAATCCCTTGCAACTGAAGTCTCTGTAGGCAGGTAGATTCACATCTATCACCACGGACCAGGGAAGGGCTGGCGGGCTCTGACTCCTCTATGAACAACTGGGAAACTGCTCATGGCCAGATCAGCAGCTCCTGAATATTAGTCACTTCCTACACCGTCTGGAGCTTTGCTCTCTCCAGTCTTTCCCTGCACTGCTGCAGCTGCAGTTCCATCTAGTCTTTGATTCTTTATGCTGTTCATCAAATTGCCTTAGTGTTTCCCAATTTCATGTCACCCCACCCATTGATATTCATGAAATCAAGACTTGGATGTGTTTTCTACATAGAACTACATATATAGGCATCTCTGTATGTGTGCATATATCTTTTTTTTTCATAGTATGTATTGCAATAAATATTAAAATTCAGAAACTCATACATAAGCTTTCTAAGGATGTCTTGTGTTTTTGGACCCCACAGCACTCACACGTATGTTCAGAAATACTGTCCTGGGGAAAATTTCACTCAGGTTTTTTTTTCTTTATTGTTCATTATTGTTGTTCTTTGGACCAGAATATTTACTTTGTGCCCTTTTCCATTTCAGAATGCATTGCCTGTGACTTAAATGCAACCAGGAAAAAGATGCGCTAAAAATGAAGTTTTCACTTCGTCCTAGAGCCCAGCTGGCATAGGTCAGAGAAGAACCCACATGTTATTCTTCATCCTGAGGACTATTGCCTGAATGTGTAAAGTGCTCTTTATTCTCTAACAGGCTACCTGGGCTTGGCACTGGGTAAGCCCAAAATGTTTGTCAAGATTCCCTTGGGGACAAAGGAAAAGTCATCTATCTAGATCAAAGGCATACTAGCTGCATTAGCAATTAGTCCCCAGAGACGGACACAGACCTTTTTAGAAAGATTTCAGTGCACAGTTTTTTAAGCCCTTTCATTGAATTCGCCTTGGGTACCACAGGTTTGGGGCTTTTTTCATGTCCTAAGCATCAGCAGAGAAAAGTGGAAAATGAGAAGCTGGAATGAGCCCTGCTGCCTGCCTTGTAGATGAACCTCAATCCAAGTCCACGCTGCCGTCCCCATCAATATTTCATGTTCCCAGAGTCATAAGAAAACACATCTGTTGCCTTCCTGCATCGTAATGTGTGGGATAGTGGAAGGATTATTACAGCACAGGTTTGAGAATTTAAAAATTCATCACCTTCTCAATTTAGAAAGCTGATATGTGGTTAGGACTTATGCAGGCTCCATGGGCCTGAAATGACCACAGGGGCCAGAGCCCTGTTCCTGAGAAGTCAGTGATGTGCTGGAAGTCCAATGCGGGGGAGAGGAAGGGAGGGGGCTAGATCTACAATCCCTAGGGCTTCAGGCGGAGCCAGGGGGGAGGTCTCAATTATCTGGCATACTGTGAGCAGAGCTTGGCTCTTCACCATGGCACCCGACAGTGGGAAACAGAGGAACTGCTCCCACGGTGGTGAGCTCAGAGCTAAGACCCAAGTTTCCAACAGGTGTACATCATCCTCCTCCAACATGATGATGCTGTTTCTGCCACAGCATGGTGATTTCCTAGGCCCAGTTCAGTCCCTCTGTGCCTGGACATGTGCAGCTGAGCTTCTAGCATGTGACCCTTGAGCCTAGGGCAGACCTGTAATAGTCCTCTTCCTCTAAAGTTCTTCCATGTCATTACTCTGGGTTGTTTTGACATCTTTCTCTCACTGCCGGACACACTTCAGAGACTTTTTTGCAACATCATCCCCATCTCCACTACCTGGGATGTCCACAGCCCTCCTTAGAATGGAGGGTCTCAGCCCCTGTTGAGGAAGAAATGGGACCTGCTGATCCCAGCAAGGGTGACCAAGAAGGTCTGATGCTTTCCAACTCTGGATGTAAAGCTCGGCAGCTGCCTACAGAAGCATGGAAGAGTTTCACCTGCAGCAACATGGTAACGTGGGAAATGAGCACAACTTCCTGTTCTGACAGATTATCTCATAACTATATCCCCCGTAGCCTGTCTTTTCTGCAGTAGTGAGTCTCAGTGGAATGAGTCCCAGGGACACAGTCACCAATCTGTGTGGCATCCTGGACATCCACTGTGGTTCACAAATACATTATTGCTGCTCCTCTGTCCTCGCCTTTCACTGCCTTTCTCATTTGCCTGTCCCCTGGCCCTGTCACTGGGCCATTAGAGATGAGCATCATTCAGAAGGACAGTTTTCCCGTGACCTGTAAACACACGGCTCAGATTCCCTCAGCGCAAGCCTGGAGGAACAGGCAGGAGTTAACATCTGCTGCAGCCAACTTTCCATGAGCATCTTTTCCACACACAGAGATAGACATTAGCAGGATGCACACTAACGGTCGCTTAAAGAATGTGACTCCTTCTAAGAAATCCTCGAGTTTTAGATTTGATATAAAACCATTAAGTTCCCACGAGCAGCATTCACTAATAATAAAGTTAAAAAAAATCTTTGTATCTTCTACTTTAACTCCAAAAATAAACTGTCAGGATGTCTGGTCCCTGAGTTCCAGATGGGTACTCTGTGTGGGCAGTGCCTACCCTTGGCTTGTTTTGGGGGGAGAGCTACAGGGGAAACTTGGAGCCATCACATCAGCAGGGAAAGAAGCCTTTCTCTAGGATGATCCTTCTAAATGGAAATGTGAATGTCACCCCCACTTAAGTTTCTCCCTTGGCTCCCTCACTGCAGGACAAAGCCCTCATCCCATTCCATTATCCGTAGCCCCTTCTTACCACCTGCCCTTTGCTTTCTGATACATTTCTTGAATGATCTTGTCTTCTGCAACATTTTGAGTCTTCCTTCTATTGAGAAAGGATTTCTTCTTTCTTATATATAGGATATAATTCTAACACATCCTTCAGGACCTATTCAAATGCCTTCTTCTAGAGAACTCTCCATGCCCTCTACCTTCCACAGCTGAGGTAACGTCCTTGCCTTTGTGCTCCATGCATAACAGTCTAGATTTTATGTTAAACGAGGTGCTCCCTGTAAAGCACGCAGGCCAGTGACCTGCACACTGTATGTGCTCAATCATTTTTTAACAGCTGTTATTACCCCATCATTCCATTTGCCACCTTATAGTTACAGTATTTGCTCACCTGCCCTAAGCACTTATTAAACCCAAAGCCTCATCCACGAATTCGTTTGAACCACTAATGGTTTGTCCAATATCTGGCACCTAGTAGGTCTCAGGTAGGATTTGCTTAACTGAAGCAGACTCAGCATTTTGAATCTCTGAGAATTACCATGGTGCCCAGTTCCTCATTATAGAGACCAATCGTGCAAACAGTGTGAAGTCTCAGACTTTGCTTTCACTCTGTTTGGTCACCACTGTCTGGTCATATTACACCCCAGGCTGGGACCCCAAAGCCACACATCTCACAAGTCAAAGGCACAGATGCAAGAAAAGTGCTTGTTCTCTCCTCTCTGTTACTGTAATCCAACTATGTGTTCCAGCCTTTCCTTAATCTGATTTGAGAAGGGCCTTAATAGCAGGGTAAAAACGGAGAATGAAGCCAGTTCCTCAAGGAGCTGCTCACTTTAATGGCAATTTCTTTGTTGTCCATTGCGACAAGTGCAGCCCCTGACTGGGACCGATTGTTGCATCTGGATACAAGCAGGAGGCTCTCCCCGAGGCTGCACGCGTTTCTTAGGGCACAAGTCAGCCCTTCGTGATTTAATTAGAGTTTTTTTCTCTCTCCACCTCTCTTGACCTTCTGCTTGATTATGTAGTGAAGTACTTCTGGAGAGCAATAATCCTGTAGGCTCGACATCAACCTTCACAGCTAGGAAAATGACAAAGCTGTCAAAATTTCTGCCTTACAACTTGCAGACGGGGTCAGTCTGGGGATGTCACTGCAGAGAAACTGAAGGGCCAGAATCCGTTAAGAGAAAAGAACGGGGAGTTAAAAAAAGAAAAAAATTAAAGGACCCAAATGATGACAATTTGGAAGCTTTAGGTTTCGGGTTAGCTGGAAACTTCTGCCTTTTCGAGTGCACCATTAACTCAGTGATTTAGTAATTTCTGTGGGAGCTGCCATCCCTTGGAATGCTATTAGTGTCAGAGTCAGGGAAAATGAGGAAGTCTTTTTTTTTTCTCTCAGAGTATGCAAACAGAAGCTTCGAAACATGTTTGCATTTGGATTGGATGATCTAAACCAACAAAGTTCAACCTTTTCACCACGAGCTGTGAGCTGGTTGACAAGACCTACTTTTTATCAGGCAGGTTCAAAGTCTACACACTGCAGAGGCTTCCTTAATAAGAGGGACTAATAAGATTATTTCCTTAAAGATCTAACCTTGGCACCCATCCTCCTACCAGAAGGTAGAGCAGATTCATTCTCTAAATTGCTTACCTTCAAAAGAGATGCTCTATCGACTGGAGCGGGGTCCCACCCGGCATGCTATGCCAGGATGCTATTAGTGGGGATTCTCATTTGGATTTGAAGTGCCTATTATTTTTAGTCTCTCTCCCCTCTTCTTTCTCAAATATATATATTTTTTTCATAACCAAAAAATGAATTCCCCAACCTGAATACCAAGATTTCATTTCAGTGGCATGAATCAGAAGCACCGATCGTTCTCCTATGCCCAAGATCTTACCCCCAAATTTCTCATCGATTCTCAGGAACTCATTTTGCCAACTATTTTTTTTTTTTTAATCAGCCAGCATAGGCACATTTCCAGCCAAGCAGGATTTAAAGTAAAGAGAGAAAAAAAATGGGGCATCTCTGTATTAAGTATATATAGAGTCGAGAAAGTCTCTATTCAGAATTTTTTTTTTCTCCCGAGCTTGTGTTTTGTTGACCCATTTGAGATCACAACACTAAATCTTCAGTTGAGTGGGGAGGTTTGGGAGAAGAAAGAGCACAGGAGAATCAAATTGAATTCCATCTACCTGCCCACCTTGGCTTTCCTACAGCATGGCTTGTGCGAGCTGGTGAAATAAGGAAGGCCATTTTCACTCACCATTCATGGGTGGAATGACATGCAGTCACTTTCAAGAAAGGTGACTTAAGCACAGGGACCATTTAAACAGGTCATTGTATTTCTCAAAGGTCCAACAGTGACTAGTGCACCGTGTTTAATTATGTCAAAGAGGCATAGAAAATAATTTCCTCTGGGAAAAAAAAAAAAACTGGAGTTGACTCTCTTATCAGGAGAGCTCAGATTGATGCTAACTATAGATATTGGTTCTTTCCAACCAGCAATGAGGAAAACGGGTCTAACTTTGTGTCCTAATATCTAGCATCCTGGAGGACACCGAGCTGACCACATTCCACCAAATCTATTATGTACATTTCTTTGCTCTTTTTAGCATTTCTGAAATAGAAATTCCTCTTGCAATTGATGGGGTTAGCGCATTTTAGGATGGATGAAATATTTTCATGAATACTTAATAAATCTTGCTTCGATAAATGACTGAATGAATAGTCCAGCTCCTCATGAGGCTCCCAATACTTAAGGGAACAAATGTATTTAGTGACAGAGAAAACTTCAAACTTTTGTATCACTGGCTGAGATTTTTTTTAATCCTGTTAAAATCAAAACAACTCAAAGTAACAAAGGCTAAAAGGCAGAAGAAGAAAAAAGACAAGGGGTTTGTATTTCTCTTCCAAAGAAGGGAGCAGCTTGGCCACACCAAGCATTTCTACCTATTTGGGAAGGTCTGTTTTAGGGCTTGCCAGTCATTTTGCAGATTAGAAAACTGAATTTTGAAGCAATGGACTCATTTCCTCAAGGCCCAAGTCACGTAAATATTAATGACAATGTTTCAAACCTGTTTCTCTGGATGAGCTTGTGAATTGCTTCTATTGAGATGGCAAGGACCATTCTTCTGCTTAGTGACTGGGCAGTGTCTGTCTATTTAGGTAAAATAGGCCATCCTAGAACCTAGCATTCAGATCAGCAGTTCCAACATCCTATGACATTAGCTTACAAATTGTTGAACACTGAAATCTCCTAAGGATCTTTAAAAAAATACAGATGCCTTTGTCCCATTCCTAGATGGTCAAACTTCATCTTTTGTTTGACCTAGGCATTAGGATTTTAAAAGCTCCTCAGGTGAATCTGATGCACTGCAATTTGGAACCCTCTGGTCTGAGGAAATGGGGCTGATAACTCATTCCTGGTGGAAGTGTGCAGAGGGGATCCCATACAGAGAATCTCCATCCACTTGCTATTATTCTGCCTCTTCTTTAAGTCACATATGACCTATTCTAAGAGGTTCGGTCTCTTTTTTAAAAACTTTCATTTATTAAGTTACCTTTACCTCATTTTCTCCCAGACTGGCTAATAATATCACATCCAATCAAAAGAGAAAATGTGGTGTTTTGTTCACTCTGTTTATTCTGTTCATGAGTTAACATGGACTTACGTCCTCATCCATGCTACTGAAACCAGCTTGACCAATGTTCACTTCTTTTGGCCAATCAGTGCCCTTTGCTGTTGGCTTCTGTGGGGGGCAAGGTGAATGACCCCATCTTAAGGCCTGGCTGGTTAGCAGGCTTCTTCTCCATATCAAAGCAACTAGTCCAGGGATGGGTCCAGGTTTTTACCAGGACATTGGGAAAGTGCTTAGTGAAAGATAATCTTTCCCAAAGTGAAGTTTGGCCTTTACTCTTATTAGCTCCTGGGAAGTGATCTGAAAGCCTTTGGAATAATAGTGTAGGGGTGCCTGAGCACAATGTGTTTGTTTACCTGGGGCCTGGGAACACACTGAACTCTCTAACCACATGATTTACGATGGGGGCCTTGGGTCCTGTCAAAACAACATGACCTCTACAGGGATGAAGGACTAAAGGTCAGTCCTACAGGTGGTCATCCATGTCTGTGTGACTAAGCCCCAAATAAAAACTCAGCCCTATATGGCTTGGGTCAGCTTTCTAGAGTGAAAAACCTCTGTGTGTTGCCATAGAGTGTTGTTATCTAGGGATGGTTAGCAGGACCCATGAAGGCACAGGGGGAGCACAATGGCAAGCCCTGGTTTTGGAACTTCCCTGGACTCTCTTTCCACAACTGATTATAATATGTATCCTTCTGCTGTGGGAAGCTATAACTGTGATGATAATAGCTTTCTGCAAGTTCTGTGAGTCATTCTGGTGAATTATTGAAACTGACAGTGATCTTGGGGACCACCAAAGGGGCAACTGGAATCAGAAGGAAGGTTGGTCTTGGAGACCCCTGAACTTTTCAGTAGAAGTCAAAAGTAAGGGTGATCTGGTGGGTATTTTTTTTTTAAGGCTCTGTCACACGAAGAATCTGCTGTTCTCTTGGACTTGATCTTCAGAGGATGTAAGCTGGCATTGGTAGTGGTCATCTTTATCACCACATAGTGAGAGACAACAGGAAGAGAAAGGCCCTAGGACATTGTTCAGGCCCCTGAAATCTAACACGCCTGAAGCTACCCCTGGACTTCTAGTTCCATGAGCAAAGGCCTTTTCTTCTTAATCTATTATTAGTTGTAATATATTATACTGCCTGATTTGAGTTCTTTCTTTAGAAAATCAATTGGAAAAACTGATACAGAAAAGAGTTTAGCATAATGACTGATACACGGTCAGGACTTTATGTTTACCTCACTAATTATTATTATTGGCATTTTGATTTTAAATATTTTCCTATTCCAAATTTCTTTTAAACTGGAGCCTTACAACCTGCCCATGATGATCCAGGTGTGCAGACCCCATTCTCCCCTCAGAGCCCAACTTCCATCCCCTGGTTCACCCAGCCACCTGCACTTGTTACCTCTGGAGTTTCAGCTACATTTGAGAGAACACTTTGGATTGTCTGTGATAAAATATGCATATTTCCTGAAACCCAAAGTATTCTCACTGAATGTAATAAGTGGAAAGTTATTTTACAGGAAATGAAAATCTAAGATTAATATTCTCCAATGCCATCTCGTCCCCTCAGGACAATTATTCACTGGTACTACAGAAAAATAAACTTGCAAAATATGGGAATTGGTTTTCTCTTCAGATTTCTAGGACAAGTGAACTCCTGAAACCTACAAAATCTGTTCCTGTATGCTCCGCCTACCATCTCACCTCATTAAAGGGACATCTGGTCCTTTACAACACAACGCTTTAAATTAGTTCATGGTGATGTGCACAAAGCAGAACAAATGAACGGGAGAAGATAGAAGATAGATTTGGAATGAATCAATCATTGAACAGTTATCGATCACCATTGATTAGTATTGTAGGAGGTAAGTTACGTCATTGCTAGCCTCTCAGAACAGTGTTCATTCATGCTATCATTCCATCAGCAAACATCTACTGAACTTGCCTCTGTGTCAGGCATGCTGATAGACGGTAGGAAATAAACTGTCTATATGGACTTACAGAGTAGCAAGTCCAGAATTTGGTTCATTCTAAGTCACAGAAAGTTTTATAAAAACATAGGAATCTGAGCTTTTACTTAGGACTATGGCATCAAACATTCCTTAGGGGTGCAGAAACCTCTTCTTAAGTGTCTCCCAGGACTGCCATGCTTAACCAAGTCTGAGACCATGGGGACTGAGGATAAAACACATCCATGGAGATGATCTAATCTGAGGTGGTGTTTCTGTATGTGGAGACTGAGTGCTGAACCGAAGCATCATTGGAGGGAGGGATCATTTCAGACAATAGCCCTCTCATATCCACCTGGCTGCTTTGCTGTGAGGACCTGTTCTGAGTTGGCTCAAGCAGTGAATCACGCTGCCTCCCCACACATTGCCACGGCCCCTGGTGCAGTTCATTCCTGGGTAGAATCAACCAAGGTGAGTCAAGCAGCGGCTTGTCCACACTGGGCTCGCCCTCTCCCTGGGCCTCAAATACCAGCGAGGTTTAAAGACAATGTCTCAAAACTTCCAAAGCCATAAACACTATTGTCTTTGACTGTTTTTTTTTTTTGTTCCCACCATTTTGGGGTGGCTCTTAAGTGGGAGTTTGGCTTACTTTTCTTCCCCAGGGCCATATATCTCCAATATTTCTTTTCTAGTAATAGTAGCCGTACTCTTGACAATCAGGCTGGCGATATTTCATGATGCATTTTTCTATGGATGTGATCAAGTATGATCTAGAAATAGGACCTAGGTAGGGGTCAGATCTCGGTTGGATCCCTGGCATTGACAATCTACTAAGACTTAGAATCATTTTTTTTGATAGAGCTGAACCTCAGTTTGCTAATCTGTATAAAGGGAAGGAGAGAGCCATGGAGGGACCTACATGAGATCATGCCTTTAAAGAGAATAAAACAAATGACATGGTTAATAAGTAGCAAAGATTATTACCACTACTATTCCAATTTCTTGACTACTAAAGGCTTAGTAATCACATACAGGGCTGGGGTTGTGGCTCAGTGATATAGCACTTGCCTAGCACATGTGAGGCACTGGGTTTAATTTGCAGCACCACATTAAATAAATAAATTAAATTAAATGAAGTTTAAAAAATAACCACAAACACTTGCGATATATACAGCCCCCCCCCCCATTCTCTGCTTCTACCTATCTCAGTGTGGAATGGCAAAGTACAGGAAACTGGGGCAGGTTTTACCAACTGGCTCCACAATTATTAAATACCATCTTTTTTTCTATTTCCTTATTCCTTTTCACACAATAGCAATATTATTTTCATAGAAGCTAGGGAAAAAATCTAAATAATTTTTAGAATCACAGATTACAAAATGTGCTTTCTTGTGTTCAAATAAAAGAACATTCCCTATAAGCCAATTTTGGAGGGGTTTTGCATGTGAATTAAGAAGAAAGTGGGCAGGCAAGAGAGAGTTTCTAACGTGATAGAGGAATTTTGAAACTGGATTTGGGGGATGAATGCACAACTGTATACACTTAACAAAGCATCATTAAACAGTATGCTTACAAGAGTGAATTTCTGGTATGTATATAGACCTCTATAAGGAGACCTGCCAGATAGAACTAGGAGAGAGTAAGAGAAAGAGAGAGAGAGAGAGAGAGAGAGAGAGAGAGAGAGAGAGAGAGAGAGAGAGAGAGAGAGAAAAGAAGAGGAGGAGGAAGAGGGGGAGGAGGACAGGAAGAAAGGAAAGAAGGGACTTCAAGGTCCAATCTCTAAATCAAAAGTTTTGATACCTCGGGTCTAAACAGTACTTCTACAAATTCTAAAGTATCAGATCTATTTCCTGGGAATGGAGAATTTGGAGTTCCAAAGGAGCCCCACAGATCTGGTGCTTTCGGACTCACAGTATGACATCAACATAGAAATCACGGTTGTCCTAGAACTAATGAAAGCTGAGAATAGGACACCCACCACTGGTTTGTTTCTGCCTCCACTGGAGACTGCAGTCTCCATGGTCACTTCTGTCAGGTGCCCTCAGACTCCCTTAGATCTCCTATTTATCAAAATCTACTCTCAAATCTGCATCTGCTCAGAGGACCAGAGAAAGCAGGTAAGGCCATTAGAGCTAAGTACAGTTAGAACGTCTGTCTTCCTAGGAGTATCTCTGAGCAGAGGGAGAGTACACACCTGGCCACAGGGAGTGGGGCAGTGGGCAATCTCCAACCCTCTGTATCTACCAATGCAAGATGACCACCTATGAGAACCAAGGCACAGGAAGCAGGTTGGATGCTCACTGTGTAGGAGGTAAAGAATCTGATAAACTCAGAAAGTGATTGGCCAATTATTTATTTGCCACATTTCCCATGCCTGAGGCTCTTCCTACTGTCTATGACATCAGGCATTTAGCTTTTTCTGCACTCCAGCCTCTGCTGGTATCTATCTGCAGTTGGCAACTGTTCCTGCAAGCCCTCATTTGACTTTCTTTGAGCATACAGGGTTAACATGCTATCCTTTCTAGTATCACGCAAGTTAATATTTGGCATCCCAGGAAATAACTGCTAGTCTCATAGTGAAAGAATGAGGGCTGACAGGTGGAACCTCGTCAGACATCATTAGTTGCACTACAATGCACCTACACTTACTCAAGCCAACACAAGTGCTTTATCACTCTGATGGGACTCAGGGAGAATCCATTTAAATCATCCGAAGTTGCAGTAGAGAAGCCTATCAGCAGCTTTAAAAACTGTGTCGATTGCCCTGTGCCTAACTGGTCCAATTGCCTGGAGCTGTAAGTAAGGTCTTGGGCGCCACTCAACAAAGCAATCTGATATGACTGAAGCAGGAAGACCCACATTTTGGTCTAAAGCTCAAATCATTTCTCTCTAAGAGAAGCACACATTTTAAGGAATTAGAGGGACTCAATGAATGTGGCCTGAGTGAATTCTTTTATATCCTAGGCCTTAGATAGGTTATTCCACATCATCCTCTCATTTAAGGCTCCTAGCATCCAAAAGGAAAGGTATTCTCACGTCTGAGAAGTGGAAGGGCCAAGCAATGTATCATACGTGTTGAGTGTGCACACACGATTAGTTCTGACCCACCCTCTGAAGATCCCAGGGCTTAACAATCACAGGTCCCATGCTTTTTGCAATGGTTTGAATGTTCATGTCCATGTTGAAACTTAATCCTTAATGCCATGTTCTTAAGAGGTGAGGCTTTAGGAGGGCTCTGCCCCAGTGGATGGACTAATGACTTTATAAAAGAGGATTTAGGCAGATGTTTACCCCTTTCACTCTTCTGCTTTTCTGCCAGATGAGGACACTGAGATTGCATCATCTACAGGGGTCACGCCTTCTCCAGACATTAAACCTGCCAATCACTTCATTTGGGACTTCTCAGCCTCTAGGCCTGTGCAAAAATCCACTACTGTTCTTAAACATTACCCAGTCTGGGATATTTTGTTATAGCAGCACAGACGGACAGAAATAATGTTACTTTTGCCTCTCCAACTTAACTGCTCTCACCCAGGCTCTCCCTATTAAGCATACCCACCTAGGACAGGCCACCGTACCCAACCGTTGTACCCTGCATGAGCCTGTTTATGACCATTCCTAAGAGACATCTCTGGTCCCCACGGACACTTGATTCTAAACTGCCCTTCTTCACTTCTACTTCCTTGGGTCTCTGGTTCTCAAATTCAATCCTGATTATTTTTGTGTCTTATCCAACACGGGACCTTATTTTTCTGCTAGTTTCCTCTCTCCATCCTGTAGCCTCCCATCGTCCACTTGCCCATTGTCTTTATCTGTTTAGAAGGTTGACATTCTCCAGTGTTAATTCCACTAGGGAATAAAACAGGTATTATTTACCTCTGAATTTTTAAGGTCCAACACCCTGTTAGATACATTTTGGACACTTAACTAACTTCTTGACCAAGAAATGAATAAAGGCTGCCCATCAGAACCAGTCAAAAGAAATAAAACAATCATAATGGTAATAATGATAAGGAATTATTCCTTTAGCAGCCAGAATCATTTCTCTACAGAATTCAAAACTGTCAAAATATTCTCAGTCCCCAGAACACTGGGACACTTTGACCTTCAGGACAGAGAATATTTTCCCTCAAATATAGGGCTTTCAAAATATAAGGGGGGGGGGAAGAATCACACAGCTGATCACATGCCTTTATTTGAAAAATAATAATAATCTGGAATTTGAGCACTGTTTTTCAAGGCAGGGACTGTGACTCGCAAGGTTTAGGACAATGGGAGATGGAAAACAGTCTAGAAATCAGTCTATTCATCCACTGGAATTACTGGGTGTCCCTTCACATTGTCTTCTAAAATTAATTTGATTCCTCAGGGAATGCATTCACTTAGGGATCAAGACAGGATCTGGGATGAAAGAAGGAGCCCTCAGATAAAGAGCGACATGGGACATAAAGACGGTAGGCGTGTCATTTCCCAGTTAGCATGGCCTTGTGGAAAACACACATGAAGACGGCAGCCCTTGGCAAACCCAAAGGGCTGCCAGTGCTCCTTAGCTGATAGCCAACCGAACTGAAACCCAGTGGAAATCAAGCAGCAGATTATGTGTGCTGTAAGACTGGAGAAGTACCACGCAGCCTAATGAGCATATTATAACTGCAGGCTCTGCTTGTTAACTGTTGAAAATATTTTCACAAGGCTTTGGGTATGGCAGGCTAATGCCAGTTATGAAACACCACAGCTGAAAGGGAACTCTGTGTACGCCTGGCTCAAGCAAGTCACCTGGATAATATCAGTGATTAGAAATGACTCAGATCGCATCTGGACTTGGGGTTCCATGACAAACCCCATTGGTTCTCTCAGAGACCAGGAGGTAAACAGCATCGTCAAGACTCAGCAAAAAGAAGGACTGTCAAGCTACTACCAGGGGCCTCACAAGCTCTCTGATCAGCTGAAGAGAGACACTCAAGAGCTGCCTTCCCAGCAACTAGCTGTGCTCCTGGGTGACATCAATGACACTTTGTAACAGCAAGTTTCTAAGGGGTGTCTTTGGGCACAGAAATACATGCACACTTTATGCAGATAAAAAGGACTTCAGTGGATGTTCCCATCAGATATATGATCCGTAAATGCAAATAGAGTATTATTCTCTCAGTGTTACAGATAAGTTTCAAGAGAGGCCAAAGGGTTGGTTGACAAGTCACTCAGCTGCTTGGTGAACACAGGCCTAGGTGAGCTGGAAAGCTGTTTCAGACTCTTATTTAAAAAAAAAACAATAATGCCGTTTTGTAGCCTATGCTGGCCTGGGCTTTTGGCATTGGGATTTATACTTATAATGGGCAGACACGTTTGATTTCTCTTTTTGGTCTGTACACAACACTGGGATTAATGAAATCCCACCTGTGGGATGCTCAATTGGGAGTACTTTCTTGTGACTTAGGATGGTTATTAAAAGGCAGATCCTGGGTCCCAGCCTGGACCCAGTGAAACACAGTGCCTGGGGGTGGGGCCCAAGGATCTGAATTTTGGTAAAGAAAAACAAAGGCGAATTCTCTCATGAGTCCTACACTCACAAACCACTGTTACCACAGATGACGTGCGACTGGGGTGGGGATGTATGTTCCCACCCCAAAGTAGTCCCTTTAGATCCTGACTCCAGGGGCGTGGAATTGTTGTTATCCTCACTCATCCCTCTGTGGTCAGGATCTGCCACAGTGGACAAGACGCTCTGCAAACACGCAGGTCGGGGAGGAGATTTGCACAAACGGCACGTATCAGCTCAGCTCAGAGTGAAGCATAAAGCAGGGGCTCGTGGTTACAGCTTTCTCCAAAAGCTATTCTTTCCTATTTTTTCTCTCAGTTTTCATTTTATCAAGTGTTATTACTTAATTTTTTTTTCTTTGCCGCAGATTCACTGCCCCCCCCAAATGCATTTATTTAAAAAGAAAATCATGTGTCACCACGAAAAATGCAAAAGCATCATTTGCCAAAGACAGAAAGCAAAGGTAAAAATGGAGACGAGGAAAGAAAGAAAGAAATAGATGCTGCATCTAGCGTCCTCTCCTCACTCTGATCTGGAACCAGCCCACCACCTTATTCTCCAGTCCAAGGCAGGCTCCCAGCTCTCACCAGGCTGGCAGGACACAGTCAAGGGCCTCAGGAAGCCTGGGGCTGGGGCAGGGTGCACTGAAGGGGCTTGGCCATGCAGGCCCGTGCAGCCCCCTGGGACTTCACAGCTTTGCCCCAGGCCCCTGGGTGCTGCCTACTCCTAACAGGGCCAAAGCCACCTCATTAGGTTCCTGGATGGCCCTGCAGAGGGAGGGACGATGGGGAAGGAGAATGTTCTTTTATTTCAGGTTTGAAGCACGTCAAGGGTAGGGTTCAGCATACTAAGTCCTTTTCTGACTGTAAAGATAAAAAGATAAAATACCTCCCTCAACCACAGTGGAGTTTAGTGTGTCTTTGACAAGCAGCATAATTAAGATCTAGCATAAACACAGAGCCTCCGAGGACAGTAAAAGCTGACTAAATGGGAATTTGTTCTGTTTGGCTTTTCTTTCCTTTATTTAGTTTTTCTGGGGAAGTTCCACTTTGAAGCAGGGCCGGCCCTAGGCGAAAGTGCAGCATCTGCGATCTCCTGGAATACTACGCCCCATCTCAGTCCCTTGGGTATTCCAGTCCCACGCCAGCCACTGCCACCCACGAAGGGCTTTCCTGGCCCCTCGTTCCCTCCTAGGCCCACTCTGGCCCATGCAGCCACCAGTGCCTGGGACTGTGCTCTCCTCTCCACTGTAGGAAGCTCCTTCCCCACTAGAGCCCCAAACATAGTCCTCACACCATACCCTCGCTCCCCACTGGGCTGATGTGAGCCAGGCAGGTGGCTGCCTGTGGTTTCTTTGTTTAACAATGGTCTGTCCAAAGCAGAAAACCCACTTCTGAATCCTTACATCATAGTCTTGGCTTTGGTGCTGCTGAGACTGCCATGGGTGGGGTGGGGTGCTGGGGTACAGAGGCACTGGTTCCCAAGGTGAGCTGCCTGGGTTTTGAATCTCAGTTGTCTCACATTTCAGCTGAATGAGCTTGAATACACTTGACCCTTCTAAACATCAATTCTCCCATCAGTGAAATGGACTGTCAGGATGAGTAAATGAAGTGAATCATGGAAAGCACTTGGCAGAGTCCCTGGGATTTAATAGTCATTCACTAAAATTTATGCTTACAGGTTGAGTAGTCTTTATCCAGAAGTGCTTTGGTTTTTTTTTTCCCCTTTCAGATTTTGGAATATTTACATATATCATGAGATCTCTTGGGGATGGTACTTAAATCTAAACACAAAATACATTTGCTTCATATATACCTTAAACACATACCCTGCAGGTAATTTTGTACATTTCAATAATTTTGAAACAGTCTTAATGTGTGATTTTCCCCTTGTGGCATCACATTGGCACTCAAAATATTTTCAGATATTTGAGCATTTAGGATCTTGGATTTTGGGATGAGTAATATTCAACCTGTATTATTATATATATTGTTAAAACCATCCCTTATTCTAGAACCATCCATCTGTTAAAATGACCCAGTTCAAGCACATACAATTCTAGTCAAGTCCTAACTTTGTTAGATGGGATCCTTGTTTCCCTTTTAAACTAATCTGAATCCCCTCAACTCCCCCCAACCCCCTCACCCTGCCCCCCCCCCACACACACACCTAGCTGTCAGTCAGCAAGAAATTTCCTTTCCTTCCCTTTTCTGACACGGTTCTCATTTTTGACACATAGCATCACTCTTGATTTCCTAGACAGTGGCCAAAAGGCAATGATCTCAAAGTCAATGCAAGAATTAATTATAACACAGGGAGCCCGCTGAACCTTCAGATGTGAGCTGACAGGTAAATAGCACCACTTGAAAGGAACATACTCAGTGTCCTCAGAGATCCTTCCATGTTAAAATGCTTCTACTTACACACGACGGAAACATGACGACTCACACTTATGCTGCTATTAGCCCCCTTGCCACAAATACCTGCAGGTGCTATCATACGAAAAATGAGCATCTATCTTCCAGTTTCAAATTAGTCCATAATGTGTAATTTCATGCAGACATTATTTCTAAACAAGAAATTCCCTAAATGCTAATTGCTTCTAAGAGCTGTTCAGTTAAAGGGGATAAATATTTCTGCTCATTAAAGGGGATGCCATTTTCTGAGCTGGAGCAAGGAAGCTCTAAGTGGGATACCATAAGGTAAAGGAGGTCTGGAATCCAGGGATCATTTGACACCTCTCACATTCTGCGGTGTCAGACTGAAGGGCGTTGGGATGAATTTGGCTCAAAACTCAGCAGATCTGACGAGCACCAGTGCATATTTCTGCATGTCAATAATTGCCAGTTCTCAACAGAGCAAAAAAAGGTCAGACAACCATCAGTGCTAGGTTAAGATTAATAACAAATAGAGATTCTATTTTCTTATTACCACTAACAACTTCTCTGCATGGTTTTCAACAGTGGATTGTGAGAAACTGGAGCGTGATTCCTGTTTGGCCCCAAGAAGGGTTAGAGTTTATGACTTTGTTGGCAAATGCCATCTTCATAGTATGAATGAGAAAAATAAAAATCCTTGGGGTGAATGTGGCTGAGGACCTCGAAAGACAGAGAGGAGAACCACAGAGATGCCACAGAAACACTTGAACATGGAAAACCCATATTAATAACCTCAATACATCTATAACTTTCATATTTGAGATACTTCAGAGAATGGATGGAAAATGTATGATTTCCATTGGGCTTTGGGCTGGTCTCATATAGAGGGAACACAAATGAACTGGGATAGATGCTTTGAAAGAAAGGAGTTACTGTATGGGGGTATAAATAGAGAGAATAACCTAGACAGGGAAACTGTAGAAGCCCTCCTAATGTATTGATAACTGGGCTAAGTGCTGCAGGATGAGGATATGAAGACAGAAAGAAGAATGAGGAGGAGTGTAATGTAAGTCCAACATGCTGAAGAGGAAGAGGCCGTAGTGATTCCAAGAAACAGAAGGTGAACCTGTGAGCTTGGAACCACGGGACATGGAGAGGACGCTGCCTGAGGAAAAAGCTGGAGAGTCAGACAAGAGTTGGATTCTGTAGCCCCTCGTAAGATTTTGATCTTTATCAGAAGAGCCATGGTTACCAAGAGCTTTTAGACAAGAAGGAAAATCATAGAACAAGCTTCTAGATGAGCTTTAGAGGACACACGGGGGACAAGAGATGCGTCAGGAAGCTTCCCCGGCTCCTCCGACACAAGAAGATGGTATTGGCTAAGACCAAACCAACCCCTGTTCTCTGTTTCTAGTTTCCAGAGGACACTGTCTCTTTTCCATGACCTTCTCCACCATCCACAGTTTTTCCTAGTCCTTTCTCCCTGGTTTCCACAGAAGACATTCTCTTTGCCCCTAAAGGTAATAAATAATACGGAATCAACAAAACCCATTCTCACCACCCACAGCTCTCCATTATCTGGCACCTTAGTCTCTATATTTTTTTTTCTGCACATTGCCTCTACTTCTCCTCAACCTTCTACTAACCTGGCTTTTGCTCCATCGCCCCAGCCGTGTACATTTCTCCTGGGAGTCACCGGTGACTGCTCTGGTTACGCCTGAAGGGCTTCCAGCCACCCTGAGGCACCCCGCTGTGTTTATGGGTTTTTCCACATTCATCTCTTTGGAAGTCTCCTCTCCCTTTGATTTTTGGAGACTTTGTCCTCTTGGCTGCTCTATCTGGTCATTCTCAGGTGCCTTCAAGACTTCTCTCCCTCCTTTGAAACTCTGTACATGGATTCCTGACAAAGAGAGTTTCTGGAGAACTGTTCTTTTCCTTGCAGAATCTAACACAAAAATGTGGATTTCTCCCTCAACTTCTCTTCTAAAAATCTACTCAGATTTTCTGGAGTCTTAAATCGTCTGGATGATAGAGCTGATTTCATGTACTATTATTATGGCGTTCTCAGAGTGCTAGGGGGATGAAAGAGCAGAAAATGTTGTCTTCCCCCAAATAGTCACCTGCAAAAGGACTTTCCAATTTGTGCCATCAGTCTTTCTTACACACCTTTTCTTCTCGTATACTTCTTCCAGTTTAACCCTTCTAAAAGGATACTTCCACGAGATTACTACTGTGCTTAAAAACAAATAAACAAGAAAACTATCTTCTTCTAGGGTGAGATTTCTCCAGCTTGGCATCCAAGTTCATCTCCAACACAGTTTGACCCTCTGCTCTACTCAGCTGTAGTTTTCAATCACCTGACCCCACTTCTGGTCAGCTTACTGAATTGCTCTGCTCAGCCTTTCCCATCCCTGATTTTCTTTTGAAAAACCACCTTTTTATTTTGGAATGATTTTAGATACGCAGAAAAATTGCAAAGATAATCCAGTGAGTTGTCATATAACCTTCACCCAATTCCCCCAAGGCTAGCTTCTTCCTTGACCGTGGAACATCTGTAATAAATGTGAAATTAACCCTGGCACATTACAAGGAACTAAGCTCTGAATTTCATCAGGCTTTTACTGTATCAGGATACAATCCAGCACTCTCTGCATTCAGCACACTTGCTTTTTCAGTTGCCACCATAGTGAACTTGACTAGATGTCCTTCCCTCACCCATTGTTCTCCCAAGTACGAAGTGCCTTGAAGCTTTTCCTTGTTCCTGGCATTCCTGGCTTCGTGTCATGGATCAAACTCCTACTTATCTTTCATGTAAAACCTTCCCCTGGGATGGTTGCATACTTATTTCCCTTTCTGTAAAACTCTCCCAGAACTTACATTTTATTCCACTAATTTGACCCTTGTTGTACATACATGTATCAGCTTGGTTACTGGAACACAGAAGAAATCAAGAGTCTTTACTGACACAGCTCCAATCTGGCCAGGAGCAAATGGGTGTTGTAAGGGACTCCTCCCCAGCAGAAATTCCCTTGACCTTCTCTAGTGGAGGAATTATTACCAGCCTGACCCTCCTAACAACCAATTCCACCCCCTCAAGCTGCTAGAACTAAAACCAACGTATTTCCCTTTAAAGTTCATCAGCAGAAGCAACAGTTTTGCAATAAACATGGGTAATTTGTCATGCCCAAAGAAAATGTTTGTTTTTCCTCAAACAAAGCTTTTATTTGGCAAACATGTGCCACTTGTAGCATTTGTGCAAAGCATGTTTGTGGAAACAGCTTCAGATTTTATCTGGTTTCTGAGTGGACCGGTGGGTGACATATCTACTGTAATATATTCTTCAATTAAATAGGTGGATAGAAATAGAATTTAAATATTCAGGAATAATAATTGTTGGGGAGAGGAGCCCTAAGCGATAGTCCTCACTGTCTATCATTTTTCTATTCTTACTTCTCAAATTTGGGGCTTATTAACATTTTTTTAATATTTCTCTCCAAGCAAGCATAAAGGTGCATACAGAAGTAAAGCTGAAGAGTGGTAGAAAGTTTCGTTATGCTGCAGTATTATCATACTTTCTACTCCAGATGGTCACCTTCACTCACTTCTTGATGATTCATAAGAATAACTACAATTTGGGGTAGTACGTTATTTACACATAGTTTTACTGAAAAGAAAGGAAGAAACAAAGAACAGTTAGAAGAGGTAGAAGTTATTAATAATAAAAAAGTATTTATTAAGCCCTTGTCATAATTTATTACATATAATTATATAATGAATATATCAATTTTCTCCCTAAATCTCAAAAATCCTCTTTACCCTTCTCACGAAGTTATTATTATTATTATGACCCGCCATTTTAGAGACGAAAAGACAGAGGTTCAGAGATGTTAACACAGTTTGCCCAAGATCATACAATAGGAGGTAGTGTAGTTGAGATTTGGACTCAGTTTTCTCCTGATTCCAAAGTTTAGCTTGCCCTATGCCACCTGGGAAGAAAAGGAAGGAATATTTGGGGCTGGGGATGAAGTTCGGTGGTAGAGTGCTTGCCTGGCTTGCATGATGCCCCAGGTTCAATTTCTAGCAATGAACACATGCAAAATGAATATTGAATTTCAGGCTAAGTTCTAAATTCTACCCAGACTTAGGCAGATCTGATGGGTGTGTGAAATTCAGCCCATGAAAGGCAAAGCATAAGCCTTTAATAAAAAGGAGAGTCTCTTTTACCCCAGTCTACTTCTAAACATGTGTTTCCCAATGTTCTCAGACAACTAGGAACAATGGGTAGGCAGAAAGAAAAGATTCTCTTGTCCTGGATGCTTTCTGTGCTACAGAGTGGGCAGAAGGAAAAAGGAGACAGACAGGGATGCTCCATCAGGGGCAGAATCCTCAGCAGAGAAAGCTCCTGCAGAAACCCTGAAAATGGTCCTGGAGTCAATAAAAGAGCTCTTCTCTTAACACTATACAGTTGACATCGATATTCTCATGTAAATGCCTGTGAACAGATTCACACCTGATGGGGGTAAAGATGACTCACCTTAAAGATAAAATGGCAGCAGAGACCCCCATGAAGATTTATACGACCTCTGGTAATGTTCCTGGGGAGCCATTATGTTCTACCACTGAAGCGCTAGCTCACAAGGAGGTCCCTAAACTTAAGGATGTGTACAGCTGCTCTTTGTGGTTCCCAAGGAGCTATTATAGTCAGTGAGGTGGACAGAACAGGTTGTCTTTATGTCTCAAGCAAGCCTGCCACGCCACACTTGAACCATCCCATCTCCTGATGCATGCTTCTGGTTGGGATGTGTTTCCAACACCTTCGGCACCTGTGCTAAGAACAGTGAAGGGCGAACAGGTCCTGCCGGTAGGCTCTGCTTCCCGGTGTGGGTTACAGCAGCATCAGCCTGGCCTTCGTCACAAAGAAAAACTGTGAATTGAGAGGAACCCACAATGAGGGCACAGGGCTGCTAGACTTGCTTCAGCAGCCTGCAAAAATTCACATGGCTGGGACACTTAGGCAGATCTGATGGTTGTGTGAAAGGTAGCCCCCTTAATTTGCTTCTCATTTGTTCACCTTTGATGGAGTTGGGGGTAAGGAATAGTCCCCTCTCACCTCTACCATGAGAAACACAGTATTTCAAGCTTGATGAAAAGTGGCAAGTGACATTCATCCTCCCTGTTTGAGGTGACAATAGGGAGAGTTGTAGAATAGGTGCCACATGACTCTGAGATACAAGAGGGTGTGGCTCAGTGGCCAGGCTGTCTTGATGTTTGCAGAGCAACTTCACTTTTAATCATGGCCCATGGAGTTCAAACTTCTTTAGATACCATGTGGGTCACACAAAACCTACAAAATGGGTCTGCTCCCTTTCATAGTAAGGAAGGGCTGAAATCAAAACTATAACTCTTTTGTTGATTCCTTGTTGTAGAATTTAGGACTTGCTGATTCAATTTGGAGTTCTGATTTTCTTTTCCCCGGGGCAGTGTGCAATCACTTTGGTCATCCATTTGGTCAATACATACGTACTATGTACTAAGTACTATGTACTAAGGATTTTCTATGTGCAAATTCGAGCACTTCACTATACATTCTATAGAATACTTATCTATTTTCATATGTAAGATAGACATGTATTACATTATATATAAATACACGCTTTTATGAAAGTGTACACATGTGCACACATAATAAAATATAGTCTCTGGTTTTAAGAGTTTGTAATGCACTAAAGGGAAATAAGCACATGCAAAAAACTGAATTATGATGGTTAAAACATCACTAGAGATCTTTTATTAAGGATATGGGCTTTGAGAGATATCATCTGAAGGTATTACAGAGACATTAGGCTCACACACTCGGGTTTACAATCCAAGGCAAACACAACCTGGGGGACACTTATTGATAGGGTACCAACACAGAGAAATAGCAACCTTCAGCAGAGGTGAGAACAGCCATGGGATTTTGAATCCTATTCTAGGGTTTAGGGTGAAAAATGAAAGGGAAAGTCTATTTTTCACTGGATTTCAAATAAGAGAGAATCTGTATAGTCACTGAATGCTGCCCTGCCGGTGATGGAGAAGCAGTGCTGGGGGTCCCCGGTGGAGATGCCCCAGCCATCCTTGTCCTTTCAGGGTGCTTGCCTGAGGGCAATATCACTGCTTGGAGACTTGGGTAGGGTCTTTGTAGGGATCGGATTCGAAGAAGTCTAGAGAAAGGAGCAACCACATGGGCCTTGGGAATTGAGGGCCTCCTCTTCCCACGACTGTCACCACGGGTTGGAAAATATCCTGCGAGTCCCAGATTCCAAAGGGTGGTGCGCGGTGACAGGCAGCTCTGGGGTGAGGGGTTATGGGAACCGCCCCTCCCCCCTCTGTTCTGAAGGGTCTAGGCACTTCAGCTTTTCCTGTGGCTACGTTTGCTTTTGGACTTATGTGAAAGCCCATTATTCCTCTCTCTATTTTGGTTCCTCTGTGTTAAAAAAATGATGTTCTGGCAGTCAGAGAAGGCAGGCGTGTGCATTTTCTAAGTAGGAATCATGCAGAGTCGAACATCACTTTACCCAAATAAAACTTTTGCTTTCAGAGATTTCATGGGCCTGTTCCTTTTTTTAGCTTAAAAAATTTTCTGGTCTGTATTAACAGTTTCTTTCACCAGCTTAGTCTCTCCCATTTTTGCCAGCTGTGGACCTGGCCAGTGTGATTTCTTTTGAGCCCTGCTTTAAACAGTCTTAGAAACAGGCTGTATTCTGCCATCAATCCAAGCAGAGAAATCGCGCTGACATGAATGGGGACTCTGTGCTGGAATCAAAGCCGGGGCATGGCTCTATCATATCATTTTTTTTTAAAGTCTGCCTTTTATTTTGTCTGTTAATAACAAAAAAAAAAATACACTCAAAGAGATGAGTGAGAAGTTAAACCAAGAAGCCAGGCAATGAGAAACCTGAATTCCTTGATGTCATTTCTTTATTTGTAAACTATAATGGGATCAAGTTCTCCTTTAAATTTTAAAGTATAAATATATGGGCAATTACAATAAAAAGACAATGTTAGGTAACACTTATTATGTGCATATTATATCTTAGGTTTTGTGCTAAGTGCTGCTTTTTTTTTTTTAATAATAACCTTCTGGAGTAGAAACTATTCTTAAAGTTCTGTTTTACTTTGCTGGTAGTAGCTGAGCCAGGATTTGAACAAAAGCATGCTGGCTGTAGGCAACATATTCTTGACTACTTCTCCAAATTGTCTTCGAGGAAGAGGTACCAGAGGATATAGCTAGATGTAAAAATACACAAATGAAAGTACATGCTAAGGTGGTTTATCAAAGTTAGTTGCCAGGAATCTAAGTGACATGATCCCCAAAGGAGGAAGGACAACCGAACCAGGAGTGCAATGATAATGATGATGATGATAAAGAACAGGACATTCCAAATGGCCAAGCAGCCTGGAGAAGGACAGACCTGTGGACCAGAAGCAGCCTTCCTGCTTGGATTGGCTCCAGCTCCTCTCCCACAAACCAAGAATGAGGTGGCCTTGGTTGTGTGGACTGGTGGGAATAGGGGTGGAAGGAAAGATGCCACTGGCCTTCCACTGATTCTGGTCTCCTACACTGGGCAGCTCTTACTTAGGAAACCTTTCTCCAGGTACAGCAATGCTACTTTTATGCTGACAACACACACACATTGGACAGAGGTCAGGAAAAGGAAAAGACGGATTTCAAAGGGTTGCAATATTTGGCCGTGGTATTCATTTTGAGACCTATCCTGATGGTCAATTTGTTTCATTATTCCTTTCTTAGTTAGTCACCAAGATGGGTATAGGATGCAGTGTTGAAAGAGACAGAAAGAGCCCCTTAAGAATCACAGATCACAACACTTTGTGGCAGGATCTAGGGCAGTAGAGCTGTGGCCGATTTGGTCAATTGGATCCACAAACATTTTGCACCCCCAACCTTCTATTATGAACAATTGTTGTCAAGATTCCATTTTCCAGCTTCTCCTGCATCTAGCAAGGGATATTTGACCACTAAAGGAAGGCAGTGATGTGTGCTACTTCTGGGTTCAGTAAGAAACAGGCTGGGTTCATTAATTAACGACCTTTGCCACAGCTGAATGGAGAGGGTGCTGATGATAAGCGAGCAGGCAGCCCCTTGAATAACACAGGAAGGCTCACTGTGGCTACAGAACAGTGGCAAGAGATAGATACACATTTTGTCCCAGGTTGGCAGGAATCTTTTTTGCTGTTATTAAAACTGGCATTGCCTTAAATAATAAGTAACTACAAGAAAGTATTGTTGAAGACCCATTCTTTGTTGAGTCTAACCACTTGGACTCTCAGAGGATCTAGATATTTCCCTTATTCCCATGATTTTGTTCAGCATTCCACTGCGGCTTGAAGACACTGTCAACAGTTACTAACACTCGTATCACAAGAAAAATTCTAAATCTGGCATCTTTTTTCTTTATGAGGTAGATTTAATTGAAGAAATATGTTTATAGATTACTGTAAACTAGTCTATGCTTCACACATTTCAAGGAATTTCATGTTTAAAAAATCCTTGGTGGTAACTCATTTGAGAAAGAGAAAAGCAACATTTCTCATGAACTAGGTACTATGCTAAGGCCTTTCATGCATCACATGGCTTCAATTTACCCTCATGAAAATCCTACAAATGATGGGAAATGGTCCCAAGGTCACATGAAGATACTCCATAGTGGCCAGGATCTGAATCTATCATCTGACATCATTACTAAGACCTGTAACTACCACATATGTGTCTTCTCAAATATAATAGTAAATAAGAACAATCCCACACAGTTCTGATCAAACAAACAAACAAAAAAGCCCTCAGACCACCCATGTACTATTAATTGCCATGATAATAAAAAATACAATATAAAATTAATAATACAGCTATCATTTTAAAAGCCATATTAGGAACAAAAAAAGAGACAACATGATTTATTGGGAAGAGCTTTCATCTGATGATAAAGGTTCTCAGGGTAATTGCAGCTCCTCCCTCTGAGGTGGGCATGTGGAGTCTCACCTGCCACTAACAACTCTTGGTTTGGGTTCAGGGTCATCTCACTCATACTTCCAGCCACATGGATCTGGAGGGCTCCATGCCCAGGGGCACAGGTGAGCACCTGTTTTCAACATGGACAAATAAGGCATGATATCCCTCTGGCCAAAGATGTCAGGGAGAGTTGTGCTATGCAGAGGCTAGGTCAAACAGGCAAGGCGACTCCATGACAGGAGAGTTGTTGGAAGTATGGTAAGATTGCTGAAAGAGAATAACTGTCTGGAGCTGCCTGGTGGGAGAAGAAGGCTCTAAGAGAAGACGAGGCATGGTAGATATCCATCTTGCTTCCAAATGGAGTCACTTGTTTAGAACAACTTTGGGCAGAAGGAAGTCAAAGATAGGAAGCTATGGATTCAGTAGGATCCTTCCATCATCTTAGTCAATATCTTTCCTTTTTTTTTGTAATGGTTAAGTTGGAGTCTGTCATTTGCAATTGAATGAGCAATGAAATCACTTAATTACTTGCTAAGTGGTTTTCAAAAAAAAAAAAAGTTAAGCACCAATGCCTTTTAAAAAATTAGTATGCAAAACTGAAAAATGTTAAGACTGACAAAAGAAGTACTTGAGACAGGGCTTGGCCTAGTGATGTACCTCTTTGTCCTCCCAGTCCCCATCTCCTTACATGGAATCTGAAGGCTTCCTGGAACATTTTTAGAACCTTGAACTGCAGATGCTCCTGCTCTGTCCCATGAAGATGACTGATTGTGCTTGTCAGACTGTGGTGTGGATAAAATAAAGCAACCCACATTGTTATATTTTAGCAAACAGGTTGGTCTTTAGCAAGTGCCTAATGATTAGCAAATGCTTAATAACTGGTATTTAGTAAGTGCTCATTAAGATATGTAAAGGAGAGAGTGGAGAACAATAACATTTCACTTTTTACCCCCTGGACAGTATGGATCCTTAATGTGTGTCTTCTGATAGCTTCAGGGGGCTGTGAGACATGGCCTTACAAACTCCAATAGCCTGAGTCCCATATGCCATGCTTCTGGGTAGAAGAGAAAGGCCCTGGATGAAGTAGGAAGAGGAAGCATGCTTATTATACATTGTTCTTGCTTACATTGTTTCCTCCCCCTCTTTCCAATAGTGTCTCAATTTTTTTTCCCATGTGGGTGGCTCTGCAGGGAGACTCCACCTCCATGCTGATCAGTCTCTTCCACAGAAATCACCCCATGTTCTACCATTGCCTGGATGGGTTATTAGCAGGGGGTCCTCAAACCTAGGCACTGGAGCATACCTTTTTATTACAGGGCATCTTTCTGAGAACAAGGCCATAACAGAAAACAAAGCCAGGAGATGGAAGAATGTGTCTTGTTGGGAACATACGAGATCCAGATCCAGACACTGTGTTAGCTAGAATTTCCCCGGTCCCTTTTCTGTGAGGCAACCAATCCCCTTCAATGTTTGCCAAAGCTGGTTGGAGCTCAGGCACTGTCATTGGCGAGAGAGAGGGTCCTGTCTTATTCTGTGAGCAGTGGCATTCCACACACACCCTTGGAACCGGAGGCATTAGAAGCTGGTTTACCAGAGCTACAAGTTAAACTTGAAACCTGGTATGTGGTAAGGGCACCAAGGACAAAAAAATGAAAAGTCGTGAAAAATTCTGGGTGTGCCACATAGTGTTAGGGGGTTTTCCCTCTCATGTTCTGAGTTTCCTCTTTTGTAAAGGAGGAATGGGATTAATTCAGGGTCCACAAATGGAAGGCTGTAGGACCAAGCTGATCCAGGAATGGACTGATGAATTTGGCAACTTCTCCCCCCAATCTATAGTCCACTTTTTCAGATGAAGTGAGCAGGCAGGTGTTACGGTGAGGTAAGGGTGGAAGTAACTTAGCATTTACTGTCCTACATCCTCTGCTGGGTACTTATAAACACTTGAGTTGGCAATCCCTTAATCAATGCTGTCTCAGGGAGCTCCAGAACCATATGCTGTATGTCTAGGACCTCTGACTTGCCTATTTCCAATGTTCATATTTGTACATATGCCACTTTATTACGGCCAGGCAGACCTGAAGAGGGACGAACCATGGGTTAGCACACCCGCCTACTTAAACTGCTTTCTGAACTCTATAAAGTTACCATCCTGGGGGTTTTTCTATTGATGAGGGGATTGTGCATACATTCAAGACATGGATGATATTGAAGCATCCCACAGGGTCTGTATCTCAGCGATCAATCCATCTGACTTCTCTACTATTTCCCCTTTTCCTGCAGGGCTGGAAATCAATTGTGTGTTAGCTACTCTCTAAGTCTGAATCCAGGGAGTCTTGGAATTGAAACGCATATCGTTTCATTAGCTGCATCAGCAAGGAAAAGAGGGGGGAGAAGGGGAGGAAGAAACTCCCCTAAAACAATTTCACCAAATGAAGTGCATGTTAACGGCTAGTTGATTTATCCTCTTGTGACTCTGAGGAATAAGAGGTGAAATAAAGAAAATCCAGTGACTGCATTAAATCGAATCATGTGTTATCTAGCTGTGAGGGTGGCAGGGTAGGAGACCAGGAGGGGAAAACTGTATGTACAGGAAATCTCTCCACATACATGCCTTGGCAGACTAAGAACTAGAGAAAAAAAGAAATTCTGTCTATTTTAAGAATTAAATATGTGAAAAATTTTCCTGTTACTGCAGATTGGCTCAAAATACCACACAGGGCTGCATTAATGAAGATTAAGTATATTTAGAGAGAATAATTCAAAAGACTTTATCAATTTGGCACTATTTCCTTCAAAATGAAAAAATCCTTAATTTCACAGGATATAGATGAATTCCCAGATTTATTGAAATAGTTTGGAGTTGAATAAATTGAGTAGGAGTCACAAATCATTTGTTGCTAGTATTTTAGATTTTCTACCTTGAATTGAAACCCAAATAACACAAATTCTCAATTTTGTGTGATGCTCCGAAGAGATACCGGTACACATTTTGATATTTCTTTCCAATGGATGACATCCCTTTTAACCTCCTTTTCACCCCTTTTTGGAACAAAAGAATTACAATGAGAAATGCAAATGCGTGAAAGCTCATATTCATGGGCTGGCTGAGAGGAAAACATGGTTTTATATATCTTTGGCACCTCAAAGTCACATAACTCCATACACTGAAAAAGGTTAAAAGCAGGTGAACACGAGACCGACCAGGAGGAGTGTACACTTCTGGGGGGCAGGAACCCTGCTCTCCTTTGGCTAACGTTTTGGTGTGTGATCCTGTTCCAGCTTCCCGGGATTTCAGTGTATGACTTCCCCAAAGAAGGAAGGGAGGATGATTTCCATAACAACATCATTCCTGCTTCAAATGATCAAACCATAAGGAGAGAAGAAGAAGAGGAGAGGGAGCAGAGGAAGCCACAAGCTTTGATGGTACCCTGCTATGAGCCAGAATCACACACATTATTCTACTTACTATATCTTACCAAAAAAACCAGAATCACACACATTATTCTACTTACTATATCTTACCAAAAAAAAAAAAAAAACCTTCAGATCATCACTATTTTTTCCCCCCACTTTATAGACACGGAAAGTAAGGTTAAGCAGTTTGTCCAAAGTCTAGAACCTCTGGTGTAGAGTTAAAATTTGAATTAGACAATGACCCTGATGCCCATGATTACAACTACTGCTGCAAATTACAATAATGCTGAATCCCTGCCCACTGTTCTTGATTGAATTAACCCCCAATGTAGTCACAAAAACCTCTGATGGGGTTATGATTACAAAGGCCATTGGCTTTGCCTCCTGGTTGACTCAGTTACTTCTAGAATCCCCCAATCTCCCCCTTAGGCACAAACATACACGGGATATGTCAGGTTAGTATTTGGGGCATAACAAACCCTAAAATTTGATAATAGCCTGGCTGAATCAACCAAGTGAATTTTTGGTAGGCCAAGGACCCTTCAGATATGGGTTGCCAGTCCTGTAATATAAGAATCACAACAGTGACTCCGAATCATGCCTCCGGCAGGTCCCCCAAGGCTAGAAGCATCTCCATAGGGTCAACACAAAGCAAGAGGTTGGGCTAATGAGTGGGGGAGCTGCCTTGGCACCTATAAGGCTGAAGAGTGGTTGCTATTTCTCTGTCTTAAGTGCATGCAGCCGTGGCATCTAACTGCTTTAACGAGTTTCCTGGGGATTGGCACTGCAGCCGTGGAGGGCTTGTTAAACCGGGGTTCAGAAGCCTTCTCTCTGAAATGTCGTACTCCGCTTCCCAGCGGTGGAATCTGCTGCCGGTGCCGCGAGGGTCTGCCCCGCGACATCCACTGGTCCTCCACCAACACGGCCCTTCCTGCCCGATACTGCCCTCAGCCTGCCTCTCGCAATATCCCCCAGACTAACTTGTGGCCCCTTCTCCTTGGACTTGGGGTGGGCTGACCCTGGCGCGCACTGATGAATACAACCATCCTGGGGGCTTGGAGGAAAACACAAAAACCAAAGAGAGGAAAAAGCCCTGTGTTCAGTGGGAGCCGATCAAAGTTTCATCTTCCATGATGAGAACAGAAACACAGATTTTGCTCAGATGCAAAAACATTGTCCTTTCACAGGCTGGGAAAACGAAGCAGCCACTCCCTTATTTTTAAGTGGCAGAAGCAGCAAGTTGGTCCAATGATTGTAAAACACCCAAGCCAAGTGGAGGCACGCGTGTGAGCATGAGAAAGCAGGAGAAAGAGAACCAGGACTCCTGGCCTGGGGACTCTTGCTGTCCTGCATAAGACTCGCCACTGAGCTGGGCCAGCAGCCCGGGGTTCACAGAGTCTGACAGCTGTTTGATTGACTCACCTACATTTGCTTTTTAATCCAAAGCAGCCTTTCCAATACGTTCACTTCTTTCTGCGAGCAGTATTTTAAGCTGAGGTGGGGAAAATGAAAAGCTACTAATTCCTTGGTGAAAAGATCAAAAAAGTACCCAACAGGCAGCTAAGGGGACTTTTTGTCTCTTTAATTGCTCTCTTTTCAGTTTGTCTGTTCCCTTGTACTTTTTTGTTTTTACATCTTTTTGCTCTAAGTGCCAAAATCCTACCTCCTTTTGCATGTAAAATAGAGCAGACTGAAGGATCCTGTGACACAGACCTGAACTTGGACAAGATCTTGGTGGACACTGAGGTATGGTGGGAGCATCCTCACTCCCCGCCTTCCCTGGGCTGCATGTGGGGCATCTTTATCAGAGGAAAGAGAGTCAGCTTGCTTGGGCCATGGGCCAAATCCTGTTTTAAAGGCCAAGTCTGATGAGCTGTATTGCTAACAGTAATTTAGAAGCCTGCTGTTAATTCTAAGAAAGCTTAGAACCAATATAGAAAACTAATCTTTTCCTATGATTTCCATAAATTCTAAGATCTTCAAGTCCTATAGCTAGAATTTAATACAATCACTAGATCACTTAAATGTATTCTTTGTATTCCCAGTGAACTAGGTCACAGTACCTCTGTTAACCTTGATCGTGACTGTAGAATCAGACGCTAGGAAGCAATGAGATGGGAGAAGAATGAACAGGGTTTCAGAAACTTATTTTTGGCCTACCTGCTTCATATTATTATTTTGGCTTTGATACCACAGTATCTGTATTAACACCTACTTAATATTTACTGTTTGGATTAACTCAGTTATATCATTTAAATGAGTGCATTTGACAAATTTGCATCTCCACTTTGTAACACAAAAGGGTTTTTTTACACAAAAATATTTTTATAATTTATTCTGTAAGTAGAAGGTAAGTGGGAAAGCAAATATAAAATATCAAAAACAAGTAAGTATGAGGGAAACAAAGTGTTTTATAAGTTCTTACCAAAATGCTATTGCCAGCCAGTTGCAATAAATATAGTCACTTCTTGGAGGTTGTGTTATATAAAGTGGCTGAGCCTAAGTCCTGGACTAAGGAATACTGAGCCACAATTCCTAGGGGATGCACCCAGATGGGTTCCTATGAGTCTCTGGTCACAACATTTCTTTGGTTGATCAATATATACCTTTGCTTTATGAGTGTTTCTGTCTAAAGACTCCTTATTTAATATGTATCGATTGCTGATTCACTAACACTGGACTCAGGGCCCAGGGCATTGTTAAATCAAGGCTGAATGAACCTTAGCCAACACAGGTGTTCTCTCGCTGTGGTACACCAGGCCTGTGTGCTTAGGATCACCAGACAACACATAAGCAATACACTCAGGGGCCTTTCTAAACAGCAAAACCACCCGCTGAAAGCACAAAAGTGTGGAAAATGTGGCACTCCATAGATCACGGAAGGACTCTTACACAGCACGAAGCTAATTCAGCAAGGCAGCTGCTATCCTGTTTGGTCTCAGCTGAGAATGTGTACATTGGGCAACTCAATTTTTTTTCTGTTCTCTGCGTGTCCATAAATGACCACAGAGTTACTTCAGGTTTTGATTTTGGTGTTAAAAGTAAATTTGATGGAATTGACAAATTTGCAAATGTGGAATCCATGAATGATGAGGGTTCACAGCAAACAAAGTAAGACCTGCTAGGATCAACCCCAGGCTTTCACTCCAACCCGGTTAAAGGAGCTGAAAGAGAAAGTGTTCCCCCTGTGTTGTTCCATGTTTCTTAAGGCCACCTGTGTGAGACACCTAGAATCGCCTGGAGTATCACCAGCAGTATCTTTCCCAGGCTTAGGGAAATCCTCTCCTAATCTCTATAAATTTAAAATATGTGACATTTACAGTGAAGCAAGTGGAACTTGACCCTGAACTTTTTGGAACACTGAAGGATGTCTCAGTGGCATATTATAAACATGATTCCTTCTTCCCTCCTCGCCTCTTCCCCTGCCCCAGCTCCACCCGCTAGTAAATGTCTATATAGTACTGTGCTGGGAAAAGAATGGAACTTGTGAGCAGCATCTGGACCCAATAACTGAAATACCCAGGTTTATAAAATGTTTCAGAAAGCCTTTCTCTCTAAGCCACATTGTTCTGGTATGTTGCCTGACCCCAACATGAAGAGGAGGGCCTTTGACCAATACATCTCCCCAAATTCAGTTTTCAAAATTTTTTTTTTCCTGGTTGAGATGTTGATGTTATTCTAAGCGTATAGGTGTCCATGACTTCAAATAGTCCTAATACTATAAAGAGTAAATAATATATCCTCATTTATTTTTAAAAGAGACTACAGTAAAGTGCCTACCCACTCTATTAAAATGCTGGACACTATGAAAGTGCATTTTGGGATCTCACAATATGTGACCTGTTCCACGGGAGTATCATCCATTCAGACCCCACCAAAACCCTCAAATTAATTCGACAGAAGTTCTTGGTTGGCAGGACAGCAATTATTTCTTCTAACATCATGTCTGCTGTTGGGTTGTTTCTTGGTTGGAAGTTGCTGAAGGCCTTCTGTCAATGGAGGCTTTTGCAATTAACAGAGGATGCTGCATATAAATGGCTCCAGCTAGCAGGCAGAATGCACTACCCCTGCCAATCAGTGTGGTGTTTAAAGGGTTGTCGGCTGAACGCTTTCCTTTTCACTTTACATTGAGGAAGGGAACTTTGTTCCTTCCACCTCATTACCACGATGATGCTCTGCACCACAAAAAAGAAGTCTAAAGAAACCCTCTGCTCTGGGTGACAGCCTGACGTGCACAGAGGCTGCTTACACCCTTAGCCAAGGGCTAGGTTGAGAGGAAGTCAGATCAGTCGGTGATAGCTGGCAAGGTACGATCGTACCGTGCTGCTGGAGGAATCCCTGTGGAATACGCGGGTTCCAGGTTGTTCCCCACACTAAAGCTTGTTCAGCCCACACGTAGGTATTGCAGCACACATGACTTTTAAAGAAAGGTATCATGAGCCTCTTTTAGGTTTTTAACCCAGATTAACTATCCCATTTTGGAGTTATTATTTTAATTCCTATTGTAGCAACCACTGTGCTATTCTGCTAATGCTGATAAATTCTGCTGTTGACTATATATACTACTGTGCTTGTTTCCCAGGAAGAAACCCACAGTGTTTTCTTTGTGAGTTTCTGTGGAAAATAGTTCTTATCAGGATTAAAGAACTATATGAAACTTAATTTTCGATTCTCTCCCACCACCACTCTTGCTGAGACCTTATTTCCTCACAACCAGATTACTGTAACAGGTACCTATTTACACTCCAGTTATGGGTTCACCTACAATCCCTGCACACACCACTCTCAGATAATCTCCTTTAAACCACGCTATGGGTATATTTGTCCTGCTCAACAGCCCATAATGGCTCCCTGTTGCCCAACACACTAGAGCTACAATACCTTTGTGGCTCTTGACAATGAGCATCATACCAGTTCTTACCCTACTCAAAACTATTTTTTTTAAACACTTCTTCACATAAACAGCTCTTGTTGGTTTCAGTAAAATCCGTGCCTACAGGATGTGAGTTTATATCTGGGCACCCGCTTCCTCACAACTTTTCAGATCTTCATTCTGGCACACCACACCTCTTTCTACTCCAGCCTACAAAGCTACTATCTTAACGGATCCCTCGCAGAAGATGTGAGCACATTTTTCTATGAAAGACTAAATAGTATGTATTTCAGCCACTGCAGCCCATGTGGTCTCTGCTGCAACTCCTCATCTGCCGCAGCAGCATGGTGGCAGCCACAACCAGTAGATAAATGAAGGGCTGGCCATGTGTCAATAAAACTTTATTAATAAAATAAGCAATGGGTCCAGTCTGGCTGATAGGCCATAGTCTGTCAGTACTGATCCTCAGCATCAAACACACACATACACCCTCTCTCAGTTCTTGACTTCTTTACATCCCCCCCGCCCCCCATGGATGATTCACAGAACTAAGCTTTGGCTCACAATTTAGAAGTTAAGCCTCTTGAAGACTTCAGAAAAATAATAGCAAAGAAGACCAGCAATGTACAAGCACTTAACAGGTCAGGCACTCTTCTGAGATCTCCCTATAACTTTCTTTGTTTTTCACAACCACCCTGGCTGTCAGTTTCTATGACTACTATCACTATTTTGCAGTTACTTGAATTGGGGTACTAGAGAGGAATCCAAGTGAACTTTCCCCAAGTCACAGAATAAAAGTCATATCATGTACGCAGCCTTGTAAGCTGCATTCACTTAGCATTATATTTAGGAAATTTCGATGAGATTCAAAGTGAGGAAGGCCAAGTGCAAAAAGGCCACCAAGACAATTTGTCATGTCACCTCTCAAACACTGTTCTGACAGCACAGTGCTTGGCATGCTGCATCATTTAATATAAAAAATTAATTAAATGAATAATTTGCTTATAAAAGTGCACTTATTCATTGTAAAGATGTTTACTATTTGAACTTTACAATGAAGTGTTTAAACAGTAAACTCTTCACAATGAGTTTATTATTGAAAGCAAATCCATCATAATATAAGATAAGCAGTAATACCACTCTGGACTATCTTTCAGTCGCTCTTTTCTCTTTCTCTGCTAATATTCATACCAAAGCTCCCATCATCAACTTTTATTTGACTGACTTGTCAGATTAGCTTGCACTGGCTGAAAACACATATCCAAACCACGCAGCTAAGAGGCTACTATTTAATAATCTTCCCCTTCCCACCTCTGGAAATTGTGTTTCTTCTCAAACCTATTTATGCCAGTTGTGCTTTAATCTAATTTCACAATTCAGTTAAATATAGCATGAACCAATAAAGTAGTATAAAAACAAAGTGCTTTCTTAAGTTCAGTGCTTAGAAAAAAATTCAATGAGTGCAAATTGCTATGAACAATGCTGTCAAATTAGGTATGGATACAACCGGGAAAATTGATGAGGAACATGTAAACATCTAGAACGATTCAGGATTCAGACTTCTTTGTAAGCCTTTTCATTTCTTGCTTTATTTTATAGATCAGAAACAGAAAATGTTGCCTAATATGAAAGGTTTAGGAAAGGAAAAAAAAACAATCTCCATATTAGAAAAGGGTTAGCCATGCCCCTTAAGACTACTGAAGTTTAAGATTAATGAGGGAAAAAACAAAACTTTTTTACATTTATGTTAAAACAGAGTATTTGGACACATATGGTTTGATTTTTATGACTCTTTGCTTTAATTTTTCAGTTGAGCTGTCAATCACTTCATTTAGTCATGTAGGATAAGAATGCTTCTCTTCTGTGTATATGTGGATTTTCTTTCTTTCCACACAATGAAAGTCATATCACGTACACAGCCTTGTAAGCTGCGTTCACTTAGCATTATATTTAGGAGATCTTCCCTATGTCATAAGTATTTTTTACAAAATATTATTGCTCCAAAATGTTTTAATTTGTAAGTGTCATACTGAACCAATCCTCTGTGTTGCACATGTAGAATTCCCCATTTTATGCTCTTGTAAATATTCATAATAATATTTATTTATTCAATAAATAGTCACTGAGTACCTACTTAGCTGTCAGTCACCACGATACAATTAATACCATTTAAACATAATTTTGTGTAGTGTTTCTTTGGATAAATTCCTAGAAATAAACCTGCTGTGTCTAAGGTAGCAGAATTTCAAACTACATACTGTCATACTGCTTTGCGGCTATGTCTGCTTCTCCCCCAGTCCCTGAGAATGGGGACTGCATTTGTTTATCTTTTATCCCTGAGCACAGAACATAGGACGTGCCCGGAGTAGGTACTCAAAAAATGTTTATTGAATCTTGAATAATGAATAGTCCTTGACTGAAGTACTTATTTACTAGAATTACCAATTTTTTTTCCTTCAACACTCTCAGTAAAGTCAATTAAAAATCACAACCGGCGTTTTTAAGAGAGGCAGGCCACTACTTTTGTCAGGAACCTTGGGAACACCCCAGAGAAACCTAATCCTGTGCTACCAGCCATTTGGTGATTTACTAATCTGCTCAAAATCCCTGGAGACTTTCCCAACTATGGTTGGAAATATTCAGGAGAGAAATTTGGTCCACTAGAGGATCACATAGCTCTTTACTTGTGATCTCATATCTGAAGACCCCTCTGCACAGCCCTGGACTATTCACTATGTGTGGTCATTCTTTAACAGATACATTGCAATGCATCACAGATACACAGTTTTAAAGATATATCTTAAAAACAATCTTGGAGCTGGGCATGGTGGCACATGCCTGTAAACCCAGTGGCTTGGGAGCCCGAGACAGGAGAATAGTAAGTTCAAAGACAGCCTCAGTAACTGCGCAGCGCTAAGCAACTCAGTGAGACCCTGTCTCTAAATAAAATACAAAATAGGGCTGGGGATATGGCTCAGTGGTTGAGTACCTTTGAGTTTAATCCCTGGTACCAAAAAAAAAAATTATAATCTTGGAGAAAATCAGGGGTATATATATTCATAGGCTTGCTGACATTTGCCAACAATGCTCCACATTCCTCCCACCAGCTATTCTGGGCATAGTACACTGGCATGGCGTATCTGAGACTCTGTGTGCCCCTTTTCATCTGACAATTTGATATAACCTTCAGTTTTCTTCTCATGAACTTGAGATTCCCAAATTCCACTTATGAAACCACATGAGGCCACGGGAAGAGGGTGGAAGCAATGTACACGTGAATGAAATGAGTGTCCATCCATTAGATATTTTGTACCTCTTCTAGAGCTGACTATAAGACTCCCCCTAATGTAGTTGTTGAGATGATAAATGCTGAGATGACCAAGAGAGCCCAGTTAGCATCTGGTTGGGTATCTCCATGTGTAGGACTCAAGAAGAATATGGACAAATTTAGGTGACCCTGGTACAAATAAGGCAACGTAAGCAATCTCCAAGGTGTGCTAACTATGACCCTGAGCACTATCAGACAGAGGTGTACGTAGCACGCTTTATCTAAGGAAGCTGTCCTCGGGATACCTCATCCTCTTGAGGCTCCCTTCCCTCCCTTCCTCTATCCCTTCCTTTCCTCCTCTCTTCCTTCCTTCCATCCATTATTGAGATGGCAATTGTTTCTGATTGGCAGCTGGAGCAGCCCTTTCTTGCAGCTATGTAAGAGCCCAGCTTTTGCTGTTGGCATGTGGGTCACCTGCTTCTTCTAGGCATGCCCTTATATTAGTTAATTTGTTAGCTTGTTTGAATCACAGTCGAGAACCCTTCAGCTTTGGTGTGCAGCAATAAATTCAACTGACAGCTGAAATTTGGAACGCTCACTTAATATTGATTCTGAATGTAATAACAAGCGACATGACCTTTTGGATGGTGTAAAATATGGCCGCCACAACATCTGTGCCACATTTCTTGCTGTTTAGTAATATGCTGTAACAGCATGGAGCTGGCATTAAAGCTAAGCTTTATTATCAAGCAGATCACTCCATCTCTCTGGCTTCATTTAAAAAAAAAATGCTTTCGGCTTCTGGAGCTGATATCGTGTCTAATACACATTGCTGTTTTTGAGACCTAATTTACCCTGCAGTAAGATACAGAAAGATATCTGATGACCAAATAGGAAGGTAGGGAAGAACAGCAAGGGCAAGAAAGGCCACCTGACACTCCAAGTTCCAAGGGACCAGAAATGGACACAATTTTCCATGACAGTAGCAAGGATACCAGGAATTCTCAATTGCATCCTTAGAAGATATCTATGAAGTTGAAGTCACTGAATGATTCCTATCTTTCTTTTTCTCACCCACCAGTCCCACCCCACCCCCCATAAAAAAAAAGAAAAAAAAAAGATGATTACCAGTGGTACTTGCCCTGATGCCTCAGCCTCACTCTAATTTAGCATTGCCCAAGGAAATCCTAAACTAATTTTGCTAGGATGGATACAGGGATGTTTGCATCTGATTTACTCTTCACTGTTTTTCTTTGAAGTCTTGGTATCTTTAAAACATTCTCCAAGTAGGCAGAACATCAATTTGTGCACTTTAAAAAATCCAATTTAAGCAGGTTAAAAATTGTCAAAATAGTCTAACCATATTTCTCCAACAGAATTTCCAACCATAGAGCACACACAAAAAAATGCTAACTTGAAAGCATTCTATCATTTCAATAAATTCCATGGCTGAGATTGGCTCTCGACCAGTGAATAGTGAGAATTTAAATCTCTTTATCACAAGAGACAGATCTTGACTCTGAAACAATATAGCATCCTTTTTTTTTTTTTTTCACTGCTATGATATTTTGACTCTGGCTGAGCCATTTCTGGAGGGTACAAGCACAAAGTTTTAAATCCTATTTCTCTGGAGGGAAGAAAAGAATTAAATCATATTTAGGAAGTTTTCTTCCCTGCAAAATAGACTCCAAAATAAAAGACCTGTCAGTAGTTTCAAAGAGGTTAAATATACAGACAACGGAGAATAATTTCATTTGTTCTTCTGGTGTAGGATACTGATTCTATGTCACATGCAAACCTGGCCGCCTTTTTTTTTTTTTTTTTTTTTTTTTTTTGCTTAAATTTGGCACAGTGGTGATCTCCAGGAAGCAGACTCTTAGTAGGACACTTTTTTGTATTAGGAACTGCAGAAAAGTGGGTCTGATACTTGGTAAGTGTTTTATTCAAAGAAAATACCAAGCCTAGTAGGTAATTGAAAAACGTCAGACTTCAAAAACCTAACACAAAATGAGAGGCATGGCCTATACCCTTTCCCCAGAGAAACCTGGGAGGACGCCTGCTGGGATAACTTCCAAAATGAACAGAGAGCCATCCTGCCTTAGAAAAAGTTAATCAAGCCATAAGTGAGATGTCCTGACAGTGAGACATTGGTCAGGAAAAAAGCTTACATGACTGATATGCTTTGGGGTAGATTTCCAAGACTGGACCAGCAGCTATTACCTGTAATCTCTGCCACTTTCCTCCATTAGATTTCAGCAATTATTAGGATTTTTTTGGATGTGTTATTAGCTCAAGGGTTATTCATGTTAGGGAAGTTCAGAAATACTGGAGGGCACTCCTTGATTCCAGGGAGCACACACTTATTTATGAAGACCAAGCTCATTATTCCTGCAGAATAACGTGGGTAAAATATGATTGGATTCCTTAATTGACAGAAGCCTATGCCAGATGGCTGAAATGCCACTTTCATTTCAGGAAGAAAGGAAGCCTTCCCAGAAAGGAGGAAGCCTGGAGTTGCAGGGGAAGATCATCCTTAATTATTAGTCTCAGGGAATGTATGGGCGCCATCATTTTTGTATAATTAGAGAGCAAATTTCACACCAAGGTGCTCAAATATGTAGTCCACCATTAATAGGAATGTACAAATGGCACTGGGTTAGAAGGCCTGGGAAGAGGACCTAGACCCAGTTAATCAAAAACATGTCAGCATTAAGATGAGTTTTTTGGCTCTGGGTTGAGAATAAATCAATCCTCAAAACTTGGCAAGCAATAATTAATTCCAGCAGTGTATCACTCATCTGGGTAGTGGCCCTCAAATAGAGATCTTATAAAATTCTCCCTGGTGAAATCAGCGAAGCCATCAGACACAACCATATGCTCAAAGCTCAGAGAGGATTGGTCACAAGACAGTTGCCTATAATTGAGATGTTAACTGCCCGATCCCACTTTAGTAACATAGGTTGAAAACCACGGGCTTGATTTAACTATTACCAGGCAAATCAGCAAACCAGAAAGTAAAACCAACCAACCAAACTAAACCCCATGCCTCTTCAGACATTTAATTCTACTCCTTTTCTTTTTGCCCTGGTACTTGACTTGTTCTCCAAGATACCAGGGTAGCTTTGTGGATAATGCCCCTGGAAGCCAACAGCGAGGATAAAATGTTGGAAGAAAAAAGTGCACAAAGGTAAACAGGCGCGAATTGGATTACTCCAACGTCCTCCGCTGAGGTAGAATTCAAACTAATCTGATTATATGAATATTATGAGTCACTAAGTATCTTTCTGCACCAATTACCAAGCTTTCACAGATAAAAGAGGGCATTTTCTTTCGTGTCAGGCTAATCTATCAAGTGATTAGCTTCAAAGCAAAAGTTGAGAGACGGAGACAGACAGACAAACAGACAGGTGACTGAAGTGGGCTTACAAAGTAGTGATGTTTTCCTTCCTCTCCTCTTTTCTACTGTTTGTATTGAAATTCATAGCATCATTTTTCTTCCTTCAATACACTGCAAATATTTCTGAGTAGAATACTATTTTGCTCTCTTTAAAGTCAGTTTTTGGGCTTTACAATGGAGCACCTGCTAAGAAAGGTTTGCTCTCCTCTGTCAGCCATGTGCTGCCCAGTGGGACCAGAAGCACTCAAATTTTAATTCGTAAACCTCCCGCTGGGACTTAGTGATCTAGGAGTTGGGCAAAGAGGATCATAGCTGTTAAGAACTTGTGTACAAGTTCACCTGTGTCCCTATTTAGTATGGCAGAATTTGGCTTGGTTTCTTTTTGATGCAAAGCTAACTAAAGGCCGATTTATGGGACAGGCGCTATAGAAAGACCCCATGGGAACCGGACACAAATGTTGGTGATGCATCTTAGCGAGGGAGCGCACGATGGTGCTTACAAGCTCAAGTTCTGGTTTAAATTCCACATCTGCCATTTCTAGATGAAGGATGATATCACTTTACCACTTTAAGCTCGTGTTGACTGAAACATTGGGAAGATATTACAATAGTACCTAGAGTTGTAGTAGGGTTAGTAGAAGATGACAAGAGGTAGCATGGCCTAAGTGGGCTGGCTCTTATTGAAGGATATGGAAAATGACAACCTCCAGGACAGGGAAATGACAACCCCCCAAAACTATCAGAGGAAGAAGGAGGAAGAAGGCACCATTAATCCTCTCCCAGTAAATCCTCCAGGTAACACTGGGCCCCAAGGGAAAGAAAGCAAACTTTCCTCTCTTCTCAGGCTCATCGCCTGCATCCCCACCAAAAGCAAATATTCATCTCTTCCCAACAGTAATGGGCCCTGTAGGGAAGAGATGGATACTAAAATGCTGGGCCCTAGATTTTTACCCTTTCCAATTGCCAATAAGTCCTGGAAAGAGAAAAGCAAATGGTGAAGCTCTAGGTAAGCAGCGAATAAAGAATTCTGAGCTTTTCATAGTGACAGTGAGTTTTGGACTTCCTACAACTTTTTTCCTGATTGCTGAAACCGACATACTCTGCCTCAGTGTCCAATGATTAATTCACCCTCCTAGTAAACTATACAACTCAGACTCTTTTTGTAACTGGGGGCCATTATTAATTGACTGACTCCACTGTGGAATGAAAAAAAGCTTGCTGATCTGTTTGAGATCTGCTTCTGTCCTGGTGATTTGTGTTTTCAGAATGGTGCTGGAACCATGTTTGTTATTTTTGCTCATACTTATCACTTCTCCAGCTTCACCTAGGACCTAGGTTTCCCTGGCTCCTACTATCCTGATCTCTCAGCTCCTCCCCCGGCCATATTCCCACCAGCCACAGAGCCATACCTACCTTGCTTCCTTTCCTTGAAAAGCTCATTCCTAGTCACTAAACCTTCAGTGTTTTTCCCAACTGACTCCTATGACAATATCCTAGCCCCAATCCCTAGAATGGAGGCTGGGGCTGTGCCCACACCTTTGGTTGTAATTCTTTCCCTAGTCACTGGCGGAAATTTCACCACCTAGTAAGGACTCAACAAGTGTTAGTTGTTATCAGGATTCAGTGCTTTAGGTCCTTGGAACAGAGATTAGGAAATTCATCTCTAGCCTATGGGATCACCAGGCAGTGGGAAGGCAGGAAAAGGCATGGTTTTGATGGCTTTGAATTTTCCTTGTAGACATGATTGCAATTAAATTGTGACTCTAATGAGCAACACTCTGTGTTTGCTTAAAAAAATAATAATAAAACACAATCCAGCAAATTCCAGCTGAAGACCTATACTGAGCTATAATCACTCCTCCAGGCATCTTGGGTTTACTGACTATTGTCTTCAAAACCATCCTCAATGGGCATCCTCCTTGTATTCATAGGCAATAGCTCAGGTATTAGTATTCAAGTTTGATCACCTCTCTGCAAATCCAGTGGCTAAATACATATTTTAATTGAGCCCAAGAGTGTTGACTTGCAGACACAGTATAGAAAAAAAATCACTAGAAAAATGGCAAGTGGAAGCAGCCTTTTACCTTTGAATGGAATATGACACAAAACATCAATAACAATTTTCTATGGGGGAAACGCCTGTAGCAGGAATAACCTGTTTAGGTTTTTAAGAGGTAACTTGACAAAAAAATCAGTGCTTCTTATTCTTGAGAAAACAAAACTACCACAGCAAGCCAAGTAAGGTAACTTTAACTGGATGAAATATAATGCAAATGGTTAGCAGGGATGTTAAGTTATGGAAATTATCATTAGTCAATGAAAACACACCAATGACCAAAATGATGTTAAGGAAGGTCCCAGTGACTAAAATGGGCAACATAAGTTCACTAAGAAGTAGAATGAGTGGAATGAGCCAGGGTGTACCTTTGGAATAATATCACACTGGCTATGGACCAAGATTCCTGATCTCTGTTAGATTAGACAAGGACAACATATTGTCAAGCCCTTATCCATATATTCATTCGCAGAATGAACTCTATTTCTGTCTTTGTCCTTTTGTGTTATGTCCTTCTATATTTTCATATATAATGTCTATCTTGTAGGAATATTATTTGCAGTTCAGTGACAATAAGAACAAATGTGTGTTGAGCAGTCACTCTAAAATGACTCTTGGCAAGAGCTTCACATTTACCTGCTCACCAAATCAGCACAAGAGCCTCATGACACAGCTTTGACTACTGTCCCCATTTTACAGGATACTGAGGACCAGGGAGCCGCATAAGTCATCTATAGTGACACAGCCAGTGGCTTTGCTAGGATGCAAACTCTTGTAGCTCTGGATCCCAGCCTCTATTCTCTACCACTTCCTAACTATACCACTCCTGATGAATCAGATCATTGTGAGAATATCACAAATACATAAAATAAGAGTTTGGGGACTTTGGAGGCTCTGCAGGAAGCCCAGATGTAGCCCTTTCATGGATCATTAAGTCTTATATGCAGTGTTTGTTCATAACAAATATTTTCATAATAATCTACCATTATTTTTAAAATTCCAAGACTCCTAATGTGGGATGTCACTAAAACTCGGTGGATTTTCAATTTTTAAAAATAAACCTTACCAACCTAGGAACCTTCCAAGTGGGCTTTCCCATCGCTTATTCCTGTACCACGTAATTATCACATAAAGAACTATCTACTTATGCGGAAGCAAGAAAGAAAACAAAACGAATGGAAAACACAAACACAGGCGTGTTTGTTGTTTCATATTGAGGGTTATTTAGCTTGGATAATAAATCATTACAATGAATGTCAACACCGCACAGGGGAGAGGGAGCACTTACTTGCATATGCTAATGGAAGATGTGCATTACTAATGAGGAAGAGAATGAACAGCGCTAGCCACATGCTAGTTATCACTGCGAATCACAAGACAAGCGTGTTCACACTGAGCATATGACTGCTGTATGACAGTGTGGCAAATATTCACATGTCAGCAGCAGTAGCTCCCAAACTCCATCCAAGACTACTCAAGAGTTTAAAAATAAATCTCTCCTTGTCATGTACCACGACGTCAAGCTCAAACACATCTGCCAGGGAAAGGGATTTTGCCAGTCTTTACCCCTACAAGAGTGGTCTCCTGGCTTCAAGTGCATCAGGGTAACAACTCCAAAGAGGAGCAGTGTTATCCACAAACAAGTCCCATAGCTTTTCCCTCTAAAACATGTTCTTTAAGGGATGGAAGCAGCAGCTGATCTCTCTTTCATGTTGTTCTTTGTCTCCTTTCTAGAGTGGTTTAAAATCTCACCATTGTGTTGAAATACAACAATATAAAATCAACCTTTCTAATGCCTTCTAGAAAGGTGTAAAGTTCAGCAGCTTTAGGGACATTTGTGTCCCTCTGTAACATCCTCACCTTCCAACTCCAGAACTTTTTCATCTTGTGAAACAAGAACGCCATACCAGGAAACACTAACCTCCCTTATCCGCTTCTCTCCAGTTCTTGGCAAACACCATCCCATTTTCTGTTTCAATGAATTTGCCTGCTGTGGGCACCTCAGATGAAGAGAATCACATAATATTTCACTTAGCTTAATATTGTCAAGGCTCATCCATGTGCCAGCCTGTGACAGAATTTCCTGCCTTTTCAGACTGAGCGACATCCCCTGTATGTATAAGCCACCTTTATTTGAGGAAGCAGCCATTGACAGACATTGGTTTTTTTCCTTCATTCAACATTTGTGAAGAAAGCTGCTATGAACCTAGGTGTGCAAATACCTAAGCCTCTGCTTTCAATTATTATGGTGCACACCCAGAAGTGGAATCGGATGATATGGGACTTCTAGGTAAGTTTTTGAGGAATTCTCGTACTGCTTTCTGTGGAAACAGAACCGTTATACATTACCACCAGCTAGGCACAAAGGTTTCAATTTCTCCATCTTGCCGACATTTATTATTTCTCACTTTTTTGATGAGTTGTCTTAATGGTGTGAAAATCTACTGTTTAGAGAAACACCATTCTTCCATGGCTTGTAACTGCACTTAAGGTAAAATAATCAACTCTTTAGCGCAGCTACACGGCCCTGTATGATCTGTTCTCTGTGGAAGCTATTTAATTCCATCTCATCCCACTCTATCCCCTTGTTTTGCACTAGACATGCTCACTTCCATTTAATTCTTGAAGCATGTCAAACTCTTCCCCAGTTTAGATTCTTTGCACATATTAATCTCTTCGCTGGGAAAGTTCTTTCTCCCATTATTTTCAAGCCTGGCTTGGCCTCTTATCTCAGCTTAAATACCACCTCGTCACCAGCCGATCTTGAGGTTCCCTTTACCATAATTCCAAATCTCTCATCTTTTCCTACTCTTTGCCCGCTTGGCACTTATGTAAATGTACAATGAAAATTTTCCTGCCTGTTTATTTATTTCACTGTTCCTCTCTGCATCTAGGTAGGAATTTTATGAGAGAAGAACCCAGATCTTGCTGTTCACTGTTGCAACTGTGTTTGCTTCCACCCCAGAATTAAGCAAAGTGCCTGACACACAGTAGGTTCTTGATGGATCACTTTTAAATTTATGAGTGATTTGCAGAAAAATGCAGACCTACAGACAGAGCATAGGCACAAGCTGCGCTAAGATGACGATAACCTCTCTCAGTTCTGGGAAAAGATCGGAAAGAACGGGGCCCTTGCAGATATTCATCAGCCCTGGCAACAGGCACTGTGCATCTTTGGCCTGGAAAAAAAACCCCACACATCTCAATAACAATGGGATCAATTTTGACATTAACACGAATATTACCAAAGCCCAAGAGATACATTTAAATTCACCGAGCTCTGCGGCAGATAATATAAAAGCTCTAACTTGCTCTCTAGAAACAAGAAACTTTCATTTATGGCTTCCCAGCTCTTGCTAATCCTGCCCATTAGGCCAAAATATTGCATTTTACACAGGATGCAAGATCATACAAGAGACTGATGTAATACTTAGGCACAAAACCAGCTGGCAGATTTAACACTGAAATCCCCTTTATTCAGAAGGTGCAAATCAAGCCCATGATGCCTTTTTTGACAGATTCCTGCATGTTCCTCATTATGGATAGATGAAAGAAGACAACTCCACATTCTGGGGCACAACTCTCAGCCCCTGCATTTGCATACCCAGTCATTTGTAAACGGAAAGAAACACATCCCTGCATTTGCCCAGAGGTAAATGTTTACTCAGAAAGGTGACTTGTGACATTGACAATCATGTCAGTTTTCCATCTGCATATTTTAAGGTAATGCACCCTTCCTCTAAGTGCTTTCCGTTCAGCTTCTTGGTTTCCTTCTTTCAATGAGCATAGTGACACCCAGACCTCTGGGTCTCAATTTGAATAACTTTCTGGGAGGAGTGGAAAATGCAGGGAGGCTTCTCACCAGCCCAAGGACAGGAGCTCAGGCTGCCAGAAACAGAGTACTGAGAAAGTCATCTTCTCTCCTTCCCTTCCCCACCAGGCTTCACGGGCTGAGGCCTGAAAGGCTCACCTGTGGAGGAATTCTTCTTTCTACTCTGTGGCATGCCCCTGGAGGTCTCTCTGGAACATTTGCTCAGGTAGCTGAGCGGTTCATCAGCATAGCAATTTGCCCACTCAGCCCCATCTGTCAGAGCAGAGAAGTGTGTCTGGCGGAAGGGAGACTCCCCATGGGCAGGTAGGGAAGGCACATTCATCCAGAGATCATAAATATGCATCCTGGTCCTGATCTTCTCTGCATGAGGGTGATAGACTGGAGGCAGCAAAGAGTCAATCCTCACCGACCGCCGTCTCCAAGTGCTCCTGTTCCGTCTAAGAATGTGCTCTATTTAGGTCTAAGCATGCAGGCGAATTTGGTCAGCGTGACTCAACGGACCTTCTGCAACCCAAAGACAAGAGTGGGAGCTGTCCCTGGCTTTCCGGATCACAGAGCCCACAAATATCATTCAAGAGAGGTCTCTGTCTTAAGAAGCCACTATTTGCCAGGTGGGATACGACAATGAGTAAGACAGGATCTTGCTCCTTGGAGAGCTGACAATCTAGTCAATTTAAATTAAATTGCTAAGTTAATTTAAATAGGATATAAGAAGCACTATGATGGAAAAACAGATGGTACCATGAGAGCCGGGAAAGGGAACCTTACTTAACTGTGGGTGGCATGGGGAAGAAGGGGGGGGTCACTAGAAATTTCTCAGGAGAAGTAAAATCTGGACTGAGACACAGAGAACAGAGAGCTGTTTGCAGCTTAAAATGAGAGGATAAGCAGTAGAAGATGGTCTCAGCCATCTCTCAAATTTACCTCCAATAATGGTTTTGCGTTCTTTATACCACAGCTGGAACATTGAGAATTTTCCAGCATCTTCCTGACTGCCAGATCCTATCTAGAGACGCCTATGCTAAGAAGCCAACATAAAAAGATGCAACATAGACCATTAGCAGACACAGCTCGGAAATTCTGACTCGTATTGATTGAGACACCTTCCCACGAAGAAAGCTGGGATGAGCAATATGTTGCTTGTGAGTTGTTCACTGGCTTCTTTGCCAGGCAAGAATGAGAGGGCTAAAGTTAAAAAAGAAAAGGAAAAGAAAAAAAAAAAAAAAGAAAAGCCAGAAAGAAAAGAGGGGAGGAAAAAACAAAACAAAACAGCTAATGCTCACTGTAAATTAGTGCTTGTCAAACTCAACAAGTTGGAGAGCCAGGGGAAGGCTTAATTAAAGTAAACAGACAATTTAAAGCAAGGGAGGGTTGAGCCTACATAGGAGAAAAATTCTAGGTATCAAAACAAATTCATGAAAAGTTAGAAGCACTGCCATTCATCATTTATTCAAGATATGGGTGGTAATGAACTTGACAAACTCCTCCAAAATTAGGTGTTGGCAAGATGGGTTAGCAGATGCTGGGCAGTGGAAGGCAAGGTACTAGCCAGAAGCAACTTTTCTCTCCTCTTCCTTTTCTATTCCCCACCCTGCCAGAAACATAATAAAAATACCACAATCTCCATTCAGCATTCGGTGCCTCAGTATCTCAGCTGGTTACTGTGCTTGGGGACATTTGACATTTGCTGATTGCTTGGGAGCTCGAAGCTGCAATTTCAGATTCTCAGCATAAAACATCTAACGCAAAGAACAAAATGACTTGAACTTGTGAACTGGGAAAAGCTCACTGGTAAAAAGTTGTGCTTTCTGTGGTCCTCATAGGTAAGACTATGCCCAACAGGAAGAACACAAATCAACGAACCCCCAGAAGGACTTTTCCAATGATCTTTCGAAGCATTCACTTGCTATGACTACGCCTTTCTCTAAGCAGTGAGCCTTGACTGGGCTGCCTTCAAGGAAAGAGCTGGAATGCTCTCCTGTGACTTTGAGTGCTGATGCTGGATGGCGTGTGCAGGAGGGTCACAGTCCCGGATTCTGGAATGGCTCAGCAGGGAGAAGGCAGGTCAAAGAGAAAGTGTGAGCATGGGATTTAAAAGGTGGGTCATCAATGATCAAGGAACAGAAATAATAGGAGGGGAATAAAACAAACAAAAAGCCCTCTGACAGTTCAGCTGGACTTGGGTAAGGTATTTCTTGCATGGCAGCCATTCCTTAGTGTGAGACAGCTGCTTTTAGAGGGTGAGACATAGAGATCTTGGAGCAGATCTTCTGGTAACCACTGGAGGAGGAAATCTGATTGCCTTGCAACCTCTGTGTAAACTTAATGAAGCATCTTCAGTTGGATGTTTTTAAAACTGGGTCAAAGAAAGGGGAAAAACATCCTGAATGCTGATGCTACTCTGTAACAGATTGTAGAGTTGTGGCGGGAAATGTGTAAAAACCTTTGCCTAAGCACAAGGGGATCCAGCACAGCAAGAGCCTTTCTGATGAGCAGAGATCAATATCAGGAGAATATCTAAAAATTGGCTTTTCATCCCTAACCTCACCATGGCCCATTGACAGCCAGAACGCAGCACATTGGAGCACCCACTTAGGTCACTCAGGGTCCCAGATAGGCGAAGTCCGTGGGCGAAGATGAGGAAAAGGAAGGAAGCTGCTGCTGTCTGGGAAAATGTTTGGCTGTCACTAATAGTGTGTGCTCTTTTTGATCTTTAATGCAATTTCTTCTGCCTGATAAAGAAGCTCTGATACTTACACAGATGAAAAACAGATGATTAGACATAGCTAACTCTTCTCCCACACTTGGGAGTGAGATAAGGCGACTGAAGCTAGGCAAGAAGGATCTTAATGGCTCTGAAAGAGCCGGGCATGTTCTTGGTTTACTTGTAGAAGGCTTCCGCACGGTGTCCACATGTGCATGCACGTGTGTGTGGATGTGTGAGACACTACAATTAGTCACTTTGATTCCCCTCCCAAAAGCCATCTGAAAATAAAGAACAACATGTTCCTCAGGCTGGCCCACGTCAGGTGCTCCTTCTGACTCTGCCTAATTCTTTCCAAGACAGGAGCTCGTTCCTAAGACCCACGTGGCTCATCAGTGGAAGCGCACAGATGATTCAGTTGATGAAACTTTTCCAGTTGGTATCATTGTTGGAGGTGTCCCTGCTGGCACCATCTCTGCATTCCTATCTCTGGACTAGCAGAGATATAATAATTGTTGGATGTGTCAATGGGAGGGGAAGGGAGTGGCAAGGTCAGGAGAGCTTGACAGCTGCTTGAAGCATGAAGTGAGATGCCCCCATTCCCTTGGAGGACCCTGGGATAGAGCCGGACTCTTCCCTATGTAAAGCTAGGTTAGTGCTACTGGCTGGTTTTAATTTTTGGTTTTCAACTTGTTAATAATATAAAATTAAAACACTGACTTTTTTAAAAAATCATGTTTTCAATGAAACTAGCATTTTCACGGAGTATGATTTTTTTTTTTTTTTTAGGAAGAATATGCTTACTAGCTGTCAGTATTTCTCAAAGTTGAGAAACACAGCATTGGGCTTATTGGTGGAATTTCTGAAGTGGCCTCTTTGGGACACTTATTTATTCATCCATCCTGAAAAGTGTTGGCAGAGAGTTTACCGTGGACCAGGCACCATTCTGACTTCATGGGATTTGTCAGTAAACAACACAGAGTGCATTTTCACCCTGGTAGAGTTTATGTGTCGGTGAGTGGAGGCAAACCAACAGGAACATAATAAATAATTACATAACAAGTAGAGTTAGAATCTTGTAAGTGTTATGAAAACACAAAAGCAAAAGCAAAGAAAAAAAAACAGGGTGAGGGTGATTGAGAAAGAGGGGGTGGATGGGAGAGAGGGTGATCTTTTAACAGCATAGTTATAATGAAGTGCATTTAAAACCACCCAGACGCGGAAAGGGGTCAGGCAGCAAGCGTGGAAAGGCGAATGCATTCACTCATGATCTTGGTCATTGGCAGTGCTGGACACTTGGGCCACAGAGGCTTCAGTGGGTCACTTGTTGGGGAGTGTGTGAACATTTCAGGGTGGGCAGAGCAACAGGAAGCCAGTTTCTGGATAAAACCCCCTCTCTAGATATGGCAGACACTCATTTATATCCCAGGAACTGTGTGATGGCTACCTAACTCAAGCCGCCCATCAGCTCTAGGGTTAATTACCTTCTGGGCCAATAATCAAAATGCTAATAAATGCAAAAGAGAAAACAAGGAGAAAGGAAAGGAGCGAGCGGGAGAAGACTTGGCTGCTGGCAGTTGGGTGTTAGGGCCAAAGTCTAGCCACAGAGACTATCTATCGAGCAAGGTGCATTTCCTCGTCTCTTCCCAGGTCCTGCAACAGCGTATTAAATTCTTTCCTTGTCTGACATAAAGTAATAATGTAGAGTTGTCACTGTCCTGAACAACAAAAGATGGGATGACTTAATTTCTCTTTCTTTCAGAGGTGTGTTGCAGTCTCCTATTTAATGTGAGGAGAGCAGACTCTGGACCTCACCACGATTTACTGCACCCTTGGGGAGAGAAGGGGAAAGACACGGAGGATAACATGCACTGTGAGAGATTTACTCGATGCAGGACTGGGCAACGTGTTCTACCTGAATATGTCTGTTCAGGGCTCCCTCCTCCCTATATGTACCCACAGCTAGCTGCTCTCCAGGGACAGCGTGGCTTGAGGAAGCTTGGATCACACCATGGTCAAGTAAAGTCAATTACACCTTTCTGAATATTCATCAAATATGCAAAAGAAAGAAGAAATCATCAATCTGTTTTTTTTTTCTTTTTGAGAACTCAACACTTCATTTCACAATAAAATCCTGTCTCTAGTGGAAACCTGTCAGCACATTGTAAATAGCCTTCACACCATTACCTTAGGAACATCAGCTCATGGCTTTATCTCTCAACAATAGACTTGTGGGGCAGCAGATTCCATGGCCTCCTCCCAGGTCAGGGAGCTGGGAACTGGACACCCACCCTGCTGGAAGGGAGCTGATTCACGTCTCTCCCAGGCAGATCAGATCTTCCAGGCACATCCAGGCTTGTCCATCATGGGGATGTCTACATTCCTGTCCCATCTGTCCTCACATCCCTGTGACTCACACCCCCACTCACCCACATCTCCCTACTTCTCCAGAACCATTCAGGGTTCCTGAGAAATAATGCCTCTATCCTTATAAAATTTTATGACCATGTGCAAGGCTCAGGAAAATCTGCAAATTTCTCCACCTACAGAATCACAGTCCTCCTAAATATTTCCATGTACAGAATGTGAGTTTTAACAAATGGCAAATGCTAATAAAAGCTAACGTTTATTGAACACTTAGCATGTGGAAGACACTTGTGAACACTTAATATTGAATCCTCACATATTCTTTGAGTGAACTGATATTATTTCATCTTCACAACAGCTTCATTGTTATGAAGGAGGAGACAGAGGTCAAACTTCCCAGTTAAGTAACAGGAACTGGGATTTGAACCCAAGTCTTTGAGTTTATGCTTTTAACTGCTGTGTACTCTTACTATTTCCTTTGGTAAATATTTTGTATTTATAAAATAATTGTGTATTTATATCAAACATTAATCTCTCCATAGTGAATGCAATATGGTAGAAGAGTAAGGGGGTAACAGGAAGCAGAGAACACTCAGGCTTTTTCTCTAACTGTTATTTGTCAATCAAGGTTCTACCATGAGATTGGATGGCACCCAAACTGGATGATATGAAGAGGGCTTAATAAGGGAAGCCTTTGAAGGGTTGTGATCAAGGCTGAGGGTCAGTAGAAGGGGGAATGCAATATTTCAGGGTTAACAAAAGTGAGAAGTGGTTGCTAGTGGGCAAGGGGAGTGATGAGAGAAATCCCTAAAGAAAATTCATATGAAGAGGGCTACCTGAGAATGTCTGTGCTTAAAGCACAGGGAAACAGCTAGCCCTGATACCATCAACAAAGAGCAAACTGATAAGGGGTAACCCTGACTCCCTTCATTCCCTGCCCTCATTTCTTCCTGACAGCTGATCTCTTTCCAATGAGTAAAGCCAATTGATAGCAATTGAAGACAAAGGGACCCAGGGATGCAGCCTGTGCGGCCAGCTTTCAGGGTAAAGCAGCAGTGTCTTCAAGGTTTAAGGGGAATGTGAAGGACAAACAGAAACTCTGCAGCATAGTCGCTATCATGGTAAACTGGGGCAAATCCCAACCTCCCTGGGACTCAATTTCTTCATCATTATAATGAGACAATTAGACCACATGCAATTTACACTGCCTTCCAGCTCTGACATTTTAAAGTTTTATGATTCTACCCTCCATCTATTTCCCAAGAGGTCTCCAGAATAACTTCAAAAAATAAAATATGAAAGAGAGCCCCGCAATGCAAGCTCTGGTGGTCCTTGGCATCCGTCCTGCCACCATGTGCCGTCGACCACAGGAGAGCAGAGTGTGGCCAAGGTGCGAGGGCATTTGTCCCTTCCATAAAGTGACCAGGACACTATCAGGCAGTCCAAGAAAAAACTCTTTAAGAATGTGAAAACGGCCCCCCAAAGAAATTAATGCAATGCAAAATCCTTTGCTCTCTTTTTCATGCAAAAGCAAAGACATGGGAGAAAGCACATGCAGCCCAGTATGTTTGGACAATTCAAGCCTCACAATGCATTTTCCCAAAGACATAATGTCCACTTGCTGCTGGTCACTGAATGCTGCCGTTTCGCAATGTGGCCTTGTTTGTGGTTGGGAGCAGCTGGAGTGGAGCGGGAGGAGGGAAGTCTTCTGGGGCTTATCTAGTGGGCTTTATGATGTGTTCCATGTGCTTTGGTGAGCTGTCCCAAATTCTCAAGGTTTCTTGCTGGTGGACTCTTGGGAGAACACTAAACTTGTCTGAACAGACAGAAGACATAGGCTCTCCATGAGGGACATCTGTCCTCAGTAACTTTTGGGAACATATTTGCCTAAGGCTGAGATAACTGAAGTTTGGTGATGTAAAGGACTATTGGGACTGTCGGGATTGTTGGAAGGTTGTGTGGGATTTCTCCTGACTTCTCATTTCCTTTCTATTTAAATAAGTATAAACAAAATCATACCATTATAGAATCATCCCTTCGATTTTTTGAGACTTGTGAGGGGTAATGCTAACCCCTTATTGGGTTTATTTATGATTGTATCCTTAAATGACAAGAAATCCATAGCCCCTCAGGGATCCTAAAGTTAGGGAGCAAAGTATATGTACATGCATACCTTGGTGGAAGAGGGGAAGAACACATAAATCAGAACTTCTTTTATGTCATTAACTACCTCTAGTGTGGCAAGAAAAGCAAAAAAGAAGTAGATAAAAAAAGAAAGTAAATGGTGGGGAAAAAAATACATAATAGTTCCCCCTCGTCCAGAGTTTCACTTTTTATGATTTTAATTACCAGTATGTAACCATGGTCTGAAGGTATTAAATAGAAAATTCCAGAAATAAGCAGGTCATAATTTTTAAATTGTGAGTCTTCTGAGTAGAAGGACAAAATCTTGCCATGTCCTACTCTATCTTGCCTATAATGTGAATCACCCTTTGTTCCGTGTCTCCACTGCATATGCTACCTGCTTGGCACTCAGTTGCCATATTGGTTCTCAGACTGGCTGCCATAATATCACAGTGATTTTGTTCAAGTAGCCCTTATTTTACTTATTTTAATAATGGCTCTACAATGCAAGAGTAGTGATGCTGGCAACGTACTATGGCATAGTGTTAGAACTTCTTTATTCTACCTTTAGTTCTTACTGTTAATCTCTTACTATGCCTGATTTATAAGTTAAGTTTTATCATAGGTATGTACGCAAGGGGATAAAACATGGCATACATGATGTTTGGCACTATCTACAATTCCAGGCATTCACTGGGGGTCTTTGAACATACATATCCTCTGCAGATAAGGTCCACTCTACATATGGAATGGGTTGAAATACACTTGTCTACTTTGTGGACAGGATGAGTGCCATGACTTTAGAATCCTATTTAAAAAATGGAGCTAATAACAAGAATGTATATACCCCAGAGGACTGATATAACAATCCAATGAGATCAATTAGGTAACATAAGTAAAAATACCGTGTAAACTGCCCTAAAATGCAAGGGATTATTATTAGTCCACTTAAATTGACATGACAGCAGTGTGTCATTTGAAGGCAAATGGCATACCTGAAGATTTGTCAGCACACCCAGCCACCTGCAGCAGAGGACACCAGGAGTGTCTTAAATATCTGGCTCAGCATATTAAACATCAGATACAAAGAGCAAGAATAATCCATGTTTTGGAGAAAAATCTAGTTAAGAGAATGGATCATTTCCTTGCTCTTCCTTTTGCCTATTTTTTTAAAATATCTTAACTCGGAGCTACAATAAAGGGTAAAGCCAATTACACATTTCCATTAGTGCACAGTACCACCACAAATAGGTCTCTGGGGGAATGACAAAAATATGTGACAGATGTGGACAGAGTAACTTGAAATCAAGTAATTTGGTAATAGACACAGGATGCTTGACTTAACAGATGTTTATAGTTAATAAACCTCATTTTATATCTATTTTCACAGAATATTTTTCTGCTAATATACCTGGCAGTCCTCTTGAAGGAAGCAGACAAAATTTGACAGCCTGCTAGGAATTAGAAATGACACTCGGTGAGAGGAATCCACAACTATGGTAAGAGAACTTGATGCAAAATCAAACAGTCCCACTGCCAAGACCCTGATCTTCCCCTGGACACCCACTGAAGGGTGCAAGTAAATATTCCAACTACTCTGTCTATGAAGAAAAGTCCTTTGTGAGCCGCATCGGCACGCAAGCACACACACTGTCATCCTCACCCAGGGACTCCATCACAACCTTCCCATGGAGACAACTCAGAGGTTAAGGTGACACACTGAGCCTCCATAAGAGGCAGTCTGGCTTGTGTTCAATTGTGCCAGTCACTCAACCATCAGGAGAAGGTGGCGCAGCACTGTCATGAGCTGGGAAGGCGACTCTTCTTTTGTGTCCCCCACCAACTACAAAAAAATCACCAGCAGCCCCAGTCCCGACACAGCTGAGGACCTTCTCCAGCTGAGAAGGAAAACCATAATAGGCAAGACATGCCCTGTCCCCTCCTCCCTTTCTGCTCTCTTCCCCATAGACAGGCTCAGCATGAGATTCCTGAGGAATTAGTTGCAGGAGGACGCCTCCCCCTCCCCTGCTGGCAGCCAAATGCCAGCCGCAAGTCCTGCCCATGTAATGTGTCTGACATTTCTGCATCTCTCTGGGCTAACATTGTTTGACACAGACTTTCTGAAATACCTCTTTAAAAACGTGTGTGCGTGTGTGCAGAGTTACTCTTGTTTCACGGTGTCATTGTGGATGTTTAATTTTTTATTTTTTTTAAATATTCTTTTTAGTTGCTGACACATCTCTGCTTTGGCATTTCCACTTAGGCAGAAGTAATTGGTTTCAGAAGGCTGAAAGCCCTTATTTGAAACCATGTGCACATTTCTGTTGATGGATACCATAAAATGTTCAAATATCATCTTCCCCCAAGTAAAACAAGCATTAAAATCCAGAAGGACAAGATGTGATTGACAGCATGGCAATGCTTATGTTTTAACTACCTGTTGTCAAATGGTTTTAAAGCACCTGTCTATGAAAGAGGGTCAGTTCTCCTTCCTGGTCAGCTACCTTGAGATAGATCTTATCAAGCTAGAGACTCCTCTTCCTGTACCAGGAAGCACTTCCCATTTCTCCTTGTGCTTCTTGATGTGCAAGGGGCTAATTCAGCATAGATCACTCTCAAGCCGCCACATGAGGTACAGTCTCTGATGGGGAAGAGGATAAACAGCTCTCTAGCTTGCCTGGAAGGAGAGTCTGTTGTCCCTAGAAATGGTTTCATTGGCAAGTCCCCCATCTTTCTCATGGTGGGTTTGGATACCTTCATGATGTTTTGAAAAAGGGGAGCCCCATTGTGGCTCCGAAGGTGGGTGATACCAGTAAGGCAAACAAATGAAATATTATCAAGAAATAATGAACCTCAACTCCTGATGGGGTGTGGGAGGCAAAAGGATGAGCATGCATGGAGCAGCAGAAAGGCTTCTGGGCACCAACTCAATGCCAGGGACTCAAGGGGCACCTACAGGAAGGTGCCTCCTCGCATATTATGAACCACTACAGAAGCTGCTTTATCAGACTGCACAGACTGTATCACCATTGGTGAGCTCTTCATTGGTGACACCACCTAGGAATCCAGCATCTCTCAGTGACATCCACCTTGAGGCAATTTATCAGCATGGTTAAGCCTGTGGACTCTGTAATTGAACTCCATGGGTTCAAATCCTGGCTTGGTCACGTGATAATTTTGTGCTGTTAGGCAATTGACTTAACCCTCCTATGCCTCAGTTTCTCTGTCTACCCCATAGAATGATCACAGAAGCCACCTTCAAAGGGTTGTTGTAAGGATTAGGCTAATGTAAGACCACTTGAATAAAAAAAAAAAAATCCTTAATATCCAGCCTCTTTCTGATTGCTTCTCACACGAGGGAAACCTAAGTTCTATTCTATTCTTGTCCAAGTGCTGTTGTCAAAAATTTCTTCTCTACATGGAGCCCAAATTAAATTCCCTGAAATTTCCATCAATTTACCCCTATTATATTAGGAAACTCAGAGACAGAGCACCTCTCATTTTCCCCCTTTGGTCAGTTCTTCATATCATGGGCGACAGTTGTAATGTATCCTGAAGTCATCTCAAGATCAAACCCTACCAGCATTTAGCAACTTTTTTCTTGGATGGCAGTTTTTCCTCATTTCTATCATGCTTCTTTGGATGAATTCAAAGAAGTGAGCATCCGTAAGCTGCACAGCCTCTAATGGAACAAATTTCTGGGTGTGTCTAAGAATGGAAACTATAGGAGACTATTTTGTTTGTCCAGATATGCCATTTTTCAATCACAGAAACCCCTGGACACAGTCAAAATTCATCTTTGAAGAGTGACCTTTCCCCTTGGCCCAAAATGTGTTTCTTGGATGCTTAGAGAAATAAATGAGTTCTCTCTTCTGTTTCTTCTGACATGAGTATAGGGGACACAGTCATGAGCTCTGGGTAAAGACCCATAAAATTAAATACTTGTAATACTAAAGGTGATCCTGCTGAAAAATCCAAATTACTGCCCTCTTGGCTGAAATCTGTATCTAGAACCAAGTTGGCAAAACACCTGAGTGGTTAGTCATCCTAACCACCTTTATTTATTTATTCTAATCAGTTATACATGACAGCAGAATGCTCTTTAATTCATTGTACACTAATGGAGCACAATTTTTTACTTTTCTTGTTGTACCCGAAGTAGGGTCATGCAGTTTGTACAAACATACACGTACCTAGGGTAATGATGTCCATCTCATTCCACCATGTTTCTCACCCCTAGGCCCCCTCCCACCTCCCCTTTGCCCCAATGCAAAGTTCCTCCACTCATCCCAACCCCCCCCCCTTATTATGGATTAGCATCCACTTATCAGAGAAAGCACTCAGCCTTTGGTTTTGGGGATTGGCTTACTTCACTTAGCATGATATTCGCTAACTCCATCCATTTACCTGCAAATGCCATAATTTTATTCTCTTTTATTGCTGAGTAATATTCCATTGTGTAACCACCTTACCACCTTATTTTGCCAAAGCAACTACCTCACCTTCAGTGACTTGTCCAAGCTCATTTACAGGTGGAGCAGAGAATCCAGCCAGTACAAAACCCTGGGCAAAACGTTCCTGATGCCTCCTGACATGACCACGTGAACGTTTTTCTGGCTTATAACGTTATTAGAGGGCAATCTATTTCTTTACAAAAGAGATATGCCAATATGGCTTGGGAGATTTTCCATCAGAGCACTTCAGTGTCCCTGACTGGCTGCCCCCATGAGATGCAGGGGTGTGGGTGTGGTCAGTGAGGAACGGTGAGTCCAAGGCTTACACTGGCATTCCAAGAAGGAGCTGCATTGTTAATGATCAGGGACTGTGTATTTCAAAAAGCTAGAAGATCGTGAATATTTTTACCATAAAGAAATGACAAACGTTTGAGGAGATAGCTATGTTTAACCTGATTTAAACACTGTGTAAGGTGCATATGTCTTGAAATATCACATAGTACCCTAATATCCATAATTTTAATGTTTTCGTGTTTCACCTCAAAACATGAATTTAATTTAAATAAAATGAGCTCCAAGGGCTCCCCAAAGGAGAACTCTGCGTAAGTCTTTCAGAAAGCAATTAACTCCCGATTTCTCAGGATGCGGCATCGTACCTGTTCTTCTCTAGCTGTGTGTGTGGTCTACACAGCAAATCTTCCTCTCTCACCCCCTCATGATGACTGAGGAGCAGGGAATGGGCTCATTCATATAAAATGTGTTTGTGTAGCTTAAAAAAAGAGAAAGAAAGCTACTTTTAAAGTAATTTCTTCATCTGGAAGCAGTTGAATATAAAATTAAAATATCAATGGGCTAAAAACAACACAGGAGCCTCGGCAGCTTAGCTCATGGGGTCCTGTTCAGCATACCAGAGGAGGTGTCCCTGCTCTTCACTGCTAACATGACCCTCACTCCTCTCACTGGAGTTGCTTAATTCTCATGGCACCATCAGATGTCACACATTGGTAATGCTGCATCTGTTCCTCCTCTCCCTCACTACATGGTGATCTTCTGGGGTATGAGGATGACTTATCCTGCTATTCTGAGCCATCCCTGCCCACTTGCAGGGGGACAACCTCCCATCACCTCTCCCCCTCATTGTGGCTCTTTATCCACATGGCAGAACAATGCTTTTTTTTTTTTTTTTTTTCTAAACAAACATATCTGGTCATTCTACCCCTTCTTAAAAATCCTTCATTAGCTTTGTGCTTTTCAGAGGAGGGATTCCTGGGACATGAGTCCCTGTATGGTGGCCTGTGAAGTCCTATAATTTGTGGACCCTGCCCATGTCTTACCATCTATTTCTCTCCTCTCTCTGCCCCAGAAACCCTGACCTCTCACTGTTTGGGACTTGCTTCTTCTTCCAGTCCACAAGTATTCCTGCCCCACTCCCTGCCCCTCCTGGGGTCTCTCCTTCCCTCCTTTTCACCCCTCCTAGAGTACCTCCTCCCCTACCTCGTGCCCCTCCTGGGCTCCCTTCTATTAATCAGTTCATTTCTTTGGGAAGCCTTTCCCAATAGGGTATTTGAGCCAGGTCCTCCAGATATCACTCTCTCTGGTCTTATCGTATACATTTTCTTCAAGATCTTTCCAAAGCACATTTCCTGATCCAGTGGTGGGATATGATATAACACACAAGTAGAATGTCAAATTCTAAGTTTTCAGAAAATTTCTAAACAACCATGCCACCAAAGGAGTATTCTGTCTCCCTCCTGCAAATAAAATATCTGTCCAGACACATTTATGGAGGTGGGAAGGAAAGTTATCCTAATGCTGAATCAGCCAACCACATCACTCTTACTATTAAAAAAAAAAAAAAAGCTTCAGACTGGAATGTGTACTTTAATGGCAGACTGGTTTCTTTGGTTAATGAGTTTAATATTCAAAAGGGCTCCCAGAAGACTAGCAAGAGGATCAAAGTGTAGGTGAATTGCTGCTGTGTGCTTTGGAAGTCCCAGTGGCCAGCCCTGATTAACTGCCTTTATGGTACATCAGTCACCTGGACAGGGGTCTCTGTGAGTGTACTCCACCTGGAGTGTACCCCACTTTAACCCCACTCACAACCTTAGAAGACACTGGGTCCCAAAGGAGGACCTGCAGGATGGCAGTGCATTGCCTTTGAAGAATCACTCAGTATGTTGAGTGTCAAGGAGAAAGGTAACTCTAACCTGGGGTGCCAAGGAACTTCTGAGACCCCTCCATAAACACTTAGAGGGGTGGCAACTGGAACACCCAGAGCACAAGGCTATACCACCTGGAGTAGGGGCAGGGAAGGGCAGTGGAGACACCGCATGTATTGAACACCTGTTCCTTGACACCTCTGTGCCTGTGCCATGGGCTTCACACCCTGCCTATCACTCCATCCTATGGGCTGTTTGTCTCATTCTTTCCTTCATTAAAGCCCCCAGGGAGGTCTCTAACATGCCTTACATGTTGAACCAATCCTGCAATCCACCTCTTCTGCCTTCTCTTCATGACTGAGTCTAACACACCTGGTTAAAGCACGGGGAAATTGTTATTATTTTTTCCAGTATGAGAAATATAGCTAGAAATCAAGCCAGGTCCAGATCCCATGGCCCCCCCTCCACCTCTCTCCTCTTAATAGAATGGGGTCTTCTTACCTTTGCAAGACACATGATTTAAGAGATTTGGAGTCAAAAGCAAAGATACTCACTCCAAGATATAGATTTTAAGCACCAATGCATTGTCAAATACCTACATCACTGTGCCTCTCATGACCCCCATGCTGGCCTCCCAGGTGCAGGACACATTTGGTGGACATATTTGGAATCTCCCCAAATATTCAGCCTATCACAAATAGCTCTCTCTTTCCCTTCAACTTTTATTCCCTTATGTTTACCTTATTACAGATATTTTTATATTGTCTTTTTTTTGAACCTACTAAAGTATAAGTCTTTTAAAGGAAAGAACCATGCCTTATCTAGCCTTGTAAGACTTTATTATAACATAATTATTTTTCACTTTTGCCTCAATTTTTTCACCATTATGATAAAAGTGGTGCTCAATTACTCCAACAGATATGTGATGAAGCCGGTATTATTATATTTGATTTCTTTTTTAAAAATACAGATATATACATGAAAAATATTGTTTGTATTTTAGTGGGAAAAACCCAGCAGCTTTTACAGAGCACATTTTGTACATCAAAACCTGGAATGTGTCATAGAAATTTAAGGGAATTAGAAAAGTTTTTAAATCCACACTATAAAATAGTTTAATCATCTCGGGATAAGGGAAACATTATGTTTTTCTTACTAGTAAAGAGAATTAAAGAAAAAAATCTGATACTGACTTATGGAAAAATTTCTGCTCCTGATGCCAGGCAATTTTAAGGAAAATGGGCACCTAATTCTGGAGTAGGAATTTGGGGATAGGGGACTAGCACATCTTCAAAAAAAAAAAAAAACAAATTTAATGCAATGTGGAGATTATGAGAGGTAAAACTGTAGACTTTTACTGTGGAAATTTCTCAAGGAGAAAGATCACATAACTAAAGGTTTCTGACAACTGCAAAGTAACAAGGATTAGCCCAAGAAGCTACATAAGGAGCTTGGAAGGTATTGACAGAATACCAAGAAAAGGAGCTAAAATAACATCCAGGAATAAAACAGGAGAGATACAAGCAGGAAGATACACCAATGTAGTCAAAGAAATTTTAGAACTAAGATAACCTGTTATTTCTAATTCATGAAATGATTAGGGGGGAAAAAAGTCAGGATAATGTTGATATCGAAGACCAAAACCCCAACAAGTAACAAAAATGCCAATTCAATACTTAGTTCCTTCAAATGAAAGGGAGAATACTTTTTCTTTTTTTTTCCCCTTCAAAGGGATGACATTCCTATATCCTTATGATCAAGTGACTCAGAAAAGGCTCAATCAATGTTCCTGAAATCTGGGGAAAGTAGTTACATTTCAGTTCACTATAAGCATGAGGTATTGCAGTCCAGAGGCGTATCTTTAAGGAAGTTATAGGGGAACATAAATAGATTCGTAGAATAGAAAGGGCTCTTTCAGCATAGGTTAATGGAAGATGTGTTATCACTAACTTGGGCAGGGAAAACGGAGAACTGATATACTAGGTTACCCAGCCCTGATAGGAAAATTGCCCATCTTATGGAAGATTTGCACAATATTTTCAAAAGACAACAGAGGAAGGGCTTTCCATTGACAAATGTGTCTATTTCTCTCCATCTCTCCAGTCACCTGGATATATCACCTACCCCCCCCCCACGCCCCCGTGAATTCTTCCTTCACTCATGGACACCTAGATTTCTTCCATATCTTGGCTGTAGTGAACAGTGTGGCCATAAACATGGCAGTGCACTTGTCTCTGAAATGCTGATTGTATTCCTTTGTTTTTATTTTTGTTTGGATGTGCCATTTTTTTTGTGGTTTTGTTTTTGAACAAGGCTGAGCATCAGTCATTGCCGTCTGCCCCTAGAAGACTTGTAAATGTAGATTTTCATCTGACATCCTATGTTTTTCCGTAGCAATTCTCATAATTTCAATGAGTTCTCTCTTTGTTTGAGATCTGTTTTCTGTACAAAAGTGTCAGTTTCAGGAGGGCCAAGAACTCTCTATAGCTCACTGCTAACACCTGGCACTGAACCTAGAGCTGGGTATTTAATAGATATTGACAAGATCTATGGAAGAAAAAATATAGATGAACCTCAAAGACTTTGTATCAATGGGGAAATTCCTGATGATCAAATTATCACATGAGAAACATGAAAAAAAATCAACTGCCTTAAATAATATTAATATTTCTGTGTTTCCATAGATGTCTTCTGAGTAGCTCACTAATTGTGTGAAGTCCAGGTCTATTAGCAACTCAGATCTCTCGATGTGCTACACTGGAGAAGAGGACAGGCAGTTAAGTACCAGGGAGGGAAGAGTAGTCTGGAGCTGGGTGTAGTGGTGCACGCTTGTAATCCCAAAGGTTTGGAGGCTGAGGCAGGAGGATCATGAGTTCAAAGCCAGTCTCAGCCAAAGCAAGGTGCTAAGCAACTCAGTGAGACCCTGTCTCCAAATAAAATACAAAATAGGGCAGGGGATGTGGCTCAGTGATCGATGCCCCTGAATTCAATCCCTGGCATCCCCTTCCCCCCAAAAAAGGCAAGTCTGGATATCAGCAAGGGATTTTAAACCTCCAAAGCTCTTCTGACATGCATAGTTGGTTCCATGTAGTTTAGATCAGGTGTGTGAGTCCAGTGTTCCTATCATACTGCCCTTAAGTGCCATGGCTGTTCGTCATTCATTCTTTGTGTCCTCAGTGTCCACTGGGTGCCAAGCACAAAAGCAGATAATTGATACATTTGCACTGATCTGTGTGTCAATATTAAAATTGAGTTGGAAGCGGGCGCTGCTGTAATTTAAAAGAGAAGATCTCAACATGAAATTTGGAGGCACATTCACAAACCTCCAATCCATTTAAAGTGGCCATACTGGGGACTTTAGATATGGCTGCAGGGTAGGTAGTCAGCCTTCCCTCAAGGCTTCCTGGAATTACGCCTGCATTGCTGTTAGGGACACAGCTGGATTGCCCAGTACAAGAAGCAAAGTTTTGAATTCTGGCCCCAGAGACATTTCTTTAAATGGGTTACTTCTTGGTAAGTCTTAGATTTCTCATTAAAATTCCTACCTCACCAGTTGTTGTAAATGCACTAAAAGTTATTAGCATAGTTTGGGGTACCAGAACATCTAATAAGTGGCAGTTAAGAGGTTTATTGGAAAACATGTCCATGCAAAGAAATTCATGTGAATATTCACAACTGTATAAGACCCCAAATGGGAAACAATCCAAATGTCCTTCAGCTACTGAATGGATGAAGAAAATGTGGCGTACCTGCAGCAACAGGGTACTAGTGAGCAGTAAAAAGGACTGGGAATCTATACACCAGTGGGCACCAAGGTTCGTTCCATAACTTGGCTGTTGTGAACAGTGCTGCAGTAAACATGGCGGTGCATGTGTCTCTGAAATACTGGATGTATTTGGTTTTATTTGGGGGGGGACTGGGACTGCTGGACTCTACAGTAGCTCTAGTTCCAGTTTTTGAGGTATCTCCATACTTTTTCCCATAATAGGAACAGGGGTGAAAATGAAGAGGAGGAATAACTTCTAATGTTCTAAAGCATAGTACAAAAGCTATGGTTGACAGCAATTAATTATGTACCTAAAAGTACCTAGTAGAGAGGATTTTGATTGCTCCCACCACAAAGAAACGATGGTGCCCGAGGTGAGAGATCTGCCAATTACCCTGATCTGATCGTTACACATTGTATATGTGTATTGAAATTCCACAGTGCACCTGATAAATATGTACAATTTTATGTGTCAATTAAAATACATTAATAAAAATGTAGAGGATGCTGATAAAGGCACAACTCCATAAATTTGCTAAAAAATCACATAATTGTGCACTTAAATGCATGGGTTTTATGGTATTTGAATTATAATGTACAAAACTGCTTTTTGAAAGGTCTATTAGAATGCTGACAGAAAACTCTGGAAGTAAAAAAAAAAAAAATCCCCCTGTTCTTGACATTGGGGGAAACAGGTGAAGGTCTGAGACAGAGCCATCCATGGAGGGGGGCAGGTGGGCACTGGCTTTTCTGGGTGCAGGGAGGGCAGAACCAGCATGTACTGAGGCTCTTGGGAAGTACTCTGCTGCCTCCGTGGGGTTGACTTCACATCAGCTTTAGAGAGGACAGCTTGTACAACCAATGCCCAGGGAACTCTCCTCCCTCAGGGCCAAAGAGCTGCTACCTGAACAATGGTAAAAGAGAAACTTTGGTCCAACAGCCTCCCTCTCCATTTTCCTCTTGCCAAAATTATTAACTAACAACTCGACAGCAAATTTGAGCAGAATTCGTGTGACTAGCTCTTCTGATGAGAATTTATATAGGGGGCTTGCTGGTGGTTTCTTCTGTAGAAAGTTTATTCAAAGAGAGACAGGAGATGTTGACACTGGTGCTCAGTGTCACACAGAGACAAAAGGGAACCTGGGAGACTATCCATCAGCCACAAACACACCAGTTCCAATAAAAGAGGAATAATTGACATATTAAAATCTATAGTTCCTCAGAGGATACTAAACCCATCATACTTCAAGAGAGAGAGAGAGAGAGAGAGAGAGAGAGAGAGAAAGAGAGAGAGAGAGAGAGAGAGAGAGAGAAAGCATAGTGCCCACAATACATCAATTAAAACCTGCTATCTCCCTGAAGCTGTCAGCTGCAGGAGCGGCTGCCAGGAGTCCCCCTTCTCTGAGGGCGTCTTGAAAATGAGCACCTGGGGCAGCCAGAGCTATTAATAGGTGGAAGGAAAGATATAAAATGTCACAGAGCACCTTTCCAAATAAAAACGTGTCCAGACTCCTCTAGGAGGAAAGCCAGGGAGGAAAATGGCCCAAAGTACTTAAAAAATTATTGCATTTTCCCTTTTCTGAACTGCTACTATATATTACAAGGGAGAGCCTGTCACTTCCAAGGTGTCTGGCTCCTCTTACTGCAGAGTCCCATAACTCACGCATGGCTGGGAGGGTCTTCCTGCTTCATTCATTTCACAACAGGGTCCAGAGAGGCATCCTTCCTGTTCCAACAAGGACAGTGTATAGGGAGAAGGTGTTGAGTGTCACCGAGGTATAGCAGCAAGGAAGGATGGAGATCCCCTGACACTTTTTCTCTGACTGCTCGATGCCTAGTCCACACAGGGAAGAGGAACTTGGGACTCTAAATTCATGAGAGCTTAGCAGGTGTAATCAGAAAGCATGCTTCTGGATAGATTTCAGAATAATCACCATGAATTTGTTTTTAGCATGCTGATTTCCTAATAAGCCTGGATAAACAGATTCTACCTCTGGAGAAAATAAGGTTCAGTTCTTGCTGATTTATAGAATTTAACCTTGAAATTCAAAAGCTGTGTGAGCATGGGCAAGTCATTTAGCTGCCATAGACATCAGTCCCTCCAACTAGAAGAGAGTCCTACATAAGGATTATTCAAGCAGACTTCTAGTTTTAAAATTCCTGGATTGTATCAATGAGGTAAGAATTTGGCCCCTGGAACTGACTCAAGAATGCTCTCAATGAGGGGTAAGGTCAGTCCTCACCGCTTCAGTAGAGGTGGATTAAAAGGTCTACGTTTTCTTTTTTCTTCTTCTTTATCATAGCAAGTCTATTTCCCTCTGACCAAACATTCAAGCTTAGAGTTGCTCTAATTTCACTTTATTGCTCTTTTGTCTTGTCAATAAGAACATAATAGTGTCCTTAAAGAAAATGACAGCTTTTTTCTTTCTCTTTGAGGTTCATTTCAGATAGTTTTCTTTCTTCCTAATGAGGCTGATCCATGTTTGCCGTTGGATATTGTGTTCTTTTAATGGGAAGGTATTCAAACACAGGGAAGAAAAAGAAAAGGCCGCTTGCTTTCACTTATTTGTTTTCTGCTAGCCCCTTTTGTCAGTTCACATAGTTGCCTTCAACATCATTTAAGAATCACCAGTATCTTTGCAAAGCGGTGCATGTTGAGGACAAGTGAGTTTCTGCTGGTCATTCAGAGTGGCCACGTGGCCCTCCCCCCACAGGCCCTCAATCCCCATGTTTTCCTCTGCAAACAGTAGGGGCTGAACAACTTCAAAGCTTTTTGATCAGGTTTCATGCAGGGAAACATTATGCATTAACTGGCATATTGGAACTACCACGGAGGCACCAATTATTGGACTTTTAAACTCTTGCCTCAGCTCTCGCCCGGGAAGTACACTCCTAGGTAGGTCTTGTGTGAAAGACAAAAAGTCACCAGGTGTGTGTGTGTTTAGTTTCTTTCCTTCTGTGTGAAGATGATCTCAAGGATCTGAACTGCTCAAGATATGGCAGCTTAGAATGGGGATCTCAAATTCTCCTGACCTTGATGGCCAATGCAGACGAACCAAGTCAAATCAGCAATCGTGACTCCCCTTAGCCCGTAGACTCCTTCCCTCTTATTGGGTTCCTCTTTTCTTCTTCACTCAACAGAACCCTTCCCTTAATTTCACTTGACTGAGAACTTTAATTGAGCTATGTCAGTAGCTGCTAACATGCTAGATGGGTGGACCTGTGAACTGTGGACATTGACATAGCAAGCAAGAGTGATGGTGTACAGGGCAAAAAAAAAAAAAAAAAACTTGAAAGGCAGAAAAGGCATTTTTAGAATTAACTTTGTGGCTTTAAGCTGGTGAATTCCACTTTTGCTTTTTGATACTATGGGATAAATCGTTTGTAAGATTTCATCCAAATCTAAGTTCTATGGTAGGTACGAATAAAATAGAAGGTCAAGGGGAGAGTGAAGCAACCGGGTTGCCTGGAAAAGAGGGAATTATTGGAGACACATGGAAGTGAATGGAAGTGAGATTATAAAGAGCTTCAAAAACTCAACCCAAGAAAACTTGGAGTCCAAAGGGAGGTAGTTTAGGCTCCTGACCAGGAAGGACAGTAGCCCCTTTATCTACAGTTTTGCTTTCCAAAGAGATGCCCGGATCAACTAGGACCTGAAATCATTAAAGAATAATTCCAGAAACAAATAATTCATCAGCTTTAAATGGCATGCTGTTCTGAGCGGTGTGGTGAAATCTCAAGGCACACCGCTCCTTCCTGCCTGGACTACGGGTCATCCCTTCTTTCAGAGTATCCACACTGGTGTGCACCACCTGCTCAGCAGCCTTATGACAGCCATCTCGAAGATCACATTGACCCTCATGGTGTGATGTCACATGCTGGTACTCACTGTGCTAATGTCAGGATGCCTACATTTTTTGCCTCCCTGCCCTCACTACTCAGGTCACCTCAGATGGTCACAAGAGGGGTGAGCATTCTGAGTGGGAGAGGAGAGGGAAACAGAGACAGACCACAACACAATTGCTATTAACAAAGTATATCGTTAAATGATCTTAATATTTTATTATTGCTTTCATCTTATACGATGCATACTTTATAATTTAAACTTTAACAGGTATCTATATTTGTAAAAAAAAAAAAAAAAACAACAGTCTAAATAGGGTTTGTACTATTCTTGGTTTGGGGCCTCCATTGGGGTCTTTGAACATTTCACTCAAGGTCAGGGGGAACTATTGTAGAATAATTAACTGCTTCTTAGGATACTTAGTTTAACTGTAAGATACAGTTAGGAGATAGTCTTTGGAGAAAAGCAGGTAGATATGATGAGGACTGGGACTCTGGGAGGGGCTGACCCCTCAGCCTGGGGTTCACTCATTGTTCTTCCAGCTAAGGCAGAAAAGGTGGTCCTGAACCCCACAACTGCCAGGGTCCTACGTGTTCGCAAGCTTAGCATAGTTTACGGAAATAATGGCAGCTACTGAGAAAAGGAACGGGGAAGACTTCTAACATTGGAGCTCACACTGAGCTCTTCCGATGGATGACAAGAACGCAATTCAGCCACAGGAACAGAGAAGGCAAGCAAGAGAAAACAGCAAGTGCCAAGACTCTGGGACAAGAGTCAGGGCCCATGTCTACAGGGCTGCAGGAAGATGGGTGTGGCTGCAGCCCAACAGGGAACAGGGTGTGGGGGCTGGTGAGGTCAAATATGGACATAGGGGATCACTGAGCAGGAAATGACAGATTAGGGATACATTTTCTCAGTAATAAAAATGTATGCTTGCATGCTTAATTTTATAGACAGCGATGGAACTGCTTTTTGACATCTAAGGGTAAGATACTAAAGACAGCGTGGGGTTTTTTTTTTTTTTTTTTTTCGGCTTCATAGAGAAGATGGGCCACAAATTGACCAAATGGGTGGACTGACTTGCTGAGCCAGGAGTAAGGACCATATTTCAATCCCTTCAATCTGAGGTAATAGCAGCAGCATCTGGAAGCGAGGGGAGATGCTGTGAGCAGATGGCATCGTCCCTGGGCATGTAAATCTGAGAGTCATTTGAGTAAAGGTGAGAGCTATAGCCTTTGCAAGAAGCTCAAGCTCCTTGGTGGCAAAGCTGCCACTTCTCAGAGATCACCTGCGACGGAAGAATTCAAAAGACTCAGGTTTAACCATATAGTTTCTCCACTGTTTCCTTTTGGAGCAGTGAAATGGCACTGTGGCTGTGTGTCCCTCTCTGGGTGCCTGGGTAAAGGTGGTGCTGGCATTTCAATTCCAGGGGAGGCTTCTAAAATTGAACTCACACTGAGCTCTTCTGACTGATGACAAGGACGCAATTCAGCCACAGGAACAGGGAGGGCAAGGGGGAGAAAACAGCAAGTGCCAAGACTCTGGGAGAGAGGTCAGGGCCCATGTTTGCAGGGCTGCAGGAAGATGGGTGTGGCTGGAGCCAAACAGGGGACAGGGCAGGGGGCTGGTGAAGTCAAACAGGGACATAGGGACATAGGGGATCACCAAGCAGGAAATGACAGACAGGTTAGGGATACATTTTCTCAGTAAGAAAAAAAAAATCAAGATCGTCCTGATCCTCAATCTTGCAGAATAAAGCAGAAAGCCAACTTCTGGTTGAACTATATCAGGTCCCTTGCATGGGTTGTTACACCTGGTAACTAAGGCTAAAGGGTTGTTCTTATCTTGGCAGTCTCCCAAAGGTGTTTGCACAGGTAAGATAGGAATCAAGTAGGAGATGGAATGGGAAAGGACTAAGGCAGAAGCATGGCATTGTTTCTCAACGATTGGCTGAGCTGAGGTATAAAGCCACTGGGAATAGCAATGGGAAATGCTAGCAGAAGGAGAATTGAAGTTATATAGAAAGGGAGATTGAAGGGAAGTAGAGTCAACACAATGTCAATTGACTGCACAATCCAAGAGCAGACAGGAGAAGCATTCTATCAGTCGTGGATGTGCAAGGTTTCCCCAGTTCCATTCGGTGTATTTCAAAAGCTGCTGTCTCACGCTGAAATGCAAATGGCCCTAGATTTCTGAGTTCACAATTACTTGGGCAAGACTCCGCTTTTGTGTTTCCGTAACCTGATGTGACTGGGTAAATGGAGAGAAAGCAGTAGCTGGAAAGGCGAAGACATAGATTTGGAAAGTCATTGTTGATTCAGAGAGGTGATTTCTTGGGCAAAAGGGCGGTAAATGAAAATGGGAAGAACATATGCAAATCCAAACAAAGACAGCGACAAGCCTGCTTCTGGAGCACTGTGAGCTGGCTGGCAGGCTCCTAGACCAGCGCGACTCACTGAGGAAACATTTCAGAGACCCGCATCTGCTAATTATCCTAAGGATTTTATTTTGGTAGCATCTGTAGCAAGTTCTTACACAGAGAAACAAACTACTTCCAGGAGATAACAGGGGAGGACAGGGCCACAAGTAATTAGTCAGTACACACCGCTGGAGGAGGATGCTAGGGCTGGGGGGGGGGGCAGAGAAAACGCCACAGTGCCATTTCACTGCTCAAGGTCATGTTCAGGTCAGCACTGGAAACAGGAAAGGATAGGAAAGGTTCAGGAAGCGGGGTGGAAGGTGGGGCTTTGTGAGGCTTTACACCCATGTATTCTGAGCTTCGGGGCAGGATGGTGGGGGAACCGGCAGGTCTGGGAACCTGGTTTCCACTGCTTCCTGGAATGCTGTGTTCCAGGAAATGTCCATTTTTTGTTATTATAACAAAACATCCGAGGCATCTTAACTTTTTAAGAAAAAAAAGGTGTATTTAGCTCACAGTTTTAGAGGCTGAAAGTCCAAGATTGGATGGTCCCATTGATCTGGCTTCTAGTGAGGGCCTAGTGGTGTCATGGTGTGAGTGTGACCCCATGGCCTAACAGGAAGCCAGAGAGACTCCAGGGGGTCAAGCTTAGCTTTTCTAATCCCCTAAGAACTCACCCCAGGAGATCAGCATCCCTTCAGAGGACATGCCCTGCCCAAGGACGTAAGGACCTCCCACTAGGCCCCACCTCTTGAAGGTGCCACCACCTCTCACATCATCATGACTCTTAGGGGACAAATGCAAACCACATCCAAACCACAGCAATCCTCTAAAGTCAGCCATCGCCAGGATAAAAGGAGATGGAAGAAAGGCAGTGAAGAGGTGCCCTCAGCCAGGAAGTTGGGAACTGGCAGCACTGCTGGCTTTCCTCCTACCCACAGAGCCACTTCCTGCTTCCTAGGGCAGATGCGTTTGCTTCTACAGGACTCTGACTTCTGCATAGCTTGAATCCCACAAAGAAAAAGAAAAAGATAAACTTTGGGTCCCTGCTTTCTCTCCATGAAACTTGGAGGACAGAAAATTGCTGAAGGTTATTGCTCTTAGTCAAACAGAAAAGCCCTAAGGAATACTTCCATTCAGGTCTGCTCCTCACAGAATCATAGGGTGAGTCAAGGATGCTGACCCCTTCATTTTACAGATTTAAGAACTGAGGCCAGAAATAGATAGACCAGCCCCAAATGACAGGGCTGATCTGTGGCTAGCTACAGCTCCACCACCATTTCTGGCTGGCCGGCTGCAAAGCCACCTTGGCCTTCCCTGTTCATGGGAGGGGAGAATAATATTATCACAAAGGGTAATCTTAACTCGCTCTAATATGATACTTATAGTTGGTGTTTTCAAATTTCTCTTCTGTACCATGAAACCATTTTCTGTGATATACTTGACTGTTTCTAGCGTTCATCCCTCTTAAGGACTGACGTGTACCTAAGACCTTACACCCTCAAATTCATATGCTGAAACTCTATTTTGTAGTACTATAGATTTTATTTGAAAACAGGGCACTCAAGGAAGTGATCGAGTTAAAATGGGGCCTTTCGGGTGTGTCTCATCCAATCTGACTGGTGTCCTTATAAGAAGAGGAAGTTTGGACATGGAGAGACACACTGGACTGCACAGGAAAGACTGCAGACACAGTGAGAAGATGGCCACCTGCGAGCCACGGAGCTACCAGCCCTGCCAACACCTTGATCTTGGACTCCTAGCTTCCAGAACTGTGAGAAAATAAATCTCGGTTGTGTAAGACATGCAGTTTGTGGAATTGTGTGATGACATCATGAGCAAACCAGCAGGATGCCTTTAATAACTATTCATTGAGTCCTTACTTCCTGCCAAATGTATTCCAGACATTGTGGCTGTGATGGTGAAGCCATTTGAAGCCTTTGTAGGAATTATAGTCTTTCAAGAGGCAAAGATATCCAGCAAATTATTTTCCTAATAATCACTTAATTAGATTTACAAGAAGTCTTCTCAAAGCAAATCCCCCGGCTGGAGAAGTCACTCTTCCCGGAGGAGAGGGGTAGGAAGAACAGGGAAACCATGTCTAGCAGTGTGGACCCCAGCCCTGCCCATGGCCCTTGATGGCTCTGGTGCCGCTTCCTACTACATAAGTAATCAGAATCTCACACCGCCAGAAACGTCCACTGTGCAACCGCATTGTCACATACAAAGCAGTCACGGGCAGCAACCTGTCTCATGAGCTGCAAATCCACCATCACCCAGGGACTGGCCGCAGGGACAATAGCCCTGTGGGTGTTCCATGAATGACATAACCAAGAACAAAATACTGTGTGTAACAGAGCCAGGAAAAGGGGGCAGAGTGGAGCTGGGAGAGTAGAAGAGAAGCATTGATTAGCAGCAATAGCCAATGGGGCCAAAGGTGGCTTCTCTTTGACCTCAGAAAGATATGGATCAGCTTAGTGCTTTCTGGAAAAGAATCCTACTGCCTCAGAGGCATCCCTGTCTGTTCTTAAAACATCTGTCTCCCTTTAGTGGAGGCCCCATTTTGTGTGATTCTTTTTGCTTGTTTCCTAAGGGGACTCAAACAAAGCAGCCTGACAGACTAGGGGGCAGTCTCTGGGTCTTTCCGAAGCTTGCTAGCAGTACGCTTGCAGGGACAGTGCTACATCAAGTGCCCGAACACACCCTGGATGAACACGCCCTGAGTTCCTGTAGCCCTGGCTGGGGAGCTCTTAATTATGCAGGGCCTTGATGTATCATCTGGCTGCCGCCTGCTCCAGTGTCTGGACTCCCCAGCATGACTGTAGACCCCCAGAGGGCTGCAGACCCCACAGGACTGGACCCTCAGCAGGAGCACATTAAATCCTTGTTGAGTTGAAATGAAGGAGAAGATTGCCTGCAACTGGCAGCTTCCCAGCTGGGCTCTCTCTTCCTGGGAAGTACCAGCATGGACCTTCCGAAGCAGCAGCCAAACAGTTAAGCCTCTGCCAGAAGACAGATTTTGGACTCCCCGGCTGGGGCAGCAGCTCTTTTCGAGTAGGCTCTGCTCAGTAGCCGCGGGCGCTCTGTGACAGGCATGTTCTGATCAGAGGGAAGATGCTTCCCACCTCCCAGGGAAACTTGTTGATGAGCAGCCCGCCTCTGTACCAGCCACAGAATCTTTGCAGGGGCTCAGAGGATGAGCCGGGCATGGAGACAATGATCACTTTAGGCTCGTCCATTTAAAACGCTTTGACGTCCTGGCTCTTGAAACTGGCTAAGTACCCAGAGGTTAACTAATGAACTTAAAAATAGGACATGATCGAGAGAGACAGGAGTTGTCTTTCTGGAAGGCAGAAAGATCTGAATCCCAATCCCAGGTGTGACATGGACGGCTTCTATGGCCTTGGGCAAATCTCATAAACTCTGCTTCATTTTCTCTCCCATTCAGCAGGGAGACTGGTACTCATCTGCAGACAGGTGTAAGGGAGGCTTAACGAGCCTGGCTTGCTGGAGCTGCGGAAGGAAGCCTTCTCCGTCAGAACTGAGCAGCAGGCAGCTTCAGCCTCTTGTCAGGGTGCTCTTTTCCACACTGCTTTCAGCCTTCAAGTTTTCAGACTGCAATAGGACTCCTCGGGTCCCAAATGGGGCGCCCCCACCTGGCCGTGTGCATTCCAGGGATTGCTTCTTCATCTTTAGCCCATCTTTAGCACCTCTGGGTTCTGACCCGAGACCTGCTTATACAGCAGTCCCAGGTCCTGACTGTTATCCCAACACATGTTTTAAAGCAGAGTTTTTAAGATTTCCTAATGGCTTTAGATCATTTTCTCAGACCAGATGGCATTTTTTTTTTTAACTGACACTTTAAATATCTTAACACAAAGAAGTGAGTGATACAGGATTTGTAAACTGATTTGTCAGTTGCATTTGGGGTCCCTACAAAATCACTGAATGTACTCAGTGAATCACTGCTGAATTGATAAGAATGGCTGTCAAAACTTTCTGGGTCAATAGCTCTTACTTCCAATCTATCCCTTCTTTTAAAGACATGAACTATTTCTGGTCATGAAAGATTTCACATGCAAAATTGCATGTATTTAGTATCAAGTGATTAATCCCCCATATTCTCACAGAGCTAAGTTTCTGATTTTCTGGCCAAAGAACCTTGGTATTTTAGTTACTGTGTATCAAGCAGAGCACTGCTACTTGCTTTTGGAAGTATGGAAATTACCTTGTAGATGTGTTCATTTGGAATTTGGAGAACTTAACATGGGAATGAGTGGAAAGATTTATTATTACAAATGCTATACCAAACTGGGCCACAAAGTATAACTGTATTTGGAATTCAAAGCAACTGTTGCTTATCATTATGTTTCTCTCTCTCTCTCTCTCTCTCTCTCTCTCTCTCTCTCTCTCTATATATATATATATATATATATATATATATATATAGTTGTTTTTCTAGGACTCCCAAAAGAGCCAGATACACAACAGATGCACCTGGCTAATTTGTCTACACCACCCCAACATCAAACTTGGATATTTGGAAACCCTGTTTGACTGGCACTTTCAATTTTCATCAAGACAGCCCAATGCCGCTTTCACTGAAGGAGTGAGTCAGTTTCTCACCAGTTCTGAAGGGTAAAAATTGGGTGTGCACCACATGGAGAAAGAGTGGAGGAGGAAAGGAGGGAGGGAGGCACAGGAAACATGAACAAAATGGCTTTTTGCTCTCACCCCTACTGTGCAGGAACTTCTTCGCTGCCCTACTAAAGGGCCAGTAGGTCAAGTTCAGGTTAGCTGCCCTGATATTCTTATAGGTGCAGAAGAGAGTATGGTGGCCTGCTTACTTAAATATTTCCCACCACAGGATTGAAAGCTGCGGAGTCACTCTAAGTAATGCTAATAACCGAACACAATGACAAACTATAGGAGTCATGTATGATCAGTGTCTGCTCTAAGGAGGACGAAACAGAGCAGGCTTCAAGCCACTGAGTTATTCATTCCATTTACTTCCCCACAAAACTCTTTGTTTGCTTTTAAAATGGTAACTACTGATTCCTCAAAATGACTTCTGCAAGTGGATGAAAATTTCTCATACTTTTTTTTTTCTTTTTAAAGGAACCTTGGAACAAGACATGGGACCTCTCATATGAGTCTCCATGTTAGTTCTACTAAATCTCAATGATGGGATGAGGGATTGTTACCTTAACAAGAAAAATAAGAAGAGCCAGTATCAGAAACCTGAAGGGCCATGGATATTATTACCTACCTGTTCCACATTTACTTTCATATGCATTTTTATTTGGTGTGATAATTTGTCTCCCTCAAGTGTTTCCTAGATTACAGAAAATCCCCAAAGCCCATAGCTCATGGCAGAATAAGTCCTCTCCTGCACAGTGCACCACCAAGAATGAGAGAGGCCAAGGCTGCTTAAAGTCAACACACCTGGGGTCACACACCCTCACTCCATCCCTTCCCCTTATGAGATGGAACCTCGGGCATATCTCTCTCTCTCTCTCTCAATCTTTGTTCCCTGATATATAACATGGAGAGAAAGGTGCTCCCTGTAGTGTCTGAAAAGCTCATATGTATACAGTGACTGGCAGAGGCACAGCAACACATAGGGGTGCATCTGTTAAGTTACCCGGGGTTTCCTGTTGATCAGCTGGGCAGCAGAGCCGGAAAGACTGTGAAAATTTGGATAGTTTTCTGGACGTAAGCAGAGAACCACAGGCCCTTCTGTTTAAAAGAAATAAATGTGCTTGTATCAGAAGCCACATATGGAAATGTGGAAATCAGATCACCAGCTTATTAAAAAGAGGGTTTCAGAAGTTAGGGGAGGGGCTTTCTGACTCGAGCCTTACCCCAGTTATGTGACCTTGGGGAGGCTTCCTCCCTTGCCCCTCTGGATGGCAGTTGTCTTGTATGTGAAACAGCCTCTTTGGAATAGAGAAGGTAGTATGCTGGTCTTGACTCCTGTGGGCTCATGGCACCAACTGTTGGTGTCTTCCTAATGCCATGTTCAGTGTCACATTGGGAGCTGGCCCTTGGCCATGGTGAGAGCCATAAATTAGCCCCAACTCATGCTCCCAGTGGCTGTGGTTAACCATTTACCATCACAGCTCCAACTAGACAGCCTTTGAGAATGAAGTAAATTTAATGGTGCCAAGGTGTGGCTTACAGTGTTCTAGTAGAACCAGGAGGTTAAAAAAAAATGGCTGACTAAATGGCTTTTCCAGTTGGTATCTTCTGATTTCAAGCAATGGAAAAGTCAACTCAATGGGCTTGCCTAATAAAGGAGACTTATTAGCTTACCACACTGGGCGGTCTCAAAATAGGACAAGTTTGGGGGATGATAGACTTCAAAGGTTCAGAATTTTACTTTTCTTTGAGATTCTTTAAACACTGCCCTTTTCGGAGGGTCCACTTTAACTTTAGTCCGGCTTCTCTCCTAGCCCCTGAGGCTTCCTGCCGCAGTCCTCATAGCTCTATGCCACACTGAATCACACTCTGGCCTTTTCTGACAGTTCCAATTAATAGTCCTGAGTGACTTTCCACTGGGCCCAACTTAGGCCACATGACCTTGTGGTTTGAAGGATAGAATCAATCATTCGCCTCAGCCTAAATCTTGGGTCACTCTCCTGGATCCTTAAGCACAATCAGGGTATTTTGGATAAGGAAGTGAGGAGATACAGATGTTAGAAGGTCAGGGGCAGTGGGTAACCCACAAACATCCACTGCCTCCTGGGAGTAGGTCTTCTGCTCGACACCATCTGAGCAATCAAATTGAGGAGAGGCTGAGGTTAGAGAGCATGAAAGGAGCTATTTTACCCTTTCCAATCCAGAGAAATATTTCCCGATGTACACGGAATAAAAATTCAGTGTCCCAAAATTCCCACTAACGGAAAGCTTTCTGTATCGACCACACTCTGCACGTGTCCGTCCCTACTTAATGAAAAGTGAAAACACGGCGTTGTTAATATATTCGGTTACCTACAACCTTACACATCCAAAAAGGAACAAGGAAACATCTTCAATTTCAAGGCTCCACATTTCAGTATCCGTTGTCATTTTTGGCACATCTACAGCCTGTTTGTAAATCGGAAAGATTGGTTCAGAGCTTCTCCATTCAGTGATGGAATAACATTTTCTTGGAAACTCGAACCATGTCATCTATCTCTGTCAGAAAGTCGTCCATGCACAATAAAGTGAAGTGTCACTACATGTCACTAATGAGAAATTTTCTTGTCCTCCCAATACTTCCAGCCAGGATACAATAAGGAAGTGGCAGAAGTGGCTCTGACCAGCACCTCCAAAAGCTCAAGCGAAATTCAAAACAGCAAACTGTCAATCATCTGATAGACAGGAAAAAAAAATGTTCTTATCTTTCAGGTTTTCTTGAAAAAAATAATGTATCTAGTTCTTTTTTTTTTCTTGCCTATAATTGATCCTAAATCTTATGACATTGACTAAACAAGGCCCTAAGTGTAAATTTTACACTTTCCAAACCCTCGGATGCACTTAAGTTTTACATAATGGACATTACATTTGCAAGGGACACATTTCTCCCTGGACAGCTTAAAAAAAAATCTAAAAGAAATCTAATTAAAATGAGCACAAACACAGTAATGGCCTAGTGATTTTTATAGAGCCTGCTTCTGGCACTGCTCCTAGGTGTTGGTAATGACCATCTGAAGGAAAACTGAATACAAAAATACCTCACCTATTTGGAATTCAACTTTCTCACAATTGTGTGGACTCAGAACTCAGTTTTAATGCATGAGGCAAGTTTTAATAGCAACTTCTTGGTCATCAAAATAGACATCATAAAATCCGTGTTACAAAAAGAAGCGCTGGCTCTTTACTCCCGAGGGGAATAAAGTTCTCATTCATATGTTGTTTAATCTTGGTTTGCCCACAGTATTATCATATATGTTATCTGGGTTTCCAATGCCTGAACAAATTAGAAGAAGGCAACTGGAAAAACAGAAAATTCTGTCACTAGAAATGCTATAACATTAGAGAAAAGTGACAATCATTTCTGCACTTAGCAAATATTCAATGAGCACCTACTATTTGCCAGGCGTTGTGACAAGGTAACAGCATGGGAACAAAAAAAAATGACAAAGAAATGCTATTAAAAAGATATAAAAACTCATCAAATGTAGTAGACTGGGACCATTTAGGAGGCAAGCAGATAGTTTTAAATATCTCAAGAAAGCTCTGAGACACATGCTTTAGCAACGGCCCAGAGTCCATGAAAAGGATTCAATTATGCTGAATGCATTCTAGAAAGGCAGAGACAAAGCAGTATATTATAACTGAGAAAGTAGGCTCAGTCAAACAAGGGATTCTGTTATGAAGAATAAGGAAGTACCAACAGGATCACTTCCTCCTTGAAGCCCTGGAATCTACCTGATTCTGACCTGGCTCAACCATTAGAAAATTCAGAGTAAAGACCAAAGAATCAGAAAAACTGGATAGATGATTATGCACTTGATAGAGGTGTTCTCAGAGCACAGACTAGAAAGTCTCACTGAGCAGATGTCACAAATTTCAGCTCCATGGCATGCACAAAACTCCCTCTGCAGCAGAGGCAAACATCTTCCACCTCACTCAAGACTATTGATACAACTCAAAACTGAACTCTTGCCCCTTAAAATAGAGGAAGAAGAAAAAGAAAAAGAAAAAAAAACCTGTCTAGAGGGTAAAATCCTATTTTAGTCCCCTGGTATGAGGTTTTCATCTGGTGTTTTATCATCAAAAGTGAAAGATTATTTGCATCTTCCAAAGATAAAATAATGGGTGGCATGTGGCCCATGTTCATGGAAACCAGTACCTGCCTCTAGCAAAAGAATCCTTGTATCCACACAGAAGTCAAAGTGAGGCTAGGTGGCTACCCAGGTCATATTTCAGCAGGGTGTAAAGTCTTTTAACAGAGTAGACAATTTCACCAGGAGGAACATGATGGTGAAACTGTTAGGGATCTGGGAATAATGGCATGTTTACTATTCTGCAGTTCACGTTGCATAAATGTGGTGGAAGCAAGGAGAAACCATCAGTTTGGTACATTCCCCTGGGGAAAAGATAAGTTCGAGTCTGTTAAGACATCAGAATTTATATCACTCCTTTTCAGTTCCAGCTATAAAAATTCATCTTTTGTTCACACACACAAAAATGGATTAATAAATCCATAATAAAATACTTTTAATGTGAGTCATGAGAATTCTGTGGAACAAACTAGAAGCATCTCTGATGTGAACAAAGAAAACTGAAATAGCTTAGACCCTTTGATGGACTCGTCCCAGGATGATGGGGGAGTGGGGTGGAGGGGGTGGAAATCTGTGTCATTTCACCTAATGAAGGAGTTCTTTGTCATATAGTCATCACAAAAAGCTCTGGAAATCACACAGGATCCACCACCTACAAGGATGACTCCCAAACAGGTGTTTACACTGAAACTCTGAAATGTGGGGATTCCCTTCTGGTTTACAAACTCAGTGACTCACAAACAACATGCAGAAGGAAATGAGCCCGGAGAGCTGGTGCGTTGCTACTGCCTCTGTCTTCACAGTTTCAGTCAGAGCCCTCCCAACATCCACAGTTGACCTCAATTCTGTAAATTGCATAAGTGACCAAAAATTCCCTTCCCTACAACTATTTGGAAACCACAAGATATTTTCATAAATAGGTTTCTGTAGTGTGCTCCAACGAGAACATTCATACTGCAAGGAGAGACCAGCCATTGTGGTGGAAGCCATAGTAGGACATGGATTCCAAAGCGGCTTCCTGGTCAATGATATTTCTAATGGCAGGGAAGCTAAAAAATTAACACCCATAACAACAACAAAAAAATATTCGACACATTCCCAAGTGGAAGAAATGATTTGTACTACTAAGAGCAGAGAGAGAAATATTTTTTAATCTCAGAATCCCTAAGACAAAAGGGAACTATCTCAAAAAGAAAGAAATTAAAGGATCTCCAAATATTTCAGTAAGTGCCCACAGCCTGGTAGGGGAGGAGTCCTGTGCTCATTGACTGCCAGCTAGAAAATGACCTTCACAAAGGAGAACTATCCTGAGCATAATTTCCTACATAATGCGAGATTTAAATTTTTATTACCAAACAAAACCTACTTTTGACAAACCAGAAAAGAAAATACAACATGTTCAAAAACAGGGCAGAACGAAATGCTTCATAAATCTTCCCTCAGGCCTCAGACAGTCATCTACTTGGTCGGAACCATTTTCCAAACTACAAGAGGAAAATTGATTGTTTAAACATTATTATTTAACAATTTCCCATTAATTGACACTTCCCCGTTGCTGAGTTCACCCAATTACATTAGCCTTGAAACAGCCTGCACACTTTCATAATTTTTAATAAAAATGGCCATTTTGCAAGGTTTAACTTGCTAAATAAGGGTATTAATTTCAATAAAGCAATTAACACATTTACATAATTTGATATTGTTATTTTAATAGAACACAAGAGCTTTAAAATGCAGTTACTAACACAGGAAGGAGAGAGTGGCCTATTCACATGCAAAAACTAAACTTTAGCTCCCTGAGAGAAACTTCTTAATAATAGCTCAATTTATATTTTAGAAATAAGTGGAATTAGAGAGTGAAGGGTTTGGAGGTTGGCATTTAATTCTCTTTTAGTCTTAACATCTGGATAAAGAACCTATGCAGGGGAAGAATGGAGACAGGAGGATGGCGTTGAGGAATTCTGCCATTAGATGGGAAATGGGACCCTGGTGTTCAGGTTTTCAAGGCTTCCCTTGTGATGGAGCCATTGGACAAATGTGGAGTTCTCATCAGCATGGTCAGTTGGAGCACAAGGGAAAGGGAAAGAAGCATCTCCCTTCTGGGTTATAACTGGATTATCACTGGAAACATGCCACCATATTTAGAAGTTAGCTGCAATAGCAAGCATTTGTCTGGGGATTGAACCCAGGGCCTCACCTATGCCAAGTGCTCTACTACTGAGGCACACACCCCAAGCCCAAGCATTTGCTTTTTGATGAGCATGTTCAGGCATTGGACTTCACAGGCATCTCCTGATAAACACCAGGCAGTGCTGGCTGGACAGCCTGGCCTTGGCTGCAGGTAATTTTTTTTTTTTTTTTTATTGGATCTCTTCTTCAGTGCCAGAGACAGGGCATTTCCAAGAGACCTTGTGGTTCTCACCTGCATTGTCTCTAGGAGCTGATGTGAAGCTTGTGTTTATTGGGGATGGTGATGAAGGCCAGCAACAGATGTCCAGCCTCCTGAGGCTGCAGACAACACTCAGAAGGAAGGACCTATCCCTCAGCCCCTCCATTCAAAATCAGAGAAACATGCCAGGTTTACGTACAGGCAGGTCTGAGAAGCCTTGACAAAATACAGGGAGGGAAAGGAGGCAGCTTGATTTCGTCTTTCTTGACTACCCTAAGACATTCGTTGCCAAAATGGGACAGAAGTAGGGTGGAAGAAAAGAATTTCAAGAATAGGAACTTCATGTGTAAAAGGCCTCCACCATAGCATCTAGCCCTAATCATCCTTGTTTTCAAGCAATCCAGGCTTAAAGATGGTACCTGCCACATTCTCTGGTTCTGAGAGCCTCTGAGTCAAACCCAGAAGAGTTAAGTGACATGGTCAGGATCTGGCAGCAGGTTTCCAGTGAGAAAGGTGGCCATAAAGCCATATCCAAAAAGCCAAGAGAAAGGGAGAGCTGATCTCTTTGGTAGCACACTACACAGAAAAGATCTGTCTTGGAGTTGGAATGACTTACGTTTGAATTCCTATCAGTTCTGTGGCCTTAAATAAACATCTAAATTTTTCTGGACCTCAGTTGTCACCTGGATCACAGTGCTCTAGTACCTCTCTCCCAGAGTTGTGAAGATTTACGGAGGAAATCCACATAAAGCACCCAGCAGCGTTCTTAGTACCAAGTATGGGCACACGATCTTAGATGGATCTAAATTTAAACCTTGGCGGGGGGGGGGGGGGGGGGGGGCTGAAAACTAGATCATTGTGGATGTGAAGGAGCTCTATTATGAGCTATGAGCTTCTCCACTTGTCTGCACGAGCTGAGAAACTGCAGATGTATAAAGTAGTGTGTGATTTAGGTGGGATTCAGAAGATGCCTCTTGGAGCCCAAACAAGATATGTAAAACCCAAGGTGAAGAAATGAATGGATTCATCACTGATTCGGCAAGCTATACTTTGGGTAGAGTTGGGGGATTCGCGTTGGTAACCATTTAAAAATTTAAAATGCACAACTTTTGCATTTGCACCGCTGGGATTTCTTCAATAAAACATATTTATTAACCTATCCTGAAGACTTATTCTTTCAATTAATTACCAACAATAGAAATTCAAAGCAATCAATTCTCCAGGAAACACTGAAAGCCAGGGGAGTCTGGAACTGTCACAAACACCCACAGCCATTACCAAGCTCAGGGAGCAAAAGGCACAGCTGGGCATCAGTTCCAGAGTTTTCTGAAGAAGAAAGAGAAGGGAAGAAAGGAAGCCTCTTTGCTTTCATTCATCCCTACTGGTATGATCAAACTGGATTTTTTGATAAGGGATCATGAAACAACGCTGTGAGTGGAAAAGAGTTTTATCTACATTTTCAGAGGCATTTCACTTGAAGTCACCTTTTAAATTCAAGATACACTTCCCTAGTGCTTCTTCTGTGCCCCCTGGTAGGCCCTGTGTGGGGGGCTTAAGAGGAACCTCATAGTCCTGATGCTACCACCAGCAGCCAGCAATCTAGTTGGGTGGCTAGATGGGCAGTAATGATAGTGAGGTGTCATACTTCTGACATTTCGTTAGCAGCTGAAGTAAGGCACTATTTTCACTAGGAAATTGACACATATTCAATACCTGGTACGTGCTAGCATATGGGAGGATTCCAGAAGGTGGCTGAGCATGTGAGAGGGGAGGTGATTGACATGGTGATGGGTGGTCATGGAGTGCAGTGCTTACAAGGTGACTTAGGCTGGGCTTCACACATGAGGGATATCAGTCTGCAGAGGGGAAGGGGAAGAAGTGAGATGGAGGGAGGAGACGTTTGGCAAAAGAGACAAAAGTAGGGAGGGGACGTTTGGCAAAAGTAGCAAGGCTTCCTGAGGAGTGGGAGATGCTTGATCTGTGGGAAATGGAAAGACATGAATGTAGAAAAGTAAACAAGGTGTAAAAGTGAAGAGCCCCCCTGGACTACTGCACTGGGGATCCAGGAAAGGTATTCAAGTAGGGATCAAGGGTCTGTCACACATTTAAGAGGGCTGGAATGGGGTGCTGTTGCAGGAACACCAGTGTGTAGGGCAGACTGACAGTCTGCTAGGATGTATGTCAGAGGTGTTTAGCCTGCAAAAACCACGGAATTTGGTGACTAACTGAGCAAGCATTTAGCATGACACAAAGCACATAATTAGGACCATCTAGCATGTAGTATAAGAATAAATATGACAGACTGATAAAAACAGGCATATTACTTAAAGGTTTCCAAGAAATTTGCAGACTTCCTTTGTGTGTGTGTGTCTGACTTTTCTTAAAAGATGTTTTCCTTAGTGATAACCCCAACCAAAATATCTCATTTAAAACCGGGTGCTTCATTTTATAGGATATCATAGGAATTTGTTCGTAATAATCCAGTGGAAAACACTTGACCACAGTTTGGATGAAAATTTATTGAATCAATTTTCTGTGCCTTTAATTAAAACCGTGATTGGTGATAAATGTAAATTAGCATGAACATAACAAAGCCATGGGAATATAAATTTGCTCCTACCCTTTATTTTACTGGAGAATATTAATAGAGTCAAATTAGAAAACTGAAGTTTGAAAGAGAAATTTTAATTTAATGGACAATTATGAGGGGCCAGGATCAGTGGTTAGAAAACATCCATAAGAATCTTCTCACACAGCCAACTTGCCTTGGCTCAGTCTCTGGGTTCACCAAGTACTGCTCTTACTACTGTGTCAGCACAAGGGTCTCCTTCTGTTTCCTGGACGATCAGCCTACTGTCCGTCTCAGGGGGCCCAAGCTCTGTGTTATCCTTGTATGGAACATTAGTCTCTGGGATCTCTGCATGTTTGGTCCTTTGCAGCATTTGGATCTCAGCATAAAGAACTGAAGTATTCCCTGACAGTTCTACCTTCATGATATTTTCCTTCTTCTGAATCCACCCCATCCTCTTTATTCTATAACCCTGCCTTTTCTGCTTTGATAACAATTCATTGTTCATTGAAAATATCTTACTGGATCACTTATCTCCTAACTGATTTTCTATTGGACACCCTTCCCCACATAGACTGAAAGCTAGGCAACTTATTGGTCCGTAAAGAGCTCTTTCCGAGCACCTCCATGGTGCCTGGGCCATAACAGGTGTTCGTTAAAATATTCACTAAATGAATAAATGGTAAGAAGCTGCAGAACACAGAGAGTACTGTGAACAGGGTTGTTAGGGATTTGTAAACAGTGGTGCTTGCTTTTGTTCAGTCATTCATTCAACAGATATTTACTGAGTACCTCCTGAGTGTTTGTTCTAGGTCCTGAAAGTTGAGTAGTCAGTCAAATAGACAAAATCAGAAAACTGCTGCAATGAATGAGGAGATTCAGAGAGGTTAAGAAACGTGCCCACAGACACAGAGCAAGTAAATGGAAAAACTAGTATTTTGCCCTCAAAACCTCTTTCCCAAGACATTTACCTCTTTTCCCAAGTGTGCTCCTGGAGAGGTAGCTGAGTCACACTGAAGCCTAATAGGCGTGCTACATTAAAGTCTGTGGTTTGCACTCCTATTTCCTGGTATTGTACTGCTATAAGATGCAACAAGATGCATAAAGCCAGAATGGACAAAAGCAGAGGCAGCAGTCCCTGGTCTACCAGTCACCCCAGGTACATTGCAGAGTATTCAGGAAGTTACTGTAGCCAAGGCATATTGGCCGCTGAGTCAGGGGAGCTGTGGAATTCAACATTTATGCTCTGTGCATGTGGACCGAGCTTTCAGCCTGCCTGGACACCACCTGCTACATTATCTCCACATTCCTGCCTAGTGAGGTGTATGTGCAATTTTGGTAAATGAAGACTTGTTTTCCTTAGGACCTACTCATTCATCAAATATTTACTGAGCCCCAGCTATGTGGCATATTACACTAAGTGCTGGGGACACAGCAATGAGGTATGGTCCTTGCTCCTAGGAGCTAACTTTTAGCAAGAGAGACAGAAAAGCATCCGATATATAGGATGAGTGCTCTGAAGGAAATAGGTCTCTGCACCTCAGACTCTTGGCTCCTAGGGCGCTGAGTTACAGGGCGAGGAGAGGACTGTGAAAGGTTCCATGCATGGGGAGTCTTGCTTTTGTTTATTCTTTCCTTCAACAGCTCCTCTCTGAGCACCTACTAAGTGTTTGCTCTGGGACCTGAAAGCAAAGCTATCTGGTGAACAGACAAAATCTATAGCCTGAAGGGGTTTACATTCTCACGGGGGAGACACAGCGCAATACTCCAGAAAGCGCTGAGCGCTAGGAAGGCGAAATGAGCCTGGAAGAAGGAGCGGAGAGATGCTGAGTGTTTAGCTTTCCACAGCACCTAAGAGAAGCCGTATCTGAGAGAGGCCTGCAGGAAATAACAGAGCAGGGAGTGACAGAGTGCAGCGAATGCCTAGCGCAGGCCTGTCAAGAGGGTTCCAGGGACAAGCAGTGCTCGGTTTTGCTCCTTCGTCCATTCAGCCAATATTTATTGGACACCTACTGAGTGCTTGTTCTCAAACCAGAAAGTGCAGCAGGAATGGAGGAAGCGAATGAGGGAATTTGCATGGACCAAGAACGGCAAAGGTGGGGGTTTGGAGGTGGGAGAATGTCCAACATATTTGAGGGACACAGAAGAGGTGCAGGGGTGCACCCAAGGGAGATGTGCAGAGAGAAGGTCAGAGACGTAATCCAGCCCTCATGGTGGGGGAGTAGGGGTTCAAGGTCTCTGTAAAGACTGGCCTCTAGCCCTAGGGAGAGGGCAAGCCACTGGAGGGTGGTGGAGTTGTGGCAGGCTGCACCTGGCACCCTCTATTGGCGATGCTGAGAATGACCTTGTGAAGGAAGGAGGAATTACAGAAAGAGTCTGAGGAGCAAAGACCTGGAGCCTGGGGTGTCCGGCTGCTTCTGGAAACAGAAAGAAGGCCTGCATGACCACAGAAGAGAGAGCAAGGGCGGGAGCGGCAGGGAAGGGAGACTTTTGCCAAATCAGGCGTGGCATCTGGATTATATTCTGGATCTAGGGAAAGCCAAGGATGCAAGGATATTTCAACAAAACAAGCTAGTATGCTCTGGGCAAAGGACTGTCTGATAATGCTTTTCATTGCTGAGTGGGTCTTAGCCAGCGGTGGGATACAACAGTGTAGTTTGTGAGCAGTGACTAAAAAGAACGCCTTAATTTTTAAATAGCATGCCAATAGAGTTACAATTACTGAACACACAACCTCGTGTGTATTTAACGACAGATGCATTGATTACAATGTTCAAGTCCTTCAGGGACAAAGACATCTAGCACCATCATTCCAGCTCCAAGGAGGGCTGTTGTCACCAGCAGCCTCTGCGCACTACCTACCAATGTCCTGCCTTACTTCTCCATTGTGCTCTGTGTTGGAAAAGATGTTTTCTGAAATTTAGGGGGAGATCCATGGCCTAAGGAGAATCATATGTAAGACTTTCATGGAAATGTGTTGAGCATTCGCAACTCTTCTTGACACACCTCTTCTATTCCTTTTTAATTCACAAGGGTCCTAAAATTCTTTGCTAAAAGAAAGAAAGGAAAAAAAATCTCTCTCTCTCTCTCTCTTTTTTTTTTCTCTCTCTGTGTGTGTGTGTGTGTGTGTGTGTAAATGAGCAACACCTCATTCTGACCACATATCACCCTTGACATCAGAGCCTCCTCATTCCAGAGACTCAAGCTGCAGTTTATTTCTGATGGTTAAATGGATGGGGTTCAAGTGATTCCTTTCACCAAATATTAACAGCTAATCATGCAGTGAGCTGTGGCCACATGCTCGCTGCCACCAGTAATTGTCTGCTTGGAGGAGTCAGTGTCTGAGGAAGCCAGAAGCCGCACAGCTGAGCTTCTCCCATTGAGGCCTGCAGGCTGCATGAAAATCAGCAGCTGGAACTCAAGACAGATGTTCCGCCAACTTCTGCCACTCCATACTGGTCCTGGTACAGAGACAGAGCCTCCCCAGCATCTTTGAGAGTTTTACCTCTAAAGCATGAAGTAGAGAGAAACATTGACCTGAGGATTTCATGTCTAGTGTAATTTTTTTTTTAGATTAATTATTTACTTATTTTTTGGTGCCAGGGATTGAACCCAGGAGTGTTCAACCCCCGAGTCATATCCCCAGACCTTTTAATCTTTTTATTTTTATTTTTTTTATTTTGAGACAGAGTCTCACTAAGTTGCTTAGGGCATAAGTTGCTGAGGCTTTATTTGAATTTATGATCCTCTCACCTCAGATTCCCAGGCCACTGGGATTACGGGTGTATGCCACCATGCCTGGCTAGAGTATTTCAGTCTTAAAACTGAAAAAGTAACAACAGATGGTTTTAAAAAGAAAAACACGATGAATATGTTTTTCTGATTTGGGGGATTCACTTGCAGTTTTTCTTGGGTCATATTGGAAATGGAGGGGAAAAAGTCATGGTAGGCAGAATAATAAACTCCCAAAGATGTCCAGGTCCCTGGAATCTGTATCTGTATCACTTTACATGGCAACGGGGGCTTTGTGATGTGATTTCAGTTAAAGACCTGCAGATGAGGAACACATCTGGATTCTTCAGATGTGCTCAAACTAGCCCATGGACCCTTCTAGGTGGAGAAACCTCCATGCCTGTGTTCAGAGGGAAAGATGGCAATCCAAGTGATGCCACCTGCTGGCTTTGAAGATGAGGAAGTGACCATGATCCCAAGACTTCAGGCAGCCACTGGAAGCTGGAGAAACTGAGGAAACAATCTCCCCCAGAGACCCCAGAAAGATTCAACATCATGAAGATACCCTGATTTTAGCCCAGAGAAATTCCAGACTTCTCTCCCACAGAACTGCTGGGTAATGACTGTGTATTGTTTCAAGCCACTGTGTGTGTCTGTCTGTGATGACAGCAATAGTAAAATCAACATCCAAGGTTTTCAGTGGCTTTTGATACAAAATCAAACCCCTCAAAAACTTCTCTAGTGGTGTAGTATATTTTTAAAAACCTGCTACCTAATACAGCTGGTTGTATTAACTGCCTTCTCTCCATAAGGAAATAGGAATTAGGTATAACATGAAGTTAATGAATGATTAAAAGACAAAAGTTCCTAGGGCTGTTAAGTCCCTTAATATTGTAGTAAGTAGGATCAAAAGAGAGATGGGCTATGTTTTCCTCTTAGAAAATTAAGTAATTGGGAAACTAGAAGGAAGGGATTTATTATGCTAACTGTGCATGCCTATTTCCTAATAAATTGCTAGTTGCAATAGATTACCGCAGCTTTCATTCCAGCAGAATATGCACCCAATGCATATTGCATAAAGCTCACTGCAGATCCTCATCTGAGCAATACATGGTACATTCAGGTAACTAAGGGAACTTGAAGCTGCAGTATAACCTGAAACAATAATAAATCGTTGCCTTCCTTCCTCTGGGCTTCTGCTTTCACCCAAAAGCTCCACGGTCAGCCCAACACCTCTACTTAAATTATGGCCTCCTATGGAGCCAGGGAGTACACATTATTTCCCCTCTCTCTTGAATACATCTTCTACTGAAATAAACAAATACAATATTTCAGAGGGAAGAAAAATGCCAGTGAACAGAATCCTTTTACAAACACAGCAACCAGATGTGAGCATCTGCTGTAACTGCTCACTTATAAATGGGGGTGGGGAGAATCACTTAAGTATCAACAATAAATTCAGTTCAACAAACGTGCCGAGCACCGTAGAGGGAAAAGGCTGCATTTGCATCCTGGAATATGGATGAGACATTCGACTTCACTCACTCTTACTGTAGAGACGGTCTGAAGGACCCAGGAACTAGAACATTCCTTAGTCTCATCACTGCCCCAAATGCCCAAATAATGAGTTCTCTGTTAGTATGACACTTTTTGTGCTATCATGTGTTAAGAAATACAGATGGTTTGGCTTTATGTTTCATTGATTTTGCTTGTTTTTAACAATTTAAGTTTAACTAAGTCTAATATTTTCACACCCAAAATATTATTTCACACCCCAGATATCCCACCCCAAACAATTCACATAAAATAGCAGATCTGTGGGTCCCACTCTATGTTTTATGAAACATTTGTAACATATGAAGCTATTTCTTAAAAAGAAATGGGTTTGGAAATGCTTTCCTTTTTAATTAAATACTCATAAACGTTCTATAATATAGATGCTTATTTAAGTTAGTTGGACACAGAGCTTCCTGAATTTATTGGGACTTAGAATCTCCCTTCCTCAAGATTTTTCCCTCATAGAAAACACTGTCTTTCAGTGTCTGTGGTGGATGTGTTCCCCTCGTGGATTCCAAACTCCATGACTCAAGTCCCTTACATAAAATGGCATTCCATTTGCATACATCTATGCATGTACTTCCAGATACTTAAAATCATTTCTAAATGGCTTGTGATGCTTAATAAAATGTCAATGCAATATTCATAGTTATTGTGTAGTTTAATGAGTAAGGCAAGACAAAAAGTCTGTCCCTGTTCAGTATGGATACAATATTGAAAAGAAAGTATTTTCAACCTCAGTTGATGAAATACATAGGTGTGGAATCCACAGCTGTGTTGCCCTGGACAGAGGCTGACTGTATGCTGTCACCTGCAGCACACCAGTGATGTTTTCTCAACCTGGGTGCTTCTGACATCTTGGGGCAGCAATGCTCTGCTTTTGGCTGGGATGGGAGAGGTTGAGGGAGGAGCCTACCCTATGCATTTCAGGATGGTGAGCAGGGACCCTGTGTTCTCCTCAGCAGATGCCAGCCATACCCTCCCACTTATACACAACAGGAAATGCTTCCGGACACAGGGCAAAACTGCCATTGGTTGAGAGCCACTTTTCTAGATAATCTGCCCAGCCCTGGGAAGACTCTTTTTTTGTGTGTCATTTATTGCAAAAAAATTCTGGGTATTTTGATTTCACATCTTCTTTGCCGTTAGCTGAGACATGAGCCACAGCTTAGACTATTTACTGTCTGTCATTCTGAATTCATTCTCAGCTCATCAAACATTCATTTCACCTTTCACCTTCTCAGAAGCACAGCCTTTCCCTGTGGACACCCAGTTCCAGCTGTTCAAGGTATCCCTCTGGTCTCCAGGATCCTCCAAACTCCAGCCTTCAGGACTTCTTCTCACATTCTTGTATTGTCTTAGACTCTCAATTCTTGTCCCCACAGAGCTACCTTCCCCATCTCGTCCTTTGTGGTATGTCATCGGCACCAGGGGTACTGACCCAAGGAAAGAACTTGGTCCAGTGGGGCCTTCACAAGCATGTAGGCCAATCCATTTCAAACAGTGTTTCCTCTCCAGGATGGACCTTGAAAGGCGATGCCTGTTTTACTAGCCATGAGATCTCCACTCGGCCAACATCTTCCTTCTCTTCTGTTTTAACTGTGTTACTAATCTGTACTCACATTTTTTTTTGGGGGGGGAGTTGGGATTTAAATTCTTTCCACCTTTCTTTAATTTCTGTATAACAGCAGAACAATGCTTATCATCTAAAGAAGCATTATGCACATGTTGCTAGAGTTATACATCAGGTTTAGTTACACTACTTGGAACTTCTTTCGGACATGTGTGTCTCAGCAGAGTGCCCTATGCTTCATGCATTCTGTATTTAATTCATATACCAAGAAAGCTGAAAAACAGGTCTGAGTGTCATCATGGCACAGATAGAGAAACTGAGTCTCAGAAAGGCTAAGTACAGGCACAGGTGACAAAACTGGTATAACTTTAAGGAAAGAAGAGGAAAATCAAACTATTGATCTAAACTAGATCTTAACCCAGTCTTAATTGTGCTCAGAAGTTGACTTATCATTAATAATTAATAATTTGTATGAAACATAATCTGTACTATGTCCGCCCACCATAAAATGGATTAGATAATTCAGATATTAAGTGTCATGCAACTTATCTTTGAACCACATAGCAAATGGCCCTTTTACTTCCAGGGGTTAAGTGGGTTCTGTGCTCTGCTGTCCTACTAGTCACTCACCCTGACTTCCTGTATCCAAGCAAATCCTTTGTACTGATCTCACATGCATGGTCTCTGGCCAGGCAGAGAAGACTGAGATGACATACTTATTTTAGAGACACAGACTGAGCCACATAGAAGCTGTGACTTGTCCATCACCAACCCTTGCATGAGAGGCTCAGGACACAATTTATTCACTACTAAGTCCAACAATGATTCTTCCACCCCACATAGGTTCACGTGGGATCCTTGGTGGGGCTGGTTTTGCAACAACAAAGTGGGGAATCAGTGGATTACCAGGAAACAAAGAAATGTATGCCACAGCAGAGTAGATGATCATGTCTCTGAACCTGACCCAGCAAGGGGTGGGGGTGGCCAAGTTAGGACAGAGGAAGTCAGTGTGCACCTCTGATTCAGGGAATAACCAGAATCATACCTCTAACATCTAATTCATATATGAATGCTAGCTGTTGTTCAGAAGAGCACAGACCTTTAAAAATCACTTTTTAAAAATAAAAACATCTTTGGAAATTAGCAGTGTTAAAATCCCAGACAAGTCATGGTATTTGACAAATATAGAACAACTAACTTCTAATTCCAACTTGAAGTACATTATGTTGTTTAGATATAATTATGCTTTGTCTAAACATTCCTTTTGGAATAGTACCTATAAGTATGTAGATATAATTTCTGCCCCGCAGATGCTAGAGTCCTTAATTATTTTAATCCCCATTTGCAGATTGAGAAATTGAGACTCTGAGAGGTGAACCAAGAGCACACAACCTGTCAATCATGAAGCTTTGATTGTAACCAAGAGTTCATTCTGAAGGTCATACTTATTTTCTTTGCTGCAAGTCTATCAACCAGAAAGAGGAAAATACTGCTTCCTCAAAAAGCAGAGGAAAATCTTTATATTTTAAACACTAATAAAACCTCAAAAGACATGGATTGTGTAAAAACTACAGCATTCTAGAAAAATTAGGAAGCATTCAAGGAGGCAAAGAATTCAGAGTATGAAGTATGTGCTGATAAAATCATTCAAACACAACTTGGGTTATTTTGGGATAGCTGAGAATATGTTCCATCTATTTCTAAGTCATCTCACTTTGAGAATTTAAAGTGGGGAGGGGTGTCAGTTTATAGTAGAGAATGATGCACTCAGAATAGGACTTGAAGTTCAAGGTAAAGAAACAGGTTACTTGCTAGAAGAAGGACAAAAGCCAAGTAAATATGACTTTCTATACATTATACTCACTTGAAACTAAAGGTAACAAAAAGGAATTACACTTAATTTTTTTTTCTCTAGATTTCTGTATCACGGACAGAGTCGTGGCTTCCATCAGCAAGCAGAAGTGACGCAGTTTCCAAGTCCTACAACTTAGCATCCACTCGGAATCCTGAGACTTGCATAAAGGAAAGCCCTGTATTTTATTTTCAGCAGTTTCACTGGCAGCCATCCAACTCATTTTATTTATTAAAAACATAAATAAAATACAATGGATTTTTAAAAAGAAAGAAGCCATTTTCCAGGCTTCCCGTCCTGGGCTCATTCCACATTCCATGGGTCTCCCTCCCCAAAGGCCACAATCTGGAAGTTATGTAAATATTAACGATAAAAGCCGATGAGTGAAACTGCTGCTAATTCCAACTGACATTAACCCGTTGCTGATGAAAACCTGAATCTTGGTATCAACTCTCAGATGAAAGGCACAGGAGGGATGTGCCTCTCACAGACATGACAGGACAAGGAGGACCGGGTGGCACTGGAGGAGATGAAAGCAGGAGTCGACAGAGAAGCAGATTGCTGGAGAGGCGCGCATGCTGAAGAGACACCTCGGGGTCTTCCAGATATGGTGTTCCAGTCACCAGCCCCCAAGTGACTTGTAGTCAAGCCTTTGTGGCAGCAGCCATTGTCTCCACTTACAAAGGGCCTGCCACTTGCCTGTACTCCTAAGCAGATATGGTAACCGGGGCCATGATCCTGTGCAGCCTGGCAGGGCCTCAGGCCCCTGGTGCACACTGTCAGCTGTGGGTGATTTGTGCAAAGGCTGGAAGGACTGACTGTACCTTCCCTCCAAGCACCTACCTCTCCCAGTTTTGGCAACAAGTCGTGTGTCTAATTGCTGGACTTTCATTTTCCCTCTTTGGAAGAGTCCCATCTGAAACATGTTCAGTTGCTTTAAAAAAATAGAGGGAATCCAAGCTTTAAAAATATTCCCTAGTGGGCATGGTGGTGCATGCCTGCAATCCCAGTGATTTAGGAGGCTGAGGCAGGAGGATTGTAAGTTGGAGACCAGCCTCAGCAGTTTAGCACTAAGAGACCCTAAGTAATTTAGTGAGGTCCTGTCTCAAAATGTAAAATAAAGAGGGCTGGGGATGTGGCTCAGTGGTTAAAGGCCCCTGGGTTCAATTCCTCGTATCAAAATAAATAAATACACACACACATACATACACATATAAATACCCAATAACAGAAGCATTCTAAAATAACTCAATCCCCGAGTTGTGGTGGACACTCAAGTGTCACAAACAAATAGGAGGCTGTGGCAGGAATGCATTTTATACTTAACTGCACACGTGTTATACATAAATAAAAACCCAAAGATGGATGTTTTACACCTACTACTGATTATTACATATTTTTTTTCCCTCTTTTGAATTTTCTCCTCTGTTGTTTGGACTCCAAAGAAAACCCAACCGCTTCATTTACTCTGGATACACGGATTCTACATGGATAGGTATGTGAAACCGATGGAGAAATTAAATTGGTTTAATCTTATTGTCCCTAGGAAATACTTTCTCAATAAAAATCCATCCACCTCGGTAAAATTCTGTTGAAAATCTGTGTTCATAACTATGAAGTCAAGACGTCCTGTGGGTCAAAACAACTGAAACCGATATTTCAATTCCATTCCATTGCTTGATGCCTTTCACTGGCTGATGAAATGGGTTGTCATGGCCTTTCCAGCTCCTCTTCCATCTGGGCCCCTACAAGCACTATGACCAGCTGCAGACTTCTAGAAAAATCCCCAAAGAAATAGATAATCACTATGTTCTAACATATTTTCTTCTCCGCTTAGACCTGTCATCCAGCAAAATCCTTGGCACTACCTGCTTCTTCTTCTGTGATAATGTCTATAGTTTGTCTCCTTTGGCCCATGGTGCCAAGCCATGTTCCCCGGGGCACCGTCCTCTGGCCTTCCCGGTCATTTGTTCATCTACTCTGTACACCAGATATGCGAAGGTATTAGTTTTCCCATCTCTTCTTTCTGAGAGTAGGACATCTTTGAGGTCAGGGGCTGTGTCCTGCTCCTCTTAGCATCATGGGAGCTGAACACGGAAACGGGTACAAAACATGTAACCCTCAGTTCCATGTGCAACAGACCTTTCTTTTTGGACAACCTGAAGAACAGGACTAGAAAGTTTGAACCACACGACTCAGTAGTCAGGCCTTCTTGAGCTAATATATGGAAAATGTTTCCCTACCTGTGATGTGTTTCTGGACCCCATCAATCATTGGACAAATACTACAGTGTGGGGCTGTAGAGACAGCCTCAGGGGCATGGATTTGGGGGACAAAGTCTAGGTTGCCATGGCATGCAAAAGAAAATACCCTAAGAGGTTCATAGGATTTAAGCTGGTGGAAGTCTTCTTAAAAAATCCTCTTTTTACCTTTTGTCTGAGTTTGTTAGGGAAAGCCAGTTTCTATGATAGTCCTGCAGTACTTAAGGATGAAGACACATTCTAAGAAGTGCGGGGGATTTCATTGGGGGATTTCATCACTGTGCACTTATCATAGCATGCGCTTCCACAAGCCTAGGTGGTAGTTTTATGGGACTTCAAAAATAAACCAAAGCTGGGTGTGGTGGTGCAAGTCTGTAATCCCAGTGGCTTGGGAGGCTGAGGCAGGAGGATCATGAGTTCAAAGCTAGCCTCAACAACTTAGTGAGGCCCTAAGCAACTCAGTGAGACCCTGCCTCATATGCAAGGCTGTGGGTTCAATCTCCAGCATCAAAACAAACAAAGAAACCAAAACAAAAACAGTAATGTTAGGGAACTTCCTTCATTTATATGCCTACTGTGTAGTGCAGGGCTGGGCCTCTCTACTATCCAGGGGTCTCCATGACAGTGGCTTGCTTGCCTTTCCTGTGACAGGTCAGAGAATCCTGGGCACAAAGCCTGGGAAGTCCAAGTGCCCCCAAAAGAAGGAGGCAGGATTCAGTGAACTCAGTCATTCAACTGTGACAGACTGATCTTCCTCCTGCTCTCACCTCTAGCCTGTCTGCAGACTCGAGAACAGACCCAACAATGTCCTTCCTCAACGTTCTCAACAGAGCAGAAGAACGGAGCAGAGCTGGGACCATCGTGGGCTAAGGAGGCACTCCCCCATGCATGCTACTTCTTGCCCTGGCAGAGGAGGCAACCTTACAAATCTCCTTCCTCAGTCTAATACAAAGAAATCTGCAGCACTAGTGAAATGCTGGAACATGAAAACCAAGATGCCTCCACTGCTTCCCAAGGAGGGAAGAGAGAAAAAAAAAGTGTTAGAAAACACAAGGAAATCCCTGCATGGGATCACACCCCTGATCAGGGAGACGGCGGCTTTGCGTAGCGTCGATCCATGTCCCTCACTTATTACAGCACAGACAGCCCGAGTCAGAAGGCAAGGCCAAGGTGACCCTCCCTGCTTTAGGGTTAAGCCTCAGTGATTTGATATTTCCTCAACTCAGGCAGCTTATGAAAACTTCCATATCTTGTGCACAGGACTGTTCGTTGATCTTGTAGAAAGATAAATCCAGGCCTTGTCAGTAGAGAGATCATTTTCATAACAGTGATGAACTATACAACTACCAGGAGCCTCACTATTAGGGACATTGAGAGAGAAATAGAAAAAAGGAACATGGAGCAAATGAAAACGTTTAGGTAAAAAAGTAAGAGAAAAGAGGCGTCAGGTCTGTGTGTGCAGGTATATCCATAGGCATGTCTGTGCAGGCAGGTGTGCAAACATGCATCTGTGTGTGCACTCATGCATGAACATGTGTGTGCATACAGCCATGTGTACACACATAAGTGGGTGTGCATGCATAGTCATGTAGGTCTGTGCGTGTGGGCACATGTGCATGTGTATTTGCACGTGCATATGTGTGGGTATGTGGAGTGTATGTGTGCACTCTTGTGTTGCCATACAAGAACAGTATGTACCCATCCCAAACTAGTAAAATGATTCACAGGAAGATAGTACAAGCCAAACTACATAGGAAGCCGAAACTAGAGGGCTCTCAGCCAGCTTTGGCACAGAAGCCCCGGGGAGTACCACAGGACAGGAGTGACAAAAGCAGTTTCCTGACTTTTAGGATGTGGATTTGGCACTCTGCACCAGTGTTGTATTTTAAAGAGGGGAAAAATAGAATCTCCATAGGGGGTCGTAACCATGGCAGGGGCTCAGGGAATTTAGCACACACTAATAATCATAGGCTGGGAGCTGGTACAGTCGCTGAAAAATACAAACACTGCTACATTCTTCCTAAAAGGCCACTGAAACTCACATGTGTGTGTATATACATATACACAGATATACATGCGTGCAAAAGCACACACTGTGCACCTAACTGGCAGGCAAATACTTTTGGGCAGTCCCTTAGGCTTCATGCATAGAATCAGATGCCTCCTGCAAAAAGAACTACAATCCAGATCTAGAATAATCTCAGCATTTAATAAGGGAAATATGCTCATGCTAACACATATGGGTGTTTGCTGAAAAGAATACTCTGTCATTTTAGAGCACAGAAATTGCTTTCCTCACTAAACTCCTACTGGGGTAGAACACTGAAAAATGTCTTCTAATGTGTGCGTGTCTAGATTTATGCTTTATTCTGTGTTCAGAAGAGCCTCCCTAGTGGTGGGCTTCTGTTTCCTTCTGGTGTTTCTACCTCCACAGAAACTCATCTTCTATTTCTGAATAAAGCCACAAAGCCACTTTGTGAATTCCGAGAAATGGATTCCGGGGGTCTCAGAAACATCTTCCCTATACACAGAAAAATAAAGAACTTTCACCAGAAGAGGCTGTAGCATGAATGGGAACTTTCCAAAGGGACCGAGTTACGCAGCTACAAACTAGATAAAGAGAAGCACAATTCTAGAAGGAAAAAAATTAGATTGTTTTAATGATAAGATCCAGCTTGATTTTTTTTCACATTTTCATTCACATTTATGTAATTAGGATTAAATGTATATTTGTATATTTTCCCCAAATCCTCTCATTAATAAAAAAATCTCACAATTGATGAGGTTTTATGACTTCTTTGCAGTACAGCAATATACTTAGATTTCTGAGATATTAATGATTATCACTTTTCTTTATTTGTTGAACTTATTTTTTTTAAACTGATAATGCACTGGCTAAGGCTTAGAAATGGAAGCAGGACATCATTTGAGGGCTAATTAAGATATTGTCGGTAGAAACTTAACCTACCTCGTCCTGTCCCAACGAAAAGATGAGGAAAGTTTAGCTCTTCTCATAGTTTATTTTAGAACAATATACACTCTGTTAACAAAGATAGCACTATAGTTTATGGCTATGATAAGATAAAATAGTAACTTTAGGTGAATTTATATCATGAGCAAATCCTAAACTATGTATTGAAAAATAATCTGCATACAACAGATAGAACCAGTCTTAGTTTGTGGCAAAAAAAACAAAAGAAACATTGCTTTTTAAAATAATGAATGAAGAGGGAAATGGGTAAAGATGGGGAGGAATACAGAGATATGGTGGCTAAGTTGAGAGCCCTCAGCTTACATAACCTGAGTTACCCTGCAGAGTGTGGCTGGGCAGGGTCTAAGAGGCTGCAGACAGGGTGCCACAAGAGGAAAAGACTGATCAGAGAAGAAGGAAAAGGCAAGGTTGAGCAAAACCTCAAGGGCCTCTCTTATTTTTACAGATAGCTTTGAATGGCCTCACACCTGCAAGGCAAGAACTCTACTGAGCCACAAGACACAAGAGTGTAATTTCACCATGTACGCATCCCTCCTTTCCATTAGATTGAGGAAAAGGTCTACTTCAGTACCTGGTGTAGTACATGGCAAATAGTGTGTGTTCACAGAACACATATGTGTGAACGTGATTGTGCAGGCATGTGTGGGTACACAGGCACATCCATGCAGAATATGATAATGAGATAGCTCTTCACATAGAATGATCACCACTGGTGAATTTTAGGTTCAAAATAAGTTAAATTACAATTAGTTTTTCTCACTTACCTTTTTTTATTTACCCTTATTTTTTTAAATTTACTTTCACTATTAGTCAAGGTTTTTGGAGATACGACAGATTTTGAATTATTTCCCTTAGCTGCAAGTTTGGGACCTCAACATTCTCATTTTTACTCTATAAAACTCTGCTCTTTTGGAGAATTTATCAGCTGAGATACAGACCCTTGTCCAAGTTGCACCTAAGGAGTCAGTCTCTGTCTGTCTGTCTCTGTCTCTTTCTCTTGCTTCTTTCACACTGAGCTACTCTTAAAGTCAGAGCTGACACCTTTACATAGAGGGGATTTGAAGCTTGGGGTCAATGGCCATGATCCTCCATGTGGACTAGGATCAAGAAAAGGGGCTCTGCCAAAAGAAGAGACAGAGAAAGACGTGCAGAGGAAACTATCCCAAGGCAGAGAGACAAAGAGCAAGTCCTAAATGTCAGTTTTCCATCGGCTCTAGCCGTCCTGTTGCAAGAACAAGCACCAATTAGATTAGCCTTGTGGACAGCTCCCACCTCTTCTCCTGGCGTCTTCTCGAGTTTCACTGTTCTAAGTGTTGTGGACATTGGAGTTAAGTATATATTTATACTCTATAATAAATACCCAGCTGTCAGGGAAGAGACAACACGTTTAGCATCCAAAATGGCCTGGATGCACTGAAGGGATTACACGAAATGAAATTCAAATAAGATAGATACAAAAAAATTACACTTAGGAAAGGAAAAATAAATTCTATAAAAACTAAATAGGAAAGTGCTGGGGAGAAAATTAGAGTAGAAAATCAAATAACCTGAGGATAAGAAAAGACCACAAGTGAACTCAAGTCGGGAGAGACAGGACTACAAACCAGGGAACCAGGCCAGTAGAGGGTACAGGAGAGTGAGTGGGGAGGGGAGGAGAAACAGACTCCTCCTGCTCACCCTGGAGATTCCCCCCAGAACTCGGGCACAGTTTGGGGGCTGCAGTTGAACTCAGGGGCTGACATGTCATTACTGGGAGAACTCTACTGGGTTGAGGTGCAAGCCTGATTTATGAACAGGGGAGGGAAGGACGAAACTCATCCATTCAGTGAAAGAGATTTCTTGGCAGCTTTAAAAATACAGGATTAGGGGCTGGGGTTGTGGCTCAGTGGTCGAGTTCTTGCATTGCAGGTGCGAGGCACTGGGTTCAATCCTAAGCACCACATAAAAAAGAAATAAATATAATAAAGGTAATGTGTCCATGTACAGCTAAAAACAATACAGCATTAGTATAAAAAGGGAAACCATGGTTTCACCTTCTTGCATTTACAATCTATACTTCTACTGTGTTTTACATTTTATTCAAAACTTTGACATGTATAGTTTAAGTTCATGAAGGCCAACCCCTCATGCTGTGGCAGTGTACAGTAAGAGTATTTCTTGTCCCCTGTAGGATGATGCATGTTAGTGGCAAGAGGGGACTGGGCTGGGAGGAGGCCTCTGATCAGTACATCTGGGGACACAGTTCCTTCTTGAGCTGTGGTCTCTCTCAAGTCCTCCACACAAGGCTTTTCCATTCCTGCCACTAGTGCATGGAGAATCTCATATGGAAAGATTTGATTTCCATGTTAGGGAGCAATGAAGCCATTTCTACAATGCAATACCAGGCACTAGAACTGGGGATGTGGCACCCCCATGGGTATGAGAGGCTGAAACTGTGACCAGCTGCAACGTCTGCCCAGGAACAAAGGGGGGATGATTTGGTAAATGAGTAGAGAGACAGTATCTGCCGTCTTTATTGTGCTATTTCACCTGGCATGACTCAAGGTTAAAAGTGCACATATTGTTTTGATGACGTGGTGTATACATATATCATATGCACATGAGGTTGTCTGCCTCTCTTTCTCCACCATGTTCCCATGGCATGAAGACTCTTCAGTTCTTCAACACTTTTTAATAAGCCCAGACATCATGACATCATATTCTTCTCAAATCAGCATTTTAAGCAGCCCACTCCCAATCAATAGGAACTAAAATTTGAGGAATGATCTATTTGTCTATTCAACTCCAGTCTATATTCCAGCATTGATAGCTTGAAATAGGTCAAGGGAGCAAGGACATCTTTGGCAAACACTGAACAAAGCATTGGACTGAAAGCTCTTGAACACCAACCCTTTTCTTTTCATTCTGGTTTATGGTAGCTTATATTCGGATGTGTGACCTGCCTCTGAACACTGTTTCCTCTGACGGTAGGGAGTAGCCAATTAGCCACAGCCACGTAAACACCCTGTTAATGCGGTGCTAGTTGGGAGTCCACTAAAGAGACCCAAGCTCTCTGAAGTGTGTCTTCAGCCTGTTCCAGACACTGAAAGCAGAGCCGCATGGAATACAGCAATCTGACTGCCCAGGACCTGAGGCAGAGATCAGTATTGGGTTGAGGGATTTCCAGAGGCTATTGTGTGCTAACATTCATGCTGTTATTATTGGTATGTTTAAAAAAACACTTTATGGAGGCATGAGTGAAGTACGGAAAGTTGAACATATTTAAGGGATCCAGCCTGATGCGATCAGAGATGCACATACACCCGTGAAGCCATGGCTACAGTCAACACCATAAATGCATTGGCCTTGATTTCTTGGACATGGTGCCAAACGTACAGGCAATCAAGGCAAAAACAGATGAGCCAGATTATATCAACCGAAAAGCTACGGTGCAGCAAAGACAACAATCCACAAAATGAAAAGGCAAGCTATGAATGGGAGACAGTATTTATAAATCACACTGAATGATGAAAGGTTAATATCTAAAATATACAAGGAGCACCTGAGACTCAACAGCAGACAACAACAACAAAAAACCTTAATGACCCAATTACAAGATGAGCAAAGACACTGAATAGACATCTCTCCAAAAAAGATACACAAGTCCAAAATACATATATGGAAAGGCATTCAGTATAACCAACCATCAAGGGAATGTAAGTGAAAACTACAATGAAACATCACCTCATGCCTGGTAGACTGGCTGCTATCAACACACACACTAGATAAATATATAAAAGTTTTCCAGAGGATCTAGAGTAAAGGAAAATTTCACACACGTCAGGAGGGCATGTAAATTGGCATAGCCATTATAAAAAAGAATATACAGTGTCCTCAAAAAATTAAAATTAGAATGACCATATGATTTAGTAATTGCACCTCTGAGAATATATATATATAAAAATCAAAATCAGGATTTTAAACAGATATGTTCATCGAAGCACTATTGTTAATAACCAAGACATGGAGGCAACCCAAGTATCTATAACAGAGGGATGATACATAAAATGAGATACACACAATGAAATATTATTCAGCCATTAAAAAGAAAAAAATTTTGACATGTGTGACAACAGGGATGACCCTAGAGGACACTATGCCAGAAATACATGATACATAGTTCATGATGCTACCTGTTTTCTGTATCTGAGGTAATCCAACTCAGAAACAGAGAGCAGAATCTAGAGAGATGGAGAAATGGGAAAAATACTGGTCCAAGGTACAAAGTTTCAGTTATAAAACTTGGTGCATTTTTAAAAATACCTGCCTGCATTTTGAGTCTAAGTTGTTACTAAGTGTAGAACAGAGAAAGCATTTGGAGATCTCCTGTGATGAGAATGGATTATTCAAGGGTTAGGGTCATCCATATATCATACATCTCTTCCCCTCTATAGCCAGTAAATCACAAAAAATTTCTTTTCATATCTTTTTAGCTTATTTGGAAATGAATTGCAGAGGTTGACAACTGATATGGAGGATGCCAATAATAGAACCGAAGGTAACCATAAGTAAATAACATACACTAAGTCCTATCCATCATATCCAAGGAAATAAAATGGGCACACACAGATTGACACCCATGATTCTAGATTTTTTGAGAATTACAGGCACAAGAAGTCAAGGTCTGAATAATTATTCTGTTTCATTAAAGTATCTACTCATCCACTAGCTAATTTTATATTCATATTAAATGAACTCCTAGTTTGGGCTCCGCAGAGTTCCGCTCCTGTAGGAGAGGAACATGCCAACTACATTTGCTAAGAGGGTTAGTATGGGGTTAAGGTTTTCCCTTTCAATATTTGCTACTGAGGAAAAAAAAAAGTTTGATTCTTCTATCACTCTTCTCATTCCAATGCACAAAAAAATCCAGGGATAGTCAGAGCACAGCAAGGGGTTTGCCTTCCTCAGGTGTTTCTGCAAACTCAAAGCAACACCTGGTTTCTTGACAGTGACTTTTACCAACTTCAAACCATTCAAACTCCGCTGTCAATAGCGCAAGCCACAGAACCAACTCAAAATAATCAATGCTCCCCGTCTCCCTCTACCTTCCTCACATTCCACTTGTCCTAACACATGCTGTCTTCCTGCACCCAAGGTGCCACTCTCTGGCAGCCTAGAGAAAAGCCCAGAAGACATCCGATTTCTTTCAACATCAAGAATCATAACCTGGAGATAATTCACAAACATGTAAAGTACTCAAATCAAAAGAGCTGCTTCTTTCAACTTGGACAATACAGAGGTAAGAAGCAAAACCAGTTAACCCCTTCAAGGTCACTACCATTCAAGGTCCCTCCATGCAATTCTTATTCAAAGCCTTCTTTGTCCTTGATTTTTCTGGCCTGCGCTGCCCTCTTCCATCTTATCTCTGCTGCTCTGTACTCCATGGCATTGGCATCTAACTCATCAGTCTGGATGTTTATTGTCCCTGATTGTGGTGATGGGCAAGGGGGCAGCGTTATCTTAGCAGATGCATTGACGTTCACACACATGGAAAGGCTCCACCCAAAGTACTAATTTTGTACAATGGGCTTTGTATTAAATGAATCAGTAGGGACAGCTCCGGTCAGGTATGCCATGCTTGGGCTTTAGCTCTCTGAAAAATAAAATTGTTTGACTTCAAATAAAAGTGTAGTCTGAGAATCCATCCAGAGAGATCGTCTGTAGTGACAAATAAAACTCTCCTGTCTAGACAGGGAGCCAGGTGGCAGGGGCAGCCAGTGGAGAAGGTAGGTGCACCCTCCCTCCAGCTGGCACCTAGCACCAGGAGATGCTCAACTGAGGGACTGGGAGTGTCCTGGGAGATAGTCCAGGACAGGCTTGTCCGCAGCCAGTTTCAACCACACAGTGCTCCCAAGGGGCCGGGGTCAGAAGGGCCTGAAACTCATTTTGTACCGTAGAGGAGTTCTTTCCCTCACTCTGTGTTTCAGTCAGGTATTTTTGCTGCTGTGACAAGACAATTTGAAAGGAGGAGAAGTTTACTGGGGGACTCATGGTTTCAGAGGTCTCAGTCCGTAGACAGCTGGTTCCATTCCTCTGGGTTGGAGGTGAGGTAGGACATCATGGTGGAAGAGTGTGGTGGAGAGAAGGTGCTCCAACATCACACCAGGAAGCAGAGAGAGACTCCCCTAACCACTGACAGAATATATACCCCAAAGGTACGCCCCCAGTGACCCACCTCCTCCAGCCACACACTACCTGCCTGCAGTCACCACTCAGTTAATCCCTGTCAGGTGAGCGATGCACTGATTGGGTGAAGGTTCTCCTGACCCAATCACTTCTCCTCTAAACCTTCTCGCATCCTGTCACACATGAGCTTCTGGGGGACACCTCAAGTCTAAACCATAACACCCTTACATGGTTCATTCCTTCCTTCTTCCTCTCTTTTCCTTCCCTCTCCTCTTTAGACTTGGAGAGGAGTCTGGGAAGAGGAAACAAATGAGCATCATGACAAAAACCAGACACAAACTTCTGATGGGCAGGAACAAATCTTTGCCTCTTCTCATTTTCTCACATTAACCTGGAAGAAAACTTGGCTGGGTCACCCTGGAAGACCTAAGCTTTTTGACATAATGACACATAATAACATCCCAAAGTAACATCCCATAATAACACATGCGTTACACTGGCGACTTCTTGAGGACTAGTACTAATGCCATATATTACTTATTGGGTTTTTACGGTTCATTTCTGAAAATAAGACCAAAACAGCAAAACTGTCTTTTTCTGAAAGATATAAAGTCATCCTGTGATGACTCTGTTAAACAAGTAGGGGTGGCATTCAGTGCCCTTGTTGCTTAAGTCAGGATATCAGGTGCTCTTTTAAATGCCACATATGGGTTACTGTCGGGTCATTGAGCGTACAGCTCACATAGCTTTAGATTGGAAGTTTAAAGACAAACGGTAGCCCAGGCAATTGTGGTGTATGGAACGGCCTTGAGATGGCAAGGCTAAAAATTCTGTGTATTTTTGTACATCTGCTTTCATGAAAGAAAGAAATCAAAAACGATACAGAAACAAGAGGAAGAGGAAGAGACAATGAAGACAGGAAGCAGGTGAAGCCATGTTTTTGGTACTGGGGAATTAACCCCGGGTGCTTTTACTAAGCCGCATCCCCAGCCCCTCTTTTTTATTATTTTTTGAGATAGGGTCTCACTAAGTTGCTTAGGGCCTTGCTAAGTTGATGAGGCTGGCCTCTAACTTGTGATCCTCCTGCCACAATCTCCAGAGCCTCTGGGATCACAGGTGTGTGTCACCACATCCTGTGTGTGCAAAGACTTTTGAAAAAATTAAAACCAAAAGAAAATAAGTATTATTTAAAGGATTCACACTGTAGGAAAAACTATCCCTTTCTTCATTAAAACAAAGTCAAATTCAACGAGTGACATGGTTCCACAGAGAGAAGAAAAATGCAAAGCAAAATATCATTGTACTAACAAATATATAGCAAGACGGAGAGGGACTGTAATAATCAAGAGATGATAGGGAAGGAGGAGAGCAGAAAGTTCCAGAAGAGTGGCATGCTACTGAAACCCAAGCTATCCTGTTCTTCATTAGCTTGTGTCTGGGATGGGGTCCACACATGGAAGTTCACATGTTTTGTTTTTTTTTATATATATAACCAAAGGAATAGGTAGACAGAGTAAAGTGGCTTTTCTTGTTAGTTAAATCAGCATGCCTTTGGATACTGTGTGTGAGTAAACTTTATTATTTCAGGGTGATTCCTCTTCTGCATAAAAAGGCATCCAAACTCTTTTCCCAGAAGTCTACAAAGTCAGAAAATATACCTAAATTTTCTGTCACTGTCATGGTCTTCGAAATGGTGTGAAAATTCCTTGAATGGAATAAGACTAATGGGGTCATTAAAGCAGGATATCCTCCTATTTGCCAAAGTAAACTTTCTCAAGAAGGGGCTGATGGGAAGTGACATTTAAAGAAACATATTTGCTTTTAGCACTGTTCAAGTTTTTTTTTTTTTTATAGCACACACATCAACAATGGTAAAAACAGGTCACCTGAAAAATTATCAACTATCATTACAAGGATGACGTGTTTATGCAGCCACGTGGGCAGGGTCCTCCCAGGTACAAAGAAGAATGCAACATGACACGGAATTTAGAGTCCCACTAAGAATCAAAAACTGTGCCCAACACTGCATGTGTGTATCATTTAGCGAACCTTTAGGATACTCTATGAGATCCTGTTATCATTCCTATCTCCCAAAGCAGGGTACAGATCCTGAGCCCACATTACTTGCCCAAGGACTCACGTGCCTTAGTGAGGAGCCAATGACATTGCACATCAGGACTCTGTGGTTTTTCTTTCTCTCATCAAGCATTAGAAGGTACACAGGATAAGAATGAGTGATTACACCCAATGCTAATGTCATGCAGCGTAATTTGTAACAAATATTCAAACAATGGCAGGAATGCCAACCTTTTGTGGTCCTCTTTGAAACCAGTTCAGTGCCTTGGTGACCTCGTACAGCTTTAGCCCAGTAAAATATGGTGCCTCCTTTAACCATGGCCTTGGAATTCGTGCAAGAGGCACAGGCCTTGTGAGGGTGGGGGGTGGAGGATGTAATGATCAGGAGAAAACAAACACAATAACTAGAAAACAAAACTTGCCTTCACACAGACCTGCCACGTTTCTTGTGTACATTCGTCTAGCAGCTGTTTAGAAAGCACTCCTGGTCACACTGATAAAATGTTGCATCATATTAACATAAATATTTTTACCTGAGTAATTCCTGCTGTTCCTTTGAAATAAAAAGTAATTTACATAAGTTTTCCCCAAAATTGCTAATTTTGTTGTTGTTGTTGTTGTTTTAAGGTAGAGACAACTGTGTGTACTGGGGCTGAACCAGGAATTCTTTCTGAACAGTGATTTTATTTTGCAGTGAATGCGAGACCAGGAGGAAGGATAATGGTACTGAATATAGATCAATGCACATTCAAAAGGAATCCGTTTATTTTGCTTTTAAAACATATGCCCTCAAGATGGACTGAATTGTGATATCCACAATCAACTACTAACAGAACCAAATCATTAATGGTTGGCTTGAGATTCCTATGAAGACTCATTTAATATAAAGCAGGCAAAGCTTGGCTGTGCAACTTAATCAGTCTACGTCTTTGCCCCAAGAGAGGATGCTTTCAGGGTTTGTGGTTTGGATATGAGGTGTCCCCCAGAAGCTCCTGTGTCAATGCAGGAATATTCAGAGGTGAGATGATTGGATTAGGAGAGCTGTGACCTAATAATAGTCCATCCTAGTTTGAATGGACTGACTGGGTGGTAGGCAGGTGGGACATGGCTGGAGGAGGTGGGCTATTGGGGGCTGCCCTGGAAAGACGCATCTTCCCTGTGTCCTTTACCTGCTTCTTTCTCTGCTTCTAGATCCTGCCTTGAGCAGAGCAGGTCCTCCCCCTCCCACTCCCATGTGGCTGGGTCCTTTGGCCATGATGCTGTCCTCACCTGAGACCTAAAACAGTGGAGTCGGCCTGACGTCAACTGAACCTCTGAAACTGTGAGCTCCAAATAAACTTTTCCTCTTCTAAGTTGTTCTTGTCAGGTATAGTGGTCACAGTGATGCAAAGTTAACACACAGGGCATTGGTATCCGGAAACCAGTGAGGAGCAAGCCCTCTGCCAGTACCTTCTGGGTCATTTCCTAGATCAATGCTTCCTAAGCTAGGAACATTGGGTTTGACTGACCACTGAATCTTAATATCAACAAATGGACTACTAGTACCAACCTTGTACTTAGGGCTACTGCACTTTCCTGTCCCCACAACCATCACATTTGTTATAAATCATATTAACAATGCCCTATGAAATTGAGCAGTGCACAACCTGAACACAGAGGCCCTATCCAAGTGGTGTTGGGGATTCAGTTGATTGTGTTTCTGAAATACTTGGCTTAACGCCTAGCATGTAGTACATCCCCCAAGAATTCCAGCTCTTTATTATTTTTATCTTACTGTATATCATATATGGCATCTATTTTCACATTTCAATTTTTTTTAAAGTACTTTATTCTGTGTTTCATCTGATTTTCCCATCAAGGGAGAAATGGGATTCTGCAAATTTTTCTAAGTGCTCATTAGCTATCTTGTTAGAAAAATTAAGTGTCTTTTAAAATTTTCATTGTTTCCATGATATACCATGTCTGTAAAGGAGTCTGAAAAAACTCAAGGTGTCCTAACAGGTGCTATGTAAAAAAAATTTCCTAATTCAATATATGACTGTATTTCTAGAAGTGTGTTCAGAGCTGTCCTGATGAGTCAGATTTCACTTCTCTCCATTTCTAGCTGTGTTGATTTTCCCAAGATAGTTAATCTTTCAGCCTCCGGTTTTCTCTTTTGTGTATTTGAGATAATAATAATGTACACCATATGGCATGGTGGGGTCAGTGGAGGAGATACTAAACAGGAGAATGTTCAGCAAAACCTGGATCAGTTGATATTAACCAATCATTACTACACCCTTATTAGCTGCTAGCCTTCTCTCAGTCACTGGCAGAGGGATGTTAGATGCAGAGCTACTTAAGTTGCAAGGCATGTGCAGGAATGTTGCCCCATGAACTCAGCAGGGTTCAGAATTCTTAGAAAGATAATCAGCAGGGCATTGTTCTAGTTCCATATTTGCTAGTATGCAGACCTGCTCAGCATACTTATTCTGCACACCCTCACTGCAGCATTCGTAAAGTAAGGCGGTGAGATGCAGGCTTGTGTGAGAAGTCTCTTCAAGTGTGCAATTCTCTGATGTAAAAATAAGGTAAAATAAGCAGAATGTTTGCTTGGATTTTCCTTTTATTTTTTTAATTTGCTCCTTTGTTTCAGGAGTTAAACCTGTGACCCTCCCCATTTGATATTCAGAGCACACTTTGAAGATGAGTCAAATTACAACGTTTCCTCTGGACTCTGTTGGGAATAAGTCACAGAGCCCTCATTGGGGGTCTAAAATGGTAAATAGTATTGGTAGTACTACAGTACTGATTACTACTGATAGATAGTAGCAATCACTGTGAAATCAGAGTAGCAGATCTTATAACAGAGATATCTGCTAAGTGACTAATGGGCAGGTAGCATATACAGTGTGGATACCTTGGGTAAGGGGTTATTCATGTCCCAGGTGGAATGCACCAGGATAGCAGATTTCATCATGTCACTCAGAATGGTGTATAATTCAAAGCTTGAGAATTGTTTATTGTTAGATTTTTTTCCATTCAACGTTTTCATACTGAGGTTGACTATGGATAAACAAATCTCAGAACGCGAATCTATAGATAAGGGAGGACTGCTGTATTCTTTGAATTGAGCTTAGAGGAGATCTCAGAATTCTATTTAACACAGTATTCCATTGTTGAGCCTCTATGATCCCTCCCTCCAAGGCTTGATTTTTAAGGACTTGACATATTTTCCATCTCTGCTTTGAAACATTTTCCTAAGTACTTAGGATATCCTATGTTATTATCATGGGTGTTTTTTTTTTTCCCACTAATCACAACAACAAAAAAATGTGGTTGTCTTATGTTCCATCTTTTCTGGACTTTTGTAACTAGCTTCACATAGAAATAATTTTTAGTTTAAAAAAATTTGAAAAATACTTTATTCATTTCTTTAAAAATGCTCTCAGAGAAGTTGAGTGTGATAGTGCATGCCTGTAATCCCAGCTAGGAGGCTGAGGCAGGAGGATTGCAAGTTTGAGGCCAGCCTGGGTAACTTAGGAGAACTTGTCTCAGAATTGAAGAAGGAGAAGGAGGGGGGAGTGCTGGGGATGTTGTTTGGTGGTAGAGTATACCTGGGTTTGATCCCCAGTACGGGAGTGAGGCGGGAGGTGGGGAAATTCCTGGAAGCATTTCTTTGTTCTTCCTACTATGTATTGCCAAGCAATGGGAAATCCAGGTAGACAGACAACCACAATGCAGCAGGTTGAGAACACAGCCACAGAGAGGATCAGGGACTGTGCAGGGATCAGGAGAGACAAGCCACCTACCTTGGGAATTAAGGGATTATTTCTAGCAGTTCATGGAGAACATTCTAGCACAGGAAACATGAAGCCAAAGCTAGGGATGGAGAGATTGACACCACAGAGTGGGGAGGAACATCCAGTCACTCAGAAGAGCAAAGCACAGCCCGTGGAGGGCGGGACATGCGATGGGCGGGACATGCGATGGGCGGGGCATGCGATGGGCGGGACATGCGATGGGCGGGGCATGCGATGGGCGGGGCATGCGATGGGCGGGGCATGCGATGGGCGGGGCACGTGGGAAATGGGAGCTGTGAGAGTGAACCTGAGAAATAAGAGAAGGTAATCCAGAACTCTGACCACACAGGAAAAGCTCAATGCCTGGACCTGAGGGGCAATTCCAAAGCTATGAGAACCGGGAAGTACCTGGAAGGGCATCTTTAGAAGACAGCCTTTCATGTGGCTTCTGTTCCTGCACAGAGGCAGCCTCCTCTGTAAATCAGATGTGGACATAAGATCAGCTCACACAACAAGAAACGGGAGAATGAGAAACTTCTCTCTGGGGCATTTAGAGATGGGTTTAATTTCTTGTCAACAATAAAGGCAATAAAGTTGAACCCTAAACATAACAGAAATGTAATCACTGACTGGGATAATTTGTTGGGCTATGACATTGTGAGCATTTGAAGATTTACCTCTCTGTGTCAGGCTACAAAGGCACAGCAGCCAGAAACACCAATATAGAACAAGGTGCAAATGGTTATAGAAAAACAACTTAAAGTGGATTTTTTTTCATTGAAAATATGTATATTAATTACGACAATGTGGCAGGAACTGTGGTAAGTTCTGGAAATAAAGCAGAGTACACATTATCATGGCTAAAAGGAGCTTCAGTCTAGTGAAGAGACATTAAGCTAGTGAGCACATCATGCCTACGTGAGTGTAACTGGAGATGGGCACTTGGAGAGGGGCAGTGTGCAAGGAAGGTCCAAATCAGAGGAAACAGTTCTAAAAGAAGGCTTCTCCGGGGAAGTGGAATTAACACTGAGCTCTAACAGATGATAAGGTATAATAAAGGGACAGTGTTCCAGGTAGAGCAGAGGGTGGTTCTGCCCTGCAAGGAGCATTTAGCAATGTCTGGGGTATTTTCAGCTATGCCAACTGGGGGTAGTGATGCTATTGGCAGTTAAGAGAAGAAACTAGGGGTGCTGCTAAATGCCCTTTGATGCACAGATTGGCCTGCCATCAGCAAAGTTTATGTGTCCCATAACCTTTATATGTCAACAGGGTCAACTTACAGTCCTTGAGGTAGAGGGAATTGCAGACCTGCTTCGGGCCCGCAAGAGAGCATGCACCAGGCGAGTGTGAGAACCTGAAGGGAGGTCAGGGCACTGGATGGATGCAGCAGCAGGAGCTGAGGCCCCAGAATGGCAAGGTCTATTGATGGTCCACTCTAGAGCATTTTGACAGTTGTTTTTCCCAGAACAGTGATGGGCGTCCTAAGATTTTTAAGCAGGGAGTCATAGCTGATTTAGTTTTTATTATGATTTTATGTATGCAGGTTGAGAATCAAAATATAGGAGGTGAGAAGTAAGAAAAGGGCCCAGAGAGGTGTCAAGACCACTGAGGAGGCTTCTCCAATAGTCTCCATGAGATAACATGGTGTAGAGTGCACTGGTCTCCCCTGACCCGGGGAGATGTGTTCCAAGGCCATGAGTGGATGCTTGAAATCACAAGCAGTACTACCTATATTATGATTTATTATGCACAACTAGAATGAAGATTAATTTATAAACTAGGTATAGTAACATATTAATAATATCTAATAATAAAATAATTATATGCTTTCTCTTTCTTGCTTAAAGGAAGCACTTTATGGCTTCTCTTTGTCATATCTCAATTACTACATTATCATGCTTGTACTTTGGGGCCTTTAATAAATACAATAAGGGTTATTTGAACACAATCTCTATAATACTGCTATATTTGACAGTAAATCTGATATTTGGGACACTTACTAAGAGATTAATAGGTGGGTAGCCTATACAGAGTGTATATACTGGACAAAAGGAAGATTCATATACCAGGCAAGATGGAGCTAGATAGTAAGATTTCATCATGTTACTCAGAATCACATCTGATTTAAAAATTATCCTTTGTTTATTTCTGGATTTTTCCATTTAATATTTTTGGACCATAACTGACTATGAGAAATTGAAACATTGGAAAGCAAAACCTTAGATAAGTGTTGACCTCTACAAGCAAGGCCTTTGCATTATTAGAAACATCTGTCATCAAGCGTATTGCTCATTTATCTTATAAAGATAGAGTCTTCTCTTAGGAAAGATGGTAAAACAATTTCACTATCTGTGTTTATATTTTTCTTGATTTAGCATTTACTAAATACTTTCATGCACATATAAGGGAGAATCACCATTTTGGATAATGATGCAACAGCCAACTCCTGATCCTGTGTTAGGTGTTAGGATGAAAGGTGTGGTAGGCAGCTAATTCGACCTGCCAACAATGGAGAGAGGTGAAGAGACCACCATTGCTCTGTATACTCCAAGTCATCTCAAGTTCTGACCTTTCCTGTTTTAAGTAATACATGAGTTTTGATATTGTGAGCTATTATTTTTCAAGACCATAGGTATTCCTCCCAAGAAGCACTCATGTAACCAGATCCAGACAGCAATTTCCCAACTATCAATCCTCCAATATTCATTCCAAGGTTTTTGGCACACCCATGTATCTCTGTTCTACTTCAATTATTTTTTTCTGCAAATCAGTTCATGCTTTGTTTAAACCACTGCTCTAAATGGAAAATCCATTTAGCAACGAATAGAAGGTAATTCTTAAAATAAAATCTAAGCCGTTCGACACAATGTAATTAAATTTTAGCTAAATATTCTTGTTTGATACAGAGGTGAGCCTGAAGCCACCCACTTGGCTAAAGAGTAAAATTCTCAAGTTTCAGAGAGGCCTTGAAATTGAGCACCAAATAGCCCAATGGCTGTTTTTGTAGGAACATGAGGTTAAATAAAGTTTTTGCATCTTTAAATGGCTAAAATAAGATCCTGAGAAGAAAATTTCACAACATGTAAAAATCCCATGAAATTCAAATTTCAGTGTCTATAAAAAAGGGGAGGGGGTTAAACCACACCCATAACTTAGTGGTTTTCTCCATCTGCTTTGGTGCTAACCTGGCCAAGTTGAGTAGTAGCAACCAAAACCTCATAGCCTGCAAATCTCTAAATATTTAATTTGTCCCTTTAGAGAAAAAGTTTATGCATTCCAAAGTTATCTAATGTCACCTCAGGTGCTGAACGTAAAATCATCTTGTGTGTTCCACCTAGGGTATATGTAACCTTCATACTTAGGAAAATTCTGCTCTGTGAATGAACAAAGCTAAAGATGGGAGTTGGGGATCTTGAAAAAGCAATAAACATTTAGGGGCATCCAAATATTGTCTTTGGAAAAGGACAATATCAGATGCAAAGTTAGATGAATACTGTACAATAAAATCTACGACACCTCCAAATGTCCCTTACATGTAGCTCAACTGGAATATCAACAGAAGTAAGTTTGGTGTCTGTTTCTGTTTGTGCCAAGTCAAGTGTAAAAGAATAGGCTATTTACGTACTTGTGGTGATCATTTTTTTTCCCTGCATGTCAACATTATAATCCCTTCGGATGAACAATGTGATTACACGGTCCAGTTTCGGTAAGCGTCAATAGTTAGTTTCACTTAATGCACTTACCACAACTAATAAGAACTATTCATGCACACCCAGAGATTAAGAGCTGGGACCCAATTCTCAAAAGTCTGAGAAAGGAAAGAAATGATTAGCAGGCTCGGTCTGCACCAACAAGACTTCATCCACTAAGCTCATTTAAAAGACAACATAGTAAGGAAGCAAAGCAAAGCAATGACAGAGTGAATAGGCTCATCATGAAGGCATCTCCCATGAAAACAAGACTGTGTTAATTGTTATGTAAAAGCAGTCAGGAGCATAATTTGCAACTAATTTGTCAAAGGCAGGCACAGAAAATACAGCTGAATCACCTCCAGTTCTGGGGAAAGGGATGCTCTTCTACCTTGAGTGGTGGTTCGGGATTCTGGCTGTGCATGAGAATCACCTGGGGAGCACTTTTCTTACTATTGTTTTAATTGTACATCTTTATGGGGTGTGGTGTGATCGTTTCAAACGTGTACACAATGTGTAATGATCAAATCAGGGTAGCTAGCATTTCCAGTTCTTAAACAATATGTTTAAAATTTTTGATGATATCTATTATTTGCACTTACTTATGGGGTCCAAAAAAAGAATGATACCTGTCATTTGCTGCAAAATGAATTGAACTGGAAGATATCCTGTGAAGTGAAATAAATGATACAAAAAGATAAATATTGCTTCTTCTCTCTCACACGTGGAAGCTAAAACAAAATCAGTCTGAGAATAGAATAGGGATTTTCGGAGTCTGAGAAGGAAGGGGACAGAAAGGGGACTGGATAATTTGGAGCTTCTAAAGAAAGATGGGAATGGAACCACCATTTGACCCTGCTATTGCCCTTCTCGAACTATTCCCTGAAGACCTTAAAAGAGCATGCTGCAGGGATACTGCCACATCGATGTTCATAGCAGCACAATTCACAATAGCTAGACTGTGGAACCAACCCAGATGCCCTTCAATAGATGAATGGATAAAAAAAAAAGTGGCATCTATACACAATGGAGTACTATGCAGCAATAAAAATGTCAAAATCATAGAATTTGCAGGGAAATGGATGGCACTAGAGCATATTATGCTTAGTGAAGCTAGCCAATCCCTAAAAAATAAATACCAAATGTCTTCTTTGATATAATGAGAGCAACTATGAACAGAGCAGGGAGGAAGAGCAGGAAGAAAAGATTAACATTAAACAGAGACATGAGATGGGAGGGAAAGGGAGAGAAAAGGGAAATTGCATGGAAATGAAGGGAGACCCTCATTGCTATACAAAATTACATATAAGAGGTTGTGAGGGGAACGGGAAAATAAACAAGGAGAGAAATGAATTACAGTAGATGGGGTGGAGAGAGAAGATGGGAGGGGAGGGGAGGGGGGATAGTAGGGGATAGGGAAGGTAGCAGAATACAACAATTACTAATAGGGCATTATGTAAAATTGTGGGTGTGTAACCAACGTGATTCTGCAATCTGCATTTGGGGTAAAATTGGGGGTTCATAACCCACTTCAATCTAATGTATGAAATATGATATGTCAAGAGCTTTGTAATTTTGTGAACAACCAATAAAAAAAAAAGTCTGAATCCCACGCCATGCCTGAGGCCAATTCAACTGTTTTAGTTTGTAAAGATTCCCAGGTGATCCCAGGGTGTAGCCTTAGCTGACAGCCATGGGATACTCCCTGGGCTGGAAACTGGGTTGGACCTGTGCCAAGGAGATGGAGAACACAGGGGACACCTAGAGAGAAGTCAGTTTTGGTGACTGATGATTTTTGTACATCTCTGAATACTGAATTCTCCACTAGAGGTACTGAGTTACTTTCTTCTAAAAACCTTAAATTAATGGGATTGGAACAAAAATGGTACATCCAATCAATTGATCTGTTTAGCTTTGTGATTTTTTTAACTTGCTAACAGGATTGGTTTTGCTGGATTCATGGAGCCCCATCCTTAAGGAAGTTTTGGGGAATGCTCATACCCAGTAAGGGATACTCCCGTTAGTAACTCGCCTTCATAGGTGGTGACATAGCTCACTTCAACAACATGTCCTTCAAGGTATAAGTCAACCTTGGCAGTGAGGTCTGTCTGCATGCTGCTTTTATTTCCGGGTATGGAATTATCTGAGCTATATTTTTTTCCCTAATGATCCACCTGGGTTTCTTCACTCTTTCCCATACATGATAATTCTTACATTAAACTTTTTTTTTTCTTTTGCCTAGAAATTTCATAAAAGGTAGGTGACCATGACAGGAAGGAACACCAATTGTTGGCATATGACAGTCTCAGACTCCTCCAGTAACAACTCTTCACTTATCTATTGAAACCACTCCTTAGGAAATTAATTTTGAGTAGTCTGAATCAAGCCCAACTTTTTTCTGGAAACCCAGTCCAATTTTCAGGAAACTCACATAACTCTCTCTCTATATATAAATCATTCATTTAAATCCTATTCACATAGCAAATGTCAAATGAAATTTGGAGAAGAGATTTTTTTTAAAAAAAAATCTTTAAGTTCTATTATTCTCAATTTCTCCATGTCAAACAAATCTTTGCTTGGTTCCTCTCTTGACCAAAGGGGACGAGATTTCGTAAATCCTGGGGACTTGGTATGGTGATTTTTGGGCAGGGAAATGGTCTGTCAGTCCTGCCTCAAGTCATGTACTTGCATTTACCAAGCACCATGTACATAAGATGCCAGCCACACTGCACTGATATCTCATCTGAAGCCCAGTTGCTTGATAATATCATCCCTAATTACAGATGAAACATGGAGGCTTGCGAGGCTGTGTGAAATGCCCCGCCACACTTTAATCAGTGGCCATTCTGTGATCCAGACCCAGGACTGTCTGACTCCAGAGCCGGGGCTCTCAATTTCTGCTCCATACTGCCAACTTGAACTGCACAAGCCAACCAGGCAGCCCTTTGGGGGACCGACAGAGGAACTCGCGATGGCCTCTTTCCCAGCCCGAGCACACAAGCAATACTAGTGTCCATCTGCCACGATTCCACAGTGCACTGATGCCATTTGAGGAGAAAGCCCAGAGGCCATTGGGCAACCTCTCAGCAGCTTGCCACTTTATTTGTTAATCTAATTGATCCATCCTTTTTCTTGGGGAAGAACCACCTGACAGAGGGCTGGCTACCCTACCTTACTGCACCAGGTTATGAATAACTACAGTCGTTTCTGCCAGAGGCACATACACAAGCTTGGATAAGCCTTGGAGCTACATAAATATATTTTAAACCAGAGATGTACATTTAATTAATGGCCTGCAACATAGGGAATGGGGTTTTGGAGATGCTGACAATGAAGTTCTGTCTTCAGTAATATCCCCCAAGGGAGCACTTTGCAAATTTCAGTTCAGGTGCTGGCTGTATCCAAATCACCTGAGATGTTAATTAAAAATACAGATTCCTAAGCTTCACCCAAGACAAACTGAATCAGACTATCCAGGGGTGATGATCCAGAAACTGTGTTGCCAACAAAACCCCAGGTAATAGTGGTGCACAGCCAGAATTAGGAACTAATTTACTAAGTCAGAGTGAACGGGGGCAATTGCTTTGTGCCAATTCATTTGACTTGTGATATTTTTTACCCACAACAATTTACCGAGAACTGTTCTAGACCCTGAGAACAAGCTGTGAGCAGGACACATACGGTCGGTCCATCATATGGAGTTTACAATCTAGTGAGCAGAGACCACCAGTAAGCAAGTAGACATATGCCTAAATGACTTCAGGTAGTGACATACCAGGGTGGCAAAGAGAGCCGGAGGGCAGTGAGGGCTACCAAGCAATGATTCAGGGAGACAGATGGTTTGTAGCAAGGCAGAGGTCAAGGAGAGGTACCCTTTACTCCTACATGGTGCTGAAGAATATAGCTGAAACTAACCATGCACTCAGTTTCAGACTTCAGGCCCATAGTCATCCAGCAAAAATGTTCACGGCATCGCATACCCACAGCAAGGATGAGGTCTGTCTTCAGGGCAGATGGTTGGCACAAGGGCTAGGGTGCCCTCAGTCTCTCTGTAGCCTGTCTTCCTCCCACCTGTGAGGCTTCCCTTCCCATCAATTGCCAAAGATACCCCTGGAACATTCTCAGCTCTCTCGACCACCACGAGCCACAACATGTCTTCCCTGAGTTTGAGAAGAGCTGGAGTTTGAGTTGAGTTCTTTTGATTGCTCTTTCTAAAATACCTTAAAGCAAAATGTAGTAAAAGGCTTTTTTAAACTTATTTTTTATATGTCCCCCTCTTGGGGACAGAGGTGGGTAGGGAGGCTGGTAAACAGGATTAGAGAAGTGGAATATAACCCTCATATTTAGCTTTACCTTCATTTGGTCACTATTCAATTTAATCTGATCTTAAGTGAGTCAAATGCCCACTGGTGAAGATACTATGTGGTTTTCCTGCAGCTGTACCACACCTCTATGGCTTTATCTCCTTTCCTGGAATCCTCTGAGAAGAATAGAAAGCAATTCTATTCTCAGCCTCATTGTCTCTATCTGTAAGCAAAGATGCAGTTGGTATTTCTACTGTCAGAGGAGTCCTTAAAAGCCTAGAATTGGGATGGTTGAGGAAAAACAGTTCCCAAGGCAATAGAGGTGGGGGAGAATGGAAATCCCAAGTCCATGAGATAGAACAGAGATCACAAAACATTTTTTCTCCACCATGTGCCTGAGTGTAGGACACTGTGCACGGCAAAATGGCATTAGGTGACAAAGTGTCCAACAATATTGGGTCTACAAAATATTCTCACTAGAGAATTGTTTCAAATTTGCCATTAAGTTTTGGTTACATTAAGCAGAAGGTCTGTTGCTAGTCTGTCTTTAATGCCTTGTATTCCTTTCTCTTCCTCTTGATTGTGTGTGTGTGTGTGTGTGTGTGTGTGTGTGTGTGTGTGTGTCCTGTCCCTCAGTATCTTCAGGGTATTCGTTCCAGGATTACTTGACAATGCCTAAATCCTTGGATGCTTCTTATATAGAGTGACATGGTATTTGCATATAACCTACGCACACCCTCCCATATATTTAAACCATCTCTAGATGACATATTATACCAAACACAATGTAAGTTCTTGACAAATAGTTCTTATACTGCACTGTAATAATATCAAGGGGAAAAGTCTGCATATGTTCCTTTTGCAGACACATTTTTTTTCAAATATTTTAAATCAGAATTTGACAAATTCTCAGCTTTGGGACCTACGGATACGGAGTCATCTATTGTCTATGAAGTTTAACTGTGTATTTTATATTATTACTCCCTTCTAAACATTCACACAATGTTTTCATTTTAGATGTGTTTAATTTTAAAAGGGGGAACTGCTTTAAATAAGATATCAAGCAAATAAACTCTAGGTGGCATTATAGATGTGCCAAGAAGTCGTGGTGCTAGGAAATGGAAAATGACTGAAGTTTGGTGAACACGATCGAATCCAACCTCTTCTTTGTAGATATTAAAAAACAAACAAAAAGAAAAAAACAAAACAAAGCAGAAAAACACCTGAGGCTAGAGAACTGAAATGACCAAATCAAAGGCATACAACTCTTTAGTAGCAAAAATTGTGGCAACTGTCTTTTCAGCAACTTCTTCAGGACATCAGGAAACATCATTGAGCAAATAATACAATTTCTTGTCAAATAGGAAGTAGCTGGCAAATCTGGGAAACTCATCCTTGATACTTTATTCCATGTTTAAACAGGAGAACGGAGAAGCCTGTTAAATATCCTTTCTAGCTGTGGACCAATGACATGTTCTCACACCTCCTTGAACCTCATTTTCCACTTCTGTAAAAAATTCAAAGAAACAAATCCACTAACACAAATAAAGCCATATCCCTATTTACCTCCAAAGGTTGTAAGGATTAAGGAAAGTAACAGTGTGATGGCCTGGCAGGTGGGCAGTGGTCCTGTAAGAGAGTTCATTTTATTTTCCTTCTATCCTTTAAAATACATTTTGAATGACTGAAAAACATGTTCCTTTCTAAATATTACTGCTTCAATTCCTACATGATTTTCCTATTCAAATAGGAGGTGAAGTCTAGCCTCCTGGCAAATCTAAGGAACAGATCAGCAGCAGCAGGGCCCTGGGAGTGTCGTAAGAGGAAACGAAGAGGAAAGAACAGTGCTAAGCTCTCTTCTCCTTTCCTTTGCTAATAGAGACTCATAATAACAGGCCTTACCACCCCAACTCTGCTGGTCCTCTACTGTGTGTGGCCGCTGCTACTGGACACCAAGAAGACACCATGGGAAGAGAGGCTGTTAAATCATACCAGTTGAGCATGGCTTCATGATGAATGGGGCTTCTGACATACGTCACTGGGTGACTGGTCATTGTGTGACCATCATAGAGCACAAGCTTAGGAGAGATAGGACACCCACTCCGAGTGACCTCCATATGTGATCAAGAGATGCATAAAGAGCAGGTGCATGAAGCTGCTGCCCACATAGCTCACTGCTTTACATGTAGAAGGAATGCACTCCCATCTACCAAGGAAAAACATCACAGTGTGGGAAATACAAAGCAGAAACACAGTCACTTTTATCCTCATGAGGTCTCATGAGCCATGCTTGGCTGTATGTGTTGCGTGTTTGCAAGATAGCAGGCTTGTTTACACCAAGGCCCCCACAGACATGTGGGTAGTATGCTGTGCTGGGACAGTGCGACACACCACTAGGAAATGGGGATGTTTCAAACCCCTTGTGATCTAATGGGACCACCCTCGTGTGTGGTCCTTTATGGACCCAAATGTTCTATAGCACGTTTTTTTTTTCCTTTGAAGACACTAGGATATGAATAAATGCAGAGATCATCTCCTCCTTTACTATGTACATATTTATGGGGCTGTGACAATTCAGGTCTCTTGCTATGGGAACAGAGTTGAGAGAAGGTCACGCCTGCTGTCCCCTTGGGGCCCACGAGTGTGTCTGTGCTGAGGTCAAGCCAATCCCTGAGCACGTGGGGAAACTCATTCAGCCCATTTCTGTGGGGTGCAGAAAAGCTCTGATGGGCGCTTGGCTCCAGGGGTCCCACTGTCCCAACCGATGTTCTTTGAGACTTGTCTCCTTCCCACGGTCCCTTCTCCTGTGTCTGTACAGTTCATGCTGCTGGTTTATGGCTCTCCTCACCTCCTTCTCCTCCAATTCAGCCTTCATTGGGTATGTCCCCCCCAAAAACACCTAACCCATTCATTCTGTCATGGTATCTGTTTCACAGAGGACCTCAAATAACACAGCATTGTTCCACAAGTTCACCTTCTGCCAAACTGATAATTCTCCACAAGGTTTAAAATGAGTCACCAGCCAGGACTTGGATGTGCCCCATTGGTTATAATGGAAGGGGAAAAAAATGATCTGTCAGCATTTTGTGTAAACTTATGACCACATTTAATCACCCAGAGTGTACCTTCACTGACTACCAGATGTGTCATTAACCATTTCTGTAAAAAGTGAAATAAAATCACCCAGCATGCGAATGCTGTAGAATAAGTCAATACTAACAGATGGTGTTTATTTTGTCACTGCTTGTGTTAAAAAATTACCACCTAGTCCCATCAAATCCATTTCTTTAAGGTGGAAGCTTTATGTAAAAACTGCTACAGAAAATGCAATATTTTATCAGCTGTCATTGAGTTCCTTAAAATATGAGCACTTGTTTTCATGGTTTTCAGTTTTCTAGGACATGGTGCAGTACACAAGAGATGGGTTTGTATAAATCTGACACGATGGAGTATTTTGCCAGCAGCTCTGTCTTGCAACATGCAATCTGTTTTGTTTTTCAAACAAAGTTGGTACATGAGTTAGTTGGAGCTCTAGTGTTTCCATGACGAAGACAGAAATCCCTCAACCGAGAGCTGCCACAATGGGGTACCGTCTGCATGCCCAACAACGGGGGATCATCTAAATACATCACCGCATGACCTTTTAGTTGGAATCACATAGACAGTCATGAAAAATGATGGTACGGGGGAAAGGTTCACCATACGGCAAGCAAAAAAAAAAAAAAGGAAACAGTGAATTATGACACCACCTCTGTTCCAATACTCTCACAATAACAGTCAATGCAACAGAATGGTAGGAAGAAGCCATCTTGAACCAGACTGAGAACACTTACTACCTTTATAACCTTACTGAAGTCATGTGACCCATCTCTGCCTTTGTTTCTCCACAAATCAGGGATGATAATCCCAGGGTTCAGAGAGGATTAAATGCATATTTCCTTTCAAAGTGTCTGGAACAAAATATTATGTCAATATTATTATTGCTTTAAGTTTTTTTTATATTATTGCATACAAAGTCCTGGAAGCATTTTTTTTCCCTCACAAAACTCTGAGTGAGTCTTGCTAAATGAAAATATCACAGGTAATTTTCAAGTTTTTCACTCCCCCTTGGCTTTTTTGTTTATTCTAAAGTTGCTTCACACATACAAAAAAAATGTACTGTTGAAAAAGAAGAAGGGAAAGCAAAGAGAGGGAAAGAAGAAGAAGAAAAAAAATCTCATCTGCTTTTTACATTATATAATTTTGCTACTATAAATAATGTGCAATTGTCTGGATAAGGTGGTTTAATTATTTTTTCAAAGTTTTAAGCTCAAAGTACCTTGATCATATAGAAGTTTGAAAAAAAAAAAAAACACCTAACACATCTGTGAACCCTCAGTCTCAGTGCTTAGATAGTCAGTGAACAAAATTGCTTATCAGTCATGATGGGGTGGAATGAAGCAAAACTACTGTGAACATCGAGAAATAATTATTCCCTGATAAATACATGGGAGGACATATATAGTTTTTTTTCCAGTGCCTTCTTTCTCTTCAAAAAATTGTGGCCCCTACGCCCATTTGCATATGCATAATTCTACAAAATATACTGACAACCATACAGAATAAACATGTGGAATATATATATATATATATAAATATATATATATATATATATATATATATATATATATATATACACACACACACACACACACACACACACACACACATGCTCTAAATAAGAAGATAAGTCAAATGTGACATGGGTCACGTTTGAAATCATAGACTTTAAGAAATCAAATGAATGGTTTCTTGGCATCTGTTAGCATAGTCCAAGTCAATTTTCTGAGGTTATCAGAGACCAAGAGCAAAATACCAAGTGATCAAGTAGAAGGAGTAATATCACTTTCCCCCCATGTTCCATCCAGCCTTCTTAAAATGACACCTACTTGGCAGCGTGCTCTAAGGTTTTTGACAATAGATTTTTCAGTAGGTAGGGGTCTTGTGATGAGGCTGGGACCAGCCTAGGTTGTGCTGATTTCTCTCTCCCCTGGATTTCAACATGTAATTGGCAATGAAGACTGGGGCTCTTGAACAGAAAGAAGCCCTTTGTTTTTTGAGGTGCTATGCTCCTTAATATCTAAGTTATCAGCTTCTCTGCTGCTTCCAAGCATTTCAGCAAAGCTAAAATGCTATACTTGTCTTTAAAAAAAAAACCACAAATAGTTAGGTTGACCATGAAGAAAATTCCAGAATGTTTCTCTGAACATCATCTCATTCTACAAGACTGACCCTTGTGATATTGAGTGAGGTTACCATAGAAACTCATCAGGCCCCACTTATGCTGAGACCTACCTGCCTTTTTACTTTGTAAACATGTTTCCATTTTTAAAGCCCTTGCTGAATCAAAGGGACTGCTGGGCAGACACTGCCTGGAGAAAATGGGTCCTCCAAGCAAACACACAGCAACCTTTGGGCTGACAGATAGATAGTTACCTGGGAGGGAATGAATCTTAGCAAATGTGCTACCGTTTCTTCAAACACTTCAGTCATAAAGACATGCATCCTCATCCACCCGAGAGAGCAAACTTCTCTGTCTCTAATCTAAAACATCAGGGATAGGAAAAATCATAGCCTCTCCATAGAAGGATACTCCTGGCCATTAAGGATGAATCTTAATGCATTGCTTAAGCATTTACAAGGAAGTGTCTACCTTCCTCAAACATAGGGACTCTGTGCATCTTTGCAAAAATGTCCTTTGCTGCAGGTTGTGCAATAGATCTTGGCAAATGCTAGTAAGTGATCGATAAATTCCCAAGTTTTGCAATGTGTCAGGCACTATCCTAATGCTTTAATGAATTATCTTATTTAGTTATTACATCAGTCTTATGAAAACTACACCTTTAAGATTCCCATTTTACAGATGAGGAAATCGAAGCTGAAAATTGGTAAGTGATTTGCTCAAGGAATCACCACTAACAGGGGCTGGGCTTGATGTGAACTTGGATCATCTAGATTCATGCACATCAGCATCTGCTGTACAAGCCAGTAGCCACTGCCACACTAAAGAAAAACCATGTGTACATGCTGGACCTGGCCCTCCTGTCCCATCCCCTCTATACTCTGTAACAATTTTTTTTGGAAAGACAAATGTGTTCCACAGTTAGCAACAAAGACATGGCTTATCTTTTCAATTACCTGCCACCACAGACTATTGGTGTATTATTATATTATTTATATCGTGCAATGTTGTAGCTATGTTATACCTATTGCTTTGGTCTGAATGTATGCGTCACTCTAAAAGTCCTATGTTGGATCTTTTCTCCCTAGGAGATCTATGAAAAAGTGTAGCTGTGGGACATGATTAGTCCATGGGGGGTCCACCCTCATGCAAAGGAACTTACTCCTCATAAAGTTTTAAGTAGGCACTAGAGCTCTTTTTGCCCTTCTGCTCCTTTGTCATGTGTGGACGAAGTGTTTGTCCCCTCTGGAGGGTACAGTAGCAGAAAGAGCTACCCCTTAGCAGACATAAAGCAAGTCAGCACTTTGAACTTGGATGCCCCAGCCTCCAGGACTCTAAGAAATCAATTTCTACTAAAGATCATTAATGACTGAGTATGGGACATTTTGTTATAGCAGCACAAGTATACTAAGACACCTGCCATGATTTGTCTAGACTACACCTCTCTCTTGATGATGTTTAGAATAAACCACTATGAAGTTCTTGACCTTAAAAGGTGATTCTGCTTTCATGATATTTTACAAGCTCTGGTATAAGGTAGAAGATCAGAAGAGTGAGGTAGGATGAAAATTCCCTAAAAATGAATTACTGGGACAGCAATGAGCTAGCAGTACCAACTACTGAGACAGTGAAAATATATTTCTTCCCAATGGCATTTGAAAGATCGCCTCAGTGATTCCCTCAGAAGGAGCACAATTAATTAGGAAAAGAGGATGAAGAGGGAGGGTGGAGTGAAAAATAGGAGAACCCAGACTATTGGTGTATGAGAACCCAAAGCCAGGCACGTCATTTGATTCAAGATGGCATGCAGGAACCCAGAGTTTCATATGTTTGGGGTATAAAATCAGGAAGTCAGAGTTTTACTTTGGTAAAATAGTTTGGCAGATAGCAGATATGGGCAATGTGGAAATGAAAGAAAAAAGCTAACTTGTGATTTTCACAGATGCTTTTATTTTCTCCCTTCAACTATGCATTTGAGTCACTTTTTAAAATTGTCATATATAATCAATGGTACATACAATCCACAATTCTCTTCTCACATTGATTTCTGAAGCTGACCCATTTGATAGGAAGGAGAAGGAAGGCTGATCTCCTACATGGGAGCCACCAAGACAACTTTCAGTAGCAATTGAGGGCTGGTGTTCTAGATTCCATAAGACCTTAAATTTGGGCTCCAATTTGCCCTTTCCAACAGGCCATTTATCCCAGGGCTAACAGCTTTGACTCTATCTGTTACGGTTTGTCTTATCTACAGTATAGTGACCTGAACTGAGATAGATGTGAACAGAACTTCGGAGGATTAACAAACATGAACCAATGTGGAGGTGGTGCACTATAGTAGGTGCTCAGTAAAGATGGCTATTCTCAGCTGGGTGCAGTGATGCACACCTGTAAACTCAGCTGTCCAGGAGGCTGAGGAAGGAGGATCATGAGTTGAAAGCCAGCCTCGGCAACTTAACAAGGGCCCTAAGCAACTTAGAGAGACCCTGTCTAAAAATGGAAAATAAAAAGTGCTAGGATGTGGCTCAGTGGTTGAGTGTCCCTGGGTTCAATTCCTAGTTCCAAAGGGGTGTGTAGGGGGAGCTATTCTTAGAAAATTTATAACAATTACTACTACTCTTAGTTGGAAAAGAACTTCTTGTAAGAAAAGATAATTATTTAATGTTTTTAAATAGGATAGACTTGATTCTTACCATAAAACACCACAGCTACATTCTTCCTTTGTTCCCATCTAGCAAATGCAGAACAATGGAGAAGAGTTTGGTCTTGAGGAATCTTCCCTTACACATTACCCAAGCTCTGTCTGAGGGCACAAGGCCTCCTCATTTGTTGCATGACTCATTCTCTCGGCATGCTTACTCATTTACCCCATGGATAAACCGTCAGTGTGTGCCCTCGGTCTTGTTGAGGTAGATACACAGTCGTGCTAAGGCATATGGAATAAACTGGGTTTCCAGAACACAAAAGCCTTCTGCTCCTTCGCAGTACGAGACAAAGGCTACCCCTGTGCTCACCCACATGAGAACCCAGAGCCAGGCAGCGTCATTTGGAATGAACATCAACCAACTGGGACAGGTGGCCAAGGCTGAGACCATCTGTCTCCTGCAGAAGCATCCAGCGGGTGTTAAAGACCTCATCAGAGATGCCTGGGTGTGCACTTTATGTTTTTCCTCATCAAAATAAATCTGAGTGCTAGTCAGGATCCTTTGACTGAATTATGACTGGAGAAGAGGAGCTGGCACTGGTGGTCCCCTTGCCAGCTGTGGGAGGAGACCCTCTGGTTTGTCCCACTGCCACATCCATATGGAATACTCGATTTGTCCTTTTCGAAAGCTTGGGGAGCCACAGGCAAGCACAATTACCAGCCAGCCACCTAAGAGGCATTTCTTTTAGGCAAGTATTACATGCATTTTTAATTGAAAAATATTTCCAATTACATTAGAATGATCATAAATAAGACTACAATGTGTTAAAGAGTGAGGCTGGCAGGCCATTCATAGATGGATTGTTATTAAAATTAGCATTATTATGATTCCATCAATTATTTCTACACTTTGGAACATTTTGTTTTCTCGAAATCCTCTTTACATGCTTTTGTGAGTTTCATTATAACATCAGGTGCCCCTTTCATGGGAGCATAAATTTCATGTCTGACAAATATGGTTTTCCCTATCTCAGGAAACCATGATATTTGGGGCATGGAGAAAGTGACAACGTTATTTCTAATGCTGCCTATGTTTATTCTCTCACATAAACCCAATTATCAGCAGCTTTTGGGATTCTATTACATGCAATCAGATATTTATATTATAATAACCACAATACCAGCATACTCTAGTTTTTAATGATAAGCATATTGGACATAATTCTATTTCATAGAAACAGTGTATTCTTCTTCTAAGAGTTTAGGGATATTTGTGCAACCATGAAGTAGGATGACATCACAGGAGCCATCTTTCTTTTGAGCAACTGGGACAAACAGTGTAAACACGGACGCCAAACCACATCTCTTTCCTTGACTTTTGTACTTCTTATGCACAGTGAATATGGGAGACACACTCTTGCCTGTCAGAAATCTACCAGAGGAGACAATGAATACTCAATAAGCCAAACTAAATACACAATCAATACAGATTATGATAACTGATACAAAAGAAATAAGTGTAATTGTTTCTCTTGTTATTCACTAAGAGGAGACTATGGTAACAGTCGCCCATGTATTTTAATGTGATGTACTGTCCGGCATTGCATAGAGATGTTCTGGGCAATAATGGACTCTACAGATGAGAGTAGTCCCACAAGATTATATTGAAGATGAAAAATTTCAGACACTTAATGTAGCCACCATAACATCATAGTTCAGAGCCAACCTCATGTTTGTGTTAATGATGTTGGTATAGCTGCCAATCATGTGAAAGTACAGCACATACAATCACACATAGTACATGATACTTTATGATAATAAACCGTCATGTTGTTGCTGTATGTATTGACTATATTGTATTTCTTATTTTGGAGCGTATGTTTCCTACCTATTCAAACAAAAGTTTATTGTAAAACTATGCCTCATATACCTAGTGCTTATCACAGCTCTCGGTGGCATCAAGAGGCCACATGGAGTGATTGACCTAGATCCTCTAGTGTAAGCGTGTAAGTGCATGCTGGGATGTTCACACAAAGACAAAACTGCCCAATGCACACTTCTCTGAACTTATCTTCATTATTAGGCATATCATTTTATATTTTTTTAAAACATCACAATATAGGTAATTAGAAAATTTTTACTGGGGAAAAGAAGATATCATGATTTTTTTTTCCTCCTTATTCTCTGTATCCTATGAATAAATCAACATGGTAAAACATGAACAAAAGTATTCTCTGTAATATAAGTTATGATTACATTTTATCAAGTGTCTAGTATCATAAGTCTGACTGTTGGATGCACAATCCCCAGCATGCCTGACAGCTATGCACATCTCTCAGCCACCAAGCATGGAGCCAGAATCCCACTCCAGAGAGAGGGCTCCCAGTGAAAGAGAACTGCACAGATACTGACAGATTGACAGATGACATTTGTGTGAGCTTTTTGCATTGATCAATCAAGGTCTGTGTATGTAAATAGGAATGGTTGACAAAGAATCACTATGCATAAGGAATACCAGCATTATGAAGAAAGGGGAGCATATGTCTCAGAAGAGTTTGCCTGCATCCAACAAGAACCATTTTTTCAAAGCTGAAGATAATTACGAACCCCTGAGCAATGCAAGAGACTATTACATCTACAAAGCAGGATTCTGCATGAAAGCGTTCTGTGTCTATGTGCCTTCTCTCTCAATACATACTCCCTTCAGAGAAGGGCTGGAGCACAGAATGGACAGAGCTAAAGAAGGAGTAAGGTATTTGGAAGTAGAGTCTATAGAACCACCCAGACATATGACAATTAGAATAGGATGAAAATGTTTCTCTTCATTTTGACCAGTTTTGATGAGGATATGGAAAATTGACGACTCCAAAAGTACTGATGGAAGAATAAATTGGCACTTTTGGAGGACAATTTAGCCATATAGATGCATATTTGCCTATGTTATATAGATATGTGCACACACAGACATATATATCCATAATTATAAATATTATATAAAACTACATGAATAGTTAGAATATGGATATCTACATATGCATGCATATACTTTAAATATGAATATATCTTTCCTAGATTTGTTGTTTCATAAAGCTTACTAGGACGTATTTGTACTATAGAAGTTAAATGTATCTCCAGAGATATCTATTTCTGCATTGTTTATAACTCTGGATAAAATAAATATAATTTAATGCTCATGAATTGGTGAATGTTAAAATGGTCATACTTCTCTCTCTAGATCAAATGTAGCTATTCAATGAGCTAGGGCCCATGTTTTAAATGGCAAAATGTTTGTAATATGTTATGAGATAAAAGCAAATTATGTAACTGTATATCATGCATAATCACCTGTTAAAAAAGGAGAAAAGGAGAAGACTGTGTGCATGCATACACATGTGTGTACAGAGGCCAGAAAAGTTTCTACACAAGTGAAATAATACTCCAGGACATGTGACTTGGACTATGGTTCAGGGGAGTTGTCAAATGATTTATAAATATACATAATTATAGAGTAGTAGTTCCTGTTTTTGCAGTTTGACTTCATTATTGTTTTAAAATATAAGAATAATAAATTTGAGAAACCATTGTATAGCTGGCCACTCACATCAAAACTTTGTCTTATAATTTCAGTGAAACTACTTTCTAAAGGCAGGATTATATTAGTAAAAACATCATTGAAAGACAGTTGACAAAAAATAATCCAACAAGATTATTTGTTAATATGTAACAAGCCCCTACAATGTCTTAAACAGTGAAAGAGGTTCTGGATCTATAAAAATGCCTGCACAGAACCCCTCACAACTAAACAGGATATAGCAAAATAAACACGGCAACTCAGAACAACCGAGGTGTATGGAAGGCCCGGCCTTCCTTAACATGCTGCAGTTTCTACATTCCAAGTTGGCTTCTGTCAAGTGCCCCCTTTCCAAGGCTTCAGCTACCTATGGTCAAACAGGGTCTGAAAACATTACATAGAAAATTCCAGAAATATTGTATACCACTTCGAGTAGTATCGTGAAATCTGACCTCCTGCCCAGGGTACCTGTGCTGTATCCGCTGCCCACCTGCTGGCACTCAGCGGCTGCCTTGGTTATCAAATCAACATCCCAGCATCGCAATGCCAGACTCAGAAATAAGTATTATTCTTTGTATATTCTTTTAATAGTTGGAGTTTATTATAGGTATCATTGTTAATCTCTTACTGTGCCTAATTAATAATTTAAGCTTTCATCATAGGTATACACAGCAAAACAGAGTACATAATGTTTGGTACCAAACATGGTTTCAGGCACCCACGGGGTCTTCGTAACACATATCCTCCCAAGGGGGCTTCTGTCCTCTGCATCCCTGCCCTGGTCCTAGTCTGGCCTCCCATCTCATCCAGTTACAGCACCTGTGTCTTCTTACCAGGCCCTGCCTGCCTTCTGTTTTCTGCACCTTGGGCTACTAAACTTTCTAACTCCTGCCTATTTCTCTATCCTTAAAGTTAGAGCATTATATATATATATATATATATATATATATATATATATATATATATATATGTGTGTATTTATTTTTTTTTTCTGAAATCCCCAATGTGTGCTTGTTTTCTCTGTAAGAGGATAGGCATTATAAAGACAAGGGTCTTTTTTGGAGTTGTTTTGTTTTGGTCCCTATCTCTAGTAACTAGTACTATAGCCGGCATAAAACTGGCTCAACTCAACATCAGTTAGGAGGATGAAGCAATGAAATCTCCAGCTGCTGAGCATGTGGGAGCCCCGAGAAGGCAGGTCCACCCTAGCTTGGAGGATACGCTCTTCAAAGCCCATGCCAGGGAGAGGAAAGGCAACAGAGAGACAGACTAGTGACACTTAAACCTGTGTTCATAAAATGTGCATTTCCTTAAAAATAAAGATCCATCTTGGTCAATGAAAACAGTGGTCACCATGTTGAGGCACAGGCTGCTAATGTCATTCATTGTAGAAAATGCTCCTAGTCCAGCCCCAGAGACCCTGAAAAAGTTACCCAGTTTTCCTTTTCTACAGGGAGTGGTGGAATTTTCACTTTCAATTTTTCCTCAATATCATCAAATACTTTCTGCAGAATAATGAGCCAGAATAAAAATCTATAAACTTATAATGTATCAGTTTCTAATAACACAGTACTCGAAAACAGCCTAAGAAATTAGTTTCTTAGGCTTTCTTATTAAATTACCTTCTCTAAAATAAAAATTAGCATAGAGCACCAATAGGAAAAAAGGGCTTAGAGTTGAATTATTAATATAATGCACTGAAATTAATCATGACCGCATACCCCCTTTCCTTTAAACAAGTCTAATTACTCCTAATTTAAACTGAATAAAAATAATGCACATATTTTCAAAAGAGGTACACCTATAGTAGTGCTGACAACATAAGAATTCACGAGAAAATGCTTTTAACAGCCATAGCTTTGAAATCTAATGAATTACCCATTTTATTTTTATCACTTGAATTTCACCATACAGAGGTGAAAAAATGAAAATCTTACAGTGATCCAGTTTAACATAATTTTAATACGACTTTTTCCTGGGTAGAGATCTTAAGGACTGTATAAATAGATGGTAACAGGGTAAATCGCATTTTAAAGTTAGAGAGAAGTCAGAAAGTCCTGTAGCTGCTGATATGAAATTATAGGTACTTCATGAAAACCCAGCCGGCCACAGCTACCTCGTAACTCATGCTTAGAGCTCCATAATGTGATTAGGTTTTCAAGAGAGTACATTTGTGTTTTGGTTTCCTTTTAATCACTTTATGTTCAGCTTGGCTTCCAACCGACTGCTGATTGACTTCAGTCATCATGGAGAGAATAAAGAGATCGTCAACTTTGCCGAAGAAAAGTTATTAAATTTTAGTTTTCCTAAAGGGAAACATTCTCTGCAAGAGTAATTGAAAAAAATAAAATCTTTATTGACATTCTTTGAGGGAAAATACAATATTCAACATTTAGGCTAGAACTAGATAGGTAAGGGAAATACAGATTTGAAGCAATTATACAAAGTCAGCCAAGAAAATTGGCTATGAGAGAGGGCATCTTGTCTGCAGCTATTCTGGCCTGATTGGCAGCAAAGGTGTTCTCCATTCTTTCCCTCACTCCACAAGCATTTCTGGAATGCCTAAACATGTGATTTATCTTTGCCCTCAAATGAATTGCAGGCTATTGAAAGACTGGGGCTGGAACCAAAGATTAATAAACAAGTTACTGGACTTCAAGGTATTACCCATCAAAACAGAAACACCGCGTGCTATGAGAACACAGAAGAAAACAAAGAAAATTTGTGTGTAGAATCTGATGATCAGCCATTTTTACCAGTCTCCAGGCGCTATACCAGTGTGGTCAAAGTAAAATAGGCCCCTCATTGAACATACAGGAATCATGGTATATGGTTTATTTTGAGAGGCAGGAGGATAACACTATAACAAATAAGTCATTTATCTCTTTAAAAATATTTACCGATCACTGGTTAGAAAGAGTACTCAGGTGGATTATATAGATTCTAGAAAACACGAAACAAAAATGACAAAAATGAAATAGAAAATCATCTATTATACCATTGTCCGAAGAGTCATAATTTTATTGCTGATATTTCTAATATTGTATGTAAAAACCTATTTTGTACATAATAAGAACAGTACTCGGTAGACTACTTTGTGGCCTGCTATTTTAAATTTTGTGATATGCCACAAATACTATTCCACATTTAAAAATTCTTTTTCTATATCATGATTTTAGCAGCCATGCTTTATTGACTCAATACTTCTATTTGACTCATTTTTATAAACAGCTAAATTATTTCCAGTTCTTCTATACAATGCAGTAGCTTAAATCTACTAAGTTTGGGGAAGAGAGATGAATAATTTCAATTATAGCCTATTTGAACTTACAATATCTAATGTCATTTATTATATTTTAAATTGTATTTTGAAACATATGGTCTCCCTCCCCTCTGCCAAAAAAAAAAAAAAAACAACTTTGAGTTTCCTATAGAGATTTATATTGAAAAGAAAAAAAATTAAGGAATAATGATCATTCCAGGGTGGTGAAAAAGGTTTGGAAAACATGCATGAAGTTAGCATGACAGATACATGTCCTAAATATCGACAGCTTCTGGGCGAGGGGAGTAAAACTTTAGCCTTGATTTGCATACTGACAAAAGAAACAGGAAAAAAATACTCTCAGAAACAAGTAGTAATACCTGGAAAATCGAGAAAAAAAGCTGCTCTTTCAATCATCCATTTGGGGACTGAATCATGTTTTCTCACAGCTCTTTATAAAGAAAATCTTTATGTGTGGTGTAATGAGTGATACCATTAATAACACAGTCAAAGGAAAGGCAAGTATTTGTTTTACAGGATTGTTTGGTAATCTTTGGCTCATCAGTAGGAGTAGTGAAATAAACTACATTTAGGGAATTGTTCCAGGTTACATTATTCCCTCAGGGTATCTGGAAACACTGCAATATTGTTAAATAAGGGTTTAGAGTTATTTGACTAGAGAGAAGCTTTGGTGACATTCTTTTGTCCTCTACATGTTGAAAGGCAGGCGGATGAGTCTGAACGAAGCACAGAGGGAAAGGCCAGTGACCACCTAGTGCCCTTATTGTACAACATGCATACATTTAGTTGAGAGTTACCTGCAGACATCAGCTGATTCTGGGAGGTCATTTTCAGGTGTTCTGTTCTCACCTAGTTTAATGAGTCTGACTTTTTCTTGATGACAAAAAGCATTAGATCCATACACACACAAAAAAAAGCCTAGCAAAAATCTCAACTTTTTCCAAGTGCTTTTCAGAGTACGAAATATATGTTTAATTCCATGAAGCACTGTTCCAGCAAAGGATAGATTATTAAAAGAAGCATCTTACTTACGGGCTGTGGATACAGAATAAAGCACAGGTAGCAATCACTTTTCATTAAAACTGTCACCCCCAAAGCTCTCTTTTTAGCTTATGAAACAGAATCACTTGCCCTTTTTTTCTAAAAAGCCCTCTTTGACAGCTAACCCTCTACTGTGCTCCTGGGCAGAAACAGATGTACACGACAGTTTCATACTTACCATATTGCTTTGTACACCCTCTCAAGCTCCCTTACTGATCTGTCACACTATGCATGAGTACCAGACATTAGAAATAAGTCTAAAGACGAGGTACACTGATGTTTTCCCCCTCATTTACACTGCATATTCCTAAATAAGCCAGGTATCGTAACCAGTACTTTTCTTTTTGAAGGCTGATTTATAGGATAGTTTTTTTTAGCACTGGGTGAAGAATAAGTAAAGAAAGGGGCTAGAAAGTGATAGAAAAATGTTTAATTTCAAAGGAAAAATGTATTAAAAAGGAATAATCTGCAAGAATTGAAGCTAGCAGAAGTGGGAAAATATTTAACTAATCAAAGATTAATAGAACAGGCCTGCCTTTCAAATGGTGATAATCTACAAGATTCATATTCTGGAAAGGCTCACCAAGTGTTGAATGCTTATGCTGTGTAAACACAGAATGAAGTGTCACAGGCATGCAGGCTCACACACTCTATTTTAAAAATCTGGCTCCGTGAATGGACTTGAGACTTCACCTTGCCTATTCCAGGTTGTTGTCAAGAATGATAAGGTCAGTAAATTCTTGTAAGGTTTTGGAAATCAGACTGGTCTCTGATATTTCTTTATTACCCAGGTGACCTACAGAGGGTATAGTCACTGGGATGATGGGGAAGGTAAAGGGAAAGACAGTTTTCTGTGAGTTATTATTTGGATAAAATGATATTTTCCTTGTACTATTTGAAAATGTGACTTTTTGACTTATCATAACTGCTATTGTTTCTTGAACATTGAATGTGTGCCCAATCTCATTTATTCCCATTGAACGAAGTACTACTATTTTTACATTATATAGATGCAGATATGCAGTTTCTGAAGATAAAAAAAAATCACCAAGTTCCAAATAACAAGACAGATTGTACATGCAACCTACCCCCACCCTTGCCCACCCTACCTTCTGAGTGCTAGATTGCCTCTCATAAAATGTCATTAAACCATGTGGTCAACAAAATGGCCTACGATTCTGTAAACATGAGCTGTCTTCAAATGACCTCAGGGATGCCTTGATTGCAGAAGGGCAGTCCTGGGGACACTTGAACACAGCAAGCAGTCGAACACTCAGACCTGGCCCTCTAGGGTGCAGATCACTCATGAGGAACAAAAATGCACTGTGGGTGTACATAATTTTAGAGAGACGAAGGATGGCTCATGCAACAATAGGATTGCTATTGTATGAACATAGATTCCTTTCTTTCTTCTTACGAGACTCATATGGCACTTTACTGTCAAATGCTACATCCTCAGGTTTATTTAAATATCAGCAAGTATGCAAAAAGTCTTGGTGTATTACACCAAACAGCAGGAAACAAGATACCTTATCTTTCCAATTCAAAAGAGGCACGGGCCATTAATAAACCATGCCAATCTTGTTAGACTCTAACATTGTTTTTTTTTTAAATTTTTTTCTTTTTTAAAAAATCTCATTATATCATGTTGGCATTGGGCTTACTTGATATTTTCCGAGAGCTTACGTATTGCTGGGGTGATGTGTTTCTTTTCTCTCCACCATTCATTGGACGGCCCAGCAGTTTGACAGAATGGGTGTTCTAAGTTGAAGATTTACTTTTGTGCATTTGTTTTGGGAGATAGTGAATTACAGAATGCAAATGTGGGATGCAAATTCAGAGCTGTCTGGGGCTAGATCGTACACAGAGCCCAACAACATAAAGATTGTGGCGTTTTGATAGGAAGACATTTATAAAAGCTTCACTGCTGACAGTGTGACCAGCCAGTGCATAAACACCATCTAAATTCTGAGTTTAAAAGATTGCATTTCTGTAAACTGATGTTCCTCTGATACAAGTTCAGATACCACTATGCCGGCACCTGTGTTCATCACTGTGAGCACCATTTCCTGAGTATCAGTAGATGTTTTGTACTTTTATCTCACTTGACCACACCAAAAAGGGGCTTCTGTTATTGCCCTCCCTTTACGGGAGAGGAAACAGATATAAAGAGATGATACAACATTCCCAAGGTCAAGTTATAAGCTAAACCCCAAGTTACAAGCTAAATTTGGTCTCGAATTCTCAACCTCTTGAAAAAACTAATTATTATTTTCCCCTCTCTCAGTTGTGACCTTCAAATAAATGTTTTGAATGGTCAGTTTTGCACATCTCCCTTCCTGCCAATGGATTTGAATGTGTTACAGGCATGAATTGTGGGTGTCTATTTGACTTGCATATGTACTCACACAGGGATAAACATTTTGGGGCACCAAATCAAAGGTGAAGACCTCAAGAATAAATGTTCTGAGATGCCCAGGTAGAATCAAGGTGATGGCATGACTAAATAATCAGTTTTTGACCCCAGGTGACCTGACCTGCATAATCCTGGAAATTCATTTGTCTCCCTCGAAAGGGCAGCTGAGTTGACTAAGCTGTACAAGAGAAGGTCAGCTGGTTTCAGCACAGTGATGAGAGGCACAGATATTCAATGTCAATACCCACACACAGCTACACACCCTGGAGTTTATTCCTCTTTTAAAGAGAGTGTAATAGAGAAATTCTAGTCAGCAATAAGTTAGCTTTTTAAAGACTCTAATGACATCATTATAGAGCACTCTAACTTTGCTCTGTGGATACAATGTCATTAGTGCCCCTGGGGTTTGGCCCATGCTATCTCAGTTATTCTCCACAGCCTCTCTCCAGGTTGTTTCCTCTCCCACATGTCGGAAAAATGAGAGCCTTTATCGACACAAAAGGGTGTGCAGTAGCCCCAAGAGCACACAACATTATTTTATTCATTAGTTGTCAAGTGCCTGCAGGGTTCAAAGAGACAGGTTAGTAGAAGGGTGTATATAATATGAATTGTTCTACACTCCAAAAAATAAGGTATGTGCTGGAAGGTGTCTCTAGGGCTCAATTTTAATAGAAGCTGCAGATTCAATTGGGGTCTTTCAACTTTATCCCTTTTCTGAGACCACCAACCTCAGAGTCAGTATTTGAGCTACTATTTAGATTTTTCTTTTCAGTGGCTGGATATTATTTTGTAATGTTCCCTCAAGCCTCCTGTATGCCAGACCCTAAAACCTGCCTGCCCATCACGTTCTTGCCAGCCATCTCAAGTACTTGACACAGTGTACATGGTGGGTGGTCAATGCATCTTAGTTGAAGGAAAAAAATGCTTGAATATTTGAAATGAAGTTTCAGAAGGCTTCCTCAATGGGCAGCCATGAAGAGCAGTATTCTTTTTAATTAGCAGTGAGCACATTTGTTCTGACCTGAGGGTCAAATAAAAGTGCTAATGGAAATCACCTTTTATTTTAAGATTAGAATGACCTATTATTTCTGATTATTAAAACAGTATACATGCATTGCAAAAATTGAAACAATACCCTCAAGATAAAAATGTAGATATTTCCTATCACCTAAAATACAAAAGTTTCTAAATAAGAAAATATAATTTAAATTCCTATAAGGAGTCAACTTCAACAAGAATATGTATAGAAGTGGCCCTATAATAAGTGACATCTCTATGCTGGTAATACTACTGCAAGACCAAACAGACACCATTTTTGGTTCTCTTTGTAGAATTTCTCAATGACACTGCATCACATCTCTTAGAATTAATTCTGTGTGTGCATCAGAAATGTGCACATGTATGGGTCTATGTTTTGGCAATCTGGCCTGGTTCCTTTCACCAGGTTAGGAGTAAAAAAAAATCATCACATCTCCTATTTTGCTTTGCCTGCCAGAGAAGGTAGAAATAATATTTGCCTTAACTTTTCAGTAACTTTCCTTAGCAAAGAATTTTTGTCTGAATAATTTGTTATGCCATTATTCTTATTCTTTTACCCTCAGGTTGATGGTATGTCTAAAGTCCCTTTCTGGAGAAACTCGTGCCTATGAACACACCTGCACCCTCACCTGTGAAGGTAAATGTTCATTTAGGAATCAAACATGTTTGCACCTGGCTGACTTTTCCCAGGCCCCACGGACTTCTAGGCCATAACCAATGGAGTATATGGTGAAGCCACTCCTTCAGAAAGCATCCTCTGTGAGGGTTGGATTCCAAGCTTCTACCAAGAGCCTGACTAAAAGAAAGGATGTAATGGAGAGCTTGTCTGTGTGGTACATGATCCGTTCAGCCCTCAATTATTTGAGGCTACATCATCATGGCCTTGGATCTCAGTCTACATCAAGTACAATGAATCTATGCTGAATTAGGCTGTAATCAATTTGCCCTGAACTTTTAAAATAAAGGTAAATGTGTGTGTGTGTGTGTGTGTGTGTGTGTATGTATGTGTATATATATATATATATTAGACACTTAATAATACTCTACACCCATAAGGGCAAGGGCTTGATTCAAAAATAGGAAATAAATCCCACATTATTGTCATATTTGAATGATTATTTTTTATTAATTTGGTGGCAGGAGACTTCATGACCCTATATGCTAATGCAGCATCAGGGTCCCTAGTGTCTGTTCCCCCAGGACTAAATATCTGAGTGAATGACTTGGAGGCAACCTAGGAGTGTGGGGGTGGGTGGACAAGGAAAAGTGACAAGAAGGATGAGAAAAGGGAACACCCGAGGGACTTCTCTGGAATGTGGTAGAGTTGCCGGGGCTGTTGAGAACAGTGTGTGGAACCTTGAAGTGACTGACCAAGAAATCCTTTAAGAAGAGATCCTCCAAGGAAGAGGCAGAATGGCGAAGATGGAAAATGGAGGTCAATTTCCCACATGAGTGTGCATGTCACAGAAGGTACTGCAGGACATCAGTGCTGACTGTCATGTCTGAGGAACGTGCTCAGGTCTTAACATCTGTGGCCACTCGAGTGGTCAAGTCTCTGATGCATTTTTTCTGAGTATACAGGTCTGATAAAATGCAGAGAAAATTGGAGGGGAAGGAGGAAGAAGAAGAGAGAATATGGACATGACTACATGACGAAAGGAACGAGATTAACACAATGACACAAAGAGGACAGACGTGGACACACCGTCCTCAACATTGGATCGCAGTGCCCTTTACGGTGAGTGTATGTTTAGTAAAATTGCATTGCTCTCTTTGTCCTTATCTCCGGCCACCTTGGGAGTTTTGATCCTTACAATTACAAAGAGGACGGGGAAGGATCACAAAGCGCTCCCTCTTGGAGGCACGGCCATCCATCTTTTTGATGTGAAACATCTAAAGCCAAATTCTCAAAAAAAAAAAAAAAGATAATAATAATAATTTTCCACTGAGCATTTATTCAGGGCTCTGTTTCTCTGGTGATTCTTAACAAAGGTTTTGTTGCTGGTGCCCAGAGGAAAGACTAATTTAAATGTAGAAAGAGACACTTAAAAAATAATGTCATCTGTTGGCAAAATCTCCGAGGGCATTACCTTCCTTTCACACAGGCAGGGAGCTCAACCTGATTGCATTTAGGGTTATCTTTAGCAGCTACACTCAGAATCAAAACATTCTCATGAGAACTATTGTTCTAACTAATCTACTTATTAAGCTTTTATTCAGTTTTAATAGTCTTTTATTTTACCAAAAAAAAAAAAACTCAAAGGGGACATCGATGGATTTTGCAATTATGAGTGAGGAGAGAGCAGCCCATGACCTACAACCACGGGCTTGTCTAAGAACGCTCCTCTTTTCAAAGTGATCCTTCAAACTATTATGCTTAATTACAGGCGCTCCCTCCCCCAGCTGCCACCCTGCTTTCTATTCCCAACAAAGTACAACCAGCATGAAGCCCACTGTCCTCCGATTTGGAGTTGGAGGAGCAAAAGCTCGGCAGGTGAGATGTGAGGCTGCCATTTAAAGGAACGAGATGGAGCAGCGGAGGGTGGCATATCAGAAAAAAATAAAATAAAATCACACCATACAGTATTTGTGAGTAGGATGTTCAGAGCTCTGTTGAAATCAATTCTTTGAGCCACTGAATACAAATTTGTGACTTTTCTTTTCTTTATGCTTCCTCCACCTTACCTGTCTTCAGGAAAGAGAACATCAGTCTGACGAGTTTCCCTCCTCTATGTTGCTTTTTTTGGGCAAGAGCTATTCACATATTTCTTTTGACTGAAAGCTATACTCATTCAAACAATTAAATAAAATTTTTCTAATGTTTTCTTCTAAGTAAGGACTTCCCACTCAATCTCTAAGCCATATAATTCTAAAGCAGAGAACTCTCTTTGCCACATTTGAATGAATGATCCACTGGGCATCTAAACACAAACAAATCACAAACTGCTAGAGAAATCTATAGGGCAACACACTATAGTATTCGCAAAAACACTGAGAACCACGGTGCCACCCAAATCATGCTGGGCTCCCTGGAAATACTCCTGCTATTTTCATTTAAAAATTTTACCTGGGACCTTCCAAAGGGAGGCAGTGGCCTATGCTTCTGCTAAACATAAGTTCGGTTAAAACACAGCACTGCAAAAAAAAAAAAAAAAAAAAAAAAAAAAAAAAAACACAGCACTGCCAACAGTTAATTCTTCTCGCCACTCCCGACCAATCACTTCATACTTTTAGGACTTTACTGCCAAAGCCACTGTTCCCCACATCCTTCTCACTTCAGGGCTCTCGGAAAGATTTTAAGAGTCATCAAAAGCTTGAAGGAGAATTAAACCTCCCTCTAGAATGGAAATTTTTTGTTTCTAAGGAGCCAGGAAATAATACTCCAGGGATGGACACCTGCTTCCCAGGGCATGGAGGATGCTAGAAGCAGTTTTAATGCAGATGAAGAGTGACCCAAGGAGTAACAGCCTTTAACACTGGAGAAATATTGCTAAAAAGTATCGAACACCATAAGCATTAGCTAATGAAGTCCTCCTAGGAGACAGGGGGCATAGAAGAGACAACAAACTTAGCATCACAAAGTGAGTCTTGCTAAGCAGGGGTTTTGGATCTTTCATAGAAGAGCTGGGTTTCTTACATTAGGTTTCTTTTTACTAAATTTTTTGAGATCTCTACTTCTCTATATCTAGAAGGTGAAGTGGACAATCGAAGGAGGAGGGTTTGCTTCATCCTTAAATAAACAAAGCAGCCCCAGGAAGGAGGGCAGAGCTCACACAGAGGGGAGTGACTCCGGGTGCTGAGAAAGATTTTCAAAGGTGAGAAAACCCAATCATATTTTCTATGTTGGGGACTTCGTTATGAGAATCATGGCATCAAAGGCCAATGAAAGGCCCTCTCCTGAGACGAAAGATCAATACTTTATTTGATTTGCAGGCAAGAAATCAACTTCAAAATGGAGAGCTCTTTACTGTTTGCTTTGGCTAGACTCCTTCTAGTTTAGAAGGCTGCTGGCTGTATCTCTAGTTCTCCGAGAAACTGAGGCAGAGAGAGGTTTCATCTGATTTCCCTGAGCCTACTAATCCAGCCCCTTTGACAGAAGTGGGTACATAGATCACAGTGCTGTTGACTCCGGCAACTGGGAGGCCATAAGCAAGGTGCCCTCACACCAGTGGGACAAATGGCTAAAGAACAAGGGGGAATATGAAAGAGGGACGTTCTCCTCTCCCCTGCCCAGGCAGAAGCTGCTGTTTCCCTACTCAATAGCCACTAGTTGGTTCTCCAACTTCCCTCCTTCCTCTCCCAACCAAGTCCCGTTTTTGTTCACGCTAACAGGTGCTCAGAGAAGGGGGGCACTTGCTCGCCCACAGGATGACTTAGGTTTGTGTAATTATCTATTGATGCCACCCACTTGCTTGACTAACGAGTGGGCTTGACTGACAACTGTGTAATGAAACATGAGGGAAAACAGACCGGGTGATCCTGAAAAAGATTTACTCCCTGGAGAAAGAAGAGAGATGTTCAAGGCAAGGCCTTTGCCATGCGTCTTTCCTGGTTTGCACACAGTCATGAGAGACAAACAGACTTGAGGATGGAGGTGACTGATGTGACTTCAGGGCTAATATGGCAGGCACCAAGGCACTGCTGAGCTGTGGACCAACCAGAAGCCACCCACCTCCAAACCTAGCTATTTGGTTTTTAAGCCAATAGTAGTTCAATACTGGATTATCTATGCAACTGGGGGTAGCTATAAGCACTTAGCCCTCCCCAACCACATCTTCCCCATTGAAATGTTTGAGTTTACAAAATGACAATGCATTCTCGAAAGTTCTTCATGTTCATGTGCCTTATGGTATTCCCTGGTAGCTGTAGCATCCTGCTGTTTGCCTGGGATGTCCCGGTTTAGTGCTAAAAAGTGCCACACTCAGAAACCCCTTCAGTCTCAAACAAATTGAAGTAGAAAATCCAACATACAGAATTTATTCACACCCCCCACCAACTAAGATATTATCCAAATAATTTCCCTCCTCAAATATCTGGGCACATCAAAAATAAGAAGGGTTTTGATTGAATTTCAAATAAAATCTTCGATTGTCCACTTCACCTTCTAGCTATAGAGAAATAGAGATCTCAAAAAATTTGTAAAAAGAAACCTAATGTAAGTTTACAGTAGGATAAACACTATGAAAAGCTCATGGTCTATATAATGTCTATTTATGCATGGCAGGCACCCTCAGTCCTATATGTGAACTATCTCACACAACGCTGAAATAATTCTAAATTATTAAAATTTAATATTAGTAAGTGATATTTCAATTTATTACATCTGACTTAAAATTTTAATTTAATATTAAGTTTAATATTAATATTTATTTTCATTTTACAGATGAGGCAACTGAGACTTAGAGAGTTTGAGTAACCTAAGGTCACTCATTTGCAAGCTTTTGAAGGACAAGTCCTGTTTTGTTTGTGTTTTCCTCACAGATCCAAATAGATTTGTCTGGGGTTCAAAGTGTCACAAAACAGAGTCAACACTTAGGTGAACTGAGTCGGAACATCCTAAATGCTCATTTCCATTTCTTAGCAGTTTCACTTTAGTTCCTTGCAACCTACAGATTTAAGCACAAGCCCCTGGAAAAATGATAAATGTGCACCTGGGAAGGTCCCTGCAGGCAGAGGTTCTAGGAGGTGTAAGTTACCCTCAAGGATCTGCCCATTCACGGAGTCCCTGCACTCAGCAGGAGGAACATCCAATTAAAGGCAAATGCCAGGTCCTCATCTTTGCTGATGGAAAGCACCTGTTTTACATGAATACTCCTGACTGGTCCAGCAGAAAGCCACACTGGGCATTTCAAGTGGTGGAAGCAGAGGTTATTGAGGCGGAAGTTATCAGCTCGACCCCGTCTTATATTATCTGCTTGCAGGAGAGGAATGAGGATGATGTTAGCGATTTTTTTGATCTGATTGTATTTAGAAGATAATGTCAATGAAAATTGAGTGTTGTTATTTGTGCAAAGCAAATGTCAGGGCAGACTGAGACATTTAAGAAAGGAGATCGAGGCCACTTTCCAGGAAAAAGAATTTTGTTTTATTAACATGAGAGCGATTGCATGCAACATTATTTCTATTTTTTTTTTTTTTGGCAAAAATAAGATAATTGAGGGAACCCAATGACCAGATATCACAGTCAATTTATAGAAGGGTAAAATCCAGAGTAGAACCGCAAGTGACCTTATTCACTTGGTGACTTTATATCTCTCTTATTCAGAATGCAGGGCACTACAACAGCCCATCCAAAGATATTTCAATGGTTGTTTTCTGAGAGATTGCTGGTTTATTTGATATACCCGAGTCCTCACAAAAATTTAAATACTCAGAAGTCATAAGCATTAATTTTTCCCCTTTTATATTCTATTCTCCCCCTCACTTTCCAGATATTTTGAAAGGCATGAAATAGGGTCAAATGCATTTTTTTTTTCCGGTGGGGGAGGTTTGTAACCACGAGCTAGCTATTCATCTACCAACAATGGTACCAATATTGCAATGGCAATACTAGGAATAGTTTCATTCGACTGGTTACTATAGGCCAAGCCTTGTCCAAGTTATGTTACACATATTATGTCTTTCATTTTTATGGAAATCCTAGGATAACTCTAAGCTCACGGTTCTTCTCCAGGAGAGGAAAAAGAGGTTCAGAATAGCAGAAGAATTTGCTCAAGGTCAAGAGCAAGGACACGGGGATAAATCCTCCATTGGAACACAGGCTGTCTGACTTGAGAGTCCAATCTCTACCTCCCTCCACTGTGCTCCCTTCACTGGCAGAGTCTACTTACACAACAAGATTTATGATACTTAAAATCGTATTTTAAAAGGACTTCAGGGTTATTTAGCCCATGTCCTGACTAGTATAAGATCAATTCCATATAAAGCAGCGCCTTAAGGTTGTACAAACCAAAAATATAATGAGGATTCAAGAAAGCTTGGAGAAATTCTTGGATGACAGATCTCTCCCAGTCAGGGATGCCCCCTCTGAGGACAATATTACGAAGGGCAACGATCATCATGTCATACCCGTGTCCCTTGGTGCTACTATAAAAGACAAAATACTGAATAGTGTGCACTATAAGTCTTATCCCATATGACTTTTTTATGTTCTTATGATTCTTAAAATATATCTAAGTAACCTATTTCTATAATTCATCGAACTTAACCATGAGGAATAACTGCATCTTGCTGTTACTTGTCCAAGTGGCGGCAAAGGTGAAGCCATTCTTATTAGAAGAAGGCAATGTTATTTTTGTAGCTTGTTTTGTTGGAGAGAGGAAAAAAAAACTGGACTATGAGAAGATCAGGCTCCTCTTTCATTTCTGCCTCTGAGGTGTGGGGTGACCCAGAGCAAGTCAAACTAGGAGCCCGACTTTCCTCATTAACAAAGTGAATGACTCAAAGCCAGGGCACTTCCCTTAGGGAAAGGCTGCACTGCAAAACATCTGTAGTCAGCAAAGAGATAGACAAGAGAATTTGTTTATCTAATGCTGAATTGTAGAAGGGGAAAAAAAATTCTCTTTTGAAATATTCATAACCATAGGCGTGCCCTCAGGCAAAGGGGGTTCAAAATTTACATTACCAGCATATTCCAGGAGATCTTGAGACAAGAAATCAAAGTGGTCCTGCATTGGATGTGCTTTATAGAACTTGGCATAAACCAATGCAAATTTATGTAATAGGATGGAAGAATACACCCTCAATGTTGGCCTCACAGACAGACCGAAGGTAAAGCCCAGATAGCACCAGCTCACACTCCACAACTATGGAGCCCACGAGGGAACAGGTGGGCATGAGCCATTCTCAGAAAATGACAGAAAAAAACATTAGATGGTGGAATCACAAGATTCAAATGATTACGTAACTATATTTAAATATTTTTGTTAAAAAAAAGTGAAAAAAAATGAGTATGGAGCAAGATATTCTTCAAAGAAAGACTAGTCAGATTATAAAAAGAACTTCCAGAAATGACATATTTCTAAATAAAAATTCAAGGGGGAAAAATAAAATCAGTGAAATAAAAAGCTCAATGTATATATATTCAGCCTCAGACTAGAAGTGGAGGATATAAATAAGTTATCCATAATGCTGGAGAGAGACAAAGAAATTAAACAAGAGAGAAGAGAAACAGAAGAACATATCTTGCATGAGTTTCACTAACATTCCAGAAAAAAAAATTACAGAATATGGGACAATAATATGGCTCAGAGTTATTCAAAAAGGATAAAAAACCTGAAAATCCTTGGATTAAGAAAACACAATAACTTCTAAATATGACAATAAATAAACAAATATATCATCTAATCCCAATGAGGAAAGCTGCATCCCACAGACAATGAGAAGAGCTTAACACCAATCAGAAGTTTAAAACTCAGACTGCCTAAAAGGAAAAAGATTTTACTCTCAACAGATTCCCCAGCAACAGCAATTTAAGCCTGAAAAGAGTGAAATCCTTTCAATCTGGGTGGGGGGAAAGATGTCAACTTATAATTGTATGTATAATTAGCTACACCATTATTTAATGATAAATAATAAATATTTTTTTCAGAGTAAGACAAAAATGAGAGTATATCACCAACAAGCCCTAACTAAAGAAATAGTGGTCCATGCCCAGAGATTCTATCTAGCCAGTCTGAGTACAAGTTTGGTCTTTTATCTATCTACCTATCTATCTACTGATCAATATCTGTATGTATTTGGTCCCCAGTATATCTATTTAGGGATACATATCTATGCACATAGGGGTTGTGTGTGTGTGTGTGTGTGTGTGTGTGTGTGTGTGTTTTAAGCCATCTTGGAGGTTCTAATGGACAACACAGGGAGAAAAGTCACTCCTAACATTAATGTAAATGAAGTCATCTGGGGGAACTTACTGAACTTTAGAACCCAATTCAGAGGGCCCCAGATTTTGCATTTTTAGTAAGTACCCAGATGATCTTGGTCCAGGGACCTCACTTTGATTGCAGGGATAGTAAGGGAAGAAAAAGAAAATCATCGCAAGGAAAAGACCTCAGAGTCAAGTGGCAATGAGGACCCAAGAATTGTTTGATGTGGCTATCTCTAAATAAAGATTACTTGTGAAAAGTAATAATGAAGTTTAATTTTTTTGTGTGTGGGAAACCAGTACAATTGGTGTGTGTGGGAGGGAGATAATAACTAAGCATTTAGCATTCCAAGGTGTTCAGATTTTTCAGGGGGAACACTGAGATGGCTATCAAACCAAATCCCTCGCACTAGATCAAGAGTTTTACAGCTGTGTTGGGTGGACATTCAATTTGATCCCACAGGTTCCTTAAGATCTAAGGACCATCAAATCTTTCAAGCAAATCTGCATACTCTAGCCAGGCATGGTGGTGCATGCCTGTAATCTCAGCAGCTCAGGAAGCTGAGGCAGGAGGATCACAAGTTCAAAGCCAGCCTCAGCAAAAATGAGGCACTGAGCAACTCAGTGAGACTCTGACTCTAAATAAAATACAAAATAGGGCTGGGGATGTGGTTCAGTGGTGGAGTGCCCCTGAGTCCAATCCCTGGTATCCGAAACAAAAACAAAAACAAACCTACATACTTCTGAGACTAAAAGTGGTGCTCTTAATTACTCTGGACAAGAGGCATGAATCAAGGTTATCCTACTCAAGGACAGATGGTCAACTTCCTTCCAGAGCCAAGAGGTGTGGCCATAAAAGCAGCTCTCTAAGCCTCTTCCCTCAACTCCCTCTGCACCATCCAGGGAGAAAACCCTCTTCTTGTTCACTTTACAGCTCATGGTTGAATGGAATGGCTCACTTACAAAAATAAGCATAGTGGGCACCCATCGATTTTGCCTGTCCAGCATCCGTTCTGCCTTCCTTTGGTGGCTACACCTTAGTTTCCCATCAAGAAAACCACACTTCCCTGGCCTTTGTTCTTTGGTTCTGTCTGATCCACTCCAGGGATAGAAACATTCTCCAAGCCTGGCCAATCAGGCCAGTCTGTTCCACTGACTGCAATGGCTGGGTACAACGTTGGCATGGGAGTCAGAACAGCCCACGGAGAGAGAATCCTAAGAATAGTTAAGAAAGAAGCCACGCTTTCTATTGGAACTTCTAATTATAAGGATCATGAAGGCTGCAGCTGCTGAGAACCAGCCAGTGGAGGACCTGTCTGTGATCCCTGCCAAACCAGAGACACACACAAGGTCCCACTGAGATGGTCTGCATTACTGAATTTAGTCAAGCCTGAAGCAAATTATGCCCTTGCTCTCTGAGGTGAAGGAAGACAATATCTCCAAGGCCATTTTGTTTATGTTTACTTGTTCGTTATTATTGTTGTTCTTACTGATTCGTGCCATTTTGAACTGTGTTTCTCCACCAGCAAATGAAGGGAATAATTAATAAGATGTATGGTTTGTGAAAACCACTTGACAAAATTAACTTGGCAGTGCCTTTCAGCTCCAGTGACATCACTCAAGTGGCACCAGGTATGCAGTAATGAGAATCAGAATTACTTTTTTTCCAAGGGCTGTTATTCAAATGTAGGGCTTGAAGCGGTTATGAACTTTCTAAATGCTTATTCCCTCTCCTAAAAATAGATTTTCTAACCCAACTCACCTCACAATTGGAAAAATGGGCCAGGTGAGTGCAATTCTAAATTCACATCCTAAGATAGGAAGCTTATAAAATGTTGTTTATGATCTGATTTTCAAAACATTTGAAGGGACTGGTTTAGATAATAGAAATTCAGCTAAGGCATAGAGGCTAGAATTAATGTTTTCAAATTTATTTGCTTAGGATTCTAAAACTCATAACCATAAGCTATTTAAATGCATCATTGTTAGTATTCCAGGGAGAGTCACAACAATAAATAAGGTACATGCTCAGTTCAAGGTGCCCTAATGACATCTAAGGAAAAATATCTATTATTTTGCATTTCTTCTGTACACTTGACTTAAGATTCTAAAAGAGCCTATATTCAATGTACTACAATACTCCAATTTCTAAATATAATTTGTTATTCATATTTCCAACTAAGTTTCAATGCATTTTGAAAATAAAATAAAAATACACCTTGAACAGAGGTGTCCCAAGCACACAATGGTTCCTGGTACAAAGATGGTCCTCAAATACTTGCTGAGTAATTGATGAACCAATAAATAGGATATATATATATATATATATATATATATATATATATATATATATAACATATATTATAAATATACATACACAAACTATCAGAGGATATAAAATTTATAATAAATGTAGGAGAACATTTGAGAATGTTTACTTACTAGCTTACTGCTAGTTACTAGTTATTACTTAGATTAACATATATTACCAGAAATACAAGTTTCAATGCCAAATGGTAGTTATAAAGGAGGAGGAGGAGGAGGAGGAGGAGGAGGAGGAGGAGGAGGAGGAAGAGGTGGAGACTAAATAAAAAAAATTGAGAAACAATGCTACAAATTTTTCTTGCAGGATTCTCAGAATTTTTCATATGTCAGTGTGCCTTGTATTATCTAAGAAGGAAGATCAACGAATCAGAGGATTTATCATATAATTTTCCTAATCTGACAACCAAATTTAATTTCTACATAATACCTCTTACTAAAAGGTTCTACGGAACTCACTTTGAGAAATACTCACAGACTCCCACTGCCCATCTCCAGAGAAAGGACTGACTGATGCCCTTTCCTGTGTCAAGGCCACTGTCAAGGGTCATATAGTCACAAATTTGTTCATGAGTTCAGATGCATCCTATAATTTGTTATCACCAGATTGATTTTGATCCTATTTCAGGTACATTTATAGAAAGGATGATGTATACCATAATGGTTTGAATAAGTTCTGAGCATTGATATGCAACTTAGTTACATGGGAGGAAGAGGTGACCCTTTGAAAATCTTCTGAAATTTGTTCTGGCAAACACATCACATTGGTTAGGGCAGATGGGTTTCCTGCATAGGGAGAGGAATCCAGCATGCACCTACTAGGATGTACAATTGAACTCTACAAAAGGATTCTTGCTTGCATCCCAGCAAAATCGAGAGCTTAGAGGAGCAGAAAGAATTACCCTGATGTAGAAATGATTTGCATAAATTCATCAAAGATTCATGCTGGTGAATGCACAGATTATTTGAAAGAGGAACAGTATCAAGTAATGCTTTAAAAGAATGCCTAAAATAAAAAAGGATAGCATTTCAAAACCCAAATGCAGTCCTCCATTTCTTATGTGTCAATAAAATGTGGATAAATGTGTAAAAGGGAGTATTGAGTATTTCATTTTCTCCTTGTATTCAACCACATTTTGGGTTATTCCTTATTGATTTATGATTTTATTAAAGCTCCAGGGATATGTTTCCCTTCATATTTCTAGTTGAGGATTGTGTGTGTGTGTGTGTGTGTGTGTGTGTGTGTGTGTGTGAGAGAGAGAGAGAGAGAGAGAGAGAGAGATTCTTTGCAGAGACCATGTGGAATGCTTCCGTGTGAAGCTTTGCCCTTCTTTAAAGCAATACTTATGATAGGAGTTCAATACAACACCAAATAAGCCTCATTTGTTTTCCTCTTTATCTTATCTTTGTTCCACAAGAATTTAAATGCAAATGTGAAATAGAATGAACAGCAACAAATGCATCAACTGCTCCCACAATATAATCATTGCAATCTATAAAGCATAACAGGCTCTCTTGTGCTGTCTGCTTACTGTCACAGTATTTTGTGGTTGGAAATACATTCTGTGGGTGTTATTTTGCAACCCAATCTGAATAGGAACACTCTGAGGAATCATCCCAGTGTTTATGTGAAAAGAGTGTAATGTTTGCCTGTGCATGTATGGAACAGCTTTATTCTTTATTTAACTTATTTTCACAAAACAATTAAGGAGAATGTATTTTTAGCATCAATAATTAAAACCAGGGAACTCAAAGGGAGGGTTGATGTGCTCAGCTTTATCTAGGCAGAGCTTTCTCCCCTTGCTACTAGCAATATGCTACTCCTCATAGGCTAATCCATTCCAATTTGTGGTCCAGTTCTTCCAAACGGCCCCTCGCTTTGAAATGAATGGAGAACATCCCAAATACAAATCCTTCTATCCTAGGAAACCATCCTAAGGGCCATGCTATGTCAATCAATTGCAGTTTTTAGTACCTTAAAAAGGGTCCAAGCAGGGATGGAGATTTAGCTCGGTTGGTAGAGTGCTTGCCCTACATGCACAAGTTCCTGGGTTCAATCCATAGCACCATTAAAAAAAAAAAAAAAAAAAAAGAATCCCAGGGGGATGAACTGGGTTTATAACCAGTGGTTCTCAACTTTTATATTGCTATATTGTGTCTCCAAAAACTCATGTTGAAACCTACTTTCTTTTGTGATACTGCTAAGAGATGGACCCTTTAGGAGGAGATCCAGTCCTGAGGGTGGAGACCAAAGAATGGGATTAAGGTCTCTGTCTTTGTCATTGGTCCTTTTTGTCCTTTCACCTCCTACCAGACTGAAGCAAGATCTTCATCAGATATAAAAGTGTCATCACCTTGATCTTAGATTTCCCAGCCATTTAACTATGAGATAAAAGTTTCTATTCTTTATAAATTACCCAGTCTCAAGTATTTTATTATAGCAGCAGTAATGGACTAACACAAACATGGTTTCAAATTTCTGATAGGTGTTAATCTCTTTTGTCTGTGTTGATGCAGCTTTCCTCATTGGGATTAGATGATTTTATATATAAACATATATTACCAGAAATACAAGTTTCAATGCCAAATGGTAGTTATGAAGGAGTAGGAGGAGGAGGAGGGGTGGAGACTGAATTAAAGAAATTTGAGAAACAAAGCTACAAATTTTTCTTGCAGGATATCTCAGAATTTTTAATATGCCAGTGTGCCTTGTAGTATCTATATAATTTATATAAATATACACATTTAGAATTTATTGTGTCTTCTTAATCCAAGGATTTAGATTTTCCATCATTTTTAAATAATTCTAAGCCATATTATCGTCCCATTTTTTAGAATGTTCTATTTTTCGGTAGAACAAATAGCTAAACAAAACTCAGACTACAAGCCCAGAGATTTAGCCTTAACATTCATGGAGGATGGTGCAGGTGTCTGGATCTGTATCCTACATGAAAGAGATGCACAAAATCCTATGTTCTCCTAGATTAGGGATTGACTAATGAAGGCCTATGGGCCAAATCGTGCTTCCTGTTTTTCTGAAGACAGATTGCTTAGTACACAGCAATGTATTTTTGCATATTGTCTATGGAAACTTCCACCCTGTGAGAGAGTTTAGTAGCTGTGACAGAGACATTATGGTCTACAAAGACTAAAATATTTACTATCTGGGGTTTTTTGGAAAAGTTTGCCCAACTTTGCCCACAACATTATTGTGTTGTTTCATTCTTCAGACCAAAGTTAATATGTTCAGATCTTGGTATGGATGCCACTTGTTAAGAGGCACTGAATAACACCAAATATTATGGTGTTATTAAAATATGTCATCTTCAATTTACATCCTTACACAAGAAAAATTCTCTGTGGCTTCCCATCACTCTTAATTTCTTACTGAGGCCTAGTAGGCTTTTACTTGTCATGGTGCCTACATCCCTCATAGACTTCATTTTTTCCTCTCCTTCCCATGCTCATGTGTACTGTGTCCCAGGAACACTGGCTTTCTTCTGGTTCCTCAGACATGATGCAACTGTTCACACCTCAGACTCTTTCCACAGGATGCCATTTTGCAAACAGGATATGTACTCTAATGTTTTTTTTTTAATTCAATGTATATATTAATCTGTTTTGTGTTACTATAACAAAATGCATGAGTCAGGATAACTTTAAATGAAAGAGATGCACAAGGTCCTATGTTCTCCTAGATTAGGGATTGACTTTATAAAGCAAAGGAGTAGTTCCCAGTTTTGAAGGTTGAAAGTCCAAAGAGCATGATTCAGGCTCTGGTGTTCCCACAGCTGTATCACCTCATGGCAGATGGCAAAGGTGGGGTTACATGTAAGAGTGAGAGATTTATCTTCAAATAGGAAGCTGGGGTAGGAGGTGGGATCCTACAATACCTTCTGAGGGCACACCCTCAATGACCTGCAGATCACCCACTGGGCCCGGCATTTTTTTTTTTTTTTAAAGAGAGAGTGAGAGAGGAGAGAGAGGAAAGAGAGAATTTTTAATATTTATTTTTTAGTTCTCGGCGGACACAACATCTTTGTTGGTATGTGGTGCTGAGGATCGAACCCGGGCCGCACGCATGCCAGGCGAGCTCGCTACCGCTTGAGCCACATCCCCAGCCCAAGGGCCCGGCATTTTGAAGTTCTCCACCTCTACTGTCAAACTGAGGACCAAGAACCAACACTTGAACCTTGGGGATCAAACCTTCCAAGCTTAGCAGTGTATAGTTATGGAACATTTGTTATATGCTCAGGAGCCACGCTAAGTGCTTGGCTTACACCGCAGAGTGAGAGAAATCTCTTTCCCTTCAGTTTAAGTTTTAATAAAAACAGAGAAGCAACAAATGATAAAACACAAAATCATAATGAACCATCATGAAACGTGCTATCATGTGAAACAACAGATCCCCTAAATGAGAATGAGAGAGTGCTGATTTGGTAATGGAAAGCGGAGCCTCTTAGCAAGTGGCATTTATACCAAGATCTGAACGTGAGAAGGCCTATTCAGGAACTTCTATTTTATTTTTATTCGGTGTTCTACAATGAGAATGCATTGAAGAATTTTGAGGAGATGAATAACCTGTCCCAACATCTGGCTTTCAAGGAACTACTCTTCCATGAGATTTCAGCATTCTGTACTCCCCATATGCCAACGCAACCTTCGGTGACTTGCACAATGCTGCATTTACTCCCTACCCTCGCAAAGAACACAGCCTGTTTCGTGTAACAAACGGCTGAAGGAACTGAAAACAAGGGTTCTTTTCCAAATGATAAAATACCCAATTCTTCCAAATACTTATCCTTGGAGAAAAATCATTTTGAAGTCTCTTTTGTGTTTCAGGAAAAAGTATTTTAGATACATCAACATATCTTAGTCTAGTGGCTGGAACTATGGGGTGAGCCCCTGCTTCTAGTTGTGCAAACCTCCTGGTGTCTCTCCAACATTTTTGCCCATCCCTCAACTTTCCTGTCCTTCCCAAGAAGAAAAAGCACTGAAGATTGGTTGCATGAATTCTAGGATTTTTGTATGTTACAGTCTGTAAACAAGTCTGGATGGCGCCTGGCATTTTGCCAGAGGGAGTGGTTTGTGAAGTAAGGCCAGTGAGCCATTAAGTGTGGAGATTCCTTATTGGTTGACTGCTGTATCTAGTTTATGTTAATTAAGATAAGCTGTGTGGAATGTATAAATACCTCTGCTGTCTTACAATAAAGGGCTCCCACTCCTGCTGTATCAACGTACACAAGTTGTTCGTCACCTCCCGGTTATTTTGCTGCAGCCAGATTGCGGCATTTGTATCTGGTCAGAGTGTCAAGAGATGGGATTTGTTTAAAGAAATTCAAAGTTGCAATGAGGTGTGGCCTGGGTTTTGGTGCTAGCAAGCTATGGTGGCCTCCTTTGTTTCAGTCTCTCGGGACAGAACATGAAAAGCTCAATGTAAAACAAAAACAGACCTTTTTCTAAAAGTTACTAACAACTTCAAAAGAAAGCAGAGGTATGTTAAACAAGTGGGGTACCCTCCTGAGCACAGGCTACTGCTCACGTCACAGACACATAAAGTTGGGCTAAACTCTTTTTAGGTGGGTCTGTAAGAAGGCAGTACATGTGGCTGTCTTAGGAACAGCTGTAGAGGCCAAGGGCAGCTGGGGCAGCTGGATTTTAGGATCGAGGACCAAATCTCTTGCCCTTTTTCCTTTGTTTTTGCTATCCTCTCACTGGGGAGGATGGATAGGGCATTAAACTTTCCATGCTTCAAGAGTAAGACCAGGGGTGCAATCAAAGAAACCTAGAAAAAAAACTGACAGCACATATTGATTCTAGGCTATGTAGCCTTAACAAACCCAGGGTGAAGAATCTTCTCTCCAGTGCAGCTCACTGGAGTTCCATATGGGTGACTGGGTCATGCTCAAGTTCATAATAAAGCAATCCTAGGAGTGGCTTATCTCCATCATGGCATTTGCACAACTTTAAGTAAGTAAATTTTTCACAGATCCTATTGGGGGAAAGGGCCAAATTTAGGGCAGGATTTTGTTTTTGTTTTTTTGGGGAAAAGGGGTACCAGGGATTGAACTCAGGGGCACTTGACCACTGAGCTACATCCCCAGCCCAATTTTGTGTTTTATTTAGAGACAGGGTCGTACTTGAGTTGTTTAGAGTCTTGCTTTTGCTGAGGTTGGCTTTGAATTTGCAATCCTCCTGCCTCAGCCTCCCGAGCCACTGGGATGTGACAGGCATGTGCCACTGAGCCTGGCAGGACTGGGGTTTTAAACCTGTCTTCCTTCTCTGTACATGTTCTGGCAAAGCTGTTCCAACACAACCCAGGGTCAGAAGAGTTCAATTTGCTGAAAGATGGCACCAAGTGCTTTGATTAGTCAAATAGTTGAATCAAAATACAGCAAGACCAAATCATTTTGTCCCCTCCAAATTCACTTACACATCTACGGAGAGTTTGGAAGCTTCGTCCTTTCAGAATTTGAGCAAATGTGGTATGACTGCTACAGCACAGCGTCACGACGAAGTGACTTTGTTCATGTTCCACACGAACTGGCAATTGGCCCAGAATATGTGTAAAGTACCACAGTGAAGGCTTTGATATTCCAACTGCACCAAAATCATGGACATCTGTTGTTTGTGTACGGCGTCGGTTGGGCTTTTAATCAAGGTGCTTCGCTTTCTCTTTGTCGAGGGATGGGCATGTGATCGCAACCAGGAGATAAACCTACAGTCCTGAGAATCAATCTTGAGTAGACAATTTAAAGATGAAATTGAGTGGAATCATGTAAGGAAAAATTACTGGCGTAGATTCGTCCTATTTGTGCCTTGAGACACAATACATAAATTTCTGTGACCCAGATCTTTGGAGCAGTCTTGCTTTTAGCTTGCTCTAATGCTATTTAAAAAAAAAAAAAATCTGTTCATTTGTTTGACTCTGATATTCCATTTTAGAACATTTTGTTTCTTCAGAGTTGATTTCCTTTGCTTACAACCAACACACCAACACTGATGCAAAGTGGCCAGTGTTTGTCCATCATTTCAAGTGACAAGCAAAATTCCTGATAAAATGAAGTTAGGATGTTTATAGCTTATTGTGCTTATCTTGTAGGCATCATTGCTTCAATTGTTTCTATAATTTATTTACTTAACACTTTATTAATAATAGGTGCCACCTTGGAAACAACTTCACCACTGAGAATTCTCGTGCAAAAGTAGCACATCTGTGCTGACAAGATGGCTCACTAGCGTGACCTAGATAATGAGTTGTATGATTCCGGCTCCACAACAGACACTGAACTATGAAAATATAAGGAAATGAGTAAAAACTGAATCCACCACCTCCTATTCCATGTGCTTTCTGGACATATTGCTTAGAAGGTTTATTACTTTCTCCCCTTGCTGATTAATGCGATTCAGAGCTTTTTAGAATCACGTCATGAGCAAATCCTCCCCGTGATCATTGCATATGGATGATAATTTCAAAATAAAGGTTAATGTAAAAAATAAAGGTGGATGAGGTAGGTCAGATTATAATGCTAAAGAAAACATAAGGCTGAATAATTTCTGCTTTAGAAGTAATATGGAATTCTCTTGAATTTGCCCAAAATTGATTAAATACTTATGCTGTTTCTAGGGTCCAAACTAAGATAAGGTGCAGGAAGTGAGTGAGATGCATGGGAAGTAAAATGTAAGGAGGCACCAGATCCCTAGTCTGCAAGTGCAGAGTGGGCCCCTGGTAGGGTACTTCCCTACCTGGGGGATGTGTGCACCTCAAGTGCCTTACTGTGGTCTTGGCCCATGTTGCTGGGACAATCGGGAGCTTTAAAGAGGAACACTCAAAACTGGTAGGGAACAAGCACCTTGGATATCTAGGAACATATCCAAGATACAAAATGGATGGTGGAAGAAATTGCAGTGACATAGGAGTACAAAGAAATGTTTAATGAAAGTACAGGTTGGATATCCCTAATTCCAAAATCCAGAATCTGAAAATACTCCAAAATTCTACATGTTTTGAGTGGCACCAACATGACATCACAAGTGGAAAATTCCACACCCGACTTCATGTGATGGGTCACTATCAGAACACAGGTGCACTAAGAACATCATATTAAATCATCTGCAGGGAGAGTATATAAGATATACTTCAAATATAAAGGAATTTCATGTATAGAATTGGGTCCCATAGCCAAGATATCTCTTATGATAAATATCTTGTATCCTAATATTTATGCACATGAATACTTCAAATCTGAAAAAATAAAAAAAACTGAAACACTTTTAGTACCAAGCATCCCACATAAGGGATACTCCACTTGCAGAGGTATTTGAAATTAGTTGGCTATATTTATTTTCTCTCTTAGAAAATATAACTCATATTGAATTAGTCAAAAAGGCAAATTATTGACCTATGTAACTAAAAATTTCAAAAGTGTGATATGTCTTGATGGGGACCAGGAGGAGCTCAAGAATTAGTTTCTTTTTCTTGTTCTCCTTCTAGGTTGACTTCATTCTCCAACAGACAAGAAGGCAGTGGTAAGTCTAGATCTTCCATCCTCTGAACTTCAAGTTTAAAGTGGATAAATAAAGATTCCCCTTTAGTGCTTTCTTTAAAAGCTCTCAGATGAGCTATTTGCCCAGTTTAAGTCATCTGCAACCCCAGAAACAATCTCAGGGATTAGAGAAAAGCAGTGTGCCGATTGGCTTAGACCTCAGTCACATGATCCACTCCTGGAACAAGGTCTATCTTCACGCTTAAACCACCTTGGTTAAGAGATGAAAGAGGTGGATCCAGGAAAAATAAAGGAGGCAGCAAAAAGTAAAGGTTGAATAAACATGTCTTTAAATGTGGATCGGCTACCTTTTAGGAGAAACCAGGAGATTTGGAGGAGAGTGAAACATTAGTAAAAAAAAAAAAAAAAACTCATGTTCAGAATTATGAAGTTATCTAACAGAGATATAGTGGAAGACATATTCAAATGTTATTTAAATATAAGGAGTTCCTCAGTGGCTATTCTACTTTTCAACATGTTCTCCTTTTTTTCCTTCTTATATCACTTAATACATCTGTGTTTGCCCTCTTGCCTATTGGTAGTGCTCAATGCCATATCCTCAGGAGCTTGCTTTTTATTGGCTCCTAATATTTGCTGACAGCATGGAGGGATGAGAGAACGGGAACAACGTGTGGAAAGCAAGAAGCTGGCCTGGGGAAGGAGCCTGGGTGGAATCGTATGTGACTTTGAAAATCAAGATAAAGAGATTAGACTTTATTAGAGAGCTAATAAATGTCTGGGGGCACAGACATCAAATGATCAGAGATGTACTCCGGAAAATTACGTAACCTGGAGTGAGAGGGAGAGCATGAGGAAGAAGCTGGATGGCCCAAGGGGAGACTGCTTCACTATTTCAGATCTAGAGGATCTGATGTGAGGGATGATGGAGGACAGGGAGGAGGAGGGACACAGAAAACGAAAGAGCAAGTAGAAAAGATCATGCGCAGATAAGGGCAGAGAGAGATGGGGAGGGGTCAACGGGCATGTGGTGGTGCATGCGGCCACCTGGGAAAAACAGCAGTGCCCTGAACTCAGGGCAGATGCCTCCTCCTTGGCTGCTGTTGGTTTGGGGACAGATGTGATGATTCCAACTTGGACACGGTAATGAGGAATTCAAAGAGAACTGAATTCTAACAGCTCCACCCGCTGTTAAAAATGCAAGAAAGGCCCAAACACAAATTTGAGGCTGAATGTTTTTGGTCCTCAAAGTAGAAGAAGAAGACAAAGGAGGCTGAAGAGAGGAGAAAACCGACGAGGAGAAAGAGAAAGGAAGGAAGAGGTCCAAAGTAAAAAATTACAGGTCAACATGATCAAGGGTTTAGATTTCACTCTAGATACAGAACAGTGAGAAAACATTGACAGTTTTTAAACAAAGGATGGATGTAATTTACATTTTCTTGCTATCCACCGAGTGGGTCTATGGGTAGTAGTCCTGAAGGCAGATCCTAATCTGAGTCTGTACAATCAGCCTAGTCTTTTAGCAGGGTTCTCCTTTTAGTTCAAAGGCAAATTGAAACCCTACCATTTAGAACTGAGAGCAGGAGGATGGGGAGGAGACAGCAAAGGGATTAGTAAACAGGATTTTAGTCCATTCTACAGCTGCAGAAACTGAGACAGAGATAATTAAGTAGCTGTGGAAAAGTGGCAGTAACGAGGTCCAGATGTAACATCTGCACCTGTGCCCTTCACCATTGTGCCCTCCTCCCTCTTGGTGGGTCCAGGCTGATTTTTCAAGAAAATTTAGACTGACCAGGACTGCTTTGGGAAATGCACTGGGGTAGATAAAGGCATGGAAGTGAAGTGTGTTCAGAACAGAAAGAACTACATTGCACTAAAGAGCTTAGACGGTTTATCCGAGGTCACATGGGCACCTACAGTTGATAGAGACCAGGTCTCCTGAGTGCCTGGGGCAGAGATATTTTTTCCCCATTCTACAATATGGCCTCTGATCATGCTGATATCTAACAAGATTATAAGAGTGATATATATTGGCTGTGGATGGGGACTTTCACAGTGGAGATCACCGTTGCTGGCTACAGGAACCCACAAGGCGTCGGAAATGATAAGAGTGCAGCAGACCTGGATCAGATGAATGCTCTTTCCTGAGGTTGAGTATCTACTATTGGTCGTTATCTATTAGCCCTTACGCTGCACTGTTACAGATTTTGCCTGGTTCTGACACCTGTGTGAATGGCAAACTCAATTGAGGATCCTGAGTCACAATAAAAATTGGTGAGAAGTGGTTCTTATCTGAAGGTGTGGAGGACTGGCCATCTTTTTCTTTTCAGCCATGATTCTAGTAGGGCTATAGAAGGTGGCTTTGATTCTTTATAAAATGAAGGTGCCCTTTTAATGCAACATTTCAATGTCCACTGTCCTCACAAACATACTGTTTGTGCCCATGGAATAATAATACAACAAGCTACATTTAAAATAATGGCACCAAGACTGAGTTTTTACTTCTAATGGTTAGCTTTATCTCTAGCATTCTGTACTGAAATAAAAAAAAAAAACAGAAAAACAATTTAGATAGCTTTGTTTATACTGTTGTACCTCCATGAATCAGAAAGTTTGAATCAAAGACTCCATTTCTCTACCTGTGGAACTATCATGGCACATCACAGAGAATCCTAATGACAGACTCACACAGCCCATGCTAGATTCAGTATACTTATATATTTGTAGTAAACAGGTGAGATTTCTAACCTTCAGGGTCACCTTTACTTCTCACGTATTGATTCAATGTTATTTTTCCTCCATGCAACATCTAGTTTTACTTTCTGCAGTTGTGGCTGCTCTTACTTTCCTAAATACCCTCGTGTTGCAAAAGAAATGGCTTCATTTCGCTTGAGCAACTATTGCAAATAAAATCAACTCTACTGTAATGAGTCTTAAAGCCTTAGTGAGCACTCTCCTAACAACCTTTCAAAGGTAGATCAGCATTAAAGATCTATTACCAGGATCCCATAAAAGTTAAATATATTTCCTAGGAACCTTAGCTGAATTAGGGGCAAAGCCAGAAAAAAGAATTATTACCTCTACTTTAGCCTTTAGGCCATGTTGTAAGAACAGACACCCCATCAAACAACTTCATAAATGTGAAGAACCTAATTAGAAAATTAATTCCCAATTATGCATATAGAACGAAGCCTGCTAAATGAGGAAGGGACCACAGCAGGGGAATCACAGCCACGTGGAAATTCTTTCCATGAGGACACCTGCTCCTTCTAGCAGGGTATGGATACCTAGACTGAGGGACACTATTTATTTTGTGGAAAAAAGCCCCGTGGCTTCATTTTTCTGGACTTGGGAACTTACATTTTTACTTAAAGAAGGTCAGGAAGACCTCAAACCATTTGAGGGATGGGCTACTCCCCCAATAAAGGGGTGGAAAAAGAGAAAACAAAACTAAATTACAAAAAGACCCCCAATCTTATCAATGATTCTTTTTGGTAAGTAATTTCCAGAGTCTCTGTGTGTGTGCATGTTTTATCTATATGGTTCAAATCCCATTTGAAAAACTAGAAAATGTACATGCATATGAATGCATATTTTATCTCTGAAATACTGAACGGTACTCTGTTGCCTAAGATACACTGATATGAATCTACTACTTATAGAAGAACAGGGACTCATATACAAGAGGATCAAATATATTACTTTTGCTTAGATGCTTAATACACTGTTAGCACCCTTAAGGTACCCAGTGACAGCCTGAGTAACTAATAGGCTCCTCTCCTCTAAAACACATCCATATCGCTCCCATCCATGTTTTCCAAGGGAACAGTTACATTATACTACCTCTTTAAATAGGTTTCACATGCAATTAAAATGAAAATACTATAATGGGCCATGACATAAGAACAAAACACATTCTCAGAAGGTTTTCTCCTGTGTTTTTTACGGAGCACTGAAAATTATCTCTTTGTCAGCCCTGTGGCATGGTCACAATGCAGAGGGCCTCAGACTAGGGAAACGTGTTCATTAGGAGAATTGCATTACTAGGCAAGGTGCCAGGTTGTGTTGCCTTGTTTGGAAGAGAAAAGAGAGCCGATTTCTCCAGCACCACCTGCCCATCAAACCCTTGAGCATTTTTCAGCCATTCAGGTCAACTTGGGGGATGTTAACTTCCATCAGCAAAGGAAAGGGCAGGGAATTTGACTCCTAACCCATTAGTTTCATCTTCTGTCTCACAAGTCAAGGCTGGGTTGCAAGAGGTATTCACGATAATCTTGATAATGTTAAGCAGGAGTTGTTAAGAGGGATGGGAGCTTCGTGGTAAGATCTAAGGAGGGAATTACCAAGTTTCATGTACTTTGTGTTCTGAAAGATGTTCTGGCAATCAGATCCTAAAACTTTTGCTACCAATGAAACCACAGGGCTCTGAAGAGAGAACCGGTCCGCTAAATCCAGATGGTAGCCTAGCAGAACAAGGCCATGCGAAGAGGGGAATGGAAGCAGGTGACACGGCCTGAGCCCTTCTCCTTTGACTGAGATGTTCTAGAAAGTTGCCCTGAAGTTCCTCAGATCAAAGTACAGGCCTTCAAACTGTTTGAGAACTGAGTTTCAAACTGTTTCCCTCACACCAACCCCAACTAGTAATTAACTGATTCCCAACATCAAAAGGTGAGGCATCCCAGGAGGAGCCAGGGAAGATCAAAGCCTGCGGTGAGGGGTCCCCCAGCACCTCGTCCACCCTCCGCCCTCTTTCCCAGACAGACATCCATCCGGCTGCAGCAAGTGAAGAGTCACATTGCTTCTCACCAGAGACCAGCATCAAACGGACTTCCAAATCACTCACCAGAGTTTCCAGGCTGTTAGCAAAGTACAAGGAAGCTACAGGTACGTGACCATATGGCCCAGATTTTTTCTTTTTTCAGATGACCTAGGTTTCTAATCATCTATCCTGTGGTCCCTACTCACAGGGACGGATTCCAAAATAGGGTCCTCATGATAAAGATAAACTTGGCAGTGCTTGACATATCATATACAATAAGAAAATGATAATTTCTTCTTTTGCATGTCAACACATAGAATTCCTAATGATGGTATTTTTTTCCAAAATTATTTTTGTGTATATGTACGTGCATGTGTGATATAAAAGATATCAACATTGCACATTGGCTTCAAATAACAAATTTACTCCAGAGTATTCTTGGAAGACAAGTGCTGGGCAGAAGCCTGGCAGACCTGGCCAGTCCTGTAGAGAATGAGCCACTTTCCGGAACGTCCTTACAAGGGCTCGCCTTCCCTGCTTTTTCCATAAAGGTGTGTGCACCTAGAGATGCACCTTAGCACATCCTGAAGGTTGTCTTTCAGACAGAAAATCTGGAGGCCAAGCTATTACAGACTCTGTGCCCCCAGGCACTCTTTGAAACAGAACTATAGGGTGACTTACAGTCACAACAAATCCAATGTTGGAATATGGGGCAATCATGAGAAGGAAAATCAGGGCAGGGCCCAAGTTTCTAAGTTGAGAAGGATCCTGCCAACATCTGAGCTCAAAACATAAAACTGAACCTACAAGCTCCTCCTGCAGGTGAGGTTGCCATGAGGCATGTGCAGGGCAGCTGTTCATTGCTTCTTTCCCTGTTCCTGAGAATGTCTGCCCTCCTGAAATAATTCAGCACATGCTGAGGGCACTCACCACCTCCCCTTTGCCTGGCCCTCCTTCTTCTGGGGTACCCTTCTGTGCGTGGAGCCATCTTTCTCAACAGTCATCAGAGGTCTTCTTGCATCTCCAACCCATCCTAGATCTACCAAATCCACCAGCTTCCCATCTGTCTGGTGGTTCCCAGGGCTACGCATTCCAGTCTCTGACCTCCTGTGGATTACTAAGCTGCCTTAGGATGGGGCTCCTTATTCTAACCACCTAACACAGCATTACCCAAGTTGTTTCTCCAAATCACTTCTTTGATATCATCACATCCCCACTCCCTGGAACTCAGGGGATTCCAAACTGCTTACATGGAATAAATAAAGTAGAGAATTTGTCCTACATCTTCAAATCCTTTCCAGGTGTTAAAGGACTTCTTGGTTATTGGTTATGGCATTTCTTCTTGCAGCTGCTAAAAAAGAAACCTTTATCATTCTCTGGATTTTGGTCCAAACCTTTGAAAAATGATGGAAGAAATGACTGACTTGAGTGAATTATAGCAGCAACCTTTTTATGAGCCATCTGGCTTGGCATAGTTTTTTCATTTCCAACTGCATGCTTAACACTGGTAGAAAGTCAACCATATTTCAACTTTTCAGTGTAATGTAATATAATATAGTATAGTATAATATAATATAATATATATTTTTCTCATCACAGCATGAGGGAAATGTGGGCATTTTCTCCTTGCTTCTAGGTCACTGTCACCATCCTGCTTAGCTCGAATAGACCTTGAGTGTGTCCTTCTCAAGCATTTGTGTACCAGAAGCATACATTTTGTCCATCAGTTCCCTAAGGGGAACCTGGCCTCTACTCAAAGTTTAAGCACCAATTATCTCATATTTCTAAGGTTCATCTTGGTTTCTTCAGAACTATCTCTTGTAGTTTTACATTTCTTCTTTCTTTTGGTAGTCTAATGGAAATAACCACACTTCCACAGAATTTAACAACATCTTCCAGAAATAAGCCGGCTTTTTGATAATGACCCACTATACTGACACCATCAGAAAATAATACCAAGTATCATCACAGAAACCTTTTGCAGAAAGAATACCTATGAGGAGAAACCCATTACTTGGAATGGATACAGAAAAGGACTCTTGTTGTAATATATAATTTTTTTGTTTTCTTTTTTACATATAGCTTCTTCAGGAATAACCTTTGTGAAATGATAAAGATATCAAAATTTAACTATTTGACCTTTATTTCTCCAAACGAACAGAGATAACATACTGTGAAATGTATTTACTGGCTATCTGTTAAAGGGCTGGTTAAAGCATTCTTTAAAAAGCCCTGCTGTCCATAATTTTTTTTAATCCTCCATGTTTACTAAGAAAGAAGAGATAGAAAAAAAAATGTCTGTTTTCTAAATTATATATCCCTGGCAAAAGGAAATGGACACAAGTGTTGTTTGTGAAGCTCATCAAAGCAACCCCAGAGATGGAGGGGTTTTTAGCTTGATGTCCAAGGCTCCTGCCAGGATTCCCTGTGGCTACTCCACAGTCCTCCTGCCATTAGCTGCTGGTCTCAGGCCCCACTCTTCCTCCTGGTCTGAATGTGGCTTTCTCTCATTGATAGCAACTCTTTCCATCCCAAGCAAGTGATTTATACTAGTTCCTCTTTCACCCATGCCAGGAGGTAGTTGTAAGAGATGAGGGAAATGAGAATTTGAGTGCTCAAGAAAGGGACCTCATGTACACTGAACCTCTCATCCTTTGGATTAATAGCCTGAGACCTTGGAGGTCACCTGATTTGTTAATGTAGTTGAGTACCAGGCAAAAGGGTGGGAGGCAGGGGGGGGGTGGAGGGCTCATCTGTCTCTTGCCTGCCATTTTGAGAGACAGTTTAGCATAATGGTTAAGAATATGATTAGACAGAGCTGGAGTTACATCCTGGCTCTGACACTTACTTGGGGAGTGATTTGGGACCTCTTTGACCCTCAGTTTTTTCATCTGCTAAGTGGGAACAATGACAGAAGCTCTGTTGCAAAGCACTTATGGGAGCCACACAATGCCTGCAGCCCAGTTTCTGACAGGTAATGACACCTACTATTTACAGATAACATAATATTTCCCTTACTATTGTTTCATCACACAGATCCAGCTGCTAACCCTTTTACCCTCCTGAGTTGCTCGAGTCTGAAAATTCACTCTACACTTCAACTACTCCAAAAGAACAAGGGAGATAGCATTTGCCTGATTTAGAAGAGAAACTAGAAAAAAAAAAGCAGAAAAGCCAAATATTTGGGCAGAAAAACAGGAGCTGAAACCTCAGGTTGCAAAGTGCATTTAGGCTGCTCCAGGAATTTCATGTGAAACACCCTTTCCCAAGCTGCTTAAATTTGTTTGGTTAATAAACTTTATATGACCCATTTTTATGTAGCATGTGTACTGGAAGCATTTTTAGATAATTTCTGAGTCCACAGTGGCATACTTTCCCTGAACGTTTATGACATTGCACAACTCAACTTCCAAAGAAACCCATTATAAAATTAAATGGATCCAGGTGGATGATTTGAGGGTGTAACTTTAATGCCACGAAGACAATATGTAAATATTGTAGCAGTCTCTCTGACACTATATTAGAATATGAAAGAAAATGAAATCAACAAAACTATGAGATACTGAATTAATTTACTTTCAAATATTAAAAGTAATGAATCTTCTACTTATTTTCAGATTCCTATGACTCATCTTAATGCCATGATAATTTTTACCTCTATTACATTACTTAACACATATTTGTATCTCAGCACTCTCCAAATGAATGCCTAGCACTATTTTTTTTTAAACCACAGTATTGCTTTTATATTTTTACCATTCTGGATTTGAATAGTCTACTGTGAAATTGTTTCTTAAAAGATGAAATAGGAAAGCCAACACTTGACACAATGTTTTCTTTGCAAGATGAACAAATGAGAAAGAAAGTATAATCAGTCAAGTTATAATGCGACACACAGAACAAAACTCTATTCTGAACCTCTCTTACTCTTCACTTGAAACGTGTTTCCCTTCAGTTTTTAAAATAAATGAATACAGCATTTAAAAAAAAAATGTTTAACAGAAGCCGTTGGAATATTAGTCCGCAGTGAAAAGGAATAAAGGCTACATTGTGTTTGAACCACAAAATCCATCGCGATAAGGGAAAGAAGCCAGACAGGAGACACTGTGTGCAGTATTATTGCCCTGGTAGAAAATGTCCACAAAAGGCAAATTATAGAGACAGAAAATAAATTAGGAATTGCCTAGGGATGGGTGTGGTAATGAGGTTCACCTATAAATTGGTGTGAAGAATCTTACTGAGAGGCAAAAATAGTCTAAAACTGATTTATGGTTATGCTAGATTAGTAAAGTTACTAAAAATCATTGAATTGAACCCTTAAGTGGGCCAATATTATGATATATAAAACAGACCTCAATAAAGCTCAGAAAAAGAAATCCTGAAAGCCATAATTAATACATAGATGATTTTAAAATAATTGCAGGGCAGGTTGTTTGGAAGAGCAGCTTTCTGCTATGGAGTCATTAGAAATCACATCCCACTTTGCAGTGGCTCATGGGAACCCACAGGGCTTACCCTCTCCCTGGAGCATCGTGGCATTACAGAGTCATGTGCCAAGCCCGTGATCCTAGTGCCTACAGAGGCAATTTCCTGCACTTAGCCCTATAGAAGCCCTCGTTCCTCCTTTCCTACCTCCTGAATCCATACCCCACATGCTGTGGGCCTGACACTCATAAACTTAGTGTGCAAACTCCAATGATGTCAGGGAGATTAGTCCCTGATCCCTTCTTTGAGCTCAGTGGGTTTTGTCACACCCTGCCTTTTCTCCATGGAACAATGCCATAGGCCCAATCCTCTTCCAGTTCTATTATACTTTTCTTGTGGGCTTAAATCTTCTGCATGAAAGCTGAGCTATAATACATGTGCTGTGCTTCATGGGAATAGTAAAAACAGTGATTTCTGTCATAGACAACATGGCTAATATAGGTAAACGTGCATGCCAAATTCAGTTTAGTGTGCATGTGTGTAAACACACATATTACACATCTATGTACTATGAGCATGAGTGGAAGTGAACAGGTAGCTACTTGTGTGTCTAATTCATCTTGGAGAGAGCTACCTACATCTTCCTGTTAACTGCCCACAGCTGTATCAGCAAAAAAGGGATCTCTTCTCTGCTCATTCTTAGATTGCTTTGTTTTGAGATCATGTTCCTCGTCTTCCATTTAGTCTTCTCCTCATTTCCTCAATAGCTGAAATTTGGGAAATATGGATGTATAGTAAAATGGAAAAAAACAAAAAGGAATGGAGTTTGGAAAAGACCTCTTTGATACTTTTTACCTGAGGAAGGAAGAAAGGGCAAGACCAGGGGAGTGTGGATTCCAGGCTGGAGGGTATCCCCGTAGGTCCTTTAAACTCATGATTTTGTGTCCCCTAGCAACAACTCTGAGCAGGAGCTACCATTCCCGGTTGGAGGTATAAGTTCAATCCCCAGCACTGACAAAAAGAAGGAAAGAAAGAGAGAAAACTGAATTTGCTTCATTGTGCTACTTCTTTCTGAACCATCTTGAGAAATTCTGCACTTCAAGGAAGCACCTAATTGGGAGGGGAGTCCTTGGAATCCAACTGACCCCATTAGCCACAACACAGAGGTGGCAAATGACTGGTCTCATCTCATTTAGACTGCCAGCCTTCATGGCTTATGGAATTCTCTGAGCCTTTCATCATGGAAACAAGTGGGCAACACACTGATGAAATTTTGACTTCTTAAATTTTGATGGTATATTGACATTTAGGCTTTTCAATGAACTTCTATAAACATAGGCACTAACATAGCACGGCCTCAAAATTATGACAGCAATTATCTTGTTTACCTCACTGAATCACTTAAGGCAGAGGTTCTCAGACTTGAGTGTACATCATGATTCCCTGGAGGGCATCATAAAACATAGATTGGTTGGCTCACTCCCTGGGTTTCCACTTCAGTAGGTCTCAGGTCAGCCAGGGATTCTGTATTTCTGACAAATATTCAGATGATGATAATATGCTGATTTGGAGACCATTCTTTGAGTGCAACTAGCTTAAAAGAGACCCAGCTTCATATATATAAAACACACACACACACACACACACACATATATATACACACATATATACATATGTTATACATATGTATATGTTTTATATGTGTATATGTATATATATGCACACATATATGTGTATATACATATATAATACACACAAACACATATATAGTGCATGTATATATAATATTTAATGTTACTGTTTCTCTTGCTTTCTTCATAATTTCTATAGAATTTTAGTCCCTGAACAGTTTTTAGAAAGTAGACTTACTGATAATTTAATTCTATATTATACTCTCTTACTAAGTGGCATTTAGGTTTTGGTAAACTTTGAAATATATACTTTTTCAGTTTATCAATCAAATTTACATTTTTTTTTGGTTAACTGGTTCTTGAAACTACTTGCCTCATTGCACATGGCTAGTATATGATTATTATCTGTATCATACATACTACATGAGACAACCAAAGTGCACGGAGGTTAGTGACTTGTCTGTATAGCTCAAAAGGAATGAAATGGCAAATTTTGATCCGCAATCTTTAAATTTTACGAATATCCATACCACCTAAATAGGCAGGACAGACAAATGAGAAGGAAGGTGGGGCCATGCATTGGCAGGGCCTTGGTCCAGCTGTTAGGATGCTTGGGGCTTAACTACCTAGATCTGCTCTAACAGGCTGTGTCCTTCTGGTGATAGAGCATGGATACCCACTGACTTCAGGTTACTCATCTAGAAAATGAGAGGCAGACCAAATAGCTGAGTTTGCTCATTCACCTGTTGTTCCCTGAAAAAGCAGTCATGAAGATTGTACCAGGTGCTCTGCACTGTTTTAGGCCCTGAAGATAGAGATTTTGAATGAGATACGTCACGTGACATCCTTACACATCTCGAAGCTTCGAGTGTAGGTGTGAGAGAGGAGAGTGAATAAGCCAACTAGCTCATTTAAAAGTGATGAGATTTTTATGAAATTGGGTGAGATGATAGAGAATGCCAGGATCAAGTGCTGCTGTGCTTAAAAGTCAAGGCTGTTCCTGAGGATGTGGTACTCGAGTGGACCCCCAGCTGACAGAAGTGAGCCCTTAACTAGCAAAGTGCTGGGGAGAGAAGATTGAGGAGCAAAGTGCAAAGACTGTGGTGTGAAACTTCTTGGCCTTTTTGAGAAACAGGAAGGAGGTCACTGTTGTGAAACCAACTAAGAAAGGACTTACTAATAGATAAAGTTGAAATGGCAGGGAGAGCCTGTTCCTTCAGGGTGTTGAAGGCCATGAGAACGTGCAGGTCTCTGAGCAAGGAATACCTCATTGTAATTCAGGCTAAGGTGTCTCGTTAGTTCCAAGGACAGTGAATAAATGTATAAAAATGATCATGAATAGCCCCTGCCAAAAAAAAAAATTTTTTTAAATGTTGACCTTTAAATCAATGTATCCCCCTAGTTTATTTAGCATATAAATGAGAAAATAGAAATTAATACAACAGCCAAAATTGTGTCTTTGCCATTGATACTTTAAGGATATTACTAAGTATTATAAACATGGGCAACTCAAATAATAATTAAGGGGAAAAATCATATGGAAATTGCTAACAAACTCATTAGAGTGTGCTTAATTATTGCAGTGGAGGGTTAGCAAGAGGATTGGAGCTTACTGAATAAATCTGTTTGCACATGGATTGATATGCTTGTATCATAATTACTCACAGCTGTTGGACTTTCTAAGTTTATTAGGAACTTAATTCCAAAACTTTCATGCTGAAAAGATTTTCTAAGACAGCAGTCCTAGCCCTATGTCAGTAATGCAAGCAAGGAGCATTTCTGTAGCAATTCTTTTCGGCTATTACTTACAGAGTAACTACGGATCTCCTCATTATACATAATGAAGTGGATCTGCTCATTTTTGATTTTCACACACTTTGCAGAAAGTGCAAAAGCTCCTGATTGAAACTGCTTGAGCCCTGTGATGAGAAGTTGCGAGTAATATGTATTCCAATTACAAAACGATCTCAGAAAACAGGCTCCATGCCTGATGTATTCATTCGAAAGCAGTTCTTGGCTAAATTGATCTTTAAATAATCTATCTATATGCTTGTTAATTTAATAGATCAACTGACATCAGGAGAAGACAGGAGCACTTCATCCTTCACACTCTGTCTCAGAGCTGATAACTAATCCTTCTTGTTGATTCATTTATTATACTTTATAAATTGGAAGAAATGTACAGGGTGCCCGAAATACAGCTCAAGCTATGCCCGATAGTTTTTTCTTACTCACCATCAATCAGAAAATTAATAGTGTGCTTGGGCTGGTAATTTTGATCTCAGTCTAATTTTTGGTCTTTGGAACTACTGGCTGCTGTCCTGACTCAGGGGGGCTGTTGACATAAATGAAGCCATTATTTTTACCTAAGTGATGTCCTTTGTTTCTAAGCCTCCTTTTTAGATCATCTTTCAATAAATCTTAAGATTATCTAATAAAAGGACAAGCTAATAAAGATGAGAATAACTTGAGAATCAAACTGTTACAACAGTCAATGAATTTTCCAGTGGACATGCACACCAATTTGCAGACATGTGTGCATGTGCACGTGCACACACAAATACACATACACACACTCACACACCTGCTCAGTATATGGATGCAATCAGTACTGGATAGTCTAGCCTTTTTCATTCTTGATTGAATGATAGGTTGCCATGCAACCTATATTGCAGATTACCAATTTCCCACTTTTTCTTAAACTTTCTTTGGACTATTAGCTATCCTATATCCATTTCTTTCTCCTCCCAGGAATCCCCTGCCTTACCTGAATTAAAATTCCACTCAACTTTCAAGGACCACATCAACATCTCATTCCAGGAAAAGGCTTGCCTCACTCCATCTCAGGCAAAATCAATATGCAAATAAATTTTATTTTTAATACTGGTGTATTATTTCCTGTCAATTAAAATGCTAATAGCAACAAAACAATCATAGTGATAGCAAACATTTACATTGTTCTAAGTGTGTGTCAAGTAGGGTTCTAAATACTTTGCATATTATCAATTCATTTAATCTTTACAACAGTCCTATGACATAAGTGCTCTTAGTTCCAAATTTTACACACAAGTGACAGAGGCAATGAGAGATCAAATAATTTCTGGGTTACTCAGATGTGAACAGAATTGAGCCAGATTTTGGACCCAGACAAGGTAGCTTCTGAGTTCAGCCTCTTAGCTCTTCTACTGGGTCACAATGTCAATGTTGCAAGGTAGTTGAAAGCATTACAAAGAATATAAAATGCCTACCGTACTGCCTCAAACACAGTTCACGAAGTGATTATTTTATTATCATATGCCATGAAATTGTTACAAAAGAAACCACAGATTGTGATTAATATTGTGTGATATTTTTATTGTTCTTTTGAGATGTTAAATGGCAATGTTATTTTAGGTTGAGGCTCTGTTAGTCTGCAAAAGGATCTCTTAGCATTGGTACACAATTCACATATGTGAAAGTGGTACAGGATAAGCATTCAATAATCGTGAAGTAAATGAATGAATGAATGAACATACTAATCCAAGAAGTCTCTGGATGGGCCTCTAGCACTCATCCATGGTTCCCTGAGGAACAGTGCTAAATCCTTCAAAACTCAGGCAAATATTAAGCCACTGAAGCATGGATTAAAACAACTTTTCCCCTTCCATTTCAATGAGTTATTATTTAAAATAAAATTCACAAAGCAATATTTTAAAAAGTCTACATCCTGAAGTAAAACATGGAAATTATCTGATTAATGCAGCTAGCCACTCACCAATTTATATTCTTGAACTCAAGAGAATCATTTAGCTAATTGTATAGGTGATTATTATGCTTTTCACAGAAGTGTGTATCATGCATTTAGAATTTTTAAATTGCATCTCCAAAAGAATCCTCTTAAATCTAATTATGGTATACTTAGAAATTTCTATAATCAGCTAAAAGATTTATTTATTTCTTTAAAGACAAAAAAGCTTTAAGTATGTGGAAATCCTCTTGTGAGAAGGTGAATTAAACATTTAAAAAAAATAATTAAGTAGACTTTCTTAAGTAGACTGAAACATTGAAATAACTGGTCAATGAATTTAAAAAAAATTAAAGGAAAACTTTCTCATATTCTTCTTTTTAAGTGTTTTTATTAATGCATTATAGTTATACACGATAGTGGGATTCATTTTAATGTAATCATACTTGCATGAAATATAATCCACTTCAGTCCCCAGTGCTTCCTCTTCCCTTCCCCTCCTCCCTCTCCTGTTCCCCTTCCTCTCTCTACTGGTCTTTGTATCTCTTGCCAAGGATATAAAACTAAGTGTGTGGTTGCCACAAATCATAATGACAATAATAGTAATCTTAGACAATTAGAATGGTACTTCAAAGATGATTTTGAAGTGAAGTGCTGATATAGTTACTGAGTTTAGAAATGCCTAAAATTCGTACTTAGTATTGTTAATGGTGATTAGCTTAACTTCATAAATGCTGCTTCTTTGAGTTTGGACTTTTGAGAATAGAGATGATCTCAGAGAACTTTCTCAGAACAAAAAGAAAGGAAAGAAAGAGGGAAGGAAAAGAGGGGGTGGGGTGGGGGAGGAAAGAAGAAAGAAGGAAGAGAAGGGAGGAGGAAAAGGAAATGAAAGTAACTTGGTGGTTTCTTTCTCTCTCTGGCCTTTGGTATATTTTAGTCAGATTTCCATCACTGTGTCATAAGACCCAAGAAAAACAACTTATAAGTAGGAAAGGTTTCTTGTGGTTCACAGCTTCAGAGATTTCAGTCCACGCTCAGCTGTCCTATTGCCCTTGGGGCCATCCCACATATTATGGTGGCAGTGTATGATGGAGGAAACTGTCTATCAGGGTAGCTAGGAGGCAGAGCAAAACAGGACAGGGTTAAAATCCCAATATCCACTTCAAGGCCATGTCCATAATGGCCTAACTTTTTTTTCAGTGGGCCCCATCTCTCAAACTTTTTACCATCCCCCAATAGCTCCAGGCTGGGGGCCAAGACTTCAACACTTAGGCCTTTGGGAGACAGTCAAGATCCAAATTATAGGAAAGGAGAAAGAGAAAGCAGGAAATTTAGTTTTCAGAACTATATGTTGGCCTGAAATTTATACTGAGATGTGTTCATCCTGGGTTTAAAAAAAGAGACAAAACCACAAAACACGTAAACTTACTTAGAGATGACGTACTGGTGCATTATGTATGCAAGTATCGCAGCACACGCTTTTACAGGTACACCACATTTTATAAGGATTTGATAAAATAAGTGAGCAGAAAGTTCAACAGCTCCTTCCTGCACTACGTTTGAGGAATGCTGCTCTACGTAATGTCAATATCAAAAAGTGTAGGGTTTCCCAGCAGGTCTTCAGCAAGTTGATATTCTGTAACACACCGATCTGCCAAAAACTCAACCACAGACCCACTGATGGAAATCAATGCCCAAATATTTCAGTTATGTTCATAAAACTCTCTTTTTTTTATGTTCTTCCCGATGATTACAGCCAAAAGACGTTTTTTTTGAAGACAAAAGAATGCTTTGGGGAATCTTTTAATCTACTGAAGTTTTGTTTAACAGTTCCTCCCTGGCTGAGTAAGTTGGGGAACTTAAGGGATTCAGGTGGGATTGCTTAAACTTAAGTACCTGGTGAAGGAACTTTATTTACAGAGCCATCAATTTTCCTTACAATGCTGGTACTGCCAGAGAGAACTTCAAACTATGAATCAAATGATGTGAGTCCTGGCACCAGTGGTGATTTCAGCATCTAAGTTGTTAGGTGACCTTGATCGAGTCATTCAACTTTTCTGTCTCCCTTAAAAGAAAGTCAGGTAAATTCCTCAGACATTTATGGAGTCTCTTCTATGTGCTTAGTATTATAAGAATTACTTATCTTCATAATTAACCCAATTTTTTAGAAGAAACTAAGACTCCCAAAAGAGAATTCATAACTTTCTAGACATTTTCTCTAATTTTGTGGAACTTTAACATTTAATTTGCAAAGTCTATGCCAAATATCAGCAAAATTTCTTGCTTGTTTCAATAATTTGGTTGTGCTTCCCAGAGCCACATTGAACTGCATGCACAGGTTGATATTCATTGCAAACTGTTAAATGTCTTAAAAACAGGAACACCCAACCTAGATGCCCGTCAGTGGACGAATGGATAAAAAAAAAATGTGGCATATATACAAAATGGAATTTTACTTAGCATTAAAAGAGAATAAAATTATGGCATTTGCAGGTAAATGGATGGCATTGGAAAGATAATGCTAAGTGAAGTTAGCCAGTCCCCCCCAAAAAAAACAAATGCTGAATGTTTTCTCTGATATAAGGAGGCTGACTCATAGTGGGGTAGGGAGGGGGAGCATGGGAGGATTAGATGAATTCTAGATAGGGCAGAGGGATGGGAGGGAAAGGGAGGGGGCAGGGGGTTAGCAAGGGTTGAGGGGGAATGTGATAGACATCATTATCCAAAGTACATGTATGAAGACTTGAATTGGGTGTCAACATACTTTATATATAAACAGAGATATAAAAAATTGTAGTATATATGTGTAATAAGAATTGTAATGCAAAAAAAAACCCAAAGTACATGTATAAAGGCATGAATTGGCATGAACATACTCTGTATACAAAGATATGAAAAACTGTACTCTATACATGTAATAAGAATTGTAATGTATTCAACTGTTGTGTATTTAAAAAACTAAAATCAATAAAATTAAATAGATGTTGAGAGCCACAGCCGAAGGGGCCCCAGCAAACTTCCAGCTGTTGGCTGATGATTGGCTCACAGCGGCCCCAGCAACATCTAGCTGATTGGCTCCTCTGCGGTGATGCTCATTGGGCTGTTTCCCTACCCTTTCAGACCACGGAGCTGCTCATTGGGAGACTTTTTTGGCTCCGCCCACGTGACTCAGCCAATCGGCCTCAAGAGCAGGAGGATTGTGGGAGGTGGAGAGAGGCTTGTGTTGGGGTGAGAGGCTTGTGGGAAGCCGGTGGTGGCAGTTGGGCTCTGAGGGTTTTTCCTGAGGAGCTGTTTTGTTTGGCGTGTGTGGTTCTAAAAATAAAGTTAGTTTCTTTTGACAAGTGGCTCCTGAATTGTGCCCAGCCAGACTGCAGCAATAAAAATAAAAATAAAACCAAATATAAACAGGAACAAAACCTTGTTGGAGCACTGGCTTCATTTGCTGGACCCTGGAATCCCATGTCCCAACCTGGTATTTTAGCATTCAGTATATCTGAGACATTTGCTTTCAAGTCCAAGTTTTCCTGCCACCACCTTAAGGAGGGAGCACAAGCAGTTACTGCGCCCATGGTATTCATAACACAGAAACACATCAGTTGATCAGGAAATGCCCAACCATTCCTGATAACAGAAGGGAATTTCTCTCTTGGGATTGAATCAATGAACCAAGGCAAAATTGCTGTTGGTAATAAAAAATACTGCCCTCCAGGAAGGGAGTGCCCCATGATCTCCTACGGTTTTTAAAAATGTATTTTCAGATGTAGTTTTCCACTGATTTCTCAAAACTCTCTTTTGTGGAATTGTACCTACAGGAGGGTATAATACCCAGACAATTTAAGGTGATTAATATTTATGTACAAATGAAGGAAAAATAAAGAGAAAAAAAATCAAAGAAAAACTGGGAGAGAGAGAGTTCCGGAAGAAAGAGCATAACTAATCTGAAAGGTCTATATTTCTTGGAGCCAAAGTAAACCATTCAGGTCGCCTGGCACCACCAATCCAATTCTGCTTTAGAAATTTCCCTCAAAAGAACACAGCAAGAAGCTTCACGTGAAACTCTACTTGATGTTATGAAGTAAATTTGCTTGGATTGAATGCAGCTTTTGCCATGTTTTCAAGAATATTTTAACTGATTTGCTCCAATGATCCCTGCATGTCTTTCCAAACCCTCCTCATTTTTCAAGAGCTAATTCAAGTCTCAAGTTTTGTTGCCTGTTTTTTTTTTTTTTTTTCCTGGAAGTATATACCAACTCTCTGTGCCTTAATCATTTTTCCTTCTTGAAACTGTTTGAACTTGTGTTGATGTCTGTCTTGCTATTGTGAAAGGAGGGTAAACTCTCTGCAGAGAGGAGCCATGGCTAATAAATTCATAAACCACCAAGTTGCTTAGAGAACCCACCAAGCTCTGTGTCATCGCCATCTCAATGGCTATATTTACTCAATACTGCTGTGCCCCAAATATTTATCTCCAACTTCTAGCCTGAGCATTCTAGGTATTGCCATGTAGATGCGGCACCAATGCCTTAAAATCATAATAGTGAGAATTAAGATTTATTCCCTTCTAGATTTGCTCTTTTATGAATGTTCTTTATAAACTAAAAATCTTGCAAGTGTCCTCAATCTCTTCCTCTATTTGAAACATACAAATTCTGACAACTTTATTTCAGAAAGTGATACAGAAAAATGAGAGAAATGCCACTTCGGAGTAATACATTTGTCATGTCACATGCACCTGTGGGTTTTTTTTTTTTTTTTGTCATGTGACTAAGAATAGGACATTTCCTTTTGGGGTATATATATATATATATATATATATATATATATATATATATATATATATATTTGGTACTAAGGACAGAACCCAGGGGCACTTAAACCACTTTTTAGTATTTTATTTAGAGACAGTGTCACTCTGAGTTGCTTAGGGCCTCGCTAAGTTGCTGAGGCTTGCTTTGAACTCACAATCCTTCTGCCTCAGCCTCCCATGCAGCTGGGTATGGGTGTGCGCCACCATGCCCAGCTCATGGAGTGTTTTTTTTAAAAAATATGTTGGAAAAAATAACTGGATGGAGCTTATTTTGTGCTAGATACTGTGCTGTGTCCTTTATATATGCATGACAGTCACCTACACTGGTGTGGCCCGAAGTTCCAATGACATAAAGGGACCACTCTGGAACTGAGTGGTAAAAAGCCGAATCACTTCAGAATTCATCATTGATTTATTTCTCTCAACTGGGTAGATTTACATATGGCTCCAGAGGCTGCCTCACAAATATTCATTAAAGAGCCAATTCCCTCTGTAGGGCTAAGTACTTGTATTGATTCTCTACTCCGGTGTCATTTTGGCATTTTCTTTTACATGTATATGTATTCACATATTTCGTAATAGGCCAATTTATTCTCTAAAAATGTGGGGACAATTTTCTCCAAGAACTTTTCTTTTGTGCAGAGTTTGTTGGCATATTTGGATGCTAGAAACTTTATCTCACAGACACCATGAAGATCAATGGGACCAGTAATGCTCACTGGGCAGACACTTTCCATTTCAGGCCTTCCTCAGCAGGGAGCCTCTGGAGACCTCCCTAGTGGGCCCTCCTTGGGGACTGGGAGACTGCAGGTGCTGTCTAAACCCTCTATTGCTGCAGCACAGAAGTGGCAGAATTAGCCCATTTATTGTCCCGTCCTCTAGACAGTGAACACACGGCCAGGATCAACAAGGATTTGTTGAGTGTGTTCTATCTGCCTGGCATCATAATGGGTGCAGTGGGAACAATGGTGAGTGACAACAGTCCAATTTGCAACCACAGATTGTTTACAATCAAGAGAGAGGGACAGATAACTAATCAGCCAGGTACCTAATTATAATCCACAATCTGGTTATGAAAGGAAAACTCAGAGAGTTTATGACAGTTTGTGACAGGTGTCCTACTCCAGCCTGGGGGTGGGTGGATGAGATCAGGGAGGACTTTTCCCATCAAGTGGAGTTTAAAGCAAATTTTGAAGGAGGAATAGACATTAATAGGCGATGGGTAACAGGATATACACAGGCAGAGCCTCCTTAGAAAAGGTGAGAGGAGTCTCAAATGAGAATGGTGACGGTAGGAAAAGAAGATGGTCCCCAGCAGAAGCTGACAGACTCTAGTGGGTCTGATGAACAGTGGGAGGCCAGATCTTCCAAATAATATAAAGCAATGTGATCTCTATTCTAAAGACCAGGGGAAGCCCCCCGAGGGAGCTCAGAAGGTACAATACAAGTACAATGGTCCAACTGCTACTTCAAAATGATGGAGCTAGTCGCAAGATGCAGAAGTGATTGGCAGGGTTGAGTGGATGCAAGGAGAAGAGCTGGTGTTCTCACAAGGTTCCAGGAGAGAGCTGAGGGTGACTGGATGGGGTGGCAGCTGTGAACACAGGGTAGGGAAGATGGAGAGAGATTCAGAAGGTAAATTCACCAGAACACCATGATGCCTAATGCATCTGTCAGAATGATGGAGAAGAAATAAAGGTGTGGCTGGAAGCTACATTGCTTTGATATAACAGCAACAACAACAATAATAAAATCTTCTCATCTGCAATTTTCTTTCTTCTCAAGATAGGTGTTTTTCAAAAAAATGTAAATACTCATGCTAATTGTAATCCAGTTGGATCCGTTACTCCTGAGTCCCAATTCAGCAATTACATAGGACAAAGAAGCATCGTAGAAATACCTGAGCTTGGGAGTCAGGAAGACTGAAGTCCAGATTCTAATAGCCTTGGGTAGTTATTTCATCTTTTTTTTTTTTAAGTGGTGCTGGGGATTGAGCCTAGGATCTTGTGCATGTGAGGCAAGCACTCTACCAACTGAGCTATACGTCCCCAGCCCCTGTCATTTCATCTTGCTTATACTTGTCTCACCTGTAAAATGGGCCACGTTTACTTCACAAGTTAGTTGTGAGGGTTTCATAAATGGTGTAAGTTGTTCAGAATATGCTAACTGCTCAGTGAAATTAGTTCATTTCTATGACTCCAAAGTTGCTCCTTTGGCGGGGGGCTATAAGGAATTCCCTAAACCTCCATGACAGAGCCTGTCAGATTATACACAAGCTGGCCCTGCCTGCACCAGCCTGCACCCCTTCCTCCTTCCTCCCTCCTCTTCAGCCATGTCCAACTTCCTTCTGTCTCTGGACATATCCTGCAAGGTTCTGTCTTAGCACCTTGGCAGAACTGTTTACTTTCTGGAACATACCGGATCTTTCCACAGCTGGCATCTTTTCATTGTTCAGGTCTCAGTTCAGATGTCATTCTCTCAGTGAGTCCTTTCCTGTCTACCCATGAAATACCCCTCTGTCAATCTAGATTCCGTCACTTCTCCATCTTTTGTTTATAGCCCAAGTTGCTACCTGAAGCTGTTAGGTTAATTCACTTTCCAGCTTCCTGTCTTCCCCAACTACAGTGCAAGCAACAAGAGGGCAAGTATCACATCTCTTTGAAATCCCTGATAGCCCTAACAGCAGCATATAGCCACAGAGGATCCCCAACAGATAACTGCTGGATGAAGAAATGAATATACCACAACCACAGGCACTACAAGAGCTCAGTTCTCTCTGCCGGTGATCCAAAACCCTGTTGGCTACATGAGGACGCTGGGGAGCACTTTCTTAGGTAAACCAAAAATAAATCAGTCTTCTTCATAATTTTGCCTCAGGTGACAATTTCCCACTCTGGGCTTTCCAAGCAGAAAAAAAAAAAAAGCTACTCACAGATATAACTCCAAGTATTGATGCTGGGTTAATTTCCCTTCTGAGCAGTGACACTCTCAAATGCTGCATCCCTAGCATGCCTGGTCAGCTTTGGCTTTGTGGAGGCTCCATTGTCGATTTCTTGGAGACCAGTGGTTGCTGAAATGGCCACATGTTACCTGGACCTTAAAACCACCCCTAAGGAGTCCACTTGCATTTACCATAGCATTGCTCCTTTCTCTTGCTCCTCCTCTTCTCTCTTCTAATTTCTTGAAATAGACTGAAGTACAGCAATACACAACTCACAATGCCTTCCTGGTTGAATCCAACACACCCTGGGTGGCATCATAAAGCACAAGGAATGCAATAATTTCCCTAAACCCAGAGAGATCTGGGGCCTTGCCACGGTGCACTCTGTACACAACAGCACCGAAGTCAGGTGTGGGTTTGCCGGACAGGAAGGTGAGTGTGGGGTGGTATTATCACCCCATCAGTAAGCCTCAGCATTTGAAAAACACCATCCTGGTTTATGTTATGGTGTGAAGCCCGTTCATGTACTTGCTCAGTCTTAGATTTTCTATGATTTATTTAGACTATTTTGGTCTAGAGAGACTGTGATATGAACATAATCAATTGGAAGTTATGTACCACGAAGGCGTTGTGCTAAAGCTTTAAGAGCACACGTTTTATAGGCATAAAATTAAATGGTTAACATTTTTAAAGCCTTTGGAATATGTCGGGTACTTTAACATGGATTAGCTCATTTAATCTTCAGAAGAACCCTAGGTGGTAAATACTAGTATAACTTTATTTTATAGGTGAGGAAACACATTGTAGAAATTAGGAAATTTACCTAAGGTCACACATCTAGACTGTGGCAATCCAGGATTTAAGCTAGGTGTTTCTCTCTCTCTCTCTCTCTCTCTCTCTCTCTCTCTCTCTCTCTCTCTCTCTCGTGTGTGTGTGTGTGTGTGTGTGTGTGTGTAAGTATGTCTCTCTTCCTTATAGTAGAATAGTTTTTTTCTATGTTACTAAGGATTGAACCCAAAGGAACTTTACCACTGAGCCACATCCCCAATCCTTTTAAAAATTTTTTTGAGACAAGGTTTCACTAAGTTGCTTAGGAACTTGCTCAGTTGCTGAGGCTGGCCTTGAACTTGTGATCTTCCTGCCTCAGCCTCCTGAGTCACAGGGATTATAGGTGTGTACCATCACACCTAGTTACAAGTCAAAATTTTAACACTCAACTATTTTGCCTGGCTCACCATCTTGTTCTACCACTTACTTGCTTTGAGACCTTGGATCTCTAAGTCAAACTTTTCTAATTTGAAAAATGAGAATGATTATAGGATTTATTTCATAGACTGTTTGGGGGTTAGTGCAGCAGGGTACTTGACTTATGGTACTTGCTTAACAAAGTATGATAAATATCCATTGTTGTTACTTTATGCAAAGCTATAATTCACATTCTACTGTTGATTCAAAGACACAAACCTCTTTTGGGTGACTGTACGTATATTTGGAAGACAATAAAAGTAATATAAAAAGAGCAATGCAGACTAGAAGACCAAGCTGTCAGGTGAATGTGAGCCCAGGCCCTTCCCCTAAAGGCCAATGCTCTGTTGTGCCCTACTGCTCCCAGTGCTGCAGGAAGGCACAGGCACAGAGGGTCATCTATAGAGATTCCAGCGGCATCCACTGAGCCCGCATTGCAATTTTAGGAGAATTCCACCATAGCAGGAGAAGTCACAGATTGTGAGCAAAGAAGAAACACAGAAGGTATATGATACACGAGGCAGGATAATGGGGTCCAAAGGTAAAAATGCAGGATAAACAGGACCAGAATGGGCCTTGAAAGTTAAGCTGTGGACTTTGGGTCACACATATAAGTAAATAAAACAACTGAAAATTTTTTTAATAGGGCAGAGAGAAAATGACAAGTGTTTTCAGAAATAATTTACATAACAGGAACGTGGAAGATGGAGAAGTCACTTAGGAGGTTTCTGGAGAAAACAGACAGAACATAAAAAGAGGACCAAAGACTTGAGCCCAAAAACAGGAATAACAGCTATGAGACAAATGCAGGTCAACTGCTGAACACCAGGTTCCGGGTGGGCGAGTGCCACCTCTTGAGGCCAGGTGCTTTTCAACTTCTTCCAATGCCTGGGCCTAGAAACGTGACTAGTGAAGAATGATCTCTAATACATTGCTCTCCACCTGCTTGGACCTTGACAAATATGCTGTGTCCTTGTGATCATTCTTATTTTGTACAGTACCTATGGAAGCTTTCCTTTTATCAGCTCAATAAAGAGGCCCTCTCTAGCTCTAAAGAGGAAAATTTAAAGTCATAAGAGGTGCAGCTGGGACAAGGATGAGCATCTTTCCTGGGGAATCTTTACATTTGTGAAGATTTACTGGGACATACCAAACGCACATCCTAGGTATCCTGAGGTTCTTGGGGAAATGGCTGTCAGAATTGTCATCTTTTACCTTATTGTAATATCAACAGGTGAGCTGCAGCTTCTGGTTGCTAATTTGATAGGGGGACCCCGCATTCTCGCTTTTCAAAGGAAACTTATAGAGTGAATTATCAGAGCCCAGATGAAATCCAGTTAATAGCTGAAATTGCTGTTTTCTTTAGTGTGTTGCCTTATCTCTTTTTAACAAGCCTTACTTACCAGGGTAATTGCACTGAATTCAATCCATTATCTATGGATTAATTCATTAGGGTGGTTTAAACTTTGGGAAAATGGATGGGTTTTAACAGTCCTCCCCTCAATTCCACAAATTGACACTGTAAAACAAGTCTGTGCCATTTTTATGGAGGCTCCAATTCATGAAATAAAAATCAATGAAGACATTTCCTTTCCAAGCCCGCATGTCATTGTTATGCTCCCTCGGTTGCATGGAATGCCTTTGGGTAAAAGAAGGACAACTCTAATCAGGGAGAGAGTCATTGTCTTCAGGAGAGCGTGAACGATGCGTTTCTGGGCCAGTACCCTCACCACTGTGGCAACCCCTCGTGTGGTTGCCTTCAGGGATGGGGATACAGCTCCACAACCAGACAGTCCTTGTCAATCAGGGGGCTGGTGTCAGGGAAGTGCCCAGAAACCTGGAACGTGAAAGTGGGATGCCCCTCCTGAAAGGAGAGTGAGAGCGAGATGCCTTCCCCTTGGGCTGACGACAGCTTCTTTGAGGGATTCTACTTGGACAGCTTGGGTTATGAATAGCCCTGGGTCTTACATAGGGATGCAGCTGGCTCTATCAAGATCACTGGGGCTTTAAAAGAGTAACAATTCCCTTGGCCCCATTCCCTAGAATTTGTAATTTTGTATATCTGGGCTAGTGGCCAGAAATCTTTATATTAAAAAAAAAAAAAACAAAAACAAAGCTTCAGGTGAGTTACATGCAAAGTTCAAACAGACTTGGTCATGTTTCCATTTTCTATTTAAAAAAACAGCCACTTAACGAAATGAGTAGGGAAACCTGGAACTGTTTTATATACAACACCATCAATGACTGTAGTTTATTAAATACAGCTAGCAGCCTGGGAGGCGGTGACGAAGACAAGAGCACAAAAATGACATGACCCTGTCCAGCCAGAGACCCTTTTGTGTATCTGAAGGGCTCTGCCTGCCACAGTGGTCTTCTAATCTTATTCCAAGAATGGTTTAAAAAAAAAAAAACCCTGACAATCGACCTCAATTTGTGAAAGATATAGGGATATTTTTAATAGAAGTTAAAAATTGCAGAATATGATGTCATAGTTTTAAAACTTGCCTTCTAAAGACACTCTCCTCCTTTACTGTGTAGTAAACTCAGGGCCTCACTTCTGGGGAGTAGAATGGGACAGAAGTACCAGAAGGTCATGTAGGGTGGGCTACAGCAGAGTTCCTCTTTTTCTCGTACCGTGGAGAGCAGGCTGTCATGTCACAGGGATGCTCAGCATCCACTCAGAGACCCCAACAGGGAAGCACCCAGCCAGCACCAACTTGCCAGCCATTTTAATCAAGCTACCCAGGAAAAAGATCCTCCAGCCCCAGTGCTTCAGTCTGTTTTACGCTTCTGTAAGAGAGTACCGCCTAGCCTAGGTAATTTATAAAATAATTTTAAAAAATTGTACAGTCCTGGAGGTTGAGTATTACAAGATCCAGGGGCCCACACCTGGTGAGGACCTTTGTGTTGAATCATTCATGGTGGAAGGCGGAAGGGCAAGAGAGTGTGAGAGAGAGAGGGAGTGAGAGGGGACTGATTTCTCTTTTATAACAACCTGCTCTAGTGATAATTAACCTACTCCTCTGATAACATCACAAGTCCCTCAGGAACATAGAGCCTTCAGTGGCCGCATCACCCCTTCACACAACTGCAGCTGTGGCCAACACATTGTGAAAGGTGTGGAGCCAGGACTGCCCAATGAATCCACCTCCAAATCCCCAATCCATAAAAAAAAGTGTGAGCATTGTGAAATGTTTACTATTGTTCCAAACCATGAAACTTTAGGGTAATTTGTTACACAGCAGTAGATAACTGATATACCTGAGAAGACTTTCCTTATCTTTTAGCCGTTTTTGCCTCTACCTTTCTTTGTTCCTTATCTGAGGTACACAGACACATAAAAATTATCACACAAATATCAGTAAATATTTCATGACTCACATTGTTGTATGTATCATCTTCAACAACACACAAAAAAAACCTCAATGAGTAGTGTTTAATAGCATTTTGGATGGCTTTGTTGAGGTGGCACATGCTAATAAAACAGCTAAAGTCATCGTGGACTAAAATAAATCTGAATAGAAAGATAGGTCACAACCAGGGTTTGTTCTACAAAGTCATATTGTAGAAGCAAACCTGTTGGTAGTAACAGGCAGCTGCAGTAAGCAGAATAAGAAGCCATCTCATTCATCGCTTTGCAAACACACCCCACAAAGCAAATTCAGAACTGCATGGGCTGAGAGGAGCACAGAGTTGAGGTCTAAGCTAGCATCCACCTTAAAAAGGAGAGGTGAGGGTCTCAGGTCTGGTAGCAGCCATTATTCCTGGGAGAGATTTGATAAATGAGGCCTCAACTATTGGAGCATGGAAAAGGAGCAAATAACTCAGAATTAGACTGAAAGAAGTGATGGGCTTGGAGAAGAAGGAGCAGTTTCTCCATGAATCAGGGCGAGTGTGAAGGCAAGAAGTACCTATCTCCGTGGTTCTCTTTTCTCTGTTATGCAAGTGCAGATCAATCTCTCAACTGAGTGCTCAGCAAGCAGAGTATGGGATTTATCTTGTCATTCCCAGCAAATATTCTGGGGTCAAAGTCCCATGTTAAATGAACACCATTGGCTCCTGCTTAAGTGAGGCTCCTGAATCCTGAAGTCTTTACTAAGAGAATTGACATATCTGAGACTCAGAATACTCTTTTCCACTGGATGAGTTACTTGTTATCTTAGGATTTCTGTCTTTGGGAGGTAAAGAAGTGGTATGTAGGTTACACAGCCCATAATGGTCACTAAAATGTGAAAGTTACCTAACTTTTCAATAATTACTGAAAGGAGATAGATTCTGCTGACCTGTAATGTGGTGGGGGAAATCAACCAAAACAAAACAGATTAAACAGCTTCTGCACTAGCATCCCTACCCGACAAATCACACGCGCATATCGCTAACACATAAACACATCACTAAGATACCCAACCAAAGCACACATGGCCAAGCACCATCACCATCAATATACACTAGTAAAATCAAAGCACATCCACACAAACACACATCACAAAAGGCAGGTGTAGATACTGGGAGCTTGTTTATCTAAAGGCATTCAAATTCAGTAATTTAAAAAAAAAAAATCACTATGCTGGCTAAATAAAATCCTGTCGGACACCAAGTAGCCTGCAGACTGCCAGACTGTAATAATGTCAGCTTTGGTAAATATAAGGCTAAGAAATGTAACAGTGTACTGGCTAAAGTGACTGGAGGTGATAAATTTGAAAAAAAAGTAAGAAATTTAAAAATAGTAATAATCACTCTCACGTGTTCTTTGAAATGATAAAGTGTAACCAGACAAGATGGGAAAAAGGGATTCACTCATCTCTGATAATTTCCTGTAGAAATTATGTAATTGAATAAAGCAGGACAAAGAAAGGAATAATTTGTAGAACTCAGAATAAGAACACAAAACCAGAGCCATCTTCCTTTTTATAGGAGGAGGAGGAAACTTTTCTGTTGGTTTTAATGATCCACATTCAAAGCAGTGGGTTCTGGAACAAATAAGCACTGTCTTTGTGGTTAGCAAACCCAAAGTCAATCTCACCCTTCTACCTTCATAGGCAGACACTTACAGAGCCATCTTGTTCTCGGGGGAAAAGATTTGAAGAGAATTATTTTTAAAAATGCCTGTTTGGACTGAAGTTGTGGCTCAGTGGTAGATCACTTGCCTAGCATCTGTGAGACACTGGGTTCAATTCCCAGAACTGCATAAAAATTAGTGAATAAAATAAAGGTCCATCAACATCTAAAAAACAATTAAAAATGCCTGTTGTTTACCCTAGCATAAATACAATTGTATAGTTTGTATTAAAAACAACAGCAAAAAATAGGTAGCTGTGATAAGAAATTGATGATAACATATGGTTAAATTTTAACAAGACAGGAAAGAGGGAAGTACCATAAAGTAAAGCTATAAAACACTGCACAGATGATATAAAGATGAGATGGAGAAAGCTGGTCTCTGATCAGCTGATCCAAGTGGAATACACAGCAAGTTCTCCCTGAAAACATTCTCTCTCCATTGGCTGCTCTGCTTTATCCTTGGAAACACTAGTGGAAGCCATCCATGGCTGTGTGCACAGTGTTGAGTGATTTTCAAGTGTACAATGGACTCAGAGCAGGAGCATGCCTCACGCTGGGACCCTGTGCTAGGACTTGAGGCAGCTCCCTTTCCTTCTGATCTCACTCTCAAAGCTAAACAGGGGAGCAGATAGAAATTGGTCACAGGTAGACATTTATTGAATCTCAACTCATTGTTTTCTCCAACTCTTCTTTCTTTTAAAAAATTATTTTTTGAAGGCAATAAGGTTTTTAAAGCATGACAGTTGGTACTGCTGATTTTTCTGTTTTGTTTTTTTGTATGATTTTTATTTCTCAATGCTTGTATTCCAGAGGTTTCTCATAGGCTCATTTATTTTTTGATAATAAAATCATGTAAATGGAATAAAAAAGGTTATAATTAATTTCCCAATTTCACTCATTTTGCTTGAATTAATACACATAAATTGTAATTATGTTACAAGTGGACACACTCCCATAATCTTATTAAGATCCAGTAAACACATGCTGCTATCAGTGGAAACTCTCATGAATATACACATAGATTAGCCTGAACATTTATCTTTTAATATTTTTAGAATACAGTCAGAACTTCTTGAAAGAAGCGAAAATGAGGCCAATTCTCAAATTTCCTTTGCCTAAGAATTACTCAAGGAATTCTGTTGAAAATGCAGATTAACAGCTCCAATCCCAGACATTCTGAATTCATCAGCCTGACATAAGGCCTTGGGATCTTCATTTTTAAATAAGCATCCTGGGTGACTTTGATGCAAGTGAGCCACGGCCATGCTTTGGAAATAGCTTAGATCATCAGACGTACTTGCTAATCACATACCTGCCTAGGTCCCTTGTAGGGATATTCAAAGAAACGAGGCGAGTCTTCACCTATGAGATCTCCTGTGCTTACATGACCTGGCTCCATTTCCACACCTAACCATAGAAAGGGGACTGGAAAACTCACATCCAGGCAGTACAGCAGCGGTTCCATTAACACCCTTGCATGGCAAAGAAGGTCACACTACCTGGCCCTGCTTACCTTTCCCTGTATCTCCTGCCACTATCCCCATTCTACTGATCTCCTCATCTTAAGGTCTTTGAGTGTGACGTGCTTTCCCCAGACCTCACCATGGCTTCTTTTAAGTCATTTCATTTTCTGCTCAAATGTCACCACTCCTGCAGAGCTTTCTCTGACAACCCAATCTGAAGCAACAACAGCAGACAGTCTCCAAAGACATTCTCCTGTTTTATTTTCCTCACAGCAAATACCATTATCTGAAATGATCTGATTCATTCATTTATGCAATGATTGCTGGTCCTCCCAATAAAATCCATTGAGACCTTGTCTTTCTTCTTCACATTGTAGACTCTACTCCCAGTACAATATCTAGCACACATAATTACTTATTAAATATTTGTTGATTGGATGAAAGGATAAATGAATGTCCAAAGTCTTTTGCACCCCAATGCTCTTCTTACTTTTTAGTGTTGATATCAGGATCAGCAAGAAATTGGATGTATAAGGGATATAAAAATCTAAAGTAGTCATCAATGCAAAACATTCTTACACCTTTGTCATCTTTAGTTATTCAGAGCTGCATGTGAATGGAGACATTATCTCTCATATGGGAGAAACTAGAGAGTTCTTTTCTGTTATTTAGGGGTTAGTGAAGGATGGGAAAACCAAAAATAACATTTGAAGTTAGACCAGACCTCTACATTTCTTTCCAAATCAAAGATGAAAAAATACATTTCTTCTCTCAAGATTGCTTCTCTTAAGAATGGAAAGAGGAAGGGAGGCTATATGTATAATGTATATACATTGTACCTATGTATATACATTATATATACATATATATAATAATAGAGCTTTTGGGGGGCAGGGAGGGAGGAAGAGAGCAAGATAAGGAGGGCAGGTGAGGAACTGGGGAGCAAAACTGACCAAATTATGTTATATGCATGTATCAATGTGCCACAATGAAACTCACCACTGTGTATAATATGCACCAACAAAAAAGAATAAATTGAGGAGAAGAGAACTATAACGGTATACTCCAATATCTTTCTCATTTACAAATATCCACATTTCAAGTGAGGCAAAGCTAAATTCCTAGCACATTTTCAAAGGACACAATTTTTTCATAGCGCATGTTGAGTTCGGTTCTGGACCAAAAAAAAAACAAAAAAAAAAAAAACATAGACGCCCACAACCAACATTTGGACCAAACATGATTTGAGTTAGATGCTTACTTAGACCCACAACAACATTATTAAAAAGGAATATGCACACCCTCAACCTAGTCATAAGCTGAAAAACAAACAGCCCGTGGGTGGGCTTTGGCCCTAGAGTCATCCACTGATTTTTTAAAGTGTTTTGCAGTCAACTATGATGGACTAGGAATGAAAGCTACTGCAGACGCGAACTGAAAAGCCATGGCTGGAGGCTTGCTCCTTGGGAGTGGATGGCTCTGATTCCTCTCTCCCGCACTCCCCACAGCTGTGCCCTGTCCTCCTGGTGTACACCGATTACCATTATTACAGAGACACTTCCCTAATTGCTTGCGCCATTGTCAGATCCAAGGGCAGCTTGGAATTAGCCGCAGATGCTCAGGCTGCCCTGCATAACCAGCCACCCGGCCGACGGCTGACCTCAGAGAAGGTTAACAGGCATTTATTGACTCTTCACATTTAGTACAACCCTACTCTTAAAACACATACATATATTCATTATTAATCATACTGTGCTTCTAATTCTCCCAAAGAGATTTCCTCCGAGTCTACAGGCACAAGCTCCAGATCAGGATGGACCACATCAAGGGAGGGGGGAGTTTGAATTTCCATCCATCACCACGAAGCTGTCAGTCCCGCTCGTTTTTGAAAAGTCAGAGTGATCGGAAAAGATCCTGAAAGGCCAGTGGAAACAGCAGCAAAGACAGAGTGAGCAGGGTTGCCTAAGTTCAAGGCCAATAAGAGCAGTGGAACAAAACCATGGGGGCGGTTTGTCTGAGTCCAGTCTATCAAAGACACTGCATTCATGAAGTGCGTCTTTTACTATTAGTGTGCCAGTGCTTCAGTTGGTCTAAGAATTTTACGTATAAAATTTATTTTAATCCTCAAGGCAATCATGAGTACTAGTATCTGTGTTAGTCAGCTTTTCCACTGCTGTGAGCAAAAGACACTTCCAGAACAATTTAAAAAGGAAAAATTCACTCTGGGGCTCATGGTTTCAGAGGTCTCAGTCCATAGACAGCCAGCTGCATTCCCCAGGGCTCCAGGTGAGGCAGAACATCATGGTGGAAGAATGTGGCAGAGGAAAGCAGATCAGAACATAGCCACCAAGAAGCAGAGAGAGACACTCCCCTTCATCACAGACAAAATATCTACCCCCAAAGCCATGTACTTGGAGACCTCTCCAGCCATATCCTACCTGCCTATAGTTACCACCCAATTAATCCACATCAGTGGATTAACACACTAATTAAGTTAAAGCTTTCCTAACCCAATCATTTCACCTCGAAGCTTGTTTGCATTAACTCAAACGTGAGCTTTTGGGGGACACATAAAGTCTAAACCATTGCAGTACCTTATGTCACTATTTTTATAGATGAGGAAGCACAAGCTCAGGGCTCATGTTAAGTAAGAACGGAACCTATTTGAAATCACAGAGCTCGCCACTAGTAATAGGAGGATCCTTCTATTCCAGCTCTACTCCAGAGACCACTCCTTGAGGGCCTTCTATAATTCTGTCATTCCCCCTATAGGCTCAGCATCACAGACAAGGGAACAAGCTCCACAGAATTCCATGCCTTGTCTCTAGTCAGAATGCCTGTTTCTGAAAAGACTGGAACCTGGCACACTTGGTAATTAGTGAAGAGACATCATTAATGTAGCCCCCAAAAGGCAAAAAGGCAATGGTGTAAAGCTGCTTCTTGCATTGAGCCATGCAAAAGTCCTTTTATCCTGTCATTGGTGACACCATATTAAGCAATAGTGTCAGGGGAAAAAAAGGAACTAACTACCTGCCAACTAATTTCAGAATTTAAAAAAAAGCCAAGAAACACAAATGAAGTTAGATTTCTGGAGCCTCCTGAAAGCCTTGATGACCCCAAATACTAGGCAGCATTTTGGTGAGGTTCCCACATGGTACCAGAGGAGCAAGGGCCCTAGACACAGAACACACTATCTCCAGTTTGCACCATGACATCTACCCCAACTACTGTTTCAAAAGGGGATGCTCTGTGCTCAAAGACCTGTCTGAGTCACTAATTGACCTTCACTAAGTGAACTACCTACTCCTATACAGGCGAACTCTTAGACTCCTAGTGTAGAACCTCTTTTAATGAAGGCGAAGGACACCTTCATAAAGGTAAAAGACTATTAAAATAACCACCAGTGACAGATGAGGGGCAGAGATGGAAAGCCTATAGCTGAGAACATAAAAACAGTTTGTTCAACAAAAAGTGTGGAAATCGATGGCCAAGAAAGTAGGTGGACTCCAGGTCTCCTCTTCCCAAAGCTGGATAGTTGGACAACTGCTCTGCTTTGCTCTATGTATGCCCAGACTTGAACTTGTAAGTAGAGTAAGTGGCTGCACAATTCACAGGCAGCCTGTGATGCTGACCCAAGCTGCATCACTTCACAAGTTTAACAAAACGCTCACCCTAGCCAAAATAAATGAGTGAATCTGGGAACGGGTCCAAGAAGAGGTCTCCAGATGATTCAAATGCATCTCCAGCATTGATAGCCACTCACTGTTTAGGAGGATGAGGGCACACGTATGAAGAGAGGGGTTCATCTAAGGGATGATTTGGAGCATGTTCTCCAAAGTCAGGCTTCCAGGGTTCAAGCACCAGCTCTGCCACTCAAAAGCCACCATGGATGACCCTGGGCAAGTGATTTTATTAAACTCTAAGCTAGTAATGGAAGAAAATTAAAGCAAGGGATGCATGAAAAGGGCTCGATAAATGATAACCATTATTATCACCATCACATGTTGCTGACAGCATTGATTCCCATTTGTGGGACAGGTAATTAGGGAGAAGTTTTGTCAGAGGCCTCCTCAATAAAGTGTCACTTCAACCTTCAATCCAAAGCATGCGACATACTGAAGCAATGATATTTAAGAATCAATCTCAGGATCTGGGTCCATCACAAAATACTGTAAAGAACAGATGGCGGGCAGGCACCAGGTCCTGTCTTGCTAAGGTGCAAAAAGCACACGTGAACTAAATTAATTAATTTCTTCCTTCAGAATGTTTACAGAGAGTTCTCTATGCAGCAAGCATCCTTCCATGACTATCTTCTACCTGAATATTCAACAACAAGCAAACAGACCATTCAGATATGGACTCCATGCTAAGGTGTTAGAGCTGAATGGGTGGGAGAACCATGCAACATGCCCACAGGAAGAAGAGGGGAAACATGAATCTCAAAAGGGTGTCTCAAGTGTCAGTTGCTAGAACAAAAATTAATATAGAGCAAGTAGGGAATCAATATTTGCTGGTAGCAGTTTAGTAATTAATGGACTAAAACTATATACTAAATTTTTAAACCTTAAAAAAAATTTAAAAAAATAATTTAAGACCCAGTAGAAGTTGCAAATATAGTACAAAGTTCTCATGTAGCCTTCACTCAGCTTTCTCCAAGATTATTTTACAGAACTACAGTGCAATATCGAAGCCAGAAAACTGACAGTGGTATAAATACTATTAAGCAAAGCACAGCCCTTATTTGAATTTCACCAGTTTTTACATGCACGTTTGTGGGTGTGTGCATGGGTGTGTGTGCAGTATCACAAAATTTTCATCCCATGACTGTATAGTAATTCTAAAATACAGATAAAATATATAAAAAATAGCATCTTAACATGACACAGTTTGCGCAGGGAAGAAATAGTAAATTAAAACAGGAGCACCTACTGAAAAAACATTAGAGCCTAACACTGGCAGCCCTGCTCCAACTGAAGTTCAGAGCAATCTTCATGGAATGTTTATAACAGATTATATCACAAAGCTTAAAACTGAGAGTCACATTTGTACAGGCACAAGGGAGAGAGGTAGGTAAGCAAAAATGCAAACAAGATCATCATCATGGAAGGTTTCCCACGGAACAAATGCTCAGGCTAAGTCAGAAGCACAGGAAACCTACATTCTCAAATGTTTCAGGGTGTGGAAATAAATTAAAAACACAAATGTGTCTGGGAAAATTCTCGGCTCATATAAGCATGCATTTTTATGTCAGAGTGAAACACAAGAAGAAGAGAACAATCACAGTTTGTCTTCTCATTTTTTTTTTTTTTTATCATAGCATCAAGAAACGCAGCTCTCCCTCCCCTTGTTCCTTCCCTTATCTCTTTGGAAATAATATCATAAAAATTGAAGATCTGATTTCCTTAATACCCTTGCAGCCCTTTAAATGAACGCATACATGCTCATAATTACAAGTAAGGCATTTGCTATTTTGCATCAGTGGAATTTAAGAAATTAAAAACCAAAAGGGGGTTTTCAGGAACACAGCAGAATTGCCTTTTTAATAATAGATTTGGCTCCTCTAATCCATTCTTAATCTAATTAAGACAATGAAAAGCATTGGGCTGCCATCTCAGAAAATGGCAAGGATGCTATAAACAGAGGGCAATAAAGTGATCAGTTCACACCCCATCAAATTTACTCACAGTCTGAATAACTATTCTGATTTCCTGTGTTACATTTTTACAATTTAACAAACGTTTTCATTGGATTTCTACCACTTCATCTTCTGATCAGGCACAGGCTGCAGGACTTTTTACTTCTGGAAAGCATGTTGTATCTGGTGAAGCAACACCCAGTGTGAGATTATGGAACCCTACAAATTGAGGCTAACATCTCCAATAAGCAAAGATAATAATTAAGTGGTAAACCTTTGGCATTCAAAACAGCAACGGTGTTATTAATACCCAAATGGGCACCAAAACAAACAGCATCGATGGAATTTAATTAAATGATTTTATGATTGTGTATTCTTTGCAAGCTCAGATGATTATACCGGTTATCCTTCGATGAGCACTTAAATCTGGAAGCTAAGATTCTATCTAATAGCCTTTTGCTCAAACATTTCTTAGGGAAAAAAAAGGCAGGATTTTTTTTCTTCTATTGAAAATAGAACTGGGAGAATGGAGAAAAAGTGAACTTGTTTTAGCTTCTGTTCCCACCATCAATATGAGAAATGTGAAAGGTATGAAGGTTTGGATTTATGGGGGAGTGTTGTTGCCATTCCTTTTTGGGGGGTGGTAATACCAGAAATTGAACTCAGGGGCACTCAGCCACGAAGCCCCATTCCCAGCCTTATTTTGTATATTAAATATTTAGAGAATAGGGTCTTACTGAGTTGCTTAGCACCTTGTTTTTGCTGAGGCTGGCTCTGAACTTGAGATCCTCGTGTCTTAGCCTTCCAAGCCTCTGGGATTACAAACTGGGCTCCTTGCAATGCCCCACCCAAGTCTTTTGTGTGGAACACCAACGGGAATATGTGTTATATTTTGAGATTGTAACACAGTGACATACTATCATTTGCTGTGTATTCTTGCAGAAGCAAAAAATACAATGAAGTACTAAAACTAGACAAACAATGAATCAAGAAGTCTCCATCTTAAGATCAAGGATCTGCAACTTGCTAATTACTTGGTCAGAAGCAAAACAAAACAAAAACTACCAATCAACCACAAAAATATCACCTAGGTTCCAAAAGCTATAATTTCCCAATCAGGGAGATTTGATAAGGACAATACTTACCGCCCACTAATCCTTAAGGAAGAATCATGGTGATGAACAAATATTGCTAAACATCTAGGGAAAAAAAATCCACTCCATCCCATACTATGCATAGTAACAGGGTGGTCCAGAACAGAAATACTGTTATAATAAAAATTTGTATTAGTTGACAAAATGTATGTTTTCTTCTGAAATAAGATAAAATTGTTTAGAATGTTTATGAGTATTGTCAGACACTCCGTGCAGTTCTCATACATTATAATTCTACCCTTAGATTCTTCATTCGCATAAACATAGCAAATACGAAGGCTGCTGAATCCCCACAGTGAGATAAAGGCAGCATTTGCTTCCAACTGGTGCCAATGAGGACCACAGAGGGCACAGCTAGGAGGTCACCCCCACTTACACTTCAAGAGGGTTTTGGGGGAGAATGAAAGGAAGAAGAGGAATGTGGGTTAGGTGGACTTGGATAAAATGACCACTGTGGGATGTGGCTGGCATGAGCCCTGAAGTGACCCACCTCCATGTCCCCAGCAGCCCCCATTGTTCCTGGTTTAAGCACACCAGCCACATCCCTTAGGGTGGACCACATGTTCTTGTTCATTTTGATGTGTTTCTCTCTTCCTCCTGCAACTAGGAAAGCCCAGATGGAAAATCTGCTTATTTCCTACAATTTTTTTTTTTTTTGGCCCATGAATTCAACCTGAGAGTTTTTTCTACTTTCCAATTACAAAAGTTAAATATTTCCTCTCTTGTGTTGATCTGTAGACCACATGAATTTACCCTTGCCTTTACAAGTGAAAATGGCAGAGGAATATACTGAGATTAACCAAGGCACAGAAACTCAGGTACCTGGATTCTCTCCTCCTACTGCCAACACCTTATTGTGTGACCTTGAGACTTTAAGGGGGACCTTAGATTTCTATTTGGGTGAAGGTATGCCCATAAACAAAATGTAGAAAAAAAGAATTAGGATTAAAATAACAAAGTGACCCACTGTGGGTAAAAAGTGCCTATAGGCAGCTACTATTTAACCCCAAAACTATTCATTCATTTTTTGAATGTTGGTGTTCCTGAAGAAATACAATTTTTTTATAGTCAAATACTGTTTGCCGAAGATCAATGTAGTCCTATCATTTAAAAACTCTGACTCATTGGTGGATTTTCAAATGTACTTCTATGCTAAAGTGAAGATAAAGAAGGCAAATGAAAAAAATTAAGAATTTCCTCTATATAGAGTTGTTCAAAGGTTTTCGAACTAGTCATCTTTAGTAATCCCCACTTGCATTTTAAAAGAATACTTGGCAGGTTATTTACTTACTGATATTTTCTTTAAAGTTGTGCTAAAAATGAGGGGCTAACACTCATGTATGCACGGAAAGCCTGACTTACCATTCTTACAGGAGGAAAAGGAGCAGGGGGGAGGATGAACATGTTGTCAAACTCCACTGCCCTGGCCAGGCAGGGTACAGTTCTGACTCTCTGTGACCTGGGGCTTAGCTTCCTGCGGCTCATCTTCTGCAGCAGTGGAAATGGGTTGTCTCTATGGCACTGCCATGACAAATGTTTGACATTGGGGAACCTCAAGTTCAAGTTACCATCTCTGTCCTTTACTAGGTGGATTAGTCTAGACAAAGCAAACCTCCCCGGGAGCCTCCATTTCTCTTGTGCAAATGAGCAACTGTACAAAGGGTTATGTATCTCAGGGTGGTTAAAGAACTAAATAGCTGTATACAGAGTATCTGACACAGCCCTGCTAAATCAAAACAGCCTCCATTCACTGAATGCAGATTCTCCTCCGTGTAGTAGATCTGTGAGCTAAGTAATATTATTATCCTGTTTTATAAATTAGAAAATTAAGACACTTGAATGTTAAGTGATCTGCCTAGGGTTACAGAATAGACGGTAGAGCTAGCATTTACCAAGAACCTGGGTTTTAAGTTTTATTTATTATGCTTAAGCTTAATTTATTATGTTCTTTATTTCATGTTCTTCACACAGGACTTAAGAGTTGGTGGTTCCTATTAATTTTAATAATGATATTATTTTTATAACCAGACCCAACTTTTCCACGCGTGTCTCCATCTGCTCGGATCTGCCAACAGGAAATTTTTATTCATAACCCTTTTTGCCTTAGCTGTGGTCCAAAATTTGCAATTATGCACCTAGAACAAATGTTGCTATTTTTGTTACTGGAAACTCTCCAATGGACACTTCCATCTCTGAATAAGCCTCCCTCTTGAAGATTTTCCAAATGCCACCATTTGGAAAACCTTAGAGTTGAATGCTGCCACACTTGTCATCTGATGGTCTCATGTCATCTAGGAGGTCAAAGAGAAGTCACATATTAAAGTTCCCCTCAAAACATTCCGCACGTCAGAGATGTGCTACATAAATGTAGCGTGCTTGTAGTCATTGTATGATAACAGTGTGTCAAATACAATTCACTGAGTCCTATTGAAATTAATGAAGGGTGTAAAAATGACAGCTATCTGACATATTTCAAATCTCAATTTGACATTTACAACCTTTTAAAGTTATTTTTAAATGCAGCAGTGTTTAAAATGTATTGAATACATCACATGCCACTAAGCCACTGTTGGATGATCGGGTATGTAGCCATGGAAATTAACACAGGGCCACTTTCCCTTGCCTTTAAAACAATCATGCAACGTGGACAGATGTAATGGGAAAAAAAAATAAGGCAATGTATCTTATGAAAATTAAATAAATGCCACCTTCTACTTATCTTTTTTTTAGGGGAAGGAAGGGAGTTTGCAAGTTCATTTCCATGGAAATGAGTGTTTTGATATAAATTCTGCCACAGGTAGAGTGTGCTTGTGGAGGCTGAGGGAGGGGGAAGTAGAAGGGGAGAGAGCAATGGACAGTGAGTATCATCTCTGTTTAGGAAGCAACTGTGCTTCTATGAGCTCTGGAGCTGGGGGTGTGCATGCAAAAAAAAAAAAAAAATGCTAGCAGACTCAGACACTGAGAACTTGGGCTCCAGTCCAGACACCAATCATAAGTTGCAAAATTTTTACCTTGGACATGATATTGTAACTTTGTCTTGTGTTTGTGAAGTCAAGTAAGCACTGGGAAAAACTCTTGCAGGTAGAAATATGGATCCATAGAATAAATGTGTATGAAATTGCTTCAGAGCATTTGGAATATGATGCAAAATGTAAATTGTCATCATTTTCTACGTTAGAAAGGTTTGGACTCCCCAAAGTTCGTACGCTGAAGCTAATATCTAATAAGATGGTAGTAGGTGGGTAAGTTCATGAGGAAGGAGGCTTCCTCAAAGAGATTAATGCCTTTGTGAAAGAAACCCCAGGAAACCACTCTGCCCCCTTCTACCATGTGGAGGCATAACAAAAAAATGCTGTCTATAAAGGTAGCAGCAGGCACTCCCCAGACACCTTGGACTTCCCTGTCCCCTGAAATTTGAGAAATGTCTTTTCATTGTTTAAAAGCCACCCAGTTTATGGTATTCTGTTACAAGAGTCCAAATGGACTAAGCCATCCTTCAGTGCTATAGTTAAATCTCCTTTAACTGCCTGGGTGTCTGGACTTCATTGACAAACTCTGCTTTCCTCCCAGCATGAACATCCTAACACATTATTGATCCAGAAGGCACAGAAAAGCACAGGGCACAGGTGCTCAGAGAGAGATGCACACTTCTTCTATGGCAGGGCTCCCCACTTCTTCCCTCAAGACCCAAGCTCTAGGGAGGTACCCAGATGATCAGACTGAATAGCTGTGTGCACCCCATAGTTCTGTTTCAACCATGATGGATCCTTCTTGATCTGTTTCATAGATCATAGCATGAAAGGAAATCTCCTACTCAAGAAAAAGAAAATTAGAGTTACTTATAATGTTAAATGCTACTCTGATCTGATGAGAAGGAGTCAGAGGATAAGTCACAGAGCATTGAGGACAAGAGTGGGGAAATGAGAAGAACCCAGGAATGCCAATCCCCCAGGGTATTAGTGGGAATACCATTGTGAAGGGCAGTGTTTGGTTAGACCTACACCTATGCCATGCACGCCCAAAGCAGGTGAACACTCTGCTTCTGCAACAATCCATATTAAAGGAACATATTAATCCATATTAAGCTCTGATTCCCTTGGTTTTCTTGGGGATTAGTCTAGGGCTGGGTACACAGTGATAAATTTGATGCATTAACATATTTAGGAGTGATTGCTTTTATTCAGAGAGGGTTTAACCCATTGAAGGTTGCTGGCTTAGGGATCTGAGAGGGTGGCAATCAAGAATCAATCACAGATCAGGCTTTTTCTGAAGCCCCCCACCCCAACCAAAAAAAAAAAGATGATACTATGATAGTAACTGACATATCCAATGGAAATGAGCCAGCATGAGTATCCAGAAACATCACTCCAAGCCTATTTGATAAAGCAAGGAAGGAATTGAACATTTAAAATGCTTCATTCAACTTAGCCTGGCTCAAGCCTACCACTCCAGCTGAATTTGATGAGAAGAGCAAATTCACAAGAAGCCAGGATCACTGCCACATGGTAAGAAATGCACATTCTATGTCTAACCTGCTGCACACAACTACCCAAAACCTTGGAATCTCCAGAGTGATAAGAGTGTCCTGTATGCTATTGATATGACTGGAAGTAAACCGGGATGGCTTTGGGATAGAGGTTGTTTCCCAGAAAGACCAAGGCAGGACTGAAGATTTGGCTGGCTTATCCCTATCCCTAACCTCTGTGGAAGGCAGAGGAGCTGAAGGTTGAGTTGATTATTGATCAGGAATGGCCAATGATATAATCAATTATGTCCACATAAGGAAATATCCATCAAAACCCAGAAAAGATTTGAGTAACATCTGGACTATGGAGCACATGGTGGGGTTGGGGGACTAAGCTCCTGGCCCCTTCCCTCCTGTACCCTGCCCTCTGCAGCTCTTCCAGCTGGTGTTCATCTGCACATGCTTTACAATATCCTGTAATCAATGGGTAAAAAATAAGTGTTTTCTCAAGATCTATTAGCCACTTTAGGAGATTCATAAAACCCAAGGACAGGGTCCTAATAGCCCTGACTTATACCTGATTGGTTTGGGACACAGGTCATACAGCCTGGGGCTTGCAAGAGGCACCTGCAGTATGTAGGATGTGGTGTACATGAAGACCTAATTCATGGATCTAGCAAGTTCTGCAGTTAGACAGTGCCAGAACTAAATTACAGAGGACCCAGATGGCATCAGCTAGAGAAGGGACTGCTTGCTCCTGGGGGAAAAGTCCCCACACATTTTGGTGACCAGAGGTGAACTCTTCTGCCTTGCTTGTGTGAACCCAGGATATGGTGCTTTTCTAACCTCTTTATCGAGCAACAGGGGCCTTTCACCGAGCCACAAAGGATTGACCATGGCACAGAGAGCAAGTTCACATTCTCACACAACAATCCCCTTTGTTTCTAGAGCCAGAAGGTCACACTCTTCAAGCACTGTAGTGGACTCCAGCTTAAAAAGTACATTTCTAACCCAGAACTCTTTCATTTCTTTTGCCTTCCTTTGCCCTGATTTCTAAATAAAGTTTTTTTTTTTTTGCATCCCTAGACAAAGATAAAAAGGTTTAAACAAGGTATATATTTTTTATTGGATATTAAAATATTATTGAGGTATGGAACAGAAATGCAACTTTACCTGTGTCATCCTGGGCAATAATTTTTATGATTCTCAGTGTTGTTATTTCTAAAGTGGGGGTAGCAATGAGTGACTGGCTGTAAAAAACATATGAGCCACACTTGGGGTGTAGTGTAGATTGTGGCCCCTGTGTGGTGCAGGACACAATGACGGAAAGAAACAAACTATCCCTCCACCTCCTTCAAGCCATTTCCTAAAATTTCAAGATAAGGATAGCAGATTTACTAATGAATCATGAAGAATTGCCTCACTAATTTAATCCAGATTTAGAAGGTACAGGTTTCCTCCACTGAAAAACATGCTACTGCCTGTTTAACCAGGAAGAAATGACAGCAGCCACTGAGCAGCATAGTCACCAGCCCAGTTAGAGTGTGTTTTTCTTCCAAGAGAGGACATTCTGGCGTCCCATCTGATGAGCTCTACACACCTCTCTCCACCGGAGCAACAAAAGGATTTTCAAGAAAGACTGGACACCTTTCTAAAAAAAAAAAAAAAAAATTATGTTTTGGTTTTTTGAAATCTGTAGGCTCCTGTGAGACACAAAGCAACAAGCTCCAGTCCATTAGCATGACAGGTAGCACTCTTACTAACAACTGCTTTTTACTTCCTCTGACAAATGTGCTTGGTGCCATGGCTGACGTTTGTGTGGTAATCAGGAGTGATGGAGAGGGGACGTCGGCACTGCCGAAAGTGCCCCCCGATTTAATGTGAACGATTTGTCAAACGTGCTGTGATAGCAATGCTGTCAGACCCGGGCAGGGAAGCACTCTGTCATCTTTGCGCCAACCAAGGTCACTTTGGCAAAGAGAGGAAGGCCCTCGCCAATGAAATGCTCCTGTTTATTGGCAATGTGCATGGCCTACTTTCACAACTTGTTTCTCCTTCTATTAACAGATAAGCCTCTGAGGGTTTGGGAGACACGCCCCTGGAGACAAGCCTCTGCAAGAGACAGTCCTCTGGTGAGCCACTTGGCATCACTGAGTGCCAAAACCCAGGATGGCAAATGTGAGCGCCAGGGCCCCATGCAAACCAAACACTGCGTGGCCTTGTGCCCGGCTGAGGACAGCTATTGCATATTAGGCGTCTCCAATAAAATGTTGATAATGTCAGATCTGAGCACTGGGCTGTGTGTTATGATTTAGTTTCAATTCATAACTTTCTGGGCATCAAATATCTCCTAAGCATCAGAAGACGTGCCCCGTGTGGTGACTGAGGCTCAGTAAACCAATATTTACTGAGATTGCAGAATATACCAGAAATGAATACAACCCTTAGAAATAAGGGCGGGGAAATCTGGTGAAAGGGAAAAGGACTCATGCCAGATATGAACAACTGGATGCCAGGACAGCAATGCATTGGGTTTGTGGATAAACCCATCAACAACAAAAACGCAATGATGGAGGATGATGGAAGAGATAGAGAACGAGACCCAAAGGATTGATCACCGGCTGAGTGTGTGCTGGCCAGATGGAACACATGGGCAAAATTCAGATTGCAAACATGTTTTGTTTAGACCTGTCCATGTTAGTCTATGAAGGATACTTATTGTTCTGTTTTAGTTTTTCTCTTTAATTGGTTACTAATGTGTAAATATCCAGGAGCTTTTGGACAAAGACTTGCATTTTGGATTCTCTGGGAGAAATAGGAGATGATGTGGCAAAGCCGGGTTGCATGCAAACAGCTGCCCCCTTCAGCTGGGCATTCTGTCTCTAGTTTTCCCAGTCCTCAGAGTCTAATGCCAGCTGCCATTTGTCACTGTGTTTGTACAATTACTTTTCTAATAGTAGAGACATTTCTCTCTACCATGTCTCAATCGAAAGGGGCTCGGAGCACTCAACGAAGAACTGAGTGAAGTTTTCTCAGGGGAGATCACCTTGCCTCTCACTTAGTGATCTGCCTGGTCCTACAGGTATGGAATCTGTGGCACCTAGACACCCCACATCCTGTGGGGTGACCATCCTGACAGATTCAGGGCAGGAGCAGTTCCCATCCAGGGACACCAGAAAAACTCATTCTAAACAGTCTTATATGTAAACTTGAAATCACTGATTTCATCTGGAGCTGCCCACCATACAAAAATGAGACTAAAACAGTATTTTTACAGTATTTTATAGATGATTAACACCTTTCACATTTGCAGTCTCAGGTCACTTTGGCACAGGTAGTAACACTATTCCCATGTTGCAGGTTAGTAAACTGAAGCTTTTCAGTTTTCATCACTAGCTGGATGGTAAGAGTCTGGTAAACATATTAAATCTAAGTTTCAAAGGCTAGCAGAGCACTAGTATTTTATTAAAGATTCCTAATTAACTAACTCTGATGCACAGCCAGGGTGGAGAACCTCTCATTTGGTGTTATCCACTGAAGCCTAACCCCCAATGTGGTATAATTAAGAGGTGGGGACTTTGAGATGTGGTTAGGTGGAAATGAGATCCTCAGAGTGGGGTCCTCATGATGGAATTAGTGTCCTTATAGAGAGAGACCAAGAGAGCTCTCTCGTTTCCCCCGTCTTTATCACCTCCTTCTTTTCCCTATACTATCTCTCTTCCTTTTCCCTTCCCCTTGTCATTAGAAGGGACACCATAAGCCACAAAGATGCCCTGTCTTTGTCAAGATTCAACCTTACTGGTATTCTGATCTTGAACCCCCTGTTCCAGAACTGTGAAAAACAAATATCTATTAAAACCACCCAGTCTATGGTATTTTGTTATAGCAGCCTGAGCTGGCTAATGCACTTGGAGTAGGGTTTTCCTCCTCCACTCTCTCCTGGATTAAAGCCCCACAAACACAGATGTCTTGGTACAACAACCAGGGCAGGCAGAAGGACATAGGTAGAGTGAGGTAATAGAAATCATTCATATTAGGCCTCAGAGGAGTAGACATCTAATCTAGAGTACAATTAGGGAAGTTATACTCCATGTATGTATAATATGTCAAAATATATTCTGCTATTATGAATAACTAAAAAGAACAAATAAAAAAATATAAACAGCATAAAGAAAGTCACCCATTTAAAAAGAAAAAAAGACATGCCTTGGTTGTGCTGTAAGGAATTTCAGATTAGAATGAGTGATTTTCTATGTAGGTAAATTCAGGAAAAGTCCAGGAGGACCTTTTAACACTATAAATTTCCCTGGGCCCAATCTCTAAGATGGTACCCAAGTATGCATACTTTTCAAAATGTTCCTCCCATGAGCCTGATGTACATTCCCAGTTGACAATTGCTTTAGGAGGTGGTAGAAACCCTCTAGCATTCAGAATCTCAGAGAGACAGTATGGAAAAATGGTCAATCAGTACACCTGGTACCTCACTGATGCAGTTACAGGAAGAGGGTGGTGGCTGTACCAAGTGCATACACACTTGTAGTTCCAAACTGAGTCCCCTTTGGAGAGCTGCCCTGGAGTGGATGGCGAAGGTGATCACCAAGTGACGACTATTTTACCCAACAAAGAAAAAGGCTTGCTCCACACACACTGCTCAAGTTCTCATGCAAGTGGCCTAATTATGCTCAGTGGCAGTGACTCCAGGGGAACACTTCTCAGCAGGGACATAAGGCGATATTTAAAGGCGGCACTTTGGGATGAATAGTTATTCACTGGCCCTTTTTGGATAATGACACTCATTTCATCCAGTGCCTGTGGGAGTCACAATGTGTTCAGCACTGAATATTTATTCCTCGTTCATACCCCTATATCAAGCATGTAAACAAAAGCTGATTCATAGTACGTTCTTAATACGTAGTGATGAATGAATGTTAAAAAAAGATTTTAAAAATTGACTACTGCTATTTCCTCGCTCTAGTTTATAAAATGGTCTTTCAAAGATACAAATAAAGACAGAACCATGATGATCTCCCACTTGAGTCCTTTAATGATTCCCCATGGCCTGCAGGACGAAGTGGAAAGTACTCTGTATATATCAAGACCATATGCATGAACCGCCCTGGACAACAGCTGAGATATCATCTCTCATCGCACTGACAAGGGATGACCTTGTCATTAATTACAGTTCGAGGAACACACCTTATCTCATGCCTCCAAGTCTTTGATAAAAACACTTCCCTCTGCCTGGAATATCACCTTCCTATTTGCTTCCACAGTATCTTTCACATTTCAGCTCCATGAAATCTTTCTTAATCTGCCCAAGTGGAATTAATCATTCCTTCTCCCTTTGCATCGCTGACAGATTTCATTCATGGTGTCTTCAGCATGTTTTATCACTTAATAGCTGTGCATCTCTTCCCCCTAATAATGTGCAAACCACGAGAAGATTGGTTCTAGGTTTGCTCACAGCCCCAGCATCTGCCAGAGACCTGGGTCATTGCACATGCCCACCAATGACAGTCTGAATGAACACACTGATGTGTCAGTCCCATCCCAAGGCCACAGGTATCAGGAATGCACTCTAGAGGACTTATTCTTTCTCAGGCAAGGAAAAGAGTTGGGGATTTTAAAATAAGAAGTCTTATAGCAATCTTAATCCTGCATAAGAAGCGATTTATAAGCAAGGAGACCTACTAGTTACTGGGATCACAAGGAAGGTATCCCAAAAGATTAACAGTTACTAAATCACTTAAAGCAAAGCCTCATGATGACATCTAAACCAACATTGATCTTTAGTATCGATTTATAATGGAAGGAGAAAACAGGAAAAATGTCCTGCTGTCCTATTTGTCAATGAAATGACAATTCACCAATTACTTACTATTCAATTTGAATCTCAAGGCTAAAAATGAAGGCATAAGCTTGTTTACTGCTATAGCTTTAATTACAAAGTATGGACTGGTTCCCTACCTCCACCTTCCATCATTCTTGATAAGTATTTTGTGAGCAACTACTATGTGTCAGATATTATTTGAGTAGGAACTAGGTTTGAAATATCTTGCTCTTATGTTTCATATTTTTTTTAAATTTTGGTATCACCTACTTTTTAAAAAATTCTTTACAAGTTAGGCATTTTAAGAAAATTAGAAACAAGGACAGAATTATTTTATTTTTCACTAATTTTAAGTCTCAGCTATGTGTGCTCTTACCTGCTATAGCAGGTAGCTATTCACAAGATGTGGGATTTTGTGTCCCCCCACCACCACCGAAACATAGTTCAACACACAGACTTGTGTTAGATCACACTCCAGATCAATTCCATGAGGTGAGGTGGCAAATAAATTGCATCAGGAAATGTCTTCCTGACCCTCACACTGGAATGTCTCTGTTTCTTCTGAGGCTCACTAGCAAGTACTCAGCAAGCCTTGGGGACCCAGGTACTTCCTGTGTCCCCCACATTATCACAGACTCAGAAGAGACAAAGGCGTTAAGTTCAGCTTCTTGGGTCCTGTTCATCTCACTGGTTCTGAGATCACGAGGAAGATGCTTCAACACCCTGCAAGTTGCTCTTAACCTGGACATTATTTTTAACTCCCAGAAGTGGTCTGGGGTATGCAAAAGCCACCGTGTGGGCTTCCTTTCAAAAGGGATGACACTAAATAACTCAAACAGCTCTGGACAGTCTCACCAATAAAGCCTAAAATACTATTATCACCTCCCCATACCTAATGGAGTCCAAGAAACCCTGTGGCTGATTAACTGATGACTAACCCATAGAAAGGGCAAATGACTGTCCAGGTGGTTAAGCACCTGCCCCCAAGTCTATGACCACCTCCCACACCATCCAACCACTGGAGCCAACTGATTCTCTGTGTTCTTCTGAGAGATCTGAAAATCGACAGTGAGTCACACCCATCTCAGGATCCTTGTCCTTGATGCCCCCTGGAGAGCTCTACTGTTGCCATATCCAGAACAGACTATCACCTGGGGGTCAGTCTGAACATCCCTGCCTTTGGCAGGACTTCCGTGACTCTCCTCTTTAAGGGAGCCTGTCTGGTGACTGGCGGCTATTACTCCACTATGCATTTATTTATTCATAGCCTTTGTCTCTATGATGTTTTCTTTTGTCCCTTGTATATGTATTTATTTTGTCTACTTCCATTCCTGTTGCCTGACAAAGTATAGGTTCCTGTTATTGATGTTTCCTTATCTCTCTTGTTCACCCTTCCTCCTCTCTCTCCCTCTCTCTTTTTTTTTTTTCTCTGTATCTGCAGAAACTAGAGAACTCAGTGTCTACTTTGCATTCAGTCCATATCAATGGGCAGAATGCAGCATTTCTATGAGTTTAAATGCATTCACGAGGAGGACTTGAACAAGTCATCTAAACAGTCTCAACAACAGACTCTTCCCCTCCCACCCCCACCCTTAAGCTTACTTGACCCAAACCATGACCCAGAACACTCAATCTTCAGCAGAAATTGATAGAGAAATATATCTTCTTTGCTCTGCCCTCATCAATAAAAAAAAAAAAAATACAGATGGTGAGACAATATGAAGGCGTGAACCCCTAGTGGAGAGGTGACACACACACGTCATCGTTCTGTCTTACAGATGGCCGGCAGTGGGTTTCATACACGGCGCTGAGTTAAAAGGTCCTGGATATCAATTGGAAAAAAGAAGGAGCAGAAAATTGTTTGGCTCATTTTTCCTCTTTTGAGGAGAAATAGAATGAGAAACAAACAAGAAGCGACTGAGGAACAGAGGATCTAAAAACACTCGATTATTTTCAATACTGTCAAGTTGCAAGGGAAAGAATCTAGGCATTAAAATGCTAAAAGAAAGAAATCTGACAGTAACTTCAATGATCTTAGCAGTATTCCTGGCCAGACCATTCCCAGGTATCCAGGCAACAAAGGCCACCTCTCCCAGCTGATTGACCCCAATGGCACCCCTTCCTTCTCCCCTGCCTCACTTTCCCCTCCACCCTTCCCCACCCCTGTTTCTTTTCTCTCTCTCTCTCTCAATTCCTATCATGAAGCAATACATAAACACCAGGAAATGAGAAATCGGTTTCTGAGGAATGATACTGAATACAACTCTGGGGAAAATGTGTTCGCAATTTTTACTAAGCAGGAGCATAAGCTCAAGGAGAAGATTTATGGTAATGAATCATATTAATCAACTAAATTAATATATCATTTCAGTGATTCATAGAGTAACAATAACAAATAAGAAATTGAACTTAAAAAAGTATCCTAACCAAGTTCAGGAATCCAGACACAAATTAAAGATTAATTTGTAATCTACGCACACACTAAAATCAAGGACATTGTTTCATCATTTCTTATCAAATATGCAAAAACAGTTACTCCTGCATGATTCTCTGGCTCTCTGACAGTGCTCCTTGTAAGCTCATGAAGCAAATAAAGCAAACTTGCATCCACCTTTTCCTGTTTTCATGCTGTAGCAATTGCAGCACAGAAGCAAATGTTTTTATTTTTTTAAATTTTTTTATTGGTTGTTCACAATATTACAAAGCTCTTGACATATCATATTTCATACATTAGATTGAAGTGGGTTATGAACTCCCAATTTTACCCCAAATGCAGATTGCAGAATCACGTCGGTTACACATCCACATTTTTACATACTGCAAATGTTTTTCAAGCATCAAAGGAGATAGGAGAAGTATGATGAATTTCAGACCACCCCTGTCCAATATGGTTGGCACTAGCCTTGTGTGGCTGTCCAAATTTAGTGTAAATTAATTAAAATCATGGAAAATTAAAAATTAAATCACACTAATCACATTTTAAGTTCTCAGAGCTAGATGAAACTACTACCTACCACCTTGGAAAATATGGATGTAGGATATTTTCATTTTTGTGGAAGCTCTACTAGACGCTCTTAAGTAGCCAACATTTATTCTAACAGGTAGAGATGACATATGAATTATCTAGTTGTTTCGTGGTTTTCTATTAATGACATCTACTGGAACAGTTGTTCAGTAGTGGTCTTTTTCCCAAAGTGGAACAGAAACTTCACGAAGGCAAGGCTCTTCGGCTTGGTTCCTACTGGACCCTCAGAACCTGGCAAAGGTCTCACACAAAGCTCACACATGAAAACTGTTTGTTGAAAGACTCAAGGATGGAAGGAATGTCAAATGGCAAGTACCAAACAGTCAGAACAAGTGTCTCTCCCAAAGCTTACCAAAGGAGGAATGTCATTTTATTTTCCTTGCTGTTTCATCTGCCTACAAAGAACCCAGAAATCGGATCCACCCATAACATATGTGGATCTTTTTGCCTAGATGAGCAAATTAACCCTAACTCTATCGGTTGAGGAAACTGTGAAATTAATTGTGTTGACATCTTCTTGGGCAGAAAACAGTTAACCCAGCATGATAGGGTGATGATAGTGACTGAGAACTCAGAGGCCCTCGAGAAAGAGCTGTTTTCATCTCATTATGTCTCCTTGATAATTACGACCGACTCATCAGCCCTGGGTTGAGCTCCGCGGATAATCACTTGCCTGCATATTTTTTGAAGGAGGAAGCATAATAAGGTAAAATCTGCAGACTAATTTATGACATTTGTGGATCTATTTTCAGGAAAAGAAAAACTAAGACACAGTAGGGGGATGCTGACATTCTTTTAAACAGTGTAGATAATTTTGAGCACAGTTCTTCAAAAACAAGGAAAAAAAAAACCTTCTCCCTTAGGTTAAAGAAGAGCAAACACATCACACTTAATATTTATTCTATTAAGAAAAAAGTTTCTAACCAGCTGCCCAAATCAATCTTCTTTAATTTCAGGAGCATATTATCTAAACAAAGCAAAAATCCTGACTCTCATTAATTGTGTAGATTAAAACACTGAATACAGAAGCACACCATTAGAACATATGAGGAAAAAGTTACCGAAACGGTCTCAACATTAAAATATTTGTGCAATCAAATACCCAGGGAGGACTTTCCCTCTGTTCCAGGTATACTGAAAACGAAAACGAAATGACAAAGCTCTTATTGCTATTCTCCTATTCTCCATCACTTCACTGAGCTTTTATCCTCAGCAGGTCAGATATCAGCTATGGTAGAGTCATTTTGCTCATTGAAAAACAATGGTGCACACCTGTAATCCCAGAGACTGAGGAGGCTGAGGCAGGAGGATCACAAGTTCAAAGCCAGCCTCAGCAACTTTGGGAGGCCCTAAGCAACTTAGTGAGACTCTGTCTCAAAATTTAAAAAAAAAAATGAAAAGTGCTAGGGATGTGGCTCTGTTGGTTAAGTGCCCCTGGGTTCAATCCCTGGTACCAAAATAATAATAATAATAATAATAATAATAATAACAACAACAACAACAACAACAATTAAAAAAAAAACAGCAAATCTCTGTGCTAAGCACAACACAAAAATCAATCAAATAAACAAATAAAAAAACTTGAATAAGAACCATCTGGCTATATTCTATTTTGGGTCATAGCATCTAAAAATGTCATTAAATAAGATGATGAACAACATAATAACTACTTTTACCCAGAGGGGTTTAAAACAAGAAATCAGGTTTCTATGTTTTGTCACGAAGGTCATCAAACTATTTGTGTTGCCAGTATTTTCCTGATGGAGTCAAATTGATCTGTAGAAAAGTCTTAACTTTCAGGTTGGTGCTAATGATCAAACACAATCAGATTTGAATTCCATGAAAGGAGGTGAACTTGAGAGTTATTTTATTTTTAATTACGAAACACTAGGTTGTAGGAGGTTTGGCAAAAATCAATTAAAATGCCCATCTGCAAATTGGGAATCCACATTTGTTTGTAAACTTCCTAATTAAAATGCATTGTTCCCCCTTTTTCTTTCTGTGCCCTTGAAGATGTGTTGCCCTGGTAAGATGACGGTGCTCACCCACCAAAATATTCCCTTACACTGTTACTCACTTTCTGCTATGAATACTACACATGAAATTACTCATGAAGATACAAGAGGGCCTTCCGCTGCCCCTAGCCTGGGATTCCCTCTGATATAATTTTTTCCTTCTACTGTTTTTTTCCCACCTTCATTTATTCCAAGTGTTTGTTCACTTGATAGCTCAACAAAATGCCTTTAAAAAAAAATTCCAACCGTCTTCTCAAGTGAAAAAAAAAACCTTTAATCTTTGCAGCTTTTCTTGGAGAGCACAATTGCTCAAATGAAGTTCAAAAGAACCCTCATAATGTAAGGACTTTTGTGTTGGGGGAGGGCATGATTAACCTGCAGTGTGAATTATGCTTGTCCAACTTAATTTCCAGTTTAAGAGAATCACTTTTTTTTGCTTTACTTTGATAACTGCCAACATTTACATATATTACATACTGCCTTCCACATTAAAATCCTTTGACAATCCTACCTTCAGCTCTGAGTTAAAGTGGTATCGACTCCAGAAGAGAATAGCTGTTTCTAGGAAGGTTGGGATTAGATGTACTTTAAAAACCACAGGAGGGCTCCCTGAATGGCCATAAATATCCTGCACAGAACTTTCAGGAAGCATTTCTAACATGAGGTTATCCACCTAATAAAGCGCAATGATATCCCCATCCCAGATACTATTTGCTATCCATATTTACCCACGCTAGCAAAATGTAGAAAGAGTATTCTTTCCAGCCTTTTTAATTACCAAAATTCAAGTTGCTTTTAAAATATCATAGCCCCCCTTGAGATTTCAGGAGAGCTGGGGATCACCATGGCAATAAGAAAATGGTGCCAACATCATCTTGGCACGAACTCGCTACACATCTCAGGAGACTTTCGCACAGGAGAATCGAACTTGTGTAAGAAGCAGGCGCTCTCCCTTCAATCCTTTATTTTGGGAATAAAATGACAAATTTCATGTTACAGAAGGTAAATAAGAAAATGTTGTAACCATATGCCTTCCTCTAATATACACAATTAAAATGCAATATCAATCTGCTCTCCTGGTATGTAAAGTAAAAATGGAAAGCTAACAGACAGTGGCCCACATATGATGTCCATGTGCCAGTTTTCCTTCACTCCTTCATGCTTCACTGATCTCTTATGAACCAATCGCTCCGACTCCCAGGGGCGGGGTTAATGCATCTAAGCTCATGGAATGTGAGTATAATCTTGCTGTATCCCGTTATTCATGGGTTCGTTCATTCATCCTTTGAGTCAATGTTTCCTGTCTACTCAGAGTATGTTAGGCAGGAAAGGATGATAGGCGGATAACACAGAATGGAATGTATACAGCAAGAACACTCTATATGTATGTGGTTATGAAACATCACAAGTGTGGTGAAGGAACATGGGCTGAGCATCCCTAATCCAAAAACCCAGAATCTGAAATACTCCCAAATCTCTAACTTTTAGAGTACCTATACAATGCCACATGTTGAAAATTCCTCACCTGACCTCAAACACAGTCGAAATGCAAGTGCTGTAAAACAAAATGTATAAAATTAGGTATAAAATAACTATTTTGTCCATTCTGTTTAAGTGAACCATTCCCTGTATCCCGGGAACATTTGAAATGTGCTCTTGAGGCCCCAGCAACACTTGCTCCAATCTCAATACTTCATCCAGAAGAAACCCTCCTACTGTCAAGAGGTTGGGATCTGCAGAACATGGGGCTAAGCCCAGGGACAACTCATTTAGAAACTAGTGATAGAAAAGTGGGATTCTGCATTCTATCGAATCTTGTGTCTATTGAAGATGATCTTACCTCTGAAGCAAATCTTGGATCCCTTCCTCCCAACCTAACGCAGAAGTCCTGATGGAAAAAAGAGAGGTTTCTGGATGTCTCTGAATCATTTTTCTTTTTTCTTTTTGTAACTAACATAGAAAATTCACTACTGGATCAATAAAGTGGTTCAATGAAATGCAAAGAAATGGGCCAGGTGCAGTGGCGCACACCTGTAATCCCAGCAGCTCAGGAGGCTGAGGCAGGAGGACCACAAGTTCAAATCCAGCCTCAGCAAAGCGAGGCACTAAGCAACTCAGTGAGACCTGCCTGTAAATAAAATACAAAATAGGGCTGGGAATGTGGCTCAATGGTCTAGTGCCCCTGACTTCTATCTCTGATACCCCCCAAGCTCTAAATAAATAGAAATAGACTCAAGAAATTTGTGAAACCGGGGCCCAGTGAGGAGCCCTCTGTAGAAGAGGAAGTTCTCTCTAGAACAGGAAGTTCTCTCTAGAACAGGAAGTTCTCCAGAGACAGCAGCCCAGCAGAACAGGAAGAAAAAGATTTGCCAGAATCACAACCAAGCCTCCTGCCCACTAGCTGTGGGGCACCACAGAAACTGTTCAGGCTTTGAGAATCTGTTTCTTAATCTAGTAAAAAGGAGCAATATTTACTTTTCTGAGTTGTCAAGGCTGACTTTAGATAGTGACAGGAAGCTCTCTGACACATACTCAGGTCTGAAGCAGGGCTACTTTCCTTCCATCATCCCCAGTAGCTGAATCACCTGACATAAAACTTGCAATGGTGTGAAAGAGAACTGGGGGTCATGGGGCAAAGAAGAAATAAGAGAAGAAAGTTCAAATCAAAAGGGGGGGCTTTAAATAAGGGCGGGAGGCTTTGCCTCTATTAACAATATCCTTAGGTCGAGTGGACATTTACACACTGAAATTACATCTAAACCAAACAGTCATTTCGACTCGCCAATGATTGCCATGCTTAGTGACTGCAATGAAGTCCTCTTCCTTTGTTTTATGGACAAGGAAAGTGGAGGGAGACATGGTGGAGAAAGCTTTATTCAGGCTGTTCTTGCTGAGGATTTAAACAAGGATCTATTTGTACATTACAAACATTAAGTGCAAACACTCTTACCAACTCTAGATCTGAAGTTCAATGTCAAAACCAGCCGCTAGTTTATATGTCATGTTTCGATTTAAGAGGCTTCCCTCTTCAGACACAAATAAGTCTGAAATTGCTAAAGGAATACTAAACAACTAAAGAATCCAAACAGTTCTCTGTTTATTCTCCTTAATGAGAACAGCAACGCAAGAAATACTTCACAAACGCTTGAGGGCCAGTAATTTTTTTGGTTTTTTTTGAGAATGTAATGTAATGGCTTGAAAATTAACCTTTTGTCTCAGAACGGGTCTATTTGCTGCTAATCTGGGTGACGTTGCATTTCATGTCAAAAATCTTGATCATGGGACAAAAGCCATTTCATCTCTTCTTCATTGTCCTAGTTTACTGAGGAAATCATTTTCCTTCTCTGAGACTCTGTTTCCCTATATGTCAAAAACCGACGCTGGGCTACGTATTGCTCAGCACCTTAGAGTTCTTCTGATTTTAAGTGACTAACAAAGATAAAATGTAATTTTATTTCTCACAGCTATTGGATTCAGTTTTACAATTTCGCTTTGGATTCTGACAGCTTTTCTTTTCTTTTGCTTTTTTAATAAGTGAAAGGATATCTTGAGAGATAGTAGCTGTCCATGTAAAAGAAGACTGATCTGATAATAAGGTGAGATGATTATCTTAAATCCTTGAAATTGATGTTTCTCCAAATGAAGGACTCGAAAAAAGCTTCTCAATTTTGCACTGATCAGCCCTGGCAGTTTCCAATGAGTAATTTTAGCTTCAGGACCATCCTAAGGTTTGGAACCATTCTATTTTCATTTGAGCTGGGGTCAGAACAAACATAATGCATTTCAACCTGCCAGGGACAATCCACCTTTCTTTTCCTAATCTGTAAGTAAAATTGCAGGGGTTTGGGATATCAAAAATATCGAGGCACCAGGGAACTGATTGGATTCTCAGTCTTCTGGGAAGATGTATGATGGTCACTGATTCAGGTGAGTTTTTTCTATGGAAAAAGACTGGAATGCACTATTTTCTCTCTCTGCTCTCTGAATGACTAACCTTAAAATAAATTCTGAAGCATGCCACAAAAATCACAACTATTCAACAACATCCAATTCTGATTCTAGACTTTAAAGAATGCTCTTTGTAATGAACAAAAACATTCTAATTTGTATGAAACACACAGAAAGTACACAGGTGTACAAAAGGACAGCTGGATCCAAGCCATCCTGATCATATCTGGTATCTAATACCTGCAAGGTAGACTTGCTTTCTGACCATCCAGGTTCTAAGTGACCTAGTCCATTACTATACTCCCATGTGGGTTAGATGAAGCTTTATATATTTATCAATTATGTATTTTAAAGAGGAAAATATCTTGTGATTTCTCAGGTTTATGTCTCATGAATTGCATTCAGGTTTAGAGTCTGATGTTATCTACCAGCGTGAAATACTACTTCTATCCTGGCTGGCTCAAGACAGAAAGAACCAGAAAGCTGGCACCTGGTATTGTAAGATATGATCTTAATATGGTTTAATTTTAACCATGAATGCATCAAGCCAGATTTCTAACCCACTAACAGATTTAAGGAATTTAAGTTCTTCTTAAATACTGTGTATTTTTAAATGCTTTCAATTTTATACAATGTTCCTTTCCATCAAGCGGAGAACATCTAACTTAAAGGATGCAGCTCAAGTCTAGATATGAATGAAAAAAGCCCCATTTCCGAAAGACAGGCACTTCGTTCATCCCTGATAGCCACATGGTTGTCACTTAATGGCATCTGCAAGGACTGCTCATTCAAACCCCCATTCCAGGAATGCTTGTGAAATAAAATGCAAAGCTCTCTACAAGGTGGTCTCTCCCCAACACCTAGAATAAATGACTTAACCAAGAGCACTCTTCCCAATTTCATGAGCATTTCTAGTAACTGAGCATACAGAATAGAATGCATAGATTATCATCCAAAGGCACAACCAGAATTTAAAGAGAAGATGAGAATAAGTATTGACAGCTTTAGCGTAACTCTCAATTCCCTACTTCTCCTCCCAGATTAAGTAGACAACTGGAGCAATGAGCTCTGACTAGAGCCGTGTGCTCTTCGGTGAGGCTCACGACTGAATGTAATTTGGCAAAGGACAAAATAAAGTTTTATTTGACAGGGCCCAAGAGAAAGGTAGAATTTATGCCCACAGAAAACGCTCACGTTAGAGAAGAAGATCTAGAAAGAGAAACACAACACGAATAGTTTCTCTTAGGCTATGGCCCTTTTAGGGGAAAAAAAAAGAAACCCTAGCATTCTTGGCATGAATGAACAGAGATAGTCTGATCAAATTAAAAAAAAATAACATTTCAGGGAATAGTCATTGTTGTAAATATTTGGCCTTTATCAAATATTCTTGAGTCACTTAATTAAGAGCTAAAGTCATTTCTTTTAGTGACAGCTCCAAAGTAAAAGGAGCTCCAATCACCAATAGTGGAGAATTAATTCCACCAGGGTTTGGGTGGTGTCTCTCCTTATCTATTTCTGCATCTTCAGAGGCTAAGGCAGGGCCCTGTAAAGAATAAGCACTTGCTACATATTTATTTGGGAATCACTGCTAAGTGAATTAAACAGATCACACATTTCATAAGATGAAATATTATGCAACTATTGAAATAATGTTCTTAAAGCTCAGAAAAAGACTACAATAACATCGTTTAAAAATAGGTTACTAAATAAGTCTGAACCTCATTGCATTCACCATTTTATAGAATAAGCCTAGAAAAATATTTCACAATATATTTTCCTTATAAAATTGGGTATCAGAATTATAATGGAAAAAGAGTTATTTTTTTTTTTTTTTAGTTTCTAAAGAATATGTATTTTATTGAAGTAAAGGTGGGGTTATCTTTAAAACTACAATAAAAGCTAAAACTAAGGAACTTAACTGTAAATATTCTTACTTCAAGTTCATGGTACATATCAAAGACATCCAAATTTAAGTCTTTAAGAGCAACTGGATTTGGTAAAAGAAAAATCCATGAGACTGCAGAATGAAACCACATCTCTGAGGCGCCATTTGCTTCAGTAAAACAACTTCACAATCAATGTAAAATTTTATGGGTAACCAATACAAGATTGAATTGATGGTTCTAAATATGCTGAGGTGACAAAATGCCAGGAAGGATCAGGGCCGCCTCATACTCTTAAGTTACATCCTATAAATAACCCAGTTCAGAAGACCCGCAAATGGAGAATTACAGGAGTCTAGACTTAAAGTAATAAAGAGGTTTACCAACATTTCCACATTGTTCTTGCTGAGCTGGGGCTTCGCTTCCAGGAGGATAAAAGGGTGCTCCAGGAACAACTCCAGGATGTTTACCCATTGATGAATCAGATGTCAGCGTGACCCAAAGGCACTTACAACTTTGGGATGCTTTTAAAATCACATTCCATAAAAGGGTAACAAAGAAGAAACCTAACTCAGCAAGCACTTGGGGCTGAGGAATTTCAATTTGATGTGATTTTGATTCAGTTCCATCAGGGTGTGACATCCTTCAGAGCTCCACCTGGATCAAGTCCTCAGAGAGCAAGGAGGAGCGCCTACCTCATTCTGCATGGGCACAGGCAGCCACAGAGAATCGCCACGTCCACAGGAGCTTTGCTTGACTTGCATTCAGCTCACTGGCTATATTTCCCTGTTCTTCTCCTTTATGCATTTGCATGCCTACCCTCTCAGTGGTGAACACATAAATATATGTGAATTGCAAAGCATTAGGAAATTGTTACCTCTTATTACACCACTGCTAAGATTTATCAGAGCAGCGATCATGTCCCATCATTTCTCATATACATGATTATTGAGAATAATGCCAACTCTCATTTTGTAAATGGTGATCCTGTGTAGAAACAGGGTTAAGGGCTTCAGATACATGATTTATGCTGTTCATAATGTTCTCCAAGATACTGTCCCATTTTACAGACAAAAACTGATCACCAAGCAGCTTAATTTACTCCAAAAATATCATGAAGATATGCAGAATGATTGTATAACATTGCCTATGCAATTAGAATTATCAATAATTACCATAAGATAAAATGGTGAGTGAAATGCTTTGAAGACTACCATTTAAAATTCAAGTACAATTATCTTTCTTTCTACACCTAGAAGAAACAAGGCTCACTGGAAATTAAAATTGATTGGAATAATTCCTGGCCATTTTGAATACTTTCTGTAAGTCCCTTGGTTGAGTAATAGCTATTACATTTACCCTACAACAGAACACAAACCATCAAACCAAATAATCTTCCTCCTGCCTCCAAAAATAAAATATAAAAATATTTATGTTGTTGATTAAACCTGGGGCAAGATGGGTTCAAATAAATCAAGTTTTCATTGTAAAACTTGTCAAAGCTTTTAATATGACAACAGCTATTATGAAGTGTCAAGAAAAAGGCTATTATAAGAATTATCTCTCAGAGGTGTTCACTCAAAAAGGAAATAAAGGAGATATGGAAGAAATTTTAGTAGCATTGTATGAAAACACATAGGATACTTAATGAATTTTAGTGAGGATGGGTGGATTAAGACAAATCAAAGAAAAAAAAAAGGTCAAACAAACCCAAATATTTGAGGGGAAAAACTGTTATTGGTGGAAAAGAAAAATCAAAACCCCATCAAACTAAAGAGGCTTGAAGAAAAAAATTTTGTAAGAAATGGAACCAACCGTCTTCTTTTCTCCATATACACATGGATTCAACTGTATGACCAAAAAAAAAAAAATTAAGCTAGATATTCTAAAGAGAAAAATAAGGAGACTTCCTCCTCTCACACTGAGCTTACTATAAATTTACTGTACCAAACCAGTGCAATAATGAAACAAAAAAGTATTCAAGCACATTACAAAGAGCATAAAGCCCTAAAAAAACCCTACTTAATAAAATATTTAATACCCAATATAGTTTAAAACCTGTTGGTAAATTAACTATTTGAGGAAAATAGATTCTCACCACACTCACATTCCTAAATGCATTAAAAATGTTAATGTCATTATAGCATTACTTTTTAAATTACTAGTAGAAGATATAATACATATTTATTAGAATGTTAATGGAATTTTTTTAAAAGCTGAGAAACAATTCAAGGTATCTAAAATGTAAGACGATGACTTGCTACGTAAAGATTTAAAAGACCTTCATGTGAAAAGCCACCCAAAGCTTACTGTGGTAAAATATTAGCAGTGAATTTGCCAAGCACAGTTTTCTATATTTGAAAAACGTCAAGTTCTTTTAAATAAAGATATTTGATGTTTTTAGAATAATGTAATTAAGCAGAGATTCAGTGGAAAGTGAATAGATCAAGAGATCAAACATTTAACTGTAATATAATAGCGAAGACATACATTTAAAAAAGAACTAAAATTATTATGTATGTAGGCAAAGATGGCAAAAACATCACAAACTATTGAAGTGTCTATTATTATTGTTTTTTCTGGTGCTGGGGATGGAACCAGGGCCTACTCTCCTGTGAAGCTACGTCCCAGCCTGAATGCTTAGCTTCTCATAATGGCAATTCAAAATGATTTCACTTTCATTTGTATATTATTTCCAAATTATTGTTTTTAGAAACATATAAGTTGACTTTTAAAATTGTAAAATTATTGAAAGCTATTTTTAGTGTTGTATTTTTAAAGGCACACAATTTGGTAGATAAATATAATGATTGAGCATTATTTAATAAAAGAGAAAATTCCCATAGTATGATAGATGCAAGAAAAAAAACAAATCCCAGTTTTTAAAATACTTATGTAAGTTGGTAAAAAATAACAATAATAACAAAAACAGAGATAGATAGGATCCTTATTTTGTTTAAAAATTTCTGAATTTTCCAAATTTTCTGCAAGGACTATTTTTTTTTTTTTATGTTTAAGTGTACACACACACACACACACACACACAAATATTTTCTTTTTTCAGATAAAATGTTAGTTCCTGTTGATACTAAATACTTATTGGAGAATATAACTCTTAAAAAAAGCATCAGAAGATATATATAAGATATGGTTTTCATCATTCCTGTGTGTTCCACACAATTCAGACGTTAGAATTATGATACTAGTTAAAAAATATCTAGTCTTACGCAGAGTTAAATTTCATTACTGGATTCTTGATATTCAACAAGTGGTAATAGTTGATTTGTTCTGAGTTGAGGAAACATCACCCAGACACAACAAATGACAGCTCTGTGTTTTCATGACCCGGAAAAAAATAATACATCATTCTCGCACAGAGAGAAATATCAGTGTCATTTTATGGTTATGTTTCTTGGAGATCTGGAGAAGTTTCAAGAATAAAGGGGCTAGATGAATTAAATGAGACCCAGTGATAAATGTCAAGGAGAGGCCTATACTTCACCAGATGAATATCCAGGATCCTGTGCTGTCCTTAACAACAAAGCAAATTGTCATTCTACACAGGTTCTACATGTCTCCTTCATGCATGCTGTAATCATCTGCAAATGGTCCATTCTTTTTAGACTGTTTTTTTTTTTTTCATTGCTTTGACCAGAAGACCTGATAAGAACAAAATGTAGAGGAGGAAAAGTTTATTTTGGGATCACAGTTTCAGAGGTCACACTCCACAGGTGGCCTACTCCATAACTCTGGGTCCAAGGTGGGTCAGAGCAACAGGGTAGAAGGGCATGGCAGAGGAAAACAGCTCAGGACATGGCCATCAGGAAGCAGAAAGTGAGGGTGCTCTGTTCATCAGGAATAAATATAAACTACAGACACACCCCAGTGAACATAACCGGTATCACCCGGGGTGGATACTGCAGGCAGGCAGAGTGAGGCTGAAGGTTCTGATTATATCAGTGGTTAATATCAGTGATTAATCCACTGATTAGGTTATAGGTCTCATAATCTGTTCATTTCACCTCTGAACTTACTTGCATTGTTTCACATAAATTTTGGGGGGATATCACATATTCAAACCATCACATGCTTATGTGCTGTTTTTTAAAGATTAAGTATTACACCAAAGCATACTTATGGTAGATTTTATTTTTGTTTTGTTTTGTTTATGCTTACTAAGCAATGGTGAAAACAGAAATGAATGAAAAAGTCCATTACCAAGGATCAAAAGGAAATAGTATCCCTTAACAACACTTATTCTTATCAATTTATTTGAATGAAAACTAATTGTATTTGTAGCTAGATAACTGTCTTCTAAAATGAATTTCACTCACTATACCCAAATGATAAAAAAATAAAAAACATTCTCACGATCTATCTAGAAATAGGATACGTGTTGTCTCAAATTAAGGAAAAACTTGATGTATGAATTTCAATGCCAATACACAATTCATTTTATCTTCAAGCACCACTACCAGGCTTAATCTATCAACCAGAACCAGGTGGGGGCAATCAAAATATTGAGAGCAGGAAAAATCCCCTGTCCGGGAACTCTGGTGTTTACTCTATCACCCAGTAGACATTTCTATATTGCAATTATGTTGCACACTCATTTCGTTTATGATGAAACCCAGGAAAACTTAATTCTCAGAGAAGGTGAACAATAAGCCTGGGAGTATCACTCACTTTCAACATATTGAAATGGTCTGATCACCTCCTGCCAGTTGCATCCCTTTTCAGAGCACAGTTGCTTCTTTGGATCTCAGCATGTGATTCTCATTAATGGCAGCAGAGGGGGGTGCTGGAGCTCTAGGTCACCAGGCTCAGGCATTAAAACAGACCTTTGCAAACCACCAGGCTCACGGGCTGAAGGGGGGGAGGGGGAAGTGGGAATTTCCAGGTCCCAGTAATCCTTTCTGACATATGAAAAGGGAAAATAGTTACACCTTTCACTGCATCACTGTGGGAACCTAATTTGTTTTGACATACTGAGAAGTAATCTGATGTTCGTATTTATTCTGAAAAGGCTGTATTAGCTAAAAACAAATTTCATGAATAAAACCATAGATACATAATCAGACGTGTAGATCAACTGAGCATGTCTGGGATGTCGGGAATTAACTCATAAACCTCTCTTTAAAGAAATAGAATCCCTATCACTATGAAATCCTTCAAAATTCTCTCTAGCATGGTTAGCACCCAGGACATAGCTGTCCCCGGGAATGCATGGAAACATTTTAGCCAGCACGGGGGGGTATGCACAGATCTGACCCTCTGTTATCATGCTTCTCCTTCCGAGAGCCTTCATACATCATGGTGACTGAGAAGCTATTTCAGTGCTATTCTTGGCACCATGGCTGTCACTGAACACCTTCCTGAGTCACAGCCAGTGGCACAACAAGTTGATGTGTGGCCTTCTTTATTTATCTTTGGTTTATAAAGAGTTAGTATCTAAAATTCTCTTTAAGCCTAAGAAGCACCAACATATTCCCCAAACTCTTCTGGTTAGGAGAAGCACAGAGCGATGTACGGGTCTTCAAAGATACGGAAAGAAGGGGAAAAAACCCTAACGAAACCACAGTGAGTGATAAGGGACCTGGAGTTACAAGTATTAAAAGAGATGAATCGCATTAACCCCTGCCCTCCCCCATTATATTCACTGCCCAGTGGAAACAACAACAGAATTACTAAAATCCCACACTCTCTAATGGGATGGTAATAGGATTCAGAGGCCATTAGGGTAAAGGCAATCCATATTTTACACTGTAATAAGCTCAGACTGAAGTTGCTGCACCCCCCTCAGAGCTCAACAATTACCAATTTAATATTAACAAATCCACGAGCGCCTTCAAAATTGCAAAATACACCTGAGCTAAAAGTCAAAGGTCATTTTCTTAAAAATACTGTCCATATTTTGGTGAAGTGAAATCATTTCACTAAATTAAAGTGATTTTTTTTCTTTCCTCTGATATTGATTATTATTCATTTCAGAATGTGTTAGAAATGAAGGATACTGTGATTTATTAGAAGGCAGTTACAATTTACTTCTAATGATACATATTGTGTTCATGCCAAATATATTCTATTTTTTGAAAGAATTACTTTTTCCCCCCTGTAGACACTTTTTATTGAAGAAAAAAGATAAAGAAGTATCTTTGGTGTTAAGAATTTCCATATAAGATGGAGGAGTGGATTTAACAGGATCCTCTTTCATGAAGGAAAGGGAAGGGAAAGCAGAAATGTATGTTCTAGGGTAAAAAGAGGTTGCCTAGCATGTGTGAGGCACTGGGTTAGATTCTCATGCACCACATATAAAACACATTCTTAGAAAGGTCCAACAACTACAAATTAAAAAAAAAAAAAAAATGGATGTTTGAGATGATACTCCTGGAATCAAAGATAGAACAAAGGGGTTCATAGTAAAAATTAAAACGGAAATTATCATTGTGAATTCACATAACTGAACATGCATATTGTCTGAGGAATGGCAGACTGACAAGCCTTTTATGTTTACAGTATACTTTAAAATAATTATTTATTTGGAATAACATTTGTATTATATTATTGTCTACATAACTTTGAGTGTGGCTGTGAGATTGTTTCTGTAATACAGACAGACAATGCATTTTTGGGAAAATGTTTTGATTGGTGAGTTCTAACGTTTTTACCAGAAATGAAGGAGATAATTTGTTTATTGTTAATCTGCAACCTCTTTTTACCTGCTCTAATGCAATATTTAAAAAAAAAATAGACTCCCTGATGATTGACAGGAAGTGTCCCCCACCCACAGAACAAGTGGTAGCGCCCTCCTCCCCACATGCTATGCCAGGGATGCTTCAGTTCTTCCAAAGTCTTATCATTCCAGTGCTGCTCTAATCAAATAAATACATGAGTATTATCCCACCCTATCCTTTTTATAAAATATTCCTTTAGACAACATCAAGAAAAAAACAATAGAACACAGGGTTCCATGATAAAAGAAGCAGGTCCTTAAAAGTAGCAATAATAAGATAAAGATATCATATCTGCATATTTTCCCCACCACATTCTTAATGCCTCTCACAAAACTCATCAAACTCTTGCACATTTAAAGATGGTAATACCTGAAATTAATTTTATTCTAAATCATAAAAGATTAAAAATGTCTAGACTTTAATTTCAAGTCCATTCTTTTAACCTTTAAAATTTTTTTTTCACATTTTTTTATTGGGGCATTATAGTTGTACATTTTGATGAGATTCGTTGTTACATATCCATTCCTGCACACAACACAACAATATAATTTGGCCAATATCACTCCCTAGCACGTCTTAACCATATCTCTGCATGCTATGAGAATAATTTTCTACTTTAAGGGCACGGCTTTACTAAAATGGCCAAATTCAAAGTAAAAATAAATACAAACAGAAGTGGAATGGGTGCTAAGAAAACCATCACATGCATCAGAAACTACTCAGTCACCTAAGTGTGTCCATTAGCTTGGAAAGATGGTGCAGTCTCTGGGGAAACTTGTGATAAGGTTGCAAACTTAAGCTGCACAGTGTTGAAAAGGTGATTGGGACTTAATAGGTTCATTAAATTACAAGCAACTAGAAACAGGTTGATTTTATCAAATACAAGGGGGGAAAAAAACAAAGAAATGGGAATACTTAAGAAAGAGGATTGGAAATAAAAAGCTAGATAAATATGATTTGGTGGAGAGAAGACTCTCACATAAAGTGACCTGGTCCCCTAGACCCACCTGAAAACACGTCTGTGTGCATTTAGTTTGCATCATCCTTTCTGAATCATCAGTGCCTTACAAACTCCTCATACTGAGTAACCAATTATTCCATACTTAGGGTTGCAGTGCTCAGAGTCCCTGGTCTCTTTAAGCAAACTTTAACATCCAACTTTTGATATTTTGACAAGGATCTCTACAGCAGAGAGGCAGTAACCAACTTTAGGGTCCCTCCCCCCAACAAGTCTATCTTCCTTCCATCACAAGTTACAGGATCAAAGGCCAAAAAGAAAACAAGTAAAAAGTGCACACCCACCTCCAACTGGAAGGATGGGTCTGTTCTGGAACTTGGGGATTTGGATCTATGTCAGGATATACATGAAGAGATGTACCTGTTAATTAATTTATCATTGCATGGCGATTACTTATATATTTCAACACTGACTCAAACATTACGGAATAAACATAAGGCTGCCGTCATTATACCAGGGCTCAGTGAAGCAGCAGTGCTCAAGCCAGGCACACATGGACCCTGTCCTCACTGAGCTTCCCAGCTCACATAGACAGTGAACAACCAAAACATACATGGTCAATGGACTGTTGCAGGGTCACAGCGTAGGAGCCCCTCCTTGAGACTTAGGAAACTTCTAGGAGAAAGTGACATTTAAACTGAGACCTCAAAGAGGAACGGGAGTTAACCTGGAGGAAGTAGAGTGTTCAAGGAGACAAGAGAGATGGGTATCCACAAGGACTGGGCGATGGATGTTGTGAAGACTTAAGGATGTTGGCAGGCTTGGGACAGAAAGTGCAGAAGTCTTGGAGGATAGATGTAGGGGCCCAGAGATGGGGGAGATAGTGCACCGGAGACTTCCTGTTGCAATATAAACTTTTCAAGGACAGGATACAAATGGTATCTCCCTCATTTAATAATTGGTGACCAAGTAAGTAGATTACACATTGTAAATGCTCCATCAATATTTATTGAATATCTTCTGGGAATCTCATGGTGATGACTGAAGCCACTGTGGTCTAAAGTTCTCTTAAATACTCTACACAGTCACTCTCTAAATATGCTTAGTAGCTCTTGTTTTACTTAGGGCAGTACAGGTTTGGTGCATGTCTATTAGTTGCAGTATCTCTTCCCTATTCCATGAGTCCCCGTCACCTCCCGCTGCCGCATTTCTGACGGGTCCCCTGTAGGTATTATGTTTGCAGCCCTTGATACAGGATTGATCTTGGAGGAGGCTGAGCTAAGAACGCAATCCACAAAAGCATAAATAAATGAATATGGGAATAGCTTATTGATAGATAGTTCTAAGTCTGAGTGATATTAACACACGTAAGACATATTATGTTCTAAGCCAAGGCATATAACCTCAACTTAAAAGAGAATCATTCATTCTTAGATTCACATGAAATCTGAGTCCCTATGGCACTGATTTCTCTTGCATGGGATGGTCTGTGAGAGGCACTGACACCTTCGCTGTCAAACAGTTTATGGCTCCATGCCGTCCTTTTCTACACCTTTTGTGTATGAATTTTCCAGAGAAAAACTTGATAAGCATACTCAACAATGCAGCAATGTGCTGGGCTGTCAACAATTTTAGCTTTATATATAAAATAAATCACAATTTTCTCATACATTTTGCAACATAAGGGACATTTAGTTCATGAGAACAAATAAAATTGCAACACATAAATCATCAAATCATTCATTTCTAAAAGTCAAGGGGACTCAATTGGCAGCTAAAATAGAAACAGTGCTTTGGATATAATAGTCAAGTGTTTAAAAACAATTTACCTTTTTTTGTTGTGGTACCATTTAAAAAAATCTTTAAAGATGGTTCTGGAGAATCATAGGCTATTAGAATAAACCATAATAAAGTAATTATAGCTTGGACTTCTATCAAGGTTCTTGCCATGTAAATGTTCATTTATCTGAAATCTGCTTAAAACAAATAGATTAGATTCATTTCAGGAACAAGAATGACATGATTTTTCTGTTAACACTGATTAATGATTTCAGTTTCTAATGTTCATTAGTTGACTATCATCATTTTACCATTTGAAAAATGGTCTCCAGAATCTGTGGGTCTCATCTAGACATGAGTGTCTGCCCATTTCTTATATTCTACTGACCTCTAGAGACTACATGTGTGTGTGTATAAATCACATGCAGTATGTGATTCTGAACACATAAGACTAATACCTTGTAAACACCAAACAGATTGAGAATAAAAGGATCTCAATTATGTGAGCCCATTTCATTTTGGAAAAATATGCGTGATAACATACATTCAAACAAACCCCACTGAAAGCACGAGTAATGCTAAGCACGTTGACAAGACCTTCCCTTGTGCTCTTCAGTTGGGTGAGTGATGTACAGGACTCAGAGAACAGTGAATATCAGCCAAACTGATCCTATCTTTGGTTTGTGACCTGCATCCGCAGCGGGTGGTAAGAGAATTCAGACTCTCTAGCTTGGCTTTTTCATAAAGCCAGATTTATTTTTAGTTGGAAGCAGATCATTTTATATGAGGATCTTCTCCTGAAAATCCTAAGTGTCTGTATTTCTTTTTCAACTCTTTGCCTGACCAGGCCAAGCACATAAACTGTACAAGTATCTTGTGAGGCTCAAATGGCTTTGTAGTTCTTGCTTTTTCTCTCTTGCAATGTTTCCAATTATTCATTTGTGTTAGAAAATTCAACATTAAACTAGCTTCTAATTCCTTAAGAGTTATGCCTTGGGCTGGAGGTGTGGTTCAGCGGTAGAGCACCTGCCCAGCGTGCAAGAGGCCCCTGATTCAATCTATGCCTTGTTCACCTTGGTCTTCCTGGCATCTAGCACATAGCGCATCAGATTATATAAAATTAATAATGTCAATTGGAAAAAAAGCACAATATTTTACCAGGAATATGCTCCTACTATATCTTACCAGGCAAATACCCATTCAGTTTTTTCTCTCTTGATAAATGCACATACATATATTTTTACATGCATTATTTGTGTATAATCTCATACACATATATGTAAATGTACACATAAACACAAATGCATGTTCTTCATACAACACTTCTAACTAAATTTGCCAATGATTTTTCTGACTGTTCTTCTACATTGTAAGCTCTATAAACTATATTACTGGCTAATTTTTCATTTAAAACATGGATTGAAAACTATTAGCCATTATACTACATAATCAGCTACAGCTGGACATTTAAAAACTTCAAATAACTTTCTTTCTAATGGACTCATTTTTAATCTAGTGATAAAAGAGCATTTTTTAAAGTACTACAAAGACAATACCACTTTGTGCCCTTTAGCCTGTAGTGTCAATTATATTATACAGCGTATATTTTATCACTTACATTACATTATACATTTAGAAATAGACACATCTAGTGAATTTTAATTAGGTGCCTCGAAATACTACCAGTTGTTAACATTTACATTTGTCTAATAGGGATGATGTAAGAGAAGAGCAAACTCTTAGATCAGACAGTCTTACACATAGCCATAAGATTTTGCAGATATCCCTGTCACAAGTAAACAAATAGTGAAGAAAACCAAATTCTGATTCTGTGAATATATCTAATAGATACAGAGGTCTCCATGCCTAGAACTTTCAGTGAGTCAAATCCTAAAAATAAATAATTTATCAAGGATTGCCTGGCATGCTGCCAGTGATAGAATTGGGATCAGACAAGTGTTGGAGAAAAACTAACTGGGCTATGAGCACCAACAAACCACTTGTGTATTTAACACCAGAGGAATATGCAAATCAGAAACCTGATCTACCCCACAAGATACATTTGCTTGATCCACATGTCCTTTTAAAAGACCTATTAGGAGCAATTGCCAACTAGTTAATTAAACATGGGAGTTGCTCTGGTGAGAGAGGAAGGGAACAATGAAACCAGAACTCTGGTTATTTTTGTGTTCCTTAAACAGCTTGGTAAGATAACAGACCATCAACAGCTATGGGAAACCATTTGTAACTGGACAGATAGCTCCCTGCCCCCAAGTTGGAATTTAGCCAATCAATTTTAGCAAATAGTTTGAAAACCTAGACTCTTTACCTAATTAGACCTCCTGAATAATAATCCACAGGTTTGGATTTTTCTGCTCAAATATGCTCTTCCAGATCGTTAGTGGAGGGGCCACCGATTAGAGAAATGATTCACATCAGGTATCTGGAGTGAAGGCAGAAAGGCAGTAAGAAATCTCAATAATCCCTATGCTAGAAATTCAAACCCTGGATAAGCAGGACTCCACTCCATATGCAATTAGGATTCTGTTCAGTTAAGAGAAATTTGTAATCCATTCAGCTTCAAGCCTGTAGAGTCACATTTTTCAAAAACTTGTATTTCATCCCCCAATGGCTTAAAAAGTTCTCCTTATCAGATTGTCTCCAATTACAGAAATCCTCCCCAAGTACAAGGCTGCAGAACTATATTAAACCTGCAGGATACTGTGGAGCTGGTTGTTTTACCAAGCCTATAGCACACATGATCTCGATGAATGATGTAATACTACTGAATCGACCCGCCACAATCTGATAATCTATTTGTTCAGGTAACAAGTGTTGTCTTACTTGGGGTGGGGAGTCATCTTTGAACAGAAGGTACATAATAGTAAGGAAAGGATGGTCTGGGTGCACTTACACTAACTTTTAGAGAACCCCCCCCACTTGCCCTTACACACACACACACACACACCACACACACACACACACACACACACACACACACACCACACAAAACGATGAAGGCTACTGTGGACTTAAGTACATCTCTGGCCTGTCCAGTAATGATAGAAGAAGTAGGATAAATGCAGATCTGTGAGCAGAAAAAGGTATGATCACAACTGTCCGACCAAAGTCAAGAGTGAAAAGGCAGCTCAGGTGCAAAGCTCAACTTCAGCATGTTTATCACAATGCAGTTGAAGCAAAGCAAATAAAACCTAGTGGTAATACCATTAGGTTAAAGGACACACCTCTGGTGAATATAAGGATGTGTATGTTACAGATTTGTCGGTGCTGATTTTTCCAGGGTTTTTAGAACCCTCTGAGAATACACAGAAGCAAAACAGTCAAATAAGGCAGGCTGAAGGAAACAGGAAAAAAAAAAAAAACTCCACCTACATTCAAGGTACGAGACAATAATTTCTAAGCCTTTGGAATCTATTTTTTCCTTGCATTGTAATGCAGTCAAGTGCATGAGTGATGTCTTTTGTGTTTCATAATGTCAAGTGTGAATGTCATGGGCAGCCCCCCATCTCTGATGGTATTAAAATGGTGGGAAGATGAAAAGCTTGGAAAAGTAAATGGAACAAATTAAATTAAAGTAGTTGAAGGACAAGGAAAGTCACTCCTCTATATTTTGGTTCTGAGGTGATGGTGGTGACCCTGTCCAAGTGAACAGGCTGGTAAAACTTGCATTTGTGAGAAATAAAAAATTGTGACACTCCACTTCTTTAATCGCACTGATAATTATTTTTTTCTCCTCTTCATTGTGAAGAGTCTTAAATGCAAGGAAACATCGTATACGTTTACATATAAATTTCCATTATACATTCTGAGTCCTCTCCATGGTGGAGCTTGTCAGTCAAAGAGTTCAAGGTGAGCTAGCCGAGGTTTAGAGAAAGTAACTGACAGCACCGGAAATTCAGAAAGGCAATTAATTCCAATAAATAAAGTCTATTCCTTTTCAGAGAAATGAAAACTCTCAAAGATCATAAAAATCCAACTTGATCAATGTCAGAACAGAGATTAACATAACACTAATTGATTATGCCCAAATAGCCCAGATAGAACACCATATTTTCGGAACTACAGATCTCATCTTCAACAAATGGGGAAGATTTTCCTCAAGAAAACATGATAACAAATGCATATACACAAAATCCTTCTCTAATGAGGCCATGACATCTACAGTACAGAGAAGAAATTGCAATAATTTTATAATAGAAAGGTGCTTCTCTAGCCCTTCTCCTTCCCCTTCGTAATCTCTCTCAACCTGACTACCTACATCTAGGCTAATGCAACAGTTGATTCACTGGCCTCTAGCTCCAAGACTAAGCGTTCTCACTGTTTTCTCAACAACATTCCTAAAAGGTAGTACCACATCCTAATAGTTTCAATAGTTCCTTAAGGCTGCAATTCAATGGGAAGAAAGGTGCCCCCTACACAGGTGTTTCAGAATCTCTTAATGTAACTGCCTAGCATGGCAGTAACTCACTAGTCCAATCAATCCCACTCTCATCTGGGTCTCAACTCATCTGCAAGCTGCCAGATCACCTCTCCAGGAGCTATCAAACACACTGATTTCCAGGCCATCCATTGTTCCAGTATCAATCTTGGTTTTGGGCACTGCCTGCCACGTGTCCCTCTAATAGGCCTGACCAGGATCATTCCAGGTTTTCATCTTCCACTGCTAATTCAAAGGATCCCCTCAACCTGCAGCAACCTTTTCTTCCCTGCTCTGCTGAGGGAGGGAGGGAGGACCCTGCACATTTATTGCATTAGGCGCTCTCTTGATATCCCTTTCTTTAGAAGGCTGTCAGTGAGACAGGATAGACCTTCCTGTGCTAGTAGTACCATTGGCACATTCAACCCACGGTGCTTTGGGCATAGTCTGTTCTCCAGAGTTCCAATTTAAGGAGATCTAGAAGCCAACAGCAAATAATACAGAACTTGAATATAAATTCTGGCACCAAATTGTAAAGCTTTATTTTTTAAAGGCACACACACACACACACACACACACACACACACACAAACCAACAAACCACTGTGTCAAACACAAATAGTCAATTTGAATCAAAGAAAAATCATCATCATCATCATCATCATCATCATCACCTGAAATCTCTTTACAACTGGGTGGACTTAACAGTACTAATCATAACAGAAGTCGCTGACACTCATGCCTTCTAAACACAAGCTTTTTCCTTTTGGAAAAGGGAAGATAGAAAAAAAGAAAAGAAAGGTGTTCAATCAAAACATCCTATGGAGTATTTCACACCTCAGGAACAAAAACTGACATAGAAGTGCTTCAATGCAAAAGAAAAATCCACAGGGCACAGAGCTAGGTATGCCTAAGGTAAGGAAAACCCAAAGCTCTCCAACAGAGGTCGAACCCCTGAACTCTCTGTAAGTGATTTTGCAACGCCTAACAGTCTCCTAACATTGAAAATATATATATATATATATATATATATACACTTTCTTTCACAATTGAAATCAGTTAATTGATCATTTCCAAAAATAAATATTCCCATAGATAGAGGTCATTGGTTGCCTGAAATTGCATCAGTCTGTGTCTGGGTACTAGAATCCTGGGCTCCTTGGGGACGTCTTTGTCATTTTATCAGAGTGATTACCAGCAGAGTAGTTCCAGCGTGGGTCTCCTCAGCTTCTAGCACTTCTATTTGCTCTCTGCATTCCTATTTTCTCCATCAAGCCTTGTGGATTTTGCTTTGGCAAATCTGGCACTTAATATCCAATGTTAATTACATTTCCTATTCTGAGGAAAATCCTATTGGGCTAATTTTTCAAAATCATATAATGAAAGAACTTCAGTGAAAAACCATGTAGGTTTTCGATTGTTTTTTACGGGTAGATCTATTAAGCACTTAATATTCAGTGGGAAAACAGTCTCAGAGCAATGAAATTCTATTACTTTAGAGGTTGCATGCTTTTAATTTCTTAATATTTCATTACATGTTGGCAACTGGTGCATATTTTTTATAATGCGTTTGATCATTACTCTTCTCAGGGTATTCTATTTCAGTTCTTCCTCTGACATCATATTTGCATGTTAAAGGGTTTCAGCATTCAGGGATGAAATGTTCTGAATAGTAATGTGCAGTTAACTTGATTTTTTAAAAACGGAAAACAGCAAACAGACATTATATATAGGGACTAAGGAGAATAATCTCATAATTTTAAAATCTAACTCAAGCTCTAATAGCTTCCTATAGAACATAATAAAAGGTAATGATTCAATCTAATTCATTAATTAGCAAATTATACAAAATGCTATCAGCAGAGTTTGGGGAGAAGGATCTTTTCCTTGCCTTTTGTAAGTCTACAGCATTTCTTTTCTTTTCTTTTCTTTTCTTTTCCTGTAAAAAAAAATTATCTTTTCTTTGCTCTCCAGCAACATCTACTGGAAAAGTCAGAAAAATGCTATTTATATGAATCAGGTAGTTTGAGTGAGGATAGCTTTGATTACCATCTACCTACAAAGTACTGCTGAACCACCATCCAGTTTACAATGCAATGATTTCTGCTTACTTTAGTTCTATTTCATTCTCTAGGAGAAGGACGGTGGCTCAGTGATGCAAATTGCCACGCTGCAACTTCAAAATTTATCGCTGCCTCACCTTGAGGAAGTAATTTTCAAAAATAAAAGTAAAAAGCATATGTGACAAAGACAACATATTTCTCCTGGCCCGTCTTCTCAACACTTACCACTCACTTAAGAAATAATCATCATTATCAGCACAGAATGACAGCCCTTGATAGTTAGGTACAGCTGGAGTCAGAGAAAAGACTCATGCAAGGAAGCCATGTAGAAAAAGACTGAATTTGAGAAAAGCTACTTCAAGATTCTGCAAAGTTCCTTAAGTTTAAAGAAAAACACACACACACACACACAAAACACTACATGTGAGGTGATTCTTAAAATTCACTACACTACCACCAAAACGACCACATCAAATGTTCTATGGCAATTTCTTTTACCCTTGTCCACATCTTTCTCTGCTTTTTAAACCATGAAGAAAAATTAAGTTTCCCCGCACCTGTATTGGGGTATTCTCCAGAACTTCTTCCAGAGATTATCTCTGGATGAGGAGGTGTGCTTAGACACGGAGTCCACTTGGTCCCCACCCCTCCATATCCAGCAGTTCCCGATTCCCTCATAAAACTAGATTCACGGGCTGTGCCCACATGCCATCGGATGGTCTGGCAAACATCAGACATGCCGGAGCAAGGTATCTCAGAGCAAGTCCAGTTTGGAAATGCAACTAAAAAAAAAATCTGATTACCAAACAAATATATAAAATATCCTCTAATGCCTGCTTACTGAACTCAACAATTCCAGAGTACAGCTGTTCTTTCTAGGATCAAACCTTGGGGAGGTACCGGTCACCTTTCTGAATCTCATTCCCGAGAAGCATTCTTCTAGCAGAATTCTGTACTTTTAATATTAAGACTTTCCCACCCCTCAGTATATCATGTAAAAATGAATGGAAGCATGACAGGTAACACCCTAGGTAAGATCCTGGTTATCCTTAAATATGAAAGTTAGCCAATTATAGTTTTATTTTTTCATTCTCAAATATCAATTCATTCACGCCAGCAATAAATTTTAGCAGCAGATGCAAGGAACACAAAATCCACAAAGACTGAGGTTAAAAACAAATAGCCAAAACTTTAATAAAACAACAGCAGCAACAAAAAATCCAGTGCTAAGAGATTCGAGTGTATAACATTTTGTGTTTGTTCAGTGTTAAAATAGATGTGAGCTTTTTAAGCTTCATCCCAATGCTCTTTAAAGGAGAAATGCTATCAAATATAATCATCTACTCCCATTCACAGGGCACAAAACGGACATCTTCCTAAAAGCTATCTACAGTGGAGGGCCACATGCATTCTAGATTTAGGGTCCTCACGCAAAGTTCTGACTTCAGCCTGATAATTAGCCCCCTCCATTATGAAGCCGCTTCTAATCCACAAAGATTTAGCCAACAGCACCTCCAGAGTTAACTCCCTTTCAAACTGTCATAATTCAGTTATTCCAATTATTTACTGGATCCATTTCCAAAACATGCCTTAACCTGATGTTTAAACTTCATATTTCATTTGGGACAACACTTAATCTCCATTTATGAAACATCCACCTGACCCAGGTTAAGGAGATATAAAAGCGCCTCACCCACAAGAGCCAAGCCAAACAGACCAGAGAGCTCGACTTAAATAAACTCTACCCTTGCTTAAACCTCCGGTGAAAAATTATTATAACGCATCAGAAGTTCAGTTAGAAGAAAAATTTCAAATGCCAGCTGTCTCCCAGGGTTTAAGTCCCAGAGTTCAAAAGCAGTATCAATTGGATGATGATGATTATTATTTTTTCTTCCGTTAGCTGTTTAGAATTTAACGTAATGCAAACTGCTCTTCGGATCAAAATCATCTTTCTCATCTCTCCCCTTAAATAAAAGGGAGGAGAAATCATTCGGTAATAAACGCATTTACTATACAAATCTATTTTCAATTGAATTTGCTGCATGCTCTAATTCATCAAAATTAATACAGGTACTTTCTATGTTAAACAAAAGGAAGCCGACTGAAAAATCGGCTTCTGCTGCGGATGCCTTTCTCAATTACAAAACGGTAAAAACAGAGATTTAACTAAGCCACTCGGTCAAACCCTCCGATCGGCGCTCTTACCTGCCTCAGCTGAAGGCTTCCTTCCCTTGTTAGCAGCGGGCAGCATCTCTAGCTGGCTCCAATCCTCACCACCGGTCTCAAATTACACCGCTAAGTCCACCCCCTCGCCTCTTTCCCCCCTTTTTCTTTTCTTTCTTTCTTTTTTTTTCTTTCTCCCTTTCCTTTCTTCCTTTCCCCCCACCCCCCAGCAAGAAAAATGCTTATTGAGAGTGATTAGTTTTTTGTTGTCCCTTTTAAGTCCCTCCTGCGGGAAGGAACAGGGGAGCAATGTGACGCCACCTTTTAATCTTTTGTAAGAGTGAAAAGGCAGAAAAGGAACGCTCGATCAAACTGAGCTGCACACATGACTTAAACTCGCAGGAGACGCTGCCGCTGCCCTGACGAAAGCACCGCCAGGCTTGAGTGTAAGAACAGAGAGGAGAGGAGAGTCGATGGAATGTGACAACGTATGTGCATCAAAGGCAGAGGAGAGAGAACAATGAGCGGGGGAAAGACAGCGAGGAGAGGTGGAGAGAGAGAGGGAGAGAGGGAGAGGGAGAGATGGAGAGGGAGCGACAGAACACGGAGGAGAGATAGAACGGGTTTCAGGCAAAGGATCCTCAGAATAAAGCCACAGTGCAGTGTCTGGCAGCTTCTGTTTTTATCTCAGCGAGCTTGATACACTGCCTCTCTCATTTAGAAACACATTCGTGTATCTTCCAGGTTTGAAAACTGAGATAATCGCAGCAGTGTCTCTGGTTTTTGTCTGATTGGCATTTAACTGTGCGGTTGTACCTGTGATTTTTTTTTTTTTTTAGGATGCATTTATGTGCAATTTATTTCGCATATTTATTTATGTAGGCAAAAATGAAAGCTGCTAATTTCTACGGCAATTTGCAATGTAGTTTTACTGGCAGATGGAACTCTACTTATCATAACTGCTGACAAACTGCCACGGGTAAACAAAAGAAGAAACAAATGCTTCGTCTTGATAATTGTCTTTAAAAAAAAAAAAAAAAAAGCCCACACCAAAATATTAGTACTTGCAAAAGCGATGCTTCCTGGTTCAAGTTTAAAAGGTGTTTCTATTAGTTTTTTAGTAATAATGGCCAAATAAAAGGGAAGGCATGATGCTTGAAGGAAAAGGTGGTGGGAAAGAGGTTATTAGGAAAGTGAAAACCTAAATTCTTCCTGGGTTCCCTCCAAATGTGCCATCCGGACTTGCTTTCTCGAGTCCTGGAACAGAGTTTTTGAGTCACCATTGCCCCTGACTTTTACTGCATCTTCCTGCCTTCCTGTAGCGTTTTAAAGTAGGTTCCATTTTTTTTAAAACAAAGTCGAAAAGAAATGATTTCCCAATTCAAATCGTTTCAAATGCCGTCTCGCCAGCTTTGTTCCATTTCTGCTGCTCTCCTGCCACATGGGGGCCGGGATTACACAGTTAAATTCCCTAAGTGACCTCTTTTATAAGGATGTAAATTGCTGATTCCAAGGTCAAGCATTTGGTAGAAGTTATGGGTGACAGATGACTGTTGCTTTCCATGTTAACCTGAGCTAAACCAGTAGTGAGCCAGCAGGAAGAGGAGACAGCCGACCTTTTAAAGGACCGTTTCTTTAAAAAATTGTAACTCTAAAATGAGAAAGGAAATTCTATGTGCCCTACTTCTAACGATTATTATTTTGGAAAAACTAAAAAAAAACACCCCATTCCCAAATAATAGATTATTTTATTTCAGCCATGTTATATACATAGAACAATATATGCATAGACCTTCATAGTCTTGTATTTTGGCATTCTGGGAGAGCCACTAGATAGGGAATGAGAGCTGGGCCACCCTCTCTCTACCCTGATTGCAACATTGTATCCCAAGAGGGAGTGCTTAATCCTGTTAAACTCCAAGTGCCACCCTTTCCATGGTTTGTCAATAGGTGGATATCTTTTGTGCTTGGGCCCTAAGGAAGAAGTTCACGAGCCCCGATATGCTCTGGATGAAGCTTTGCTTATCATGAAGGCCACTCAGAGAATAGAGAACACTCCAGGGTTGAACAGAAGGCAGCTGGGCAGGGAACAGAGAATACTCAGATGCAGAGTAGAAGGGAAGTTGCAAGAAAGAGCTGGGAGACACAGTGCCTGGTCAATGTGGAACTCTCTACAAAACGTTTCACAGAGTATATTGGAAATAGCTTCCTTTAAGACATTATTGATACAGGCTCTGTAGTTAAAATTAACTTTATACAAGGGAATAAGTGGCCTGAAGAATTTTCTGGCAATAAAAATAAAGACCCAGTTATGAGGATGCTACCATTTCAGTACTATAAAAGCAGAGGAGGGGGCCTGGGGCTTATCGAACTGGATCAGTGAAACATCCTCAATGAGAAATAAAAAGGAAATCAAGACCAGACCAAAAGAAAGATATTTTTAAAGCTATAAATGGCCATCAGTGTTGTTGCTTATTTTTATCACTTTCTCAGTGAGAAGGAGGTACCTTGAATGGACATCATTTGTAGTTTGACACCTATAATTTATTCTCAAGATATCTTGAACTGGGGGGGAGGTATTTTTCTGGGTGCCAACGGGTGGCCCAAACCATGTGAATATTTCTTACTGGAATGTGACTTTAGCACCCTTCCTTTCTCTGCAGGACAGCTTTATATTCATATGCTTCTGCTGTGGAATACAGCACAGTAGCTACATTCCTGGTCTCTGGAACCAGGCAAGATGGGACTGAATCCCAGCTTCACCAACTGCTTGCAAGGTGACCTTGACATAGTTCTTTTACCTCTCTGTGGCTGTTTCCTCATCTTAGAATGTCATTCTGCCTGTCTTACAGCTGTCAGGAGGAATAGCTGCAGCCTGTGCTGCTATAGGTTTTACTCCTGCACGCGTAGCAAGTGTTTTGTACATGTTAACGGCTACCATCAGGAAATCCACTCCACCCCTTTTTAATTTTTTTTCCCAATGGGTAACAAACAACATTTCGACACCTCCAACCGAATGACCCACAGAGACTTCTCTCTCCTCTGACCTTCTTCATAAGCTCCACTGATTCCAGCTGCCCTCTGGTTCTCTTTGCTTGGACAACATGCCTCAAACTCTGTGAGCACTACAACCAAATGTTTGACTCTGCCCTGCCACAAGCTTTCTCTCCAAACACCCTCATGGATGTAAATGCAAACGTCTTGGTATCACTCAGGGCTCCTTTCTTTCTTTTGAATTATTCAGTTATCAGTAACTATCACATACCACTCCCATAACTCTTAAAGATCTTGCTGTTTCATTTCCAGATCCCCAACCCTCTGGATCTCTGCACTATGGCAGCATCCATTCATAAGGCACTTCTCTTTGTTTTTATTTTATTTTGTTTTACATGTGCTGAGCACATGCAGGGTAGGGGTGTCACCCCTCTTGGAGATATTCCTAAGGGTCCTGCTAGGGACTACACCAGATTGTACCATCACCTCCTTCCCCCTCTCAAGAGAACCCTGGGGCTCCCAGGAAGGAGAGGGTGTTTCTCTAGGTGTGACCTTGAATCCTACCTAATATACAAAGCAGCTAATCTTTGGCAAGTGAGTACTATTAGTGCCTCATTAGTTGCCACACCTCTCCCTGCTGTCATGACACAGCTTATTGAAAATAACTGTCCTAAGACATTTTCTTTTCTTCTCCAATTCATCCTTTGCAAGCCAGAATAGCCTTCTTAAAACGCCACTCTGAATGACATCCATTCCCAATAGTTATTGATTGGTCAATTGAAAGTCTGTTTTATTTCATTATCTTATGTATCGGCCTAAAAATCATCAAAGGCTCACAGTTCCTTGGAGAATAAAATGCAGATTTTTTTGCCTTGCATGGAGTTGCCTCTGTGGTTTGACACCCACCCATCCCTGTAGCTGTCATCTGTTCTGTGGCTACTAGACAAGAGCTGGCTGTACCCCCACCTGATCCCTGTGCCGTGCCCCCAGAGCTGCTCTGGTTAGAACACCTCATTCCCTTCATCACAACAGATTTGACTTCAATTTCTTTATCTAAGACCAGAACAAGTTACAAGTCCTCCAGAAAGATGTCCTTGACCTTCCTGCTTTACAGCAGTGAAATTGCTTTAATCACAGTAGCTATCCAAGTGCCCTAGGAAAGGTGACGTACATCATCATTAGGAGCTTGGCTTTGGAGTTGGCCTGAGGTCCAAATCCTGACCTGAAATTGACTTCCTAATTGTGGAACACTGGTCAGATTCTTTCCTCCCTAAACCCTATTCTCCTCATCTGCAAACTATTGGGAGGGTCTCATTAGCTGATACATGTAAAGCAATTAGCACAAATTTTAGTTTACACCTAGCACCTATACAATAAAGAGTAGTCACCAATAATACAAGTGCTTCTTTAGTGAACAGACCCATTACTGCCTCAATTTCTAACCACCAAGATAAACCGCCAAATGGCTATTACAAAATGACCAACAGAACAAATTTACAGAGATCACACAAGCAGCAAGTGGCATAGCCTGAATGAAAGCCTTGGTCTGCCTATCTTCGAGGGCTTTTCCTTTATCCACACCAATCACATAGGCCTAAGCCTTGGCCACATTAGGTATGGTTATTATTTGGGTTTTTAATAATAAGCCAAATGGGAACAATATTCATGTTTTAAACATCTCTGCAGCTTTATACCTTCCATAAATCTTTCAGAAAAGCAGCTTGCTTACTCGGTAAATGTTTGTTGACTGCTTGCTCATCTGCACTAGTGAGGATTAAAGTTTTTAACCACATTTAAATTCAGTGACACTGTTTTTTGAGGAAATGGTTTCATCATTTCTATGAACACCATCATAATTATACAAAATAATATAAAAGACAAACATTACATATGAATGAGCCATGTAGATAGAAACTAATGGAGTTCTCAGCAACAACAACAACAACAATGTAGGAAAGTGATACTCACCGATTTGGTTCCTCATACTTGGATTTAAACTCTGCTTGAAGTTGAGCCCCTCAGGCCACCCATTCCATGCATGGAAAGAGGAGGTTATTAGCTAGAAATCATCCTTTCAACATTATACAGAGAGGCAGAAATAACCAATACCCACAGTGTCCAATCACCTTTAATTCTTTCTCTTCAATAAATGCAATAATTATGTTCTCATTTATTCTTTCCCTGGCTAAGACTATATAATACTAAAAAAAAAAAAACCTAGAGAACATAAAAATATTCTGTCCTCCAATATGTTTTTCTGTGTATACAGTTATGAAAAATATTGCTAAATTTTTAACAAGTTGAATAAGTACTTTTAATGCACATGCACTCTACACACACACACCCACACACACACACACACACACAATCTGTGGACTCTACCCATTGGTGCACAAGCAAAAAGCAATAAATGAAGAGAAATGCCTGTACTGCCCACTTGGGAAAACCAACAGTATCAGGCACTTATCTTGTACCAATCTTGCCACATTTACATAGACTTCACAGAGTCAGGATGCTTTTGTGTTGTATAGGTCACTGCTGTGTTCCCAGTACCCAGACCAGTGCAACACACAGTGGGTGTGCGCTCTCTCTCTCTCTCTCTCTCTCTCTCTCTCTCTATATATATATATATATATATATATATATATATATATATATATATATATATGTATGTATGTTAGCTAAGTGAATAGGTGAGTGGAACTCACAGCCATTGTGCCCAGACAGTCTATTTCTTGTAAGTCACCCTGCTTCCTCCACGGGTTCTCCTTTGACATAGAATTTGCTTTGTGAAACGTTTGCTGACTTTTGCTGAATATAATGTTGCCTGATCCTCATTAAATCCTTTCTAAAAGTATATTAGCTCATGACAAATTCTCTTTTCTAAAATTTCCAAGCACTCATTGCCTGGGACATTTCATTACATATAATTTTCCAATTAGTCTTGTCCTGACTTTGGACATCCTGTACTGTTGGTGAACTGCTATGCTACTAAAATTCTAGGTTGCTTATACTAGATTCTATCTTATATAGATCTTTTTTTTTTTTAACAAAGATCTTCAGTTCCTTGAAGGTTACAAAACTCTTTGTTTTTGCATAATACATATTGCTTAGTACTTACTCTTGTACTTAGTGGGAATACAAAACTATATTGATTTGGTATTTATAATGAACATATTACAATACACTTCCTACCATTTAAAACACTGCTGTTAGAATGTAGCTGAAAATGGCCAATGTGTGTACCATGATTTCTGAAGCTTGTTCTCCCTTGAAGTAGTATGAAAGTTTGTGCATTTACTTACTTCAGTGTGTGTGTGTGTGTTTATTTCTTGGGCACATTCTTTGCATCAACTGGTGTTCAGGTCCACTCATCTCAAGCTCATCTCATCAGACTGAGACTCTCTTGGTAGAAAGAATTACAAGTGCCTTCTGGGAGAACCTAGTTTTCCCCTGATCATTTAAACACTAGTTGGAAGTTAACTGACATTGACCCATTGTGGGGGAGGAGATTTGCAATCCCATAGGGTCTCCTTCTGTGGGGTCATTTCAGGACCAATTATGTATTCATGTTTTCTGAGAGGTTTGTTTTTCCTCAGGGTGAATATGGTTGGAAAAACCTCATCGTGAGCAGAGATTCTCTACCTTCACAGCACTTCTGCCTGGATTCAACAAAGGCTCATGCTACTAGAATCTTCTATAAATTACCGCTTGTCAAAATGAAAGAAACAAACATTCTCCAAAATACAAAAGAAAGAACCTAACCTTCAAAGTTCCCAAAATGTCCTTAATGTTTTTATTTATGAAGATGAGATAATTCATGTCCATTTTTATATTTGCTTCCAAAATTTCGATGAGTATATAACATGATTAAAGGTTTGTGATATAGATGGTTTTCTGAAACTAGTTTATTGAATATTGTAATTATATCAGGTCTTATTTATCCAATTAAAACAAATTATTTTGCCTATAAAATTGCTAATGTTAATTATCATGTTCTGGCATTTTGGTTTTTGTCGGCTGAACAGAAGTTGCTCCTGTCTGTGTTCCATTCCATTCCTGTTTTGCATAGTGATTTGAACAACCCCTTAAGTGAAAATCAAAGTAGCAGCCTCCTAATCATAAAGTAAAAATGGAAGGCAAATCAAGAGAGAACCTCAAATCCCTGCTTCCCATGGTGGACCGAATAGAGTTGGCCTCAATGAAACCACAAGTCAGAATTTACGTTCCTGTCCATTGAGCTGAATACGGGCTTTGGTGGACTATTTGGTTCTTGTTACTGATGTTTTTCAATACGAAACATTTGAAAGCATCCAACCAGAAGTTGCACAATGATCACAGCCTTGAATATATTCATCAGAAAAACGCACTCACTGCTACAGGTTTTATTTTTACAGTAACTAGTGTGCTGTGCTGCTCGCCAGCTTCTTCAATACTCTTACCCATGACAATCACAAAAGCAATTCACAACCTGACTTATCAGATAGTTCTGTTTTACAATAATCTGGTTGCTATTTGTAAAATCCAGGATAAAACAGTGCAATTTCTGATGCTGAATATCTGAAAAGCTCGGGAAGCTGCTAGGGAGAGATATGCACTAAAATATGTAATGCGGTGGAATTACAACAAACAGACATTCTGGAGGGTGTACACTCTGGTACATCTCCGAGTACGTGACATTTCACGGAGCTACTTTCGAGATTTCCAAATAAAATCTGTTTTTTGACAGTCCCCTTCCACTTGATTTCTTCCTAGACCCAAATTTACCTCTTTTATTAAAAAATAAAGAAAAGGTAAAGCTTTCTTAAAAATAATGATTGATTGAAAATAATCACCACTGAATAACTGTTTCCAGAACAAAATGAAGGCAAGGATCTCAATTAAATAGTATATTTCATGAACTGGCTCCTAAATCTCTAGCTGCACTATGAAAGCAGTAGCATCTTTCTGATGAGATTTTAACTAACACAAAACTAGTGATTTTTAACAGCAACAAATCCCCTATAAAAAGGGGCTTACAACAAAAAGTAAACAACTTTTCTAGTAATTGTACGGTGCAGATGTCAAAGAATAGTGGCATATACACTCTCTGAAGGAGCCAGACACTGGGTGTCTGCATGCCCATGTATTAGCATGTAAAAGAAATGGGAATAGCATGCCACTGAGAGGCAGTATAGTGTAATAGAAAAAGTTGCATTTCAATCCCAGACTTGCCATCACCTACGTGGTGACATCTATACATGACACTGGCCAAAATCCTGTAACCACTATCCATCTGCTCAACTTCTCCATCTGCTCAATGGGACTGATTTCTCCCAGTTTATGATAATAAAATTAAGAAAAAGCATTAGCATAATTACATAGGCAGAGCCCCTTTATCCTTTCTTTGAGAAGTTAGATCCCTACAAAGCTAAATCCACTCCAAAGAAAGAGGAAGTTGTGTTCTGGAAGCTAAATACTCTTCTGGAGGCTGCTGGGGCATCAATTAATACAGTGATGTAATAAACCACTCAATAATCCAGCATTGGCTGAAAGAATTAATGCTATTCACCTCTGCTGCTGTCAGTGTAATGCCATACACTCAGAGGATGCTCAATAAATATTAGCTGATGATGATATTGACAGGGTACCATGTACAGTCACAGCACTAAGTGAATTACTAAGTTTACAATGGTTCAGAAAACTCATTGAATAATTATGGGCAATAAAAGAAACCTATCCCTGACCTCATTTACTTTATTATGATATCATCTCATGCATAATAAGAACATCACCAATTGCTGGGAGCTTAATAGCTTGTCCTCATGACTTGGGAGAATAAAACAAAGGTCATCCTTCAAAATAAATTCAGAACCTGGGTGCTCCTTAAAACTTTCTCTGTCATCTCTCTGGTACTGTCCATCATCGTTTCTCTTCTGGATTATTACAGAGCCTCCCAGTTCCTGTTCAACATTTCCATTTTCAGCACCTGGTAGTTATGCTGGCTCCCCAATGCAGCCTACCATCCTGTATTCATCCCCTGGTATATATTCCTCTCTCACAGGGACTGTGTGGCCTCGTAAATTGCTTTGGTTAATGGACATAAGCAATCGTGGTACCAGCAAAGTCATGATAAGCTCTTGAGCACTGGAGCTTGCCCTACTTGACTGGGACACTACCACGAAAGTCAAAACCCCACATGGAGGGAGAAGCTCAGCCCCAACAGTTGGATGGAACTGAAGAAATGAGTATAGGCCACACAGCCAAAGGACTGCCCAGTGAACATACCAAATTTGAGAAATAATAAACTGCTCATTTCAGTCCACCAAATTTGTGGTTTGTTATCTAGCAATTGGTAACTGATATAACCTCCCAGTGGTCTCAGTTCTGCAATGAGAGCGAACATTTTGATAAGGTAAACCTTTGCTTAAACCCATCTGCGTTCCTCAGCTCGGAGGACAAAAGTCTTTCCAATATTCTAAAGACTTGACATATTCTGCCCTTCCTTCCATGTAGTGGACCTCCACTCCTCCCTCCTAGAAGTCTCTCCCTCAACCTCCGCCACACAAGCCCCTGCCTAGAACACATTCTTGTGAACATTGCTTACACTCACACCCCATTTGGGTGTTTCCTTTAACATTTATTTTTATTTTTTTACAGTGACCCCTACCCCAACCGCCCAATTAAAAACTGCACCCCTCACTTAAATTCCCTATCTATCTTCTTTCTCCCTTGTATCTAATAGGTCTCAATCACTATGTAGTTTATTTGTTTGAGTCCATGTCTGATTTCATTTATCAGAAGGCAAGCTCCAAGGGGCATGGTTCGCTGTTGGATGTCCACACCTAGAACCATGACTGGAATACAGAACAGAACTAATAAGTGCCAAATTACAAATGAACCCTTCTGGCGTAAGGTTCCCAGAGCTACAGATTGGGTTCGTCTTTTAATGATGTTGCTGAAAGCAAGCCGAGTCTTCAAGGGTACTCAGCTGGTACCACTTACAGAGCTGTGTGCGACATCACCTGAAAGAACACGGCAGTAGCCTTGTGATCAAAGAGAACATCAAGAAGATTCTTTGGGCAGGATTTTCTCAGGGGGTCTTTATAGCAGGTGCTGATATCTACCATCGAAAGCAAACAAAGGGGACTCCACACCAGAAGAGCCACCTTGGAGAGGCTCAGGAGGAAGCCCGGGAAGGAAAGGAGGCTCTCCAAGCCTGCTCCCACCAAAAAAAAAAAAAAAAAAAAGCAAGTGATCCCCAGGAGAAATGTGCCCTTGAAGGGTAAATATGATCTTTTTGGGTTGGCAAAGGTTGTGATGTGTTCGTACCTTTTTCAGAAAAAGCCTGAAAAAAAAAATCTGAGGCTTTGTCTTTTCATGCTGATATCAGGGTTGCGAATGCATGGCAAGCCAACATTGTTACAGTCCCTAGGCACATGCCCAAGGGCACGATTCATTGGCATTTACGCTCCACCGACATGTATATTACAAGGCTTGCCACCATTTCCTTAAAAAGCAGGCACCTGATTTGACTGATCACAAAGTTGGCGAAGCACCAGTCACAGGCTTCTATTTGAATCCTTCACTTTGTAAGCTCTTCACGGGAGAAAAAGTCCATCTTACAAAGGCTCAAACGGGCTAGCAGTGCTACCTCCAGCTTGCAGCGCAGGTGTGCGGCCAATAATTTACCTTAGTTAGTGCAGAACAGACGTGACCCGGGATGACTTAACTTCACCTCACTGACTCAATCTTTGTGCAAATCTCTTCTGAAACTATCCATTTTCCTCCCAGCCCACACCTCATTTTCCCTTTTGCTCTGCAATTATTTATTATCTGGGACCGTAATTGTATTGTTTATAGCAGCCATGCAAACTCTATTGTTAGGAGGGAAAAAATGCCTCTTTAGCCCAACTAGATTCTTCTGTGTTCCCATAAAGGATGTTGGTCTCTTAGAGCTCTTAATATACAGCTCTCTATGTTCAATTTTCCTAAAAATGAAAATTGCCAAGAAGCAAAGTGTGCAGGAGATATATGGTTGGATGCTATTGCGGGCTCCAGTTCCTGCTGATGGATGGCCCCCCCTGAGTGACTGGGAGCCCTTGCTAACACTGCCATGGCTTGTGCTTCCAGAGATGCTGGCAAGCGCCAGCCTTCCCCATAGAAAATCCTCCCCCTCAACATCTCTGTAACTGCTTCAGGTAGTCATTCGTGGCCTTTCCCAAATCACAACACAGCTATTACTCCAGCCCGGTAGATGATGAGGCTAAAAGGTGGCACTAGGCTTTGATCTCATTTTTTTTTAATGCTTCTAATGTATATATTTCAGCATTTGATCCCATTTGACATAAAATATTTACTTCATGATTTGCAGCAGGGGAAATGTCATTTAAAAAAAAAATCCTTCAGCTTAATTACAAAAGATGTAAATGTGGTCTCACTTATGGAAAAAAAAAAGTTACTCTTAACAATGAGGTGTAAATTGGTGTCTGCTTAATCTGTTCACAGGAGGAATCAAGTCCAACACTCGCCTCCTCGCCCTTATTTTTGCAGTAGTACCTGGAAATTAATGTGTCCTTGGGAGTTCTTACAGCATTTCTGATTTCCTAAGAAAAAAAGAGAGGCATTTCATGCTTGATCCTGCTACCAGCTGTAAGGACAACTACTTTGCATCTGTTGAGCTGTGGATGGGGCTGCAGTCTGCCCTCAGTCACGGGCAGCAAAGGCTCACCCTTCTCTGGGCCCTCCTCTTCCCCCACCATGTCTGGCCTCTTGCATATCCTGAAATGGAGTGAAATTAATAGAGGAACCAGTGTGTTATTTATACAATGACCTTGGGCTCCTGTGGGAATTGAAGGCGCTATTCTTTCACTTATGATGTTTTACATTTCAAAGAGTCCAGCTAGCTTTGATATTAAAGAATGAAATGTGCAATGTAATTGTTATTGTTTTATGACCTTTAATAGGTTAATCAGGCTGCATCAGGTTTTCCACTGGGTGGTTCTGTTCCAAAGGAAATGATTTGCCTCATAGTAGATGGATTCTGACAAAGGGCTCAACGTTAGTATTTGAGAGGATGAACATACTGAAGTCCCCAGATCCTCAAGAGAAATGGTCACTTGGCTTACCTCAGTCCCTCTGCGGCTAATAGTAGGTTTGACAGCGTTAGTGTTACTGACATAGGGACCTGATCATACCTTGCTGGGTTTGGGGTGTGTCTAGTATATTCTGAGACATTTGGCAATATCCCAGGTCTCTACCCGCTAGATGCCATTAACACTCTTTCCCACTTCATGACAATCACAGGTCTCCAGACAATGCTGTGTCCCTTGGAGAGAAATATCTACCCCAATTCAAAAATGTGAGGTTAATAAAAAAAAATGAGTGGGGTGGGGTGGGAGGGGCATTCTTTGGGGGACTGTGATATGCTTAGAACCTTCTGGCTTAAATGATAAGTAGCTAACATTTATTGGGAACTCACTGTGAACCAATTAGCACAATGCTAGCTGTTTTGTATGTTTGATCTCATTTGATCCTTATAACAAACCTAGGCAATAATAGTCACAAATTGCATTTTACAATTAAAGAAACTGAGGCTTAGAGGAGTTAACTAATTGGCTCAAGACTTCCCGGCTGGAAAGTGGAAGCTTAAAATGCCTAAATCCAGGAATCAACTCTTCCCTTTTTCTGCTTTATCTATTTCTTGTACTGAAAATCTGAGTATCTACATAAAATCTGGGAGGTGATTAAGTACTACTTTGTCCAGGAAATGTACCTACAATCCAAAATAGGTCTAAAAAAAGTAAGGCAAGGCTTGCCCTCAAGTAATATATGCAAAGTATAAAGCATAATCTGGAAATAAATAATATAAGGAAAACTTTAGTAAGAGCCACTAAAGAGGTCAGACCCAGAATACTTCGGATCATCACTTCTCAGACTTTAATGTGCATGAGAATCATCAGGGTCTTATTAGAATGCACATTCTGAATCTCCAGGTGCCAGTTGCAGCCTGGGATTCTGTCTCTCTACCCAGCTCCTGGGTGATGTGCTGCTGGTCTGATAGCCACGCTGAAAGCAGGTGGCCTTTGACATGCTGGGAGATGTGCCTCATGAATTCGAGAAATGAGGTTCAACCATGAGGATCCACCATGCCAGGAAAGCAAGGGCACAAGTGGAAGGGGTAGGAGGAGAGAGTGGGGAATTGCCTTGGCACGAGAGCTATTCTAGTCTTTAAGCCCCTTGCTGGGAACATGCATGGGGTGCCCACTCATGTCACTGCCCACATATACAATGGAACGTCTGCTATTTTAAAGGACAACTATTAATTCAAAGCACAAAAACACCTACCTACCAAACATAGCTGGCTTCTGAAAACACATTTTTATGACCAATTTTGTACTTTTGCAAGAGAATGCCTCTTTCTCTCCAACATACTATGCTATGGACTACATTAAAAAAAAATTATTCCTCCTCATTCCCACCCTCTACAGACATTGTGACTTGAATGATAGTTGAGTTGAAACTGGCCAAGAGTCAATATAACAAGAAAGAAAAAATAAAGAATAAAAAAGTAGGAGGCCAAAAACAAGATGATTTTTAGTCCAGTGAAAGTCCTAATTAAAATGGCATTGCCATTAATTTAGCTGTGCTCAGAAAGACAGAAACAAGTCCTGTAATAAACATTCACACAAAGAAATGGTTTGGGAACTGATCTCCACTAATGGTTGTGGCCTCTTCACCTGGACCACGGTGACCGCTGTGGATCACAAATTGTTTTGTGACATCTGGGTTTGACCGTAGGTCATAATGAAGGGGGCGCATTTTGAGTCACTTAGCTCTCTGAACACATTTGGCTAATTTTCCATACACATTGCAGGGGACACAACATAGGAAGGCTTTGCTGGTCCTCAGAGAGGGAGCATAGTTAACGCAAAGGCTGCAGGCTAAGGGTGGAACCAACCAATTATCACTAATATTTTGTACTCAGAAATAAAGAGGGAGGTCGAAAATGAGAAGGATTGTGTGCACCTCGGCTCCTGGGTATCACTGCCACTCAATGTGCATTGCTCAGATAGAGTATGATTATGCGCTTAGGTTCGTTCATGAAGACCTGCTCGGCCTAGGCACAGATGAGCAGTCTGTCACTCTTGTCCTGCAGGGTTATCTGGTGTGACGTGTTTCCCATTCATGAGTGATGGTGTCATACCTTTACTGTACTGATACTTACTCAACATTTTTTCTTTGGATAATCTCAGTGTGCACACTTTTAACTTGACTTCATCTTAAGCAACAATATCTGTGAAATAATGTTTGTAAAATACTTCTCAGGGATGATCAATACAATTGCTAAAATATTTAAATATATCTATACGATTCCTTGAGGACAAAGCCTGTCCTGGATTTGAGAGCATCTCCCAGTACCCCAGCCACTCTGGCTAAGCCCCTGGAACTCCCCTACTGTCCAGCAAGTGTAAAGAGGTGAGGTGTGGCACCATATGCACCTTCTAGACCTGCCACTTGACTCTGGACAGCATCTGTTCCAACTTCCTGAAAACATTCCTTAACTGTTCTGCTTGCACAAAGCAATCAAACTCTCTGTTTCAGGGGTTTTCCAAAGGGGTCTTCCATGCATTATCTTAAAAGCAAAAAACAAAATCAAAAAACAAACAAAAAAACCCCGCTTCTGTTCCAAACATGGATTGGCAACCCAACTAACACTAAAGCTGCAGGCCGAGGAGTTATACTTTCTCAAGCTTCAGATTCTTTCCTCTGCAAAACAACAGAATGTAATTCCTACTTGGTGGACTGAATGAGGACAACAGTACTATTGACATCTTGTGGGTGACTGTCCTTGGCACTCTATGGCATTGAACAGCATCCTCACCCTCTATCCACTAGATGCCAGTAGCACCCCCCAAGTCGTGACAACCCAAAATGTCTCCATTCGTTGCCTAACCCTCTGGTGGGCAAAATCACCCCCTGTTGAGTGTGACGGTGTTGAATGAAATAGGCCATGTGATGTGCTCAGAATAGCACCTGGCACGAGTCATGAGCTCCGTAGTCCTCATCACACTTATTAAGCATTAATACATGCTTGACATTCATCTAAGCACTTTAAGCCTGTTGCCTCACTCAACTCTCACATGGCTCTGTGAGTTAAGACCTGATATCATCCCCATTTTACAGATGAGGGAGGGAAGTGCCAGAGAGGATAAGTAATTCTTCCGAAGACCCACAACTAGCCAGCCTTTAAAGAGGGTCATCTTGTGCAGGGTGCAGGCCCTGAGGCTTGTGCTTTCCAGCTTAGTAGAAGAGGCCACATAAGCACTGTGGTGACCATCAAGAGGAGGAGGAAGAGGAGGAGGGCGAGGAGGAGGGGAAGGAAAAGGAGGGCAAGGTCATATTGCACATCTGCTGAGACTGTCATATAAAAAACTGTTTTCCAAATAGAGACTGACACAGAAGACATAAGGTACCTGGATTGTCATCCTAAGCACATTTCATACGCCAGTGCTCTATATGTACAATGCGCTTTTCTCTAAATGACTACAAAAGTATTCAACTTCCCCCAAACTGGTAGAGAGCAACAAAAACAATGGTGGAAAAGTTAATAAGACAAAAAAAAAAAAAAAAAGTAAAGCAGCCACGGTGGCACAAGCCTCTCGTCCCTGCTACTCAGGAGAATGCTTTCGTCTGGGAGTTCAGGGCTGGCTGGGGCAATGTAACAAGATCCTGTCCCCATCTCATAGAATAAGAAGAAGAAGAGGAAGAAGAGGAGGAGGAGGAGAAGGAGGAGGAGGAGGAAGAAGAGGAGGAGGAGGAGGAGGAGGAGGAGGAGGAGGAGGAGGAAGGAGGAAGTAGTATGTGCCCTGCTTGAATGCCTAGCTGGTATTATAAGGAGTTCAGAAAATTCAAGAATGGTGAAAAGATAATTCCGGGCTATTCCATAACTATGGAAAGTCATTTTGGAGAATCAAATATTGTGGTCAATATACTCCCCTAAAGCAGAGATGATCACCAGGGCCGGGAAACTTTGCCCTCCCCAGAGGTAACTGGGCCTTGCATGTTCTCTCAGGGATCCTCTCTCCTAACCTTCCTAGGCCCCCAACATACATCATGGGCATTGCCACATACAGTGGTCTTCTTGGGATTCCAGAAAGCTTATGCCTGCTCCAGAGCTGGTGACCTTACAGGGCTGCTAGAGATCTGACTCTCCTGACTGTCTTTCCTCTTATCATCAGCAAAAGGAAGTATTTTGTGACATTAAATGCCCTCAGAAACAAAGCAAATGTTTATATAACTACATATAAATTGTTCTCCCTAACAAAATTCATACACAAAAAGCCAAGACAATATAACCAGAATAAACAAATGTAAAGACAGAATTTTTATATGGAATATAACATTATATGGAATATATATATATATATACACACACACATACATATATACATACATATATATACATACACACACATACACACACACATATATAAAATGAAGTGTAATATATATGAGATAGAACACATACATGAAACTGACAAACAGGCTAACAATTCAGAAAGATAGCAGTAATTCCTTACTCCGAAGTTTTAGGATCCAGGCTAACAGTGACTTATTAAGTTTGTCATTGTTGAACACAGAAAAATGAGAGCTTTTCTACATTTGACTGAAAATCTTTGCATTTATACCAGTCTGAAATAGAAACTTGCAATTAAATCAATTAAGCAATGAAAATCAAATATTCCATTAAAATCTAATTTTCCTCATATCTGATTGGTTGTAACTCAACTGAGCTGGAAACAGATGACAGAGGCGAAATGACTCCGAGTCTGAGACACAGAGACAGGAGAAAGGAAAATGTTCAACATGTTCACAGAAAATTTAATCAGGGCATTTTATTTTCCTTCTGCTTGTGTAAGTTTAACCATTAGGGGTTCCCCAAACATAGGCTTTCAGAAGACACGCTGCAGACAGCAAAGGGAAGAGCAAGATTCCTTCTTCCTCTGGCAGATGTGCCCTTGAAGTTTCTTTCTCCCCTTGCGGAATTTGAAAAGGCTAGTCCAGGCTCCAACTCAGATGGGGCTGTCTTTGTGCACTCCAGCACGCCTGAAATTTAGTGGCTGCGCCGAAAGTCAGATTGGAATCGGCTCTGTTTGCTGATTCAAGGAGTTACTGAGCCCGAGGTGTCAAAAAGGGATTTCTCCTCCTGAGAAGCAAAATGGACGAGTCGTCCCTTGGGACCAGAGAAAGAGCACACCGCAGGCTGACTTAAATATTCTACCCCATGTTCATACAGGGGATACCAGCTAGCTACGTCCATGCCAGCAATCACCCCTTGGATGCAAGGCTGGATTTCCAGTACGAAGTGGAAAACGACTCCACAGGCGGTGCAACAGTAAAGAGAAGACAATAACTTACAAGAATGATGCCTTCCCAAGGTCTCACCGGCATCGGGATGCTCCGCAGTGCCCAAATTAAACACAATCTAATACTGGATGTGAGTGTTTGAAATATGTAAGTGGGCAAAAAGAAAAGATGAAAATAACTCTTCAAGGACCACAGAGTGTTTCAAGTTTTAAACATAAAGGTGCAGTTGGCCAGTATTTCTCAGATGGCTTTTTAAAATTCAATTGTCGAAACTATTTTTAAGGCCGAACTGTTGAGATCTTCCGGAGAGCTGCTCATGTATTTAGTTGTCCTCGCCAGCCCCAAATTAGGTGAATCTGTGAAAGCAGAGAGAGCCATGGAAGATTTTCCAAGTGCCCCCAGAAGCAAATGTGCGTGCTCACGTGTGTAGGTAGTTTCCTATGCGATCGCACACATGGGTGTGCTGGCGAAGAAGGGGTCGTTGGCTACCTCAACATTATGAAAGATGAGTGATGGGTAATGTTTCAAATCCTAAAAATTAAAAAAAAATCATTTATAAGAATTTGCTTTGCCACTCACACTCCCCCCAAGCATCTGTCTTCTCTGAGCAGTTGGAACAGGTTGGAAGAGGAGGAGGAGTGCAGAAAGATGAAAGTTCCTTTTGAAAGTAAACAACTGCTCTCAGTTCCCCATCTCTGCCACATTTTTACTCATAAGGGTGAGGAACACCCGCTCCGGAGCCAGACTGCCTGGATCCATATTCTGGCTCCTCTATTCACCCGCTTAGTAACCTTGGAAAATGTACTTAACCTCCCCGTGCCTCTACTTCCTTATCTGTAAACTGCAAAAAGAAAAAAAAAAGATGTATATGCATCCTCTCATTGTCATGACAATTAAACACAAAACTCACCACGAACAGTTACCAATCCAAGTGCCTTTTCTCCACAGCTAACTATTCTCAGTGCTGAACATACCTGTCAATGCTATATCCACCCTTGTAACAGTACCGCAACCCACAGCCACCTTTGCTACTGGCTTCATGGAAATGATGAAAACTGTATAGTGAGGTCATTGAATCTAAGCAACTGATCAGAACAACTGTCAGAAAACTAATGAAAATAATCATCACTCCTTTTAAAAACATATATGCTCAAGTTTTTTTCCTAGGAGATTGGCTGTGTTATCATTTTTAATACTTAGCGTATAATACATCCAGCTATTGTATCAAGGGACACCAACCTTCCTGGCTTCTATTTAACCATTTTTAAGATAGATCCAGAGCTGTGTCACTCCTGCTTTAGACTCGAGATAAATAACAATTCATTGTCCAAAGAGTTGGAAAGCTGTGCAACAGAGATGAGAGGGGCCACAGAGATGGCTCTTGTGCTAATTTTGAACAAAAACTTAAAATATTCCAAGGGAAAGTCCCCGTGTCCCATTGAGTGACCCCCAGGAGCTGCTTCCCATGAGAACCAAGCCCTGTTTGAGACCTCCTCGCTGCCTGCCACACTGTTGTCAGACCTGAAGGGGACGGTGCCACACTGACGGAGACCCCCCGCCTTGCCCTCCGCCTCCCCTTCTCAGGGACACACTGGGCTCTGTCCAGCCTGCCCTGCCCACCTGGACTCTTCCAGGACTTTCCATCACAATACTGCTTTAGAAAAGTCTGTGTGAAGAGGGGCACTCTGGTATTTAAACCTCATCCATCACTGTCAGCCCCTCTTTCCCCTCCACCCCAACAGCTTGGTCCATTTACCTAAAAGCTGAATGGCCTAAATGGGTGGATTTTGTGCTGGTCTCATTAGAAAGGGAAATTAGCCAGGCGCTGCTCAGCTGTGCAGAAGGCCTGCCGAGTCTGAAAGCCCCTCCAGCCCCCGCCCCCCCATCTTCCCTCTGTCACACATGACGTCCGTGGTCCCGTTAACATTTCTTAAAGGTTCATTATCCACCACTCCAATTTGTAGTGAACGCTCCTTGGTTCCTGTCTCTGTGACTCATCACCCAGCCCAGAGCCAGCTATGGGTTTAGACTCTGGAGGGGCGATGGCTTCAAGTGTTGTCCTGCTCCTCTGTGTATATTCAGAACCTGCTTCTGGCAAATCAGGGCTTTTCAGTGACGGCCTCCAGCTCCTGGGTTTCTGCAGGCCTCTCCAGCCTCCTCTGCACTCCCCTTCCCCAGCCTCCTGCTCCTGCCACCTCTCCCTACTCTCAACACTTGGGGACCTTAGACTCCCTGCCACCAAGGGCCTATGCCTTGTGCACTGGCCTCAGGAATGGCCCTAACTCTGCTTCACAGACTTACACCTCCTCATCCTTTGGTTTTTATTTCATGAATCACTTCCTCAGAGAAACAGCCTCAGATCCCATCAAGTTTACTCTCCAGAACCTTGTTTCTGTCTTTTCAAACATTTTCCTCCACTTCTAGTTGTATTTTTATTGGTGGCTTCTATGATGAATGCCTTATTTCTTGACTAGATTGTAATACTGTCCCGTGGAGCAAGATCCTGGTCTCATTCATTCATTCCCACCAAACCCCTGCACACCAGCACCTATCATGGTGCCTGGCAACCAGTAGGTGTTACTGTGTCCTTGCCAAATGAATGAATACCAAGCCATCACGAGGGCTGAGCTGTAATCAATGTTTCAGAATGTAATTCTCCTATTTATCTATATTTATCTATCACATTTCGTCTCCCTAGAGACAGCAAGAGAAGAGATTTCAGTCTTATATACAACAAATATTTATGGCACCACTAGTATGAACCAGGATTTACAGACAAACTCATCATCCTGCTGGGCCACAGCTGCAAACTCTGCCAATGCTAAGGGGCATCCCAAGCCTACAATGCTAATTAGGCCTCTGCACAATTCTCACATGTCCCTTTATTTTGTGGGAGGAAAAGAGGGATAACACCTCATCTTTGGTTCTTCATCTCGGCGGCATTCAGCTTTTAAACATGAGCAGAGTTTTAGAAATCAGAGCCTCAGATAAGAGGCTCTAGAGAATCAAGATAAAAGATACAGGCCCAGAAGTTGTGACATGTGCCTGAAGACCCAGCAACTCAGGAGGCTGAGCAAGAGGATGGCCTCAGCCCAGGAGTTCCAGGCCAGCGTAGGCAACAGAGACCCATCTTGAAACAAGCAAGCAAGCAAAAAAGTCATGGGGAAAAAGTGTCATGCTCAAAATTAATAGGAAATGAAAAGATGCACCATGAAAACTGCAACTTCCAGATGGATTCACAAAGACCTCGAGTCCTCCTGTCTCTGCACCTAAATAAATTCATGCTGTTTGGACTTGAGGACTTTACCCAGCTCTGATGGGTAGCAAAGCTCTTCCAGGCTATTTGGTACAAGTGGACCAGGGATTTTGCCACCTGGCCTAGCACGTTCGCTTGTGACAGCTTTGCACTGATGATAGCCTAGAGACACCTTCTAGGGCACTTGAGAATTTCGATTAATAAGTAATCAACTTAAGTGATTTATTGCAGGTATTATGCCTTCTCTCCCCCCCCCCCCCAGAAAACCCCTGATAGAGCTGTTTAGTGAATGAACAATCGGAAATCAGTCTCCACAGAGCTGCTGCCTTCTGGGCCTTGCCTGGCAAAGTTCTGGCACATTCTCCATTTCCTCATTCAGGTAGTGTGGGGAAACTCTGGCTTGGGAACACTCATATTTAGGATAGCCCTCAGAGGCTGCCATGAGCATTCCTAAGAAAGTCATTGTAGGAACCTGCAAATTATATGGAAATGAGTATTGTGTCCCTTAAAAAAGGTACACAATGGAGTAGGTTTGTTCAACCATTCAACCCACCCCAAATTGATGGCAGAAACTTAGTGCAATTGATCTATCCATTTGGTAATTTTCTCTATCTCAAAACTTACATTTATGCATTTATTTATGTATTATACATGCACACACGTACATTTAGAGAGTTTGTTAATTGTTAAGGGAGTCAGACATAGAGCAGAGGATAAAGAGATGGGTGGTGATCGCTGGATAAAATCATTCATTGCTTTTCACTTTACTTACAGGCTGCTCACGGCATTTGTTTTTTACCTGGTTTCATTTCATGGGATGTGAGCCTCCTGAGCAGCAAGCAACCTTCTGTTTTATATTCACCTTTCATTCTTGGGGCCTAGTAAAGGACCTGGTAAATACATTTTGCTGAATTAATAAGCACTTCACTGTATAGAAATACCCCTGTGGTTACCATTCAAGGAGGCACGTAAAGCATTTACAGTGTAACTCATGGACGCACGTGAGATTTTCATATGCAAGTTTGATCGTGTCTAATCTCTGTTCTCCACAGTGACAGTGACAGTGACTTTAAACTCCTCTCCCCCAACAATAAGATGACCCCACAGGACAAGGAGATTCATTGTGTAGAAATTACTCCCACCTGCAGGGAAGCACTGGCTCTGCATGGGGTGGTAGTGTTGTCCCCTGTCAGCCCCTTTCAAGCCACGGATCAGCTTGCTGCTATTTACAAATGTTTGGAAACAAAGAAGGTTGAGCAAATATTATGCATAATGGCCCCCCTCACTGAAATCGTTAGGGCCAAAAATGACCACCATTTAACCAGAATAGAAAGCCATTTCTGACTTGTTGATGGAACAAGAATATTAATACCAATATTTTGATCCTAAAAGGCAAGAGTTGTAAGAGAGCCTGGCAGTGATGTAAATCAAAGCTCAGGGAGTCCAGCACCATAATAAAATCTATGCTGGGCACAATATGCTTCAGGAGAACGGCAAGCCAGCAGCATGTACATTTGCCTGTAGCTCGTAGCTAGGTATATTCACTGCACCATATGCTGGTTTCTTTAAGTAACCCATTACACAGAAATTAAATATCTTGTGACAGATTGTTTTGACAGTGGGAAAAAAAAAGAAAGCGGGAGAGAGTGGGAGAGATTTAATTTTTTAAAAAATGCATTTGACTGAAGGCAAAACGTTAGGTAGATGTTAATTTAACAGATGTCTGGTTTTGCATCATCAGCCTGAAACGGGCAATTTCTGGCAAGCTTTCCCACCACATCGCAACACAAAATCCTCTCAATTCCACATGGATCTGTCTTTCACAACCTTCCAAGTGAGCCGTTTTCATTCAGAGGAAAATGCCTGAAATTACTCGGGAAGATGCTAACACCTGGCAATAGTTTTGAAGGAGTCCACAAGTGCACCGAGGTATAATGGAACGCACCGCGGCTCACAGCAACTTTTTAGTGGAGAGAGAAAGCAGAAGGAAATGTATTCACACTGGAAAACAGCTAACACATCACAAAGTTACTGCACATGAAGACACACACCCCAGCATGCTCACTGGTAGAGTTTCTTTTATTATTCTTTTTGTTGTGAAAAGATCATACAAGTCCATCAAATATAAATTGGAATTATTGAGATATTGTTGAACTTAAACAAAAGCCATCCAAAGAAGGACTCACAGGCAGCTTCTTTTTGGAAAGCCACGCCCCTCTATATTAGGCTTGGGCATAAATCTGTAGTTGAGTGGTACACATATCTGATTTATATATATAGCTGCATAGAAGCTGACTTAGTAGTTTACCAGCTGTCATGATGTTAGGTTTGATATTTGGTAGACACTTAATTAATTTGGATTTTGTATTTGTATTTTCATTTTGGAGCCAATACATTCAATTTGTAGGACACAGATATTTGCATGAGGCTTGTACAGGTGAGGTGCACCAGGTATGGTGCATACAATGACAAGTTGGGAAAAATGTCATTCTACATAAAAGGAGGCTTATAAGATTTCAGGTTGGTGTCACCTTCCATCTCTTCTTTATGCTGCTGTCTGTTCTCTGGTAGTCTGTAATGCCATTCTGCTGTGGTTGGCTGAGATGAAATACCATCAAACCACAGTCCCAAGCACATTTACTATTATGACAGATACTTCCAGAAAGAAGAAAGAGAAGGCAGGAAAGGAGGGAGGAATAAAGGGAAAATTTTACTACAAAGGATTAAAAATCTATTCTTGTAGTTCAAAGGCTGCTCTACAATTCTGCAGGATTATTAATTAGCATGACTTATTTTAGTAGCAAAAAACATTGTACAACAATATAATAAAACATTTCACTCTTAACAAACTGAGAGTTCCATTGCTCCCTCCCACCCATTGCATCCAGATTTCCAACAATCACAAAATACATTAGACAACATACATTTGCTTTCTGTGTGTGTGTGTGTGTGTGTGTGTGTGTGTGTGTGTGTGTGTAACCATTTGCTTCAGCATTTTTATTTTTAGGTATTTAAAGTAAATGGTCTATATCTTGTTTTCTGGCAGAATATGGCAAGAGGCCATCTTTAAGGGCTGAGAGAGATTAATGATATTATGGCAACCTTTGGAGAATAAAATAAAATTGGTCTAGTCTCTGAACAACTCAATACAAGAAGTGTGTGTGTGTGTGTGTGTGTGCGTGCGTGCATGTGCGCACATCCTGTGTGTGCCCCTGTGACATGTAATAAACACCAAGTCACAGAGCACGATCTCCAGCTGATTCCATTTTACTTTACAAACATCACAACCATGGGGAAATGAGAAAAATTAGCCCTGTGAATTCAAAGATGCAAAAATGCATATTAGGAGGAAAAAATCCAAAGGGAACCAGACAGTTGACATCAACACATAGTCCTTCTCATGAGAGCAATACTAAGTCAAGGGCATGATCTGAAATTGAAGAAATTGGTTAGGGAAAATTTTTTTTAAAACCACTCTAGGCCTGCAAAAAGAATAAGAATAAAAAAAATCTGTCAACACAAAAGATTTTTTTCTCACTCTCTGAAATTCTAATCCAGTAATCATGTCTGCCTTCTAAAGCACCTTTCATCTGACTATCTCAAAGTCCTTTATGGTATTAAACACTCACTGAATCCCCAAGGTGGGTAAAATTATTCTAGTCATTTTACAAATGTATCTATTCTCTCAACCCTCTCATCCAAGGCAGCGATAAGTCTGGGAATAAAAAAATCAAGAATCGATGAATGACCAGAGTCCTTATTCCTTTAACCTGTTTTATAATTACTTAGGGGAACATCCCTGATTTGCTATGGGAAAGTGCCATGATGAATTGAATGTAAGTTTTTGATTTGGTGCAAATGATCTTAATATATGCCAACATGGTCCTTCTTCTTTCCTTGTCTCCAACTTTCCCTTTGTCCCTTCAGTTGGAAGGATGGAAAAATAAACTGGAAATGTGATACAAGAGAAAAATAGAAGTAATTAAAAGTGCAAAAAGAAAATGAGCTTAATGGATATATCCACATCTTCAGGTCTTAGAGAATCTTATGAGAGATTAGGGTTAGTTAGCCAGGGACCCTGATCTAGACTTTGGCCTCTCTAGGCCTCCCTGAGCACAACTCTAAAGTGGTTAAATGACCTCAACACTAGAGTCCCTGACAGCTCTCCTATTTAGAGGATGGTTCCATATTTATAACTAAAATAGTCTCTGCATTTTGGCATGAATCTTCATTATGGAGAGGGAAAAAAAAAGGAAGAAAAAAGTAACATAAACATTTCAAAATATTTCTGAAAAATAAAGTGTGTACTGGGGAAGCATTGATAATGCCAGAACAATTCTTTTTCTTTGTATGTCATGGCTCCTAATGCAACCTGAAGGACAAACACCCTTACTGAGATTCCACTGCCAGGAGGATGCTGGTCTATCAAGAAAGTAGACCTCAAGTTCAGTCCGACCAGAAGAGTCCTACACTGCAGATTGCCTCACTGTGACTGTCCCAAGGGTAGGGCAGGCGACTGCCCCTTTGAAGGTGAGATAAGTGGAGTCCCTGTGCACAGATTACCTGGGAGAGGAGGTGCACAGGGTGGCGGAGCTGTCAATTAAGGGGCAGAAACGTGGCCTACGGGTATTATGTTGTAAATTAGCACTCTGAAGTTGAATCAGAGGGTAGTGCAGTCTTTGAGTGCTAAAGAGAAGATGGGACCAGGGAATATCTGATGCTTAGTTGTCATTATTTCTGCCATGAACAGTGCCCCTCCCCTTCTAAGAGAGTTCCTGCCAGCACTTCTCCATAGGACACCTAAATCAGGAGACTATCAAATGTAGGCACCCATTCATGCTCAATCCTACCCGCTCCTTCCTAATTTAGGCTTACATCTCAGAGAGTATTTACCTTCTGTGCAACCTTCTGTCACTTCAATGTTCAGTTCAGCAGTTAGCAAAGACTTAGCATTAGTCATCAGAGGGGAGGTCTGTGCTAACAGCCGCACAGGCTCATCTCTTCAATAACGATTTCCTTTCAGGTCAGAAGGTGAGGCCTCAGTGGTATGAAGTTCACTTTCTACAGTTCTTAGGCACACCATGCTTCTGATGGGAGATAATTCCAGTAGACAATGACTCATTTGAAATAGAAATATTTAAAAAGTCAAGCATGAGCCTCAGATAATTAACAGCAACAAAAAGAATATGTCTCAGGCAAAGGCCTATACAAGGCGATACAAATCCCTTAGTTCCATGTATTTTCAATTGGGTGGTCTACACAGCATGGCAATTGAGTGGATAAAGTCTGAAGGAGAAAAAATGGCATCTTCTCTTGTTTTACCACTTCCTACATTTTTTTTTTTTTTGTGTGTGTGATCTAACTTAGGTCCTTGTACATGTTAGGCAAGCACTCTCCCACTGAGCTATACCCCCAGCTCCAACTTCTAGCCTCTAAATTTGGATAAGTTATTTAATTTCTCTAGGTCTCATGTTCCCCATCTGTTAATGGTGATAATATTTTCTAACTCATGGGAGTGCTCTGAACATTGAATAAACTGTTTCCTGTGTAATCAGCACCCAGTAACTTTCTTCTAATAATGCTATTATTTACAAATTATTATTACCACACTTTGAGATGCATCCTGTATGACAGTACCAAGTTTGTTCCTTACTGATATTATAGCTCTCATTGGGATGTGTGACCTGTCAAGTGTATACAGACGGTCATAATTTACTCATGGAGGGTGCAAAAGGGAGGCTTCCTTGTCCAGCAGCCTGTGCAGCAGATATAATCAAGATTACTATGCTCAAACTAGGAAGATAAAATGCAGTCTTAATGCAGAGTATTTAAATAGGGCCTGGTAGAGGTTCACAAAGTTTGGATGCACCAATAAAAGCAGAAAACCATTAATATTATGTGAAAGTACAAATCAAATTTTGGTGCAAATGGTTTTTGTTAATGTTCTTTTATTCTATTTGATGTATAATGCACCCCTGGAATGTCAGATATTTTTGAAGATGTAAAAATTAACTATGACTGTTTTCTTCATCTGGGAACCATAACAATTAAATATTTTTGAAAACATGTTTATCCAGCAAGACTGTGCTACTCAGTGTTTGACTTTCATTATGCACAGGTGCTTGAGTGATTTTAGAAAAGGGGATCTTTGATCTGTCCTTATGAGACTATTTTTTTAAATAAGTGGCCATTTTAAAAGACCATAAAAATTCCTCCAAATTTCTCAAAGGTAGATAAACAAATGATAAACAAAAATATGCAAATATATAGCATTTAACTATACAAGTTGCAGTTGTTAGTATCTTATGCTATCTCATATAAGTTTTAGGACAACCTAGAAAGTAGGCATTACATGCTTGTTTACTGGGAACATTTGCTAAGATTGGATAAAGTAAATAACCATACCACCAAGTCTCAGTTCCAATCCAGGAGTCTCAGATTCCCAAACCTAGATCTTTTGCAATGCAACAACATTCATAGAAAGCTCATTGACATCAATTAGCAATAATTAGAATATATTTCCAATGATTTGATATGGAACATTGAACAACGACTATATCATTTTTGGGGAATGAATATTTGGATGCTATTCCATTTTTTTAAAAAAACAACTTTATACAACATATTTTCACAAGAAGCCTAGAGATATCTGAATGAATGTCAATTCTACCCCCAACTACATACATATTCTTTCATAGCAGTAGTCTTGTGCTGGGTATTTATTTTCACTGTTAACTTTCATGGCTGTCTCTAGAGTATCAGCTCCAAGAGGTCAGGGATACCTTATATTACTTCCGGCCTCCCAGTACCTGCTTCCCAGCAGCCCACAGTACACGTTTTCTGAGTGAAACATGAATGAGGAATGCATTAATAAGTGAATAAATGCATGAGTACAGCTATATGCAAATAACACATAGGTCTAAGTGTTCTAAAAGGCCAAGTCTTATGACACAGATAAAATAGAACCAAAGTACCCCTGGCAGGTTAAGGGCACATGATGCAGAATTATTCTTTCAACAATTGAAACTATATATATCCCATTGTAGCTATCGATGTTTCCAAGCCGTAACATGGTATTTTTGACATGCCTCTGGTATTATGCTAAATGGCACCATGGATTTCCTTGCCATGTAATAGGATATTCTAAAATGTACAACTTGGGAAGTGGCCATTTTCTGTGGCTTTTCTACCTTAGCATACATGAGTATCACTTCCCTCCTGAGCTCCATGTCTAGAAGATCACTAAACCATCAGACATTCGCAAATTATCAAACTAAACCCTCGTCACACTAGAGCGTCAAGTATATACAACCATGTGGTGAATTCAGGGATAGGCTCTTGGGATCCATCCCTCCTCCCAATGTGGGGTTCCACCTTGATTTTAAATATTCTAAAATATAGTCTGTCATAGGCTTGAAACTTAGGTAGATGCTATAGAGTGAATTATGTATCCCCAAAAGTCCTAACTCCCAATACCTCAGAAAGTGACCTTATGTGGAAATAGTATCATGCAAACAATCAGTTCAATTAAGATAAGCTCATAGTGGATGAGGGTGAGCTCATAATGCAGTATGACTGATATCCTCAAAACACAGGAGAAAGTCACACAGAGACATACACTACACATCATGACAAAGGAAACAGATTGGGGCAGTGCAACTGCAGACTGAAAGGACATCAAGAGCTACCAGCAGAATGCCAGGAGTTAGGGAGCCAAGAGGAGCCTGGGCCCAGTGACATTGAGACCTTGCATTTCCAGCCTTCAGTGCTATAAGAATATAGATTTCTGTTAATTTTAAGTCACCCAGTTGTGTTACCGTGTTTTGCTTGCCTTTGAAACCGACACAATGGTCATTGTATTTGTCATGGAAAAGAAAAAATGTCCTTGAGGAAAATATTGGGAAATCTTGGTAAGAATGGGCAATTCATGGGCTGGGGATATAACTCGGTTGGTAGAGTGCTTGCCTCACATGCACAAAGCCCTGGGTTCAATCCCCAGCACGACAAAAGAGAGAGAGAGAGAGAGAGAGAGAGAGAGAGAGAGAGAGAGAGAGAGAGAAAATGAGAAGTTCATCTAGGATATGATTAGTCAGGGTAGGATTATGGCACCAAGGTTGTTTGCCGACATGGTCCAAACAGTTATTTCCACCCTTGTACCCACAAGTCTATGCAATGTTATATGACTTTGCATTTTTTCTCACAGGAAGGAGTCTATTTTTTTTTCCTCTGAATTTGTGCTGTTCTTATGATCTGCTTTGGTCCACAGAATGTGTCAGAAATGACACTGGGCAGTTTCTGGGCCAAGGCCTGGAGAAGCCTTTCAACCTCTGTTTTTACCACACTTTAATGTGGTACCACCATGCAAAGATAGTCAAGCTCATTTGGAGGATGAGGAGACCACCTAGAGACAAGGGCATCCTCCCAGCCAGTGGTCTTAAACAGAATGGGCATGGGCCTTTGCCTGAAGAGCTGGTCAAATCAGATGACTGGCAGGCTGCTAGAGCTGAGATGATGCTGAGATGGTATAGGAGAATCCACATTTTTAACAAATTCCCAGGTGATGCTCTCATGCTGGTTCAGTGATCACACCTTGAGAAGTCAACCCTGGACCAGCCAACCTCCACTGAAGCCTGAAGATAGCTAGTCCCTTGATGGATGTTTGGTGAGCCCAGCAGAAAAGCTGCTCTACAGACTCACAAGTTTCTGAGTTTGGCATTGTTTGTTCCACAGCAAGAAATAACCACGACTCAAATTATTCTGATCATGTTTCTCCAAAATCATTAGCAGGTTTGTAACTGAATTTCCACTGCCAAAGCCTGTGTGTCAGACTGGGCATGTTGCTCAGTGGCAGCACATTTACCTAGTGTGCAAAGGGCCCAGGGTTCCATCCTTAGTATTTGTGAAAACAAATAATTCCCCTGAAAAAACAAAGAGTGCTTTGTGGCTGACAGAATGGTAGACCAAAATGAGAAAATAGAAGACTTTGAGCATTATGTAAAATTGTGGATGTGTAACCGACGTGATTCTGCAATCTGCATTTGGGGTAAAATTGGGGGTTCGTAACCCACTTCAGTCTAATGTATGAAATATGATATGTCAAGAGCTTTGTAATGTTGTGAACAACCAATAAAAAAAATAATAAAAAAAAGAAGACTTTGAGAGATGTCGGCATGCATGTAGGAACCCGTCAAGACAATGGAGAACATGTAGAAAAACTGCTGATGGTTTTTAGTATTGACAATGACTCAGGGATATTTACCCAAATTTTAGGGTGCTAAAGAGTGACTTGAAAACATTTGGATTCCTGTATTTGATTCCTTTAAGATTCACGTGGATGTAGGCAAGAATGTGAGCCGCCAATCTGCATTTATTTTAACAAGCACCCTCATTTTGGGGAGTTCTTATTCAGATTATGTACAGATTCAAAAACACCAAAGACCCAGTAGTAAACTCTAGGAGGCCAAGATATGTTTATAAATCTCCAGGGTGTTCACATGTGGAGTGTCTCAAACAATATGTGTTAACACCATCCACGTGGTTGGGAACCACTTGTCTTTAATAGGAAGCACCTTGTGATCAGGTTGCTATATTTTGTAGTTAAAATCATTTACCTTCATCCTTCTCTACTGGACTTCTTTAAAATGGTGGGGAAAATCCTGTGCTGAGAACACTCAAGAAATTCTGGCTTACTTCATGTGTTGGCAGGAGACCCCTCCATCTGCACCAGGTTGGTCTCCGCCCCCAGCTTCCCTGAATACAGCTTGCCCACTGCCCAGGTTAGCTGCAAGCTGAGTGGGCACATGAGTACACAGAGCAGCCAGTGACTAACAGAGTCATCCCAGGACACTGCTTTTCCTCCTCTCCCCCAGCTATAATCATCGCTTAAAGCAACTGCTCTTATATTTCACGGTGTGCAATAATATACTTAGTTCCTGTGATGGTTCTTCTGCCCCTCTTGACTGATGTCTCCAGCACGTAGAATCAATATAATTTCAAAATATTTTCCTAATGCACATTTTTTTCAGAGAAAACGTATTAATGTTGTTTGTAGCCATCAGAGAAATTAAACGGAGGACATTATATCTTCAGTTTAAATCTGGCTTTAAATCCCTTTCGTAGTTTGCAGTCTTGCTTTCCAAGAACAGAGAAGGCAATTTGAATTATGACCAAATCTCAATACAGATATATTGATTCTAGAAGCCAAAGCTACTGTTTATTCACATCAATGGAGTTTGGTAGGTGTAGGGGTGTGTGTGTGTGTGTGTGTGTGTGTGTGTGTGTTTGTGTTAGTTAAAAAAAATTCCTGCTGCTCTGAAACAGAGATTTTTCAGCTTGGAGAAAAATTTTTAAAATTTTCAATTTACTACAAATCCCTCTCCCGAAAAATTAATCTCTTTCTAAAAAATGAAAAAAAAATAAAATAAAAAAAATTTATTTATAAAAGACAGGCTCCCTGTGGCATTTAATGAGTAACCCATCATTAACTTGGCAGGATATAGTCAATAAATTTAATATGTGTGTACTTAAATGATAGACCTGACAGCAATGAATTGTAAATAGGAATTTGCTATAAACAGAGTTTTACAAGAAAAAAAAATAAGAACAATGTAATTGGAACTTGCATTAACAATAAATTTTTTTCCTGGCTCCTTACTTCTTTCTGGTTTTATTAGAAGAAGGAATTGATGCTTCAGGGCATTTGGGGACAAAGTACCATAATATTAAAAGTAGAAAATCTCTATCAAGATCGTTTTGCTTCAGCATTTATGCTCTTGTCCATCTTATGCATCAAGTGGGTGAAAACCCCACTGCTCCCAGCTCCATTCACCCTTTCCATTAGAAGCTTTTCCAAAGAGGGTCTGAAGTAGAATTAATGAGGAAATATAACTTTAATTTGCATCTAGGAAAGGATAGGGACTGTAAGTTTTACTGTTCATCTGAGTGAGGTCCCAGGTGAGGTCCTTTCTGTTAGCAATCCTACTTAATTCTTTTTTTTTTAAGAGAGAGAGAGAGAGAGAGAGAGAGAGAGAGAGAGAGAGAGAGAGAGAGAGAGAGAGAGAATTTTTAATATTTATTTTATTTTTTAGTTTTTGGTGGATACAACATCTTTATTTTTTTTTATGTGGTGCTGAGGATCGAACCCAGCACCCCGAGCATGCCAGGCGAGTGCACTACCGCTTGAGCCACATCCCCAGCCCAATCCTACTTAATTCTTAAATGCTTCAGTTTCCATGCATCTCTGAAGACATTCATAATTCCTATATTATAAATGGAGGCTTAGGAGGTAAAGGGGGAATACTGCCCAAATTATGTTATGTGCATGTATGAATGTCCCAATGAATTCCACTATTATGTATAATTATAACTGCACCAATAAAAACCATGAAAAGATTAAAAAAATAATGGAGAATTAGAACTTTTAAATCACCTGACCAAGGTCATCCAGTAACAAATTATGGGGCCTATGTTACTTTGCTCAGCTCCCAAAGCTGCTTCACTATGTCAAGCTATTGGGCTTTAATTTAGAGGTAGGTGAATGTTTTCCTAAAAGTTCATAGAGTAATTATCACAGCCATTGCAGGTCAGTGGTCTCTGTTGCCACTACTTAGCTCTGCTGTGGGGTCATGACAGCAGCCATACATAAGACGTAAACGAATGAGCATGGCGACATGCCAAGAAAACTTAGTTTTTGATGAATGCTGAAATTTGAACTTTATTTAATTATCACATGTCACAAAATATGAGTCTTCCTTCATTTTTCTGCTACCATTTAAAAAATATAAACTGTTCTTAGTCTGTAGCCATACAGCAACACACATTTGGATATACAAAAATCACACGAATTTAGCCTGGAAGACTTTGTTTTGAGTCTAAGTACCTGGAGATCAGAGGATGAATTTTACGATTCCCTGAATAGTGGGAGGGTCTCCCACCAAGCCTAAACCAGAGCAAGACCTCGCCTAACATTCGGTGATTGGATTGAAGCAGTGGCTTTCTGCAGTGCCGTATTATTTTTTTCAACTGTTTGTTTCTCACTGTCTTTCTTCTTGAGCCTAACTTTACTCTGTTGCTGTAATTTAAAATTTTTCAAAGAAAAATAAAAGTTGTATCACTTAAAGTTACTGTACCTTAACAAATGCACCTAAAGTGGCACTGTTTTTGCATGCATGAAAGCTCAAAGCCTCAACAACTCCCATGAGCGATTAATCTTCTAACACTAATTAGATATTTGCTAATTAGCGTCTGATGTGTGAAATGAAAAAACATTTTGAAGCCGAAATGAATAGGGTCTAGAAAGATAGGGCTATATTCCAGTTCCCCCTTTTCCATATTATTATCATATTTCATAAATATTAATAAGATCACATGATACCAGCCGCTCTATAAAATTCTCTCTCTGAATGAAGGCTTTTGTTCGATATAATAGGGATGTGTCAATATTTTGCATATGGAAGAAAGCACTCAATGAAGGAAAACATCTTTTCCTCAATGTTAAAGAGATGTCATATTTCATAAATCACTTTTATGCTTGATCAATCAGTCCTTTTTAACTTAGGCCTCTTCTGTCCATGAAAGAAGGTAGAAAACCTTTCTCCAAATCATCACTTTTCTTTCTCTTACACCTCAATATTACCTTGGTTTAAAAGAAAACTTAACAGAATGGAAAATACTTTAGACCCGTGCTTCTGTGCAGTAGAAGAGCAGAAATCATTATAGAATGGTCAATTTCAATAAGAAATTAGTCTAGGTAAAGAGAGACCTCTGCATTATATTAATTGCATGCATGAGGACAAGCCTAAAAAACTCCATATGCCATCTTAATAAAAAAAAAATTTATAGAGAATATGATAGAGATTTCAGGGCTTCCTACTCACACACAGGCTGTAATAATCGAGTCATAAATATTAAGTCATGCTGTATTCTTAAAACGTAACATTTTGATTTGGAATTATTTCTCAAATGAAAGCCCACATTAAACATACTTGGTTCTGAATGAAAAGACCTGTAATAATAAACTATTTCAGTTGGTGTGAGATTAAAAAAAAAAACTGCTCACCTGTGAATGCTGGTCATATCACAAATTATATCTAATTACAGCATTGATACAGTAATTTGAAATGATAGCTAAGCACAAGTTGACAAAGGTGACATTGAAACATAATGACGACAAGATTACCATCTTCTTAAGCTGACATTTTTTGATTATAATAATGCTGATCGGGATTATTAAAACCATCACGAAGGGAACACTTCGAGAACCAGAACAAAACACACCAAGCAGAGAGTGCCGGACAATCTTTTTTTTTTCTCCTTCTCTTTCAACATGCTTTCTCTTCCCTGTATAACAGTAGACACGTGCCCTGGTACCAGGGACCCGTGGAAACTGCCGTTGATAGACAGCCTGCTCTATCTACATACAGAAGTTTCTGTTTTTCAGAGCTGGGATGAGAGGATAAGGTCATCGACGCCAATTTATCCATTTACACTGGGGACTGTGTTCCAATTGGCTTTGAGGTTGATAGTCAGCTCCCAAGTGCAAAACTCCCATACGTTATCTGTACCAATAGTTACCAGGACCTTCAGCTTAAAACCCATGAGATCCCAACACTCTCAACTGTTGCATACACCAAGCAAATGGGAATAGTCTGGCAGATATTACCCTTTCACTTATCGTTAAATGAGAATAAAACCAGACAGCTTTTAATTACCAACAACAGAGAAATGAGTTAAGGGGAATCATACCCAATCAAGACATCACCAGTCAATCCAGCAGGCTGACTGGCTGAACTTGGGAAATGAGCAATGTTCTGAGCTTGGCTCAGCTGAGCCTATTTAAATGGTATGGAGTTCAATGTATCTGATGAGACTTGTAATTCCAGTTGAATTCTGAACCTCATTTCAAAAATAGAGGATAAATGTGTCTCAATTATTTGAAATCACCTTCTCAACCAGACATGTGTTTTCAAATTTGGTTTTCATTTATCTGTGGGATTCAGGGTCTTAACGTATCATCATAGATTCATAGCTATTCACCTGGAAGCAATTTACAAAAAGATCTCTGCCACCAACGAGGCTAGGTCCAATTGTCCCATTTTTGCCACTGAGGCAAGACACAGAGTGACAGGTTTAGACTGTAAATACTGCCTCCTAATGGGAAGTTCCCCATTAGTCCAGAGTGTCCCACATTCTGAAACACTGAAAAGTTTTCTTCCTCTCTTAAACTATCAGCTGTTGTTTGATAGCTCAGCCAAACACTATGGCTTTGTAATCATTTTTCTGCACGAAGTGTATTGAAGAGACATGCTTCGATGTGAATTGTCTGATGTCCACATGGTTCCCATTCCTTAGTAAAGTCCCTATTTCAGGTGAAACCTTTATGCTCTACATTCCCAGCTAATGACACCCACCTGGGTTGTAATGGCACCTTTCCCCCAGGAGCATCTATGGATTTAATCTTTGCAGCACGTATGGGAAGATGGAAGGGGACAAAGGTCGTGGGCGCTCATAAAGTCACACTCGCCCACAGTCAGCATGAGACCTGGAAAGCCATGGCCTTTTCTGAACACCTTGTTTTGTTTTGTTTCGAGACAGAAAATTGTTATCATCCTGAGATAACAATGTCTTCCTGATGGACCAGGCTCCTGTCTCACCACTTTTACTCCACCAAAGCTCGGAAACTTTTAATGGTTCCTTTCATATGGAATGCTGACTATTGATACAATAATTGGAGATGACAGCAAGGCACATGTTGAAAAAGGTGACATTGAAACAAACCATAATGTGATTATCATCACTAGGTAACTAGCACTGTAATAAATACATGTTGAACAACATGTCATTCATTCATCATGATATTACTCTCTGCATTTTGCAAGTAAAATTCAGCTCAAAACCCCTCACATCTTCTTGATCCATTATCTCTAAAGTATTTATTGAGCACATACAGCAGGCTATACATTGTTGGGATTGAATATCTAATCTTGAGCTAGACAACTAGGGGGCTAAGCTCTCACAAACACTCAGCCTGAAGTTTAAGAGCATGCTCAAGCTATGAGTTCTCTCTCTCTCTCTCTCTCTCTCTGTTGCTTGGCTCCATGCTAAAGTCATAGGTACCCTAAATCTCCCAATTTATATCCACTATCTTCTTGGATTTCTTTATCACTAAGATAAATCGGCACGTTATCATTGATGAACCAAATCCAGTCAGTTTTATGTTGTCCACAAACTAAGAATTGTTTTTCCATTTTTAAAAGGTTGTTTAAAAAAAGGTGACAGAGCCAAGCATGGTGGTACAAGTCTGTAATCCTAGTAACTCAGGAGGCTGAGGCAGGAGGCTCTCCAGTTTGAGGATAGCCTCATCAATTTAGTGAGGTCATAAGCAACTTAGGGAGACTCTTTCTCAAAATGAAAAATAAGAGGGAAAGGGCTGCGGCTTAGTGGTTAAGCACCTCTGGGTTCCACTCCTGGTGCCAAACTAACAAACAAAAATGACAAAGACATTAAGGCCCAAGAGAACTTAAATATTTTATTTTCTACTTGATATATATATATATATATATATATATATATATTATTGTCAATTGGTTTTTATAAAGGAAAGTCAATCCATCTTCAAGACTTATTGGATGACTTCTAAAATGCCAAATACAAATAGTTTGCCCTGCTGACTTTAGAAATTTGTGGTAATGGTCATTAGTACTTATAGAGAGGTGTCAGTTGCTGAACTAAGGTTTATGCATTTTGGTCTACCAGTCCTATAAAGCCCACCAAGCCTGAGGGGACATTGTTATCACCCAACTTTACAGGTGAAGGAACTCATGCTCAAGATGATTAGGTGAGGTTCAGACTCTTCATTGTCTAATCCCACCACTAGACTGTCCACAAACCTGTGCTAATGAGGCAAAGATGCCCACTTTTACGCACCTGTGAAGACCACTTGGAGAGTAGACCACAACTTAGATTCAGCACCACCACCACCGCCCCTGGACTTGAGCTAGACTTGTCCCTTTGGATAAGTGCCTTGCAAAATCATACCAAATGAACTTAGGAACCACTCTGATTTCTTCCCTCTAACTGGTGAGCTTGAATTCTGACAATTTGTCTTATTCTATTTATGCTGCTCTAAAAAGCACCTGAGACTTGGGAATTTATACAGAACAGAAATTTCTCTTGGTTCTGGAGATTAGGAAGTTCAGCATCAAGCCTGAGCAACTGTTGAGGATGCTCTTCTTTGCTTCCTTAGGTGGGGTCGAGTTGCTACTGGGTTCCTCACATGGTGGAATGCAGAAGGGGAAAGGGCCTCAGGTAGTTCCTGACAGGTTTTTGGGTTTTTTTGTAGCTATAGATGGATAGCATGTCTTTATGTTATTTTACATGTTTTTTTTTTTTTTTTGTAGCTGTAGATGACAGGATGTCTTTATGTTATGCTGAGGATCAAACCCAGTGCCTTTCACGTGCTAGGCAAGTGCTCTGCCACTGAGCTACAGCCCCTGCCAGCTTTTTTTATAAAGCACTAATCCGTTCATGAGGTTGAGCCTCCTGACTTTATAGTTTCCCCAAAGTTCTGTCTCCTGTTAATCGGGAATAAGCTTCAATATGCATTTTGGAGGAGATACCTTGAAATCACAGCACTGCTTAACCTCCGTCTTTATGGGGCCTCTTCATGTTTTGTAATTTCCCCTTGGCACTCTTTTCTTACCTACAACTTGAGCACTTTTTGCAAGCAAGGTTTGGGTGACCAGTAAGCCTCTTCTCTGTGGCCAACTCTGCTAGACTTATTGCTTCTCAGCACATGATTCCTTCAGCCCCTTACCTTTGTGCCATACATTAAGGGGCAGAAGAGTTAAACTGTGCTAACTTTACCAATCTATCCAAGCCACAGAGTGGCTGGAGTGTCCAATGAGTAGATCTCTCCCAGCCCAAATGGTCAGTATCTCAAGTTGTGGACCACCTGAACTCTCTGGAACCTTCTGAAGAAGCAAATGGAGAGGTACAACCGGAAAGGCAGACTGGACAGGTATCTGAGCTTGGAGTGTTACAAGTTGTACACCTTTGCTTGATGGCAAAATAGATAACTGTTTTCATCTGTGAGAAGTGATGCTTCCATTTACGAGTACTGCATTAGCAATCGGCTGCTAATTGCCAAAGATAGATGAAAGAAGGGACCACACTAAGGAAAAAAATTAACCTTAAGACATGGAAAATGCTAGGTGCAAAGGAATCTTGTTCAAGTCACAGAGTGTCCTCCAAAAGATGTAGATGACACCTGGCTGACAGGGCAGTGTGCAAACAGAGAAGATGGGAGGGAGTAGCCATCTCCTTTGGCTTTTACCTGTTATTCCTAGACCATCTCCACCATCCTCCTCCTTTGAGCTCTCTTCTCCTCTATCTTGCATGCCAAATTAATCATCCAAAAAATTATTTCATCATGTCACTCCACTGCTCAAATACCCTTCAAATAGTCCTCATTCAAAGTTAATAAAGTCCAATTGCTTTCCTGAAGCATTCAACATACGGCTGCCAGATAAAATACAGGATACCTAGTCAAATTTGAATTTCAGATAAACAATCAATAATTTTGTTTGGGATATATTTATGCTAAAAATACTTGCTGTTTATCTGAAATTCAAATGTAACTGTATCCTGTATTTTTATTTGCTAAATCTGCAAATTCAAAGGCATCTCTAATAGGGCTCCCTACTCCCTTTGGAGCTGTATCTTCTTGCATCCCATTAAAGAGGTTTTCATGTTCTTTGAAATGCACATGGAGCATTTGTGCTTGTCTCCAAGGTTGGCTTACACCCGAAATGCTTTTTTATTTTTCTTTCTCTTCCCAACTAAGCACTAGCCCACAGACCACTATAAATATTTGTAGCCCCTAAGAATATATTCCTAAAAGATATCTATCTGATCCTCAGTTAACTGTTGGTAAATAATCAGGACCGTTTTTATCTGTGTCTTGACACCAACAGAAGGGTGGCATCTCCAATGAGCTAACTGTATCCTTACCTGCCCACTTGGTTATGCTCCATGTGTCCTTGTGGACACTCCCATTGACCTTTCTCTGCACAGCCTGTGCCTCAAACCTATTTCTCCTGCTAGCCTCTAAGAGTCTCAAAGCTTGGGTAAGAGCAGAAGCCTGGGAAGGGACAGAAGTGGGGGGTGAACCCTAGTTAAGAACAAGGTTGTTTGGTCCAATACCATCCCATCAATATTTTTTATTCCATCTGCATGTGTATCACACGTTAGACATCAGATCTTTCTTTCCTTTTCTTGTCCTCTAGCTTCTGCAAAGCTACTGATCTACTGTATGAGAACCATTACCACCTGGCCAAGATCTCTGCATGCAGTGTCTCTCCCAAGCCCCTGCCATATTTGTCACATGTACACCTGGCAAAGAAATCTTCCTAAAATCATGCTGGACACTGTACCTCCAAGTGCAAGAACCACCATTCTGACCCAGTGCATCGTCTGGGTTGGGTTTTCGACTTGTTCGTCGTCTGATCCCAACCCACCATTTTGCTTTAACTATTACTAAACTCAAGCCATATCTTTAAATATTCCCACTTTTCTGTTTCCCCTATCTTTCCCTTGGAATCTTCTACCTTCTCATCTTTAACAATTAAGAACCTTCAAGATTCAGTTCATACCCTACTACTTTACAGAAGCTTCCCTTCATTCTTCTTCTCATCAGAAATCATGGAACTTAAGGTTCATTTGGGGGAAGACTTCAGAGTCTATCTCATATCACATTCTAGCCTGGACATTTGTTTGTTGGGTTCATGGCTTATCTTCCTACTGGATCCATACTTTGTGAAAGCTAGGGACAGGCTTCCAGTTCTTACTTTCATCACATCATGCAGGCTAGATCACCTATCAGCCCTCAGGTAAGTCTACTGCATCCTACTATGAGTACGCATATTTCAATTTCGCTGATTGTATTTAACCTTTTCGTATGTCTTGCCAAACTAAAAAACTTCAAATGTCTTAGACCAAAAACAACAACAACAACAACAAATAGAACAATCTTTCTGTCTCTGGCCTTCAGATCCTGGTCAAGTTACTTAACTATTTAAATAGCTGTCTAGTTCTCTTTCTATGAATAGGGAAAATATAAGCTCTTGACTCATGGTGTGATTTAGTGAGAGCTCTTAGGGCAGCTTCATAGCTGTGTTTGAAGAAAATTCAAAGTAAAGACATGTTCAATAAGTGAATGACATTAAGAGACACTCTTTTCCCCCAAACACCTAGGAGACATGATCTGATTCAAAGCCTAAGCGAGGCTTAGAGTCCCAGGTGTTGGATAATAAGGTGAAGTCAAAGTAGAGAGGGAGTTGTGTCTGGATCCTAAGCCCATCACAGGAGATCTCACTGGCCATGATTTAGTGTAAGAAAGCAAAACTAATCGAATGACTTTGAACCTTAGTTTATTTACTAATAATGGAAACTATCCAGATGCAGAAAGATAAATTCTCTATGATCTCACTTTTACATGGATTCTAAAACGTAGCAGAAGCAAAGAACAGAAAGTTCATTGCCAAGGGCCCGTGAAGGGGTGTAGGATGGAAATGGGGAGATTTGGTGAAAGTGAACAAGTTTCAATTTGATGAATAACTCCTAGAAATCTATTGTACCGCATGGTGAGTATAGTTAACAAGGAAGTACCATATACTTGAAGAGTATTAAAAGAGAAGATCTCTAGTGTTACACACACACAAACACACACACACACAGAGTACACGAGGTGGTATTTATGATGATTAGCTCCAATTCATCATTTCACAATATTTTATACACATACACACACACATATATATACACATACACATATATATAAATCAAAACATCACATTGTTCACTGTGAATATATATAAATTTTATTTATCAATTTCACTTTAATGCAACTGGAAAAATATAATTTAAAGTAATAAATCAAATGGATACTATATTCATTAGAGAAAAGAAATGGTGGATTGTGACTTATAGAACAATATAAAGGAAGCCTACAGTCTTGCCTTGAACTTTGGAATCACTAGTGGATACACACTGCTGTGTGTGTGTTTTTGGCGCTGGGGACCCAGCCTAGGGACTCACACAGCAAGCAAGCAATGTACCACTGAGCTGCATCCCAGCCCCCACACTGGCCTTGCCAATGGAATGGATGTATTCTCATACATAACTCAACAGCCATCCAGAGCTGTAGGAGGGAGAAGGGGAAACACAGAAACCACTCAGAAACACAGGAAGCCACTGTTTCAGCCACTTCAGATGTTTAACAAGATTTGTAAACAGAATATTAGATGTCCTGTGATACCCTGGTGTCATTTGTTGAAGGCAGTAAGTGAAACCTCTTTAGGTTCCCAGGCTACTTGCAGTCATGGACTTCTGTATGGCTGTTTCCTTTGCTCCAGCCCAGTCGAGCCTTGCACCCTCTCCAGCCTCCTCCGCCCAGATGGAGGAGTTAATGCATTTAGATTGCTCCCAGGCTTCTTGCGGGACTACTTCAAATGACATTACTTCCATTTGCGATGTGCATCACCAGCAGCGCTCACGTTTGAGGGCAACAGTAAACAGACATCTAAGTCCGCTGGCTGGATGAGGAGCCGCCACGCTTCCCCACGGAAAGGAAGGCAGCGACAGGGCTATAAATTTGTCAATTTCTTAACCAGTGACGCTGCGGTGCGGTGCGCTTGCCTCCACCTGCACAGGGTTGGAGCCTGGCCCTGGACTGCAAGGAACCCCTTTCACAGATCAGGAGCCCATTGTAACAACATGGGAGCGATGTGGAGAGATGGAACACTTGAATCAGGCCTTCTACTGATAACTACCATTTTTATGAGAAAATCCACTTTGGGCTTAAAAGAAGGACTTAGAAATCATCCATCGCAAAGGTCTTTTCATCCTCATGGAAGAAAACTATCAACCTTGGGGACTGCCACACACTCAGAACTGACAAAGGGTACCTGATGTCTGCACAAATACTCTCACAAGTGCAGATATTCACATGCAATCTCTTGGGCAACACTTCCCAGTTTTATTGCTTATTCTTTTATTTTCTTAAAATTTTATTTTTTTTAAAGAAACAGTGCTTATCAGTTATCTATGTGAACTGATTTTTTTAAAAGAAAGTTCTGATCCATCTCTGACATAATTATAATACATGAAAATCCTGTTAATGTTGTATTGCTTTAAAAAGTTTCCAAACATTCTCAAGTTTCTCTGTGCATCTCATTGTGGATTGGCAACACTTTGTTCTGCAGATCAAATTTGAGAAGCCCTGCTTTGGGATCAATTCCATGTTGCTTAATATAAAGGGCTTTGCTCAGTCAGGAGTAGTGGCACACACCAGTAATCCTGCTACTCAGGAGGCTGAGGCAGGAGGATTGCAAGTTTGAGGAAGCCTGCACATGTTAGTGAGAGCCTGTCTCAAAATAAATGAATAAATAAATGAGGCTGGAGATGTAGCTCAGTTATGGAGCACTTGCCTAACACACTTGAGCCCTGGGTAAATGCCTAAAACTGCAAACAACAAAACAAATCAAAGGACTTTGTTCACAAAAAGTCAAGGAATGTAAAATTCTCTATGTTAGATAATGTCAAATTTTATAATATTGCATATAAATTAATTTAATTGGAAGAGTAACTGCCTTTTTTTCTCTATTCCACTCTTCATGTTCAAGTACATTTATTTGATGTCTCCAGAGTACCCACAAATGCTGTCCCCGTAAATACGGAAACCTTTGTCACTTGTGTTTCTTATCAGCTCAAAAGGTATTTTAGATTTTTAAAAGAGTTAAGAAAATATATTATAGAATATTGGAATATTTAACATAAGTGTGTTTCTGCTCATGGCTTCGCAAGCTAGTCCAGTTAGTCACACAGTGAATTGTGCCAGGGATATACATTCAAGCTCACTTTTTTCAAGACTGGGGGCTCTCCCGTCCCATATCACTCTTTGCCTCACCATGCCTCTGTGTTAACTCCATGTCTTCAGACACGCTTGCTGTAAGATAGGTCCTGAGCATTTCACAGGAGACATGAACATGCTTCTAACTGCATCAAGCCATGCTCTAGCAGAGCTGACATTAAACCCAGAGGTATGGTTATGGAAACAGTACTTAAAATCACAAGACTGTACAACGTTTAAGAGCTTTGAGTAACTCCTCAAACCTTCAATGTATGAAAGCCAGAACAGTCTGTGTGCAGTAAGATTGGGAACCTGGCTTATCACACTGGGCGGATGGGGGAGGGGGTGCAGGCTGTGACTGAGCAGAACCTACTTGCTGATCCATTTCCTTTTTTTCAACCTAAGATTCTTACAAAATTGAAAAAGGAAACCCATTTCATTTATTCTCAATTGCCAAGACCTAATGTGTGATATGTAATCCAATATGAAGAAGAGAGAGCTCAGGAGGAAAGGAGACAGGACAAGCCTGAGTTTTCGTATGATCATCTACCTTTATTAGATACAGACTTACAGTAGACTATTTGGGAAATCTTTCTTCTCTTTTGTTTACTCTTTCTACTTCTACTCCTCCCATAATACTAACTCAAACTGAAATGAAAGAAACACCCTATAGGGATATGTAATATAGAATTTTAAAAAGCTTTCAGAGAGTTCTTAGTGAAAAGGATCATCAACAGAGGGTGTTCTTACCAAACATACCGTAAGGAGAAAGATGAGGGTGTTCATTCCAATGAGTTCAACAGAAATTTTAATACATAGATAACATCAGTCATTGTTGAGCAGGTATAGATTCTGAGCATATAAACATCAGAAGTTTTAGGCTTAGTACTGTACAGTCTATAGTAGATTCAAAGAAAAAAAAAACCTGGAAATATTGAAGTGTTTCTTCCATCTATATAGCTAGATAGACATGCAGGGCCAGCTTACTTAGTAATGTGCCAGATACTGTGTAAGAATTTTACAAATATGCCTTCATAAAATCCTCCCAGAAAGCTTATACAATAAATTTATTATACTACAAGTTTAAAGAAGAAATTGCTCTGATTCAGATCAAGAAATTTGTCCAGTCACAATGATGACCAGGGACAGGGCTGGAGTTCTAAAAGTAGCACCTGGGCTTTAACCTTGATATGGCAATGTCTCCCTAGTCCTCTCTTAACCCTGGCCCCGAGGGACAGGATATTTAGACCTATACCACAAACCCCTCACCTTGGAAACCTTGTGGCCCATTTTGACTTCCAAATGAGCTGGAAAAGGAAATGACCTTTCTTATCTGAGATGAATGCATGCCCCATTATTGCATATGACTGTCATCCTGCATCATTCAGGATTGCTTCCTAACTCTCAGCCCTCCAAATTGTCAGGCTTTCACTGGACACTTTAATTACTGAAATTTATCTTTTTTTTTAAAAAAAGGCAATATGAAATTTGTCAGAAGGATGGCTTTATACAGCTATCTAAGCACAATGCTGAGTACCTTTTAAGGGTTTATTAAAAAGCATTTAGTGGGCTTGAACTCAAACTTTTTATTTTAATTCCCCCTTTGTCCCCTTACAGAATGGATGGAATGTCTCTGGATGCTTTAGAAAAGCTACTAAGGTGTTCTTGCCACTGCCAGCCATCTCGACAGGGTGGAAAATGAATCCACAGCATCCCTTGGCACATTGAAGCTTATTTCTACCTGTTTGTCTTTCTCTCCATAGAGCAAGGACTCCCTGGGCCTGTGGCATTTGGTTACGCCTTCATTGAATGAACATTTATTGGTGCCTACTCTGTGCTATGGTTGAAGTGAAAGGATTCATGGTCTCCACCCCCATAGGATTCTGAATCTACAATTTGTAACATGCCCATAATTTATTTAATGAAGAAATAACTTTAAAAGAAGTATGTACAAAATGTTACCAGATTATAGGCAAATAAGTAATTATTTCTAATTTGGGATCAAGGAATGTGTAGGAGAAAAGGGGTCTCATTTCTTTTTTCCTGATTTTGAAAGATTGACATCAGTTTACCGAGTGGGACAGGGGAAGGACAACAGGAAAAAGGGCGACACAGGGATGGAGACAGAATCCGATGATGCAAAGTAGAGATGTCAGACACTGGATTTCAAAGGATGCCATGCAATTACATGAATGTCATGGTTTCCATCTTCAATGTCACTAGAATCCACATCTTAAGGGCTTGGCCACCTGTCTGTAATGCCATTGGGGGGTGATGGAAACATTAGGAGAAGAGGCCCAGGGGAAGGACACTAGGTCATTGTAGGAATGCCATGAGCAGCTTTGCTTTACCACATGCACCCTACAATGAAGCTATGTCTCTCCATAGGCACAAAGTGATAGGGCCAACCAACAATGGACCTAAGGTTGGAAACCCTGAGCCAAAATGCACTTTTCATCTGTTTATGTTGTTTATCTGAGGCATTTTGAAAAGCTGGCTAATAATAAAAAGGGGAAAAATATTATAGCTTGGAATTCCCACTACCTATTTGAAATTCTATACATATAATGAGAATCAGAATTATTGTTTACTCTGGAAGTTGGGAGTTGTTCTTTGTCATATCTTAAGGGATTTTTTTTGTGTGTGTCTTTAGGAATGCAAAATTTCCAATCTCATTTTTATAAATAAACATATGCAGGGGGATGTGGATGAGAAGGGAGAGTGATGAGGAGAGATCAAAGATACACAATCTCTCATTCCTACTTGAAAAACCTGTAAACTGAAATTTTATTCTAGACTTAAGATAGTTAAAAATATAGGCTAAGGGAAAAGGCATTATGCATGGTAAAGAGCACAAATCAGCCATTTAGCCAACGAATAGAAAGAAGAAAATAACTTCCTAGAGACAGAGATACAGAGATTTTTTTTTAAAGTATATTGGTATTTATAAAACAACCTTTTAGAAAGAGCTATAAAAACAATAAATGTTGATGATAAAGTAAATCTCAAAGTGCAAAACAAGCCAAAAAGAAGAAAAACAAACTGTGCTTCCACAGCAATCAACAGTTGTCACTGTCATTTGCAGGTTATGTAAGTAGTAATACAGGCTTGTTATGAAACATTTAAAAAAACAGAGCCACATACTCTCCCTACCCCACTGTTAGCAATCTGTTGCAGAATATTCCATTCTTTTCTGATTGTCTTTGTATCTGTGTGCTGACTTTCTTAAATAGATATGATGGCTTTTACATTGGCAGCTGATGGTACGCATTCACACCTTGACTGCTTCTTCAGAGGTGACACTATTGTCCCAGTTCCAAAGTCACCTGCTTACCTACTTCGTCATTTTGAATATCTGGATTCCTGCAAAATATTCAAAATATTTTGTGGTTCACAAAAGCAACAGACACTGCTGTGCGAATGCTGGGAACTTCTCAGGTTTTCTTCTTATATTTAAAGATATGAATACATTTCTTCTTTCCTTGGGCAAGACTTTCTTTCTTTGCTAAGTGGGTTGGCCATTGACAAGCGGGCCAGTGTCTGAATACGCTTTAAGGCACGTTCACTCATAAACTGTATTCCCTGATAGTTAGGAGATAATAAAGGTAACTTGAAGTACATAATAATGATAATAATAATAGTAATAAAATTATGCAAATTATATTCTTCTAAGAGTGTCAGCCATGTCACATGATAAGTGAAAATAATCTCTAGGAATGGAAGTAGGCTTCACTATCTGATTCTACGTTTGTTTTCCCCTGATACATCTCAAAGAAGACTATAATCTGCTAGAAATGTCAAATCTAAGGTGATTTCTATAGTAGAGTTGCTGAACTGAGAATACAAAAGGATGGATCTCCGTTTAAACCAAACAAAAGATTACCTGGTATGAAATCACCACGAGTGCACACAGAAATAAAAGTAAAGGTTAGAATTGGTCCTCTGGGTCCCATGTCAATAGGACATGAGTGATACACAGAGCGTCTTATATGTAGAGGAACTAACCACATGAAAATTTCCATATTACTGGCATCTCACTGTCCCGAATCTTTTGTCAAGGAATGACTAGCGCACTCTTGCATCCTTTTTGATAGCAAATCTCAGTAGCGCTGAACCATATGTTCCCTGTTGGTTCTCAGAATAGTGTGCTTTAGTTGGTAGTTTGAGGCTCAAGGCCTATAAATAACTCCAGTAGGAAACACCGTTATATAAAGAGAACCTGACCTAAAAAAAAAAAAAAAAAAAGCTGACATTTGGATATTGGTCAAAATATTACTCCTTGACATTAAAATATGTCTTCACAGTGTCACAATATTGTGACACATGATAGTGTCACATCACACAAGCTCCAAGCACAGCACTCGTCTAAGGAATCCACTTACACAGATTTGTGCATTCAAGGAAACCCTTTCTCATATTCTCAAGGGTGGTGAGCAGCTTGAAGAGAGGGCAGTGTTTAATTTACGCACTTGATTTGGAAACTGGCCAACACAGTTTGGGAAGATCAACACAGAAACTGCTCATCAAGCTGATTAACAAACACAAACAAGGGATGATTCTTGTTAACAGCCCCAGGTTGGGAAACACCAAAATATTGTGTTTCCAGAAGACAGTTGAAAGACTAGCTGTGCTTACCACTTCCAATGTCTTGTTCTTGCTTATGCTACTAGCTTCTTCCAGGTGGGGTGAGGGCTTTATTCATAATAGAGAGGGATGGCATTTTTTTATCCCATTATTTGTGAAGAACATTACAATTCTTCCATAGTAGGAGAGTGGATCTCAACCTCAGCTGCAGATCTGATGCCAAACACTCCTAAAGATTTTGTTCCAAACACACAAAAACATTTTTTTTTTTTTTTTTTACAAAACACCAAAGGTCTGGATTCCCACCAATAGCAATTTTGATTTAAGTGGTGATAGGGACAGTGTGGTATAAGTAGGTATTGACATATCTTAAATCTTTCCAGAAAATTACAACATGCAACCAGTCTCATGGACCATCTGCTACCCCAATGGTGATGTTCATACAGGCAGCACTATCCTCACCTGGAGGCCTGTAAAACTGTAGAGTTAGGCCCCATGGAAACCTAAATGAATCAGAATCTCCATTTTAGTTAAATTCTCAGGCAAATCATACATATGTTATATTTTGAGAAATCCTTTCATAAAGAAAAAAGATACTTACCAATGTTTGGTAATAATAACAATGATGCTAATAAAAATAATGGCTATAGCTAATAGTTACTAGGTGCTTACTATGTGACAGGCAGTCTTCCAAATATCTCCTCTGCATTCTTCTCTTTAATTCTCAAAACACATAGGGAAGTAGGTATTTTGATTATCCTATCTTCCTGATGAGAAAATGAAATTGTACAAGTCTCACATCTATTGATGGTAAGTAGATTGAGCACCTGTGAGAACTTTCACTCTTTGTGTTAAAGAAATACACAATTTACCAGCCACCAGTGAATGAGACGGAAGGACCCGGCATTGAAACACACTGGCCTCATGCAAAGAGGCTGATGCCAGAGGTCTGTAAGCACTGTGAATGGCCTTGCTTCCTCACCTAAAAGGATTTACGGTCAAGACAACCAAGATGAATATCTAGTAATTGGGAGGTATTAGGGAAATAAGGGCACGATTATCTGTACGTTACTCAAGCATGAGACCACATTTAAGACTTTGAATTGACATCTGGACTTCATGGAATGAAAACCCAGCTGATCTCCATGAAGAGCACAAAGTCACAGGTAACACCCACCTGCAAGGACATTTTGGACAAACGCTTTCTTTTCTTCTTAAGAGAAATGACAGTGCCATTTGGGGAGTTATTTTCTCAAAGCAGCAAGGTCTCCCCTGGTTGATTTAAACTAAATATTATTCTATTAAGTACTAAAGAAATATTTGTTGAGTTAATGGATATGGATACCAAGCACTCTCTCGAAGGTAATTTTACTCTGCTTTTCTAAGACTACACACTGGCAGCGGCCCATAGATGAGTTGTATTTCTCATAGGTAGATTTTTTTTTTTTACCCAATGAGCCAACACCTAATATCAGGATATAACACACAGACACAAAGACATTAAGTTCAGATTTCAAAGACATTAAGCCCAGATTTCTATCTTTTCCTTTAAAAATCAGAAAACCTGGCAGCCTGGTGCTGAGCCTACATTCCTGCATGTAGCAATCAGTCAGCACCATGTGGGTGCTGCCCATGGGAAGAGGGCATCGGCTCTCCAGGCACCTGCCTCCCACCTGGAGTGAGCTAATCGGTAGCCCAGAAACCTGGGTCTGTATCCTAATCCCTGCAATCTGCAACTGTTGCCTCACAACCCGAGTGAAGAGTAGCTTATGGCAAATGATGTAGTTAGGTAAGATCTGGAGAGAAAGACCTATCCTGGACCCCTGGGATGGGCTCTCAATTCCATCACAAGTGTCTTTATGTGAGCCAGGCAGAGGGGTACTGAGACAGAAACAACAGACGAGAAGGTAAAGGAAAGCTGGAGCAAAGGGGCATGTGGCTACAACCCAAGGAATGCCACAGCCCTTGCAAACTAGAAGAGGTGAGGATGAGATCCTCCCCTGAGGCCCCAAGGGAGTGAGTTCCTCTGGACACCTTGATTTTGGACTTCTGTTCTGCAGAACTGTGAGGAAATGAAAATGTGTTGCTTTAGGCCACCTAGTTTGTGGCCTTAGGGCACTAATAACTCACAGACAAGGCTGGGGGATTTGCAAAGCTCTCCCTCAGTGTTTAACAGTCCAGATGTTAATTGTTGGGTAAAGTAACCAAAACGGAACAGAGGAGTAACAACTTCCATCTCCCAGGGCATGGTTCTCTCCAAATCCAGGTATCATCCATTAGAAGGAGAATGGATCTAACTGTGTTTCACTTTTAAAAAAAATCTCTGCTAGGACACTGCTATTTCAATATAAAAAGCATGGATTTTTGGATAGGTTTATATTTGTTATATTCCAACTTTATCAAATGCCCTAAAGACTATGTCTCCCATTAGGAATGAAATAATGCCAGGTGCGGTGGCGCATGCCTGTAATTCCAGGGGCTCTGGAGGCTGAGGCAGGAGGATTATGAGTTCAAAGCCAGCCTCAGCAAAATCATGACACTAAGAAACTCAGTGAGACCCTGTCTCTAAATAAAGTACAAAATAGGGCTAGGGGTGTGACTCAATCCCTGTGAGGTCAAATGCCCATGAGTTCAATCCCTGATACCTAAATAAATAAATAAAAGCAAACGATCCTTAAAAACGAAATATCCCATTGCCCTTGTATTATACACAGGAAAACTAGACTCAGAGAAAGCAAGTAACGAACCCAGGGTCATCCAGATAATTAGAGCAAAGGCAGACCCTCTCACTTGGTTTGCTTACACACTTCATATGCCCCCTGACCCTTCCAGAATCAATGGACTTATAGCTTTAGTTATTGAAATAAGGTGAACTTTGAGATCCATTTAATAGAATGTCATTTTTGTTCACAAGTAGGGTAGGTATGTCTACCAAATTGATCAAAGGGAATGCTTTAAGTTCAAGTCCAAATATGACGTTTTCTAAGTGAACTAATTTATCCATAACATTGAAGTCACTTCATATTTAACTACAAAATGATCGTGTCATGATATCAGTAGTGTTTAATGCACTAAAGAGTAGAAATACTAAGAAAAATTGGACAGGAACAACTCAACTGGTAACTTTCTAAAGGGGAGGTAATTGCAAGAGAATATATCTCAACCATTCATCAGAAATATTTGAAAGGCCTTAAGAATACCTTAAAAATATAACTGGGTTACATAAATTGAGAATTAATACAGCAACCTCAGCACTCGAAGGAGACCATAAATTAGTATTGTGCACCAATGTTCTTTTAAGGAGGGAGGGAGAGGAGGAAGAAGGGAGGGAGAGGAAGAGGGCAAGAAAAGGAGAGAAAGGGAGAGGGAGAAAGAGAGAATATTTAACTAAATTTCATTTCCAAAGCTGATTTTTTTTTTTCTGGTGACCACAGACTCTATTGGAGTGAGGAAGATCTGACTGGGATAGTATTGCATTTGCTAACTTTTCTCCTTTCTAAGTCTCAGATGTCAAGTCACATTTGGATTCTATTCTGCATGAATTTTATACTTCTACACAACAGCAATATTTTACATATTACAGGTACCAGCATTCTCTAAAAAAATCTCATGGGGTCTGTATTGCTGAAACTAATATATGTAGTAATAAGGACTTTTGCAACCAGTCAGAGGGTATATTAAAACGCCATGTCAATATTTAGCTGTGGCACAAACACACTGCATGCACTGATAAGCTTGGTTCACATATGTCCACTAGTGACCTGTACAGCAGGGATGTTTGTGTAGGATTCCTGGGTACATTCAGCAGTCTCCACTGCATCTAGTTCTTGTCATGTCACTACAGTTCATTCAATATCAATGGATATGTCCTGATTCAAAATTTGAGTCTCATTTAAATCTTTCTCATGTGCAGAGAGGCTAGAATAAAATTGATCCTATGTAAGAAGAAACAATTCAAATATTGTAGCAATCATGTACTTGCCTTGGTTCAAGTAATGGATCTGTGGTTCAATCCATTTCATCAGAGATACTAAAAGTTATTTTTTGACTGCCTTTGTCTCTGGCTATGAATAGCTTTGATGTTGTTAATTTATTTCTGTCTATCATGGCAGAAGTCTGTCTACCATACCCCCTGCAAGAACAAACACAACCTTTGTCTTTACAGAGAGTCAGCTGCATGTGGCCATATTATTGACTGCAGGATCCATCCATCTCACCAACTCTTGGAGAATTACCTAGGAATAGGCCTCGAATGTACATAGTCTGCAGTAAATATGACCTAGCAAAAAGAATTAAGTAATTAAGAATTGGACACAGTGGTGAAGTTCAGAGACAAGTCAGATAAACTCAAATCTGTTAAGGAACAGAGTCATAAGACAACAAGAGTAGTAAGCAATACCATTGTGTTGAGAAATGCAGAACAGAGTGTAGACCATGTCCAGAGCCAAGCCACACACAGCACAAATGGATAAAAACATTGGTTCTATTCTGCAGAGGGCTCTGGAACCTCCTTGTGTCTGGAATAATCTACCTCTGGAAGAGTCTACCCGTATCCATGAGTGCCCTCACTTCATGTTCCCTAAACAGAATGGACCAACTTTCCTTGGGTTACTATGCTCATACAAATCCTCGCCCTCCCACCCCTTATGGAAGGAACATGAATGAGAATATCTGGGGCAAGCAAGAGAGAGATTATCTACACACCTCACTATTCATCTGAAGATGTTAAGCCATTTGCCAGGTTTGTTGATATGCTATCTGAGATATCTCGGCTTCCTGCAGAGTTCCTGCTGTTCCATAACTGCTTTTGTGGATGTTATATGAGCTTCTACAGTGAAGGCATCTTTATTCGTATTGCTCAGTGGGACCTAGTCTGGCACAGATGCATACTGGCTATGGAGAACACCAAAATGCGTGAAAGCTCACATGTGCACTTCCCCAACTGCTCCTTGCTGGGTATTTTAAGGCATTGGTTGATTAAATATCTGGTATCATTAACTCTAATTTTAACTTCAATTAAATGTTTAGGCTCCATTTAGTTGATGCTCTCAAAATGTTGAATCAAGGTTCTAATTTCCAACATTTTGTAACATGATTCTTCAGTTTTAGAATGTTTTCTATGTTGTTTTATACATCTTAGAGTACTAATTTATTACGTCTTAAATGATTCATCTCATAAGCATATTAAAGTTAAAACTAACATTAGCTGGAAATTTAATCTGATATCATATTTCCTGAGTGTCTCTATAAATCCAAACAGACTGTGTGTATACCTTGTGTATTTTAAAAATAATCACCTTTTGATGATGAAACTACAGCAGAAAAAAATGATGATTTTGATTTGGGCATGTAGTTGAATGGTTTACATTTTTCAGCATTTCCATTGCCTTCTCTTGGGGAACTGTACCTCCATGCTATTACCCAGAGGTGGATGAGATGAAACAGTGATCTGTGGACACTGAATTTTTCTTTTTCTTTGAAAATAACAACTTCAGTTGTTGGTTCCAAGATCTAATAAATTTGTGTTGCACATCTAGATGCCGTGTCAAGAAAAGTGCATTGTTTGGGCCTAATCAATGGTGTTCTTGGTTGAATGTTTGTGGCCTTTGCTGGTTGAATGTCACTGTCTAGTGCCTCTGACACTGCTTCTGAGTAAAGGAATCAGTAGTAGATCTAGAAGCAACAAGGACCTTACTTGATATGCCAGTCCATAGGTATTTATGGATCTGTTACGTAAAGGTGGGATAAACCACGTGGGTATGTTACATGAAGGCAAGGCATTGATTACTTCTGTCCTGAAAGAGGTTCTGATCTGAATGGGAAGGTAATATTTGTACATGAGAAGTCATGAGACAACCACATGGGATTGAGTAAAATGAATCCTTTGGCGGATTTATAGACAGGTTGTTGGCTGTGTTAGCTCAGGGAGGGAATGTGAATTAAAGTCCTGCATCAAAAGAGGAAATGATGGTAACTAGGGAGAGTTTGATCCTCTCCACATGCTACAGAAACATTGCTGCATAAAACTTACAAGAAATGCCCCCACAGCAGGCCCTACGCCTTCTCTTCTCCAAGGCTGAATCTAATTCTGGGCAGCCCGAGTTCCGCCCGCCCAAAGGCCTCTCAAGGCAAGAGGCGCTTCCTGCTTTCCTTCCTGTGCTCCCTGCCACATGCCAGCTGACACTTGCACCAAGTTCAAACAGTTAAGCCCTTCTGGAAACAAGTTATCCTGTGTCACTGGAAGTATTTAAAATAGACACATTTATACTGAGGAACATTTACCAACCACATTTCTAAATGCCCAAATTTGAAAGAAAAAAAAAATGCAGTGCCCATCACCAATACATAAATAACATGTTGTCTTTAAAGTCAGAAAGATCAGCCTTAGAACTGAGCCGGCCCTTTCACTGTCATTAGTGACCCCACACTGATTCCTCAGTTTCAGTTTTTAGGTTGCTAATAAGATTATTAGGGGATTAAGTGACAGACTATGTGGCAAGTGCCTGGCATACACATGAAGCATCATGGAGGGAATCTGAGCACCCTCATGATTGTCAGACGTCACCCACCCTGATCTTTCAGTTAAAGCACCAGTTTAAACCTATGCACATGATCTGGACATTTCAGACGGAAATACAGAAAGTTTCAGCATTTGACTGTTCTTACTTCTAAAAAAATGATCATCTTATATGATTCAACCTGGTATTAGTACACTGATCTATTTTCAATCAATGACCTGTTTCTGTAAAGTAATAATCAAATCAAAGAGTTAGTGATCTCTGGGGATAGAGTTATGGCTCAGTGGTAGAGCACTTGCTCAGCATGAGTGAGGCACTGGGTTCAATTCTCAGCACTGCATATAAATAAATGAATAAAATAAAGGTCCATGAACATCTAAAAAAATAAAAAAAAATAGTTAGTGATCTCTGGAACCCTAAGAAAGAAATGTTAGGCAAGTTTTGATTTGGGGAGTAGGTACAAATTCAAGTTTTGTCCACTGGCTTCCCTGGCACCTACGATGGTCATTTGACCGAAAACAGACATCATTAGAGAGGGTCTGAATTTGAACAAAGGGCAGAAATAGAGAAGTCACGAACTTAGAAATCAAATTCTTTTGCAGAGGGTAGGTCTGAGTCTCTCTAGACCCCTTCTGCTCTCCACACTACATGCGCACAATCATCCTTCGAGAGTGTCGCAGAAATCAGTTCATTGCTAGGCAGGATGGAAGAAGCCATTCCCCAAGCACAGAGCTGGTAAAGGAGCCAAATCAGGCAAGAAACTATAGGTTTGTTTACTGTATATGCTTTTAAACATTCCAAGATAAAAACTCTCATTTGTCAATGGCCCAGTGGGGAGTAAATGAAAATGCTTATTCAGACCCCTCAGTCGAGAGAGCTCCCTTAATCCACTCACTGATGAGATAACTCGGTAGGATTACAATAATCAACTTGCTGTATGTCCTCTATTACCGCTCAAAACTATAGCAGTTCATAAGCACAAGGAGACATCTCTTCATTTACATAATATAGTGACAGACTTTCACCCTTCTGAGACCATCCATTATCTCCTTATCCCTCCCTTGAAGTATTTCAAATAGACACAATTATATTGAGGACCATTTAACAAATGTGTTTCTAAATGCCCAAACTTTAAACGAAAAAAAAAAAAAAAACACACATATGTGCAGCTCCCAATACTAACTTTAGTCACCAAATTATAAACATATTTAGACATTAACAGTGACATTAAGCTTCTCAGCTTCCTTTCAGAGCAAGAATTACAATGAAGTGTCTGAGACGAGTATGTAAATAGGGAAAGTAATAATGCATAGACTCTTCTTAAAATACTTTGGGTATCACTATTAGTTTATTTTATTTTTTTTAATATTTATTATTTTCTAGTTCTCGGCGGACACAACATCTTTGTTGGTATGTGGTGCTGAGGATCGAACCCGGGCCGCACGCATGCCAGGCGAGTGCGCTACCGCTTGAGCCACATCCCCAGCCCCTCACTATTAGTTTATACAATGACATTTTAAAGTTATTTCCCTGTACGTCCTTTCCTAATTAGCCAACGTCATGGCCACTGACAAAGAGAGAAGGCACTTTCTGATCCACATTTTTTTAAAAGTTGGTTAAAATTCACGTTATGAAATTGCAAAAGTTTAGATAATTCATTCAAACTTGGCTTTTTTCCATGCACTTTTCTAAAGAAAATTTAAAGTGTCAAAAATACATATCTTGTGCTCATTATTAAATGCTAAATACCACAGTGTTTTGAGCTGCCTCGTGGCCATTGTAAAGAAAACAGGTGTTCTGATAGATTATAAAGTGTGAGTCAGATGATGTGTGGGACAGAATTTTAATGAAGCTGCAAGCACAGGACTCCAACTGGCCTCTTGAATATGATGGTAAAACCCTGAAAGTAGTCTTAGAGACAAAATAGCAGGAATGCAACTTAGGAAGCATTCATTAATAATCAACAAGTAAATGGGATGTGGAAAATCATTATATGGAGGAGCCTTTGCATTTCCATGCAATTTAATACAGCATTAGCCTAAGAAGAAGGTGGGTATAATTTGAAAGGATGTCCAAGTCTTTGTATATATGCAAATATAGGAAGAAGGCATCTTAATCGCCACATTAAATTCCAAGTCAAGGCCACAAGCGAGAGCCACAATTTTAGGTGCAGTGATTCCATGAGAGATGGGAAAAAGACTCCTGAGACTGGAGGCAAAGATAAATCATCAGTTTCTTTAATTAGATTTCTATTTAGAGCTCTTCTGTAAAACCTAACTTTTCTATCTTTTGTTTTTCTTTAAAAATGCCTTGAGAAGATGATGAAAGTGAAAATTCACTTAGAGTTTAAGGTATGTGATGAAATTTCAAAAGAAAGTTGGGGGCTCTAAATCCAGAAGCTCCTAAAGTCAGGAGGTAAGAATTATCCATTCCATTTCCTGATATTTACCATGTACAACTCTGAATTTGATATTTAGTCTCTTTTACAGAAATCTAGATTCCATCCAATTGTCTTAAATTGTCCCCTCTATATTTTCTTCTACTTTTAGGGTAGGTAATGCACAATCACATCAATAGTATAGACCCCCCCAGATTAGCATTTCGCTGTTTGGGGCACTCATTCAATCATTACCAATGGAAATTGCTGAACAAAATATCTGTTGTCAGCCTAATATTTTTGCTGCTTCATAGCAAAGTTCACTAAAGTGTTCATCAAATAGCAAGAACTTTCACATGGTTAAAAGTTCCTTTGGCAGAGTAAATGAAATTCACAACAAAACTGGAAATGAGCTAATTTTCATTTGCCCTGAACACTTGTAGAATAAACCAAATATTTTCCTGTACTTTACTTACCTGTGTTTACTGGTAAGCTTCAGGCTTTCTGAGGACAAGTCTCTTAAGCCTTCTACCTGGGTTTGCCCAGGACATCACAGAGCCTGGCTGCAGAGCCATTGGAAAATAGTCCCTCAAGATTTGTTTGCATGAATAAAAAAATCTGAGGGTCTACACATGATACATAGTTTGAAGAAATGATGAGACTGCATGAAAAGGTAATCTATAAAATGTTTTCTAAATTATAGGTCTAGATTTAAAATTCATAACATTTATGAGTGAAATGTTTAGTATGGCAAACTCTTTGTGATAAAAATAACACCACTTTCTCATTTCTTGCACTACAGAGATACTTTGGATATACTCTGCTTGCAGCCTTCATCTTGTGATTAGTAGAAACACTGGGACTTTACCAGTTCTGCTTAAATGCATGTAGTCTGATGGCATGGCTGTGTTTAATTTTCAGGCTTAAACCCACTTTGCCAATGACATTATTTAATTTGCCAGATTAAAAGGGAACTATGTATTATGTGGACAGGAGCCAAAATAGCTGTATAACTCTCTCAGTTTTTACCTTCAAGAACTAAACTTGCTCAGAGAGTGTTTCATACCGTCACAAACATGTCATTAACATTTCTTCCAAGGCACACACTGTCCCATTTGGCTTGCTATCTAGATATATTCTATGTGTCAGTCTCGGGTCATGTGCATCCTCTAAGAGCATTTCTAGGACTTTCTCTTGATCCTCTGGAATGATTACCACTTGTTTTCTTTTAATATCTTGTCGAATCTTATTTAATGACTATTGCCACTATTTATTTTTGTGGGAATATATATATTTCTGTCCAAGTTTCAACCCCCAAAGACACCACTGTATGTTACTCTGGGATGAACATGGTTTCTGGTCAGAGCACTTAATTAGCATCATGTCCACTTCCTGAAATTCATATGGAAGAAAAGAACATGGGAAGCACTGACTCATTTGCAGTCTCCTTTGCCTAACAATTACTCCAGAAAGAGAAGAGGGAAATGTCATCCCTAGCTAGTCACAACCCGGTCTCCTCTACATGATGGTTGGCTCTTTCAGGGTAGAGGAGGGAGGATTTGTATCTCTGGTAGTTTGAATAATACCTATTGCATGTGGATCGATGCGCATGGGTAGCTTTTGATATGTATCAAAGGAGACAATGAGATTCAGTATGTTCAAATGTCGCTAGGTCACAGGACCACTGAGTTGAGAGCAGGGCAAACTCTAAACTTCACAGTTTCTAGTAAAATACTAAATAACTGGTAACGTGGGCATTTAGAGAAACAGCGGAGAGGACAGAAGGCCAAAAAGGAGGCACTTCATAGATGCCCTATCATTCCTCCTTCCCAGAGAACTATGGCATTGATTGACCATGGGGAGATCCAGGAGCACAGGGGCTTAGTCAGCAGGACCACGACTGCACGCCAACTTTACAGCGCAGCTAACAATAGGCCGTCAGTGGAGGATAAACTGTCTTTCCTCCTATAGAAGTGGCTCCTGGATGTCTAGGGTGAGGTATTTTGAGAAACAAGAGAGCTTCTGCTGAATGGTTATGGAGGAATCACAGAACATCACCGCCTACCCCAGGCTAAGAATAAGTGCCCTTCATTAGAGCAGATAAAAAATGTGCGTCCGGCTCATCGCATCAAGCACACCTGCTAGATAAGCCTCCACTGGAGCAGGTTCTGCACATGGCACGTGTGCAGAAGGCCAAGCACAACATGCCAAAACAGGCACTTAGAAACCTAAGTAATGAGGCTGCTCAGAGGAGCTGCACATTTAAATGTTTTCGACCAAACAGACTTATAAGGCATTGATAGGTCTACTTGAAAGCTGAGCACTTTAACTTGTGGACAGCCAGTTTCACTGTCGCTGCCCCTGTCTTGGCCTGTGCTTGCTGTTTACCTTTCTTTCACTGAATTTGACTCCATTATTAAAATGACATTCTGTTTTATTGCCTCTGAGCGCCTCCAAGTAAAACATATTTTAGGATCCAAATAAGTACAGGTATACGTTAAAAAGACTTTTTCAAAAATGCTCCCAGAGTCCAGGGGTCATGTAAGTGACAGGTTACTAAGGGAGATAAAACAGACCTCACAGTAAACCATTATTCCTGCTTTCTACCCAATTAAATTAGAGCCAACAAATGGCGAAGCCTCAATGGAATGAGAGTTACAGATTTTATCTTGTGCTTATGAAAAATGAGACTTTAGGGAAACCTTTGTGTTTCAACTCTTTCACAATAAAATCATATCTTCCAACCAGTTACAAATAGTCCCATTTTCTTGGAAAATCCAATCCCCTATCACTTCTTTATTCCTGTACTAATCAATTACAATTTAAGGACACTGACAACTGAAAGAGCCCTGCGATGGTCCTTATCATCTTTGCTTCAAAGGAAGACCTGATACTGCAACTTAGCCATTTAAAAATTACAAAAATGGGGAAAAAGACAGGAAAACTACTCCATAAAAATAGACAACACAAAGGCTTAGAGACAGGAAGGATTAAATTGCCTGTGCTGGAGTTCCATAGGTAATTCTGACATTTATGTCACTTGAGGGCAATGGCTAAGCCATATTTTAAAAATAATTTTGTAACAAATCTCAGCTCTCTTTGAAACCTTAGAGGTGTAGTTAGGAGGCTAAATACACTACCAAGGAAACATCAGCAAAAGAGAAACAAACATACAAAGGACACTATTTTTTTCTGCTTATATAGAGAAACTGATAGCACCTGGGCTGTAAGTTCATTACAGTTGTGAGTCCTCTACAATCCTGGAACTGTATAGGGTTTATCATATTTATAATGCAAAATAAAAATTGTGTACATTACACACTGCCATGCCCCTTAACATCCTGTTTTAGGAGATTAATTCCAAATAAACTATTTTAAAACAGTACTGATGAAAGGCATCATTTACAGAAGCAAGAAGCAGAGTCCATGTAAAAGTAGAATCTACATTGTCAAATTTTGGTATTAATCAATGTATGTTATTCAGTTTATAGCCGAGATGTTTTTTATTGGACATTTCAAACCATCTAAACATACAACCTATAGGCCATTCTCAAATTCTGTTCAAGAATCTGCATGCCACATCCCTTCTAATTTTTGGATAACCCATTCATCTTTGAATTTACTTACAGCCAAATTCAACAGATATTCAACAACTGTCAAATCTAGAGCTTCCCTGTCCAGTTGGAGGTTGCTCATATCCTCAAACTGTACTGAAAACAATCATGTGACTCACATGCTCAGTATTTTAGCTTTAAAAAAAAAAATCTGTACAGGTGACCAAAAGTGACAATGACTTTCCAAGATCACCTCTCAGAATTGCTTAAACTGAGACTTTCCACCTCCAATCCCACTTGGCATGAAGGAAATTGGAAATAAAGGCATTCCCTGGTATTCAGTAACCCTGAATGTGAAATCTCACTTTAGTTGAACCAATTAAATGTGTGGTTGGATATACAGCAAGGGTACCAAAGCTGCTTTTCTGTGCCTATGACAGACATCATTAATTGGTCACTAGTCACTTTACATTAGTCTAGGCTTGTGTTAGAGGGCTCAAAGACTGCCTCTGACACATGGCAGGCAGTCATCACCCACAGAGGGAAGCCAACAATCACAATTCTTGCCCACCTGCCTTATTCACAGGGGAGGAGTTGAGATTCAACAAGAAGTGCACTTGTCTCTACAAACAACCGAGTTACAGACAGTCCCGCCATATTTACATCAAATCCTCTTATGACAAAAATGCTTATTCTTCATCTACTGTGAGAAAGGGCAGCAAAGCAGTGTTAAGATTGATAAGTGGTGGTAGTGGTTAGGAGAAGGCAGGTGATTTCCTGGGGACCAGAAACAGACAAGTACCAGCGTGTAAGTATTCCTTGCACCACTGTCTCAGGATTCCCAGTATCCCAATTCTTCAAGGACCAAGTCACATTTTACTTTTGCACTCAGATTTTTTCTTACCCTACTGACCTCTCCAAAATCAAAGACAATCTCTTTCCCAGTCTTTTATCTTTCTCCTTGGAGAACAATCAACATTGTCTTAGTCCGTGTTTTATCTTCTTTCTACTAGACTGTGGATTAGTTCAGAATATTCTTATCTTTGAATTCATGCTAATCCCTTATCAAAGTGCCTTATCCACTGAAGGTATGAAATGAATGTCCTATGAGTGGCATACAACTAAATGTAGAAGGTGGAGTCAGCCATGTCGGGGGGCATAGGTTGAAACATCATCTCAACTCCTCACCCAAGCATTTCTAGCCTTTTACTATCACAGAGTGCCACTTATCAGGAATCCGCCTCATCATAAAATGGGAAACGACAAAACTATGATTAAATATTTGTATTTGGGGACATTGTAGGAATGAGAATTATACTTGCTATATGTAACAATATGTTGGAAGTACAGCCATTGCCTTCTAAGCAACGTGGACGTAATCATAGGTGGACTCCTTCAGCCCAAAGCAAACCAAACTCCACTGAAGTAGCAATGTCTTTTCTTTTCTTGCCATTTCAAAAACAAAAAATGACATTTTTCAATACCAACACTTAGGGAAAATGATTATCGAGGAATATTTATGATATGAAGCAAAACACTGATGGTCTCCATCTCTTTACCTTTAGTCCCCAAGTGTTCCTCCAGGAGTGAGGGTGGCTCTGGAGAGAATGAGGTGAGCTCTACACATGAATGCTAGCTACTCTGCTTGTAACTTGCAAATTCACCAGATGCAGACCAACCTTCCAAAGGAATGGTCATGGACATGCCTTTATTTCAAGGATATTCATATCAGTGGAAACCAGGCAAAGTGCTTTTGTGGTATTAGCAAACACAGCATTGCCTTAGAAGACATAGGAAAAGTCACCATGAACTTGAAAACTTAGGAGGGTAAGTTCCATACATTGATAGAGCCACATTCCAAACTGAGAAAATATATTTCAGTGCACTTTAAAAATAAATATCAATTATATTAAATTAAATTAAACAAATATTTATTAAAAACCTCTTTTTGGCAAGTGCTCTCTCTGCAAGCCTCCAGAATCAAATATATATGAAGCACTGCCTTCTTTCAAAAATTTAGTGAATAATGACCTGAAAATGGAAAGACAGCCAGATGTGATGATAACTAAACACTACTCTTTGTTATTCTCAAATTGATATTTTAGATTTCCCTGTGATCCATTGATCCACCTTTCTATTAAACACCACTTTATGGGATTGAGAGATAAACCACATGGGATCCAAATCCTGGCCCTGCCAGTTCCTAGCTTTTAAACTGCATTTGATTACCTAACATCCCCAGACCTAGAATAGCACAATATATAATGAGAATACCTTCACTTAATAGCATTATGGTGAAAATTATATATGGTAATGTCTGTGAAATTCTTAGCATGTTTCCTGGCACAGAAGTAGCACTTAATAAATGTCCACTCATTACTATTATCAGTAATAATAATAACTTCTGTTGGAAAAGTCAAGTAGCTTTAATTACCCATTAAATTCCCAATTGTTAGATTCTTGAGTACATAATTATTACAAATAAAAATATCATAATTTTAATAAGATATATAATCCCAAGAATCAATCCAAACTAAACATGTTAATTAAGTGTCAATTAAAGGTATCTACCTTAAAATTTGTTCTTGAAATAAATCTGCAGAGTAAAGGCAACTTTTCAAGTTAATCTAATAACTTTGGCATTTTGAATGTCCTCAATTATTTCAAGTGAAATAAAACTATCTCTAAATCAATCTCCCATGTGAGGAATCTGATTCAAGAATGACTCAAGGGGAAATACAGCATTGCTTCTCACTACAATTAGAAATTTTAATTTTAATATATTTAATTTAAGGACAATTAGTCTACAGTCAATGGATCTTACACAATCTGACAGTTATGGATAATCCCGAGGTGGCAAAAATATAGACAAGAAGAATGACCTTTATTTGTCACACCAAGATATGACACTCCTTAAAATATGAAATGATATGTCAGATACTAAGAAAAAAAATGAGCTTGAAGTCCTAATGCATACATAATGCTGAGGGAGAGAGTTATGAGATTACTGTGTGTTTCGTACAATGGACAAAGCAAAAGGACGCATCTGTTATGACTTTGTGTTATTAATTTGCAACAAACAGTTCCGAACATCTTGTCATCCAGTGACAGGTTACAAAAAGTGGAAGCTAACCTCACAGTGGTATATTTGGGATGATAACATAGAAAAGACAGTTGACATATTCTTTTGTCCTGACCTTATTCTTTTGGTACTTTCTTTTCTTTCAAAGACTGAGTATGTGGAGCCATTAGAATCTGGTTTATAATTTAATTGAGCTGAGGTTTACACTCATAACTAAACAATAAAGTTAAAGTAATGAGTTTCAATCACAGGACTATAGCACATAGTTTAATTTACATAGATAATTAAAATCACCACCCCTACTGTCCTTTCTTTGTACTTGGAGCTGTATTAGCAAGATAGCTGGATATTACCAGTACCCCTTTTCCATTAAAGGGAGATGGAGGATAGAAGGCAGGAGTGGGGGGGGGGGGTGTTTTAATGTAATTCACCAACCCCTTTCCATGCTGAAAATGCTTAAAGTAAAATATGTTTGGGCCAAATTGGTTTTAACTTTCAAGTGAAAATTATTCTGATAATTAAAGGAAGTTTTTAAACACACTGGTTGGGAGCTTCATTTGAAAGCATTACATCTGCCTTTGCTTTTCTGCCTGTTCTGTGGGGCTTCCTTGGTAAACCTGCCTTGTGTATCTTCGTCCGCTGAGTCACAGGGCTGTTTCTGTGGGCATTAATTTCTCATTCCACTAATTATTTTTGCAAACTATTATTTAACTGTCAGAGTCCCATGGTGGAGTGACAAGTTCTAATTTTATAGCCAAAAGAAAAATAAAATCTACAGAGAAAGAACATCTATGGATTTTGTTTTTTAAAAAAATTAGATTCCATAATCCTGCCTACAGTAATTGTTACTTATCAACAAATCTCTTTACTAACCTATCCACAGAAACCTGCCACTTGCCTTAGTTTTTCCTTTATCTTTCCTTGAGTTCTGCAACAAAAGTTCCAGTTTAGCAGACTGATACTGTTTGACAGGGTGAAGGGGAAGCCATTATTACTCTGGACACTAATGCCATCATTTGCATGATGTCACCAGGCCTAGGCCAGGGATGTGATGCCTACATTCATCCTGAATTGAAGGTATGCGGTGTTGACAGGTATTTCTGAGACTACTGCCATAATCTATGTCCTAATTTTTTTAGAAAATAGGAATTTTATATAAAATATATATACTCCACCACATCTTCAGTATCTTTAATAGATTACATTGCATTTTTAATATTTTATTAAATACACTACACTATTGACCTAGTGCTAGCAAAGAATGAGAAATTATATTTTAATGAGGAATAACAGAGCTGATTCTATATACCACAGCCAATGACAAGCTTACTCTGAAAACTTACTAAAATTGCTTGTGGATGATACAGTTTAAGAATAAATTTGAATTAAAAATAATTTTTTCTTTTGATTTCTTGAGAGGTAGATAGTGTTCTGTTTATCTAAAATTAAGATGCACTTAGGAAGATAACTAGTTTGTTATGATGAAAGTGGATAGATCAGAATCACATATAGAATCTATTGCAAATTCAAAAAAATGCTTCTGAAAACTTGTTTTGCTTTAATCATATGTATTAATAATTAACTGACATTTTACATTAGGAAAGTTGTTTAAGTTTGATGGATAATTATGCAAGTGAAGACAGAATATTCACAAATAAATTAATTTGTATTTAATTTAGATGTCTTGAAAAAATAGGTTCAAAATGATGGATAATTTTCAGACCAGAAACTCACATCCAGAAATAACTTTACATACGGTAGAGCAAATATTTCTTCATGCCATTTATGAATGATCCTAAAAACAATCACTCATGTTCAGTAATGAGAAATTAGGAATTCAATGAAGTGAAGCCATTAAACTGATAGTTTGAAAGAGCTACTCTTTTTATTCCACACTCACTTACCTTAATAATGGGATTGGGCACCAGAAAATGGGATAGAAGTCAAGCAACCCTAAGTGTCATTAAAGCAAATGAATCCTACGCCAGCAACCCTGACTCCATTGCTGAGTCTTATTTACTAAAAATAGCTTTAAATGTAACTTCAGACATCAGCATATTTGTAACAGTAAAATACCAAATTATTTTCCTTTTCTGAAAAGGAAAGTGTGAACGTGGTTTCTGATTCTCCCTTTCTTCAAGCTGGGACTGAAGAATGCAGTTTAACAAAGTTAGCTGTAGTTAAAGCAGTTCTTTCCAAATTACGCATACTGAGACTTCTTGGAAGACTCACAAATATGTTTGCAAATAGGCAGAAACAGTCAGTACAATTGCATAAAATTACTGGAGCATTTATCACTCATCTGACCATATAAAAAAAGTCAATTCAGTTATTGCACAGATTCTGAATCATTTTGCCAGAGCATCCATGTGCAATACCACAAGCTAACAAAAACCTGTGATACAGCAAGTGCTACAAAAAGTTACTAAATGTTATTAAAGATGGGGAAGTCTCAGCAAGACATGCTGTTCTTTTTATGTGGAATTCTCTTGTTACCTGCCCACTGGACAGTTCCTACTATATAAAGCCCCAGCTTAAATATCATTTCCTAAGAGATCTACTTTGTTCAAAGCCCTTGAGACTGTGATCCTTTTAATGTTTTCTCATCACCCTCTTTGTTTTCCTCTCTAGAATCTGCCGTAACTTGTGATTATGATCTTTTATGTGAGTTTGAAATTCATGTCTGCCTCTCCTAACTCCACCAAGGCAGAGCCTGTTTCTATTTTGTGTGTTGCTATATTCTCTAAGTAAATGAGCATTTTTTTTTTCTGAAGGCAGGAATGGATGAATGCCAGCTACACCACTCTTTTCTCCTGCATACTTTTTAAAGTAGACAAACTCCATACAAAGGAACTTTTTCCCAACAACTTTATCTGCTTTTTCCAATTCACTTCCTATTTCCATTAGCTTTTGAATGACAACAACAGTTTGGCTGAAAAACAATTCCTTTCCTCATACCCACATATATCCCTTGTTTTACTAAGGTCCCTGTGCTTTTGGTATTTAAAGTCTAAATAACTAAGTGGCAGTTAAAGCATCACATATTCTTCTACTCTTGTGTGAAGCCTCACGAAATAATATAAATGGAAGAATAATCATGGATATTATAAACATGTTTTGCATTTGACTAATTTGCACATGTTCAAGATTTGATGTAACTAATAATTCATCAGTCTTTTCCACATGCAAACCAAGAAAATGATAACATCAGTTTGAATATCAAACATAATGATACCAAGGCAGCTTTCAATCATCACTAAGAAAATGATAGCATCAGTTTGAATATCAAACACAATGATACTGAGGCACATTCAATCACTCATGTTAATGCAACAGATACAATCCATCCCCTCCAATAAGCACAAGCTTCACTTTACCCCTGGTTTGTTTTTCTCTTTAACCCATTATAAGATCTGATAAGAGGTGGAGAGATGGAAATGCCACTTCTTTTTTGTCTCCACCCACTCTTTGCATTGTGATGACCCAAAGTAGTATAACCACCCTTTAGAGGAAAAGAGGGCAGGAGGAGAATGGAAGGAACAGGAAGAGGATGGTAGAACAAAGAATAACATGCTAATAAGTCTCAGATAGCCCATGGAGAATGATATTGGAAAACATCTATACTACCTAGCAGAGACTTGCCAATAACTGGAAAAGTAATGCCATTAATTCTGGATCAAAACTAAACAACAAAATACAGATCTAATTTCAATATTCTTGGGGGACATACCAAAATTCAGGGAAGTGATAAGAATTTCATGTACACAACTCCTATCTACAGAATCCTATGGCTACTCCTGGTCTTCCACCTCCAAGTGGTTAAAGTAATATTTCTTCCAGTGAGATGCATGTAATTTTTCATTATATGGTTTCAAATCAAGCTCTAGTCTTAGAAAACAGAAACAGAAAATCAACATCATGAAGTATTATAGATTTTGCATGTCTAAACAGCTGTGATGAATTAGTCACAGTTACAATGAACTGTAGGAAAATCTACAGGCAATATATTGCTTTTGCAAGTTTTATATTAAAGTAAAAGAAAACCCTCAAGTAATATTATATAATAAATTATTGTAACAGTGGTTGGCAGTAGGAGTAATTTAAATAAGATTAATTTAACAACCTTTAAATATCAATAAGTAATAAATATCTTCATGCATGGGGGTCCACGTTTTGCTTTATTTAGAAATAATGAATAATACCAGTTGCCTAATATAACCCTAATAACAGAATAGGAATCCTCGGCACTTTAACAATTTTCATTAGGAGAAATCAAGTAGCTCTTCCATTTGACAGAAACTGCATCTGTTCCACATTAGCAGACAAAGATAAGTTCTATGGAGAAGTTCCCAGGTTAACTTTGAAAAGGCAAAATGAACCCAAGCCCAGAACCCAACCACGTGCTTGATTTCACTGGCTCTACCTTTGCAATGATCTGTCAAAAACTGAACATGAAGTGATTGCCAAACCTCAGAGGCATCTGGATTTTGATGGTGAGAGTCTGTTGCCTCAGATCATGTATCATAGAGTCTATTTATTTCCAACACAGACACATACACAGAGAGACACAGGAGGATGTTATTCTACTGACATCTACTCTCCTGTTAACTTTCAAGCTGCCATCATTTGCCTCTTCCTCTTCCTTATCCTACACTTTCTCACTGTTCCTCCTGGTCCTCCCTGAAGGCCCAGTTCCCACAGATGCCCTATCTGAAGGAAGCCTTAGATTTGTTAAGTGGGGAAAAGAAGGCTACAAAACTGCAAACAGCAATGTACTCAATGGGTTTCCTTCCTGAGCTTTCAATTTAAAAATATGTGTAGTAACTGTAAAGATCCACATTGTGGGCTATCAAGTTATTTCAAAATTTTGATGGATTGTTATATTTCCAAGCATCCCACAGTAAAATATACTACTTTGATTAGTAAAAAGTGGCAATATAGAAAAATCCCAAGTGTTATTTTTAAGCATAAATTAGTGATGGTTCCTGACTGGAAGAGTTTACAAAAATAACAGTTTTGAATATCTTTCATAAAATGTCTTGCAGGTATTAAAGTAAAGGATGTGGGTTCAGGGAGTGCAGAAGATGATAGTCAAGCTGGTGGGTGGGTCACTGGTCTGCATTCATCAGACAGCTGGACATCTGATGAGAAGAGGAACAGAGACATCGATTTTTGCTCACAGGAGTAAAACAGCTCAGCTGAAATAAAAGGATAAACAGGTTTGGGGACTGAGTCCACAGGAGCTGGGTTGCAGGGTATGTCTAAAACAGACCTTCCAAACACTGGGAGTGGAAGTTTGCTTGCATGGATTTCCTGAAATTAAAGAATGTGTTGTTTATCCTGCAAAGCAATAAAATCAACAAAAGTAGTAAGTGTAATTCCTATAGAAGTATTTGGAGACTGAGATTATGTTGATTGCTTTCAAAATCCACTTCTTATTTCTTAGATGAATTATGTGCTGACATCATGGCCAAAGCTGAAATCAAAGGTTGGTATGGACAGAATCTTCTGGAAGGTTGTTAAAAACGCAGGTCTCTGTTCATCAGCAGACATTCTGATGTGCTTGGCTTGACTGACAGGAGAATGAGCCTTTCCAGAATGAATCACCACCTGAAACAGATTCCATGATCCAAAGATCACACTTGGTAAAATAATGTGTCCAGACAGGGATCCAGGGAGTTTCATCAAGACCAACCATTTAGCTAGCAGGCCTTTCTAGCCAGATCTTCTCAGACATCTCGAAAAGAAGAGAAATAACTTAACCATGCAAAATGCAGTGTCCTATTATAACTAAATACTCCATTATAGACAGTGAAACATAAAAATAAGTTGGAAAGAGCTCAAGGAAGATTTGAAAATAACTAAGCTTTTCTGTATTGTTTATGCAATGAATATTAAAAGTTGTAGTTGAGTGAAATAGCAGTTAAAGAAAATGAAGCAAATAAATAGATTGGAAAAACTGTAATCTGAAAGTGGCATTTTATTTGTGTCTTGAGCATACAACACATTTCTCTTTCATTAAATTGCTGCACGCTGTTTTCTTGCATCTATTCATCCTATTAGCTCCTGATTCATAATTTGACTGTTTATAGTCCTGACTTTTAAACAAAAAAAGAAGAAATAGGTCACTCAAGTTCGTTCACCACAGGCTACAGATACACTCAGCTCAAATAAATCAGTGAAACCCTTCATATGGTCACAGTGCATCACAGTGTGATTATCACAAACCTGACCCTGTCTCAGGTAAATAAATGCATTCTCATCATATTACAAGTGAAAAGTGGTCAGAGTTCATGTCAAAATAAAATACTCCTAGCACATTTTAGCCATGCCAAAAATATCTAGAGCGAGCAGCATGAGCCAGGACTTTGCCTGTTTTTCATTTCTGCTTCCAAATTCCTTACTGTCTTTGTCATGTGTCAAGATTGGAAAACCAGTTCCTTTCTAGGGGGTGTGACAATTAGCAAACAACTGCAGAAGCCAGACTTTCCTTACATATTTCACCTTCACCTTCTTTTTTCATTTCTCCTGATTCTTCTATTATGATCACGAGTGGATTGTTCCAATAAATATTTATTTCTAAGACTATCGTGAAGTCCAGCTCTCCAAAGCATTCCCACATCTTCCTAAGGGAGAAGGGAGCAGCTGAGTTAAACTTTCACAGGGTTCCAACCTGGTTCAAGGGAAGCAACGAGCCCCCAGCATTATTCCTGTCAAATGGACAACATGATATTTGGCAGAGGGGTGGGAGGGACAGGAGACTCAAGAAGGATCCAAGGAGTAGGGATGGACTGTGAGTCAGCTTTTCATCGCTGTGACCAAAATACCTGAAAAGAACAACTCAGAGGAGGAAAGGTATACATCGACTCACTGTTTCAGAGGTTCAGGCCATGGTTTGCCAACTTCATGGCTCTGGGTCCAAGATAAGGCAGGACATCATGGTGGAAGAGAAATGCAGCTGAGGACATGACATCCAGGAAGAAGAGAGGGAGCTCTGCTCACCAGGGACAAAATGAAAACTTTAGAGACACAGCCCCAGTGACCTACTTCCTCCCAGCCATACCCTACCGCATGCAGTCAAGATCCAGTGAATCCATAGCAGTGGATTGATCCACTAATTCAGTCAAAGTGCTCATAATCTAATCATTTCATCTAGGGACATTCTTGCATTGTCTCATGAGTGAGCTTTTGGGGTATACTTCATTTCTAAACCATAACAGGGATAGAGAAGTCAGTATAGATAAGTTGACAGATTATAATGCATAGAATTTAAGCTCTGAGTCACTAATAAGATACAGATTCAGGCAACTGTCAATGCACCCATGCAACGACCAAAATCAACTTCCACCAATGCCAGAGGACCAGAGCATGAAAGCCTGACTCAAACTGTATATCTGGCTAGGAGTCCACTATTTGTGATCACCTGTCACTGGTTACATGGTGCTGATTGCCATGGAGAAGATGCATGGAGGTATAGGGTGTGGCTCCTGTCCTTAAGGAGCTGACCCTCTGAAGAAGGGACAGTATTCACACTGACTGCAGGTAACTCTATGGGAAGGACCAGTTAGCAAAAATGCACAAATAAGCACAATGGGAACCCATGTCACTCGTCTTGAATTGGAGGGATAATGTTCCAATTGGTATCCTAAATGTCCCCCAAATGCCTCAGTAATGAATGCTTAGTCCTCTACCTAGTTCTGTTGGGAGGCAGAGGAACTTTTAGGAGGTCAGGCCTAGTGGGAGGTTTTTTGTCACTGGGGCCACTGTTGAGGGTGATTATGGGACTCTGGTGTCTTCCTCCTTCTTAGTCCTGCCTCCTGGCTGTCATGAGGTGTGCAGCTTGCTCTGTCACACTCTCCCAACCATGATATGGTATCTTGATACAGAGCCAACCAAGCACGAATGAAAATCTCCAAACTGTGAGTCAAAATGAACCTGTTTTTAAGATGATTATCTCAGGCATTTTGTTGGAGTAACAGAAAGCAAACAGAGATCCTAGATATTTGTACAAAAAGAAAGACCATAATGTTCAGGTAGAAGGAGAAACTTGACCCAGAGCACCTGTGAATAGAAGCAAGCAGCATCTTCAAGAGATAAATGACTTATGTGACTTGTAGTTGCAGGCTGCTGGGGACTACAATGGCCCTGGAAAAAAAGACGACAGATTGGGGCTGTTCTAGAAGGTCCATAGTTGGAAATCACCCTAGAAAAATATAGAATTAATTTTGCAGTAACAGAAGCTATTAAAAATTTTAAAACTGTAGTAAAAATGAGCAATTGTGAGTCACGGAGAAAATCTGAGGAGGCTCATAGTGTATTTGGGGACTCCCAGCATTTTCCCCTCTCCCAAACAGTTAGCTGTCTCCCCTTTGAAACTACCTCTTGAAAGGTCCTTTAAGGAACTGCATCTCTCCCCCTGGATACCATGTTATTCGTCCTGGTATTCAAATACCTATTGTACCTCATCACATCCCTGGAGGACTCTACTTCCTTCCAAAAATTTCCACTCATCTTCTAGATATAGCTAGAAACTAGGCAGAAAAACAACCTTGTTCCATCAGACACTTGCCTGCCAGGAATTTGGACTTCAGCCCAGTGTTAGTGACAGAAAGAAGGTAAGTGCTCATTTACCTGAAAATCCCTAACCAGGTGGCTCTTCAACTTCTCACCATTTTCTATATTTTCTGCTTCCCAACCACCTAGGTCACCTTGGTTTCTCCCCATTTCCTTTTATTAAAAAAAGAAAAGAAAGATACATTTGTGGAAAATTTATTGACAACAAGCTCTACTGCAGATTATAGTTTTACATTTGATGGCACTGGCTGAGAACATACAAATTATGATTTAAGAATGAGAAAACATACTCAATTGAGGGAAAAGATAATCCTATTTCAGGTTTAATATTTATAGGACAAAACCCTCAAAGACAAATAAGATAATTGTCAACTAGAAACAGGATGGACCTGCTATGGACAAAAATCACTCATCTCTCACAACTCTGCTCTCAAACTTTACAAACTGTCAGACCTGCCCAACCCACCCCCCCAAATCCAAGTGCATAGGCACTCTTGAACCTGCACACACATCTCAAAGAACACACATAATCATATATCCTCACCATGTCACACACACTTCACAGAACGCAGCTACTTTTCTCAGAACATACAGTATGTACTTCATAGAACACACATCCATATACATGCAAATACATACATGTATGTTTCTCTCTCATATGCACACACACACACACCTTGGTAAAGCAAATACTTTCAAGTGTGTCCTGCTTAAGGTGCATCTCAGAATTACTTCCCTGTCACAACACCCATCCTTTAACTTAAGGCAGTAGTATGTTCTCAGGATAAGCAGCCTTGGATGCATCTTTTAATTTTGAATTTTTTTTTTTCACAGAACTTTCAACCATGTCCCAAAGTACAGATAACAGTAAATGTACTCATCCAACCATAAAACTCTCCAACTCCTGGCCTTTCTTGAGTTGTTCCTTTTATAGTCCTATCTACCCTCACTGTGTACTCAAGAATTTTAAGGCAAATTCTAGAAAAAGTGTCATTTGATCCATAAATATTTCAGTATGCATCTCTAAAACAGAAGGTCTTTTTTGGGAAACCGTCCCCAAGCCCATTTCTAGCACTTGTTCTCCAGCCTGCCTAACAATTCTCCTGCCAAATTCCTCTTTGCTTGAGTTTTCCAGAGTTGTCTATGCTGTTTGCAACCAAGGAATGATCCCTGATACGGCGTGTGCTAGAAGTTGTCATATGGTGGTGGGTCAGGGAAAGATGCTTTCTAAGAAAATGCTAAGGATGCAGAGAGATGTCATGGCAGTAGAAAAAGGTCCCCTGGGACACAGCAGGAGTCCAGAGTGCTTCAACAAAACCAAGACAGATGAGAAAAGAGAAGGAGCTGGAAGTACAGGAAAAGGGACACAGAACCCAAGTCAGTGCGTTTCTGGCAGCTAAGATGCAGTTTAGTTGACTTCAGGATTTTTTTTTAAGAGGCTAAAACCTTAATACAATCCTTGTAAATGAAATTCTCAAACTTGGTTTGAAACAAAAAGTAAGCAATTGCACATTTTTTTTTAAAAAAAGATAACTCTTCAGTACAGAGAATAATTTCATTGTCTTAGTGATGATGCTCCTACAAGGAGCATCTCTCCTGAAACCCAAACAAGGGAGCTGGTGAAACATTTGACAAGTTGAAATATACTTCAAAATGAACATGAAAAGGGTAGTTTTTCTTAGTTCATGTTTTGCCATCATTCTCTGCCCCCAACCCATCATTTTTGAGAGAACTTAAAAGCTCTTGTGGTGCTGTCCAGGAAGGGCTCTCTATTACTTCTAGAAAGGTGACTCTCAGAGAGCATCTCCCTTGCCTATTCCCTGCATCTCTGAAGCAACTCTACTCCCTGGTGCAGCCCAGAGGGTTGAGAAAAGCAGGTCAATGCTCATTACCCAAACACAGGACTGAGGTCTTTTGGTTGAAGAAGGTAATTTCCAAAACCCTTCTCCTGGCAACTCCACGTCCCCCTGAAGATGAGCCACAAGATAGCACAACCTGAGAATGCTTAGTGCTGGGCAGAGGGCAGCAGGTGAGCACTGACCCTAAAGCGAGAAGTCATTCAGCAGATCTCACATCAGCCTGCAAATGGAGATGACGTCTTGAGAAATAAATCATTAAACCAGATCCCTTCTAAGAGTTTCCAGCACCTCTGCATCCTGTGAACAGAGCTAGATAGCAAAAAAGAAGAGCAGATGGCCCAGACGCAAGTGGAATCCTAGAAACAGAGAGGTCTTGTTTCAATGTGAACAGCATTAGGACAACAAACTTGCCTGCCCTTCCCAGAAGAGGAGGTATTTGTAATGTGTAATTGGTCCAATGTGAACAGCCAGCTCACCGTCTTTGGTCAGTTCCCACAAAGAACTTCTCCACATAATGTTGAGGCTATTAGGATCTAATAATGTAAAAAAAAATATTTTTGATTAGAGGTATACCAGATGGACAGGATTCAGAAGAGGGCGAGGTAGTGCCTGATCTATCACATGGTATTTCTGTGATAGTGAATAGGCTGTTCAATCTTTGGACCTGCATGTTCATCCTCAGAAAAGGCCGCTGCAATTTGGGAACACTTAATTACCAAGTCGGCTTGTCCCAAACCACTCACCCTGTGGGTACCCAATAAATATTAATTATGGATGATGATAAAGAGCAGCTCTTCGGGGGTGAGACAAGTTTGCCGTTTTAGCAGTGCAGTACCGACCCTTATATAACACTGCAGGTAGAAGAGCAGGCAAAACGATTTTTCTAATTGAAACTATAGGGGGTCTTTAGGTAACAGAATGTAATTACCTAAACTGGAATTTGGCCAGAGCTAGGGGGCCTATGCCTCATGTTTTCAAAGAGGAGGTCATGGTGGTACAAAAGCACATCATCCATCCAGGTTGACGTGGACAAAACTGACCATGGTGAATGCTGAGGTATTAGAGGTAATGATGGCCCTGCTACTTTAACGCATCCCTGACGTGCCTTAGTGAGGATCTATTTTGTCGGAGAATACTGATTTAGAATAATTCATGAAAAAGAGTCTGGGAAATGAAAGATTGCTGTAAGCCAGGGCTTTTTCCGGTTCTGCTGTTTCACTATGAAAAGTTGCTCAATATTGGGAAGTGTCAATAGTTCAGGTGGCACCAGTAGAGAAGTACCCGAGGGGCAGGTGCATTCTTCCTCTCTTAAGGGTCCTGTTAGTCCTGCTTTGCCACTCATGCATCCTGTTCACCTGGGGAAGTATAAGCCCCTTTGATTTGATCACCTTTCAGAGTCCCTGTGATCTTCTAACATTGGAGCATTGTCCTCCATTTAACCAGAGGAAAGTGTTCCCACAGCAGAAAGCAGCCTCATTTCTGATCCTTTTCTTCTTCAGATTTAAGTGACCACCTAGAATGATTAAAATGCCCAGCGATTCTAATTATGCAAATACTCCTGATAGAGTCTTTCAAATTTAAATTTTACGCTGTCCTTGTTTTTAAATCTGCAACTGATGTGCTTATGTGCTTATTTTATTTTGTAAGTCTCTCTAGGAGTACTGATTTAAATTGCTCCATTTTTGAAGACTATGAGGGGGGAAAAAATCAAATCTACAGATGGCTAGCATCTGTGGCTCTACCGTGTTAACATGTACGATAATACACAGGCCCTAATTGAATACAAGAATGTAACTCAATCGAGGGTCTGTGCTAACATCATCAACCATGACAGAGCAGCCCAAGCAATTAATAAATAGTAACAGAATCTCTCCACTGAATCCAATCAGAAAGGGGTCTGCAATGGAGCTTTCTGCATCATATTTTTTTCTTGAATTACACCTGCTAGCAAAAGCAAAGAAGACTCTCTTCTAAAATTGCCTAACAGCCATTAATTTTTAACAGATATCCCTAAAGAGAACAAAAAAAAAAAAGATAAAGGGAAAGGGACTCCCAACTGCTGGCTGCTGTGCAGAGAGTTTTGGCCTCTGTGACTCTAGGTTTCTTTTACCCAAATCCATCTGAACGTGCAGATCCTCTCAGTGTCATTTTAAAAATCGAAGTAAGCATCAGAGTTGAAAGAAGTAATACAAAGAGACAAGGCAATCTTCTAAAGCTACCAGGCATTTCTTCCTGCTCCTGATAAACATATCCTTGAACAGTTCAGAGAACTCAATGAGGAAGGAGAGTTTTGAGAATATTTCGGGCTGAAATGAATCACATCAGGATCACAATGCTACCCTGGAAGGACCATTTTTCTGACCTAACTTCATTTCTAAAAGGAATTGTCCTAGTTTGGTTTTTAAAATCCATTCCAATTGATTTAGAGTGCACGATCTTCTGTATCTGTGGCTGCATTTCTTTCTCTTTTTTTCTTTCTTGTACCAGGAATTCTCTTTATTCTGAGTTTGTATGTATCAGAGGGAAGTACAAGGGAACCTATGTCATATTTTGCAAATCTTAAAATCACCATAAAATTAAAGTGAGCTTTGAAGTCACAAAAAATGAATTTTCAACCAAAGACTTGCAATTTCTTGAGCTCAACAATTTCTTATATTGGTGACATTATGATAGAAAAATTTTTTGAATTCAAATTTTTGTTGACTACAATTGTGAAAGAACTAACTGGGTGAAGTTTTTTTCTTTTTTTCTTTCTTTTTTTTTTAGATTGCAAGCAATGAAAACTAAGTAAATCTAAACGAGAGGGATTTTATCGCAAGGTTACTGGGCTTCACAAAAGATTTACTTCAGAGATGAATAATAAGGATCTCAGACACGATGAAAATCATGTCACCTCACTTATGTGAACAGTGGATCTTCTTCCTTGACTCTCCACTCTATTATACACACTTCCAGAAGAAAGTCTAACAGAATCTGCTAAAAGTAGCTGAGGTCATGCATCTTATGCTTGCTCTAATCCTGTGTGGCCATGTGAGAGGTAGGGACATGAAACTCACCTCCTTATACTGTTCAACCCTTTCACTCCTAAACTGGGGACCATAAAGAAGAGGTTTCTATTGTAGGCTGAAGACACATCCTTAAGGAATTTGCAGGTGCCAACTTTGTCTCCATGTTTGTGTCAATGCTGGCTTTATATTCTCTTGATGATGCAAAAGTTTAATTTTATTAAAGAAATTTGTACGTATTATTTTGGAACTTAAGAAGAAAGCAGCATGATTTCTTATCAGTTTATTTGAGTTTGCATTAGCTTATGAAACTGATGGCAGCATTTGAAAATTTTGACCTTGAGACCTTCTCAACAAATGCGTGTACTATTCATTTTAAATTATTACAATCAAAACTTTATATTAAAAAGTTCTACCATTAGAAAGATTGTATATCATCTAAATAAATTCATTTGCCTTTGTGGATTGAAAATGTCATCCAACTATGGTTCATAAATTTTAGAGGCTGTATATTAAAATTATTCATAATAGTCTAAATGAAATCTTAAAAAATATGAATTATTATATTTCGTTGAATATATTAGGTCTTTCTTATCCTAGTGTTTTTATCTTGGGTCATCTGTGCAGCCCAACTTAAGTCTTGCTCATAACAGACGGAGGTAGAGAGAAAAATGGCATAATTGGATTTTCAGAACGCATCTTCTATTTTTCTAACAAAGAATAAGAGAAAACACATTTATTTCTTTAAACTTTCACTTCACTAGAAATCACCGTCCTCTTTAAGTACTGGCTTCAAATATGTCTGGTTCATACCTGGTTTTGTATATAACTGTTTTTATTTTTCCCCCTCATCCCTTTGATCTGGACTGGATACATGGGGGAAAGAACGTGGTAAAGGAAGCAGTGCCAGTTGAGGGGGGAAGCCATCATGTAATATTACCCAGTGGCGGGGAAAGGCTTTCCTAATGGCCCTAGGCATTGTTTTTTTCTGGCATTTGATCATACTTTCAAGCATTTGTTCAAAAGATGTTTTAGCAACTCCCTGTCGTCTAATGAACAAAGATCCATGTCCTCAGCCAGGAAATTTTAAGTCTTTCAAACTTTAAGCCAGTTGGCTTGTCTAGTCTTTTGTCCCAACAATTAACAGTTCTACCTTCAACAGGAAGTGTGTTCTGCTTTGTTTCCTGTTGCTCTTTCCCAGTGGGTCCAGACCGCTGCCTGCTCTCTGCTTCATTTCCCAATGTGAATGCTCTCTTGAGTTTCCAGTGCTAATTATGGTGACTCACATACACATGAAAAACTAGTTGAGTGAATTGATTAATGGGTGAACCATTACGTCCCACCCACTCTTCAAGAGTAAACTTCAAGGCTGGGGTTGTGGCTCCGTGGTAGAGTGCTTACCTAGCATGGGTGAGGCACTGAGTTCAATCCCCAGCACCACATAAAAATAAACAAATAAAGTTATTGTATCCGTTTACAACTTTAAAAAAAAAATGAGTAAACTCCAGTATTATTTCCCTACAAGAGTTGCCCTAATAATTCTACCTAGATAACATCTTTCTTCCCTCTGAACTCTCATTCACAACTCAAGTATTAGATCATGCCACCTCCTTGAGGTAGGCCCTATCATTCTGTCACTGAGCAGGTCCCAGGTCACTCTCTATGCCTACTCCCCCATTTATATAGTTTATTTGTTTATTTTTGAACACTCCTCTTCTACTACCTCATCATGCCAACTCTATGATGAATGGGTTCCTACAGAAACGTGTGCTGTATCATTTACTCTCGTTTTCTAGATATGTGTGCTCAATACTTTCTCACCAAATAAATCCCTAAAAAGCTAAGATATCTAGTAATTCATCTGTGATCCTACATATCTCAGTACTTTCATCCCTTCAATATTAATAGTAATGATAGCAAATATTTATTGAGCGCTTACCAGATGCCAATAACTCTGCTAAAGTTATTTCAGTATATATTTTATTTGACACTCATAAGAATACAATGTGTGGGTGTGGAGGGGATTGACCACTTTCATTTCCATGTAAGTAAATGAAGGATTCTGAAAAGTCATTTGCCCAACATCACACTAAGCTAAACGTCAATGTCAGGGCTGAAGACAGACATGTAATATCTGATATTATATCCCATACTCCTAATAAATACCATCCTACAGTATTTTATGTTGCACCAATAAGGATGTTTCAAAAGATGATTTAAATAAATATAAATCCCATAGGGACAAAAGTATCTAAATTATATTTATAAATAAGAATCACAGAATCCTATAATAGGAAAGCCTTCTATCAGTCACTCCTAAACCCATTCTCAATCCCTGTTCTGAAATTCCATGTCCTTTGACTTCCTGGATAAGATAAGATCTTACCCATTCTCTGCTTGGAAACCCCTAGGGAAAAGTTGCTTTTTTTTTTTTTTCCCCAGGTGAAGCCTGTTGAACAGTTCTAAATAATGGTAGAGTCACATCATTTTGTAATGATTCAAAACTGGCTTCACAGAATCAACATATCTATTTCTAGTCTCTGTGACCACACAGAATAAGTGAATCTTCTTCCTCAAAATGGCCATACCATGTACCTACTGGCCCTGCTTTTTCATAGGTTAATCATCAATAGGTGTTTTTTTTTTGGCAAATTTTTAATAATATATGTATATTTTTTTCATGGCACTCAAAATTACATAAAGCTTTATGCAAAGAATTCAAAACAGCCAAATAAATTTTATAAGATCACAAAAGCCTAATATAAAATGAAAAACTTATTTGCTCACAACCTCCCTAATAATGTTATGTATTATTTAACGAATACAGGAGTTCATTGATTCTTACTTTGTGTAAAGGCTGTACTCAACCTAATGCATGCATATCTTATTGCCAGATGCCATGATGTAGGTGCAATTATTAGTGACTTTAGTAATTTCATTTTATAGATCATCAAATTGAATCTCAAAGAGGTTTATGCATGCCTCAAACATACTAAAGTTGTTAGCAAGAATGATAATAATAACAATATTATAACAATAACTCAATAGCCTGTGCTCTTAACCACTCCCCTACACTGCCTCATAGATGTAAAATTAACTATATAAACATTTATTATTTAAAGCAATTTAAATTTCAGGAATTGGTGTAGTCCTAAAATGATAGTTTTTTCTGCTTATCTCAATTCTCTCCTATCGCACATAGGGCAATAAGTTTTATGTTGAAAACACCCATTTAACCTTTACAATCCTAATAATGCAGTAGCCATAAAATTGAAAAAACATTCATTTCCCCCTGCTCTCTCCTTTTGTTTACAACTTTTCAATCTGGGTTTATGCTTTGTTAAGGCAGCAATCATTTGAGATGACCCTGCCATAGCTATTATGCGATACCCAATGGTCCCAAGCATTGTGTTCTTTCTTATGATGTGTTTTGATCTCTTGGTATTTTTTTTTCTTGGTCAGGTAGTTGGTTGTGTGTGGGTGGGCAAAAGAGTGAAGGGACGGATGTACAGGTGAACGGCTGTAAGCATTTAATTGGGACTTTTAATAGAACACTTTGTGGACTGTTCAAACAAGAGAGTGGTGAGCTGGGTCTCCTTGACAACAGTGTAGGTATATAGCAAAACAAAAGAAACACCAGAAGATTCACAGTAGGAGATCTGAGCAGTGGATCATTGGGATAACAGCTGACAGCCTTTTGGTGAAAATCTCAAAAATGTTGAAATGTGTTCATGAAATATACTGTTGATCGTAGATCATTAGGACATTGGAACAAAGGACATTTATCATTGGTATAGAGACTGATAGATCACCATCAACACTGATGTTGAGTTTCAAATTTTCCACCTTTACAAGTAATTATGAGCAATGTTGTTTCAAATGGAAAGAAGGATCAGTAAGAATAAATGGCTTTTAGCAATGTTACCTGTGCCTCACCGAGCCAAGTTCTCCCATAGGCAAACTGGTGGAAAAAAATATTTAGCTCATTTATCTCACAGGTAATGGGAAACAATGCTCAGGACAGTTGTGGGATATTGTATGGTTTCATGTGACATGAAAGTGGATTTCCTATCCATTGTGTGTGAAATCTCACAATGGTAGGTATTTATTATTTGCCCCCATGATTTTGGTGTCTTACTCCAATAATGGCTCAGGATTTCAATGTGGGGATATGCATGGGATTCCATCTATCTCTTGGAGTGGAACACCTGCCCCTGGGAAAGGCCACACAGCTTATGCCTGTCACTGTGATTGATTCAAAGACAAATAAGTGATCCATGAGATTTTTTTGGGGGGGGGAGTTATAGCAAGGAATTTTGATTTTATTGCATGTAATGAGAAACAATTGAGGTGTTGTACGTAAAGAATGAAATATTTAGATTTGTAGTTTAAAAAAAACAATACTACCAGGTGCCCATAAAAATGGATACTTTCTCTCTTCCCACCTCTGACCCCATTTTTTTTGGTGTGAAATCCTTTCTCCTGTGGCCATGTGTATGGTACTTGTTCTCTTTTCTGAAATATTTGTTATTATCTTAGCCTTCTGATATTGTAGATATCAGTTACCAAAAATAGATTTCATTTCAGGAGTCTATGCTTCTATTATATGGTTGTTTTTGTTTTTGTTTTGCCAAGATAATCTTTGAAAATTTTTACCAAGATAAAAATATTTTGAAATTGAGAAATTGTGTATTTCTGATGTTTCATAAATGACCCATGAGATTTTAATTGAAACCTCTGTTACCATCCTGCATATTCTAACATGGGAAGTCAACATGCAGACTTGAGAAACAGAAGCCAAGCTGTAAGGGTGACACTGGGTTCCTAAATCTAGCCCCTTACCCTGGAACTTTTTATTCCATCACAGGATTCATTATTGTTTGCATTTAAACAAGTTGAGTTAGACTATTTGTCATTTGCAACAGAGACTTAACTAATAAGTCAAGAAATGACTTGAATTTAATTAATCTTGGTTAAAAGCTTGTTAGAGATTATATATCAATGTTTCTTAAATGTTTATGATGATACAACACTTTTGTCATGTAACATTTACTAATTTTGGAAAAATTATCAATAATATGATAGACATTTTGAGACATGTAGAAATAAATGATAGCTTCTTTCAGTAGATCTTAGTGTACCATACTTAACACAGGCAATATTAATTCATCAAAAAATACATCATACATTAAAAGTCTAGGCAAATGACATACAAGCCATCTCACAACAGACGATCAATGAATGACAAATGGGGAGTAAGGGATTTCACTAGGAAAAAAGTGTAAATCAAAATATTATTAGAAGGAGTTAGTTAACCTATGGTGGTAATTTCTTGGTTGTGACAAATGTAGAAAGATTGCATAAGATGTTTTCATTAGAGAAGACTGTACAGTCTTTGTGACTTATAAGAACTTCAAAAGAAAAGCATTTATCTGAAAATCCCTATTATATAAATTTTGTGTATCAAGTTGGCAAGAGTTTTCAGCAGCAATAAACAATGTCACTCAGGGTGCTTGCAGTACTCAAGAGTACTCTGACCATTGTTGTGATAGAGAAAATGATTGCCAACCTTTAAGAGGTAAATTTGGTCATATACTCTAGATGGTAAACTCTGCATACACTTGACACCAAAAAAAAAAAAATCTCTTCTAGAAACATAATGCCAAGAAAATAACCTGAAGGGTATACAACAATGTAGATTCTTCAATACTTTAAATTTCAAGCTATGTTTATGTCCAGAAATAGGGTACTATCAAATGATGGAATATTAATTCTATTAGGATGGGAAACTAACTATATTACCAGAAACAATTGCAAGGCAGTAGGTAAAAATACTTCACTCAATAGAAACTCTCCTGGGTATTATTAAATGGAAGAACAGTCGATCAACCTGTAACATACAGAACACAATGCCAATCACATTATTCCTTCATTTATGGTAAAAACACACACTGACCACTTCTTGTGCTCAGCATTGGGCATATTGATGGCAGTGAACAGAATGCTCCAAAATTCCTGCCTTAATGGAGCATACAGTCAAGATTAAATTAAGAGCAATAAATAACTTTGCTATATGGTATGTTAGAAGGAGTGAATGACACTGAGAAATGTAAAAGGGGTAGGAGACAGAATGTAGAGATTCTGGAGAGTACTGCTGCAATCTTAGATTTGTTCAAAAGATCTCTGAGAAGGTGGTAATTGAAAGAGGAATCCAGAAAGAAAAAAGGTCACACAATAGGACCACAGGAGAAGGCATGCCTAGGGATTTCTAGGACAAGTATTTGATTTATCTTTTTAAAGGATCATTCTGGCTGCCATTTTTGAGAACAGAGAGGAAAGAGCCAAGACTCAAAGCAAGACGACCACTTAGGGAGCCTGAAGCAGTGACCAAGGAAGCAGCGATAGTGATTTAGACCTGAGAAACAGCAGTGGACATGGCCAGCAGTGTTTAGGAGTCCAAAATATTTCTAAAAAACATTAAATAAGAGAGTTGGATATAGACTAGTGGCTGGGGGCGGGGGAGGCTGTCAATAATAAAATTCTCTAAAGATTTTGACCTGAAAAATTAGAAAGGGAAAGTTATTCTTAACTCCCATGGGAAGGCTATCGCTAGGGCAAGTTGGAAGGTAAAACGAGGAATTCAATTTTAGAATGTCAAGTTTGGGATATTTATTAGACTTCATGTGACGATATTAAGTGAATGGTTGAATATTTAAGTATGAAATTCAGGGGAAATCTCCTGTAAAGTTGGATCTCATAAAAATAGAGATACAAGATTAGGTAAGGTCACCTGCAAGGGTCGGGAGAGGTTTTTACAAAGTGATAAGAAAGAATATAATGAGTGAGCCATGGCAACGCTAAAACTAAGATACCAAAAAGAAGAACAGGGAACATCAAAGGAAACTGGACCACAGCAGTTAGTGAGCCAGGAGCAAAACCACCCTGAAAGTCAAGAGAAGGGAGCATTACAGCTGGACCAAATGCTAGTGAGAAGTCTGAGATGCGGAGACTACAAGTGGACAGCTGGGTGTAGCAACATGGAGATAGTAAAATGGGAAGGAAAGAATTGGGGCCACTGCTGTCAGCCAAAGTGGGATCAAGATAGATTTTGTTAAAGTGATGTGCTACATGGCAGCAAAACTTGTGCACACTGTTGAGATCCAAGGGAAAAGGAGAAGTTATATTGAACAAGGAAGTGGGATTTATGGAAGTGGGTCTCAGAGCAGGAGAAAAAAAGGGTTACATGATCTCATATTCAAATCACACTCATGTGTGTGCAGTTCTATCTGCTTATTCAGATAATATCTGTGGATTCTGTGAGGTTTCAGATAATCTCCATTTCCTCTATTTTTCAAAATATTTTCACAATAATTTTGCAAATTACACCTTTTATGAGCAGAAAATATTAGGTTAACAGTTCGGAACAAAGCGTTGAACATTTCTCCAAATTTTGCATAATATGCTGTCACAATAGACGTGGAATAGAAAAAGAATGAACATACAATTGGCAACCCCCGACTAAGGAGTGCCATTGCACCTGAAGCTATCAAGGGTGACACAAATAGGGAACAGTCCTGCAAGTTTGTCTAGCGTTTCACTTTTCATATGGCTCTTTGTTTGCTATATGACTAGCTAGATGATTTAACAGAATTGGTTTGTGAAAGTAAATGTTCTCCTAGTTAATTAAAAGACCAAAAAATAAAGTCAACGCTTTAAGAAAAGAGTCAGCTTAAAAAAGCTTCAGACAACATCCACACACACAGAGCTCACAAATATGTACACACGATATTTACCAAACCACATGCAATCATATGCATATACACAACAAAATATGAACACAAATACAAACCTACACACATAAATATAAATACAAGCATACAGATTCATCTGAGCACATACTCTCTCCTACATTCAAGTCTGTTTGGGATGAAAATCTTTGGTTTCTTCTAGTGTTTCCTCTCCCTGCAGATAATTCTCCTCTTGGTTGTACAAATTCAAATATCGTTTTGTAAATGTGAAATTCTTCCAGGTGACTTCCTAAAGCGACACAAATACCCAAGCCCCAAACAAAAGAAAGTGAAATTAGACTAGATCATGACCTATGTCCTCAAAGAAAACCTCTCATAGACCAGGCTCTTGCACTCTTATGTAGGATGGCATGCCTTCAGGTCATGGTATTAGGTGTCTAATGTGACCTTTATGTTGCTCTGTTCTCTCACTAAGAGAGTTCATCGATCCTCTTAGATTTGTGAATGCATATGTGTAGGTTTCTCCTGAACTTTTACATAAAACCTTTCATCTTATTCATAGATGCGTGGACTCGGCTTGACATGACTGCAGCCATCTTGAGTCGTAATCATCATAATTGCCCTCGTTGCTTTTCCACAAATAGTTTCTGAGTACACTACAAATAAACAAAACAGCCAGAATGATATATGAAGTGTCACAACTAGACCCAGGCAACAGGAATGTGCTTGACTCTTGAATATTGGCTTAAGATTAACCAGGCACATCCTGCTTGGACAAAATCACTTTTGTCTTAATCAGTATTTTCCTTCCTTCCGATCCAAACTGGGGGAATTCACCTGGTTTTGCTGCTACCCTGAACTACATTTCTGTTTGAAGTCCCTAATAAACTATACTGACCATTATGCTGGGTATGTCTGCCTCTTTTCTTCATATAAACAGCACCTTAGGGCTGGTTCTTTTGCACCGCAATTGATTTGTTCCCAGAACTATATTAGAAGCACAAATTCATGGTTTTTTTTTTTTGCTTGCCCACTTTAAATTATGGAAAATATAAAAAGATATTCATCAAGCAAAGATTTGGTCCTTTGTTTAAAGTTCATTTTGCCAGGACAAAAATGTAGGCAATAGAACCCTAATTTGCATAGATTCTTCCACCAAATCTCACCTCGTAATTAGAGGATAGAGGAAAAATATCATTAAATTGCATTCTTCCCTGTAGTGATATATTATGGCATATATCCACCAACTAAGAACTCTTACTAGATATTACTTAAGGAATAGTAAAAAGTAATGATGATCATCTGACTGGACTCCTTGGAGAAAAAAGTCCTGTGAATTTATTTCTATTCCCAACATAAGTACAAATTCTGGAATACAGGAGGTGTTCCATATGTGTTTCTCTTTATTCAGCCTCTGAGTAAAATTACTTTTAACTTATTTAACTCTTAACTTATTTAACTCATATTCTATAACATGCTCCCCATAAATAATTCTGAAAATAATACATGATCTCATTTTTTCCCCCAGAAAGTTGGAGTATACTACCTAGAGAAAAATGATAGAGGGAGCATTTCTACTAGAGAAAGAGAAAGTTTTCCTGGGAGGGTACATGGAACTACAAATGTGGATACACAGTTTTTGTGTGAGCACATGGCTAAAGAAAAGAGGCCATATTCACTTGCACGTATTGTGTGTATATATGTGTAAATAGCTACATGTGAGGTGACAGTATTCTACATCTAAACAGGGCAGCATCTTGAACCAGAAGTTGGCTTTATGCAGCCAAAGCGGGTACCAAGATGCAAAGCATGTGTCCCGTGCTACCCTCAACTTGTTCTTTTCTGCCCCTTGCACTTGTGAGACCATTTAGGCATTCAGTGTCACGGTGACATAGTTCCTCCTAGGCATTTCTGTTCTGCTCCTCAACCCACTGCACTCTGCAAGTGACAAAAGCCACTTCCCAGGGAGCCATAAGACAGTCTCTCAGTAGTGAAGGTATATTTCCCTGCCCCCTCCTGCCCCAAATTCCATACTCATGACACAGAAGCACAGTTAGAGATGAAAAATACAGTTCATTATCTTGGTAGCACAGAGAAAAATGTTATGGCTTTATTTAGCAGTTGCTTTTATGCTTTTAAAAACATGTTAATTTCATTTTTTATGTAATTGTACATTAAATCATCTCAGACAATTGTGTGATTTGGAAATAAAAGTCCAACAAAATAAGTAAAAGCTATAATGCGTTTTTTTTTCCTTACTGCTGTTTGCAGTCTGTTTTTATGTTTCTCAGGCATTAGTGTCTCTGCTCCTTCCTGGGAAGATTAATCTGGGGGCTATAGAGTAGGACTTATAAGGCCTCATAATCCTTTAGTCTGCTCCCTAATAGGGCCACCAGCTGGATGAAGACCTCAACCCTGAGGGAGAGATTTTGGGAGACCTAAGCTGCCTAAAGAAAAATGGTGCACCCTGGGTTATAGAATGTCACTGTACTCGCACAGAACACTGGTGATTGATTTTTTCTTTTACAAGAAAATATGCAATGGAATGCATGTAATATAATTCAGTATGTCTGTGAGATAAATTTCTCCTTTTATTTAAAGAAAAGTTGGTCCATTTAACATGTAGTGTCTTTCATCTCTCTCATCTTGAGCATTTAATGATGGCTTAGACTTTCCAATGGATGTTAAAGATGGATTTGGGACTCCTTATAGGGGCTTCTGGGTCATGAGTTTATCCAAGACTAATTTCATACATTATATTTTTTTCAAATGTTCCTCAATATATATGGATAATCTTATTCTTTCTTTTCATGTCTTACTCTCTTTAGTGTGCTTGAATGCAGATTCCTGTGATAAGACACTGTACTTCCTTGAAGAGAACGCATACTTCATTGCCAAAGCTTTTGGAACCACAGACTTAAATTACAGAAATGTACTATCTCACATTCTAGAGACCAGAAGTCCAAAATCAAAGTGTTGGATGACTTAGTTCATTCTGAGGGCTATGAAGGAGTGAACTGTTCCAGACCTCTTCAGGGGGAGGGTTGGGGTGAGACATGGTGTAGACAGCCATCTTCTTCTCATCTTGTCCCTGTATCTCTTCTGGATTCAGGTCCACCCTAGTGACTTGACCTCTGTGAAGATCTGACCTCCAGCTAAGACCCTGTTCTGAGGGCCTAAGGCCTCAGAACACAGAAATTATACAATTGTTTAATTCAACCTATAACAGAATGTAGCGAGTTTTCCCCTTTTCTAATGGTATTAAACCAATGTAAAAATGGCATAGCTTTCCCAAGACTAATATCCTTTAAAAAAATAAATTACTAAAGATTAACGTTAACATTCGTTCTATTTTGAAATGAGTTTTTATATTGAGGCATGGGTTGGTTTAAATAACAAAACTGCTTTTAATTTAGTTTTAGTGTAACCCTCAAGACGGATGTGTGTATATGTAGGTACATGTACACTACCCCTGCAACAACTAAAGTATGTACATAACCAGCAGTGAAATTAACTTCCGCCTGGGGCTACTACAACACGTCAATTAAACTGCCAAACTTTCAGGGCTTGGTACTCCATCTTTCCGCCTTGGGGAGCTTTTGTTTTCAATTTATTGTTAAATAAAATAGCCAACTTGGCAGCAGAGTTAGATTAACAAATTATAATGAACTTTTCTCCTCCTCAATCGTTTTTTGTTTTGTTTTGTTTTGTTTTGTTTTTGCTGAAAAAATAAGGTGGGCTAATATTCCTGAAGAAAAACTTTGAGGGAGTGAAAGATTTTGAGGGAGGTGACTGGTATGTGACTATTTTGAAGAGAAAAATCACATATTCACTATTTGAATTAAACAAAGTACAAAATGAAAGGCGTTGGAGTAAAACCTAATAGTGGTTTTGTTTAGACATTTATTTTATTAACGTTTAATTTTTAATAGGAGAAACTGATGTCAGACACCAATAGGAGCCATAAAATAGCTGTGGACCTCAGATTTAAATACCTTCCCTTTACACACACACACACACACACACACACACACACACACACATAATTTAATCAGCTTGTCTGCGAGACCCATTTATCTATTTATGCAGCTAAGACTACTGTCTCTGCTATCCAAGCTATCAGAAGCAAAGAAACATCTTTTGTCTAGTAAATTGTGAATATCTGTCACTTTGGGGATTTATCATAGGATATTCATAGACTGGCTCTGTATAGACATTGGGGTAAGTGTTTTAAATGTATTAACCCATTTAATTGTCACTATTACCCAAAACAGTAGGAGATTTTGATCTGCTTTCTTATAGGTGAGGAATAGAAGAAACTGTTACTCAGTTAAAAAGTTTGGACAGAACATCCAAATTTTTATAAACTCACCTCATGAGTAAGGTGGTTGGTACCAACCCATTGGTTGACTGATAAACAAGTGTCTTTGTCTTATGATAACCTGACAAGAAAATAGCAGGCAAACAGACAATAGGTGATATGGTCAAGGTCATAAATATCCTAAGAGGCAGAGTTGTCCCTTTTGAAAATTTGACATTGTATAATGTAGAAGAGGATAAATTTAATATAGCAGATGAAAGACAATCTTCTGAAAGTCACACAGGTACTTCCAGAGAAAGGGGGACTCCACACAAGTGAAACTTTGTATTATATTGCAGATAACAGATATTGAGCTCTTACTAGTTGGCAGATACCATCTAACTAAGGACATTATATATACAATTCCACCCAATTTCACCATCACCCCATGAGATAGTTCTGCTGTCACTTAACTTCCTGCGCTTCATGGCTTGATTTCACTCACACAGTTAGGATTCAAAGCCTCCAGGTTTACTCTGGAGTCTGTGCCCTAACCACATCTTTGTTATCAGGTTGTGTCAAGACAAAGCAACCTTTGTTTTATCAATCCACTAATGGAGTGGTAACAACCAACTTTCTTATAGAGTGTATTTATAGAAAAAATTGGGTATATTATCTAAACTTCAACTTAACAAAATATGAAATGAATGAAGATAATAGATCATCTCGAAGCATTTTAAAAAGATAATATAAAGTTTGGGTAAATAAATTATCCATCAAAAGTTATGATATTAAAAAGAGAGGGAAAGTGAAAATCAAAGTATTTTAACAGTCATTTCAAAAGGTGGTTTATATTCTGGCATGTCCATATGAATAAATAATATTCAATAAAAAAAGTAGTGTTTATAAATATTTGTGAATAGCATGGAAACTACTCAAAGTTTTAAGTGATTTTGAATATTATTTTATAGTAAAGTTTCCAATATATAAAAATACATGAAATACATATTTTTCTACATAGAGAAAAGACATTGATACATCAGCACAGTTTATTTACATCTAGGTAGAAAAATTTAGGAAGAGACTTCACTTATGCTTTGTAGCATTTCAAAAATTTTGTGTCAACAGCACATATTACTTAAGCAATCAGGAAAAAATCATACTTTTAAAAGTTAACTCCATTTCAGTGAGATATTTTCCACCAATAAAATGACCACCTCATAATTTATATGCATTCCATATTCCATAACAGGAGTTAGCAAACATTTTCTGTAAATAGATCCAACCTTGCAGGCCAAGTCCCAAAATCATGGCTATGATGTGGATACTTACCAACCAAACAAGAAAGCTAATAGCTACATATTTTTATGAAATTCAAAACATAATACTAATAATTGAGTATAATTTTTTTGTTACATATGCCTATTAATGAAATGGCTGGAATTCTTTTTGTATGTGAGGGCTACCATTTTGCTTAATTGGTGTTCAAAGTGAGCGTTCCCTATCATCAAAATGTATTTCAAATGTTCATCTGCTAATGCTGATCTATAACGAGCTGTTACTTATTTCATCTTTGACAATGGCTTTTCACACAGACAGGTGACACATGTGGCACTTGAAACACTGTAGAGTTACACTGCTTCACGGCAATTTATAGTGCGCCAAGCAGCGAGCGCCACATATGGTGTCAGTTGCAACTACAGAGCTGTGCCTTTGTAGCATGAAAACTACCACAGACAGCACACTAACTAATGACATGGCTGGGTGCCAATAAAACTTTATTTATGTAACACTAAAATGGAAATTTCAAAGAATTTTCAGATATCACAAAACAGTATTCTGCTCTGGAGTTTTCAATCATTTAAAAGTGTAAAACTTAAAAAAATTCAAAATGAAATATTTTAAAGTGAGTAAACCTCTTTTCAGATAATGGGCTATAGAGTAATAGGTATCCATTCATATGTAATTCACAGAAAGTGTTGTGGTCCCTGCTCTCAGGAAGGAGGCACACATCCTTGTAAACTTTGTGCAATAATCATTTTTGACGGCATGGAATATAATCTTATAACCTTTTGAAATGTAAAATGATGTCTCTAATTTCTTTACTAACAGGTTTATTGATAAGAAAACAATATGATCAGACACTGAAAAGTATTAAAGAGGCATTTTGAGGCCAGGCATGGTGGTACACTCCTCTAATCCCAGTAGCTTGGAAGGCTGAGATAGGAGGTTCAGGAGTTCACAGATAGCCTCTGCAAGAGCGAGATGCTAAGGAACTCAGTGAGACCCTATCTCTAAATAAAATACCAAATAGGACTGGGGATGTGGTTCAGAGGTCGAGTGCCCCTGAGTTCAATCCCCAGTATCCCCCACCCTGCAAAAAAAGAGGCATTTTGAGCAAAAGCTAATAGAATCTGAAAGAAAATCAAGGTTCTCATACCCAAAATGTTATAACTTTTAAACCTATGGATATTTTTTATGAGAATTCCAGGTTGTCAGCAACTATGCTAAGAAGGCCCATTAAAATAACCTTTTAAGAAATAACATCAAATATTCAGAATCTTACAAAGAAAGCCACTGAACTTATTCAAGTTCCATCTCCCCTGAGGGGACTACCTGAGATCTTAGCAGAGACAAAAGGTGTTCCGAAGTCAGAGTTTGGAGCAGGCAAGTATGTGATAGAGACTTAAAGAAGTTGAGAAATTACTGCTTTGACCATAACCTTGGTACAAAGTTCCTCCAAAAGTGATAGATAAATCATTTACATCATAATCATTTGGGTTTCTTTTTAAACAGATAATTTCCAGTCAAAGAAATTTCTAAAAGCACTTTGAACATCTAGAATTTTAGATATTGTTTCAGAAAAACATGATACAGGTACCACTGGGAAAACAGAACATTCTAGATTTTCCTCTATAGCAATCTGCATGCATAATTCTGCTTGTGCTCACCTCCTTATGCAATGTAATTAGAGGACAATGCTTTGAGAAGTAATTTTATTCCTGATAAAATTGTGTGTGAAATTCTTATGAAAATTAATCAATGCTTATTCTGGGCAACCTCTTATGCAACTCCTACATGGGGTGTTGACAGGCAGTGATGGATAGGGAAAGGACCTAGCAGTCAGGTAAGAGAGATACCAGGGAAAGCCTTTGGTGGGATGAAGAAGATGACATTAGGGACTACCCAACTCAGTGCTCCACATGCCCATGATCAAGGAGCAGAAGATTTACAAACCAGAATCTTTCCCAATTTTATTTAAATTCATAAATAAGCCAAACAGCCCTTGAAATATGATCTAAAATGCCTTAGATGCTTTGCAAAAATGCATATTCTCAGGACCATTCCTGATTTACTGTGAATCACCATAATGTGTTCAGAAATCTGCATCTAGACATCATGTGTTTTAAATTGGTTAAAAATCTCCATCCCCTGGGACACCTGGTTCTATTCATTCTTTTGAACTGCAAAAAAGTTTTTTAATTTACTCATTTTATCAAACATTCTAGAGATCTTATTGTCATCCACGAGTCTATATTCGGGAAAATGAGCTCATAATGGTGTCTTCAAAAGGTTTACAGAGCAGTAAAGAAACACAAGAGGCTACCGCATTGCAGGGTGAAAACAGGTGCTGCTCTCAAGTCCAAAGTACTATGATGAGACAGAAAAACTAAAACGAAGGCTTGATGTTTAAGTAAAGAGCCCATTTTTCTTTGGGGATATTGTAATCTGCTTCCTTTAAGATGATTTTCTAGGTAAAAATGTTTTTTAATCCTAAATTATTTATTCGTGATTAAAATCTATCGGTTTTGAAAGTACACTTGACATTGTTTCTAAAAGTAATCTATGAACCATGTACATCCAAATCATCTGAATGCAAATGAGTCTGCCCTTTGACTCCCCCTTTGAACGTTTAATCTATTCTAGGCTATTTCTGATGAATTTCTGTTATTAGACAGGTTGGGATAGGAGAACCCCAAGCTTTATACATTTATGTTTAACTGGGTTCACACCAATAACAAAGAAATCACCCCATTTTATATTTAACTAAATTGAGTCATTTGGGGTTTAAGGAGAAAGAAACAGCAAAACTTCGTATTTCCAACTATTCTGATCTAAAAGAAAAACCTTCATACTGCAGAGGTTTAGATGAACCTGGGTTTGATTCAAGCTCTATCTTTTTAGCTCTGTGTCCTGAGCACACTTTGTTCCCAGTTGTATGTACTATATGATTTAGTTACACATGGGAAATGTTAATGTCAGAAATACAAGATTCATACACATACAGATGTTTCTGCATAAGCACATGTATGTTTAAAATACCCATGCATCATTATGCTTGTTTTGCAAAACCGTGAAGAGTGAATATATATTAAGTGATTAGCTCTAAACTGGATCCAGAGTAGGTACTCAATGAACACTTGGGGGTAGGGATGAGAGAAAGAGAAAGTAAGAGACAAGAAGAAGAGGGTGTGAAGGTTAAAACAGAGAGAAAAACCTTACAGGACTCATGCAATAGAACTGAAATGAAAAGATAAAATAATGTAGGAAAATTTGGTTTACTCCTAGCATCTTCAATGGTTGTGTTTCTTGTGGTTACGTATGACTTTGTTTCTGAGTTCTGTAATACAGTAGCCATGCTGTCTTTCCAGTGATTGAATGAACATCATTAGACTAAGCACAAAATAGAGTAACCACTGGGAGATTATTGGTATTTCATCTCAACTCTGAAAATGTCAAGCCATGTCAGACTGGTGGATGGTGATAGGAAACCCATTTCCAGTTATCTTATGGTAATGAAGGGAAGCAATGGGAACTCTAAAAGTGGGGGGAACCCAGAATAAGCAGATTCCAGAGTCTATATACATTCCTACATTTCTAGCCTCATTAAAATATGCAGATTGTATCATTAGAAAACCTTTTCCTGGCAGAGTTTCCTCCTGGAGCGCAGTTACCGGCACATGTCTGGCATTTACTACAATGAGCTGAACCTCAGTTATATGCTTCTATGCAAAACCCACACAAATAAAAAATAAAACAAAGAAGCAGAAGCAGCTCTGGCAAACCATGTTTTCATTTGGGGGAGATTTTTGATCCCAAAATATGAATCTGTATTAAAAAAAGAAGAAGAAAGGCATTGATTGTTTTGTTCCTCCAGCAACAGGCAAAAGTCACGTGACTGCATCTCCATGTTTCCCAAGGTGTTGCTCTTCCCAGTTTGGGAACATGTGATAGTGTATTTAACTTCATATGCATTACACCTGGGTTTAATTCAGCAAGGTGATTAGGAATAGCTACAGAATTCAACAGACAGCAATTTTTAAAGATGTTCCCTAACTAAACTTTCACCTCCATCCATATAAGAAGCATTCTCATGGTGCTCATCTCAATTCCTTATTCCTTTCATTTCTCCTTTTATTTTCTTTATTACTTTGATTTATTCTTTAATTCTTCATCTTTTCCTTCCCACCTTTTTTTCTTTTTGACCCCTATTCTCCTTCCATCTTAGCTATTCATCCATCCACTCATCTATCCATCCATCCGCCTATCCATCTCCCCACCTGTATACCATCATATGTCTGTGTATTGTGTGAGCAGAGTGAAGAGAGAAGGACAAACTGTTAACAGTATCTTACTGACAAGCCTAATGGAACCTCACCAATGGATGCTTTTAACATGAAGGCTCACCAGGAGGAAAGTGATGATCAGAGAGGAATTGATAGTAAGGAGGTGACTAGATAATCAAAATGTTCAGCCATCACCAATACTACAATAGTGTGAAAGTGTGTATACACACTAGATATCCTCTTTAATTAATATTACCTCTAAATACTATTTATTTTGTTCTTTTCTGTTAGTGGTTCTCCCAGTCTGAGGCCCTGGGAGGTTTCTGACATTGGAACAGCCTTCAAAATAACTTCCATATCATTGTTCTTTTTGCTGATTCAATATCTGTGCAGATGGTGGGTACAGAAGCAATGTAGGGTAAAATAGCAGGTCCTAGGAATGAGTTAAGGCCGCAACACCTAACTCTATGCTCATGTGTTGTTTTTTTTTAACCATAATATACTCACAGAGAGAAACAGTGCTAATTATACTGTCTGTTCTTGATAAAGCAGGAAAACATTAATTTTGTTTTATTAAATCTTGGCTCTTTGAGTACATTTTTTAAAAATATTAAGTGTGATGAGATGGGAAATAGGTAATGAAGCATTTTTGTCTGGAAACCAACATGTAATCATTGTCTCAGGGAAAAGCATTTATGTGATTCAGTTGTGAGCTGAAACACTCGTTTGTTTTTTTTTAAATGGAACATTATTTTTACTTTAAACACAGAAATAGAACTATGGCTATTCAGATGTGAGGATTTAACAGATAATCTCTGGAAAATAAATGAAGTGTCTTAGTCATTTCAAAGACATCAGCCATGTTAATATTGTGGCCAATGATAAAATTCAAGTTCTAGAGCAAAAACTTAGTATTGTACAAAACTTGAACTCAATAACACGAGCACAATAACTTTCTAAAACTTCAAGAATTCTGTGGACTTTTTTAATGCTTTATGAGATGTGGCAACAGTGGAAGATCTGCGTATTTCAGGGAACTAATATTCTTCAAATGACTAAATGTCTCCTTGTGTTATACAGTTCTGCACAAGGACAAAGATCCAAGTTCATTGCAAGAAAGATCAATGGATTTTAATTCATGTGCATTAAGGTCATTGATATGGTTTCAAAAAATATGCTATAATTTAAATAATTTTTAAGAATCTACCACTGTTGAGCATTTGTAAAGACTCAAATATACAAATACCTATAATTACCTGCAAAGGCTGCTTAAAATAATCCACCGCCCCCCTTTTTTTGTACCATATATTGAACCAAGGGCACTGAACTACTGAGCACATTCCCAGCCTGTTTTTATATTTTACTTAGAGAAAGGTTCTAGCTGAGTTGTGTAGGGCCTCATTAAATTGTGGTGGCTAGTTTGAAATTGGGATGCTCCTGCTTTGGCCTCCCCAGAAGATAATTTTCATTTTTCTATCTATGGTCCAGAATTTCTTCATATACTTTCATGCAAACAACAAATGTGGGTGTATTAAGTAAGACATTAAAAATATTTGAAAAGAATAATGTCATTCTCAAAATTCTAAACATTTTGTAATACTCATTTTTCAGAAAATAAGTATTAATGTATTATGAGTTTCTTGAGGTTATTTTAAAATAAGTGAAGTAATATTTTAACAAATCTCGGTTCAAACTTTTATATCAGTAATATTGGTGGACAAAATGTACATTAACAAAATCTCCTTGTCTCAATTGTTTTTAAGAGTTTAAATGATCTTACAACCTAATTTTTGAGAAATGCTATTCTATGTAAAAGCAATATTATTCTATGTACTTAATTCTTTCATGTTCTAGTATACAATAATTTTTAGTTCCATTATTTGCATTAAATATGCTTCCATATTTACCTAAGTATGAGTTGTTTTTCTTAAATTAAATAGTCCCTAGAAGCTAGATGCCACATATATTTCCAGTTTTTATGGGGGATATTCTAATAACTATAGTATTTTTTACTGCATAATATACTTAGAGAAAATATAGTAGCTTGAAACATCCCAAACAATTCTACATTTGCAAGCTTTGAGTTTCACTATTAAACTGAAATCAGTAAAAAAAAAGTAGAGACAAAAATTAAAAGATGCAAATTTTGTCATTTTCTATAATTTTACAATTTTCAAATAAGCACATCAACAAATCTTTTTAAAATTTTTTTTTTAAAAATATTTTTTTAGTTTTAGATGTACACAATATCTTGATTTTTTTTTTAGATAAATTAAGTCATTTATTTCTCCATATATTTTCTTCAACTTATAACTAAATTTTGGCTGAAATCTTTATTGTCTTTGAAGCCCAAATATTATTGCCCAATTCATTGTTACATAAGAACAGCTCTTATTTTGGTAAACTGGCTTTAAGTTTCATTTCCTAGTTTAATTTCATACCCACCCACCCTACTACCAACACACACACACACACACACACACACACACACACAGAGCTATAAAAATTGGCAGCAAAATTGGTGTTTGGCAATCAGTTACACATTATAAACAATCATTTAAGACAAACAACATTTCTTTTCCTTTTCATCACTTGTTACCGTGATAATGAGGACATTTTAATATATTTAAAATATTTAAAGTGTTACAAATGAGCTCCTTATAGAGGTTTTGATTTGTGAATATGGAAAAAAAAGCATTATAAATACCATAAAAGAATTTAGTTCTGTAGAAGAATTAAAGTGACCTATCAAGAATGTTGGTGACTTGATTAAAATATTCATAACTTTTGTTGAATTCATAACTGCATTGATGAGAATTTTTTTCTCAATGGCATATTGCCATGCAGAAGAAAAAGAAAATAAAAATAAAACAAAATCATAAAAAAATTGATTGGAGATATTCCCTAAGTTCCTCCCTTCAAATTTTTCTTGTATAGAAGCAACTAAATACTTTGCTTAACTAGAAATGTTTAGTGTTTTTTTCCCCCCAAATTAAATGAGGTTGGTGAGTGAATCTCATGTCCCAAGGGTGATCTAGAATTATTGAGTGTCTTTCCATCAATTGGAATGTTATTTGTTTTAAAATAATGTTTCATCTGTCTTTGCCTCCTTATCTTTATTTTTTTTTCTTTTTTTTTTATTGGATGTTCACAACATTACAAAACTCATGACAAATCATATTTCATAGATTAGAATCAATTGGGTTATGAACTCCCATTTTTACCCCAAATACAGATTGCAGAATCACATCGGCTACACATCACATTTTTACATACTGCCATATTAGTGACTGTTGTATTCTGCTACCTTTACTATCCTCTAAAATCCCCCCTCCCCTTCCCTCCCATCTTCTCTCTCTACCCCATCTATTGAAATTCATTTCCCTCCATGTTTGTTATCCCATTCCCCTCGTAAACTCTTTGGAAATCCATATGCAACAAAATGAAACTAAATCCCCTCCTCTCGCCACACACAAAAGTCAACTCAAAGTGGATAAAGGAGCTAGATATCAAATCAGAGACTCTACGTCTGATAGAAGAAAAAGTTGGTTCCGATCTACAGATTGTGGGGACAGGCTCCAAATTCCTTAATAGGACACCCATAGCACAAGAGTTAATAACAAGAATCAACAAATGGGACTTTCTTAAACTGAAAAGTTTTTTCTCAGCAAGAGAAACAATAAGAGAGGTAAATAGGGAGCCTACATCCTGGGAACAAATTTTTACTCCTCACACTTCAGATAGAGCCCTAATATCCAGAGTATACAAAGAACTCAAAAAATTAGACAATAAGAAAACAAACAACCCAATCAACAAATGGGCCAAGGACCTGAACAGACACTTCTCAGAGGAGGACATACAATCAATCAATAAGTACATGAAAAAATGCTCACCATCTCTAGCAGTCAAGGAAATGCAAATCAAAACCACCCTAAGATACCACCTCACCCCAGTAAGATTGGCAGCCATGATGAAGTCAAACAACAACAAGTGCTGGCGAGGATGTGGGGAAAAGGGTACTCTTGTACACTGCTGGTGGGACTGCAAACGGGTGCGGCCAATTTGGAAAGCAGTATGGAGATTCCTGGGAAAGCTGGGAATGGAACCACCATTTGACCCAGCTATTGCCCTACTCGGACTATTTCCTGAAGACCTTAAAAGAGCACACTACAGGGATACTGCCACATCGATGTTCATAGCAGCACAATTCACAATTGCTAGACTGTGGAATCAACCCAGATGCCCTTCAATAGATGAATGGATAAAAAAAATGTGGCATTTATATACCATGGAATATTACGCAGCACTAAAAAATGACAAAATCACGGAATTTGCAGGGAAATGGATGGCACTAGAGCAGATTATGCTTAGTGAAGCTAGCCAATTCCTAAAAAACAAATACCAAATGTCTTCTTTGATATAATGAGAGCAACTAAGAGCAGAACAGTGAGGCTGAGCAGGAAGAAAAGACTAGCATTAAACAGAGACATGAGGCGGGAGGGAAAGGGAGAAAAAAAAAAAGGGAAATCACATGGAAATGGAGGGAGACCCTCATTGTAATACAAAATATCTTGATTTTTATGTGGTGCTGAGGATCAAACCCAGTGCCTCACATGTGCAAGGCGGGCACTTTACCACTCTACCACTCTACCACTGAGCCCCAGCCCCACATCCACAAATCTTTTAAAATGTTACTTTAAAAAATAATATAGAGGACTGTGGTTGTAGCTCAGTGATAGAGTGCTTGCCTAGCATGAGTGAGGCACTGAGATTGATTCTCAGCACCACATTAAAAAGATAAATAAATAAAACAAAGATATTAAGTCCATCTTCTAATGAACACACACACACACACACACATACACACAATATAGAGCTGGGTGAAGTGGTGCCCACCTGTAACCTCAGTGGCTCAGAAGACTGAAGCAGGAGGATCACAAGTTCAAAGCCAACTTCATCAACTTAGCAAGGCCCTAATAAACTTAATGAAATATTTTCTCAGAATAAAATGTAGAAAGGCCTAGGGAGGTGGCTCAGTTGTCAAGCATATCTGGGTTCAACTCCCAGTACAATATATATATATATATTATTAAGTAATAAATCTTTATATAATGCATATATATTAAGTACTATATTTTATACAGTAATATATATAATATATGTATGTATAGGTATATGTGCATATACACACACACACATATAACATGGAGATAAATATTTGCCTATTGAATGAATAAAACTAGTAAGCGCTATGATGGGTTCTTATGGCTGGGACCTAAAGCTGACATTGTATATGAATGTACTGCTACATCCCAAGATCCTGGGGCAGCAGTGAAGGTCAGCATTCTGACCACAGCATGAGCTCAAGGTTGTGATGCTGAATATGAATGGAACATGCAACACATGAAATTTGAGCTACAGTTTGAACATATAGATAGTATAACATTTTGTGTAATGGTACTAATAAAGACTCAAAGTTAACATGACTATTAATCTATATTTCTAAACTTTTTCATAATGGACTAGCCCAATACAATTTTGTTTATAAAATTTCAACATTTGGTCAGAGGGGCAGGCTTTTCTTTGAGAATATTTCATATTCAGGATAGATGATATTTATCAATCTATAAATCTTGCTAAGATAAAATAATTTTATAGATGGAAAACTGGAAATTGGAGCATTGAGAGCCTGCTCACACTTGTAGTTTATAAGTATGCTCACTGGGATTAGAAGTCAGGTTCACTACAGAGTTGAAGATTTTTCCATATGCTGATGCTCATCAAATATTTCCTATGGCCCAGAATCTGTTCTCATGGACCTGAATCAAAAACTCTCATGTTAACTCATAACTATTCACATGGTTAATATCTAGCAGCACTGACATTTGAACCTAGTCTGGTTTCAGAATCCTTATTCTAACCTTACCCTAGCTTTGTCTTGCTGATATTATATAAGCATTTCTATACAATAAGAATCAGATTAAATTAAAAGCTGCTATTTCATCTTCAAAGATTCAGTTATAACATACTTGCATAAGTAGAGCCAAACCAATTTTCAGATTCTATAAAAAATAAGACTGAAAATGAACTTGGACTGGGGGCATAGCTCAGCAGTGTTAGAGTACCTCCCTAGCATGTCTGTCCAAGGTCCTTGCACTATTCAAAATAAATAAATAAATAAAATAAAATAAAAAAGGAAACCCAAAGCACAGAGAGAATGAGTGTTATTTGGTTCCTGGCTCTTGAACACATTTGCTGTTTATCTTAAGTTGGGATAATACACCAGAGGAAAAGATATATGCTGAAAGTGCCAGGTGATGTCTGGGGGGAGTACAATATCAGTTCTCCCTACATACATAATTAGTAAAAGTGTATAAATTGATAAGCATCTCCTTAACAATAATAACAATGAGTGAGTCTATTGGTCAAATTGGGTGGGATGGAAATTTTTATTTAGACAATATGCAAAACCTAAAGGGTCCTTATTGCTTACAATGATCAGCCTACAGAATACACAGCTCAAAATTCATCTCAAAAATATTAGAGTCATCTTTGGGGGAAAAAGTAGTACAGAGGCAGGAAAACAGCAAACGTTAACACATGCAATAGTGTTATCGTCTAAGAACTGAAAGCATTCATTTTTTTTAAAGTTATTGTGTTTGTTTTTAGGCTTTCAATTCCCACCCCAATTTGTTTATTGTCCAGTGGGGACGTAGAAAAGTTATTAAATTCCTCAAGGTCACACAGAAAGTCACGGTTGTTCTTGGGAAAGGGGCTTATATATTCTTGCATCCCAGCTCGGTCCTATTGCTTCCTGCAGTGAATGGGTCCGTGTGGAATGAAAGAATGCTCTTAAGCAAATTCCAATTATGGTTTATTAACTTCACACGTAGCATTTATCTTGCAGTTTCCAAAAATAGCAGAACCAATTAAACTGTCTGTTTAGCATGAAGGTTTTTTTTTTAACTTTTAATTTTTCTTCAGATAAAGCCTTTATATAAGATAAATGGGATATCACAGATACGGGAGGAAGGCAGGAAGCCACCACTTTTCAGCTCCTGCCATCCCTAGAAAGCAACCAAGGCAAGTCCTCCTCTGTTCCCCAACTGAGTGCCGAGCCTCTCAGTCAAGCCAACCAGCCCACTTTCTAGCATGATGCGTGTGAGTGGAAATTAGTTATTCAGTACAGTTGCTAATTTGAAATAAAAGCCCAACAAATTCTAGTGTTCTATGCACTGTCAAATGAAGATTAAACAACTTCAGAAAGATGGAAGGCTTATTAGAAGAGGCTGAAGAACAGTATTTTGCTTTACACCTGAAGCATCAACTACAGAAAGGAGAGTAGACATGGCGGACACCCTAGAGAGACCTAACTTTTGAGATGTTTTCTTTAGGGTTCTCATTTACAGCTGGTTCCATTAAAGAAATACAAGTCCACATGGGGATTACGGAGAGGCAGAACTGGAGTTTCTACATCACATGTCCTCAAAGAAAATAAAGTGACAATAACACAGGAAACACTTGCACTGGAGGTTAAAAGAGGAACACTAACATGGGCAACTCTGCTCTCATATTGCTGGATCACCCTCACATTCCAGAAACCACAATGGTCTTGAGAGCAAAGTATAGGCCAGCAACTGGGGGTCTCCAGCCCACTTACTTGAAATGGAGTTCTTTATGAGGGAAGAGATTCCCTGAAACTGAGCTGCACAAGAAGAACAGGAGTTAGCTTGTAGAACCTGCCAGGATTCAACCCGTAGCTTCCAGACACTTTATCTAGTCATTTTTCTACTACAACACAATGCTACAACTTAGAGATTACTTTTTCCTCCTCTCGAATCTCAGCATAAACCCTCACTTGAATCACAGTTTTAGGTACCATATGCAGGAGTCTATCATCCCAGCCCTGCCTGTCTAACAAGAGTTGTGGGAATGTCCCAGAACGTGCCCCTGCTACATTGTTTGACACGGATTCTGTTGAATGTGTATGGCAATTATTTGACGCTTCTAGGAGGTGACAGCTATCTTGAACTAATACAATTACAATTATCTTATCAAATTTAATATCCTGTGTTCTTCAGAACTGATTTTTTAAACCAATTTCCACTTCAGAATAACTGGTTAAACTTGAACTCTTCCTTAATGTATGTATGTTTCACTACATTTATTCTTATAATTTGGCACTATATTAACTCTCTCTTCCCCATAACCATGCTTTTTATTTTATGCCTCTTTAGATAAATGCTAAGATTCATGATTCATTCCTTCTTTATAAATAATTATTAAACTCTATTACACAGTCATCACTTGGGATGGGAGGCTAGCTCAGACCCAAAGGGAAGCCTATTGTGTACTTGCAAGTCTAAACCACAAGGATCCTGGTCTCTTAATCCATACAACAAAGCAAGGAAGAATTCCCACCTATATGCAGGGTTAGGAAGCAAGGGTACTCCTTGAAGGGGTAATATATTCATAACATGGACTACAAACTTAGGAATCTTAGCAAAGAAGCCAGGGTCTTATAGGTTCAGGATTGCAGACTTATGGAATCCTTTTTCATTTTCTAATAGATGAAAAAAAAACCTGAAATTTCCCTTTCTAAAGGATATGTTTCAAATCACTCAGCTACCTAACCATGATGCAGAGAACTCTCACAGACCCTGCCAAACCAATCAGTCAGTTTTCACCAATTTCCAGAACTAACTCACTAAACACTTTACCGATAATGGACCTCTCTCAACCTCAATGCCACTTTGCCATACCATGTTTTCAAAGAATTAATGGTTCCTGCATTTTGGTTGGGGTCCTTTTATCCATTGTAAGTGGTTACCTAGCTCATGCTGCTGCTGTGTGTTAGTCACAGGTATCAATGAAAGCACGCCAATGAGCTGATGCAGCCCTTTTCAGATGACTGTGAACAAGGCCATTCCTCCAAGTCCCCTCCAGGACACACCATCACTTCTAATGCTAGATCCACATCCCATTAGTCATAATATATTATAATGGGTCTTGCACCCCACAATCAGGAAATTTTTTTAAAAAATCACTAAATTGAAAAACAAAAATAAAAGACCAAACTCAAATACAAATAGATGTAGAGGAAAATCTCTCCCCCCTAAAAGAAAGAGCTACTAGCATTGAGGAGATTGCCCTGAAGTTGCAAATGCTTTATAACAGAACTGCGGGATCAGGCTAGAATTTCAAGACATGAGGAATTACTATTGTTGATTTGTAATTGCACCACAGCCACATCAAATAATCTACATTCGTCAATACATAAACATAATGCCTGCGTTTAAGATCTAGTAACATGATTTATGTGTTCATCCTCATCTTTTGCTTCAACACCTTCTATTATTGGCTTATTAAAGCTTCATTATGGGAGAAAAATCTGAATGCCCATTTGGTTCCATTCTATGCAGAAAACTTCATATTCACAAATGATTGACACAAGTGATCTTTCTCCAGTCTATTATTTGGAGCTGAATGAGCATCATATCATAACATTTGACTGTGGATAGAACAGGACTTTCTTCCACTTATAAAGATCATGTTTTTAAATGGAGTCATATCTGGATAATATTACATGTGCATGGACTGAAGTATAAAGATACATAGTGGATAATATGAACATGGTGCATTTATAAAAATATAATGGAACAAAACTAATTTGTAACTTTTTTTGGAAATAAAAGTTGAGGAATTACTCATTTAGGCAAATGGACTAAGATCTCAGGTGTGACTGCTGCCACTCCATTTCCATTCTGTCCCAATTATTTTAATAAACACACTTAACTAAAAAGCCCAAATGTGGTATTTTGTTGAAATAATCTAGGTTTTCAATTGCCAGTAAAAATGGACTACATCTAAAAACATAAAAGGTTAAGAATGATTAGAAAACTTAACAGGCAAATGAGAAGAGAATCATAAAAGTAATTTCTTAATGGATAATGACTCCTTGAACCAAATATTTGCACCATAAACCTCACATGCTCTTTAAAATTATGGGCCCAAATAAAAGATTCCACACAATAATTAATATTTTATAAAATGCCAGAAAAGCCATAATTTCCTATCACTGACATCCAGAGATGTGTCTAACATATTGCATTTAAGCCTCAAATTTAGAAAATTGATTTATGGCATTAATCTTTACTTGGGAAAATAACAAATGCTTATCATAATCAGAATGTAATTAAAAAACAAATGGCCTTGCAAAGTCCCTTTTTTACTGTGGTTTACAAGATGCCATTTTTTTTGCATTGAAAAATATGTGTTTTAAGTAACCATCAAACATGTTTATTAAAACCTAATTACACAGACATGAAAATGTACATTTTGATGCAGTGTTACAACTAATCCCTGTTTGATGATTGTCCTATCAGCCTAACTTCAGATTAAAAACAACAACAGACTTTTATTTTTGTATCTGTTCTTGAGATTAAATACTCCTGGGAGAATATCTGAGAGAATATTTTTATTAGGATAAAGTTCCTATTCATATCTAAAGGCAAGTCTTTTAGTACAGGAAAACAAAGTCAGAATTAAAATATATTTAATTAAGCATTATTTAGGAGGAAGAGATGTTTGAGTGTCATCTTTTGAGTACAGCAGAGGTAGAACATTTTCCCAAGTACAGAACAAGCATATCTTATCAGTCACAATTTTTAAAGATAATTTGCTTGTGTCTTAAAATTTAAAACTGAATCATCTGAGTATTTTCAATAAAAAGTTGGAAGGCATGGGGCACATATTTAAGAATCCATGATACAATGTAGTTTCCTATAAGTTGCCTACATGGAAAAGTAAATTCAAAGAAGAACATGCCTGTATTTGATGGTGATCCTATCACAAAAGTGGATGCTATATATTTTTAGAACAGGATTAAATAAAACATCACCTGATAACTTTATGAACTCTATAGATTTGAGGTTATTCTTTCTAAGAGCAATGAAGAGAATAATAATGATATTTCATAGGCAAACTATTCTATCCATCAAAAATACATGTAAATATTACAGAGAACCTTATTATTTCATCCAAATTTTCAATACATGAGGGGCAATTTTTAAACACAAGTACTACTTTTTGCTAATATTGTAGTGTTTGTCTTGCATTGAATTCTGAGACCAGTGTGTATGTCTTAGTGTTGCAAGCTAGGATAATACTTTATTTTTTGAAAATTCAAGAACCTCTAGAAGCCCTGATACTCACAACCAGCTAGCCTTCCAGAAATTTCTGATGAAATATGAACAGAAGGGATACCAGTTTGGGGGTTTATGATTCAGGTCAAAGTTCAAGTGACTTTATTATCCCAGAAATGTTTATAAACATAAGATCTGACCAAATATTTATCCAAGTGTAGCTGTCCAAATGCCATATGGAAAGAAAAACTCTACCTAAATATATAAATCCTTCAGGGCCAGTAGAATAAATGACCACATAGCATTTTACTCATGGTAATTCAGTATCATGGCATCTTACAAAATATGCACTTATCTTTATCAAAATTTTAGCCTTGTTTTCATTATAACAAATATTAAAAGGAATAAATAACTACCTGTTAGTTCATGAATATGGGAAGGGTTCAATGGAAAAATAGTTTAAAGGGTGGCTTTGAAGCCCTCTCTGGAAAGAATAGGATCCCTTTATTTTCCCTCAAATAATAGTAACAATGACCTCTCTTATATTGTAAAAAAAAAAAAAAAAAATTAACCTATGGTGAGCATAGCTTTAGGAATCAAGTTATTGAATTTCTTGCTGAACCCAAAATCAGTGTTTCTTTCCTCAAAACATTCCAGGAAGTTTGGTTTTCTTTGTACTGTACAATATTTAGTGCATGGAGAGTGTGAGCAGTGTGTCCCAAGTTCAAGTCACTTCCCATGACTCACCTGCAGCCGAGGCCTTCTGTGCACAGCTAACACAGATGGGAAGGCTTTTCTCCCAGGAGACGAGCATTACTAAAAACTCATAAACCAAGTCAGAATTCAACCACAACATGAATATATAAATTTTATGTTCTTGTAAGAGGAGGTTAAAGATATCTTTGACTAGTTGTTTTCCAATAAAAACAATTTATCCAAAGTCAACCACTTCATAAAGATTATGCATATTTATTTTTGCCTAAAATAAATAATAAAAACATGGTTATCAGTGAAAAATATACTCCCCCAAAGATAAGGTAAACAGCGCAAGATACCGATATTATAATCCCAATAAAGAAGAGACCTAGGAAATGAGCACACAGAAATTCGTCACACTGATGTAGATTTCTGGACTGTACTAATTCCATATTCTTTTCTCTTATGGATATAGATGTGATGTATCGCTCCAAGGATCAAGCGCACAGGAAGCACTCCTGGCTGTGATATGAAGGCACGGTAGGAAGGAAGAGGGGCTCATGGACCCACACACAGGTCTGCAGCAGGGCAATCAGGGTTGACTCTGAACTGTTACCCTGTCCTGTGGGACCCTCCATGCCCAGTGGGTCATGAGGAGAGGGCCATGATGGAGAATACCAGCTTTATCATGTCTTCAAGTGCAAATTAACAATCAGCAAGTCTAAAGAGTAGAGAATGTAGCCACACTGGGGGTCTGGACCTAAAAATCAGTCACCATTAGACCTTTGTGAAGCAGCTCACCCCTAGATCAATACCAAAATCTTAGTTGTACAGCCTGGACATTCATGGACTTTGGATTAAGACAGTTACTGTGAACTCGCAGCCTAGTCATTGGTGATCTGGGGCTTGTTTCTTATCCATGCTGAGCCTCATCTGTCAAATCAGAACACCAACATTTCCACAGGGTGGTTGTGAAGTTCAAGTAAGTTTATGCAGATTGCAGAGGTTGGTGCTAAGTAGGAGCTCAGCTCCTGTTCCCCTTAACAAAAGAGCATGGAAAAAGTCAGCTGCTGGTTTCTTTTATAACTGAGCACATCAGCATATTTGGCAATATGAAATGAGCCACACTGGGATGTCTAACTCAACACAACGTAAACATTCACCATGCCAGAGTGCTGGCTCTTTCTTAGCACCTAACACTGCATGGGTAGAAAAACTGCTTAGGCCTGGTACCAGAGCAGCTGCACTTGACATCAACTGAAATTTAAGCATCTCTAGTCTAGTGTGATTATCCATACTGGAGAGATGTGGAATATTTTGGGAAGAACTGTTTTAATACCATTCCCAATGTGCCCGCATCAATGACACGTGGTAAACTTGAGGCACTTTATTAGAAAAGTAATGGATCATAAGTTAGGTCCACCATACGTACAGTACATACTGATTATCTAAATTAAATTTGAATAGTTCAGCACATTTCTAGTAAATGCATCATTATGTGGATTTTTTCAGAGAATTTACTTGGAGAGAAAGAAGTCTCTTGCTAATACTAATAAAAGTGATCAGAAAGCAAAGTCGGTATCCAATCTTTTCCTACAAGGGTGATTGACCACAATCTCTTGCAAATACAACAGTCAGGACTGTTATAAAGGGCCTAGGGTCTGTCTTCGATCTCTTCGATCTTTGCTTTGATCTTCTTCACAGAGGTGAGCATATTTGTCTCTCTTTACCCTTAATTTTTTTAATAAAATATATCCCATCCAAGGGCTTTCATAAGTAATACTGGATAACAAGAAATGTTAAAAAAAAAGTCTAATATGGTATTCATGATACAGACTCACAATAGCAATTCATCATTAAGGGATTTTACTATTTTTCCCCTTGCTGCTATAAAAACTGTGTATCCAGATAGATGATTAGATTACAACAGATGTTAACTTCTTTATTACTCGCATGTAGGAAGACAATACATTCTTGTCAAAGATTGGCTCCCCGTAATCTGAGGCTGTAGATGGCATTGGGACTTACCTGCTCAACACGGAGCTATTCCCTTTATGGGAGGAGGGAAAAAGCAAAGAAAACAGTGCACATTCTCTGTCTCCAGAGCACACTCTCTTTAGATCACGTGTACTTTCAAGGTTGGAACTCTTCACTCACTTCTGATAAGCAGCAAGTCTCCCAAGAAAAACTATTTCTCTGAGTCAGCAATTAAATCTGACACAGGCAATGAAGATGAAGAATGGCCATTAAGTCCCCTAGAGCAGTTCTGGCTCCCATTTATCCATCAGGGAACTGGAACTTTCCACACAGCCATCTTCATCTTCCCCAGGTATGATGTCAGAGAGATCCAAACTCCGAGCTCCCACCCACCTGCCCAGGTCATTGCTAGCAGGGTGAACATTCCAAATTCATGCTTCTTTTTCATCCATGAAATAAAGCTCTTTGATATTGTGGTAATTGTCAAAGGAACAAAACAACTAACACTCCTGAGAAGTGTAAATAAAACTAATGCACCATGTATGGGTTTGTCTTTTAAAATCCGAAAATATTAACTTAAGTTCATATTGCTGAATATAGGTTGCTTGCTTGTGAGTTCAAGAGAGCTACTCCAGTCTGATCACTGCCCTCTAGGCCATCACTGGACAGCTGACTAAGTGCAAAGGTGGTCTAGCAAATACATTCTAGGGTGAAATAATAATAAACCAGTAAAAATTCTGGTTCTGTCAGTTACCATATTTATGACACTGAACTAGTTTCTTTTAATCTCTGATCTGTGTTTTCTTCATATATAAAATGAAGATCAAAACAACAAAAGAGTTTTGGGTGACGGATATGAAACTTATGTAAGATTACATATGTAAGGAGCTCAGCAAGAGGTTTGGGGCATGGTATATGGCTGCTATTATTATCAGTAGTCATGTATATGTTATTATAGTTGGTGATGGTAATAGTGAGAATAGAGTCTTAGGACCCACGCACAATCTGCAGATATTGAATAAAAAAACATAGTGTGCTTTTATATATTTTCTCTTGTTCCTATCTGGATTTCCATGAAAGAGTTGCATCTTGACTATACAAGAAGAAGGAAAGCACCCTCTCTACTCTTAGAAATAAGTGTAGTGCACAGGGCTGGATAGGAACTCTGAAGAGCTAGTTGCATCATTATTTACTTCAGCAGCCTGTGGAATGCATTAGTCTGAAGGAACTCTAAGGAAAGAGTGTGTGTGTGCATATGTTTATGTGTATGGATGAAAACGATCAGCCAATCAGCTCTTAGATTTGTCAAATCTGTCTCCTGAGAACCCACTGCTTCTGAGCTATGTAATTTATTTCTATCTTTCTTACAACCATTATGCTTTTCACAAGCCATTAATCCCTCACATCTGTTAAGCTTAAGTTAGTCTCAAGTATACTGAAAAACACTATATGATCAATAGGCAATAACTATGGGAAATTACAAAGAATATTATCTTCTAGGTCAAACAAATAAAACACAAATCAGATTCATATTACCAAAACAAGTTAATTTATACCTTATAATAGGGATACATTTGCTTATGTTTTAGAACTTTTTTTTTCTCTGACATAGAACCTTGGCTATTCATTTTGCTATACTCTATTCAAAATATCATTAAAGACCAGGCAAGAAAAATATTTTTTGAGTACAAAATATTTACTGAGTGCCCACCTATGTGGATACAGTAGTGAATCAGAGTTTGGGACAGTATGCTATCTCTTGTAAACATTAAACAAATCTGTGGAAAAGCTACCTGCTGCAAAGTAACCAACAATTTGTGTTACAAGTGGATAAGCAACTACAATTTATTTCAGCAGGGCAAAGCACACAAATAACACAATCCTTAAGAGATATATTTGAAACACAAGGGGATTAAGACGAAAGAAGTCCCCTCTGAGCCCAGCCCAGATACAAAGGAGGTAGACATTTACCCAACTGATATTCAGGAGATTTTTTTTTAAAAAGCTTATTCTTTCAGAGGTGTAAGGAAACTGACATTGTCTTTCTTGGTGTTTTATGGAGGCGTTTATTTTTAGGTGTACAGCTGAAACTCTCCAGCCCAATGAACTGTGGCTGTCTGTGGTGTGTTCAGCAGAAGAGAAACAAAGACACTTTGCCATTAGTTCTAAAAATATTGGTGACAGTAAGGGTCATCATTTCTATGTTAAGAACTATGGAGAATTAGACAGAGATGAACTTATGTCTTTCACACGCAGCATCTTCAGTGCAAATGAAATTCTAAAAGGGCTTTTCATAGTTTTTAAGGTAAATCCACATCTCAACTCAAAATCTGAAAACATGCCCATCATGAATGAGAGACCTGGAAGAATGCTGGGAGATAGGTCACAGAGGAACTCCATATGGATGTGAAAATGATCACAAACTGACAGTAACCTTGTTAAAGTCTGTAATGTAATTCTGTATGTTATAGATAAAATGCAGATCTTATAGTATCAAACAAATATGAGATAATGTCTCATAAAGATGGGATGGGGGTGCAGATGGAGAGACCTGTAGGGCAAGAATTCCAAGCTGAATCTGGCTCTAACTAGATTTGCAACTTGGAATCAATTGCTTAACCAATCTGGACCTCAGTTCCTTTGACATGAAAGGGAATGTATCTATGGTTCCTTCCAAACTGAAAATTTCACACTGTAGAAATAGAGTAGGAGGCACATACTCTTTTCAACACTAAGAATGAAGCTTTATGGAAAATAGGACAAGCTATGTCTGTCTGTCTGTCTGTCTGTCTCTCTCTCTCTCTCTCTCTCTCTCACACACACACACACACACACACACACAGATGTGTTTATCTGTGGGTTTAATTTATGAGATAGTTGCAAACAACAGACTAGAAGAAAATATTTAAAGAATTGACTTTTGAGTGATATTGGCTGTGTTCTTGGTGTATGAAGCAGATTATATAGCTTATTATAAAAAAAAGTTTGCCACCTCACACTCATTAAGATGGTTTCTAGTAAACACACCAGCAAGTACTGTTGATGACCATGTAGAGAATCAGGAATACTTAGGAACTGTTTCCAAGAATGGAAAGTGGTGCAACTACTATGGAAAACAGAACTGTGGTTGCTTAAAAAAAATCAACATCACCTTATCATATTACCCAGCAATCCCATGCTATATACTCCTATAAACTGAAAAGATAACTGCACAACTACATACAGTCATAATAGCCCAAAGGAAGAGAAAACATGAGAGTCCTTTAACAGATGAAGGGAGGCAAAAAAAAATGTGGTATATCCATACAGACTTCAAAAGGAAATTTTGAAGCCTGAAATTTCACTCAGCTTTCAAAAGGAAAGAAATTCTGGATACATGCCACAACACAAATGAACCTTGAGAGCATTGTGCTCAGTGAAATAAGCCAAACACAAAAGGTCAGAATGATTCCATTTTTATGAGGTACCTACAAGAGTCAATTTCATAGAAACAGAAAGCCATTGGTTGGCAATGATTTCCTGGGGCTACATGGAGTTAGAAATGGTGAATTTACTGTTCATTGGGCTCAGAATTTCAGTTTGGCAAGATAAGACAGCTGGAGATGGTTAGTGTAATAGTAGCACCATGAGAATCTATTTCATGCTTCAGACTATACACTTCAAAATAGGTAAGATGGTAAATGCTATGTGTATTTTATCAGGGTGAAAAAATAAAATTTTGAGTTGAATGAGAATATACTAGCTTGTGTTTATTTTTTATTTTTAATACAAACAACATTTCATAGCAGATAAGAAAGAAGATTCTGGAAGGAGAATCACCTCCTTTTCCTTTGATCTTGTCTTTTGAGTTTTAACCCACAATGTGCTACTCCAGACCAGTGTCTGAAGCAGCCCTAGGACTCCTTTTCCTAATCCATAAATTAAGAATAACAGCATTTGCTTCATAGGATTATTGTAAGATAAAAATGTGCTAATATAATTAAGTATGTAAAAAGATATATGGTGAAAACTAAACAGAAAATGTGTTGCTTTTTCTGTTATTATGAATTTTGCCACAAATCAAATTCTGCTGAGAATTTTTTTATAAGACGTCAGCCTTATCTTCCTAGATACAGCAAAGAAAGCCTTTAAACTTGCTTGACATTTGAAAACATGACTATAACCCAAAAGATTGATTGCTCTTACCAAAACAGGAAAAATTAGAATACTTGTTCCTTAGTTTTATGGTGATAAACAATATTTACTTTAAAATAATTTAAAAGGTTGGAAATGCAATAAGCCATCGCAGAAGACTTCTGTGACATAAAAAAAAAGTAATTGATATCACCAGGTCAGTAAAATGAGTTTTCACATACCAAAAAAAAATTCAAGTTTCTTGAGCTGTTCTGTTTTTCAAAGATTGAATTTGAAAATGCTTGTCATTACTGGCACAAAGATATTTTGTTAATATTTTACCTGAAAGTTTCTTAGAAAGTAGGAAGTCTTGCAATTACAGAAACAGCATTATCCTAACTCAGGGGCAAGACTTCAAAGTATATGTTTTTTTACATGGCAGAAAAAGGGGGAAGAAAGGTGTTTCCTTTTATTTTTGAGGTGTGCACAGTATAAAACAGGTTGTTTTCAAAGTTACTGAAGAATGGCTTCTTTCAAACACCACTTCTCCATTTGCATAAGTTTAGTGAAGCAGAGAACAGCCTTTAAGTGCAGGAGGCAAATAAATTTGAATGATCTGATTCCCCTAAGCTCTCTCCTATGCAACATCACTCCATACTTCAGTGCAAGCTACTAACTGAATCACTTGCGAATGGAACGGAGGCTTCTTACCTCTTCACCACTCCAGAGGAACTAATAGAGGTGTCAGGGAGAAAAGCCTTCCACCGTGGCTATCAAAACGATTCTTAAGTTTTTACCCAAGGCAAGAAAGGCTTCTGCGTAGATGTCACATGCTTCCAACCACAATTGTAAATGGCAGAGGGGACAGAAGATCCCTCACTCCTGCATGGAGTGGGGGCAACATCACTCTCCCAGGGAGCCTCAGTCAGCCACAGAGCTCCTCTGAGATACAGTATGACTTATGAATGTGGATATTCCAATATCAGAGAACACATACCTCTAATATTATCTGCCTGAACCTGATGAACAGATGGCATAAACGAAAATCAGCTTACCACAAATAATTATACAAAATGAAAATTAGATGGATGAAACCTAAAATCTGATGCTTTTTATATTAAGTCAAAATTAGAAATAGATAAGCTCATTTATGTAGCTAATAAATTGAAAGCAGAACATCCATCTTGTATAAAAAGAAATACTCTGAAATGGAAATTAATATCCTAGTGCATAAACTCTTTGAAGCACAGTTGCCTCTATCTAGTCTATATTCTGTTTGAAAAGGATGCTTTTACCAAATGCACAGTAAAATTCTAGAATAAAGGCCCAATCATACAAAGAAGAGACAGATGTGTGTATGGGTGTGTGTGTATATGTGTGTGTATTCACTGCAACAGGAAATGGATCTAATTAAAAGAATAGACTTGGAAAAGAACTAGAAGTTGAGTTTAGTTAAATTTGATTCATGAGCACTTACTGGGGTCTAGTAAGTGTAAGTTATTTCTATAAAATAAAACACAAAGGTCATTATCAACTTATGGGATCAGGTTAAGTGGTTTAAAGATTTAAGTCCTCCTCACCCTCCTTAGGATGCTCATAGTGGATTGGGGTCCCCACCAGACTAGAGTGTAAATAAGCCACGAGACCCATCTCTTCAAGGACAGTCCTACTCCTTATCTCTAACTTTGAGATTTTATAGTTGTCAACCAAGGAGCTGACACCCCTGCCCCTTTCTAACCCAGAGATTATTGTATCATCTCCTTAGAGAGGCTATCCCACATTTAGGGCATGATGGTCCCTCCTAAGGAGAGTCAATGAGAAAAAAAATAAGTAAGACCACTTAAAATTTATTCAAAATTCATGATTCAGTTGCTCTCTCTAACCTCCTAAGGACAATAAATTGGTGCCCTTTCATCATCTTCCTACCAGAGACACTCTAGATTATTTTATGGAGAATCTATGAAATTGATTTGTAATAAATGTCTGTTGGAGGTCAAGGGGCAGCAAAGAGCAGCTGGGTGTCTTTTGAAAAAAGGTCATGGCTGTTGCATACAAACAAGCTTGAAAACTATAATCACCCTTGAATGGTCTCTGGGGTCAATGACAACTTAAAAGCTATATAAACCCAAGGAGATTTGGGGAAGCACAGAACAGCCTTTTAAAGCAAGAGCCAAATGAACTTGAATTATCAAAGATAACTGGGACAGCAGATTCAGTTAACTTCTTTATCAACTAAAATTAATGTACTGACAAATTAAAAGCAACAGTGAATTACATGCATTCCATATCTGGCAGAGACATCACTTAGAAAAAAAAATAGAAAGAAGATGGATAATGAAATGTTTTATTTTAATGTTCCCAAGAGATACATTTGAAAAATACACACATATATCAGCAACGAGGGAATAAGCCAGGCCTATGACACTTAGAATTGAAACATTTCAACATATAACCCTCTTTCAGGAAATTTGATATTTTGTTTGGATTAAGACAGGTTACCTGTTTGAAAGAAGAGCTATATTTTCATTTCAAAGCTCATAGCAGAACACCAATGATGAACGGTGTGTTTTGCATTTGATGACTTAGAAATTCTTTTGTTCCAGTGTTTATTCAGTGAGTGAGAAACTCTGTACAAGAGGAATTTTCTCTGATTTCTTCGAGGAAAGAATCAAACACTCAGGGGTCCAAGTAACACTTGGAGGAATCACATGAAGACAGGAGGAACCAAGAACCGGGAAAGGGAGGCAGATCAGAAGGTGACCCATGGGTTAATTCAGTATCACACGCTACTGTGCTACATTATGTTACAGGTCCAAACCACAAAATCTTTTTTGAGGGTTCAAGACTGCACTGGACATGAGCCTTCTTTCCCTCCTCTCCCTTCTTTCTGGTAACGCCATTCTCAGTCTCCTTGAAGAAGCACTGCTTGCTCCATATTAGTCCTTTAGGAGGGGCTATTGCCAACAGAGGCTCCCATCAGGGTCATGTGACCCAGGCTTCAAAAATCAAAGTCATCATGATTTAGGGATCAACAAGACTTAAAACCAAGGCGACCAGAGGGCCAGGATACTGGGTGCATTTAGAACAGATGTTACTATTAGACAAAACCCAGCTGGAAAGTAAATAAGACAGAGAACAGAATCAGTGGTTGTATGAGTGGGAGAGAGAGAGAGAGGCTCCTGTTTCTTCACACCCTGTACTTAGTCATACCCAAGGCCACTCATATTCACCCCCATCTTCCTAAATACACAGGCTCACCATTTCCCCTTCATGTTCATGCTGGTTTGAGCTGCAGTTCCTCTCATCTGCACAGTTCCTGGCAAGTCCAGCTTCCTGGGGTTAAGGAGAAGCAGGGTGCATATTGGAAAGGAGAGGGAACATCTCCACCCACTTCCCACACCCCAGCTTTCTAAGAACAGCTTCTGTTTTTCTATCACGGGGAATGACTCAAGGGCGCTGCTCTCCCTCCTCCACCATTTCTTTAATATACCTTTCTTGGTGATTCCCCTGTGACCTGGTAATACAATTATAGACATTGATGATTTATAAGAAGTGAAAATTCAATTGGAATGATTCAAAGTGACTTTGATAAACTGCAATCCAGGGGACATGTGTATTCTGGAAGCACACATTTTCATTGATTACCTATGTCCCTAAGCAGTGAAAAGATGGCAAATTATAAAGCTTCAGACCATTACCGACAGGGATGGAGGAAGACTTTAAAACATATTAGTAACTGGGGTGGAGCATGAGTCACTTTGTAAAGATTCCAGAATGGATAAGAGTTACCATATACCAAAAGAGCCATTTCCCTTCTCAAATTTACACAGAAGAAAACTGAATGCATTGAGGAGTGGCTGGCTGGACAGAGTTTGATGTTTTCACATTGGATCAATTTTTAGTTCCTGACACTAGTCCATGAATCATCATTCTTTTGATCCCGAATTAAGCATAAATTTGGACTCTAGGGCCTGTACTGTCCCTGGCCCCTGAACCACAAGACAATAGAAGAGATAAAAGAAATATTGGCAAGCATCTAATTTAATGACTTCTCTTAGAAATGAGGAAACTGAGGCATGGAAAGATGCCAGGTAATTTGTCCAAAGTCACACACCTAATTATTGATAATTTCATCGAGAAGTTTTCTGGCTTTTATTTTGCTAATAGGATTCAAAATTGTCAGAATGTTATTTTATTATCAAGTGAAAAGCTTTTACTCAAATGAAAGTGACTAGGCATGCTTACCTACCTCCTTATTCAATTCAAGGGGATGACAGATGGGTTCTCTGAGATAAAAAGAGTAGGTCATTTTAAAAAAAACAAATGCCTTAGAGGATTTTTAGACTTGTGAACTGAAAACCTTTTAATTTTTTTTAAATAAATCACTTAACCTGTTGTTCCCATCTTCTACTTTACTCAGTTACACGACAAACTGAAACTTCCCAGGGCTGTTATGATATATTGTCAAATCCTCTCCCTGTGCTGTTCTCAATTTCTCAACCCACTTTTCTTGTGTTTTCTCTCTCTCCCTCCATCTATAGAAAAACCAATATGCTGTCAAAAAACTTGCCTTCTCGCTTAGTTCCCCACCCAGGCTATACTGATTCATTTACATTTGCACAGTGGTCCACCATATTGGTCTCTGACAATAAGAATCAAAACTCATTTTCGGTAAACTAGATTTTATACTAGCACAGAGGTCTTAACGCTGAATAGATCCAGGCCTCAAGGTTCTACATAACACAAGAAGGCCATATTGAGCAGGCCATGTAGCTGACTCTCCTTCCAGTTCCTCAAACACAATAACAACCCTGGGTGTTAGTCCTTTCAGAGCCACAAACTGGATTGTCATCCTGGGGAACCTAAATCTCTCCTCTGAGTCTGTTTTTCCACCTATGTGAGAAGAAGTTAAGTTGGGCAATAATATACTCTTCAGTCTAAGAACTATTTGATGAATCCCTACTATGTCGTGGATGTGTATAATGAATGTACTAGAGAGAGAAGCTGAGAGAGCTCTAATGAGCCCTCCCTCATGGCACCTGGCAGTCTAGACCACTTTGACCTCTAACATTCATTGCATGTACATTGATCAAGAATTACCTCTTCAGGAAATGTTGAAAAGCAAGCACATTTCATAAGTCACCAATATTCATTTTCAAAGAAGGATGTATGTAACACTCTGTGCTCTGATTTCATTCTTTCAAGTCATGGAAAATTTACAACCCCAAATTTTGAGGGAAACTTCACTGACACCCTCAAAAAGAATCAGTGGCTTTGGGCCCTGCTAGAGCAGCTTTGAGATAGAACGTGTTCTCCCAGAGGTCGTAGACAAGTAGGAATGAGAGACAGAAAGCATGACAGGATCAGGACTGTGACCCAGCCTACTCTGTTCAGTTTCTCTTATTTTACCTGAATCTCTAACTTCAGAGACTGGTCTCCACACAGATGAAATGAACATGAATAAGAAGCAGAAAATCATCCTGGAAGCAGAGGCCCAGTTATATGAACCACTTATATGAATCACCATGGAGAGCCTTTGTGCAGTTTGGGATCACTTCTTCCTGGCACCACACTGTCTAGTCATATAAAACCATAATTGAAACCATGTGGTGTGTGCAGGGGGCTTATTACTGGCTCCTCCAGAGGAATCTCATGGCTGAGTCCTGTGGGGAGCCTCTGACAATCTTGGGGTCAAGACATCATTGCTTGAATATGAGAAATGACACACCAACTTGCCTCCTTAGGGGAAAGGAGCCTAGTTTAAATGTAATGTGCGCCATAAATACTTGGGTCCACCAAGCTCATGTTTATGATTTTATTGACATCCTCTATAGAAGAGGAAATGCACTTTATGAATAGTTCAGTAACTCATTTTGTAACGTAAAGGTAGCCATTTATAACCATGTTTAAAATAGTGACTTTTAAAATAAAAACTAGAAGGCTCTATATTCTTGCAAAATATTACATTAACAACGGATATCAACACATTAAAGAGCCAGAACGGTGAAATATGATGTGATATTAATAGCAATATCCCACAGAGAAACATCCTTAGCTTTTGACTAATAAGTCATACCACCCAAGAATGTATCTAATTTAGCACAGAGTGAAAGTTGTGAAACTAAACCACGTTAATACCGACCAAGAATGAGGGGAGAGTTGAGAACGTGCCCTCTGAGTTGAACTTGAGCCTCCCTTCTGAGCTAATTTCAGGCCCCCTTTAGTACTTACTTCCTTTTTCTAATGCTTTCTTGTTTCATTATTTCTTAAGAACAACCAACCTGGAAGAATCCATGGACCTCAGAATGTAAGTACCCATATATGGAAAAGTCAGATAATATAAGAACTATGAGCTTATTCTTACTTCCTACATCCACCCAGAACAGAAATATTTCCTGAGCATCAAATAATGACATACTTCTTAGTGCAAGGAAAACAACAGGAAATTAGACAAAAATCTTGCTCCCATGGGGCTGGTATTCTAGAGGTCATAAATAAATAAATAAGTTCTGAAAATAATGAGCAATAAGAAAAACACAATCACATGTATTGAGGGGTGCATGGTAAAGTGCAGCTGACTTGTGGACTGTGCCCAGTGTCTGTCAAACCTGCCTATTAAGACACCAGGGAAGAGGGTTCTGGTCACAGGAGAAAGCAGGTATAAGCTCTTGATCTCAAAATGAGCCTAAATTTGAGAAAAATTACAGATCATTTCAGATAATGGGCCAAAGGATGAGATTCAGTATTTAAAGCTGGAGAATTTGGAATTAGCCAGAACATGAAGAGTTTCCCCTTTCCCCATCCATTCACTGGCCAGCTCCGTGGCTTCTCCTCAATTAAGGGAATACTTTACTTCTTTTTTTAAAATTTTTTTTAAGAGAGAGGGAGAGAGAGAGAGAGAGAGAGAGAGAGAGAGAGAATGAATTTTAATATTTATTTTTTAGTTATCGGCGGACACAACATCTTTGTTTTGTATGTGGTGCTGGGGATCAAACCCGGGCCGCACGCATGCCAGGCCAGTGCGCTACCGCTTGAGCCACATCCCCAGCCCCAATACTTTACTTCTTTTCATGACAAAATTCTGGTTCCTGCCAGTCTGCATTTGAAATTGGAAAGTGCCAAAGGACAAAATAATGCAATCATCTTTAAAAAGTAGTCCATCGTCCTACCTACCTACTTATCTTTGGTGTATAGGCTCAGCCACAAATGTAAGTTCAACTGTCATTACAACCCTGAGAGTAACCTTCACTCCTGCTGAGAGGCACTGTGTGTGCAGGGAGCCTGGAGCCACCACACCTGAGAGGCTGGGGGCCTCTCCCCGACCTTCACCTCCTGCTCACCATAAATCCTCATTATCATGTTGTAAGTACTGGAGTCTGTTAACCTCTTCAAAGCCCAGGCGTCAGGTGGGCTCTGCTTATTTATTTCATTGTTGTCTAAAACACCAAACTGTATTTTCCTTACCCCAAGGATTCGCATTAAGTACCCCAGGAAAAGCAGTAGACAAACACCATAGCTAACTGTTTTTTTTGTTTTTGTTTTTTTTTTAGCTTCTTTTATCTAAATTGGCCATGTCACAATTTTAGTTGGGAAATAAATTTTGAGACTTTTTATTTTTCTACACCATTTTTTTTTGGATCATCAACCCTTAAAAATACACAAATGCCTCATCACGTAAATAAGAGGACACAGATAAAATTCCTTTCTGGGTTTAAAGAGAGACTGCATTTAAAAAGAAGCATCTTTACAAGTGGTAGCTCTTGTTCTCCTTTATATTTTTGTATTGTTCTCCTACTTAGAAGAGGCCAAGAACAACAAGAACTTGGTTTAGTAAATCTTTTTCTAATCATCCTTCAGCTACCATGGAAACTCACATGCAAGCTTACCACCATGCATTATAAAGTGGTATTACTGAAATTAAGGAATTCTAGTTCCTATTTACTTGAGCATGTAAACTTTCTTGGAATGTTACCACAAAACTAGTTTCGTTGATAATAAATGCATTTAATTTTCATTCTAACATGGTATGTATTGCTCCCTGGTGCTATGTGTTGGCTGACAGCCTCAGCTTTTGCACATCCCTAATCAAATTTTATCTAACAAAAAGCTGAACTAAGCATATTTGTTTTCCTATTTATAGCAGCATGTGCTTACATAACATATGAGATAGCAAGATTTTTTTAAAAAAACGATCCAAATCTTAAAATGCATCCGTTATGTTTAGTTTAAATAAAAGCTATGTTCTCCCATTAAACAAGAATATTAAAAACAATTGGAGACAGACAGAAGCTTATTGCTTATTTTCCAACCAGTATAATCGCTGTGTTCAGCCACAATAAACTAGAACAGCAGGCGGAAATTTATTGCTCATGGGGAAAATTTTCTTCCACGAACCTCCCCATTTGCACAATTGCCCTGGCACTCACTCCCCTCTCACATGCATGGCGTCTTTGGTCACACTAGTACAGTAATGAATTATTACAATGCAGCCAGTGGGGTGGGGGGGACACACCATTGTGCTGCATATAAGCAGCGATTTTGCCATATCAATAATTCTGACTGCCACTGGGAACCACTGTAGCTGAAACAGATGTTTCATGTTGATAAGTAGGGACTGGGAAAGGAGTTTTTATCCCACTGTTCATTTTTCTCTATTTCCACTACCCATACCTGGCAGCAGCTCCTCCACTACAGCTGTCTCTTGCAAGCCAATCTGTTCCATCCAGGCTCCTAGGTCTCATTTCATAAATCAAACTCAGCCCTGGACAAGCCCACGATCTCAGAGTACCCTTGTCGCTTTTCTCGGTGGAAACGCCTCTGTCACAATGAGAGACGCTGGGCCAATTGTGCTTAAATTAGTGCATTGTCACAATTCATTAAGATAGACAGCATGGGCAAGGGATCTTTTTTGGTATTCAACATTAACTGTTTAGTAGAGAGAGTCACATACGTGGCATTTTGCACAAGGTATTCACCTTCAAATGAAGCATTTGGGAGAAAGCCCAGAATTTCCATGGGGAAGCAGTTCCTTATGATGTGAGTGGCATCAGGTGCTACCCTGCATGTTTGCAAAGTGCTCCTTGGTCCCCTGTACTGAAAATAAAACTTGCCCAGCTGAGTCTCAAGTAAGAGATGCTAGCTCAAGTCTGAGTTGTAATAACTCGGTAGTTGCACAAGGATCAAGGGGAACTGTCATTAATTTGATGGCGGGGGGAAGCAAAAACAAAAAACACCAACAAAAATTTTAAGGCTCACACTATTCACACTATTTTAATATACTTTAATGTAAAATAATTTAAATAGAATTTTGACTTAATTGGCCAAGTTCATGCCAAGTAGTACTACCTTAAGACAGCTACCACTCCTTAAGTACCCATTATGGGCCAAGAGAATTGTTTCAGGTTCTTAATGCATGTTGCTTAAATCAATCCCCAGAATGACATTTATTTGGAGTGGCATATGCTCTCCTCATTTCAACTGAGTAGGAAACTGAGGTTTAGAGAGGTTCTGAGGCTTACCTAGAGGTACACAGTAAGCTTGAGACCTAGGTCACATGTCCATTTGTTATATTCAACCTCTGGTGAGCATCTGTGTGTGCAGCTGTGTTTCAAAGATCAAGGTAGGGTGAATAAAAATAGGAGGACTCCAGTCAAGTCACAAAAGTTAGTCATCAAAGGGTATCAACTCCCTAAAAAAAGTTTAGGTGTTGACTGCATACTTTTTAATGCTTTTGCACACTTGAGGATAGTCATAATAAAATCTTAAGAAAAAGTAAGCCCAGAATTGGAGTTTAGGCAAAGCTTACAAGGAGGTCTAATTGGTATTCTGGCCTTCTTGATACACTTTTAGTGGATAGTGATGTATTGGTTTCAAGTCATACATTCAGAGCAGTACAGGAAATGAACTCACTGTAAGTGGCTCAGAAGATGTTCCTAGAGCTTTAAATGATAAACCTTCCAAACTGGATTGTGGAGTGATTTCAGCAATGCCAAACACACAGAAAATGGGGCAATGGGCCACTATTTGTTTGCAGATCTCTTTCAGGTTTAGAGGTAGCGATCAGGAGGGAATGCTGAAATGGACCAGTCAGAATATTTTTGTGTCTGATCTGAATGGATCAAGTCCACAGGTGAGTAGCAAAGTACAAGGTTTTTCATTATCTTCTCAACTTTCAGAGTCTAAGACCAAAAAAAAAAAAAAAAAAATTAAACTAAAAGCAGATTTCATAAATATTTTAAACAACATATTGTTAAAAAAATTTTCATCTCACTTTCAAACAATTTTTATTTTTAAATCACTCTTTAGTATTTTTTGTCAGCGAATGATTGCACAAAAACAAGCGGATTATTTTTTTTTGGAGCCCAGGGGCTGCCCTCTCCTTCTCCAGCTCAGCATGGGACCAGCAGCTGAAGGTGTCCACCAAACCCCAGGGAAGATTAACCATGTCACAATGGCCTTATTATTTACAATGACACCATTTAGCCATGACAATTAGCATATACACAGTGCTAAGAAGAAAACAGGCAGGACAGAACAGACTGTGGCCAAGAGTCCTAAAATAAAATGGCTTCTCTCCATTTTTCTTTCTGCTTCATTTATGGTGTGCACACCAGGGTTAGTTTGGGCAGCAACACTGTGGAAGAAGCAACATCCAACTTGCACCCTTTGTCTTCCAGACTAGGCAAGCCATGGATGATGGGTGGGAGAACCACAGGCTGCAGACTCAACAACTAGTTCAAGTCTTCCTTTGCTACACTCTGGCTAGGGGATTTTAGGCTGTCACTCAATCTCTCCATTTTCTCATGTGCAAAATGGACATGGTCAGACTTATCCTGAGAATGATTGGGTGAATAAAATGCATGCACTGGAAACTGTCAGAACATCTTAATTCTTGGCTTCTGAGTTTGCATAGTTCTTCCCTGTCTCTGTCTTGGGTGGAATTGCTGGATGGTTTCGACACTACTTACTTATATTTCATTTCCCTATTGAATGGTATGCTCATTGAAGGCAGGTGACTTTACTCATCTGCAGTCTACTTTCCCAAAGAAAAAACAAGACTGGACACGGGATGTATAATATTATAATATTGACATCTTGACATAAGCTTGACACTGAGGTTCATATATTTTGGGCCTGTGATTGTTGGGCTATCAATGAGGAAATATATACAGGTCAGTGCCTGTGCTGAGTTTAAGCATATTAGTTTTGTGGCTATTTCTCAGGAAAATATTTTTTTAGCTTAAGAATTTGCTTTAACATTTGCACAAATACTTATTTACTGTAAATTTCCTCAGCTTCTGCCCAGTACCAGGTATGGAAGCTGTAGGTTAGGCAAGATCCAGAGTTCCTATCCTGTAACCTGCTTGGCATAAACTCTTACCAATATGGCCTGTGCATAAAATTACTGGGAACACCATGATAGGGATTACTGGAAGTTCGAGAAGTACAACCGTTTTGGGAAGAGAAATCCAGTTTTGTTTATTTAGGATCAGCACCCAGCTTCTGCAGGTTTTCTCTATTTTAGATACTTAACTACAGTAGTGTCTGATTTAAAAAAAAAAAAAAACTTTTCATGAGTATTATTTGCAAATTTAATTGTCCCCAAATGTTCAATTATTTTGGTTCAGAGCTTATTTGCTATATATGAAAATCTCCAATGTAATTTTTTCCTATAATGGAACTAAGGACTATGTGTATAATCATGGGGCAGGTCTACTGGACACTGGACACATGGAAATACCACACACATATTATGTCTCTTGCACCCTGGATATGCTAAGATGTTATGTTAAATTTTGAGGCTGGTATTATTTTTTTTAATTAGTAGAGACTATTTTACTTATCTTACTATTACAATACCAGTCACTATGAGTTGAGAAAACATAAAGTATAATTATTAAACATTTATGTGCCAATGAATATGCTAATATTTTAATGCTATTTTAAGTAAGTCTTTTTGAACATAATGAATTAACTTACTAGGATAAAGAGACAGATGTTTTGAGTAATCATAAGACAGATTTCTTACCATTAAACATTACAAAAATTCATAAACCACAATTTAACTGTCTTTTTATTTTAAAAGTTAAAGAATTATAGTGTAAAATAAACTCATTTTTCCAAGTTAAGAAAAATATTATCTCAATAATATATTAGAAAATAGAGACAACAAAAGACCTGGTTTAAAATTATTTTTTTTTTCTGGCAAGCACAATATTTTTCAAAAGTACTTATCCTATAATTCTCATCTCTTTTAGGACAAACAAAAATATTTTATAAACTAGGGATTTCATTATAAGCTTCTCGAATTCAAATCCATCTGCTAAGAGAATCGTTAAAAGTTCTTTAAATATTTCCAAGAAATAAAAATGCAGAATCCATGTATCTGTTCATAAACCATTCAACAATCTTGGATAAATGATCTCTACTGCAGATTGTGTGGATAGCCAACCAGGGATCAGTAACCCTTTATTGTTTAGAACCTGACTAAAACTTTGAAGCATTGCTTCAAATACCTTTATTGTAACTTCTCAACTCTGTTATGGTAGGCAAGCAGACAAGGATAATATATACAGTAATGTGATTTTCTTGTTCTGATAAAACTTTATTTACAAAAGCAGGCTTGGGGAGAGATGTGGTCCTTAGGCACTAACTTGTTAACCACTGCTAGACCAGCACATCACTAAATAAAATCTCATGGAAGCCCGCCATTGTGGTAGAGGGATTCATTTTCTCAGGTTTCACGACTCATTATTTCAAAGGATAGAACAGATGGAGAAAATGTTGTGCTATTGAGATGTCCTCATCACTTGGAAGACTTTTACAGAATAATAAACCTTATCATCTCCTTCCTCTTGACACAAATGGCCAATTTTCAAAGGCCATCAATCAGTGTGACCTTTTGTACATTTGCAAACTTCTGTACACACGGCAGCTTCATTTTTAGCCCAGAAAGCATCATGTTTAACAACTTATTCCTGTATAAGCAAATTGAGCAGCTCCAAGGCAATGACACCTGAATAATTGGGGCAAGGTTCCTATGTCTTCATAACTGACCGAGATAAGACGTACCGGGATGCTCACATAAGGGAGTAGCCGATCCTGGGGTGAGAGGTCTCACTGAAAATATGAACACACTATGCAATTTTTCTTTTAACCTGTATAATAATTCCAAGACATAAATAAAAAACATTCTTTTTGAAAAAATGCTTGCCATCTCTTAAATCTTTAACACATTTAAAAAACTACAGTTAATTTATTATTTTATTAGATCAGTTAGCTTTCTCATTTTATAAATTTAATTAAAATGGAAACAAAAAATTATGGGCCAAATGATGTAATTTTATTTTTCTGATAAAATTGTCAAAAAAGTGCCCCAATTTTTCTATATGAATAATATCACAAGATGGTAAGATTTGGGCATAAGCATTTACTATGCTGCTGGAGGAAGCTTCATTGACATAGTTACTTGGAAGGCAATTAGGCAATATGTATAAAACTTAATTTCTATATTATAAAATACAGCAAATTCATTTTTAGTTTTTGAGCTTAGAGAGCTGCTCACACATGTATACAATGAAATTCATCACACCATTTAGTGGAATAAGTGAACGTTCATTGTTATCAACATTAATGTTCATGTTAATTGAACATTCATCAACAGTAAATGGTTAAATAAAATATGATTCATGCATGTAATGAAATTCTATAAACAGTTAAAAGTAATGAAACCAAGTTATGTATCAATGTGACACAACCAAATCTCAGAATCCATCTTATGATGACAAAAATCGAAGAATGGTATGAATTTATAAAAACGATTACCTGCAGGAGGTTTGAAAAAAGAACTTGGGTTTCTATATGCAGATTTTTCAGAGTGGAGGGTACTGTCTAACTGTGCTCTAGTTTTTAAAAGCAATCTTATTTTTTTTCATTTTCTTTTCTGGCATAACTAAATTTTTAAAGCAAAAACCCAAGGCTGAAGAGATTTACCCAAGGACTCATGTCAGGTGAGTGGCAAAGAAGGCATCAGATTCTAGACAACACAGCAGGTGATGCTCCAACTGGGTTTTTCCCTGAAGCTGCTGCCTCCTTCCATGAGAAGCACACAGAGTCTCCTCCCCTGCTGTACCTAGCACTGCATGGGATGCACAGAAACTCATTTCCAGAAGAGGGGAAATACAACTGGTTGGAAGAAGAAAACAGTAAAAAAAAAAAAAAATGCTCATTTCAAAAATGGCTTCTCACATCCTTCACCAGCACGATATTTGAAAGGTGGAGATAAGCACCCCCAACCCCATTTGGACCTAGAGGAAGGGTAAGACCATGCCACAGGGCTACACACTATTAGCAGCAGCCTATCTGCAGATCAAGTCGCGAACAAAATTACTTTGCAATTGATTTTCCTTATTAGAATATGATCAAAGGGGATTTCTGGGATTCCATTGATAGAAAAGCAGAAAAATAGCTGAATAAAACTAAATTACATTTCATGAGGCACGTGCTGATAAAGTATGCAAGCTATCTGATGAGTAATTTCCCAAACATCCATCAATAACTTTATATAGTGATTTTACGTAAAAATGAAATTGTGAGGATATCCAAGGAATAGAAAATGATCAGTTTTGGCAAATGTAGAGGCAGGTAACAGCAAAGAGTTAATGCTACATCTCCTTAGAATATCACCTTGTCTCTTCTAAAACTAGAATGAACAACATTGTGGTAAGAACTGCCTGTTGCAGGGCTTGGGACAAAGCTAATATTCAGGTAAGTGCTAGATTAATACCTGGGAAACCCAAAGGGCAATTAACTCTCCATGAAGGAGAGAGGGCCCGTGAAGACTCCACGCCTGGGTGAGCATGCTAGTATTTTTCAAGCAGTTAGATTATGGTTACCTGCAGGAGTGGGGTGGGAAATGCAGGCTTCCTGGGTTATCAGCTTGCTGATAAGCTGGGAAGGGGGTGAGCAAACAGAGGTTTGGAACATTCATTTGCTGGTCAGGTAAAGCTAGCTGGAGTCCTCTATAAGACTAGGACTAATTATACTTGTCCAATTAGATTCAACAGAAAACGGTGCTGCTCTAATTGCCCCCAGATTGTTGACTTACTTGGGCTCATGGCTTAATATCTAAGCATTCTGTTGGTCTCAAAACATCCCAAGAAGGAGGGAAACAAAGATGAGAAAGACAAAGAGACCCCAAATCAGAGCAGAAGAGAAGAGGAAGGAGGATGGTGGGTAGTGGGGGAGGAGTACTACACCTAAAGAAAAGAAATTAAAAGAGGTAAAAAGGGTGGTCCAAGATGAATGTATCATGGAGCCTTTTTTTGTTGTGAGGGAGTTGAAAAGCTATTACAATATTGGAAGGAAAACATTCTCGATATGTCTTCATTCCCCAGGAATCACAGATATTAGACAAGTATCCCTTTTGGATAGAAATAATGAATATGTGCTCACGTTGCCCCGCAGCCTGCTGCCACACTCTTAATCCACATGGCAGTTGGTTCCTAAGCCTGGGTGAAGATGCACATTCCCTATGATCACAGCCATCTGGGAAGGCCTGGAGATGGCAAACCCAGGAACTTGCCATCTCTCCATTAGAATCATTGTCCCAGGTCTACTTTCTACTTAGTACAGAAGCTTTTATCTCAGGAAACTCATTGTGTTATGGAAATTCTATTCAATAACAAAAAAATCATTTATTTTCATTAAATTGTTCTAAGTAGAATGGTCTCAATATATTATTTAAGAGACATAAAATTATGACCCTGTTATCTATAGTTATCTCATTAAAACAGGCTCTGGCTATAATGTACAAAGGGCTGGGTAGACAATTTTTAAATAAAATCTATTTGCTACAAATAAATTATGTCTGAAAACATCAGACTGTGGTAATTGGGGAAAGGTTAGAGCTACCATATACAACAGGGCATTTTTTCAGCCATAAGACATGGTTGAAGGTATAAATGAAATTATATGATGCTTTTATACTATAATCTAATTTGAATTGGCAAAAAAAATGCATTATAGAAACAGAGTTCTATCTTTTAAATGTGGCCTTGGTAATTATTTTGAATTTTGTATCTTTAAGAAAAGTATGGTTAATGCTTCATGACTATCAGTTTCAGTGGTGAATCCATTAAAAAAAATAAATTCTTGACTTAGTCTAAAGAAAGGAGTAGTAAAAGGATGGAGAAGGACGGCGTTATACATATTTCTATGTATTGTGAAGGTTCTGCAGGCCAATCAATTATGTGTTCCTGTATGATGTATTAATTCATGCATGGAGTCTAGGAAATTAGTGTGACCATTCCTGTTTCCAGAGGAAGAAACCATCCTAGTAAGGTGAAGTGCCCTTCCCAACGCTAAGCAGAGACAAGATCCCATTCAAGGTGTTTTCACCATTGGATTTGGTGCCCTTCACAGGTGTTGAGACAATGAATCACAGCTTAGGCAGCATCCTTTCTTAGCCACCAAAGCTGGTTAAGCATATCTATGAAGCAAACCATATCCTTTCCAAATCTTCCACTCAGTTCAGACCCTGCGATTGCAGTTTCCAATCACATTTGCAACAAGTTATCAGTCTACATTATTTCATCAAGAGGTCACTTGGGTCCTGCCCTCTCCGTGTGAACTAATTCGATCTCTTCGCCTCCTGTGAACAACTCAGGGCTGACTCTTTCATTTGGCACATGTATGAACCCTCGCCTGGCTGCTCTCTCAGACTAGTGCCTAACATAATCTACTTTTCATCAAAGCCACAAAAAATGTTCATTCAAGCTTCATTGGAAATGTTGAGTGCCAAGCACACTCATAAGGTCATCATTAGGTAAGCAATAGTTTAGATGTGAAGCACCTATGGTGCACAAGCATTTGAACTTGGGTAAGAAGGGAGAGGCCAACAAAGAACTACCATCTGGGGATTCATGCAGGGGAAAGTACATATTTCATTTTGGTTGGAGTATAGATTTCCTGAGGGAACTCAAGTTGGAAGATGGGTTGAGAGCAGATTCTAGGGCTTAGATTAGAAGGTAGTTATAAGTAAGCTGTTTGTGAAGTCACACACTGTACTATTCTGCAGAATATGAACAAGATTGGCAAATGGTCATGTTATGTGCATGTATGAACATCTCAGTGTATTCTAGCATTATGAATGATTATAATGCACCATTAAAATTAATTTAAAAGGAGAACAATTGGCAAATGTTATTTAGGCAGAGATTATGTCAAAGAGAGGTCCTTCCTGTAGGAACTCTGAACTGACATCAATGTAGGGAAGGCACTAAGCATTCAGCACCACCTGAACTTCTCAATTATATTACACCAGCCACTCTGTAAAACAGCTGGTAAACTGTAAACTGAGAAACTGCTCTGCTTGATGGTGAATGATTTAGAAAATAGGCAGGTAATTCAATAAGGGGAATACACAGAGAAAAGATAAGGAGTAGTACTATCTGGATAGTGCCACCATGTTGGCACTCAGGCATTAAGCAACTCTTTTCCCCCAGTAACTTCTGCTATTGTTTGGCTAATTCCTGGGCAAAGGGGTAGTGTGATCATGTAGTATATTCAACTCAATTGGGAGTTTTCTATCTTGTTTTCCCCCACAAGATCAAAGAAACATATGTCAAACTAACCATGTATCATCATCTTCCTATGTGACTAGATATGGTCAATAAAAATAGATTATGGAAAAAGATGGTGGAATGAGATGGATGTCATTACCCTAAGTACATGTATGAAGGCTCGAATGGTTCGAATATACTTTATATACAACCACTGATATGAAAAAATGTGTTCTATATGTGTAATATGAATTGTAATGCATTCTGCTGTCAAACAACAAATTAAAATTACACATAAATTTAAAAAATAAGATTATGGAAGACCATATTTTGATCTTCCAAACTGGAGCCATTTGAAGTTTAGAATTCAAAGGACTTCTGAATTCAATGTCATATCAAGTGCTATTGGAGTCTTGATTATATTAAAATCAGGGTAAAACTCAGGGGTAAGACATATTGTGTCACAGATTTCTTAATAATTTCTAATAATGTTTAATAATTGTCTGAAATTCAAGAGTTCAATAATTGAATTAAAATTAATTTTTGAGATTACTCCTGAAATATGAAATAATTACTTATTTAAAACAATTTGGCTTGGGTGTTTTGAGAATAAAGAGCTAATGAAAAAATTTCTATCTTGTAGCTTAAAAATGTTTTCATATATTATTAAATTGTTTGATCACCTTAATGCATTAATATAATTTCAAATATGTTCCTATTTAACATCATTTTATATTATTTTAGAATACCTTAAAGGTAAGCTGCCCATTGTATTAATTAAAATTTACTCAGATTAAAATGTTTTAATAAAAAGATAAAGAAATTTCAAGGCAAAATAATTTTTTTTGTTTTCTGGGTTTTTTAAAATATATTTTTTAGTTGTAGATGGACACATATCTTTATCTACCTATTTATTTATTTATTTTTGTGGTGCTGAGGATCGAACCCAGGGCCTCATGCGTGGGAAGCAAGCACTGGCTCTACCACTAAGCCACAACCCCAGCCCAAGATTAGGGTTTTTTGTTTTTTGTTTTTTTAGTTTTATATGACACAAGAATGCATTATAATTCTTACTACATATATAGAGCACAATTTTTCATATCTCTGGTTGTATACATAGTATATTCACACCAATTCGTGTCTTCATACCTGTACTTTGGATAATAATGATCATCACAGTCCACCATCATTTCTAACCCCATGCCCCCTCCCTTCCCCTCCCACCCCTCTGCCCTATCTAGAGTTCGTCTATTCCTCCCATGCTCCCTCTCCCTATCCCACTATGAATCAGCCTCCTTTTATCAAAGAAAACATTCGGCATTTGGTTTTTTGGGATAGGCTAACTTCACTTGGCATTATCTTCTCTAACTTCCATCCATTTACCTGCAAATGTCAAGGCAAAATAATTTAAAAGCCTGTTGTCACATGGATAACTTTGTAGTTATGACACCTTTTTAAAAAATATAGTGTTGCAGTTATCTATGGATAATTCAATAATTTGCACAAAATCATATTTGTTGCAAAATATCAATTTAAAGCTTAGATTTTTCATTACTGGTAATCACAGTATGCAATTTTGATATTTTATACAAATATATGTGATTTTTAAAATTTTGTCATTATTCATATAATATTTTCACTTAAGGAGGCAATGATAAATGTAGAAATGAATATATAGACTATGTAATTGCCAGGCAGATACCAATAGTACAAATGTTACATTGCTCTATGTCCAGGTATTAATTGCGTTCAGAATTCAATTCTAAAAAAATAAGAAATTTAGTGAAAATATTCCTGAAGTTGCTTCAACTTAGCTTAAAATTAGCATCCTAAAACATGGAAAAGTGTTGATCAAAATCAGAAAAAAAAATCCTTAAAAGAATAATAGCATGAACAGTAGGAATCTAGTCTGCCTGCCTGTACTGCCACCCTTCCCGTGTCTGAGCTCTGAAGTTTCAGATATGCTGGTTTGCTTTCCTCCTAACAGCAGTGGGCATGACATGTTGTCCACAGAAGCCACTAAGAACTTTCGAATGTTGGTTGAAGTATCTACATCTAGAAGACCTCACCCTTTCTGGAACTTGACCACAATAGTTCATCTGTATTCAAATTGACTGGAAACAACCAATGTCTTACAAATTCACTTTTGGGGCAAAGTATATTAGTGACTTGCCATTAGTAAGTTTTTTTTTAAGGTGGGAAAAGACAGAAATAATATGCATACTATTGAAAACATATTCAGTGTTTATTACAAAACTTCAATGAATACTTCATGAAGTGAAACGACAATACCATGCTTTCTGTTGGCAGGGCAAAAAGAAAACAGAAGCTTAATAACCTAAATGTAATATTTTTAAAAACCCTAACATATTCTGAGATTCCCCTTCAAACATCAAGGTATTAAGTTTTTGTTTGTTTTATTGACAGTGACATGAGAATTGATCTTTGTACAGAGGCTCTTAACATGGGGAGAGATTGGGGGAACTGTTGAGAATTATATTCCTTCTGACCACCTTGACATTTGCTGAATATAAATTTTGACATTTTCCCCTCCTTTACAAAGAGTTATCAGAAGTGTGAAGGAAATGAGACAGAAAGGTAGTGTTAAAAATTTAACTGGAATATAAAGCAAAAAAAAAAAATGTTTTTCACTTATGAAAAGCAGCACCAATAATTATTCAATGAATTTGGAAATCAACTCCAGCAGAGAACTATATGAGATTCCTGCTGATATTGGTCATCTGGGAAATAATGATTTATTGCTGTTTGGTATATGCTTACTTATGTGAATACAATTTTCCACGGTGGAATCAAAATAAAATAAGTGTTCCAACTGCCTGCGAGGGTTCTTCAAAGAGATGAGGAGCAACAAATTGGGCACTAATGAGTGCGTTTAGCAAAGCTGATTCATTCCATGACTGTGAAGTGTACAACAAGCAGATGAAAAATATGCAGTGGGGTTACCTTAACCAGTTTTTATTTTTCAAGTATGGAGAAGAAATGATAAAGGCTATGTCTATGTAAATAATAATTTAGAGAGACATTAGGAACCATGGCTTTTCAATCTTTTGCTGTTTCAGGCTGAAAAACTCAAATGCTAGTAATTCAGATTTAAATATGAGTTCATGTCAACGATGAGTTGTTTTATGAGCATAAACCATTCAGTATGCTTTCCCAAATTGGGAATCTCTCATAAAAATCCACAGTGGAAAATGAGTAATTGAACAGGGGTAAGAGTTATTTCCAGTGGAGGGCTGATTGCATTAGAGTTTAACTTCTGTATATTTTATCTTGGCCCTTATTTTCCTTGAGCATAGATATCCACTTAAAATTCCAGTTTACACAAAACATCAAAATTTCCTTTTGTATAATGAGAAAAATACCCCAGAATCATATTTAAAGTGGTTATGATTCTCACTATTAATACCTATAGGATTAAAACTATTTTATTTTCAGGACATAGTAGTGGAAAATATTTGCAGGCATTCTTTCTGAACAGCAACGGTCCTTTTTGAAGTAGTAAATCACAGGAAAGTGGATTTATCTTGTCCTACCCGATTTGTGACAAATATGCACAGATATAGAAACTGATAAAGCTTTGTAGTTGTACATAGGGATAGAAGCATGTAGGTGGGTGTACACAGATATTTCAAGACTGAACTCAATCTATTTTGTAGAAAGCACAGGGAAGGAAGACGACGACAGATGATAATAGCACACAAGGCAACTACCTTAAATTTCCTTCTGTTTGAACTTTTTCTGAATCTTGGTTTAAGATGGAGTCTCATTTTTCTCAAGCAATAGTCGTTACTGTCTATAAATGCTTTTTTAATACTTTTCATCTTCTTTTTCCGAGGACTTAAAGTACACATGGTCCTGGGTTTAACATTTTAAATAAATTTTTTTTTGTCTTTTTTGCCATTAACTTAAATATGGCAGAACCAGCCTTAACTATTTCATCATACTCTTCTGGAAAAAAAATCCTTATTTTTCACAGGCTGGTATTAATCGAGCAATAAAATAAGGTGTACATTTGCTTCCGAATATAGTGGCTTAGACACAAAGAAATTAGTAATTGTCTTAATGATCTGCAATCTAAATGTTATACCTTCACTATAAAAATTTCACAGTAATATTACAGCAAGGCTAACAATAAAGATTCGTAGTGCATTTGTTTTATATTTAAAGGTTTAACTCTTTTCTTTACAAAAGGCTTTTAGATTTGGGAACCCTCAAACAAAACAGAAGACAAATATACTTTTTAATTATTTGGCCTGAATACCTATATCAGCCATTCCACCAAGTATCTTGAATCATTAAACATTCTTGAATTTTCTGGGTCCCATGAAATGACTGGCTCATACAGAAACAATGGAAATACAAAACAGCAGCAGATCACTTATTTGCATTTGCTATTACGTGTAGACTCAAAAATTTTGGACCGAATTATCTGCTAGGTATTGCCTGGCTCTCAGATTTGTAGGCAAAATGAATGGTTTTCGATCTGAAGTACTTTTATTAAAAGGAACTTTTTGAGAGCTGTCATATTAGAGTTTAATGGATATGTTATTAATGGGGAAAATGTCCACTTTTTAAACCCCTAAAGCCCAAACCTGTTTGGGGATGCTGTTTGTTTGTTTTGATTTTTGCTGTGAGGGCTGCCCCATGGGGCCACTTAACAGGCTGTACCACCTCCCATTCTCTCTGGTTATTCTACTTGTGATGGTGCTTCCAGCCGAGAACAGCTAAAATTAACAGACAATAAACCAGGCCCCCTGCCATCTTCCGAGACCCAAATGCCAGGAATCTCAGAGAAAATTGTCAAAATTTTCAGATATTCGAGGAAAGGAGAAGAGCACAAAATAAACTAATGCATGGTCCAGGCTTGATAACCACAGGGGCATTTAAGACAGACTTGAAGGGAGACCTCTGTCTACCCAGTACCTGCTAAGACAGACCAGTGCAGATGGATCATTTTATTCAATTCCTACTGTATACACTGTGATGGTTCTAACCCATTTTACAGATAAGAAAACTGATGTCAGGATTTACTCTTGGTAGATTCCTATATTCGTTACTAAATTAATTGTCTTTATATACATTTTATTATTTTTAAAACATAAATTACACCATGTGGGTCCCTCCTTGACTTAAAGTCAATACTGATAAATCACGTTTCTAGATCATTTTGCCTCTACCTGTCTTAGTTATACAAGTCCTCATGGAGTTCTACTTTTCTTGCACTCACATGACACACTCTTTCTCCTCCGGACATCTGGGCATGTAATTTCTGGTTTCCACGAGGCTACCTCCTTTTTGCACATTGTGTGAAATGACATCCCAGAGAGAAGGCTTCCCTAGAAGGCCTCCATAGCATAGCTCACACATCATCATCTCCTCTTCTCCACTCTGCAGGGCTCTCTGGGAATTTCGTCTTGTTCACCTGCAGGCTGTCCAGAAAGAACTAAATCTCAGGACTGTGGGTCTGCCTGCCTGACCCTGAGACTGCAGCACCTGTAGTGGGCCTGGTGTGGAGTGTGTGTGCTGTAAGGCATTTGGGGTGGATTAATTTCATCCTCACAACCATCTTTGGAGAAACAGAGAAGTGAACTTACAAAGGAATTCCCATCGACTTAAACCACCACTGGGTTTGCTGCATGGAGAGGAACAATTAAAACAAACCCAGAGGCAAAATCAGGACCACTTTTCCAGAAAATGATGCTAGATCCTTATCCCTGCCAGAATTTGTCTTAATGAGAGGCATTGATTTTGAAGGAGAAAATGGCTGATAGCAAAGCAGGTGAGACTAGGAGAAAGCTTTCAAAGATATTTATATCACAGGATTTCCATTCAAAAATTCCATTTATAGATTTGCCAGGAGAGATAATATATATGTGTATAAAAATACTTTGTGGAAATGCAGAAAGTGATGGGTTTAACACACAGAGGGCATCATTCATGAAGACGGATTTTGTTTTTAATAGTAGAATACAGTCTCAATGAACTACCACCTGCCTTAGGGAGTCCAAAAGAACAAAACATGAAAATCACCTTGTGCAATGGCCTGACCACTGTTACGCAACAGAAGGAACATAATCTTCCCCCATGCACTTAGTCCAGCTTCGACTGAACAATTACTCAAGGTGGATATCATTTATAAAGAAAACGAGGGATGAAGAAAAGGCTTTTCCTCTGATCGTTCAGAGTTTCATGCTAAAACAAGGCTACTCGATTTTTGACATAAGATGAAATTCATCCTTCAAGGCTTCAGCATGACACACTAGAAAAACACCCAGGCAAATTAATCATTTTTCTCGTTTATAAAGACAGATGTAAAATTTCAAATTCTTTTTTCTCAATTGCTGTCGAAGTGGTCAAATCTCGATGAGCACCTTACACACAAAATCAAAACCAGACCAAATCTCGTCATTGCCCTAACGCATCTCAGGTAGGCAAATCAAATGAGAGCAACCCACTGCTCATATGACTGAAGACCAGAAGGTTATTTTGTGATAAAAGAGACAATAATGTTTCTTAAGAATTTCAATAACTTGTCAAAGTTTATTTAAAAAAAAAAGAAAAAACAAAAAGACTGAACTGAAATGTGGTTGTGCCAGTCCAAAGGACAGAATGACAGAGGCATTCAGCCTTCCTGCTTTAACAGCAGTTGGACTCTGTTGCCTACTAATTATTGCCATGAAGTCATAATAGTGAGAGTAATTACTTTTTAAAATAACTCATAATCTATTGGGGAGATAGCTTTATCTCTGTTTCTATACCATTTGTCCTAAGAAGAGTGTATTTACTTAAAAATGGAGATATTAAAAGACTTGCAAAAATTAAGAGCAAGAGAAAAAAAGAGGGGCACAAAGAAACTTCTGAAGTGGTGAATAAGAAAGAAAAAATGTGGTACAATACTAGATGCTGAAATACACCCCCTCCTCCCCACTCCCTCGTCCTGTGTGCTAACCCTAAACCTGGTTCTTGCTTTCTCCTTCCCTTTTCTTTCTTCCTCCCTCCTTCTCTTGCTCTCTCTTCTTTTTCTGTATTTTTTCTTTCTTATTTATTTTTCCTCCCTCCCTTCTCTTTCCCTTTCTTTCCTCCTCCTCTTCCCCCTCCCCCTCCCTCCTTCTTCTTCAAGTAAAAACTGGGCACATGAAGACATTCTGACTGAAGGATTCTCTCTCCCCTCTCACATTTCTCAGGGTTCCGGCTGGGAAAATGACAACAAGGACACATCTGTCTTTATGGTTTTTATTCTAGAATCTTGAAAGGATAAGCTATTTATGTGATTCATGGATCTTTTTTGTAGTGAAAATAATCTTTGAGATGATCAACTCCTATCAAAATAAATGTATAGCTCCTAGAGTGCAACTTGTTGCTGGCTCTCTGAATTTTTTGACAAACATTTGGTGGAAAAACGCTAAACACAAGCAAATCTAGGTATGATGAGCAAAGTCGTCTAATTATATGGACCACTGGCCCTGTTCTGGTAAAGATGACAAATCATTTGAGTTTAAACACCAAATTAGTAAAATGCAAAATGGATCCCGATTGTGCCAAAGCAGTTAAGCAGCAGCTGTGAAGTGAAAGCCATAGCAAAATGCTCAAATCTAGATATTTTCAAATAAAGTATTTTCCAGACTGTTTCCTAAAATATTATATTGAACAAAAGTGCACATATCTGAAGTGATGTGACAGTGTCATTTTTTTTTTTTATAGGGCATGGCTTATACAAAGTTCGAGAAAAAAGTATGGATTTGAAAGATTTTTTTTTTTTTTTTAACGTTGAGCTATTAGAATTTCAAAGAGGTTGACTGAAGTGAGACTCTGAGACTTGGCTTCTAGGGTCAGAACCAAGGGAGTGGGGGCCCTAAGTTTATTTTGAAGCCCATTCTATCTCTAACAACAATGGGGAGGATGCAGGAAGCAAAGATAAAGCTAGTATCATCCAAGTACAAAGGGATTTTAAAGGTGTAAGGTGGTGGGGGAGGGAGGACTGGCAGGCTCACCTCTCCATGACTCCAGGGTGTCCCTAGATTCCGCATTATTAAAAGCAGAGTGTTAAGACTGGAAGTCCAATACAAAGAAATGGCCACAAAAATCTCCAGTTCCTGCAACTGACTTTTTTATGCACAGTAGAATTTCCAAAAAAAAAAAAAAAAAATCACATTATCCTTAAGAATAGCAAAAATAATGCTGAAGATACTACTGCTACAAATAAGAAAAGGTGACTGAGGACTCGTGTCAGGCCCTGTGCTAAAACCTAACTAGGAATGAACTCAAACTTCATGATTGCCTGTGACATACATATCACCACCACCACCAACATCATCACCACCACCATCACAATCATCACCACCACTGCTGTCAACATTGCTTTATGGTTGAAGAAAATGAGAAACAGAGAGATGAAGTAATTTCTCCAAAATCATAGTTATTGAACTGCAGAACTAAGGACTAACAGGACATAATATTGTACCTGGTATTTTTTTCCAATTCCTATGTAAAATGCACAAATTTTCAGATATTCTAACTGCATCTAAGGGGAAAGAACAAAAACACATTCTGATTATCAAAAGCTGTATGTGAAACAGAGACAATACCACAGAGATTGCAGCAGGCATTAGAAATGCCCCTGGCTTGTGGGAAGTACTCAGAGAGCAGTATTTGTTTGTTAACACTCACCTGCTGAAGCCACAGGCCAACCTAGGAGCTGAGCACTTTTTTTCTGTTTACAGATGAGAAAGCCAAGAGGTCAAGGTGCTTGCTGACACTAGAGCCAAAGCTCTTGCCACCAAAGACCTATTTCTTCAAAGACCAATTCATTCACACTTTTGTTTTGATTTATCAAATTATTTCCTTTGATTGCCCAGCTTATTTTATCAATCACCAGAATTACAGTTTTATGCTGCCCTCATCTGTCACTGGAGGAGTTAAGTGGTATTTAGAAATAAGTCATGGATACTTGGAACTCTCATATTTACATTTTCAACACTTAAAATAAATTTTTCAAACTGCAGAGCAGATACTATAACCAAACATATAAAGCCATCCATATTCCACTTGGATATTAACATGGAATTGAAATGTGTGAAATCTTGTGAGAACTACATTTTATTGGCAAATATTTATTGCATTTTTTGATACACTTACAATAAAACAGCTTAATCCATCATTTCAACTAGATACAAATACATGATTTTTCTGTACATTATGATACTTCCTTTATGAGGCATTATAACTCCCAAAGCTGAGAATATGAGGCTAAAAACCCCAAACCTGCAAGAATAATATTTTCAATGATTTGGGAACAATTAATATGCTAACAAGTGCACAAACCTCCATACTCCAAGTTCAATAGATTTTTTTCAATATATAAAATACCAATTTCACATAATCAAAACATGACTTTCACAAAACAAAACAAGATGTAATTTCACATTTCTGGGGGGAATATTAAGAGCTTTTAAAAGATGTCTACTTTAATTGTATTGAGAAGTGAAGAATTCTTCAAAGACTGCTCTCCTATAATAACTATCTGGATAGAATTCTGATCACACCAATTAAAAATAAAAGTGATGCGATTGCAGCAAAATCATTACACTTCTTAATTACAGAGAGGCTTTTACTATTATTATAAAACACAAGTCTGAGCAGAGAATCTTCTAAAGTGTCACAAGGTGGTTATTTTCTAACATTGAGGAGCACAATTCATTCAGTTTCTCAGAGAGCCTGCAATTTCTATGTGTGCAATGGTGGGGGGCCCAACAGAAGAAATTTAAATTGTTTAAAAGTTCTCTGGAGATGATACAGGAAAGAACTGATTCCATTGGGCAAAGGAGCAGAAAGAACTACCTGGAGAATGTAATATTTGTATGGATCCTTGAAGGATGCCAGGGAGTGTCTTAGGTCCACGAATTCAAGGTCTTGTAAAATGGAAAAACAGTAATAATGATTAAGCAACATGGGAACAAGCGGATACACTGGTTGCAGGCATGGTTTTTCTGCAGAGGTACAACCAGCTTTTGCAAAGAAATAATTCCAGTTTGACAATGCAAGTACATGAAGCATTTGTATGTAAGAGAGGATCTGGGCTACTATAAAAGAGATGTGGGATTTGGAACAGTGGCAAGAGCACAGGACATATACAGGGTTGAGGGTGTGTTTTCACCCTGGTAGATGGTCTCCAGTGGGAATAAAGGTGAAAATGTGTGTCCACATGAGAGTCCTGTGAATTTCACAACCCTAAAAACTGAACTTCACTTATGGCTGAGGGTGAATAAAAATGATTCCTGAATTCCTAACACCAAGCAGAACCCATCCTGGAGGTAGATGAGCTTTCTACTGTCAGTGTGACTTGGAAAGAAGGCCTGGCCTGTCATGTTCCAAGGGATGGTTTATCAGCAAAGGGTAACAGACGTTTAAGGACAGTTATGAAAAGAGGAATTATTTACTTTGCAATACTTCAAGGAGGCATTTTTAAATCTAGGCACATCAATCCTTCAATGTCTCTTTCCCTAATTTGCATAAATACCATAATTGACAGCTTGTTAACAGTTCATTAAGAACACTAAAACCTTGTGATAAACAACAGCCTGCCAACAGCACAGTGGACAGAATATCTAGCCATGCATTTTATCCACCTTGGAAATCAACCTGCTTTACCAACAGTTAAGTCCAAAAGGTGGCTTTGCTCATCAATACGTTCATACAGACAAGCACTCAAACATGGTGCTGTAAAGCTCTCATTAAGTTCTGATTAGCTGTTAATTTGTGTCTTTCAACTAGCTAACTTTGCTGAGTAAATGTACCCATGACCCCTAAAAATGCTAAAATAAATTTATTTTGGTAACTGCCAACATGAGGAACATATCAAAATCATAATAAAAAAGAAAAAAATAAATAAAAGAGAATGGCAGATACTAACAATCTGTATTTCTTCTTCATTGCTAAAAGAAGGTATCCAGTTTCACGTGTGGCTTTTCTTTCTTTGGGCTTTGAAATGAAGCCTCATCATGATTGCTGTTTGAAATACGCTGGAGAGAAGTCTGCGCAGCACAACTCAGAGAAACCTATTTGTGTTCTCCTAGTAAAAGTGTATCATAAAACTACAGGATGTTGTTTTTCTGTATCTTCTTTGGATGAAAGCCTGATTATAAGCTCATTTCCGTTGAAGGAATCTTTTTGGGCTCCCTGCAGGGCATTTAGACTTTAAAGCAAGAGGTCTTCATTTTTGTACCCTTACAATGTGCTCCTGGTGGGGCAGCACTGCCATGACATCAGGATGCCCGTGTATGCTGGGGAGGGACTTACACTTAGGTGTGAGATGCTCCATTTGACATTTCCCTATTGGAAGTGGTCACACAGACCATTGCTATCAGTGGCATGCATCCCAGTAACCTCCAGTTCTTGCCACCTCCTCACAGGGAAGGGAAAAGAAAACTCAATCTAGATTCATTCAAAAGAGCACTCCAGGGACAGGACACCTGATAAATTACTTTTGAAAACCTTTTTGCAATATAAAGTAACAGGAGTTGAAAACTCCCTTGAAATTGTAGAAAAATATCTTTCTACCTATTAGATTTGGGCCCCTTAATCTCCTGATCTCTCACAGTTTAATTCATGGATATGTTGATTTGCTTGAATAAATAGATCTCCTGGGATGCCGATGGAGAAAATGAGAAATAATTATGTGGCTGCCGCTGCATATTGTGGACTTCTGAAATATTTTAAACATTGTGAACCCATCAGTCATAAATTTCTTGATGAGGATGTTAGGTTACATCCAATTGAAATGAAATCATTGTTCTACTGGTCAAAGTATCATAACCGTGATTACAGATGCCAAACAAATACAATATCTACTCATTTAAAGCCTTTGATACATCCTATTAATGAAGAAGGTGACAAAGTGTGGTAAGGAATTTTGTGTACATTAGCCCATGTAATATTCACAATACTTTAGGTCATATATTTTTCTGTTATTTCTATTTTATAGGTAAGGATTTTGAATTTCAAGGTGAGCTAAGAGTTCGTACAGCTAGTGGAAACAGAAGAGCTATCTTAGACCTATCAACCACCAGTATGCACCTTTGAACCACTCCACTGAACTGCCATTGAACGTATCTCTGCATCTTCCTGGAGCTCCCCTCTGGATGTTGAATGGAAGCCTGACCCTCTTTCTACACCTAACAGATGACACCCTAAGAGATGTCTTACCAAGGCTTGTCTCATCACTGATTAAAGAGTGCTTAATAGGCACTTAATTTAAGATAGTTGATTGAGAGCAAGGTTAACATGTATACAGTAGGAATGTTAATTTTGATGTGACTACTGTCAGAACACTGCTTTGCAAAACAACCATTAACATTCATATATAATTATCTTTATCACTATTGTCAGAAACAACACAGAATAGCATGGATCAGTGCCCTAAATCAGGCTAGTGTTTCTTTTAAGATATTGACAATGCTCCTCCTCTCTCCCCAATATAGGTTTAATTAGAGAAAACTAAATGTTAACATAGACATTTTTGTTGTTTAACTATGAATTTAAAATAATTTTTATAAGCTATTCCAGGTCTTCCTACACAGGATCCTTTGATTTGAAGGTCTCCTCTTCTCTGGTTGGTTTGCACAAGTACTTCAAAGAAATATGCCTATATTTTTTATGGCAGTTTTTAACCCAGACTCTTCAGTCACTTCTTTATGCAATCAATGTTTTGAATGCGTACAACCTACAAGGCTCAGTTCTAGTTAGCAAATGAAACAAAGACTGCTGCCACCCTGGGGTTTATATGTCAGATAAGATAGATGTATTATGCAGAAGTTATGATATATAAGTAAATAATATGATGTACAATCATAAGTAATGGTACTAGTATAAAGACAAGGGGTATCATGGTAAATAAAGATGGATGGGAAGGGAGTTTCTGATTTATATAACAGCCAGGGTAGGCCTTATAGAGGAGGTGGCATCTGAGCTTGAATATCATGTTATATATGAAGATATCTGAGGGCAGAATATTCCAGGAAAAAAAGAACAGTCAATGCCAAATTCCTTAAGTTGGAAATCAGCTCATTCAAAGATAAGGTCTGGAGAGGAATGAGGGGGAATTGATAGGAAGTGAGACCATAGAACCCCTAGGGTCCCCTGGTGACCATACCTATTACCAATAGGTGTGGCATTCCCAGTATACCAGACAGGGCATCATTCAGCTGTATGCAAATTTCTCTCATTTGGTCTCAGAATACCTGAGCAATTTAGCCAATATTATTTTTAAAAATCAGAGAATTTTTCAAATATTCCATTTCTGGATTAGGAAAATCATAAAATATGACCTTCCACAATGTCCCAAAAGCTACCTAAGGCGACAAGAAGCAGTCCACCCTGCAGGACCTGCGCTTTTGCCAGGTTCCTCACTCAGGTAACTGGCTACCAGGGACGTTGGTGCCCCTCTACAGAGTAGAAAACTCTTCACCTGTTTGCACCTTTTTACCCTTTTTTCTTTTACTGTTTTACCTTCTCTTCTTTCAACGTTCAATTAATCCTAACCCTCTCCATAAATAAAGCCCAGTCTCTGCTGCAAAACTCTAGAACACCTACTCTCATGCAACTTAGAAGTAAAACTTGATTTCTGGAAATCCCCTCTCCTCCTATGCAACTTGTCTTTCAAACAGACTCTAGCTCTAGTGAGGTCTGGGTTTCCCTCCTTGGGTCCTCTCAGCCTCTAAACACAAAGGTTTTTATTCTTACTTTACTGAAGAAAAGTTGCATACCTCACCTGGAGCCACCGAGGAAAAAGGATGGGTCGTTTTAGAAGTATAAGGCAGGCCTATCTCTCCCCAGCATGTGTGTGCTTCCACTTTCCATAATGTTAGACAGGGGATATGAAGAAAATGCATAATGTAATAAGAAAACGGCCATCTCCGTTTCAGTCACTCAGACTGAGCAGGAATTTTCAGAGACAGAAGCAAAATAAGAAATGCTGCTGATGGAATCTAATCTTTGCAGATACCCAGCCATCAGCAAAATATTTAAACATTTTTATATTCATATATCCTTTCAAATGTAGATAAAATTTTATTTTATAATAATAAAATGCACACATATTTATCCTTTTAAGGTTTCATTAGCATGCTTATCTACATCACTCGAATGACTTAACTTTCCCCCAAATGTTTTATTTCAGGATGTTTAAATTACCCTGAAGCAATTATTTTTAAGTGGCATAAGTGTGTATTATAGAGAGATAGCTGACAATGATTTACATTCGTTCTTGATACCAATGGCAATGTGGTTTCCCCGCTCTCATCCCATCATCAGTAGCTTTGCCAGTTTTGCTTTTCCTACCCCCTGACTTTTCAAAAAAAAGTGACAAAAATAATAATATTTTTTTCTCACTTCCTAGAAAACATGCTTGGCATTTTTAAAATGGAAACATTAAAACTATACCTACAATGTTATAAAAAGAAAGTAAATGTTCCCAAACCACCTTGGCATGTTTTATGGAATGTTTACAAAGTAGAATCTTAGCTTTTCCACGTGAAGCTCCGAATCTCCAAATCCCTGCATTTTTCCTTGGCCAGGGAGCCTTTATTATTTATTAATTTGGTCATTGCTTGGAATCTGGCTGGATTTTCAACACTTAGTTCTTCTCAAATTTTGTGATAGAAATTTCCTTATGGCTTATCAAATGAAAGTGTTAAAATACGATACAACAATAAAACCATTCTCACAAAGCTGCACAAGTAGTAAGTTGGATGCTAAACTTCATCAGGGACCATGGATGCCAAGTTCCTTCTGAGGAAAGACCCCTATTCTGCCTGCTTCTGCAAAGCAGTCTAAGTGGGCCATTGGCAAGGAGGCACCGTGTACAAACACTAGGTGAAGCATTATTCGAGCCAGATTAATGCAGTAAAAATGAACACACAAAAAGGTAAACCAAAGATGGGGTCAGTTTCTGATAAAGGAGATGAGGGACATGACCCAAATGAGTACTGAATTCAAATTCACATAAGGTTGAGATCCGCCCACCTCCAGCCCTGGCTGGTGTTCCGTGGTGCCACATTGTGAAGCCATATAGGTCTACATTTTGGTGGGCAAGTTGTTTCACACTTACGTTTCATTGTCTATAAAAAGGAAGTCATGCAGCTTAAACTAGATAATGTATGGAAAGCACTTAGCACAGTGCCTGGCACAACATTTTATAAATGACAATTATAATTAGCTAATTATGTGTGCTAGGGAAAGGGCAGGAGAGAGGAGGGGAATTGGTTATGCATTGTTCCGGAGTCTGAAATATCAATAAGCAAAGGGCCCCATGCCCAAGGAGATGACAGGAGCGGGTAGAATCAAGATCAAGAGCCATCTGGTAGCTCAGTATATATAGGCTGTACTGGAGTGGGGCGAGAGATAGCACGAAGATGGCCTCGGAGGCACACTGCACACCAGGGCGCTGAGTGATGAAAGGGGATGGGATGGAAGCTGTAGAAATGGAAAGGAGGGGCCATCCAAGAGGCTCTGCTGAGAAGGAAGCAGCAGGTGTTGGGGATAAATTGGACACCAAGGGTAAAGGAGGAGAGTCAAAAATAACTAGTGGATACGAGCTATGGGGAGCTGGAAGAACACGGGTGGCAAGGACAAAGAGGAGGAATAGACAGTCACCCACATATTACCTACAATATGAAATGCCCAACTGCAGAGCTCCTGAAGGCGGGCATGTGAAATTCCAGTTCTGGGTAACTACTATTAGGAACGAGGGGGAGGAGCTAAGACCTAAGATCATAAGACAACTTTTGCTTATAGACTCACTTATGACTTATAATCGGTGAAAACAATGACTATCATAAAGGAAGAAAAGAAAAACAAAACTCTGTGCTTTGTGATCAAATGACAGTCCTACTTGACTAATAGAAGACCAACTATTCACAGCACATTTCTATAACAGGTTAAAAGAAAAAAGCAGTCATTTTCTGCATGAATCTGGTTTGGAATTAGAACATTAGTACCCATGTTCATTGTACTGTGAATGTGACTGTAGCCCAGAAATCATAAAAAGAAAAAAAAAATCAGTGAGAGAGTAATACTCGTACAACAGTAGTATCGAGGTGGCTTCCCAGTTATACATGTTTTGATAATTTTGCAATAAATTTGGCCTAATGCCGTGTTTTGCCAGTATTTGCATTGCCAACCGCTGTCATCATCAGCCTTTTAGAGGTATCTGACAGTCTGTTTATCTTGCAAATAGTTGCAAAGCAAAAAAAAAGTAATGATACATTTTAAGTTGCTTAAAAACTACTGGTAATTAGGCGGCCCACATGTACTTAAATCAAAACAACCCCAACAATGTTTTCAGGACTGCTGTTAATGCAGTACATAGATGAGAATTTACAGTGTTCCATAACCAGGGAAATCGTGATACCAGATTGCATTTGCTTTTATCTTACCCAAAGTAACATTATCTTCGGCAGCCATAAAGAAACAGGACTATCATATAAATCTATCTAAAGGAATTGGCACAGTTACAACAAAGACATCCACACAAGATGGCTTATTCCTTGAAAATCATCCAAATTCCAGTGGCTAAGAAGGGACTTGATTTCTTCCTGAGTTGAGACCAAGTACCCCCCAAATCCCCACCCCCCACTCGCTCTTACACACATATCCCTCAAACTATGTCAAAAGCAGGAACAAATTTCCTAACCCAAACTGAAAAGTCCTTGGCTCTCCAAATGACTATAAATTGCATGGCTAAGTGCATATGGTCACAGGGCTGTCACAATTACTTCTCTTGACAATTCATCATAGCATACTAATTCTATAATATCATTACTGCGTCTCTTCTCACTGTACTGATCCAGCCAGCTAATTTAATCAACTAATAATAGATTCAGAAATGGATGCAAGGGGCCCTAGCACTTCAAATTATATTACTAGAGATGTACCTCGGTGCAGCGGATACAGTTCTCACTGTTCAAACTAACCTCCACAAGTTACCCTTTTCAAATCAGAGAGAGAAGGTTACCACCAAATGTTTCAGTAGGAACATTATGAACACAAAAAGTTCTTTTGAAATCAATACCAATTTTGCTTAAAATATATTAACCATGTCAACAGGCAAAAACAAACTCTAAGTGCAGAGTTCATTATGGATATTAATAAGATGTGAAACTTTGAAATTTTCATATTTGTGGGAGAAAATCAGAGTTCTATGATTAACTGCAAAGTGAGCCATTCAAAGATGGACAATTAATTTTATTAAATTTTAATCTTCTCTGCAAATGTCAATGGTAATTAGAAAACATTATTCTTTAACATCACAGTCCATCTTGCATGTCATAAAGAGTAATAAGTTAATTTATTATGAAGAAAACACAGCCTGAAAGCATAAGGCTAGAAAGTATACACCAGGTAAAATAAACTCCATCGTGGGTGGGTATGACTTACATAAAGTTAAAACTCTAGTGTCTTTGAAAAAGAGTTACTTACTTACAAACAGTCACGATTTTCTTTCAAGACCTTGCTACCGACTTGCCTACATCAGCTTGTAGTTGAAAGATGGCAGAGCAAATGGCGTGGCCGAGTGGGCAGCTGACTCTAAACATAAGCTTGCTTTTTGATTAGCAGGTGAAATAATTTATGTTGCTTACGGGGCCTTAAAACCTTCCTCACTGTGCACACTTGCTAGGGCAGACTTTCTAACTACCCTACGGTTGCCACCACTTAAAATAGGGTCTCTTTAGTAAAATATGAGCAGATATTTTACTCAGATGGTAATTCCCATGCAGACTACAAATATATGAATATCTGAGATTTCCTCTTATTTTCCACCAATAGAAGGAATACCTCTTTCTCCTCCCTGGGGAACAATGTTCTCGGAGGCCCTGAGACTACAACTCTTGGACTAGCGATGTGAATGCTGCTTACTGTATCGGCACAGGTTAAATGTGGTCTACCCCTTACTTCACATTTCAGTGACTATCAGTGTTTTAAAATCAGGAGACTTCATGTAAAATTTTGTATTTCTATCATTTATTTGCAAATCATAAGCCCTAGTATCTTGACCCACCCAGACACAAAAAGTAGATACATGAAGCTGAGAAGGGAGAAGCACCCTGTCCCACTAAGAAGGTCCCTGGGCACTTCCATGTATCACTGTCCATCACTGCCTGAGCATTAGCTACTTTTTCTTTCTTTTCTTTTCTTTCTTTTTTTTTAAACTCAGAACCAAATTTACCCGTCTTGTTACCTACATTTCCTGGATACCTGTAGCTATCAAAAATTTTAAAATTTCAAGTCATTAGGAATTTTAAAAATTTAAAGTAGCATGCAGCTTTACAAAACTAAAGGTTGAATATTCTCTCTGAGAAGTGGATGCTGATCCATTATGGGGGAGGGCATGGGAAAAAATGGAGGAACTTTGATTGGGCAAAGGGGAGGGAGGAGAGAGGAGGGGAAGGATGGTGGCATGAGATGGACATTATTATCCTAGGTACATGTATGACTGCACATAGAGTGTGACACTACAACAGGTACAATCAGAGAAATGAAAAGTTGTGCTGCAATTGTATAAAATGAATCAAAATGAATTCTGCTGTCATATATACCTAATTAAAATAAATATACTAATTAAAAAGTCTTATTGTAAGATTATTATTTATTTTTAAGGAACACTTTTACATTTTTTGAATGCAATGATAATTTTACACGATCAGCTCATGCATTTAGGAATATCAACCTTAAAATTCAGTATGGATTTGTATAACTAATTAAAACAAACAAAAATTTTTTAAAAAATGGAAAAAATAAAAATACAGTAAAATGTATTTCTACACAATGTCAATACCTATCCGGTATAGCTCTTTCCTCTGTTTAAAAAAAAAGTGAGAAAACTCTCATCATGATAATGCTTCTGTATAGTTGTTTTGAGAAACAAGTGTAAATTCAGTAAAATGTCCATGCAATGTCACCCTTTGCTAAATGTGATTCAAATCATGTTTACTTAGCCTAAATGCAAGGCATCTCCATGAGCCCTGTAATATAACAAAACAAATAATTTTCCTTTCATCAATATACAACAGCTTTGTTCATTATTGAGAAACGTTAGGTGGTAAAGTATTGAGTGCTATGCATTTTATGCTTAAATCAATGTACTGTCTTGCAGTTATGCCACCTAATGTGTTTTTAAGTCATCCGCTACAGAGATCAATGTGATTCTTATTTGATATTCAGTGTTAAGTTCAGCCTCATAAATTTAGAATTGCACTCTGTTATTTTGATGGTTATATATTAACCACGTACTGAAAGTTTTATGATTTTAGACTCAGCCTGGCTGTAAATCATACCGGTTCCATATGTAAGGCATAGGGTCTGGCTTGATTTTTATTGCTATGCTCAGAAGGAAATGGATGGATGGCTGGATATTTGAGGGAGGTAAACCTACAATGTGTTTGGATAAATACTTCGGGTATGTGAGCATTAAAGGCATGGTTCAGAAAATTCAAATTAGACAACTCATTGCAACCAGCCTTGTAGGCATGGATAATAGTGCATCAGCAAGGTGTCACCAATTGGCAATCTTTTATATTAGTGCCCTCAGTGGCATGGGCCTTGACCTCATCAAAGTTCATCTGTGCTCACTGGGGGTGAGTTAGTCTGACAAAGCAGGCTTCACCTGGAGGGAGGTCAAAAAGTGTAGCCTCAGAGAGAGAGGTAAAGGATTCCATCTCAGGACTCAACCAGAGATCTATATATTATTTCAGAGACTAAGAAAAGTAAGGATGCATAATAACATCATTGCCTTCAAATAATAAACAAGGTTGTAACCCTGGAACACACTAAGACCCAAATATAACAGTGTATTTATACAGAAAATAGAACTGAATTATGATCATCAGAAGCAGTTAAAAAAATAACAAAACAAAACAAAACAAAAAAAACGCAGAATAAAGCCTTTTGAAAATCATGCCAAAATTTAAATCCAATAATAAAAATGCCTTCTATATAAGTGGTATTCTTTAGTAAAATTACAGAAATTAGGTGAGAGTGGATTTCTTTGTTCTATTAGAAGTGATGAACATTTGGCAAGGTCTCAAATACTCATGCTCTTTGAAGTTTCCAGTTTAGTTTTTTTTTACTATATTTTTGTCAAAAATGGAAGCCACTTTTTTCTTCCAATGACATATTTTCAGACTCTGCACTCGTCCCCCAAAGTTAAACATGTAACATCTTAAACTACGACTGAACTGACAGACGTGACAACACATTTCAAAAGCAATTATGCTAGGCTGGGCCAAAGTTTGATCAGTTATGTTTTAGCAGCATTTAACAGAATGCTGTTTTCTTCAATTCATTAAGAAGTACAGATGGCCTAACTTTCCATTTCTCCAGGTATAGTATTATTTTGATTACTGATTCAAGGGGGAAATATAGCTTAAAAAGTGCTCCATATTCTTTTAAGCACTTCTAAGATTCAGAAATAGATATGCTTGTGGCTGGGGGTGGTGGTGAAAGACTTGTACACAAAACTAGTGGGTAACAATTTCCCCAGTCATCTTTTTTCCCCCACTGAAACAGTATCTGTGAAGTTGTTTGCATAACTGTCTGGTCAATTATTATTATTTTTTAAATTAGCACTGAATTGAACTCAGGGTGTTTTACCAAATGAGCTACATCCCTTGTCCTTTTTATTTACTTATATTTTTATTTTGAGACAGAGTCCTGCTAAGTTGCTGAAAGTCTCAGATTTGCTGAGTCTGACCTGGAACTTGGCCTCCTCCTGCCTCAGCCTCCTGAGTTGCTAGGATTACAGCACCACTATACCCACACTTTTCAAATATTTTGGAGAGAAACAAATGTTGTTTGGTTCACAAGATTGATATTGTTCTTAACTACTGGTCCTCAAATTTATAGCATGCATATTAAATCAACTGGAGAACTGTGGCCACATGAATGGTGGATTCTATTCTCTGATTTAGAAGGTCTGTAGTGGATTCTGAGAATTCATGTCTCTAATAAGTCCCACCCAGAATCCCACCTTTCATACTGTTGCTCTGTGGACCACAGTTTATAAATCATTGCCAAAAACACTTCCCAGTTACTCTCAGTTACTCTTGTTGCATCTCTCTGGGAGTCCGTTTTGCAATACAAAATTTGATTCAGGTAAAGGGCTTTGTAGCTTCTAAAGTTTCCAGACCCAGAGAGGTTCACATGGCCTCTTTGAGTGAAATTTCAATATAGCTTCCAGGTGAACCTTCAAATTTCACTATAGTCAACTTGGTAGCCATACATTTAAGTACTCATCAAGCAGCCCAAAACGTTTCCATGGGCACTCATAAAGTCTCTTATGAAAATACTCTCATTTAAGTCATGAACTTTTTTTCTGGCATTTACATTTTTATCTCTAGTCTTTTCCCATACATGCATACAATGTGATCAGGAGGAATTCAATCAAAACTGATGTATTAGACGTGAGTGTGATATTGTAGGTGGATATTGTAAACAAAGCACCCAACAAGATAAAGGTGAGTTAGTTACCTCCTGATTATTTCCAGTGCATTCTACACATTGAGCATTGTTCTTGCCAATATTGTTTGAGCTTTAATAACCTCATCTCGTAATCTGACATGGAGAGTTATTAACGTTTTCTAGATTGTTTTATAATTTAGAATTCTTCAAATCTCCTAGATTCCTATGGAAATATTTTAAGGTAAATCATTCAGCTCCCTCTCATGATCTCTCCCTCATCTCTGCTTCTCCATTTCCTTCATTGAAAGACTCATTGTTCTACTGGAAGCTGATATAAGTATAATAACACATACAAAAACCAAACAGTTTATTTTTTTTTAATTCCCTTTGCTTTCTGTCCTTATGACACCCTGCTCTCTTACCCTCTTGTAGAGTTTATAGACCTTCCAAGTAGCATCACCTAGATAAGCACATTGTGAACATAGAGGCAAAGTCCATCTTCCGTCTCTAAATAACATTTTCATAAGCTAACCAACAAGAGTTTCCCTTTTCATGCAAGTTATACTTTTAAAAGAATTTCTCTAGGAAGTGTTATATTTAAAAATAAAGAAATGCTTATTCAACCTCATTTTTGCATTTTAGATCATTTAGATGTGCATTCTACACAGTAAGCATTTAGATGTGAATGGCGATTTAGTTTATAGGTCAGGTTTACATTATATCACACACATGTAGCTGCCAATTTTTATAGAACATTATTTGCAATACTAAATACAGTACACCAAAGTGTCTCTTAAAATACATAAAATTAAAATGGGAAAAACCCTTTTGTTTAAGGACCCAGAAATGTTTTTCATTTCTTCCAAGTCCATGGTCAGTCTCTAACATGAATAAGAATGGCAGGAAAAGCTGCATTCCTCTGAGGTATTCTTTCTGGAATAATTTTAGATCTGCTTATGTATACCAAGGAGGCTGTCAGTTTATCTGATCTTCAAACACACTGTGAACTCTGTGGGGAGAATCTCTGGTAAATCAGACCGTTCACTTAAATGTATTTAATTTTTTTTATGTGAAAGCTTCATTCTCTATAACAATTTACTTCTTATTTGGAAGCTTGGTTAATTTTCAGAAATGAGTTGTGGAGAATGCAGATATGATAAAAAATTGTAAAGAAGAGTTTTTATGTCTATACCACACAATGGAATAAATCAGTTCATTAAGCATATGGCTTATTAGGCTTAAATAGCGCTTTTCCAAGATGATTCTGAGCATCATATTTTGAAAGATAAGGTAGTGGGTTGTTGTTTTTGGATATTTGCCTTTATAAAGATAGGCCATCTGTCTTAACAAGTGAAAAGATTCAAATGCTTTGATTGCTATTTTCCTAATCGGAATAAATTCTAATAAATTTTAATATCTTGATTAATCAGATCTGACATTAAATCCTGGAGGTGTTTGCTGGTATCATACTGTAAGAATTTCATGTTGTCCAGAAATATTTCTACACAGTCTACGGTCAATATTTGGTGCATTTATTTTCTCTTGCTTAGAGAAATTTTTGCTAAAGCAATTAAGCTATATAAAAATGAAATTATAGAATATTTACGTTGTTTAGTTGATTAATTAAATTAATATTAATTACAAAGCTCTGCTCCTAATTTTTATTGATATTTTCCTATGAATTTTTTCTGCCTTGAATAACTAACAAAAGCAGAAGGTTTTTCAAAACTACAAAAGAATTCTATTATGAAAAACCCATCAGCAGTGGTAAAAATTCTGTTAAGGATTATGCACACAATGGATACTTCCCTATAGTTAACATGCTAAAAGATAGAAAAAGCTTACAAAAACCCCATTCAAATAAAAACAAACATTTGTTACCACAAAAATGCTTATTGCACTTAAAATGTTTTCTGTGTTCAAAAAATATATTTTTATTAATAAATCAGAATATAGAATATTACCCATGAAATAATCTATATCCTACTGTGTATGCATACCATTGTCAATATTTTTGAGCACATGCTTCCAGTCTGCTTTTTATTGAGTTCATCTTTTTTTTATTTAACTGGATTTATAATGTGCAGGCTGCTTATTAAATTAATAATATATACATTATAATTTACCTATATCATTAAAATCTCACAATTATTTTTTAAATTGTCCCTTCATAATATGAAATTTTCTTATGGTGGTTTCATAACTTTTTTGTAAGTCGACTCATTCTCTTTTGCCTAGACATTCCCACATTTTCTTGATCACTAAAAGATAAGTGAAATAAACTCCTATCTTTAACATGCATCCCTTTTTACCATGCAAAAATTTTTGCTCTTGCTATAGGAATAAACCTTTTAAAAATATAATTGGTTAAGTCCTTATTTTTATTGCCTGTTTGTTTTCAAACTACATCTCTGAGTTCCTAGGTAGGTAGACTTCAATTCAGTTTTGCAAGTAGCATGGCCAATAAGCTATTTTTCTATCCAATGAGGTTACTTCAGTACTTTAAGTGGTAACACATCCCATAAAATTATTATACACATTTGTATTTTTTAAATTGTATGTAACTGTATGTTAGGTTGGGGAGAAATATACAGAAAGCATACAGGTCTAAAATACTATTTCTTGGCTGATACCTGATCCAAAAGTAAGTACTCTAACACACTCAATAAGCTCGCTATTATTAACTAAAGACTGCATTTCAAGTACATTATGGCTTCACTTGAAGTAATAGCAACTGAAATGTACCTACTTAATGGAATCGATCTTTCATAAAGACTGCAGTAAAGTATTATCAGAAGTCACTTATTGAACTTTATTTCTCAATGATATAATAAAAAGTAGCACGTCAGGAATAAAAATGCCATTTGTCACCTGAGTCTCTGGCACCTGAGAAATGTTATCAAGAAATAGGGGGCATTCCTTGAGCCCCACAATAGAAGTAAGTATTAGTTACCTACTCATCTGGCCCAAAGATCACATATTCATTTGCAACGCCCTTGGATGCTAAAGCAAGTCACACATACACACAGTTCTGAGTTCTTGAGGAAGAGCAATGTTCATCGTGTTTTCCAAGTAAACTCCTTAAAACCTTTGTTTCCAAGCTTCCCCATACTTTTGAGAGTGGAAATGACGGGAGAGATTATATTTTGGCAGAGACCAATTTATTTTCTCTGTCATGTTACTCCAGTTTGTCTCCAATATGTTTGGTTTTCATGGTAAATTTGCTAGATTTGATGTCTTCAAGAATAACAACACCCACTGTGGGTCACAACGGAATGAGAGGATGCAATGGAGTTGCAGTGTTTCCCCAGGAGGAGAATGACAGTTTGGGAAAGTGTGATTCATTGGATACATTTCTGAGTACTGGTGTGACTAGAATGGAAATGCAACTCTTTTCACTTTTAGTCTCTCAATATTAAATGGAGATGGTTTTCCTCTCTGGGGAGGAGGTTCCTTGGAGTGAAAGTTGAAAACAAATGGCCTGTGCACCAATTCCTTCCAGCTGTGCTTTTGTTTGCCCTGCAAAAGATTTTCTTTGTACAATTCAATTAAGCCAACTATTAAGAGACTTCATAATGTCAATATATGTGTACTGAAAGTCCCCGACTTATGATGGTGTGACTTTGGATGTTTGACTTTACGATGGGGTGGAAGCAATCTGAACTTGTCTTCCCGTTCTGAATTTTGAACGTGTTCTGTGCCCACAATAGGCACACAGCACTGTTGTGGGAAGATGGCAGCACCAGTGAGCTTCAGCTCCCACATAGCCACCCAATCATGAGGGAAAACAATGGATACTCCAGGGTACACTGTGTTGCTAAGCTATGACATTCAGTAAGTTGACTAAACTGTTTTAAATGCACTTTCTACTTAATGTTATTTCCAATTTAGGATGGGCTTATCAGGACATAACCCCATGTTAAGTTGAAGAACATCTGTGTTCCTTTCTGGCCTTATTTGCAAAATCCGAAAATCTGGGAAAATTATATGCTAATTTCAGAATGGTAATAACCAACCAGAGAGGAGTACCTGTCCAGGCAAGGTATACACATATGCAAGGATTTGCCCTATGCCTGGGTGCTTATGTCCTCCACCTGGTTCCAGCAGACATTGGAGTTTGAGATTACTGTTCACAAGATTCCTATTTCTTCACAACCTGTACTAATAATCCAACACAATGACAAGGATCCTGGGGTAAGAAGAAACCTGAATGTCCCAGAACAAGGACAAAGCAGTGGTATATTTCAAATGCATATAGAATCAACCTATCCTCATTTCCTTTGTTTTCCTATTTGTATTCAGTATTTTCTCAAATGAATTGCTGGTGTGTGTTTTCCTTGAGTGTTTAATTAACATTATAAACAAACACCTTATTTTTTATTAAATTATTAATCAAGAATTACATTTACCCTGGAATCTGAAAATGCAGTATTCTGATCACTACCAAATATTCATATGTCTCAATGACTGGGCAATGAAACTAACACCATTGTGACACATGCAGGCCAGCCTAAATATGAAGCTAAAGTAAGTAGGTATTTGGAAGCATACTGTTCATTCCCCAGGGAGGTCAGAGGATGAGAAAAATGAAATGAAGAGCTAGAAGTCAGAGCTCTAGATGCTAGTCTTGCTTCAGTACTTGCTAACTCCATGATCTTAGAGAAAATGTTTCTCTTTGATGATAGTCAGTTTCCTCATCCGTCATTGCTTTTTGTTCAAAGCATTTGGTGAGAATAAAAGAAAAAAAAACTGTGCTCCTTGTAATTGAAGTCATTACATGAAACATAAATGAAGGGATGATATTGATGGTAAATGTCTTAAAAATCCAACTGACAGCAAGGCTGGGGGTTCTTGCTGATATTTATTCACATTTTATATTTTAAAGGTTTGACTAGACCCTAAAATATTCAATCTACTTTTCTTCAGCATAGACAACTAAACATGCAATTGCAAAAAATAATTGAGCTCTTTTAACTGCATCGATAATACTTAATTCTATGAATATGCATGTGGAGAATAATGCAATTTCTACAGGGTGCCTAATGTCAGGCTGTAAAGAGGGAGAGGCTGATTCTGATTTGGAAATTAAAGCAAGCCCATCATTAAATATCCTGGATGAGAACTGACAAGGTGAATTACTGCAAACTCTAAGCAAACTTTACAAGTAAGTTTAATTAAACAAGACTCTATTCGTCTTTTGCAAACTCATTTAGAAGAACTCATTTAGGTGTAGCATTTCTATGGAAAGATTTGGTTAGCCACTCTCTTTAATTCAATTACTAGAGAAACTTTAGGCATATTCTTTGACTTCTCTAAGGGACCCTGTTTTATTCCATGTATTCTTCTCTGGTTGAAAATAACATGAGAAAAGTTTTAATAGCACATGATCAACAACACATCAGGTCCAGAGATGTAAAAAGGCTTAGTTTAGTGATTTATAAAATCCTGGATTACCTGAAGAATCAATCACATTTGCCTCAATAGATAATGCGATGAAATGGGAAGACTCATGCCAGTTCCCTTTCTGGGACCGTTGCCAACATTGATTTTTTTTTAAATTGTGCTATATCTAAGGCAAAGGTTTGTGGGGTGTACTTTCTGGGATTACAGGGTGAGGCTGAGTTAGGAAAACATGAACAGAAATAATTCTCACAGAGCTTTGCCAAAAATCTTTTGCAGAACGTACTGTCAATACTAGGAGATGTCTCTGAAGCCTTTGCTTGCTTGATTTAAAATAGAGTGTAATAGTCTGGAATTACCCAGATTACCTTTATGTACAATATATCACAGTTCTATGGGAAGGCTCATATTATGTGACTATCTATTCAAGAAATAGGAAGTTGTTCAACTGTTAACTCATTTAATCTTTACAGGGAGTCAAAGGGGCAACACTGGATGTCCATTTATACAAAAGGAGGAAACAGATTATGTGAAGTAGTAGCAGACCTGAGGACGTGAGGTTTTGCACTTAGGTTCAGGAAACTCCAAAGTGGGTGCACTTTCTGCCCAGGATCAAAAATCACAGGTACAAGCCAAAAGGGAAACAACTCAAAGTCCACCAACAGATGAATGGACAGTTAAACATGGTATGTCCACATAATGGAATTTTATTCCTTAATAAAAAAATGAAAAAAAATAGATTCTGTAACATTGATGAACTTTTGAGAACCTAATGTTAAGAGAAAGAAGCTAGTCACAAAAAACATGTAGGGCAAGATTCCACCTTAATGATGTGTCCAGAACAGGCAAATCCAGAGAGACAAAGTAGGTGAGTAGTTGCTATGGGGGGGCCAGAGGTTGTTGGGGGAAGAGTGGGAAATGACTGTGAAAGGGTTTCTTTTGGGGGCGATTAAAATATTCTAAAATTGACTGATGGATGATTGCACAGCCCTGTGAATACACTAGAAACCAGAGAATTGAATGCTTTAACTGAGTGAATTGTACACTATGTAAACCGTATCTCAATCATGCTGTTACAAATAATAAAGTCATAGAAGCAACTTCAAAAAGTATGAACAATCTCTAAAGGGCAGTAAGAAGGGAATGGAGATAACTAGCACACAGAAGGGATCAGTACAGACCTACCTGGTCAGCAGCCCTGGATTCACCTGCATTGGCAATGTGGTAAAAAGAGAGTTATATGCAAGAACGATTGTGATAACCCTCCAAGGGAGTTGCTGGTGGCCTTGCTGACAAAAGTGGTTTAAAAGGGGATTCCTTCAAAGGTTTCTGTCTCTTGAAGATGCTACATCAGTGCTTTATCATCTCCACCAGCTTGAAGTCACCCTGCATTAGGCTAAGAGATGTCAATCATAATACCTGTCTGGAGGAATTTGGTATATATTGGAATGATAAGATCTTCTGATCTTACCCTATGCTGATAGATTGTCAATCATTTTCAAAACCCCCAATCACCATTCTTTGTCTCTTCTGAAGGAGATGCACCAAGAAATCCTCCAATTTCGGTAGGCTTTTAAAATCTCCCTTTGTGCATCTCACATCACTGTTCCCTTCCCTGCTACACTCCCTTTCCAGTCATCCTCAGGTTTAATGCCTTTCTGTTGTCCTATAGAGAGGGGGAGAGGCCCAGAAAGCACATCTTCACAGTTACAGTGGTTGGAAATTTAGGTGTCATTTTCTCCATGAAAGGCAAGTAAGTAAAGGGTGGAAATAATTTACAATTCTTCACAATGCCATTGTTTTTAAACAATGGGAAACTTGTTGGTGAAGGTATTGATTTTCATGTTTCTAAGTAGTAGCTATTGTCATGCATATCTCTTGAAAAGGAAAAAAAATCTTTTGATGATAATGGAATTAAGAAAAAAAAAAAAGCACTGGTAGCACCATACTGTAAAATCCTTGACCAAGTATAGAAGGAGGTTAGCATTTTGTCTGTACTAATTTCAAAGTCACCACCAACTTTCTGTGTTATTCCCTGGTGCAAGTTTGTACATTTTTATAATGCCTTCAGAATAATTTATCACATAGTAAAGATTTTAAAAAATCATTATCCTTTTGATCTAAAAATCCTTGTACTTCAACTTTAATAAGTTCTTTCTGAAGAAGTTGCCACGTATATTTTACTCCTCGGAGAAATCAACAGCAGAACATTCAAGGAAGATTTTAGGATCTTCCAATCCCGTTTTTAAAAATTTCATACAAGTTTTTTTTGTGTATGTGTGTGTCTATCTACCATGACACATACCTTTGGGTGTAAACTGGGAAGATCTGTGAAATATTGGGACAAAACCTAAGGGTTTTAGAATCGTTAGCAGGGATAGCCACACATCTTATCTAATGGTTTAAAATTAGTTTAATATTTAGAAGTATTTCTTGCCGATGGCAAATACATTAGCATAGTATAAGTAAGCAATGAACAACATTGATTTATGTTTTTGTCTTCAGGCTACTTCAGACTGTCCTTATTTTACTGCCAAAATTTGGGAATGGCAGACATTTCAAGTTGGTTTGGCATCTCGAAGCAACTTTAAGAAGGTAGTCAGTCACAAACCACCCAGATGTACTCATATTATTCCTCCAATATTGGGGATGTATTAAGAAAAAATATTTTTTGACCAAAATTAAAAAGCATCACACATATGTACACAGGCTCATGCGCACCCACACACACAGTTTCTAAGCTGATAAATCTTTGAGGAAAGAAACTAGAACCTCAACCAAATCCATTCTCCCTTGTTCCTTGTAAAGGGTTTATTTCAAATCCATCAAAAGCTGCACAATTTGGAGTTTTTAGGCTTTCCTACGTATTATCTTTAAGCATATGTTCCTTTTATAAAGCTCTCGAAGGACTACAAAGCGAGACCAAAATTAACCCCAATGATCACTCTGTATCACTAAAACATGGATTAGGCAGCAAGGTCAGGTCTTCAGCTCTGAAGAATGAATGCTCCTTGGACCTTTGTTAAGCTATCAAACAGTTTTTGTTTTAAAATTCTTTCTATTCAGAGAACAAAGGACATTAAAAATACTCAGAGGCACCTACTGAGTGTTTGTGACACATTAGGAACTGTGTTGCACCTTGGGTTTATCACAACATCCCAGTATAAGTGCCTCCTATTATGGGGAGGAGGAAGGAGAGAAGAAGATGCCCTTTACAGTGACGATGAGAGACAAGACACAAGACTGCTCATTCATCACACACGCCTGTCCCCCCGACTCTCAAAACACTAAATACACCCACATTTGACACATCCTTGCACTATGTCCTGTGTATATATTACTGTAAGCATTAAATCTTCATATACACCTTTCAGGTATAGGGTTTTATGCACAAAGCCATATATTGTCTACTTTAGAGACAGTTTCAGGGACTTTCTAGGAGTGATTGTCTCAGTCTGTGATTATAATTTTATGTCTTGGTTGAGAATAAACCTAAGAAAGACACAATGCAAGCATAATGCTCCAGCTTCTGTGATCCCCAAGACAACCTGTTAGAATGGGTATTTATATTCTCTTTTGTCCTTCTACTGGTGACAGAGTCTAGGAAAGTTTAAGCGATTGGCTGGTTGCATTGCTTTTAAATAGAAGAGATGGATTCAAATACAGGTCTGTCTGAATCTAAAACCTAAGCTTTAACTGCTTCTCTTATTTTAAAAAATGGCACTGCCAATCTTGTCTTACTTTATAGGGATTTTTAAAAAGCTGTTGGACTGTATGACATGTTCTATTAAAGAATCAAAAGAAAGCAGGGAAGGGCCATTAACTATGCATTTGCTGGGTGGGGAGGTAAAACAGCAGGCAGGGGAACTAGCCTCTGGCATTGGTCTCCACCTTGATTTCTCCTCTACCTCGAGGGAAGTGACAAAGACTAGCTGAAGCCACAACTGAAAACAACCCAAACCCACCACTTCAGAAACTAATTTTGCCAGTGAGTTTTAAGCCATTTCTCAAAATTCAGAATATCAGTGTACTGTTAAGAGATTTCACTTCCACACCCAAACCTGGAAAGTCAGGGTTTTCTCAGATTGAAAAACATTTGTTATTTAGTTTAAAATGGATCACCAAAGCCCTTTCATCATCAAAATCTGGTGTGACTTCTGAGTACCCACATTAATAGAGGGCTGTGGTTTTTATCAAAATTCAGTTGTTAGAGCTTGCAGGGGGCTATATTTTTAAGTTAAGTGCTTCAACCTTTTATTCCGACAATTTTACATGCTGTCCTTTTAAAACATTAAAGACTTCTTGTTTTATAATAATCCTCAAATGCTTCATAAATTATGAGAATCTTACTGAATGTCCATGATTCTCAGCAAACATAATTCCTAGAATCCTCATTTGAATAATTCCAAGCATGTGCTCCTTTCCATAAGTACTGGATGGAGACCTCGTTCTGGAGCACTGTCCTCTTGGTCAGAATATAACGAACATTGACAGTTAGCTTCACTGCTTTATGTTGAAAATGTCCCAATATGCACAGTGAGTACCACTGCCCAAGAAACACAGGGCTTTTCCAGATGCACTGGGTGCAAGGCCGGTCTCTGCCTTGATTCTCTTTATACCCTCCTTTCCATTAGCCATGTTCATCAAGCATCTGCAACTGCTTCCTCCGGGAACATGCTTTCTTTCAAACATTATCAACATCAGATCCAAAGCCCTCTCCTCATTCTTCATCCTAATTAAACATTTTGCAGCTTAAGGCATAGTTGACCTTGATCTTCCTAATAGTCTCTTTCTCCAGGAAAAACACTGATGCACCCCCTTTGCTCCAAGCATCCTTTCCTCATCACCTTTCTGGCCTCACCTTGCATGGATTTTCTCCTGACAGGTGGTGTTTCTAGGATGCTGTCCTTTGCCGGATCACCCTGTGTCCCCTCCCTTTTGCCAAACATCTTACCTCCTAACAAGCCCCAGTGACAATCTAAGGGTGATGGCTTCTTCCTTCCTTCTCTTTTCCCCCAGGTTCACACTTATTTCCACTAAAAAATTTCCAATTGCCTATTTGACATTCTTATACCAAATTCCAAGGAAACCTATACTTAATATTTTCCAAAAGTAAACTCCTGTTTCCCGGCCAGGTTTTCTTCTCCTCCTTGCCTCTGTGGGAGGCTTTTCATACCCAGTTATCTCACCTGCACTCTTTAGAAACACCTGGAATTCTTCATCTCCCTGTAAATACACCTCTGTCCACTCTGACCATTGCTAACTTCTAAAAACTTGCCTTCCAAACTCTCTTCTTCAAATTCCCTCCCTCTCATCTCACTGCACCAGTGGGACCATTATCAACCTTCCATTTCTTCTATCTGCTTCAGATTCTCCCAATGTAGATTTTTTTTTTCTCTAAATGTATATCGAATCAAGTCATCCCTTTGCTAATAGCCTTCAGTGGCTCCCATTTGCTTATGTGATAAAGCCATGTGCTTTCATTAATTCTAAGCTTTCCAAAAGCTGTCCAGGGTAAATTTTCTAGTACCCTCATTATTCCCTTCCAATTTCTCTCCTGCTGTCCATCCCTTCTGCTCCTAAGGGATGGTTCTTCATTCTCCATTCATCCCAGCCTGTTCGCTGTTCTGATTTCACCGTGTCCTGTATCCTTGCCTAATAAGTCACTTTCCTCTCTCCTACCAGCAATCATGCTCCGCTAGCTGAAACCCTTGCCTATATCTACTAGCATCTTTTGCAATCCCTAGTCATGTAATCGTATGTACACCGTTGTCCATGTTTGGCAGTGGGTGCAGAGCCTGCTTCAAACATTCTATTCATTTACTCTCCACAACAAATCCACAAGTAGTTACTTCCATTTTGCCAAGGATAAAACTCAGACTCAGAGACAAGAGGTAATTTTCTATGCTCTCCAATCTAAGAAGTGACAGTACCAACCTCGGTACCCAGACCATCTCATTGCAAAGAAACGTGCCTAATTACTGTGCTCTTCTATCTCCTGCCACCATGTAGGTCTCTTTTTTCCTCCTAGCATGTGAGTTACTTGAGGGCAAGGATCATGTGAAATTTATCTTTGTATTTCCAGTTCTCAGCATGTAGTAGATATTCAATAAATGTTTGATGACTTGTGTTCAGAATGACGGACGCGCCACTGTTCTCTGGGAGTCAATGGCGCTCTGCACCACAGACTACGACGGGGCCTCCTGCATATTTTGATCCCACATCTCTCACTCTGCGCGTCCTGGCTCATTATTGGCTTTGATCCCTTTCACAGTTCCTTTTATCATAAACTCTTGTGAGTCTGGGATGGTTGCATCTCTGTATTTACTGCATTAGCCTTCTTAATTAATATTTAACTCCCTTTCCTTGAAGAACAAAATGAAAGCAAAAGTGAAATCACCTTCTAGAGTTCCTTTTTGATATACAAGGCAGACCTCCCGCTTGTGACAGATTCCCAGAAACAGAGGACAGCCATTGTAAGTGAAAATGATCTAATCCTGGTCGCCTTTACCAGAGGACCAATGCGAGAGCAGAGATTTACATTTTCTGCCCAACAACCTCATAGCCCAGGGTTACGAAGGAGACACAGAAATCATTTTTAATCACTTGCCTGTGATAAATCTGGAAATGTTAAAAGCAGGGCAAATTGATTAAATACGGCAACAAAGAAAATTGTTTTAAAAAGGTGATATGAAAACGAATCAGTACTGTGTATGGAATGCTTACCACATACCAGGCATTTGGCCAAGAGCTTGAAATACCTCATCTCATTTAAATATTGAAGCAAAAAAAAATGAGGGAGAAGTCTAACTCTTATCCCCATTTTCCAGGTGAAGGAACCACAATTTTGAGAGTTGAGTGCTAATTTGGCACTGATAAGGGACAGAGGAAGACACTTGCCTGCACGATTCTAAAACTTTTGCCCTTAACAGCCAAGTTACCTGCCTCTATTGTGTTCCTATCAGGAATAATGATACTGACCCCTACAGAGAACAGGTCTGCTGCCCCAGCCACAGAGCTATTACCTGCACAGCTGGGATAAGGACCCAAGTCCCTAGTGGTTTCCTACTAAGCCTCCAGACACTCCCATTTCTATGTTATGCCATCACGGTACATGGAGTGAGTGCACTTTTGGAATTTTCTTCATCGGAACAAACTGAAATTGAAAGAAGTTCATGGGCATGGATAGGCACAGTTTGCCTCGGGGAGACAGTGACAGAACTCTTGAAAGTTTACAAGTATGAAAGCCCATTAAGGGTCTGGAGAGAAGATGATTCTGAGTCATGTTATAGAGGCTGCTTTTGCTTGATTCAAATTTCAAGAAGCAAACAAAGACCTATGAGATGGAGCTGTCATTCTGGTGTCACCTGAGTGCAGATACCATTCCTTAACCAACCCTTTCAGAAGGAAACACTGTCTTGCACCTCATTATACAAGATGGAGCTTTCTTTAGAAGGTTCGAAAGAATCACCTTGCCATTATACCTCTTCTTCATTCATCAGGTTGTTAACCTCCTCAAATGGAGAAGGGACAGTTTTGCATTAAACCAGGGAGCTGTGGGTGTAGCTCAACCCTAGAGTGCTTGCCAGAGGCCCTGGATTCCATTTCCCAACACCATCACCATCACCATCACCATCAGCCATATAAAACCATAGACAATGCTAACAAAACCCTTTCTTTCATGGGTTTCATGTATTGCTTTATGAAGTGGATTTCAGTTTTTCTTTTATTAGGTAACTGCAGGTCTCAAATATTGGTATGGTGTGAATGTGCCTCCCAAAGTTCATGTGTTGGAAACTTAATTACCAAAGCAGCCTTGTTAGGAGGTGATGGCCTAATGAGAAGTGGTTAGCTTCTGATTAAATGTTATCATTATGGGAGAGGATTTGTTATAAAAGTAAGTCAGGTCCCACCTTCCTCTCTCACTCTTACATGTATTTTCTTGCCCTTTTTGTCTTCTGCCATGGGATGATGAAGCTAGAAGGTACTCACCAGATGCAAGTCCCTTGACCTTGGACTTCCCAGCCTCAAAAACTATAAAAAAATGTATGATTTTTTCTTTGTAAATTACCCTTTTTCTGGTATTCTGTTATAGCAGCAACAATAGCAAAAACAAAAACAAAAAAACTGACAACAAATTAAAGCAAATACATTTTGTGATTATTTTGAGATAAATTTTCTAACATCAAATACATGAGGACCTAGGTCTCCTAATAAGTGTGGGTTTACCAATGAGTATTATCTTATCTTTTAGAGCTTGTCCTTCGATTTCCCTGCCTTCTCTCCCTGTTCCTTCTACTTCCCTTCCAAAGTTTTGTCACTCATTCCCACAAATAATGCGCTAGATCCTATAGAAACACAGATGAGCAAGATGTGGTCCCTAGCTTCAAAATTTCTTACAGTGTAATAGAAATGTCTTCTTGTCCTCCCATTTCCTTGGACACCCAGTTCTTTATACCAAAGTCTAACTCCATGGCTTCTCTAGCATCCCAGCTTGACTACTGCCTTAAATGAGGAAGAGATATCAGGAATATTTCTGCAGGATCAACAGGAATTAACATCAAAAGCCAGTCCTTCACCGTCTGCCTTCCATCTTTACTATGTCTATTACTACTCTGTATACCAGTAGCTTAAAAACAAAAATCTTAATCATGTTCCAAATGCCCATTTAGTGTTCTTGTTTCAGTGGAAAGGTAGGTAGCTTTTCCTAAGGAAATTTCTTCCCCCAGGTATGCTCAAGTGGTGGCGGAAATTCCTCCCTGGGCCCTCATCCCTATGGGACAGAAGATGTGAAAAAGACAGACACTGAGGCTTGTCACTGGTGGAACATGCTTGCTCAGTGCTCCACAGACACTCTCTGCATCTCATCTCTGGCTATCAGCTTCCATCCTGTATTAACTCTCCTTATTGCTATCATCCACTGACACCCCATTGCGACCACTCCATCATTCTTCATTTCTACATAATTTCAACTTCTGGATCTCTGTCACTCTCTCTGTATATACACTTCTGTCCACAGTCATGACTTGTTTGTTATAAATGTAAGCAATTCTCATGAAGCCCTGATTTTCAGTTCTTTGAAGGGCTTTTCCTACTCACATTATCTTCCACCCAGTCTCACCAACTCTTAACCTCTGAATCATACTTTGTCACTGTGGAAAATTGCAAGCCATTCTCCATCTCAACTTCTTCCTGTGCTTTCCTCCCCAGCTCACGTCTCTCTTGTTGTACCTTGATCCCAATAGTTTTGGACATCCATTGGCACCTCCAGCCAATTGATTTCATGTTTCTATGATGTCCTCATTCTCACCCTTATCTCGCTTAAGTTTTATGGTGAATCATTGTCATCATTGAACTTACTTCTGGGACTTGATGTTATAGATGCTGGTTTGACAGAACCATAGTCGTGAAATCAAATTCTACTTTCTTTGTGCCTACATTTGTGCATACAGCATGAATACACACACACTCACACACACACACACATACATACACACACACACACACACATACCCCTGACCATAGAAAATAGTATCCTTGCTCTCCTACACTTCTTTGTACTTCTCTCTCTAAATCTCAAAAGCCTCCTTTATCCTTTCTCTCAGCTGATGCCCAGAATTTCCACTTCACTGAGAAAAAATAAGCAATCAGCAGAGAAATACCATGGGTTTGTATCACATATCTAACCATCTGCTATGACCCATCCTCTCTCTTACCATACATGCACTTCCTATGCTCTTGCACATGTAAAATAGACCCCATTCCTTTGTCTATCACCAGTTATTCTCTCCTTCTCTGTTAGATAATCTTCATTAGCACACCAAAGTACCATTCTCTTATCAGAGATATTGTCTTGACTTCCCTTCCTACATTTGCACCAAAACTCATGGAAAGAGTTGCCTCTATTTGTGTCTCCAAGTCTCGTTATTCCATTCTCAATTAATCCCACCACAATTAGGCTTTCTGCACATTCCACTCCGTCATTTATTCCACTCAAGTTTTGATGGAAGATTTCACATGGAGGAAAATCCTTGCCTCTCTTCATGATAAAGGCCTAAGACTTAGGATACATTTTTTTTTAATTGTGTTAAGAACAGATATCATGTGATCTACTCTCTGTACTTAATGCACACAGTACAGTGTTGTTAACTGTAAGAACGATGTTACATAGCAGATGTCTAGAATGTTTTTGTTGTACATGACAAAAACTTTCTATCCATGGAACATCTCCCCAGTTCTGTTTTTTTTCCCCAATCCTGGCAAATGCCATTCAAATTTATTTTACTTCTATGACTATTTTAGACACCTTCTGTAAGTGGGATCATGTAAGTAGTACATGTCCTATTGAGACTGGCTATTTTCATTCAGCAGAATATATAATACTCCATTATATATATATATACCACATGTTTAAATCTATTCACCTACTGATGGGCATTAAATTGTTTCCACACCTTGGCTATTGTAAACAATGCTGCAATGAACAAAAGAATGTATCTTTCTCTGATTTTAAATCTGTTGAGTACAATACTCAGAAATGGGATTTTGAGATTTTATGGAAAAAATATTTTCACTACTGGGAATTGATTCCAGGAGCCCTCTACCCACTGAGCCACATCTAGAGTCATTTATTACTATTTATTTTGAGATAGAGCCTCATGAATTTTCCGTAGCTGGCCTCGAACTTGAGATTCTCTTGGATCAGCCTTCTAAGCCTCTGAGATTACAGGCATACACCACCCTACGCTGTTCTTTAGTGGTTGCACTGTTGTATATTCCTACCAACAATAGTATATAAGGGCTCCGATTCTTCCACATTCTCACCAGAACTTATCTTTTTGCTTATTTGTTTCAATAATGACCATCCTAATAGATATGTAAAATAGTATTCCACTGTGACTTTGTTTTGCATTTCCCCAATTATTCGTGATGTCGAGCATATATTCATGTACTGGTTTGCTATTTGTGTGTCTTCTTTGGAGGAACATATCCTATAAGGTAAAGAATAAAGCAAGGATTCCACTTGCACCATTATTATACAACATAGTCTGGAAAATCTAGAAAAGCAATTAGGAAAGCAAAGGGAATAGAAGACATCTAAATCAGAGAGGAGGAAATGAAATTATCTCTGTTTGCAGATGACATGATTTCAAATGTAAAAACCCTAAAGACTCTACTAATAAAATCCTGTTAGAACCAATATATAAATTTAGTAAAGGCATAAGATACAGAATCAATATACAAAATCAGTCATACTTCTACACACTAACAATTAACTATCTCAAAAGAAATTGGAAAAAGCAATCCTTTACCCAAATATCCTGAAAAAATAAGTTTAGTCAAAAATGTAAAAGACTCGAACATTGAAAAGCCTCAAATCTTTGATAAATGAAGAAAAGAAGAAATGGAAAGCCGTCCTACGTTCATGGATCAGGAGAAATAAAGAATTTATTTTACTCAAAGCAATCTACCAACACAATAAAATCTTTATCAAAATCGCCACGTTGTATTTTATAGAAACAGAAAAAAAACAAAACCATAAGACCCACATAGAACCTAAACAGATCAAATAGTCCTTGGAAAGAAAACCAAAGTTAGAGTATCATACTTACTGATTTGAAGACATATCACAGAGCTATAATAACTAAGAGTATACCATTGTTAACCACACAGACCAATCAAATTATGTAGGGAGCTCAGAAATGAACACATGTATATGATTAACTAATCTTCAACATATATGAATGCATAAATGAGAAAGGACATTCTTCAACGACAGGTGGTGTCAGAAAATCTAGATATGCCCATGCAAATGATGAAATTGGACCCTTGTCTTACACCAGGTACACAAACCCACTTAAAATGCATTAAAGATTTAAATACAGGACCTGAAACTGTCAAGCTTCTATAAGAAAACAATTGAGAAAAAGATTGATGACACTTGTCTTGACAATGATTTCTTTGATATGATACCAAAAGCACAGGGAGATAGAGAATGGGAGGAAGGTATGGAGAGAGGGAGAGAGGAAGGAGGTAGAGGGGGGAGAGAGGAGGGAGGTGGAGGGGGGAGAGAGGAGGGAGAGAGGGAGAAGGAGAAAGCAAAAAATGGAAAGATTGATTATAATGATTATAAGATATTGAATCACACAATTATGGAAGTTGGGAAGTCCTACAATATGCCACCTATAAGCTGGAGACCCAGGAAAACTGGTGGTCTGGTTAAAAGACCTGGGATTCAGAGAGCTTATAATAAGAGATTCAGGTCTAAAAATCTGAGAAACAGGAACACTCAAAGCAGAAGAAAATCAATGTCCCAGCTCAAATGGTCAGAATTAATTCAGCCTTCTTCCTTGTTTTATTATATTTAGGTTCTCGGTAAATCTAATGATGCCCACTCATGTGGTTGAAGGACCACCTACTTCACTCAGTCCACTTAATGCTAATCTCTTCTACAAACATCCTCACAGATACCTGGAAATAATGTTTAAACAGCTATGTAGGTGCCTTGTGGCCCAGCAAAGATGACTCATAAAAGTAACCACCATCTTATGTTACCAGTCACATGAGAAAACCCCTCATATTCATGCATGTTGCTGTGCCTCTATTCCTTTCTAAATTAATTTATTTCTCCTTTTTCTTATAACATTTAGGCTCATCCAGTTCTGTCTCCTTTGAAAGAACAAGAGTCACAGGGAGGAAAAAAATTAAAAAAAAAAACAGAGAGACTTTGGGTAGAGAGATTATGGAGCCACATTTGAACTGAAATCCATTAGGAAATCCAATGAAAATCACATAAACAACAGTGAATAGACAACTGTAATGTGCATATCAATGGGTTTCCAGTCTTTTTTGTGTGTTTCTTCTCCTCTTCCCAACATTTAAGGATGACTCAGTTTGCTCCCAACCTCTTCTTCTCCTTCTACCTTTCTCTTTTGGTGAGCTCATCTACTTCCTTTGATGGATGTGTGCACACACACACATACACACACACACACACACACACACACACACACACTCACACACACCCTACAATATTATGTTGCTGACTCTCAAGTGATAACTCCAGTCCAGATCTATCTATTCTCAATAATTACACAAGTTTATCCTCATTACCTTTACCTTTGGTTGTCTTACATGCAAAATAAGTCCCCAATTTCCATCTTCTCCATGCATTAACCATCTTGGTGCTGAGGAATCCATCCAATTGCTAAAGTTAGAGATCCCTGGCATTTCTTTTTCATCAGAACCATCATCCAGTTCTGTGTATTCTATCTCTAGATAACAACTCGAAACATTTGCTTCTCTACCTTGGTAAACACTACACCATTTCTCCTAGGTTCTTGAGGAGATGGAGCAATAAAATGCTAAATAATTCAAAGGCATGGAAGTTCACGTGCAGTTTAAAAGCTCAGAATAGTTTCAGAGGGGATTTGAAATCTTAGAGAATTCTTTCATGATGGCTGGAAGTGTGATGGACAGGCTGGGGTAGGGATAACCATGCAGAAAAAGGGAACAGGACAGACAGAGACAAAGAGGACAAAAGGGTATTCTCTGGAAAAAAGTAAGTAGCCCAGTTGGGTTGGAGCTGAAAATATATTTAGAGGAGAAGTGGGAGCAAGGGCTAAAAACATAAAATTGGACTATATTGTGGAAGGACTAAAATACCACAGTGGGACAGATTAAGTTGATTTGTGTACTTCCTGCCTTCCCAATGTGCCTTGTTGTTCAGAGCCATAAATGTGTATCAGCGGAAATGGAAGACAACCTGTATTCTCTTAATTGTTCTGCATTTCACTGGGGTCTTTTCCATTCTGAATGTACAAAAGGATGCCCCAGAATATAGATATTTTTTTCTTTTCTTTTTTTCTATAACATCAATTATTAAGCAACACTGTATATTAGCAGAGCCATATGCTTATTATAATAGTAATTGCTTCCACATGATTATTTTTCAGAGTATTTCCTTATGTACTGAGATATTTATCTTACATGCAGAACTACCTATTTTGTAAAAATACCAATGCAGGGATACCACTGTGTTTATGATTACTAACCTCATTGAATCAAAGGCACCATAGATGGAGGAAGTTTTAAGAATATTTAATACATCATTTACTAGATTCTATCTCCTCAAGGTGCCTTGCAGATTATCTTAGATGTGAATTTCCTTTCATCATGCAGAATGCAATTCTGTCCTTGCTTTTTTATAAATTAACAATCTGAAGTAAGCCCTGCATTCTAAACAACAGCTCAAATTCTTAATAAGGAAAAAATCCCTACCTTAATCAGAACTAGCTTTTGTTCTTTGGTTAATATAACCATTTAAATGGCTTTCCAGTTAGTTAACTTCTCCACCTTACAGAAAATAAGTCACATGCTTTTGACAATGTGATCAAATCACTTTCACACCTATAAATGAGTGTTTTAAAGCCTCTGTGTAGATAACAGGGACCAACAAGACTTATGCAGGAGTCACTGAAGGATGGTAAAAAGGTAATACACTACAAAATGACAAGAGTCATTCCAACATCTTCTTATATGGAGAATTACAAATCACAAATACACCAACAGCAAACACACAGAGATCTGCTCAGCTGCACCATACTAAAATAAATGAAAGTCAGAGTGAAAATAGTTTCATGTATAACTTGGAAAGTTGCTGACATCAGTTTCCAGGGACTCCTGAACACAGGTGGGTGGCACTCTCAGTGGTTCTCAATGCAAGTATAAAACCAAATGCTCCTATGAGGAAAGTGGCGGGAAAGGATCATCACTGTGCACCACTGTGCATATTATAAAACTTCCAAGAGTTACCCTAAGAAAATAATTAGGGATGTGCACAGGAATTTAGCTCTTCTAATTTTATTCATCATTCTGCTCTTTGCTGCATCTAAAATAAATTAATTGTGCAATGAAATATATATTATGCTGAAGAAGTACTATGTGACCCTTAGATACTGCAGAAAATATTTAATAGCACGGGGAAATGTTAAAGTATATTTACTGACAAGAAAATAAGGCTTTTTTAGAGCTTTTAAAACCATCCTACTGACCCTGTGAAAATATTTATCTCTTTCTCTATCTATAACATAGAAACTGAAAAAAGTAAGGAATGTGTCAGAATATGAATGATGTTTATTCCTGGTGCCAACTTACAGGTGATTTTTATTCTTCATGTTTGTATATATTTGTATAAAATAATATATACCCACCTACATACATGTATTTTAGATGTTTTGCATAATTATAGGTATGATATACATTTTGCACTATGTGTAGTGATGTATAATATATAAATACACATATATTTACAAACACTTATATATTTATAACTAATTTAATCAACAATAAAACATTGGCTTTTTTAAATATATGTTCGTACTAAAGGAAAAAAAATCTGGCAGCATGAGGATTCTGTTTTATTCTGGGGTTCAAGATGAGGTGAGACACCTTATGAAAGCAATAAAGGGATATTTTATATCAAAATATATAAGATGAGGTAAATGCATTTTTTAATATATAAAGAATACTGAAATTGCAAAAAATGTAGAATCTAAAAAGTAAGGGAAGGAACAACAAAATATCCAAACATTCAAATGAGAAAATTGGAAATTATAACAAAGATGAACTTAATGAAAAAGAAAAAAAATAAAGACAAGTAGAAAGCTTGAAAGAAACATAAATAGATGCCTTTCAAGCCTGATTAAAAAAACATGAGAGATAAAAATATGAAAGATTAGGGATGAGATGGGAGACTTAACTGTCGCTGCAGAAGCAATTAAACCCACTGCACGGGAACATGACTCACAGACAGCAGCCAGGAAGAGAAACCGAAATAATCTTCAGGAAAGTACTGCCAACCTGGAACACCGCTAGCTAATGTTCACCTACAACCACTCACCACCCCTTTAAAAATGATATCATGACCGTTTTCCTTGTACATAGTAGTATTTAATGTCACTTTATTAATCATTTGATTAAATAACGTCGACAGTGGAGTCAAGCTATGTAACCTGATACTGAATATGGAAGAGAGGAGGATACCCTGTACAGGGCACCCCAGCACTGCATGAGGGTGGGATTATGTGCCTGTTCCTGTTTGCTTGCGATTTCAGCTTTGAATTAAGGCCTTTTGAATTTTAATATTTTAATTACAAATATCCAGTGTCTACTTGCTAGGTTGGGGTGAGTGTCTCTGACTCAAATGCCAAGAAGCAGGTGCACTCATTGCCATCGAGGGGGTTCCAGAGTCCTTTTATCTGGGTGATTGCTTCCTTTTGTAGAAACACGGCTTCTAATTCGGGTAAATTGTGTATGTGTGTGTGTGTGCGTTTTGTGTTTTAATCCTCTGCTTCCTAAAACACATGGTCCCTGATCAAACCTTCTTTAAGGAGTTCTCTAATTCCTACTTGGTCAGACCTTAACTCCTTAGGATGAAATGCAAAGTTCTTAGTCCCTGACTGCTACACATATAGGGATGCATTCCTGGTGTTGTATAGTAAAATAACTAAGTTCCCATTTATCTGAAGGAGTCTGAAGTTTCTGGAAGAGCGTGTCCCTTGAAAAATCATCACCTTCACTTCACCCACCTCCCACTCTCTAATCGCCATGCCCGCTGCCTTGTTCAATCTCCAGTAATATACTTCCACTCAAACAAGCCCTGACCCTCAGTTACAACCTGAATAAAACTGAATCTCTTCCAAATGCTCTGACTATGCCAGAGTGGTAATATATTTCGTGTTGATTTTCTTATTTTTTTATTGAGAACAGACAAGAATTTATCTGTAAATGTACAGAGGTGCTCTGTTTCTTCAACAAAGTAAATATTTGTATCTATTTGTATATGAAATAGAAGTCAACACAGGGAACTGAGAGAAGAAAATAGGAATTGTACCCCCATAAATAGGAAGAATTGTCAGCACAGATGGCCATAAACAATAAGACAATCCAATGAGTTGCCACACAGTATTGGATAATCCAAATATTCCCAGGGAAGACAGATGCTTAGAATTTATCCCCATGAGACAAAATATCTATATATCTATAGTCACTTACCATTTCATCAGACACCTATATGGACATCAAATTTTGGAATACTTCTAATGTTATATACACTTTATATAATCTGTCATATATATGTGTGTTTACATATAATAACATATGTTATCACACATACTCACACATGGAATTGTAAAGAATAAATATATATATATATATATATATATATATATATATATATATATATGTTCTTATTCTACATCCTAGTGAGTCATGACGCTCAAACCATGTTTTGAAGACATAATTCTATCAATTTCAAATGGGTAGAATTAAATACTTAAGACATCAGTTCACACTAAGGTCATCAGAACTTACTAGATCCAGGGCAAGGAGAGAAAGGTCTAGAAGAAGAGATAGGTCCACAAAGGACAGAGAGATGTAGATTATATCTTACTTGGCAAAAAAAAAAATCAAGTCAAATACTGTTTCTCTAATGGATTCAACTTGATTCAGGACTCCCCAGAGACAAGGATTCTCACATGGGACTGGAGAGAAAGTGGACCCTTTTGGGTAGACTTTGACCTATATGTATGGGATAATGATTCTCAGTGTAAGATGACCCAAGGAGGTTAGCACAGTTCTATTCTCCCTCCTCTGAAACTACATACACACACACATACACACACACATATGGTATGTGTGTGTGAATATGTAACAATGCATCCCACTATGATGTGTAATGAGCACGTTCACACACACACACACACACACACACACACACATGCCATTTTGACATTTTCATGTGTGTTTTACTTTACTATCTCATTGAGATTTGGTCAACTTACATTTCTTGATGTCTGTCTTCCTCCATGACATCCCTTTTTCCAGAGTAACCTCTCCCACCATGCACAACACACACACACACACACACACACACACACACTCACACACTCACACAAAGGAACACATATGATAGCTTTGTACAATGCAGAACAATGAGCAGCCACACCTTAAATATTTTCAGATGTGAAATAAGAATAACCCATATTAAAGAACCTCCTTATCTAAGATTGCTTCACTTTTTTATCAGTATTAAATAAAACAAGGAAGAGTTTTGCTCACTTAACTAAATATGCCTATTTATCCCATATGTGCTATTTTCCAAGAACCAATTTTTTAAATTCATTTCTAGGGTCCTCTTGGATTGGTGGATACGTGGCAGTTTATTCCTTACATAAGATGCTCTATAAAGAAACACTCCCAATCTTCTTCTAGTGCTCAGCTCTCTCCGTTGAGTTCGTACCCCTCACAAGTGGATGTATTGCTACAGTTGCGCTCTGTTCTATACTCCACCCCGCAAGAATATCATACACCTCCACAAAGTTAACTCTGAACCTATTCTTTTCCAAGGAACACTGGCTTAAAAATTTCAGCTCTATAATATCAGTAAACATACTTGAAATCCAATCATCTTTTCTCTTTCATACACTTCCCTAGGCTGGGAGGTCAGTGCACCATGAGAACAGCATCACTTATTGATGTTAGTGTCCTGCATAATCACGGTAGAGCATTTCTTGGCTTGGGCAACACTGACTCTTACCTTCACTTCTTCCAGCTTGGTGTTATCAGCCCAGCACCATATCCTTCTTTCTTGGGGGATGGGAGTCTTTGCAGACCACTGTGTTTTACCTCTCACAACCTCAGTTTGTTGTCACTTCATTGTAGCAGACTCCATAAACACCTGCCACCGCTAGACTGAGCATAATTAGTACCAAGTCGTTTTCTTCTTCTTTAAAAGAATTCCTTCTGAAAAGCTCTGGGGTTTTCCCTCAGTCAGCTGAAATAGCTCAAGTTTTTAAAAGAGGTTTTCCCTCCACCTATTTCCTTAAAGTCTGCCTAGTACTTCCACAGTAAAATAGATGGAAGCATAATATGTTAAAGATTTCTAACCTTAATTTTTCAGTACTTCCGGCATCCACTTCAGAAGATGGGGATGACAAATCATTGTTTGTCCCCCTTCCACACACAAACACAATGACTTAATACTTTCAAAATTAAATTGATTCTTTTGATTTAATTTTAATGGAAGGATTCGAATCTAAATTCATCAAAACTATTTTAGAAATTTGGTGTAGCAATGTAAAACCCATTTGGCAAATGAGTCCAAGACTCAAGAAAGAACTAATATCACCATTCCTAACCTGTCCACTGAGGACAAAATTGCTGGATTCTGGCTATTTTGAACAATATTTATTATTTCTGATTTGTTTCAAGTTTGTGCATAGGTCAAGGATGGTCACTGAAGAGCATACAGGGACAGCTGGATCTCATGCTGATAGAGCAGGCTGGAGGGAAGTGAAGGATTCCACCCAGGCCTGCTGCTGCCATTGCCTGGAACCCAGACGTGTCCAGAGAGAACCTGAACAGTACCACTGAGTTGTTAGATGCTTCGAGAGAAGCCCCAAATAAAAATTTCTAACATGAAATCTTACATTTAAAAAATATTACTAGTCTAAAAATTGTAAACACTGTCCTAAGTAAAACAACTCCTGGGGCTGATTTAGCCCATGGGCCATAGTTCATAACTTCTGTTACTTAGGTCTGATCCATGCACCTCTTACCCCAAGGTGTGAAGCCTTCAACATCACTCCAACTGAGACTAGGAAAACCATCAAAGGACAATTTTCTAGGCCATTCTTTCAGCTAGCATTAGATAACAATCAAAATTAAATCATTAGCGCATATATACAACAACATATGATATATATATATATATATATATATATATATAGTACCTATCTCTCTGCAATTTCTATCCTATTTACAAATCTATTACTTGGAATTTTTCCCTTCCTCTTGCTATGTCCCAGTTACAGAATGGCTAACTGAAATGCCTCCTTATGTCTCATATGATCTTCTCAGATCCTTTTAAGTTGGGTATTATTTTCTGTGCAGGTTCATCCTGATTCAGTTGTCTGTAGAAAATTTATATTATCTTAGCTTTAACTCATTTTATTTATGACCCTACTACTTGATTCATGGCATATCTCTCCCATCTCTGATATAAATTTAATTCGATCCTTGACAAACAACAACTGAGCCAAAAACAAGACCGAGCAATAAGCAAAAAAAAAAAAAAAAAAAAAAAAAAAAGTTGGAGTTCTCTGACAGAAGCGGCTTCCAATCGTGAACTGACAGAAACATCTTGCCTCTTCCTCTCTCACCACCTCCCCTGCTCAATGGAAAGTTAAAGCACTGCTATCAGGAACCCAGCAGCTTAAAACCGAATGATTATCCACCAAGCCCAATGTCTCCCCCAAGGCCTGCAGATTACACGTGTAATAATCAGGCTGCCCTTGCCAAAAGTAAGGCTTAGTGCTTCATTTTATTTATTGTATTTATTGAATGGAGCCATTGCTTGATAGCCCCTGGGAGCATTAACAAACATGAAAGAAACCACCAAAGGAAAGAAAGAAATATATAAATAACTAAAGACCATGCCACTAAAGTTTATAATCTGGAACGTGCAGTACTGAAATAAAGCACACAGTCTCACCCTCTACGAGCACTCGGTTCTACTTTAATGTAAGCATTGCTTAATTTGCCAAAAACACTAAAACTTTTAGTCTCATTCAGGTCCATTTGCAAAACATCAATCCTTTCACTTCTTTGCTTGTGAACCCAGCCCCACGTCTGTGGGAGAGTCTTAAATTTTGCCTCTGGTTCTATATTTTTTATCAGCTGTGTTTTAATACTGTGATAATTCTATATTTCAGACTCCCATTAATAAAATTCTAAAACAAGCTTCCTCCATAGTCTCAACTACCTGGATTTTTAGGGAACCAAAGCACTCATTAAAATAAGAACATCCTTTTGTTCAGGAACAGACAAGAATGAGGGCCTGTGATGTTTTGTTCCATGTCCTTAATTTTTTTCAATCCATGTAACACACTTCACACTCTTATTTGTGTTTCTCTTTCGAATATGCAAGTAGATTTACAAAAATGGCTTAAAAATGCAATGTGAAATAATTGTTGCCAAAATGCCTTGAAAATTTGTTTTATTTTATTGGGTTTTTTTTCCCCCATTTTGTTTTATTTTTAAGGAATTGAAATAATATTTTCTTTCAGTTACATAAAAATTATTTTCCATGATATTTGACTGGAAAATTATCCTATATCAACCTGAATAGTATAGTCATATATTAATTCATGCATTTTGTGGCTACTTCTTTTACTTATTCTTACTCCTCCTAACTTCTCATTTTTCTTTTTTCCTTTTATTTTGGTTCTAGGGATTGGAGAATGAGCCACATCCCTAGCCCTTTTTATTTCTTTATTTTTTTATTTGGAGACAGGACCTCACTAAGTTGCTGAGGCTGGTTTTCAACTGGCGATCCTTTTCCATCAGTCTCTGGAACCTCTGGGATTATAGGCGGGTACCACTGTGCACGGTTAATTTTTTTTAAGAGCAAAATTCAGAGTCTTTGACTCTGTTCGCAGCTAAAAGCATGGTTTCGGGTCTGTTTTAGGCAGTTTCTGTCATTTTTAAATGTGAGACAGAGGAGAAGAAAGCAGTGCATTATGAAGCACAAACCAGATTTACATGGATACAAGAATAATAGCATGGGGTGGAAACAGACACCCACCATCAGGTGTGGTATACATTCATTAAGGGCTACTTGAATGCTGAATTACTGAGAATCTTTTGGAAGAGAAGAAAACTCAACTTCTATTGCAAAAATGAACCTACCTTGGTTGGCAGAACAAAGCACCTGTGTGTGCTGAAGCACCACGGACACCATCATAGTACAGCCCTCCACCAAGAGGACTCACAATCTAATAGAACCGGTGTTCCACAAACACACTTTACACAAATCCATTATGTGCCGACAGCCAGATTGTGCCATAAGTGCATTTTGGGAAATGCAATGGAATTAACCCAACATTTATATTTTCAACCTCAAAATGCATTATGCAAATTATAAATTTCCCAACTGACAGTAGAGGAAAATGAATATTGCTCTTATTTACTTTGGGTGGAAACAGAGAGGACAGGGGAAGAATAAATTTCTTAAGGCTTTAACCACTGCCAGATTGAGTTTTCTGTAACTTCTGTAATCCCAATGGCCAAGCTTATTTTCTTTGTCCTTTTATCTTTCTACAGTTTCAAGAAAATAACTGAAACTAGGGTTATGCTGAAAATTAAAAAATAAAAATCTCAAAGATATTTTTAAGTCCCCAAGGTGAAGGTATTGCCTAAGGGAGTCAAGAATATGCACACTAGAGTTTTACAGTGTGTGCTCTTTTGCATCTTAAAGGAGGCAATTAGTTATTCTTGTGAATTAGTGACTGCCCCATTTTCTCAGTCAGCTGATACAAAGGGACTCCAAGAGGGCATAGTTTAAATGGAATGTTTATTATTGGAAAAAAAAAGCACATGATTCTAATTTAAAGTCCTGGAAAAGCCCTCTGTATAGATGCAGTTGAATTTTACAGAGCAAAATCTTGGCCCAGCTGTTCTTAACTCTCATTTTCATTTCTAGCCAAGCCATCGTTAGCTTCAAGATAGAGTTAAAGGACCTGAACTTGAGAATTTTATCTATTTAAAGCAACCCAACTCAAGCCAGCACAATAATAATTTCCCAGGTACAGGTTAAGATACAGAGGTTAAGATGCAGAGCTACGAGTGGTGATTAACATTGCAGCATGTATACTACAAAAACAAATAAGTAAATAAGTCATATTTGTGTGCACTGTGACAGGACTGTCAAGTTACCTAGAAGGTCATTTTTGTCACAGCACATAGGAAGCCCAATTAACATTCATCTTGGAAAAAAAAAAAAAACTACCAGCAAGGTCAGGGATTTTCTTACATGATTTGGAAGGATGAATAAATATTTTGCATTCTAGGAAAGATAGTTTGTTTCTGAGTTCTGTCTTCATTTGATGAATATGCTTGGCAAAGTCACAATCAGAGATTTTTTTAAAAATATTTGTTTTAGTTGTAGGTGGACACAATAACCTTTATTTTATTATTAAGTGGTGCCAAGGATCAAGCCCACTGCCTCACATGTGCTAGGTGAGCACTTTACCACTGAGCCACAATCCCAGACAACAAGAATAGTTTTTTTAAGGGAACTTTTAAATGAACACTGTGAAAGATATCACAATCTGCCAAACAAATAAACATAGAATCCCTTTATGACCATGTATCCTTAAAGCCTAAGTCTGTGTTGAGGGCTTCTTCAAAGTATGGATTCTTGTGACTTCCTCTTCAAGAGAGGCATACCTAAAAGGTTATTGATTTGTTTCTGAAGGACACAGTATTTATTACGGAGGAAGCCATTGCTGGGTACAAGTGTGAGAAATTAATGATGGCTTCGTAAGTGTCCATGCTGTGGTGTGGAACCAGAGGGGCAACTGTCAATCTATATGATAATACATTCCCAAACTTCATAAAATCAGCGATGTGAAAAAGCATTGATTTCTTTGTGAACTAAACAGAATTTGTCAGACAGAAAGAGCAAGAAGTTTACTGAAGTTAAAACCCAGCCTGCAGAATTGCTTATGTCTCACTTTTTATCTGCTTAAAGAGTTTATGATGTGACATGTAAAATGTCTTATTTTATATTTGACCAAAAAATGAGAATAGAACATGCATTTAGTACATAATTTACATACGTGAAATATGAAAAAATTAGTAAAAAAGAGGAAAGGAGAGCCATTGTACCTATACATTTAAAAATAACTATCATCTACCCTGAACTCTGGCTTTTAAGTACCTCTTTTGGGCTTTGCCAGATGCACTCATATAGAGAATTGTACATTTTTCTTTAGGCAAATCTGATTGTGTTGTAACTAGCATTACAGGAAAAAAATATTCAAGATGTTGAAGCTAAGGGATTATTTCTCATCAAATGTAGGAATTGGCATAGATTCCCTCAAAGTAAAAATTTTTCAAATATGATGTTTCAAATAATATGCTGTAAAAGAAACTCTTATTGTTCTACCAAATATATGATTAATTACACACTTATGCCCTAATCAATAGCAGTTCTAGGAAAATTCAAGGAAAGAGTTTTTTGGTTTCATGGGAAAGCTTCACTTACTGGTTGAATTTTTAAGTATTTATATTTATATAGCTATAGATATAACTTAAAAGAAGAGGATGCAGACTCTATAAATATGTACAAAGAGCCCTATAGACATGATTCCCTGTATATATGTGATAATGCAACCGTGGGAGATTTGCTAAAAATACTTTATTTAGATTGGGCTATAAATTCTTGGATAACACGTGATTTTATTTATTGGGCAGTCAAATGGCCTCCCTTTAAATAGTACCTGACATACACTGAAGTTGAAAAAGGATATCTGTAAATGGATTCAATGTATGCCTTCATGGAAACTTATAAAAGTAATTTCCTATCAAATGAACACCTTAGAGTGTACAATGTGCCAAGTGTCAGAATTTTGTTAAAATTCCAAAGGAGTCGAGTGCAGATTTTTCCTTGAAGAGTACACCTTGATTAGCTACATGAACAGAGGCATAAGATTCAGCCCCTTGTCCCACTGTAGAATAAATTATTTCAGAATTAAAAATAAATCTAAATGTGACAAAGTGGCATCTTTTTAAAATCTATGCTACTTACCCAGGAAATGATATATTTTCAACAGTTTTGAGATTAAATGGTATTTAGCTATGTTTTTGCATTCACAACAAGCTGTCTGCCTGTAAATTTCTTTTTCTTTTTTTTTTCAATGAAAGAAGACACTTAAAGCTGCTCTAGCAGAAGTTTATAATATTTTATGTAAACATTCTTAACTGATCTATTTGTAAACATTTTAATGGTAATTCTTTTCACAAACATGCAGTCTATTCATAACAAACTGCACAGCATTTGATGTTTTCTTCATAAATCAGCTGTACCTAATGCAATTTATCTTTTTAAAAAATGTATTTGACTAAACACAATTCTGAGTTGCTAGGAAATCTATAAATAAGCACCTTATCTCTTTAATGACTTGCTTAGGCTTCCCTATATTTACTGCTTAATGATCAGAAGAATTTAATTTTCAAAGTTTCATTAAAACCCACCTACAAAGCTGATGGACAGGCAACAGCGATTTGTGATAGAAGATGTGGGAAGCCATTAACCTACATAGGTACCAAGGGGAAAAGTAAGTGCGGTAAAGAGTTTTCCGAAGACAAGCCTCTTCCTATTTGTCATTATTAAACTCCAGAGCATGAGTTCTAAGTTTGATCTTCAATACGGATATGAGGCATTGCTGCCTGGAAATGAAAGTCTCAGATAAGGTAGGATTCTTAAGAGATCTTCATGAAAAAAATAACCCAGGTTGCCATATACTGGGAAGGGGAAATCAATATGAAGACCTAGAAACTGGTAGAGAGAGGACATTCTCCAGGTACAGGTCATAGTTTATCAAGCTGCCTCTTTTGCCATGTAATTTACTTGCTAATAAGACCCACTGACTATACCTGAATATCATGTTATCATCAAAATGTGATTTTCTAATTCTCTTCTCATTTCTTGTGTGCTTGAGGGCTGCTGGCTTATTTCCCCCAGCTCAGACTGGGTAGACAAGGTCGATTTAAATGAAAATGAATGGTTTTGTTATGCCTCTTTATTAGAAGACAAAAATACACCCCAAGCCCCACGGTCCTGTCGTGCACGGAACATTCAAAGGTATTTACGAAGTGGACCTACCGTTCTCATCATCTGACTTATTTTCGTTGTCTGAATCAGTGAGAGTAAGGGCTGAGTTTTCACGACTGGACAGGCCGGAACTGCGCCTGGATTTTATCCCTCTCCCCCACAATCTGATGGCATGTTCGGGAGACATCCCTCCCTCGGTGTCAGAGTCGGCGTCAGACCCCGTGCTCAGGGAGTAGCCCTGGTGAAGGATCCCCATGTCGGAACAGTAGCCACTTCGGTGCGGGGAGGGCTCACAGATCCCCAGTTCTGCAAGGGTGAAGTTAGTTCCTAGAGGGACAGCGACAGAGACAGGGATTAAAATGTGTGTCATGCTCTATAAAGTTAAATGCATTGTTACACAAAAAAGCAAATGTCTAATTTGCCACCGTATATGGAAACAGATCTTAGGCGTATTTCAGGATATTGGGATAAATTTGAAAACAACAAGTAAAAAAAACAAACATAAATGTCAATCTTATGACAGACTACTCAGTTTTCATTTCAAAGATTTTTAGGCATTTTGACATTGTCATCTAAGAAGCACCATGTAGATAAATAAGCATCGTACTTATCATAATGGCTATTATTCTACCAAGCATTTTCTTGGGCATCTTTCACTCATTTTTATATCTTTAAGAAAACTGAGGACTAGAGAATTTAATTGAAGGTCATCCATTTAGATGGTGGTAAAACCTAAATCCAATCCACATTCGGTGTGTGTGTGTGATAAAACTTTAACCTTCTAAGAAATATAAGTGAGGGCTGAAAGAGCTGGAAGCCAGTCTTAGCATTACAATGACTACAGGTTCATTGGTGGAAAGTCTATTAACTCTGTGAGCCTGTTTTGTTATCTGTTAAATCTGGGTATTAATCCCTTACATTTCTCAAAGCATCACTGTGCCCCTTGTGTGACAATATATGCCAAGCAGTTTTTATTTTTAATAAATCTATGTGACATGTTACTGAAATCAGCATCTAAAGGAGGAAGAATGGTCCTTTTATTTTCAAATGGCATCAAATAACTTATCTTGGCTAACAAAATTTAAGACCACCAATAGGCTTCCCCTATGAAAAATGTGTGTATCTGAGGGATGAATCCACAGGTTGATGGGAAGCAAAGGAAACAGGCATATATTGGAAACTTGGGCTGCTGAGTAGGCACTTGGCCAGATCCCTCATATACTTTATCTCATTTAAATTTCATAGTAGCCCAGAAACTGTTGTCACCACCAATCTACAAAGAGATGTTGAATGAGGTATATCAGGTCACACCTGGGCCAGGGGCAGATCCTGGATTCACCTCTATATCCACTGACCCTGAGCTTTTTCTGTGGTGTCAAGCAGTCTCCATCAATAGCTAACCTAGCAACATATTTTCTGCACATTCAGTGCCCTGTTTTGTTGTGTGCTTTACTATTCAGCTTCATGAAAAGATATTCAAAGGTTTTAATGAAAATTGGATGGAATCATACAGCCCCCTGTATTTGGTGACATATAAAGTGGATTTCTTTAGTCTTTAATCAATTGGTGACAATGAAAAAAAATGCACTTCCATGCTGTGAGTGGTGAAAATCTTATAAATAACCAAAGCTTGGTGTTGACCCTCTCCCTATGTATATTTTTTCAATTTAGGGCCATTTCTATCATTCACATCTCCAAACCTGAGACAGAAATCTATGATAATTAATAATATTAATGATACTCTATGAAAATCCACATACATAACATTTTTCAGCTTTTATTTTAAGAAGCACAATATGACTGTTTAAATTTAGTGTGACTTTAATTTTAATAGGTGTGCTTTCATTCTACGATTTTACACTTCTGTCTTCACTGCATGCTGATCTCCCCTTTATTTAAATGTGCAAGTGGAAGGAAACCCACTTCCATTCATAACTGTCTCTGCAGAGAGAGTCTTATTCACTGGAGAGCCAACCTGAGCAGACTCCTGTCTGCACAGGGTGATCTCCCTCTACCTGTGCCTTCCACACAATGCTCAGGGTTTCTGTTTATTCTCTGCGCATAGTTTATCAGGCTGGTTGAAATTCTCTGCCTGGCACACTCTGTTCCTGTTTGCATTCTTTCTAATTGGGTATTGTCTCATAATTGTGCACTAAAATTCATATTTCAGTCTCATCAGCTATAAAAGAGAAGGTACCAAGTTCATACATAACTGATATTACGAGGCATTTCTACTGCTGCTTTCCTCATTCTGAATTAGAAAAAAGTTGTGTTGATTAGTATTAACATTGTCTCATCTTATCTTCAGAGTTCATGAAGTGTATTTCTTTACACTTTATTTTCCATAGGTGTTCTTTTCCATAGATGAAAACAATTTAAACAAAAACATGTTTTTTATTGTATTCTTTAGGTCATAATTTTTAGCCATATAATTCCACATACAAAGGAGTGGGTACTTGTTAAGGCTACTTTTCTTACAATTTCTCTTAATTTCATTATCTAGCCCAAGTTTCAAAAACCTTCTGGGATAAAAGAAACAGTTATTTGAGGAAATGTGCCTCTTTCAGAGCACACCACGTGTCCCTGACCTGAATACCTCTGGTAATAGGCAATAGTGGGCCTTGGCCATGGGAAATGGTAAAATGAATAGGTGTCCCTTTGGTTTCCAAATTTATTCCATGATAAGAAATTCACCTGATTATTTTTCTGTTGAAACAAACTTGCACTCATCATGGACCAGGTTAAAAAAAAATGTAGAAATTTTAAAAGTTAGCCAAGAAAAAGTACACTTTAGATTCCAAGCTACAAATGAGCAGCATTGTAAAGAAAACTGCGGGTCCTGCATCAAATTCACAGGGAGAAAGCAAATGAGCAAGATCAAATTCTCTTATAGAAAAGGGTATTTTTTTCTTTTTTTCTCTAAAACCAAAATCGTTTCCTCAAAAAATAATCTTAGAAACTCATTTTCATCCTCCATTTTTCATCTTCATTTTCAAACAATACCATCTCTCCCCAGTGCTGAATACTACATCCCCCACCCCTGACAATCACTAATTTGGTCATCTTTCTGTTCTCCACTGATAGAAAAATATAAGAACTCCACTCAAATTTCCCAGAACTGACCCTGGACCAAGCCTCACTCAGGTTTGCTGGCTTCCCACAATGGAGCTGGTGAGCCATGCACAGAGCACAGGGGGAAAACTGGCCTATCATTTATTAAATCATTCAACAAATATTTATTGTTCCTAGTGCTGTGCTAGGCATTGGGGATATAACCGTGAGCATTATAAAAATATAGTCTATGACATTTACAGTCAAATGGAGAAAGAGACATTAATCAAAGAATCACATAAACAAAGTGCAATCTATAAGGTAATAAATATTATATAGGATAAGGACATAGAGCCATGAAAGGTCATCAAGGACCCAGCCTTTAATGCTTTCAATGCTGGCCCACCAACTGTTCATCTAGTATGGGGTGAAAACTTGGGGACACTGCAAGTCTGCTCCATTGGGAAGCTCTTATGGCCTTACCCAGGTTTTCCAAACATTCTACTATTTGAGTTGATTTTAGACAACTCTATTTCAGGTAGTTCATCTAACAGCACCAAACCCCATGTCACACACTTGAGCTCAGAATAGAAAAGACTGTGGGGGAAATTTTAATACTATGTCAACTTATTTTTTTTTCCACTTACTTTGCTCATTGATAGAAGACTGATTTTGCTCTAATTCATCTTGTGTAATTATGTCTTTATTAAACTCCAGGGCAGCTTTGAATGGAAGAGAGAGACCAGTCATTGTGTGATTCTCCAAGCTAATATTTCTAGTGGAAAGCAGTCAATACTTCATTCCTTCTTTACTATCTTGCAGAAAGATACATAGGAGGCACAGTATTTCAGTATCAAGGAACATGTTCACCCTCTACCTGCCTGCAACCTCCCTGACCCTGTTGATTAAAGTGGATGTAGACGACATGCCAAATTCATTTACTTTCAGGTATATGTTTTATGGCTATTGCCAGTAAGTCGCCCATGTGGCCCCTATTATGATATAGAGGCCAAGTCAATAATTCTATACATGATGATCACACAAAACCTATGATAATCACATCATGCAATTTTAGTTAAGATGTTGGGAGAAAATGTTAATACCTAAAAACTGTGAGATGGTCAAGACAAAGGAACACCAGTCTTTAAAAGTTACTCTGTTGCTAATTCTCTTTGACTTTAGGATGCCTTTCCTCAATTATAACCTCAACATAAAATCCAGGTCTTCTTCAAAACATTTTTAGAGTGAAATTTAGCAAGAGATAACAAAAGTTGTCCTTTGACCCAGTAATTCTATTTAGGAACACAAGTCCAAGGAAGGATATGTGAGTGCCTTGTGATCTTGGCTTTATTTTCTAAGTTTTTACCAGTTTCTTACACTTTGAAATAACCTTTAAGTAGGAGAAGCACATATGTAGCTAAGTCAGAATTATCACATCATGGTAATACCAGGGTATACAAATAGCGCTGAAAATGTCAGGATTTGAGCAGATTTTCTACTACAAGGGCAAGAAGATAAAGGAAACTTGTAGTAATGGGTGGGATATAATATAAGACACTGTTATCTGAATGTTACTCTCTAAGGCCCTGAAAAGTTGACAAGAAATTTTACAGGTGGACATAAAAGCTGTTGCAACACTCAGACAGTCACTAAAGACCACTTTTAAAATTAACCCCTATTCACCCGTGTTCACTTACTAGTGGCAGCAGTCACCATATCAATACCCATGTCACCAACTTCTTTCCTGATAGCAGTGGAGAATGGTGCCAAATGTGAAATCAACTGCAAAGCTTATAAAATGCAGATATTCATAAAGTCAACAAAATGATGGCAGAAAAACACCAGGACCACAAGCAAGGTGACAGAATCAAGATCTAACAAAATTAAGCCAATTCAACAAGAGAAAATGGAAATGATGTCATTGGATAATGATGAGGACTTCAAAAGACAATCTAATCTGACAAACTTGTTTCTGGAGGCAGATAACATATCCCACTTGTCTCTACTCCTCCCACTCAGTAAAGCTAAGACCCTTGGACATTACATATAAAAGTCACATGAGATCCTGAGAGGGGAAAAAGAGGAAGACAAACCTAGTAAGATCTGGGGCCTCAGGAACTATATGGAGAGCTCTGTGAATCCTAGACTTCGTGGTGGAAAGATGGCAAATTGGAGACAACAATGGGAGCAGATAAAATACTCCCAAACTACAGGTTTCTGTAACACGGGTCCCACTCTTAGGCCTCTTCAAATGTGCCAGGGCAGAATTAAAAATCATGAAGTGGGGGGTCAGAACATCCATCTTTACCCAGTAGTCATGAATCTCTCCTGATTGCTCCCAGTCGTGTTAGAGGCAGCCGTGAGGGGATCCGGTCCTCCTCTCCCCACCCCTTTCTCTCCCTGTGTGTGTCAGAGGAGGCTACAGGTTAAATTTCACCTCTCTGGAAGGTGGGAAGAGGCCTCCTGTGCAATGTCAGCAGGCTCCCCTCCCTCTCCCAGGTATCTGCAGTGGCCTGGCTGGGATGTTTCACCCAACCCCACCCAGGCAACAGGGAGATAGCCTTCCCTAGTGGCTCACCCTGCTGTCTTGGCAAGGCACACCAGATCCAGGACTTCCACCTCTATCTGTCGTCACATTGCGGCAGCCCACTTTTCCCATTGGCCCAGTGCCAGAGGAGGCCCCTGAAGCAGAAGACCTAAGATCCAGAGTTTCACAGCAGGGTACCTCCATGTATCAGCCTACAGTAAAAGTCTCAACTTACATGAGGAACAATAATAATGTAAACAGAAGGTTCATAAGGAGCCCCTAGGAAAACTAATGAATCCATCCAAAAATTTTTTAATTTTTCTTTCTTTTTTTTATTTTTTGCTAAAACTGACCCTCTATAATTATGCTGCAAAATGCAAAACTTCATCAAAAAATAGAACATTGTATAATCACACAATTTTGTAAAAAAATGTATTATGCATGCCCCACCCCAAGACTGTTAATCTTTACCTTTTAAAAACAATATTGCACAGTTGGAATAGTATTAGGTATCAACTAAAATATATTTTTGAATATCAGGTTTGGTTTTTGAAGATAAAGTTGCATTGAATTATTTTCACTATTTAATATAAATTATTGGTTGTTTTAAACATTAATTCCTTTCTTAGGGGAATTTTTTTCCAGGATCATTTATCCTAAAACAAAGAGAATCTCTTGTAAACAAACATGGGTCACTTTTCTTGAGTAAATGTTAGATTCTACATTTTAAAGCCAGGAATAAATGTAGACTATAAATTTGCTACACAGTGTTTAAGAAAAAGGTACAAATCTTACAATGTAGTCCTTTCAATGAAAGTAATTGAAGTAATTTGACCTGAAGCCTTTGCTTTTGTCAAATGGAATATTTTCTAGAAAAATATGGCAATTATAGGTGGTAAAATATAATTTTTATTTATGTTTGATTAATCAAATGTATTGCCAAATTGTTACTCTATATTAAATATGAATACCTTATATTTAAATGTGGAGCTATTGTAGATATGTATGAGTGATACAAAATAATCAGTCTTAAACAATACCAACATTATCTAAAGCATTGTTTTCATACAAATATAAACAACTATGTATTTGTATATGCAGTGATCACAATTTTGCAAGCTACTGAGGAAACTACTTATAAATTCTAATGTTTTATGCTTGTATATACTAAAATTCTTCACGTAAACTCTCTTAATGCTCTTCTAAAGTTCATCTGCTTTTACACATTCAAATATTTTCCCAAATGTTGACAAAACTGTTCAGCAAAAATCCCATAGCTTAAAACTACAGAGTGGTGTACACGCATTACTATTCATAAAAATTTAAGCCAAATATTTATGTTTTAAAACTATGCTTTAAGAATCACAATTTTCTTTTATATAACTAAAATATTAATGCTTTTATGTTTCTAAATGTTTAGACTAATTGTTTTAATCTATATAAATGTCTGATGTGTGAAGACTTTTACAAGATCTGTTTAACTAGAAACATTCTGATGTAAGCAAACATACTCCAAATCACAGAATGACCAATATGGTTAGCAAAGCAGGACAGTTTCTAGTGTCACAGGTTTTCACATAAACTGTGTAACTCTCAAAGAGAAAAAATGGTGGCATTCTGCTTTGAGATGGTGGCATTTTCCTATTCCAACCTGAGCAAAGTCCAAATTAGAAAATCCAAAAGCAGTTAACAACAAGGTCTTTTCTGAACAACGGGCAGTTCACAAATAGAAATGAATTCAGGAACCACTACCTAGGGACTCTTTCTGCTGTCAGAAATTCTGAGACTGAAAAGATCAATCCCAGTATTAAAAATGATACCGATCAGTTTCTGTATACAAATGCAGCATTCAACTGACCATACAAGGCTCTGCCTCTGAAATTTACACTCAGAGGTAAGAAAAGGAAAGTTGTAAGGGGATCAGGCTAGCTGTCCAATGTTTCAGAATGACTACTGCATTAAATGACATCTGCTAAGGTCTTTGCAACGTAGCAGGCGCAGTCCTAAATGTTTTCATGTCAAGCTGTCCAGATAATTAGAACAGTACTATAAAATAGTATGTATTTTAGTATATAACAATAGTATAAACCAGGGTTAAGTCAACCATAATAGTTTTAAAATTAACTACTTCCGCTGAGTCTCCCTTTACACATTTTTTACAAAATAGCACCTACCTTCATAGAATCAAACATACTGAGATCAAGCAAGTACAAATTTCTACAACATTACATACCACAGAGCAACACTGAGGGCTACTCTGATGATCAGCACTTACAGACAAAGGAAAGTGTTTTATTTCTTGATTATACGATTACTGACCATTTCTGGTTTTCGCTTGAGTTAATTTAGAAAGTTTGGGAACAATGAATTTCAGTAGGAGTGTGATCATTTCGTCTATTTACGAGGGGTTAGCACAAAGTTATCCATGTATTGTTGGGTTTTTAGAATTTCTTCTGGATTTATGGAATGATGTTTTTATTTTCATTCTTCATATTATTTACTGTGCCTTTTGTTTCTTTTTTAGTAGACTGGATTTTTTTTTCTCTTTCTACAAAACAAAATTCTGCCTTTTTGATCCTATGTATTGTCTACATAAATTTTTTAGTTTCTCCATTTCTGACTTTATGTAGATAAATTATCCCTTTCTTTGAGCTCATTCATTTATTCTTTTCTGCACCCTTAATATTTGATTCTTTGTCTTTGTGTTCAACCATGCTTCATTTTCTAGTATTTTAAGGGAGGTGGGGTGGGGAGGACCTGGGATTGAACCCAATAATGGTTAACCACCAAGCCACATGCCCAGCCCATTCTATTTATTTATTTATTTATTTACTTACTTACAAGGCTCTGCCTCTGAAACTTATATTATCTATTTATTTATTTTAAGACATGTCTTGCTAATTTCCTTAGGGTCTCATTAAGTTACTGAGGCTGGCTTTGAACCTGCAATCCTCCTGCCTTGGCCTCCTGGGTCCCTGGTGTCACAGATCTACACCACTGCACCTGGCCATGCTTCTTTTTTAATGTGAGCATCTCAAGCTATGTATTTCTGCACACTGACATTAACATGACATTTGTTTGACCTAACAGAAACTGAAAGATACGTATTGAAGTTTCCCAGTATGGTGGGTATTTCTCTCTTCAGTTTTATCAATGTTTGCTTTATGCATCTCTACTTTCTTTTATAGCTACATATAGATTTGGCATTATTTTATCTATCCAATAGATTGGACCATCATATCAATTAAAAATAATTCTCCCTGTAATAAGGACTTTCGAGTCAAGATGTGTTTTTCTAGTATTCTTGAGTTTTATAGGGAATTTGCATGTTTTGTTATTTCATCTAATTTATTTTAAATTTATCATACTGTACGTTGAATATTGGTAAGATCTATACCAATATCCATTCTTTCATTCCTGACTTGAGTAATTTGCATATTTTCTTTAATTCTTGATTATTCTTGTTGGGTATTTATCAATTTTATCATTTTTTTTTCCCAACAGACTAGCTTTGACATGTTCCTTTCTAATTTTCTCCTTTTCCACTCACTTTGAGTTTTGTTTGTTCGTTCTCTTTGGGTTCCTGAGGTACCCGTCTAGATCACTGATATGAAAATAACTTTCATTTTTAAAATAAGTATACAAACCTAAAATTTTTTCTTCTTTATCTGTATCACACAAATTTGGATATATAATCATTTATTTCCAAATATTTTCTAAATTCTCGTGAAGTCATGTAGTTTTTGAACTATGTGTTGGTTTTAAATTTGTGACTTTATATCTGGGACTTGTTTAGATTTTTTGACTTACTAATTTCTAATTGAAGTACATAGTGGACAGAGAATTACAATCTGGGATTTCCATCTATAATGGATGGAGTTTTATATATGAGCTATAGTATATACTATAAAATGTTCCCTTGCAGAATCCTGTGATCCTGGAGTCCTTGTTTGGAGTATGCTGTAAATGTCCATTAGTCCATGGTGATTGACAGTGTTATTCAAATTCTCCGTTCCCTCTTTGGTATTTTTGGTCTGGATGTTCTATTGGTAACAGATCTGCAATTTTGATTTGGTTTTTTCTTCTCTTATACTATTGTCCTTGATTCTTCTTATTCCTCCCTACATCGTCCCCACCCATTTTTCTATGTAAACCATTAAGAGTCACATAGAATTTTACATTTGCAGGACGAACAGAACCTCTTACCAATTTGAAATTCTTTTCTTCAGTAATACTTGAAATCTTGAATTCTATTTTGCTTCACACAAAACAGTGAAGCCAGCATTCCTACATTTAACATAAAAGATGAACATGATAAATCCATCCCCAGTGGCTCACTTCCAACTTTCCTATGTTTTTATAATTCAAATATATATATATTTTGGTAGCCAGCCTATAATTAGGATTTGCCATTTCTGTAACCTGACAACCTCTGGCTTTTACTTAGTGTGACAGTCCCTTTGTCTTTATTTCATGTGAATATTGATATGGCTGTACTTAGATTTGTTATTTTGTTATTTTTCCTGTTTGTTCCTTCCCACCATTCTCTCATCCTCACTTTCTTATGGTTTAATATATTTTCCAAAATCCCATTTAGTAGTCTGTAGGCTTTCTACATATCTCCTCAGACATTTTTTAAGGATGCTTTTGGGATTATACTCTCTTTAGAGTTAATAATATTACTGAATGTATGCTGGACCTCCAGCTTGTATGAATTCATGATGTCTTAATTTTACAAAGCTAAGCCATTGCATTTTTTAAATATTTACACTTCCATACTTTCTATCCTCTTTACCAATCAAATAGACCTCATGTTCTTTTCCTTTAATTTATTATATTTTAATGTCTTTGTGCTCTTTTCTTATGACTATTTTTCATTTACTATACTGAACTGCTTTTTATTTTAATAAGTCGTATTTTATTTATAAGGTTCATGTAGTTTTATAAGTGTTCCTCTTCAGTTTTTCTATTACACAGGTGATACCAGACATCTGGAAAATTCTATTGCTTTAAGAGTTTAAGGGTCAAAATCAATGGTTTATTATTATTTTTTCATGTTTAGTTATGAAGGTTTCATTTCTTATGTACTTGCTTATATTTAATTTTAGCTCACATTTTAAAAATAATTTTCAAAAATTACAAGGGCCTCAATTGAGGACTCTTAACTGTCGAAGACTTGTATCTGCTTCTGTCCAGGGCCTGTCCCTCTCTTCACCTCCTGTCTCTTGCCAGGCTTGCTATCTTTGTTTCAGGTCTTTTTCCTTGCTTTAAGTCCAAGGGCCAGCTTCCCTGCTGCGGTTCTGAGAGCAGCCCCTCACTCTCAACGGAAGCCAATGACAGGCCTATGATTCAGTGCTCAGATTTTTTTACTTTAACTAATTTTTTAGTTCTTATTCTATTAGCTTTTTTGTTTGGTGCATGAGGAGAGAAACTACCAACATTAAATGAAACTCTTGACAAAGGCAAATGACATTTGCATTCACGACACTCATCAAGGTCCCTGTTTCCATCATGCGCTTGATGTTTTGAAAACATTTTGACTTTCTCATCACTGAAGGATTATTCTAGATCTCAAGAGTTAATTAACTCATCTACAGTCTGACATCTAGTGAGATGGATGGATCACAGTCTATGATCAGGTGAATGGATGTGTAGCAGATAGCTGCTTCAGTCACTAATTAGACTCTGTATATCCACCACAAATATTTTGGGGAAAATGTTAATGATATATTTTTGTTGTGAAACATTTCTTTTAAATCAACTGTTTTATCACCAATGGCTGATAGATTTAGATACTTGTCTAAAACCATGTGAAGCATCAAACCACCCAGCTTATGGAAGATGGCAAGACCATTTTTTCCTAGGACCTGTTAGCATCCATTAAATAGGCAGAGGAAAATTGAAACTGAGTCAAGAGTTTTCCTTTGCTTCCTTCCCCACCTTGCTTCCTGTGTTTCAAACACATGTTGTAGGTTACAAATACATGTAAAGCCTTAATTACATTTAGCATCTGGCAGCTGTTGACTTACAGAGAGTTGTTGAGTCACACTAAGCCGAACTCAAAAAAAAAAAAAAAAAAAAAGGAAATCAGGAAGAGAAAGCAGAAGCTTGCTAAATAGGGGGGAAAGAAGTCTTATGTCACCATCAGCACTGTCGTATCCAAGGTGTGAGTGACGCTGTAACTAATGGGTTTCTACAATGCCAGGAACTAATTCCAACAAAACGACACCACTCCCAAACATGGGCAGAGTCCACAAACCAAGCCCCCCCTCCTGGCTGTTACGTGGAACAGAGCAGCTCAGGAGGGGAACCCCATATCTAGAAGCATCAACCCATGGCTTCTATAAAGAAGGGCTTTATACTATCCCCTTAGAACTCTTGTACAGCTAAATGTGCTATGTATTTTTGTCTTTCCATTGCTTATCATAGTAGCCTTTTAGAAGAAGTGTAAGTCTCCTGAAAAAGTGGCAAAAACGAACAACATACCTAAAATGCTGGCCACCATTTGCCACAAAACAGCTGTTTTATGAGTGAACAATTGTTGGAAATAACAGCCTTGGTCTTAACAGGACCAGATCTCAGTTAACAAATGTTAATTAACAAAAGAACAATAAGAAAATATAATGAGTGCTATACGTTATTTATAGATGCATGCATAATAAAAGGTTAATCTGGATTGGAGAATATATACCAAATTCTTAGTAGCAATTATTTCTGGAGACAGAGGGAGAATAAGGCAATTAGGGAGAAAAAAGAGGATTTGAACCAAATTTGACAAAATATTAATACTTGTTAATTATAAGTGATGAGCTCTGCTTGCTTTCTTCTCTCTGCCTTCAAGTTTCTTTTTCCATTTAAAAATTAAAAAAAACAAAATCCTTGGGTCATCTATCTCTGTTCCAGACTTTAAAATGCTTGTGATGTATTCTCCTACTATTTTCTATCCCTCAGCATTTTCATGTTCATATATTGAGTCCCACTATATAGGAATACCTCCGTTTTCATGTCTTTTTGTGTTTCAGTCAATCTGGAATGATGTTATAAAACCCAGGTACATGTAACACAATCATTGTGACTGACATACTCCTCAGGAATCCCATGCACTTTTCTCCCTCGGAAAGAGGTCATGTATCTGTGTGGTTAAGAATACATTAGAAGAAAATCAACCCAAATTTGAATTTCTACTCCACTACTAAACGGTCTGATCACTTACAATTTAATTAACCCCCTACTCCCAAGCATCAATATTTCCACTAACTAAATCTAATAATATCTATACTCATAAGAGTATAAAAATAAAAGTCATCTATGCCCCCAAACACTTTAACAGTGTGGTTAGAACATGACAGGGACTAAATAAAATGTTTTAGACAATAGTACAAAAAGGAGGTGTAGCTACAACAGTGGTGGTGGTAGAAATGTCAAAGCCTTAATTCTTGTAATGAACATTCATTCATGAGGTACATTGTTATCCCACTACCCCCCACACAAATGAGGATTCCATGAGTAGAAAGGCAGTTGACTTCATGGAAGTAGACACGTAATAAATAAGATATGAAATGTAAAAGAATACAACTCCAGGGCAGGTTAAATGAAGGTAAAGAACCCTATGCCTCCATGTATGCATGAATTCATTGGACCCACATTTGTTAGTGTTAGTAAGTGTTAAGCCTTATTCTAAGAGATGGAGACATATTAGAAAGCAAACCTGATCAAAATGTCCGTCCTTGTGGAGTTTCTATTTAAGCAGGAGTAGATAGAGATGAGTGGTATCAGGCTGTTTGTGAGCATCCTGAGTAATTTGACCTGGAAAAGGTCACTGAGAAGGTGATGCTTAAGCAAATGAAAGAAATCAGCCTTCATAGTGTATTTTCAACATTGAAGACCCAGAAAGAAACAGGTCTGGCATGTTCTAAAATGAGCAAGGAAAACACAGTTGCAGCCCTAAGCAAAGGCACAAAAATTCATGAGAATGAGTCTTGTGGGGCTTTTGAGATGATTTCAGAAATGTGTGTGTGTGTGTGTGTGTGTGTGTGTGTGTGTGTGTGTTTGCAGTGCTGGGAATAGAACCTAGGGTCTCATGCATGCTAAGCAAGCACTCTACCACTGAGCCATATTCCAAGCTCCTAAAAATAATGGTTGAAGTAGAATACCGAGTGACATAGAAAGCGGCAGTATTGTTTCTGGTGACATGGATGACATAATCCAATTTCAATTTTGAGAGAGTTTCTCTATTGTCTTAGAATATTAGGAAACTGAAGTGGGTAAGAATAGAATCCAGGAGGTTGTATAAAATGAATCTGTAAACCATGATTACAGCCCATCTGGATGGAAGTGTTGGGATTGTGGGCAGTAGTAGGATTTGCTAATGCATATGGGGTGTGGTAGAAAAAAATGGAATCAGAAGCAACATTTTTGGATCAAAAACTTGAAGGGGGAGTTGCCATCAGTGAGATGGGGAAAACTAAAAGAAAAACAGGTGTGATTGTGGAGTAGGAGTCGGGTGCTAGGAGGGTGTGCAGGAGATGAGGATTCAAGACATGTTGAGATTGAAATGTGTCTTTGACATACGCGGAGATGCTGATCAGGAAGCTGAATATATTAGTGAAAGTGTGATATAAGAGGAAAAGATTTTGGCATTACTGGCTATATGCTGTTTAATGCTAGGGTGCTGGCCAAGGTCACCACCAGTCTAGAATAACTATATACTGAAAAGCATAAGATGGGCCCTGTGTATTTAGGTGCACAGAAGCATCTCCAGAGCACTGGAGAATTTAAAGAATTTGGATCAAAGAGGAAAAAGAAAAAAAAATAAGATATGAAAAGAGCCAGTAGAAGGAAAGCCACAAATGCATGGTAGAGCAGAATCTAAGTGAAGAAAGATTACCAAAGAGGTAAATGGTTCAAATGTAACTGATAGTTCATGAAGATGAGAACCAAGAATTGACCATCATGGTGTAGCCACACAGTAATCATTGGTGACCTGTTCAAGAGCAATTAGGTGTTCAGGTACATGTGATGATCTGACTGTATTGTGTTTGTGAGAAGATGGGGATAGGAATCTGATGCAAGAAACAGACATACCTTCCAGATTTACCACAAAGAGGAGGTAAGCACTTGACATTAGCTGGTGGAAGAAGTGGGTGTAATTCCAGCAGCACCTTTGGAATGAGGGAAGGGTTCACCTAGTAGAGAGAGGCTGGAGAGCTCCTGGAATAAACTTGAGCAGACCAGCAGACCAGTGGGACTGCATAAGTGGGGGTTTCACTTGGGATAACTGTAGTGATTGCTCATTTATAGTGATAGGCAGGAAGGCAGAGCATTTGGGTGCAGATGCTGGGAGTATACAGATGGTAGATGCAATGCGATAATTTGCTTCTAATGGAAGATACCAAGGAGATCCTAGAGGTTTAGGGGACAGCAGAGGGAATGAAGTTACATCTAGAGGAATGAGAGACTGCATAGCCCAGATGATTAATTTAGTACAGAAAAGAATTAGGGGCTATTTGAAATTTTTAAAACTTCAAACATTACTGAGAAGAGATTTATCATAGTGTGCATATAACACAACTCATCATTCAATAGGGCTGCCTTGACTCACATGGAAAAGATTGAATTGTGAGGAATACACTGAGTTTAAAAAATGAGATGATATTTAATGCAATGTAGAAACATTCTTCTAAAAAACAATGGCTCCTACATTAGAAGGAAATCAAGAGCATTTAGAGCCATGTGTTGTAGATGGACTGTATTACTACTTAAGTGGAAATTGCAACTCTAAATTCTAAATCCACTGTAACCGATTAGTGGCATTCAATAAATTTCTACTTTTCATTAGATAAGTATACTGACTTTAAGATAAAGGGTCATTAAAACTCTGAAATTGAAATTTTTAGATCTAGAAGTAAACGTATCAAGAACAAAATGTCAGTGTCAACAGGGTTTTATCCCAGAGCCAGCCCATCCATTGGTCACAAGATGCCCATAAAAAAGCTTTAATTTGGGGCTGGGGATGTGGCTCAAGCAGTAGCGCGCTCGCCTGGCATGCGTGCACCGATAACTAAAAAGTAAATATTAAACTTCTCTGTCTCTCTCTTAAAAAAAAAAAAAAAGCTTTAATTTCTTTTAAAATTAGAAAAAAATGTTATAGAGAATGTTTCATAGATAACAGTAATATATTTTCTTTATAGCAATGCAGTTGCAAAATATGATATTTACTTATATTTACTTATTTATTTTTTCATTCATTCATTTATGCATTCATTCAGTGCTGAGAGTGGAACCCAGGGCCTTGCGCAAGCCAGGCAAGCAGTTCTACTACTGAACTGCACCCTCGTTTCTAATTTTAGGCATTCTTAGGAGAAATGACAAGGGGGAAAATGTCAGGGCCCACATGGGTTTCAACAGTCCTGTTTCTTTCAGAAAATCCTTACATCTAGAGAAGACCAAAAGCACCAGGAATTAAAACATCAATGTTCCCAATGGATTTTAAAAGAAATTTGGATTGTGTTCTAATATTGTTATTATCCTGGAGTACAAATCTAACATTTCTGAGTTGAAAAAAAATAAAACAAAAACAAAGGCTCTGGCCACTTGGCTGCATTAGCGTGCAGGAGCAGAGCTGTCTCTGTGGCCACGTGTTCTGGCGAGGCTGCCCAGCATTAATATCATCCTGCCTCTTCTAATTAGTGGAACAACTGTTCAGACATTACAGGAACTTCTCTGGCCCTTCCACACTCTCCCAAAATATCTCCCAGAATCCAGTCACTCTAATATCTCCTACTATTTGGTATTCAGAGAGAACATTCATCAAAGATTTTTTTTTTTTTTCAAAACATACTGCCTTAGGACTCAACGGCATCCACAGAAAGTTGCAAAAATTACCTCCCCTGAGAAGCAGAGAAAGTGGGGGGATCCTGGGCTTCCCAGCAGCCACAAAGAAAAACTGACAGAGTTGGGAATTGAGATGCCCCTGTCTGTCTGTCTGTCTCTTTCTTTCTCTTTTTCTCAAGTCAGGGATCTCTTCTGGTAGATCACCTCTTTTCTCAAATGCCAACTTTTCCCAGCAAAACTGCTACATCTCTGGACTGACGGGCAATTAAATCCAATGTGACAATTGTTCTCTATTGAGATGTTTCTCTTTGCTGAGGTTTTCCAGGTGCTTATGGACAACATTTGCACTACCTGGCACTCTACGAGACTCCATCTGAAAAGCAACATTTCCCTTATTAAGATAGCTGGCCTTTCAAAGGGGACAGTGGTTTTGTTTGCTTGCTGGTTGCACGCAAACACACCACCAGGAAAATTGCTGTGTGCCTGGCCCCAGTCCGATACTCGTATGTCACAAGGGGTTAAGAGCCTCATTAATTCCTGTGCTCTCATTTCAGGTTGGTTAGGGATCAACAGCAGATTATTATTTCAAACACTTATTTCTTACTTCAATTTCCTCTCTCTTAGAATTGGCTCCAAATCACTTTCTCTTGTGTGCAGTATGCTCCATCTCTAGTCGGATAAGAAAGTCAAAATGGTTCTTTCAGAAAACCTATCCATCAGCATTATCGGGAACACACCCCACAAAGGCTTGGGTTGACTTTCCTGCATATCTGGCAGGTTTTAGGCTCCTTTGTACTTAAGTCCCCCCAAGAATAGCTGCCATTATACCTCACACACAGCCCCAAGGGCACCCACTGTTCATGTTTCAAAATGATTAGTTCAATTCAGTTCTACAAATAGACAAAAAGGTGTGCTAAGAATCAACTAGGGACACAGAGTTGGAGAAACTGTGTTCCTGCTTTTGGGATCTCACAGGCTAATCAGTAAGATAAACACATAAAAATACAATTATAGTGTGATTTCTTATTCCTAATAAGCTTATTTTCTGCTCTTACCTACACTGGCTGACTGGGAGGGCAGATGTAGGTAGGAGTAACTATTTCTTTGTCCTTTCAAAAACCTGACTCTAAATGGAAAACATGCAACCTGCTTAATCCCCTGAATCTTCAGTTTCTTTGAAAATAAAAGGATGATGTAAGAAGGAGTGGCATCATTATTAATTCACTTGGCAAACAATTATGGCTTAATATTTACTGATTAGGCGCTATGTGTACAGACTGGGTTATCAATCCTTAACATGCACAATCTCATATAATCTTTAGAATATAATCCTAAGGAAAGCATAAGGCCCCAAAGAGAGAAGAAAAATCCCTGAGGCCATATAAAGAAGAAATAGAGAAATCTTGTTTGAAACACATTTCTCTCTTTTTCACTATAGATGCTATAGTCTATAGGTGCTTGCACAAATCATGCTTTTTAAATGGGTGTAAGTCTTCCAGTTTTCAACTTCTGTGATGGTCTATGATTTCTTGTCTGAAGTAAGACCGAGTAGCATGCAGAAAAATAAAAACACATATGCATATACTTCTCACAGGGGATAGGGCTTTGGGGCTTTGTGAACACATGATGGCAGTGAATTGTATAAGGTGGGGGTTTTTATATATTTTTTGAAAATGTAATTCTCACAACAGTCAGGAAGATGGCTACTGCCAAGATATCAAAAGCACACAGCTGCTTCTCCCAATTTGGATCCTGGAAGGTATTGGTAGGGTGCTGAAGGACAATTGCTTTAAAGAACTCAGTAAAAAAGCAAAACAGCAATGGCTCATGGACTCCTGAAATGTTGAGAAAACTCCCAGGTGTTCCAGCCAATGAAATGATTTGTAGATTATCTAAGTGAATTAGGTTTATTTCTTTCTCTTTTTTCTTTTTATTTCTTTTTTCCATGCTAGGGATGGACTAAAGGCCTTGTATACTCCAGACAAGTGTTCTACCACTGACCCATGGCCCAGGACTGGCTTGTTTTGTTAAGTTGCTTTTGTTGCCATAAAAAAAGCAAGAAATGAGCACAGACATATGAGATCCAATGTAAAGAAGTGGAGAATTGAGTGTCCCTTGATCTGAGAAAGTAACAGCTATCAGCCTTGACGTGATCCCCTGGCTGGCCAGTCTCCCTTGTCAGATGCTCCTTGGCAATTCTGACTTCTCTTAGCCATCATAAATCCTGGACCTAGAAGAGCCTCAACAAATATGGGCTGAATTAATTAATTAAACAAAGATGTACAGGTGTATTAAAAATCCAGGAAATGTCATCGAGAATGTATGCTTCTTATTTCTTCTTCATCTTCTCCAACTTTTCCCTTCCATATGCTTAATTTATCTGAAACTAGGCATGAGGTCCTAATTCACACAAAATATAAAGCAACCCTATATCGTGCTTTCGATATCTTGGCAGTAGCCATCTTCCTGACTGTTGTGAGAATTACATTTTCAAAAAATATATATAAAAAAACCCCACCTTATACAATTCACTGCCATCATGTGTTCACAAAGCCCCAAAGCCCTATACCCTGTGAGAAGTATATGCATATGTGTTTTTATTTTTCTGCATGCTACTCGGTCTTTATTTCAGACAAGAAATCATCTGCCCCCCACCTTTTGCACATCATAGAGCCAAGTTTCATACGTTACACCAATTTCAAAATGTTCAGCACTATTTATCCCTTTTTTATAGTTCATATAAAGACATGGCTTCAAGACCTCGAATAACAAAAAGTTTATTTATGTATTTATTTTTGCATGGCAATGTGCAGATGAGCCAGTCTGCTCGGCAAGCGTTTCGCAGATTAGAAGCATGAGTATGGTTTCGGGCAAGCCTCCCTCATGTTTCTGCGCATTGGCTGATAAACACTTCAAAGTAAACCGCTCATAAATATGAAATGAAAAGCCGAGGAGTCGTTATGCGCTGCTTTGAGATACAAATCTCTTTATTCCCTTCTGAAGTGGGGTTTGATTGACGTAATGAGTCATAGATCCTGTCCAGGGACACACTGCTTTTTCCCCTTTTTCTCTGGAGACAGGGAGACTTTAAAGAAATCCACTTCAGAACTTGGTGATAGACAGCTTACTTGAAAAAATAATAAAGTTGAATCCTATATTAAATAACTTATTATTTAGCGTTAATGCCGACTTTGACAACCATGACATATGTCAAAGTTTGACTACACATCCTCACAAAGATGTTATTAGTTACAAGTCTAAGAAGAAGATTGCCCAAAAAAAGTGCCATCATCTCTCCTCTCATATGTATTGTTGCTATGTAGATCCTTTGGTAAGAAAAAATCGCTGCAAAAATTAATTCCAAGAAGAGCCTAAAATCCTGTGAGCCAAAAGGCTACAGGGAGTAATATGGGCAATGAGGGGATAATTATTGTGGAAAACTCAATTTATAAATAAATGTCTTCCAAATGGGAAAGGATCACACAGCAGAACTTTCTATGCAAAATAGGTTGAAGAACAAAGAAAAGTAGAGATTCAGTGTGTCTTTACTCATTTTTGATAATTACTCATTTTTAATAATTATATGCTTGCTGGGAAAAGATAAAAATGTCATTGGAGTCACACAATTTTCATGAGATTCTGTTTTTTAAATTCGAATGTTTAACAACAGGTAGGCAGTTAACACAAAGGAGCCTGTTTAAAGGACAATAAGGAGTAGTGGGGGCCTTTGGCAAAGTGGAAGAAGTCCCTTTTTTTCCAGAAGACAGGACTTACATTGCCAGATTATGCAGCTTTTCTAAGAAAGCCTGGAATTTGTATGTTATATGGTATTTACCTAGTTATAAATTATGGCAAAACAAAAGATAATAAAATTGTTTAGGTTGAATTATCTATGCTCTTGATCACAAAAGGTCTTTAATCTGTGTCCTGGACTTTCTGCAGTGATTATTTAAATATACTTTTTGGGGGGCTGGGGTTGTGACTCAGTGGTCGAGTACTGGCCTAGCATGTGTGACGCACTGGGTTAGATTCGCAGCACCACATGTAAGCAAATGATAAAGGTCCATCAATAGCTAATAAAAATATTTTAAAAATAAATAAATAAATAAATAAATAAATGCACTTTTTGTTAAGAAATGAAAAAGAGAGGGAAAGAACAAAGACCTGAGATCAGAGAATGCCCGAAAGGGAGGCCTAAAATCATCTACACAGTGGTTTTGATCTTCTTCCCAGGCTCCTAGCCCTTGCCCCAAGCCCTTCATCCAGAGCAGTTGTGCTTATCTATTTAAGTAAATATGGTGGTCCAGAAAACAGTTATTTAGAACAATTTTGAAGAAACTCATTATGATCTTATTTAAAAGCGAGGAAACAAGTTATTCAGTCTACTCGACCCCAGTACCCAGTTGGTCTAAGACTTCATTGATTTTTTAAGTTCAGAGCCCCTCTAGTCCTCTGATTAGACTTACCCTGAATATCAGAGAGAAACCACTGTATCCACCAACATCAGTGGTTTCCCCTCCACAGTACACAACTGCCACTAGAAAACAGCAGCCAAGCCAGCAATTACTGCTTCCTGTCCCCTTTGTGCCCACATGAGAACACACGTCTAGCTCTTGTCTATCAATACAGTCAGATGTGATGTTTATCTTTTATAGTCCAGAAAGCCAAACAACAAATCAAACTCCACCAGGTTGTCTTTCCTTATGAAGCAGGGGACACTGCAATCATGGCTTCAAAATGGTGATGTCGATAGATAACAGAATCTTTGTTCCCTGAGTCACCACCTGGATGAGCAGCCCCCACATTACTGATTTGAGAATCTCAGGAATAAGAAATTTACTTTGATTGTGATTGATGCTTTATACCTATGTGTATTTCCTTGTTTTATCATATAAATTTATCCAAAAGAATGCAGTTAAAACTGAATTATTTGAGGATGTGTTTTATAGGAAAGGTATGAAACTATGTTGTCCAAAAGGTGAAGCATTCTAGGCTACCATAAATATGTTAGTGCCATTAACTGCCACTTAGTTAGAACCACTCTGTGCCCAATAAGAAGGATCAGGGAACCTATGACTCACCAAAAGACATAAAAGGGGTCAGCAGAAAAGCAGGGACTCAAACCAAATTTTAGCAGCTCCAAGAAAATTATCATTGCCCCTCTCTACCGTCTGTTACACTGTCAGGAGTTGGCAAACTAGTTCTTATTAAATTTCTTACTAGTCCAACTTGATATAATTTACCATCATCCTGATTTGTCAGCTGTCAGATCTCTAATTATTTACACTACATATTAATAAAAGAACAACTCAAGAATAAAAGTATCCCCAAATAAATATTTTGACACAAAAATAGTTGGTCAATATGTAATATTATATTATCTTTCAATATAAGCAATATTATTTTATTGAAAGACAAATTTTTATGAGGTGTTCTTATAAATATGGTAGAAAAGGCAATGGCATAATTTTTTAATATGAAAGAAAATGTTATAAATACAGGCATGAGGAATTATCAGCCATCAAACCCTATTGTAACTACCAAAATTTAAAAAAAGAAACACACACACACACACACACACACACACACACAGAGTGCATGTTTGAATATAACGTGTATATATTTATGTATTAAGAACAAAGAGAATTGAGAAAAGAGAAATGTTGTGTGTATATATACCCATATTCATGTATGTACCTATATGTGTATGTGTGTTTAACACTCACATGCACACATATATACACACACACACGAATGATCTTTGAGTAATCTCCAACTTCTATTAAGATCCACAACTGGTTTAATTTCACACTAGGAGGGATTGTGCAGCATGGTGCAAAGGGGCTTTGGAATCAGACTAAACAAAGTTCAAATCCTGCAGCTTCTTAGCTCTGGGACCTTGGGTAAATTTCCTGGCCTCTCTGAATCTCAATTTTCTCATTTATAAAATAAGGATGATAGTGTCAACTATATTTAAAAATATAAACTATAACTCACATCTGGGGAAAACCTAAACGAGACCTATTAGGTGATGAGCAAAAGCCATTATAATGGGAAGATGGAATTAAAGGAGTTATTGCCTGGGGCTGGGGGTGGGAGAAAATGAACTTTTTTTTTGAGGTGAAGGAAATGTGCTGAAATTGAATTGCACTGATGGGTGTAAAACTCAGACATTTACTAATAATATTCCATTCAACTGTGAACTTGAAGTAGGATGTTCTATGATTTGAAAACTATACCTCAATAAAGCTGTTACAAAATAAATAGGGTGTATGGAAAGCATTTCTGTGTATGTGTTTTGGTTTGGATATGAAGTGTCCCTCAAAAACTCACGTGTGAGTCAATGCAAGAAGGTTCAGAGGAGAAATGATTGGGTTAGGACAGTTTTAACCTAATCAGTGGCTTAATCCCTGATGGGATTAACTGAGCAGTAACTGGAGGAAGGCAGGGTGTGGCTGGAGGAAGTGGTTAATTAGGGTCATGCATATGGGATATATATATATATATATATATATATATATATATATATATATATATATATGTATCTGGAGAGTGGAATCTCTCTCTGCTTCCTGATCACCATGATGTGAGCTGCTTCTCTCTGCCACTCTCTCCTGCCATGATGTTCCACCTCACCTTGAGCCCTGAGGAATGGATCCAGCCTTCTATGGACTAAGACCTCTGAAGATTTGAGCCCTCATATAAACTTTTCCTCCTCTACAATTGTTCTGGTCAGAACTTCTAGTCACAGCAGCAAAATAGCTGACTAAAACAGTATGTGAAGACTGCATTCATTAAGACAGAGCATGGCAATAGAGGTGAGGCTTCAAATGTACAGAACTGCAAACAAACTGACTTAAGTTCCTCTACTCTGATATCAAAAATGCACAGGAAGTGGAACATTGGAGGGTGCCGAGGGGGCAAGTGGTAATGGCGCCATGACTTCCATTTTGATTCATCCCCCATTTTTGTGGCTAAAATATTCCTAGCATAATACTTACTCATTAACTTTGCTTTGACAATCATAAAGGCACAGGTCCCCTGGGATTCAAACCCTCTCTGTTAGCCACCAGGGTAAAAAAGAATTGCCTTTCTAAGAATAAATTTATACCAGAATACTTTTCCATCTTGAGGTTTTTTTAATCCTCTAGACTGAAAATAGTTTGATTAAACAGGCTGCACTGGGATCATGTATTCTGTCTTAGTCTAGGAAGAAACAGCTGTCAGTCACATCACTGTCCTCCTCCCACGGTCCCCAGAGGACAACCTTAGCAAGCTGTCGCCTGGATAAGCACTCCACAGAGAACTGCCGGCTCCTCGTGGCCTGCAGCTGGAAACAACCATTCTTCTCACTCGCTCTATTAGCCCTTTGACTTCCTTTCTTCATGCGCAAATATAAATATAATGCTTAAGTGAATGATTACTACTGTCCCTAAAGAAATTTCAATTAAACACTTGGAATCCTTAGGAATGGTACCAAGGGGGATTCCAAAACAGAGCTGCAATTTGTTATGTATTATTAAGTCTGGCCTCAGATTGTAAATCTCCTGTTTTCTCTTTTAATGTGAGCTGGAACTTTCAAAGAACCACCTCCCATTTGATTTGAACAATTCTTTCCCAAACTCTAAGCAGGAGCAGTAATAATGAAGATGTTCCAGAACAACAAGCTCTCTGGTTTGGTTTGTAGGGCAGATGGGAACTTTCCCTTGCTACCAGGGTTGTGGATGATAGCCCTTTTCCTCTCTCCTCAAAACGAAGGCAGGACATTAGGAAATGTTGTATGATTTTTCTCTGTAGATACATTATTGTGCACAGGGTTTCAATCCATGAGAGTCCTGTGGATGTCACATACATGTAAACCAATGACCAGGAATCAGCCTTCATCAAGGAAGTACTTTGTCTAATTTACTTCTGTGCTTGCAGTACTACAGCAATGGTGGGTATATAGATAGAAAGGTTTTCATAAATAAATATAAATGGACTGACAGAGGAAATCAAGGAAGGAAGAATATCCATTGTGCTCTCACCAATGCAATTCTAGCACCCAGCACAGCACCTGGCACATTATCTATGACCTACTACTATGTGCTGGCACATGGTAGGTCACAAAGTATTTAAACCCCATTTCCTTGGTAACAAAAACTAAGTTTTTTTGATGCCAATGTATATATTTTGCCAATGTGAACTGTATTTATTCATAGGAAAGCTTTGGGGAGACAATTTTCTGCACCTCTCTGTACCTCTTGCAAGCAGACATGCTGACTGATTTTAGAATAGACTGTTTTTTTTTTCACAGACAGTTGCTCAATAAACAGCCTTAGAAAGCAGAGATGGTACCTTCTGCCATGCAAAGAACAACTTTTACTACAGACTTTGATGATAAAGACAATATCTCCCTCTGGAGCAAAGGAGCAGGCATGCTCACCATTCGTTATAAAAGATTTTCATCTCCCTAAGCTCAGGGTTCTTCATGCCTAGTATGCCTACAGGGATGATTTGGCCTTCCTCATATCCCTCTATCGGAACTGGATCTTGGAGAACCATCACAATGCTAGTGTTCTGCCTACATTTATTACTATGAGTAAAAACTTTGGTCTACTTCTGACATAAGAGAGTCTTGACTTCTGCCAGCATTCATGAAAGCATGGCAGATTCGTTATCTTACAAGTCAGGAGAAATCTCAAAACCTTCACAGTTCTCAGCAGAAACCATGACACCAACTCATCATTGAACATCAGAATAAGGAATGAACTCAGAGACACTCCATTTTGCCTATTTTCCAATCTGTGTCACCATCTCAAATTTTTATATCTCAGAAAGTCTAAAAGAAAACATTCGCACATTTCAAAATAATTTCAGGGGAAAAATGTTTATAATGGAAATATGTAGACTAAGTACTACAACTCATTACTTTCCTACTCTCATCTGGAATTAAAGCAACTCTTTGTATAAATATAAGCCATTTCATTGTGATAAGAAATTCTAGTTGATTTATATTGACCTATCACTGATAACTTAAAATGAGAAAATTGGCCTCCATAATTTAATAAATGTGTTCTTTTTTTGGTGATCATTTAAAAAATTATTTGGTTCAAGAAATTAAAAGAGAGTGGAATTTTTCCCCCTTTAGTTCAAAGTCTCCTTTTAAAAAGAAAGGTAGGAAATCGTTCCTCGAGGTTACTTGCTACCAGCAGGATTGGGTATAGGATACTTGACAACTGGGCCAGGTCTCACAACTAGGCTTTGTCTTTCTGTCCTTGCCCTGACAAAAATCTCATAAAACAGTTTTATGATTCACATTTACTACTGTGTTATTTTGTGAGGATTTACTTAGGGACCACCTATTTGGTAAAATTCATGTTTTACTTACCTATTACTGATTACTTGTTTTTCATTCTGTTTTATTTGGCTGAATTAAACCATCAGAATATATTGAGAAATAAGAAGAAAAAAGTTCCTTCTCAAAAACAAACAAACAAAAAATATTCACTGGGGTCAATGATTTACCAGAAAGCTGTCCCTTCTAGATTGAAATTCTATGATTCATCCTCTTTTACTATTTTGGTTTGTCAAAGTATAGTTTTGGAAGAAATCAAGAATATTACTTCCTTTCCAATATTGGGGCCTATGCCAATTACTTAAAATAGTATTAATAAAAAATATTAATGCCATTAAAAATTCTTCATTTCTATCCAAAGCAATGTCTGTATTAATATCTGGGTTTAGGTATTCATTTTCCTAGTGAAGAAGCAGTTTCAAATCTTGAACAAATAAAATAACACAATTGAAAATGTGATTTAAATAAAGTCTTCTTTTTGACATCAATTTTCTTTCTTTTATTCCTATAAGCTCATGGCCACTAAACCCAATACACTTGATACATAAAAGATATATGACCTATAAGGTGTGTCTGAACACATCTTATACTACACTTGGGTCCCCATGCCATGAATCTCTAAGCTTCCCAGGCTCAGCTATGATCTGATGGACACACACAGCCAGAGAGCCTGTACAGAGGGAGGGCCTGTGGACACTGGCTTTTTCTCACGGAAGTGAAGTCAACACTTGCTAGATACCCTGCAGCCTGCAGCCTGTCTCCTTGGCTTCTTAGATTTGCCTCTCCAAATTCCTTGTGATTCTTGTGGTTGCATAATTGTTTCCAAAGCCACAAGAACAATTCAGAGCAGAGAAATGAGGGGAATAAAATACCGAGTCTGCATGTCCTCACAATGTTCAGAAATACGAGCCAGAAGATGTGTGTAGAGGCAGAGATTATCACTTCACCTCCAAAGGAAGCTGTGTTTTCTTTCATTCTGTTCTCTGTACCCTTGTTTCAGTGCCTAGTATATTAGAACCACAGAAACCAGTGACTGTGACTGATTTTGAAAGCTCAAAATGGGTCTCCTTTACCCATCTTCCACCTTCCTATAAAGGTGTCAACAGGTGGCCCAATGTTGCTTTTTCTGCTGGCTCCAGGTGTTAAGGAATGCTCTCTAAAGAGAGTAAAAAGCAGACCTGACATCTCAATATCCACCAGGTGTCAGATATGCCCTAGCCTCGGCGATGTCTTTGCCAAAAATAAGGCATAAGGGGCAGTAATGACACACTGAACTGTGAGTCCAAATTTTTGGCTGTTGGCTAGAAAGGATGAAAGCAACACAATCATATTAATGGCTTTCTTTAGGACACATTTATTTTCATTTTTGGTTTCAATCGAAGGGATGTAATCTTATTGACTCATCAAAAATGGCCTAGTTAGCTGTACATTAGTTTTTCCCTTAAATAAGTTACTTTCTCCATAGTACATTTGGTTCCAAGCAGAGGTGGATTTCTTTACAAAATTTCTTGGTGCTAGGATGTTAAACTCTGGTAAAAAGAGCAAAAGTCATTCTGTTAGTCATACCTTTAGCTTCCAAAATGCATGATGGAGTTGAAGTTCCTTGTCTTTGTAACCATATATTTAAAACAGATGTTTATAGCAGCACAATTCACAATAGCTAAACTGTGGAACCAACATAGATGCCCTTCAGTAGATGAATGGATAAAGAAAATGTGGAGAAAATACACAATGGAATATTATTAAGAATTGAAAGAGAATAAAATCATGGAATTTGCAGGTAAATGGATGTAGTTGGAGAATATAGTGCTAAGCAAAGTTGGCCAATCTCAAAAAACCAAAGGCTGAATGTTTTCTCTAATTTAAGGCTGCTGATTCTTAATGTGGTGGTGGGGGTGGGGGGTGAGTAGGCATGAGAAGATTGGATAACTCTAGATAGGGCAAAGGGGAAAAGGGGAGGGAGAAGCATGGGAGTAGGAAAGATGGTGGAACAAGATGGACATCAATACCCTAAGTCCATATATGAAGACACAAATGGTGTCATTCTACTTTGTGTACAACTACTGATATGAAAAATTGTGCTCTATATGTGTAATATGAATTGTAACACATTCTGCTATTATATATAACAAATTAAAATTTAAAAAAGAGAAAAAAGTAAAAAAATAAAACATCAATAAATTCTTGAAAGAGTTAGTCTGGATGGGATCCCCCATCTCAGGACACTTGAACTACTTTGTTATTTAGATAAATATATGAGAACAAATAAGTAATTTTACTCAAAAGTAGGATCAATCAGCTGGAACAATAGTTTTTAAAATCCTTTCCCATTCTAAAATAGATACATATTCTGATATAAACAACTTTGTAATACAACAAATAAAGTTACCCCCAGTGAAATTGCCCAACTCATGCCCACTGCCTTCCAGTGTAGCATAAGATTTCTGAAATAGATCTGCTAAAAGACAGACCATCATAACTTTAGATTTTACAAAACCGAACTAGGCTGGAAATCTAGCTCAATGGTAGAACACTTGTCTTTCATATGTGAGCCTCTGGTTCTGTCATCAATACAAAAAAGAAAAGAAACAGAAAAAAAGCAAGAAAAAGAAATGCAAATATAATTATCTCAGAACAATTAATTTTGTTATTGATGATTTCACCTTTTAAAAACATAATACATGCATTTAGCTATCAATTCCATTTTGATTTCTGATATTTACCTCATACCTGGGTAGATAGAAGAAAGTTTTATTTCAAAGCAAATATGGCTTTTTAAAAATAGTCTGGTTCCAGAGGTGCTAATGGGTAAAGCAAAACATCTGGAAGCAAACCTCATGTTCACATAGATCATGAAGGGGAAAGAAACAAAAGATTACTTCCCAATATTGTGTGGAATAAACATCAAGTTCTAAATGGCCATCCAATATTAAAGCCAGATTAAACAGAAAGTGGGAGACATCTCATCAAAACTGGTCCAAAAAGAGCACATAATAGCACCCAGATCTCAACTTTCAATACCGTTCTTTAAAAATTGGAACTAAGGCCCCTGGAAAAATGGCTGATTCCAGGGCTAAGGAAACAGGAGACAAGCCTGTAACATCTTTAATTGCTCCAAGAAAACTCCTCTCAAGACAAAACAAAACACAACAAAGAACAACACATTCCCAAGGCTGGGTGTATATCAAAGGGGTCCAGGAACCAAGCACAGGGCTCCACGTGGCCAATGGTAGAACAACTTGAGAAACGAAGTAATAAAGAAGTGCTGGCTCAGAACCAAAGGTACAGAATACATCCATGTGAGTAAGTGGAATGGAGGATAAAACAACTTCCCCATGCAGAAGAATTTTCCAAATCATTTATGGTCATCCTCTATCCCAACATAATGTTCCCACTAAGGGAAATTTGTAAATAGTGATTTTTTTTAAATGACATTATGGAAATAAAAAGTAATTTTCACAGTGAAGAAACCTGCTTCAGTCAGATGACCAGGGTTTGCATCAACCATAAAGTCGAAGTGACAGGCCTGCCCTTGATGTGTTATGGGAATGGCAGAATGTTACAAATGGGAAATGAGCAGCTTGGGGAGATAAACTGGGGAAACTATTTGGCGAAATGTATATTTTTTTCCTTTGCATTCTTCCCCCCAGAAACATTAACCAGAAGAAAAATACCAGGCCACCTCAATGTGTGCATTCTATAAAATGCCTGAGTAGCCCTCCTCAAAACTGCCCAGGTCATCAGAAAAGAGAGCTTGGGAAACTCCACAAACAAGAGGATTCTGGGGATGTTTGATAATTGAGTGTAAGTGTTATCTGAATAAGATACTGGAACAAAAAGGGGCCTAAGGGGGACACTGAGGCCATGTGAATGAAGTATAAGTGTTCATTAATAATAGTGTAGCAATACTGGTGCCTTTACTGTGACAGATGCATCATGAACTGCAAGGTAGAAATAATATGGAAAACTGGGTGTAGGATATATAGGAACTCTTTGTACTATCTTTGAAGTAATTCTGTACAACTAAAACATTGAAACTTAAACTTGTTCTAAAATAAAAATGTTGTTTAAAAAATTTGGCCCAAATGTCTTCAATAATCTCACTCCACTCAGAGAGAGAAAAAATATAATGGTAGAAAAGGGAAAATTATCAACATTTGGGGAGATAAAATGGAGGAACTATTTGGATAAATATACATTTTGCTTTTTTCATTTCCAAACCAGAGTTAAACTGGCCAAATAACATCTGAAATATTACTGTGGCCCAGGCACAGGAGTTATTTTTTTTTTTTGATTGAGAATAAGACACCTACCTACAACTGTATGCTGTTATAGTCTGCCTGTCTCTCTCTCTCTCTCTCTCTCTCTCTCTCTCTCTCTCTCTCTCTCTCTCTCTCTTCTCTCTCTCTATATATATATATAATACACACACACTTATATATGGTCTACAAAATATATATATGTATACATATATATGCATATATATGTGTATATATATAGATAATCTGTGTGTACATACATACACACACACATATATATTTAAGTTTAAAAAATAAAATAAAATAGGAAAAATGCCTAAAACCTTATTTTAAGCAATAACACAGAGATATGTGATTACATTTTTATGAAATTTAAGACAAGGTTTTTTTGCAAACATCTCAAAAAAGGAAGCACTTCAGAACAGGTCACGCTCTCCTTCCCATGAATCTTTTTAATCACATAATAGAAGCCAACTAACTGAAATGTTCACAGGAAAAACAATGAAAAAAATCAAAGAAAGCTTAAAAATAAGGAAAAAAAGCAGTGAAATTCAGTCTTTACCAAAATAGCTAGACAATTCAATTTATACAAGAAATATATAAGTAAATCTACCAACTGTGACTTTCTCACCAGATATCCCGACATTCTGGAGGAGGAAAACAAAGGAAAACTTAAAAAACTTAAAAATATCTTTCTGTGAAGGACAGAAAATAAAAAATGTTTTTATCAATCAAATCAATGATTAATAGGTATAGGGCTATAAAGAAAAGAAAAAAGAAAATAGCTTTCCCTGATATTAAAACATAAAACTGGGAGGAAAACATTAAACCCGAACAACCTACAGGGGAGCCTGCCATGAACTGTTCTTGAAGAGAAAACAGCACATGTGACAACAAACCTGAAGCTAGAGGCAAGAAGAATACCAGAAAATGGGGTAGGGGAGCACCAGAAAACAGGGGGGAGCACCAGCCATGTCTTCAGGGATAGCTTCCCCTTAAGAACGAGTAGTGTGTGCTGGGTTGTAGCTCAGAAGTAGAGCACCTGCCTAGAATGTGTGATGCACTGGGTTTGATCCTCAGCACCACATAAAAATATAAATAAACATATATACATACATACATACATATGTATACACACATACAGATAGTAGTGTGCTATAGAACAACTACCTCCATTCTACAAGCAGGAGAAGGCTGAGAGATAGGCAAGGACAGGGGAGCAAGCTCCCATTTATACTCCACTCTGGCTTGTCTTTTTAAAACCTGGTGAAATAAGTAAAAACAAACACAAACCTAAAAAGGAATATTTTAGTGTGTAAATATTGACTCTCTTTTCTAACAAATTTCAGAGCACATTTTTGTCAATATAATTAAAATGATTTGTGCTATGATAGCACAAATCCATGTTTTTGATGAACCAAATAATTTTGACAGTGTTATTTCCAAGGTTGATTTTCAATTAAACTTGATAAAAAATATTCTATGCTATGGACCAAATTTGTGTCCCTCACACAATTCATAAGCTGAAGCCATAAGCCCTCCTTAAACTGGTTGAGTCTTTGAGGAATATGATTATGATAAAATTAGATTCTGATAGCAGATTCTGGCCCCAAGACAACTGGCACCCTTACAATGGAAGGAAGGGACACCAGATCTATTACTGCCATGAGACTACACGGCCACAAATTGACCATCTATGAGTCAGAAGAGAACTGTCACCAGAACCTGACCATGTTGGCACTTGGACTTCCAGCATCTAGAACTATTATGAAACAGATCTATTGTATAAACAACCAGTCTATGGCATTGTGTTAAGGCAGCCTGAGCTGATTAATACAGATTCTGTTCCAAGAAGTGGGGTGCTCCTGTAACAAATACCTAAACATGTGGAAGTAATGGATAGAGTCCAGAAGGGTTTTGAGGCACATGCTAGAAATAGGGATATTAGGGGAAATTCTGCTTTGGTTACATATGAAAATGCTGAAGAAGGAAGGAAAGGTGATCTTTGTTATAAAATGGCATGGAACTTGGGTGGCCCATGTTCTAGTGTTTTGTGAAAGCGGAACTTGGAGGCAATTAAATTGGGTATTTAGCTCAGCAGATTTCTGATTAAAGTGTTGAAGGAATGTGTCTATGTCTGTTTTTTGCTGCTATAACAAAATACCTGAGATTGGGTAATTTATGAGAAAGATAAATTCACTTCTTTTATAGTTCTAAATGCTGGAAAAGCCAAGATCAAGGTGCTGGCATTTGCTGTCTGGTGAACCTGGAGGGGAGCAATGCTGTGTCTCCTCATAGTGGAAGGAAAACAGGACAAAATGTCCCTTGATAAGCACTTTGATTATACCATGAATTCGTTTGTGAGGGTTAAAGCCCCATCTTTCAATGCTCTTTGATTAAAGATTAATTCTCCAACATGTAAAGTTTGGGAAACACATTCAGATCATAGCAGAATGGCTTGGTTTCTCCTACCTGCTTACAATAAAATGAAAAGGAGAACGATGAATTGAAGAATAAATCGTTAAGCAAAATGCAATCAGAATTTGAAGATTTGGAAAATTTTCAGACTATCTATATTGGAAACAATGAGAAAGATCGTGGAGAAGAGACAGGATGGGTGTGGCTGAGCCAGCATTTGGTAAAGAGAGCCCGGGCGTGACTCATGTAGTTAATCAGCCATCTCAGCTAAGCCAGAAATAGAGATGGTATTATACCACCTATAACACTGCCTGTCGGAACCAACAGAGATGAGAAAGGCCAGAGGAAAAGAAGGCTTTCAGACTTTGGGGATGCTACAGGACCAGACCACAAAGATATTCTGCTGCCAATGTGCAGTGTTCCTCAAGGAAATAGGAAAGTGACCCCCAAATGAGATTCGGAGATCAACAGGGCTGTCCCTCCCTCTGCAGGTCACAAGGCTCTTTCCTCCTCGATTTCAAGGGTTGGATGCCTTTCCAGTTCTGGAGGACCAGGATAATCAAATACAGTGCCTAGGTTATGGGGAAGGGGAGGTCGCCCTCCCAGAGATTCAGGTGGGCAGGGCGCTCCCAGACCGCCAAGGGCAAGGCCATCCCACAGAGCTGAGAGTGTGACATTGTCACTCTAGTGGGCCTGGAGGCCAGGATATTCAGCCAAAGAGGATTAGACTTGAGCCTTAAGATCTAATAGAATTTGCCTTGCTAGGTTTTGAACTTGCTTGTGACCTGTCAATCCTTCCTTCTTTATGATTTCTCCTTATTTTATCCTATTCCTGTTCACCCCTGTATTTTGGTAGCATGGAGCTAGCTTGTCTGGCTTCACAGGGTTATAGCTGGAAATAAATTTTGCTGGATGAATCACACCTGGAATGTCACCCATATCTGATTTACATACTGACATAAGACCTTGAGTTTTAGACTTCAGATTTATTCCTGGAATGAGTTAAGACTTTGGGGGCTGTTGGAATACAATGAATGTATTTACATGAAAAAAGCACATGGGAATTTGGGGAGCCAGGGCTCAAATGCAATGGACTGAATCGTACTATCCCCAATTTATATATTAAAGCCCTAACTCCCCCTGTGATCAGGTGGGAGAAAGGAGATGATCAATGTTAAAGGAGGTCATGAGAGTGGAGCCCTGGTCTGAAAGAGTGGCACCCTTTTAACAAGACAGAGAGAGTAAGGTCAGCTGTAAACCAGAACTTGAGAACCCTCACTAGAGTGAGGCCATGCTAGGACTTTGATCTCAGTCTTCCAGCCTTCATAACTTAAAAACAAACAAACAAACAAACAAACAAACAAAAAAGAATCTTTGTTATTTAGGGCATCCAGTCTATGGCATTTTGTTACGGTGGCCTGAGATGACCAATGTACAGTGAGTTAATCAGTGTAATGCCCAGATAATTTAGATTCTCTTCCTTTAAGAGATACTTCAGGACTGTACCTCCTTAACATTGTTAATATCATTTGGGGGAAGGGGAGGTAATCTGGGATTAAATTCAGGGACACTCAACCATTTTTTTTTGTATTTTATTTAGAGACAGGTTCTCACTGGGTTGCTTAGCACCTCACTGTTGTTGAGGCTGGCTTTGAACTAGAGATCCTCCTGCTTCAGCCTGCAGAGCTGCAGGGATTAAAAGTGTGCACCACTGCTCCCAGCTTTCTCAACATTTTTTTCAAAAAGGAGACAGCCACGTGATGTGGAGTGAACTGTCATCAAGGGTCACATTTGTTACATTCTCCTTAATAAGAGAAAGCATGAGTCTTAGTATGTTCTATTTTCCTTGCCTTTTCCCGATCTAGGACTCATTCTGAAAGTTGGAGTGAAGACAATGGAAGCAAAGTCCCTGGCCGAGCCACAAAGGACATGTGATATGAATGAAAAGTAAATGTGTTATTTTAAATCACTAAAATTTGCTATGGTTCAATTCGATCTAGCAACCTACATCCCACAGGGGAAAAGAGACAAAAAACAACAATAAAGAAAACAAGCAGAAACAAACAAAGTCATAATAAATTGACTAATGCTGGGCTCTAGCCCACTGTATAACCATGGGGGCATATGGGACAGATACAGCAATCAGCGAAAAGTGTTTAACCTTCGTAACAATGTGGGCATTTTAATTATGGGATTGCCCAAGTGATTTAGTAATCTAATGAGAAATCACAAATTTTCATTTTATGTTTTAAGATTTTATTATAGATATCTACCCAGGTCCAAGATAGTTTTGGAATAGCCTTTTGATTTTACTCAATCTTGTTGAAAACTATTTGCTAAGTCTTTCTTACTTATCAGGGTGAACAACAGAAAATTAATCTTACTTGATTTATAATAAAACACCCAGCACATATTAAGATTGAAGTTGGTCACATTCTGGTACAAACCGTTTTTAATCTCATACTACCCTCTGATGTCACCCCATGACTGACTTTGAGCCACTGACCTTTTCCTCTGAGGGCCACAACTAGGTTCCTCTGGTTTGCGTTTCTCCCCTACCCCTTCCATTCACCATCTGGAAGATGCACAAGACTCACTCCCACCATCAAATGCTCTGAGAAACCCTGTATAGCATGTTTTGGAATAGCCAGTGTCCTCTGCTGTTCCAAATCCCTTATGGGTACCTTTATTACAGCACTTACTCCCCTTCATTATCATTTACCTCTAACATATCTGTTCATTGGATTTGGATTCTAAGTGGAGCACCCCCTTTCTTGTGTTATGTAGCTACAATCTACTGTTGAACGACTAGGTGAAAATGTCAAATTATGAACTATTTCTGTCTGAACATGTTGGATATTCTATAAAGGTAAAGAATTTTAGGTTCATATGTTTAATTGTTTATCATTCTCAAGAGGAAACATATCATAAATGACTTGCTTTGTCTTTTCTTATTGCTGCTTTCCGAGCTGCACGGCTACTTCAGCACATGGAGGTTGGTATACTTGTCATCTTAGTTTGTTGGTCTCTGCTTTGCAACAGCTTATTAAAAAGAAAACGAGGAGTCTTGGAATTCCCCACAGTTCCATCCGCGTTTCCCTTTGCAAACTTCTGAGATGTGATTTATATTCTTAGGTAATAGACAGCCTTTCTTCAACTTTGGTCCCAGCCAGCCTACTGAGCCTCTTCAGTCTCCATCCCTACCACTCCTGTGGACAAGAACAAAAGAGGGGAAAAAAAGCCAAGGACCAGAGAGGTACTAATCAAAGGCTCTGTCTGCCTGAACTGGGCACACACTCCAAACAGCGCTCCCAGGTAGGGCTCGTCCTGATCAGCTGGCTACAGCATGTGGCCAGCAGAAACAGAGGAGATTCCAATGGCCACATCCACCCCTTCTCTGGACCTGTACCCTGACACAGAAAGGAGAAACCAAAGGGCCAATATCAGATGAGACGGTGGACGCATTGTTGAGCGTGTGCAAGAACTGCTTCCCATGTGTTCTAGCTTTGGGAGGGAGAGGAATGGATTTGGAATTCTGCAGGAGGCAGCACTGTTTGGAGGCTGGCATTAGACCAGGACCTATCAGCTCACATGATTTTAGGCAGTTCCTTAACCTGACAGGGCTTGGTTTCTAAATGGAGGAATCCAGGGCTCATGATTGTGTCCCTAACTGGGCTCAGCAGAGGGCACCTTGCTTTTCCCATCTCACTTGAGTCCCTCAAGGGCTCACGTTTTTATCCACTGGGCTTCTGAACACAATATGTAGCATAAGCACTTTTATTATTAACCATTAGCATCTTACTAGCAACTGACAACAACTCCATTAGTTTCACTTGGGGGTATAATATGGTGGAAATAGCCAGGATGGAATGTGGAAGAATAGAATTGGGGCTTGGCTGAAACTTTAAGTAATTGTATCATCATGCACATGTCATGCTTTTAACTTCCCCTTTCTTATGTTTAAAATAAAGTTTTAAAAAGATGAGTCTCATCTGTGGTGCTCGTGTAGAATCTCTATGATCGACAAGGTTTCATTCTTCTGTATATAAAATAAAGTGTCAGTAGTGATGGAGGTGGGTGGAGTCTACCCATTCACAAAACAGGTGACCTATAATGTCATGGAACAGTAGTTGCTAAGTAATGAAGTTCAAATACTCAAGCCCTGTTCAAAATATCCTAAGACACTCCTATCTGACAAAACAAATGGGCTACTTGTGGTGAAATTTCAGCTGAATTTCTATCAACAACGGATTTTGTGAACTTCTTCTGTTAGATCTGAAACCTCCAAGTCCTTCACCAATTCTGATTTCAAAAGACAAATGCTTGCAAATCAGAGCCTCCATGTCCCTTTAAGACACCAGCAGTTTGCCACTTCAAATAATATGACCTGAAAACCATTTAGTGTGTTGTAAGGCAAGCCATTGCTAACAAAATACAATGTGCCAAGATGTGCTAACACAAAGTTGACAGGCCTGAATGAAATTATAAGAACAGTGGCTGAAAGGAGGAAATCAAGAAGAGGGAGAAATGGGAAGGGAAGGGATTGGAAAGAAGGAAAGGAAAAATGTATTCTTAAAAGAGAATTCTTGGGCTCAGTGGTAGAGTGTTTGCCTAGCATGTCTGAAGCACTGGGTTTGATCCTCAAAACCACATAAAAATAAATGAATAAATTTTAAAAAGAGAGAGAGAATTCTTGGAATAGGAAGTGCATTGTCTTCTTGGTCAAGTCTAAACTGTCAGGTTCAATTATCAGAGAAAGGGGCAGGGTTCTCGAAGGTGGTACTTAGCAGTTTTAGACCATTGGGTGCAGCTGGCAGCAGACTATTTGATTTTCAAAGAATGTGTGCTGTTTTAATATTAACATTGCAGGTGTATTTTAGGGAATTTTAAGGCAGTTTCACTGTTTTCAATTATTGACATTGCAGGTATATTTTAAGAATTTTTAAGGGAGTTTCACTTTCCTTCCATCAAATACAGATGGCGATCACCGACCTGTGTAAGGTGTCTTTAAGCCCAGGCAAGAGCCTCAGACCAGTGCCAGGCTTCTGAGCTGTAACACCGCTCCACTGTTCTCTGGCACTCTGAACTTGAGCAAGCTACTTAACCTCTCTTCATCTCAATTTTCTCATTTCCAGAATTAGAATAGTGCAAATATCCTGCACTAGCAGGCTTTGTTGGAACAATAAATAAAACAATTCATGAAAACACTAAAATATCTGGCACATGGCAAACAATAAATATAAGGTGTAATTATCAGTGCACACTCTCATTTAAAGACTTCAAAGCCTGATGTAGGCATGGTAACCTACACTATTGACTCAATGTTTTCATCATAATTCCATTGACACTCTTTTCTCCAATACTGTTGCCATATAGAAGCAAGCCCCCTACCCACTGTATTGGTGAGCCAAGAAGATGTATTTGGAAAACTGTCATAGATTTTCTATGACACCAATTTGATTCCTGCCTCACTGTTTGGAGACTTAACCTTTAAAGACACACCATCCTCCTTACTCTGACTGATCCACAGCCCTCACCCTAGAACAAAGAGACCAGAACACCCAACACATCCATACCATGTGCAGATTAGAAATCACCATGATCCTCGCCTCCGCCATCCCATCCAAAGTACGGTCCTCAACTGTCATGCCATTTGTCAGTCCTCAAGAAAGCTTTTTTTTTTTTTTTTTTTCTGAACTGGTTTGAGGACATATAAGTTCCTTGCAGTTATTCCTGAGTTGAAAGACTTTAAGAAAATATCTCCTGCCTAATCAGATTGTCTGGAATATTTACTTTTCTATTAACAATAACAACTACACTTTACATAACCTAGGCCTTGCTTTCAGAATTTGTGTGAACATTATCTTCATAAATAATCTTTGGATCAGTGATACCATTATTATTCCCAGGTTCCACACAGGAAAGCTGAAGTTAAGATAAAGGGACTTGTTCTAGGGTCCCACAGCTAGAAAGTGGTGAAATCAGAGCCCTGAAGCCAGGGGGTAGTTGCCGCCCATTTTCTTTGATTTGTCCTAATAACTCATTATGAATTCGGTCTACTTCTCCTGTTCTTCTGGAAAGGCTTCCTCTAATTACTTTCCCTCTCTTCATCCATTTTACTTAATGCCCATATCACTGTTATAATATTTCTTTTATCTTTGTTAATGGTTTATGGATTCACTTTGAAATTCCCATTACATGCACTATTGTTTCACAGGTTTAAATTCACATCCATTTTTAAAGCTCTTCCATTACCTTTTAAACAACTTCTTACCTGGTTTTGCTCTTGTATTTGCACCTAACTCTTGAGGATCCGTTCACCGCCTTAATTTGGGACTCGCCATGATGCCCACATTCAGTACCTTCTCTTCTTGGTTTCCTTCCTAAGGGTGTTTCTACAGAATATTATTATTTTACTGTAGTGTGTAGGACATGAAATATACAAGAGTCAACAACTCTGAAAGACTACTCCTTAGCACTCAGAGGCTCAGTGTTTCCATTTTCATTGTTAAGCTAATTGGGATTTTTGTGATTAGTGTTTGTGGACTCAGCCCAGGACCAGCAAATAAAACACTGCACAGCAGATTCCAGAAGGGTCCCAGGTCACATTAGGAGTCTCTGAGGGGCGAAACTGGGGCCCAGTCAAGCACCCAGTGTCAAACAAAATGAATTCTCCCCTTCTGACCTGTTCCAGCAATACAGAGGCTTCTGGTCCAGCTGTCATCAAGCTGCTGTCTGGGAACAAAGCCTGCTTCTGTTGTGGAGGGTGCAGCTCCCAGCAAGGAAACCCTCACCATGATCCAACCGCAGTTCAGACGCGGGAAAAGCAAAGGAAGCAATTTTGCCAAAGAATAGCAAGAGCCGTCCATACAAATGTAGAACAAAAACACAGAAAGGCATAAAAGGTATTGATAATTAATTTAAAATACCGTAAGGAAATGGTAGCTAAAGTGAGGGGGGGGGGATCGAGCCTCAACAAAGACAGACTGAGCTGCCTGGGCCAGGGAAGCGAGTGCCCCGACACTTTGGGCCGCAATTGCAACGCCCCAATTTTTTCCTGTAATTATGGTTCTACTTATCCCATCTTAGATTCATAGAAAAACTTGAGTGGATAGGGGATTATTTCATGCTGGGAATATAGAAATAAGTTTGAACAAATTGCCCATTTGTGATTATTTAAATAAAACATCATAATTGGAATATGTTGGTCGATAAAGGCAATTTTTTTTTTCTTCTCTCTCTTTTGTATAAGAACAATACACCAAATGCTATCTTGATTTTTTTACTGCATTTCTGTAAATACAGTATTTAATGCCAGGTGCCCCCTCAATTTTACATTGTGATGGGCTCCATCAGAGGAGGGGTAAATGCACTCGGCAGTTGTTTTCCATGCCATTTGGGCTCTGACAAATCATTAACCACATTCTCTGCTTGGGCATTGTCCTCGGTGGTAATTATATGCAGCTTGACTCAGTGGTGCGCACGTTTAATGGGCCTCACTTTACCATGTCTGTTTCAGCATTAGTTCCCTTGTAGAGTGACATTTGTCATCATTGTTATCACAGACTCTTTCGAAATTGGTTGCACAAATGGAAGATATTCCCCCTCTTCTCTCTTGCTCCCAACAAAGAGAAGGCTTGTTTTTGATCATCTTCAGATGACAGAACTTTCTGCATTGAAAATAAATGTTTCTCAGGTAGGATGAGGAGGTTGAGACTTCAGGGAACTCATTTGTATGGGGGCATTCATGGTGCTAACCTGCTAACCGTCAGAAAGCCATGTCCTCATTGCCATAAGCACTGTCCACCTACATTCATTTTTTTTTTTTTTTTTGGTACTAGGGATTGAACCTAGGGGTGCTTAACTACTGAGCTACATCCCCAGCCCTTTTTATTTGTTTTTATTTTGAGACAGACTTGCTACGTTGCTAAGGTTGGTCTCAAACTCATGATACACCTGCCTCAGTGTTCCAAGTCTCTGGAATCTGTAATGCATCATGCACCACAATGCCTGTGTTTCACCTATCTTTTGATCTTGAGAGAGCTGCTAGTTGGCTGAACTTTTAAATATATGATTTTTGAAACAATTTTTCATTTCAAATAGAATTTAAGTTAGAAATAATTTATATTTTTACAATATCTTTCGGTAGATAATATATGCATGATATGGTGTAAATGTCTTTTGTTAAGTTAAAATGCTGAAGAAGACTTGGAAAAAATAAAGCCCTCCATATTTTGGTGAAGGGATAAGTTACAAACCTTTGAGTATTAAATGAGAAATTCAATAAAACTGCTGTGGACACTAAATCTGCAGCAAATAAGAGGAAATAGATATGATGGGTGACTGGGAGAAGACTGTGCTGCTGCTGATTCCTGTGCTCTGGTATTTATAGCAGGAAGGAATTCAAGCCACTCCATACGGCCACCATGTGAGGGCTTAGATCTCCTTATGGAAACACTGAAGCCTTGGATGCCAGCAGTCCTGCTTGAATCTCTCTTTATGACAGAGAGGTCACTCCCTAACAAAGTAGATCACCATCTCACCCTTTTGAAATTTCTTCCCTGTGTGGAGTTGGAACTGCACAAGTGCCACACTGCTTCCCCTGGGAACAAGTAGACTGTGCCCAAGTGTTGAATAGCACTGGTCTCATCCTGGATTCAAACCCACATCTTACCAATAACTTGGAGTCTTTGGCAAGCAGAATACCTTCCCTTCAGCTCGGTTTCCTCAACTGTAAAACAAGAATACTTTTATGGGCATAAACCCTACCACTTATCAAGTACTCAATTAAGGTTGGCTGCTCTAATTTTGACAGCACTTTAGATATCTGCAGATAATTCTCTGGTGGCTTCCTCTCATGATACCTTTTGATACCATAATTTGACAGTGTTTAGAGAAGTTAAGTGACATGCTCAAGGTCACATGTCTAGTGACAGAAACATAGCAAGAACTGATTTTCTAAAAATACAATGACTTTCCTATTATGAAAACTTAAAAAAAACCTACAGATACATTAGCCAGAAAAATAACATAGTCCCCCCCCCCCGCCAAAGTAAATGGTGTCAGAATATTCAGCTTGAATACTCTACAGTTGAGATAATCAACTGATCCAAATGTTTTATGAGGAATTGGGAATATGGAAAAATAACGAAATTGTATTAAAGAGTAAGTAGCTCATTAGTACCAACAGTAATAATGACTATAAGTTACAACTCATGATTTCCATCTTCCATATCTCTTTTTTCTATTTCTGTTTTTAAAACTGAAAAATCTGGGGCTGGGGTTATGGCTCAGCGATAGTGCGCTTGCCTAGCACATGTGAGGCCCTGGGTTTGTTCCTCAGCACCACATGAAAATAAATAAATAAATAAAATAAAGATATTGTGTCTAACTACAACTAAAAAATAAATATAAAACAAAACCAAAAAACTGAAAAGTCTGTGCATGTATTATGCCCTCATAGCTGGGTTAGTTCAATAATTTCTTGATAGATCTTTCCCCTTAATCCCAATGTGTAGCCATTCATTGTTTCTTCTTTTGCACTATTCCAAGAAGTTTTACATAGAACTTATGTGTGCTTTCTTTCTCCCGAAACACCTTCTAATGAACCCCAACTACCTACTGGACTGAGTTCAAACATTTTGGCAAGATATTCAAGATTATTCTGCATAAAAGCAATGTCCACATATTCTAAATGCTCAATAAACTTTTTACTTTTTTAAAATCACATTAATTCTGGAATATATTACCCTCCCTTTTTCTCCAACAATCATCGTGTATTTATTAATTAAACCAACATGCACTGATATTAGTTTAGGCACTGTGGAATGGTAATGAAAAAAAATGAGATGCAATTCTTCATGCATTTACATTTTAGTGGGAAGACAAACAAAAATTAAACAAAATATATAATTTTGTTAATATTGATAAATTACTGAGAAGAAGAATAAAGCAGAGAGAGGACAGAGTATATTGAAAAGGAGGGTGGGTTTGAATATTAGACAAGTGAATAGGAAGGTGCTGTGGTTTAAATGTGGTCCCCCAAATTTCAAGTGTTCGAAACTTATTCCCCACATTCCTATATCAATGGTATTTGCAGGTGGGGCCTTTGAAAAGTACATAGGATTAGATAAGGGTAAGGGAGTGGCACCATATGATAGTGTTAAATTGTATAATAAAAAGAATAGAAACCTGAGCTTATATGCTCCTGCTTTTTTGCCATGTATCCCCTTCCACCATTTTATGATACAGTAAGTAGGTTCTCTTCAGGTGAAGTCACCTCTGACTTGAACTTCCCAGCCTCCAGAATTATAAGAGATTAATGTCTCTGTCATTTACCTAGTCTCAGATATTCTCTTATAGAAACACAAAATAGACTAAGATAGAAGACATCACTGGGAACATGAAATGTGAGCCAAGAGCTAAAGAAAGCAAAGTCTGCTTCTGGGAGCTGAGTATTCCACCTAAGGCAAATACCACGAGGTGGAGAATGACCATCCTGTCTGAATGCAGTGGGAAGTCCAGCTCAGAACAAGGAAGGGGACACTGGTGGGAAACATTTAGAAATTTAACAAGATGGAACATTTAGAGACTTTGTAGGTCTTCTTTGAGGATTTCAAATCATCGAATGACACAGGAGACCATTTGGAGAGTTCTGAACAGAGGAACAAGAAGATTCACTTGTTTTTGACAAGGTCACACTTCATACTGTGAAAAATTCATGGTAACTCCAAATTTTAGATTAGACAACTGAAAGAAGAAAAAACATCATCCTGCTAAATCCAGTAACTGTTTCTGCAAAAGGATTGCTGGATCCTTCTATATTTTTCTATCTGTACTCTCATCTTAGTCTAACCCACCATTGTCTAAAAATCTAATTTCATACAATAACATCATAAACATCATCTTTTGCTCCCATTCAATTATTCCCAGTCAGTTTATTTTGCAAAAATTAGGAAAATCTTTCAAACATATGAATCCCTGAAATAGTGTTATGTTTTTGATGTGATATCCCCCAAAAGCTCACGTGTGAGACAATGCAAGAAGGTTCAGAGGAGAAATGATTAGGTTCTGAGAGTCTTAACCCAATCAGTGATTTAATCCTCTGATAGGGATTAACTGAGTGGTAACTGAAATAGTAGGGTGTGGCTGGAGGAAATGGGAATGGGGGGGGTGGCTTTGGGTATATATTTGTATCTGTTGAGTGGAGTCTCTCTGGGTCCAGATCACCATGGGAGCTGTTTCCCTCTGCCACACTCTTCCCACATCATGTTCTGCCTCACCTTGAGCCCAGAGGAATGGAACTGGCCTTCTCTAGATTGAGACCTCTGAAAATTGTCAGCCCTCCAATAAACTTTTCCTCCTCTACAGTTGTTCTGGTTGGATCATTAGTCACAGTAGCAAAAATGTTGACTAAAACAAATGATTGACCTATTTAATTTGAAAATAATTTAACTCTTTATGCCGGTAGTACCTTACCCTATTTTACTCCTTTATCATCTCTTCAGCTTCATGACACAATGCAAGAACTTTTTTCCATCTTTGTAACTTCATTCCCTTGATCTCTATCTAGAAGCCACCTCATCTCCTAATCTTTTGAAATGATCATGCCTTCACTTCTTTCTGGCCACAGCTTAAATGGTGGGTCCCCTGGGATCTGACTATGGCTTTTAAGGCCTGTCACCCCCAATTATTCTATAATAGATGAAACATTCATTCATCCATCTATTCATTCATTCCACTGATATTTATGAGTGGCTATGGGCCAGATGGGCACTCAATAAATATCAATGAATAAAATAAAGTTGTTGTTCTTTTCTGCTTTTATTCCAACTGCGACTATATTTCATATTTGATTCCTTTCTTCCCAACTGGACTTGAAACTCTATATAAGAACAAGAACCACGTGTGTTTTGTTCATTTTTATATCCATCCTGATATGTGGCAGGCAATCAAAAAATATTTGTTAAATAAATGTTTAATGTTATCACAATTTGTTGGCTTTTCCTTTAGGCTTCCAATATAGAATTTCTTTCATTAAAATTTTATATCATAGGTAATTATAAATAGCTCTTTTCTCCAATAGCTTGTAGCTTACTTCAGACAGAAACTATTTCTTCATCATTATTATGTCTTTCAAAAAGTTTAGCTTGGTAGTATTTTAACTATAAATGCCTTTTGAATTAAAATGATGGTTGAGTATAACTTTGGAGATTTTCCTCCGCATCTCAACCAGATGTACCTTAAGAGAATCGACTTTATTCTATTTTAAGGAATGTATATAATGTTATGAAGATTCTTTACTTGTTTCAGAAATTTTTAAAAAAGTGTATGTATTTTCCATGCTGTAGACCCACCAACTTCTCAGTATATCACAAAATGCCAAACAATGACTGTCTTCTGGAATCCCTCAGAACACTCACCAAACTATGTTGTGGCCGTTTCCCTGCCTTATCCACCAAGTCTAGCCACACTGTCCTTTCTTTAGTCCTGAACCACTGGAGCCATTCCTCTGACTCCATGGCTACAACATAGACTTTAGCTCTTCCTTCAGAGTCCAGTACAAATGCCACCTTCCCCGACAGGTCTTTCCAGAAAGCTTTGTGTAGAGAGTCGTTTCCTCATTCCTCTCCAGAGTCACTCTTTCTACAACACTGCTGTATTTTTTTCTTAATAACAGATTTCTAAAATTATCTTAATTATTCACAGATTCTCCACCGAACTCCCTGCTATAAAATACAAGTTCAATGCCGCAAAGATTTTGATGCATTGTTCACTCCTACGATCTTCCATGCTTAGAACGATGTCTGGGATAGAGAATGTGCATAATAAATATTTGTGGAGTTAATGAATTAATGCACACATAATTAAAACATGCTACTGGCATTTTTTGCAAATAACTGACCTATACATAGTTCTTTAACTGTGGGTAAGCCAAAATGCACAAGCTATGATTAAGAGCCACTCTAAATTCTAACCTGCATATCATGAGGGTCCCCTAGTATGGTCAGTTAAACAAGGAAGGGAGTTTTTTTTTTTTTTCAAGCGAAGGACCATAGACCATAGACAAATCTGGGCTGTGTTACTAGATTTATGCAATTGGGCTTTTCTCCTCTGTAGGTCTCTGGGAACTGGCATACATCCTGGCTCTTGGGAATCCCACACTAGACGCTTGTTGAATTGATCTGAAATTAGAACAAAAACCTACACTAGGACACTTGCTGCTACAAACTCCAGCATCACTCACACTATATTTAAACCATATTTACTTATTTATTTATAAGTATCATTTAAATAGATGAATATAAATTCTTGTCGGCTAATTTTCCGTGATTTACTGAAATGCTCTATTTAAAAATGTCAAGTGGCCATTAGCAAGTAAACCTCTAAGAATTTATCTGCCATAACATTCCTACTTAAATATTGTCATTACGCTATTTCATTTTATTGGTGTTTTTTTTTAAATCTTAGTGAAATTACTGAAAGTTTTTAATAGCAATTCTTTCTCAATTTAAGGTGATTAAAACAATTTACTGTTTCCACATAGTGGAAACAGAGGGGATGCTCTATAGACTTAATGTCACAGTACCTAACTGCCAGTAGGGACTGCTAGGATGGGGCTTGTGCTTAAGATTGAAAGGTACCATTTCTTGAAATTTGCAGCTCTGCACCAAGATAAGCCAAGTTCTGTCCATGCAAGTTCTTCTGTGAACTCAGGATGAGGTTGTCTGATACCTAAGTTCATCAAGTTCCATTATCCCATAAGTGATGTCAGCTCATCTTCCTTTAGCTCAGTGCCTGAATGCAGAACACTTGCATGATTACTATCACAAGGCATTTCAGAAAGATAAAACTAAAACCACTTAGTGGTTTATATTTATATTTTCTATGTATTTTAATTTTTTGCTGTTGTTGTTCTATGCAAATATGTTATGGCACCAATAAACTCTAATCACCCCTGAAATAGGAATTTAAGTACCTGGGTCACTTTAGGTCTTTCTTATACATGGCAAATAGAGATGGAGGAATTCTGTATGCTTTCACATTCACAGTTCAGTTTCATGATCAAAATGGTGCTTTCCTTGGAGAGTCCCATGTCCAGAATTATTAGCTCAAGTTTCATAGATTAAAATATTTTGAAAAAAAATGTGGCCTCCCTTGAAAGCAGATCTAATTGGCAATGAAGAACCATATGTTGTTTCTGAGGAGTGCAAATTCTGAAACAGACAGGGATCATGTTTTGGCTGCAATACTATTTGCAAATTTTAAATATTAACAAAAGTGTTTTTCTGCTAGTATGCCTTGCTTCTCCACAATGGGCTGTAAATGTGAACTGCTGTTTAAAGCTATGATGGCCTCACATGGGGACCAGATATAATGGACTAGTCCTTGTGTTTAATAGTCACCTAATTTGTCTCTTCTCCACAATAACACATCAAGATAATATCATCTTCATTTCATCAATGAGAAACATGGGAAGATGACGAACTACTCAAGGTCACAATCCAATGAGGGACATAGGTAAGATGAATTTAAACTCAGATCTTTCAGATTATACATTAGGTCAAATTTCTCCAACTTTGATCTTTCATCATAATAATCAGGTGGGCTTTTTAACTCTCAGATCTCTGGATCCCACTTCAAGAGTTTCCCACTCTGTAGGGTTTAGGTAAGGACTGACCTACAGTTTTCTCAAGTGCACAGGTGATATTCATGTAGCTCCTGGACCACACTTTGAAAGCTACTGTTTTGCACCATGCTTTTGGTTAGAATGTAAGTTCTGGGAGGAAAAACAAAACAACTAAGTATTTTCTCCAGGAATTTTATGTATACTTTTAGGAAATTTGAAATATGTCAACATAACTTTTATCAAAATATTTGTAGATGTTATTTCTGGGATTCCAGGGAATTTGGGCTTTCTTTAGTCTCTTCTGAATTGTTTTGAAATTGTTTTAAAAACTAAACACATATAATTTTTATTGTCACAAATAAAAAAGTTGATTGTGGTTAGAAAAAAAAAATAAAATATAGAAGCTCACACACTTGTCTACCACATTGAGGCTCTGGGTCTGATCCTCAGTACCACATAAACATAAATAAGTAAAATAAAGGTATTGTGTCGGTTTACAACTAAAGAATATATATTAAAAAATCTCAGAAGAATTGAATTTACAGATGCTAGATCTCTTTGAGGGGCACATATATATGCTTATATACACCTTCACATACATATGCGCACACATCATACATGTGTACATACACCACACACACACACACACACACACACACCGACACACACACACACATCATTATCAGACAAAAATAGGGGCTTCGTTTTTTGTTTTAACCTAAATTAGTTAGGGAGATCTGAGTTCAAATTCTAAACCAGCTGCTACTACCCACTTAGCCATGACAAATAAATTCACTGATTTAAATCTTAGTTGCTTGATCTATATGTCTATTTATTTATTTTCATTTACATGAAGCCAATTTGCTAACAATGCACAAGAATTTGAGGTGTCCTGTTCATAGATGGTGAACTCTCTTCCTGGGGGTGCTGTGGAAGAAGATGGGGTGATACCCTTCATCTGCCCTATCATCATCCTTAAGCAGGCAAAGGCTCTGAGGGCTGGCTGATTCCCAGTTCAGAGGTCTTGGTGCTATTTCCTTCTGTGTTGGATGTGCAGGACAGTGATGCCCAGTTCCTAGTACCTTGGGTCACATCCTGGACAGCGAACATGGCAGTAGGTGGCGAGACTTCATCTCTGTTGTTCTTTGCCTTCATCCCACTGTCACATGACAGTAGTTCTTTCCCAGAACGATAATAACATGGACAAAGGTATCAGTGAAGGTCTGGAAAAGGTGGCAGACACCTGTACATTCTCTCCTTCAACCACTAGAGGTCCAAGGCTAAGGACCTGGCCTTCCTTCTTTTTCTTCCCCCTGTTTCTATGATTCAACCCCAGACTCTCCTACTAGAGAGGGAGAGTGGGAGAGGGCAGAGTCTCCAGGTGCATTTAGAAGACTGAGCTGGAATCAGCTAAACTTGTAAAAGACCAGATCACCTCAAAAGTTCAGACCAGCTCTTCCCACTGTAATAAAGTAGACCCTCCTTCAGGATTTCAAGGAGAAAAAGACCAAATAACAGGCAATTTGAGGGTCATTTAGATGAGAGCAGAACAAACAGAAGGGTGCTCAGTGGGGGAGTAAGAGACGCAGGGCCACTTGGTCAAAATGCCTCTGCTGCTGCATTGCATTTTTAAATGATATCATGTTACACAGGGATAGCACATGACCGTTTTGCTATTCTGTGAATTATAATGGCTAAAAGAAATACCCTGGTATTTATGAGATGGTTAGTGCATCTGTCACTATGGCCTTATGGCCCAAATCAAAGTGATCAGAGCTATTAAGATGATTTCCCTATTTGGCTGGGTTTTAAGGACTATAGTTTCGAAGTCAGTGGCAGATGACCTACTAATGGTGTTTAATGGTTTTCTCAACAAATTGTGAAGTACCTTGAGTGACCCACTGGTTAAGTACATTAAAGGAAAACTCCAGTTTTAATCATTTCATCCTTGATTCCCTCCTGTTTTTCTTTTGGACAGCCATGTTTCATTTTCACCTTCAAGGAAGAATGGGGAAGGAAGAGGAGGGGAAGGAGAAGGTATCAAGCTTTCTTCAGCAGTAGATTGGGGATTTCCTGTGAGCCATCACATCTGATCCTCACAACACCAAAGAGGAAGGAAATATTATCTATATTTTGCAAATCAGGCAAAGGAACAGGGAAAAGTATAATGGAGGTCACCTAGTCAGGGAGCCAGGCAGTGGGATTTGAAAGTGTTCTAATGGAATCCAGAGTCCAAGTGTTTCTGGGATGTTTGGTGGAGAAAGAAATACAGAGGTTCTTGCTCCATGGTGCGGGTGGCTTAAACTGACAGAATGGGGCTCCAAGTCTTCTGAAGGCTGAGATGTGACACACAGTGGGCACTTTACAGGTGCTCTTTTTGTTGTTGTTGTTGTTCTTGTTCTTTTTTCCAAGCAAATTTTTTTTTTTTTTTTGGCATTTAAGTGAGCGTCATAAGTAAGCCAGTCAGAGAGGGTCCAAGAGACACAAAAGGCAAGGTACCAAGGTAAGAGATTCGAGGGAGCCCAGGTAGACATTTAGAAAACAAAGAAACAAAAGCTCCAGAAGGAGGAGGAGGCCACTGAGAGGTCAAGCCCAAGGTGAGCGGAGCACCGGGAGGCCTAGACCTACCAGTGACAGGCCCTCCCAGCCTCAGCAGCCTCTTCCCTCTCCTGCCTCAGCATACCACTTCATCATGGCCTAAAAACCAAAGGCAAGCTGTTAGCTGAGGAACCAAAGTCAGAGAAGGTTAGAGCAGACAAATTTCTGGCAAAAATGTTGCTCACCCCAGGAGCTAGTGATAAATCCTGCAAGCCTTATGTCTGCAGAAGGGGGAAAAAAATGCCTCTACTCCACATAAAATTAACTTCAAAATCCCTTCCAGGTGATCCCAGCCTGTCAGCCGCCAGACAGAAAAGGGAAAAGCAGATCTGGAAGAGGGAAGCTTCAAAAATGGCACTGTCTCCTTTCCCATTCTGGACCAGACATCCCCTACAGGCCCTATTTTTTTTTTCTTTTTTCGCCTTTACCTATTTTGATACATGGGTCAAATAAATGAGTTTGCCTCTTACTCTTAGATTAAAAGTTCCTCATTTCATGAATATTCTTCACAGGTAGAACTGCAAAAATAATTTCCAGCAGAGACTATCAATGTTTTATTCAAATAAAAATTTTTAAACTTGCCAAGTAATTGTCTAGTCCCTTCTTGCTTGCAAGTGAGATCATTTGTAATATTAGAAGTACTAAGTATTCAGCAACTACAGACTATTTTATCCTTAGGAACCTAGATGGAAGAGCTAAGCAGGGAACCAACATTGCAGGCGTGTCCTAGGTATTTTTCAATTCTTTCTGTTTTTTTGTAGGAAGAGATGACTCACATATTAAAAAGAAGATCTGAAAATGAAAAAGAAAATGTTGTTTCTATATAGTCAGGTCCTGAATGATCTCCTTTAGTGTCCATTAAAAAAGTAAAGAGGTGAGAATGCGAAATTTCTTTTAAGTCTAAATTCGTGGCATATGTAATAATCTACGTATTCAAGTTATTTCACAAATAAGTCCATTTTTTCTTCGAAGACCTAAGTATCCTTGGATGTATTATTTTATGCTCTTCCTAGATATATTTTATTGTCTTAATTTTTCAATGCATATTTTCTTACCATTAGAGTATATACCTATTTAAAAATATTTTATTGAGCAACAACTATATGCCAGAAGATAAACATTGTTCTTATTCTAGAGGTTGTAGTTCAGTAAAGTTCAAGACAGAGGAAATGGGTACTTGTATCATATTTGATTTTGATTCATAGGATAAAATGGGGCCAATATAGGTACTTATTCCCTAAGGTGTCTCTAAGAATCAAATTAAGTTAACACAAGGTAAGTTTTTAGCTGATGGCCCAAAGTGTCACAAGTGTTCGACATGGATTAACTATCATTACTCCTAGCAGAGTGCCTGGCATGCACTAGAGAGAGGCTGAATAAGTATTTGCAGAAACAATGGTTTAACATGGTAGTGATCTGGCTTATTCTGATTGCCTCTATCCTGGGTACTAACTGGTTCCTTAAGTTCCATTTCTTAAATAGATTCTAGGTAGGTTAGCATCTGAAGTTAGGCTAACATTGAGTTGCTCCATTTTCAAAGTTTCAAAATCTAGTTAATTTTTAAGTCAATACATATGGAGCCATGTGGCCCAGTAGACCTCACACCAGACTAGAAAACCTAGCACACCAGGACCAATCTATTAATGTCATTGAAAGAGTCACTTCCTTGCCTTCCCTGAATTTGTTCTTTCAACTTAAAATAGGAAAAGTTATTGTGAATCTGAATCATTTTCATAGTAAGATCTGAAAGGACTTTAAAAAATGAAGATGAATAAATAAAGCTGGGTTTTTGTTTTTTTCCCTGTATGGCTTCTGTAGGTCACTAGCATGGGATGGGAAATGCAACTATCATAAAAACCATCATTGCTAACACTATCTGAGGACTTCTAAATGGCAGGCAGCTGTAAAGTTATGGTAAGTGACAACATGAGCCAAAGTAAAGTAGTATTATCTCTCCTTGAAACAAAAAGAAAACTCCTCAGTCTTACAGAAATGTACTAACCTGACCAAAGTTATATAGCTTCAAAATAGAAGCTACACTGGACACTTAACTACAGCATTGTCTATACACCCTACATTGCACATAGAGTCTGTATACTTTCTCCAACAGTGAAAGAGATGAAATTCTGTCTTTCTCCACATACACACACACACACACACACACACACACACACACACACACACAACAAATGTATTTGGTCTTAAAGTCCTTTCAATGATGGGTTTTTAATGAAAGCAAGTTTTTTTTTTTTTTTTTTAAATTGGCCAACTCTACATACATAGATAGACCATTTTAAACCTTTAAGTTTCCCATGCAATGAAGTGGCAATTGGGCTAGTTGCTTTTGCAAGACTTACCCAATCGTTCTGCTAAGAAAATATTATTCTATCAGACCTCTAACTGCTCTTCTTTCTCTAAATTTAGGGTAAGACATCTCATGTGGACATTCTCAAAACATGTAATTTACAAAATTAAGAAATAAACTACCTTCTTAATGAGTCTCACATTGACCGGTTATACTTGCTGGCCTTGAGTCACAAAGCCCTGGACAAGCTGTGGACAGCAGGGTGAACATGAGATATTACAAATACCCAGGGACCTCATTTTCTAGCTGGCCAATGAGTCAATACAATTAGGAGAAGAGTCAGACCCCATTGTGACTACAGCATCAGTAAAGGTCTGGGAGTAAACTGCTGTCTTGTATTTACTCTGACTTGAGTATCTGATATATACAGGTGATAAGAAGATCATTTCATCCTTGAGTTGGTTTTAATGTGCACTTATTCCCTTTTCTTCATGTTATGAAAAAAAACATACATTTGTATGGGAAAAAAAAAAGAAAAAGAACAATTTTATCTAGTCTTCAATTCCATACTATGCATTCAGTCAATCCAAGTTATTTCTGTACCCTAATAAATCTAATGCATCATCCTTTTCTTTTGCATAAAACACATTTAAATGATTCCTTCATTCTCAAATGGTTAATTTCAAGTGCTCCCAAGGTATTCTCTGAGCCCTATTACCAACATATGATTGTCACTGTAACATGGCTTTACTGACACATTGGTGTTAAAAGGCAGTGACAGAGCCAACAGGAGCGAACTGAAGCCATTTATATATACTGTAGCACTGCCCTGACAATCCAAAGCAACACGCCATCTGCATTCTGTGTTGCTGCAACCTACTGAACTGTGGGCTTGCAATTTCAGCATTCAGAATGTCATGCCCGGCTCCACTTTAGGGAGCTCCCACCGCTGCTACTTTGCTTCCTTGCTTTCAGAATTCTGATGCTGAAGTTAATATATGAGGACATCCTTGTGTAGTGATGGAGACATGGCAGTAGGGCATGCTAGAACACCATATATTTTTATGCATTTATTTATTCAAGCTGTGTGGCCTTCCTCTCCCACCCCTTCCCTTTGCAACTTATCAACTCGAGCCCTCGGACACTCACACCCACACAATGATCTCAGCAGGCAAGGAGGAAAAAGCAAAAGCAAATGCACTTTAGGAAAAGAACAGGAAACCGACACTGAAATGGCCATTACCGGGCATTTCAATTTCACCTGTGGTTTCAGCTTCTGCTCCAAGTATATGCAATGAATGTGGCCTGATTACCTTAATTCAGTGATATTGGCAATAATCACAATGGCAGGCAGTGCCTAGGAGATTGCTCTTGACAGTGGAGTCGCAGAGATGGAGATAGAGAAAATTTCTGTGGAGCACAACACACAAAAGGAATAATACAGAGATACTCAGGAATCCATTTCTTGGTAGAAGGGTAAAATTGTAAAAAAGCTGAATCCTCTTAGTGATTAACTGTAGGTTTGATGAGCTGATCTGTTCCTGGTCCCTTCTATCATTATGATTCTCAATTCTATGGGAGGATAAAAGGAGAGCTAAGGTATATGACACCACAGAGAGAGTTTAGTGCTGATGTGACTTAGTGTGAAGAAAAGAAAGTTTTAGAAAATGAAAAAGAATTAAATATAAAAATAAAATCAATTGATTTCAAAGGCAAAACACCAAAGGCCATTCCTTGAACAGGAAGAATCAGGAGCCTACTGAAAGGACCCTTTCTAGCTGCACCACTGAGTGCTCTCAGGAAGCAGATTGCCTGCCTTTGATGGCCAAGGGCATTTTAAGTTAGGGAAGTCCACTGGCTTAGGGGAATTGTAGGTGGGATGAAAGTCCAGACTTAATGATACTCCAAGGCATCAATGTGATTAAAAAAAAAGGCTGAAAAATGACTGACAGATGATAAGAGAACTGAGACCCAAAATGTTAGTATAGGGGGGATTGCTGAGGAAGGCTGGGGTACCACCAACTGGTGCTCTTTTTTCCCCCAACATTCTCAAAAAAGTGTAATTAACCATAAAAGCATAACTTTGTACAGAACACTTAACCTCTGGAATGTACAATATGAGCACCAAAATTCTAACTTACTTATTCCAGGGTTTTCTTCATTATGATATTTCAGTAAATTCTTAATAAGCCTTTAAAATACAGAGAATAATGTTAGTTGACATTCACTGACTCTATTAATGGGATACCTTCCACAGAGTTTGCCAAAGTCAAAGCATATGTCCACACAAACCCACACACATATGTGGGTATACGTAGCTGTGTGTATTCACAGATGCACACATGAATATATTCAAATATATACTTATACCTAACTGAAAATAACATACAGTGAACATCTAGAATATATTTTTAATTCTTTCTTAGAAGGAAATGAAGAAACACTTAGATGTGACTGCAAGAAATGTTCTATTCTAGCCCAATGTTACCTTCCATTTCTTTGGTTGCCTTGAGTCTGCAGCATTTTGTGCTCTCCTGATCCCAACTAATGCATCTCCTTGTGGATCACTTTACACTAAAGTCATCATAGGTTTACATCAGTTTGGATTTATCAACCAGAGATTGGGTCATTTCTCCATCTGTAATGTTTCACAATTAATTCATCCATTTCTTCACCCAACAAACATTCATAATGTATCTATTACATGATAGGCATGGTTATATCAGGCCCCAAGGATACATTAATGAGAAAACGAGATTAAAAAAAAAAAAAAGATCTCTTTCCTTACGAAGCTTACATTTTGTAGAATAGAAATAAGTAAATAAAAAAGCAAATAAGCAAATGTTGGATCATGAAACACAAAACATAATAAAGGGGCACAGGGAGTGAATGGCAAGGGAGGTGCAGAGAGCTTTTTATGGAGAAAAGGCAGAGACAGGTAATATTACAGTCCAGATTGGGAGACAGAGAGGGAGGAGGTGAGGCTGAGAGTGTTCCAAGCAGACTTAGAGCAGCAGGTCCACAAAGCAGTTATCTGCAACTCCTGCTGCAGTTGTTCCTAGTGTTCTCTGTCTGCTAACAGAGAGGGGAATACTGAGAAGGTTGCCTACCTCCATGTCTTCATTCTGGGGCATGCTTGCCCAGAGTTAGCTCCTCTGCTTCAGTTTTCATTCTGTTCACTCAGTCTTCTGCCTTCCCTATTTTGTCCTTTACGGTAGGAATAGGGAGGGTTTGGTCGCTCCTACACTACTGATATTTAGGGACAGGTTTCAAGTTTAGTACCTCTTAAAAAGAAATTATTTTACTATGACTGTTGTTAACTCTATAACAGGTTTCTAAATAATTTGTCTTTGTATATATTGAATATTATTCCTGGCAACAGAAGCCAATTCATTCCATGGGTACCTTTGAGTGAAAGTTAATCTCAGTTCTCTGTCTTCAAAATCTGCTCAAAGAAAATTACAGCATCATATGGCCACCTTGCCTATTACTACTTATCAAAGAATAAAATATAGAAAGCCAAATTAATAGAGAAAAATGGTCATGTTATCTAATTATCTGTGAAATTCTTAGGGCAGGTTGATTAAAAATAAGTTAACAACCATATGGTACCATCTTACCTATTTATTTTACAAAGATTATAAAATAATGATGCAATTCAATTCTGCCCACCCTGTAGTTGAATTAGAACTGTCATTAAATTACTGGTGATAATGTTAAATGATAAAACATCTTTGGTAGGCAGTTTGATAATATTTAAAGAGCTATAAAAGTGTTAATTCTCTTTGATCCATTAATCCTGTTTCTAGAAACTCACTCCACGTATATATGGAATTGTTTACTGAATCTTATTTATCACAGGAAAAAAACATAAGGGACACAATGATTTAATAAAATTTTGCTCACTATTTTAATTAATAGTATTCAGTGATTAAAAAGGAAAACAGAGGGGATATATAAGACTAAAATATAATTGAAAGAGCATATGAAGGTGTGACCACTCTGCGTCAAGATGTATCCAGATGACTAAGAGTTCAAATAAAGAGGAGAAATAAAAACTGCTGATTTGTTAGGAATGGGTGATACATGAATGCATGTATTATCAATAAAATTAATATCACACACAATATACATATTTTATAAATTAAAATTATTATTATTGCCATGATGTTTCTACAATTAGAAAATACAATTTTAATGTTTTAGGAAAGCTAGTTATTGACAAAGTTTGTGAAACCCTCTGAAATGGTGATGTCCCACTTTTTAAAAAATGTGTCATGGTGTCTTTAAGATGACATCTATCTCATCTTATGTAAAGATTCCAGGGATCCCAACTATATTAAATCACATATTAAACATATTTTCTCATTTCTCCAAATTCAAGATTTTAATTCTCTTTAATGCCCTATTTTAATTGGAATGTTGCTAAATCCGTTGACAGTCTTACCAACCATTTTAACAGCCTTTTAATTTGTCATCTAGAAAATTATAACTCTTCATTAACTTTGGGAGACACAGCATTGCAGTTGTGATATATCATTCCTCATTTTATTAACAATCTACTTAATGAAATTCAGGCTTCGAGCAGATGATGGTGATAATGTAAGCACTTGCCCTGGATATTTTTTTTTCCTTTAACAAAATTAAGAATTTACTGATAAGCATAATAGGAGAACAAACATTCAATTCCTCAGGAGTGCAAGAAGCAAAAACCTAAAGAAAGAGGTTTTTGAGCCCACAGATGTATAATTAATCTCTATAGGAATCTTTTTTCAAAATACCCCACACTACTTGCCAGGGTAAGGTGATACTGAGAGGCTACATCAGTCATTCAATATTTATAAACACAACCCACTTGAATCAGAGATGGGGGATGACATAATCTGGTACAGAATCTTCATGAACATGAAAATGATACTCAGTGCAGGAAGTAAAGTAGTAGAGAAAGGATACTTTCTTTGGGGACATCTGGAGGTTTTTTGCTTCAAATGGGTTTCACTTATATTTGTACATTTTAAAATATAGTCACTGTTCTCACCAGATTTTGCATACTGTGGTATTAATTATGTGTAATCAAGGATGACTAGACATTCAAAAACATGACCAAGCCAGTTAAAGGGCAGGAAATGAGTCTACATAGAAGCATACTAGAAATGAGTGATCAGAGAGGGGGCTGAAAGAACATTTATGCCTCTCTTGGCTCCTTTTAGGGGTGAAAACTGAAGCATAGACAGAGTAAGTGACTTGCCAGGTCACTGAAACAAATTAGTGTCAGAGTCTTAATAATAAATACCAAAGACCACATAGCCATCTGGTCTACCATTAGTCTCCACCTGCCCTACATGTGAAGTGTCAGAGTTTATCTCATAAGAAACTCTTATATCATCATCTGAAACACACAGATGCCCAGAAGAGGGGAAAAAATGATAAAAGAGAAGAATTAAAAGTAAGGGTCAAGGAGTAAGTGGGTCAAGGCTCCATGAGGACAAGCTTGTCCTCTTGCTTGACCTCCCTGGCCGGTGGCCTGTCTGGCAGCCACGTGCTGGCTTCTGTACCACTGAGTGCTCTGAGAACATTGGGGTTTACACTATTGCAATTGGGCAGCCATACAAAACTAAAGAGACGGTTATGAAAGATCACCTCAGAGGGAAAGAGCAGCTTCTCACAAGTTCTTTTTTTTTCTTCTTTTGTTCAGGTTTATGTAGCAAATGTTGTAACACACTGAGATTAATTTTCACATAAGACCTATTTTTCCCATGGGAATCAGACATCATTTCATTTTTTGTTCCTTTCTCATATCATGACACTGTCCTCCCTAGGGATGATTTGTTGTATAGGTGGAAAGCTTCCCACAGACACATATAAAATGAGACAGAAAAATTCTGCAAGACCTGCCTTTATCTCTTGACGCCATTTCTGTCTGTTCTGGGTTTCTCTGTGCTTTGGACCACGGTACAAGAATTCCTTTTAAGATAAACCCCAAGCAATACTATACATCTAGAGCAAATGGAGACCAATGGTAGGCCAGATGGCTATATGGCCCACAGTATTTGTTACTAATTGTGCTAATAGTCACTTGATTTAAACACAACTAAACAGTAAAATAACTGAACTCCATGAATCAATCCTTTTAAAAATAGGATATTTTAAATATTTTAATATATGTACATGAGCATAAATATATACTTACTGTTTCAATGTACTCAAATGTATATGTTATAGGTGATTTATGTAGCAGGCATAAATAATGTGGACATTTGTGCCCAGCAATATATGCATATAGTCAAGGGAAACAATTTAACGTTTACACATGCTACTACTCCATCTTTCTGAGAATTCAGTAATTACACTACTATTAGCAGAAACACAAAAAGTTTGAGATGTAGTCATATGATCCTACACAACCTACCCCTTAGCTAGGATCCAGAGAAATATAACTTAGGATTCCTACATTCACACAATCTAAAATTGGTTTAACAAAATATCATTATAATTAAAAGATACAATCTATAATGTGGTACTGAGGGATTACTACATATGTGGCTGAAAATTTAGCATACGATTTATAAGTAAAATTTAAATATTATTTTAAAATGCATTTTAGATTTTGGATGCATAATTCAGACATTTAGAACTTATAGCCTATTCTATTGGTTCTTTTTTTATTAGTACCACATTAATATAAGTCTAAAATACTAACAAATTTATTCTAAGGAAATGAGTGACATACACAAAGATTTATGTAAAACCATTTTAAATATTATATCAAAAAAGTACAAAAACTAAGATTCCACTGGAGGAAAAGATTAGATATACAATACAGTATGCCCCATTCATACAGAAATGCTAAATAATTGTTAGAATCATATTTCATAAGACTATCTTAAGAAATGGAAAGCATTCATGACAGTAAATACAAAGAGTAAGATGCCAAGTCAATATTACATATAATTCCAGCTTTAAAAATGCATTCCACATAACAAAACAGCTAAAAGGCTGGAAAATAAATATATTGAAATGATAATAGCAATTGCTATTGGAAGATAAAATAATAGGTTATTTTAATTTTCTTTGTATATTTATTATTTCAATTTTTTTGCAATGAATACAAATTGTTTTCATAATCAGAAAAGCAATTCAATGCAAGGAATTCAAACAAGCCTCTAAAGGCTGATTCACCAAATTATCTACAATCCCATCTATGTTCTGCTCCTCCCTATAGTGACTTTAGGCTATGTGGTCATGTTCACAAGTCCAGTGTCCCCCAAATCATGAGTCAAGACAAGCACTAATGATAACGCTATTTTCCAAAACCAAATAGAAAGAAAAAAGAAGACTCTGAGTACTTAATATTGTATGTTAAATATTTATTGTAATTATTAACAACACAATTAATTCCATTTAAAGGATGCTTAATAAGATAAAAATAAAGTGGATTTCAATGAAGTCCCTAGCTGTCTGAGGTTCATTCAGGTCCCAGCTTAACAATTATTTACATTTAGTATAAACTAATTTACTGTTATTATCATTTTTATTAACGTCATCAATTTCTCTGATTCACTTTCACACATTCAAGGGGAAACAACAACACTAATTTTCCAGCCTATAATTTATATGTAACCACCAAGCCTGGTACATCTCTCCTATGAAATTAATTCTTTCTTATTTTAGTTGTTTCAGGTTCGATCCTGATCAAAAGAAATGCAAAACTCTATTTTTTTTTCTAAAACATAAAACCTTCTATTTCAGAGTCCCTGTATTTGTATCAAACAGAGGCTAATTAATGTGTTCATTAGGTTTCCTCTAACATAAACACACTATACCCAAGAATGAAAATGCTTCTTTCCCTTTTCTTCTTCTTTTTTTTTTTAAGTGCCAGGTGATAGCGTCAATAAACACTAACATTTTATACTCTAAGGGGGACTATCAACAAATATTTTTAAAGGCTCCTTTTGGCTCTGAATAAGGCAATATACCAGGACTGTCACAGGAGTACGAGCTGGGCTTTGAGAAGCCATAATCTGAATATGCTAAGAAAATGTAAGCAAAAAATTGCAAATAAAACTGCTTATATTCATGTAACTTGTTTGGCGACAGCCGTATAGCATAAGGAAAGCTGCTATAACTCATAACAGCATCTTGTAATAAAACAGCTCTATGCATCCCTCTCAAACTGCTCAGTGCTCAAATCTCATCAGATGGCTGAGTAAGCATTACACTTTGGGACAGTAAATCTGTTTCCAATATGGTCTACATTCACAGATACGCACTTTAGTATTCATCCTGAGACACTTCCAGCTAAGTACTTATAAAGAAAGGGTAATCATATATTTAAATATCAGGATGCTATTTTTCCCGTCTATTTTAGTCATCTAGTTCACATGAGAGCAAACCTAAGCGGATCCCAGGAAACCTTCAGCAAGATCAACTCTGACTCCTAGCACAGCATCTCTGCTGCAAGAGTCTCCAGGAAGTCTTGATTTCCACTCCCAGAGAATTGTGCTTCTGTCTCTTCTTGCCTCTCCTGCACTAGCCAGTGGGTTTTCTAGGAGCTTTGACCAAGCCTTCTTCATGTCTGCATCCCCAGCTCCCAAACAACACCAGGGACAAAAGTGGCCTGAAGTCAAGTGACAGCTAACCGAGTGATCCCCTATCACTGGTCTGGATTTGAGGCTCAGAATCCTTTCTGTAGCCCCAAGGTTAGCATGGGAGTGAGGATAACACAAATTGCAGGTGAGATGCTTAAACTCTTTATAGACATTCACTTTCTGAGGGATCCATCTGGCTTAAGCTTTTCAAGAGATTGCTTCTCTTCTTGTGTCAACCCACAGGGATCAGAGAGAGGGATGAGAGCAGTCTTTGCTCTTTCCATTTTTCTCTGTGGTCCGACATCCCTACCAAGCTCACTTGCCTTGTATGGGAATACAAAATAGGAGACTTATCAGAGAAGATAAGGGATATTCTTTTAGAAAGGTTTTTGTGATGGTGCTATTTGGCTTTGTGGTTTTTTAGTTTTAATACCATTCCTCTGTGTGAGTATTTAATTGGGTAATTCAGAACTCCAGCCCATTCCAATGACACTGTCATTAAATGTCACAGGTCTTAGATGAGTCTAATAGAGCAGGAAGACCTTTCTGCCTCTCACCCTTCCCCCACCATAGGTGTCCTTGGACTGTTTTCAAGATGGCACCTCCCTCCCATGCATTTTCCCAGGTTAGGAACTAGAGACAGGGAAATGCAGTAGTCTTACTCCAAGCCTCACCACATTATACTGCATCTCTTGGATATAGAACATTATATATAGGTGGAGCCTGACGTCGTGTTGACGTGTTCTTTATGACAGCTGGGCCACAAGCAGTGTGCCTCACTGCCAAGTGGTAAGCAGGATTCAGAGTTAGAGGTTGACTGTGTTGCTCGGTGTTCTTATAACAGTTCTACTGGGGTGTTTGTTCAGTGCACACAGGGAAATGCAGCGCTGATTGGCACCTAAAATGTCTCACAGCACTGGGGCCTCCTGGGCCCAGTCTCCCTGTCAGGCACAGAACATCCTGCAAGAGATCCATGTCAACACCTGAAGGTGTCTGGATACATGGGGATTTTCATATAAAGCCGCAAGATTTACCAAATAATTCATGCACTTTGTTCATGGAAACAATTTAGTAGCAACAAAGGCACTTGAAAAAGAATTTTGTCATATATAAACTCCACTCACAAAATAACACTTTATTGGGCTGGGGATGTGGCTCAAGCAGTAGCGCGCTCGCCTGGCATGTGTGCGGCCCGGGTTGGATCCTCAGCACCACATACAAACAAAGATGTTGTGTCCACCGAAAACAAAAAAATAAATATCAAAATTCTCTCTCTCGCTCTCTCTCTCTCTCTCTCTCTCTCTCTCTCTCTCTCTCTCATAACAACAACAACAACAAAACACACTTTATATAGAAACTAAGATAGCCATTGTGCCAAGAGGATTTTGTGGCTCAGAGACACTTGTCTAACATCATATGGGTCACTGTTGGTGAGGCTTAGGCTTAGAGCTGGGTCATTCTGGTCTAAATTCTGCACTACTCTATTAATTTAAAGGAATTCAGAAAATCTAAGTTGCTGGAAAGTCTGCACATGGGAATAAGTGAGCAGGAGCAGGAGGTGGAGAGACAAGGCCCTGGGCTTTGAGAGCTGGAGCTTTGACCAGCTCTGACCCTTGCTCCCTCTTCACATGGAAAACAGCAGGAGAGAGACAGAGCTGGGGCCCAAGAGGTCTAGGGAAGAGAGGTGAGGACACAACAAGAAGCTGGCAGCCGCAGCAGGTGGAGAGTGGCCCACCCCGTCACTTAAGAAGTGCCTGGAGGTGAGAGGGGTCTTTTTTGTTCAGAGAAGAGAAAAGAGCTAGTCAAAAAAAGAAGCAAGGCCACACATAGTTCCCCATGGTTAAACAGTACTTGGGAGAATGTACAGAGAAAGGCTCCAAGTCCCTTCTCCATCTCTTGCTTCTTCCTCTCCTACTCCACGTCAGGATCACCTAGGTGGGTTGAGGACAATGAACTTGAGCAGCAGGCCATGAAGCTGTGAATTCTTAGTTGGAGGGGAGGAGGGATTTAGGGTTGGGGCTCTAAACCAGGAACATGTCACCTTGGGCCCCCCACCCTTCCCGTGAGCTCTCTGAGTCTTGGTCTCATCTTTCAAAGAGGGTGTGAAATAGATGGTCCCCTGGAATCTGTCTCGTTCTGATATTCGGCAGGCATGGCATTTTTGAGACAGTTTCCATACCCTCGTCATCTATGGCATCCAGAGGAATCCCATCTGTCACATCAATGACACAGCATTTGTATCCCGCCCTTTATTTTTCTCCTGCTAAGGTGTTTTAATCCTGACAGTGTAATAGAATAAATCACAGCCATCAGAGATGGGAGTGACATTGGCCACACACATTAGAGATAAACAGTCGAAAATCACTCACCCGTGACTTCCCCTTTGCCCACAGCCTCTGCTGTCTGACAACACCAAGCTTGAACTACGATTTCCATCTGGCTGCACAGATCTCAGCACCAAAACACCCTCTGCATTGTCGTCACAGCTCTAATGATCCTCTGCCTGCCAGCAGCCTGCCTGGCCAGGCCATTCCCACACAGGGCTTTGACTTCTTCCCTCCAGCAAGTGTTGAGGGAAAGATGGTTTTTAGGTAGTCAATCAACAAACAATTTTTAGCAGCCACTACACTCAGATGGCTTGGGCTTGCCTCCTTTGCTTTCACCCTTTTTACGTATAAGATGACTGCCTTGGTTGAGTAACTAACTTCCCTAAACCTTGGTTGTCCTTAAGAGTTACAATGATTTTCATGCACCTATCTTGTGTAGTGAAGCACATAGCGTTTGGTCAATAAATTTAATCTACTAATATTATGGTTACAATTTTTGGGTCTCTGCATTCAATAAGGGAAGTGTTATGCTGTTGAGGTGTTGGGCAAATGAGGGATAGTGACAGCCAGCTCCAGAAAGAGTTCTCAGAGTAATTGGCCTGGGTGCTGAATAAGTGATTTAAATGATTGATTTTTAAGATGAGCTCTGATCCACTTGTTTTGTATCCTCAACAGCTGGTCGCATCCTTACCTTTATCTGTGAGTCCTACCTGGGGACACAGTGATAGTACCTACAACCAGGGATGGGGACATTTGTGGATGACAATATTTCTAATGTTTCTGAAAAAAAAAAAAAGACTGGACCATTGTGCTCCACAGAACACCCATTGTCCATATCTATAAATTTTACCATATTCAGTACCACAGGGAGTGGCTTCAGGGCATGAAGGAACTCAGCCTGCAAACACCTGCTAGACCACCTGAACCTCCTCTCTGACTTCAGAAGTTGTTTCTTGAGCAATTCCAATGGCTTACCACTGTTCTGGGACCTCTGTGAAGCCCCTTTGCATCTCTTTCCCACAGACAAGCCAGTGACTTCTTGACAACAGAAATGACCTAATATTGCTCAGTAGCCTAAAATTCTCAGCGAATTCCCTCACTCCATGTTCACTAAACTGATTATCTATGATCTCTGCGCCCAACTTTTTTCCATTTTTACCACAGGTGATATTGAATTCATACATGTAAGGTGTGTTGAAGACCACCTGCCATTCAATGCAGTGATCAATCAAAAATGTTGTTAAAAAAATGAAAACAAGAAAAGTTCCAGTACCTTTATAAAACATACTAAATCCCTACCCTAAAGCATTGACTTCCTAAGTCTGTTAAGGACAGAAAACGAGGAACTCACAGGTCATGCTGCTATGTAATGCTCTATGACTAATCAACCTTCTGAGATGTAAACTTAGGCTGAGCAAAGGTAAGTCATTGGCAGAAGTATAAATTTTGTCTTTTATGGTGATGTGAGCAAGCTATCCCAGGTTCTGAAAAGGGTTAATAAAATGACCTCGTAAAAGTGTCCTAAGATCTGAGGCTGAAATTACACCATGTTTTCATAGCACTCTTTTTTGTTAATCACCCAGTAAATGAGCAAGATCAGAGCTCAGAGGATCTAGGAAAGAAAATGAACACAGGCTTTCACTCAGGGTGTGGCTGAGAATACATTGTAACACACGGTGCACAGGTAGGTCCTAGAAATCTCTCTCGCAGTGCCCAGGTGCCAGCAGAAGCTTTGTTTGGCAACAGAGATCATGCATCATGCATGAGGTAGAGGGAGGTCTGGGCAAGTCAGACTGAGTGAAAGATCCTGCTTACCAATTTATCCTAGTGGCATAGAAACTATACAGGCTATGGTCATCATCTGGAGCAGAGGAAAAGAGATATGAGTTGGGTTCAGAGGGCAGCTTTGGGACTTGATACCATTCCTCAGATTCCAAAGGGTGATGGGAATCCCCTGTTCAACAAATAGTTATTAAATACCCCTGTGCCTGGCAGCATTGGCTGAAGTTAAGAGAGATGGAAACATAAGCAAGATACAACCTTTGCCCTCAGGGAGCTGATAGGGTATGTTCAGAACTTCCTAGGGGGCACTTTCTGATCTGACGTGATGGCTTCAGTGGAGAAACAGCATCAGATTTTTCTAGACACATGATTTGAAAACTCACCCACACCAAAGACAACAGCAGCAGTACATCCAACCAAGCTACTCTACAACGTGTTACAACCTTTATATAACTCAAAAACCATGCTAAAATGAAAAATCTATAAAGATTCATTTGAAAACCAGCCAACTAACCAACTACCCAAACAATAACAGCAGCAGCAACAACAACAACAACAAAATGAAGTTTCTTGTGTATAACAAAGTATTACAGAAATCACAAACCTATAATTTAGTAACATTTAGTAAGCACCAAACAGCTGACCCGAATCTCACTCAGTGTCTTGTTTCTTCAATCAACAAGCCCTTCACTATCACAAAATCCTACACAGGCAGCCTCAGAAACACGCCTGTCTGTACAGACTGACTTCTTTTGGTTACACAGTGACTTGTAAAACGAATTAGCTGCCAAATGTCTTAACCCAATTTGCACTGAAAGCAGAGGCTAGAGAAAGGCTTGGGAACAAGTAGTTTATTTGTAGAATGAGTCAAAGGAACAGAGGTGAGGGACAGATGCAGAAACAGGACAGGAGGGAATGCCAATTCAATGATAAGTTGCAGAACTATCCAAAGCAGGGGCAACCCATGGTCTTGCTACTGGGTTCTTGCGAGGGGCTCTGGCCTGTGCATCTCAGGATAAGGAAAGAAACATTTATCATAAAACTCTCACTTCTGGCTTCTGAATCCATTGGTCAAGAGAATGCCCAGGATGTTAACTCCCTGAACTTCTAGGGTTGTTTGCTTCTGATTGTCCTGGTTTTCAAGGGCATTTGAGTATCTCATTATCACAAAAGTCCAGAGCCTGAATGTTGTGCAAAGCCTACTTAATCAGCTCTACAAGTGTCATTACAGAGACATTTAAATCTGGAGATTTTATCAACAAATGCAAACTGTTTGCTTTTCTTGAGAAGTTGCAAGATCTAGGAAAGCTAGACCCAAATTCTACAATGACATCCACCTACCATCCCTGAGAGGTACCGCCTAAACAAACACTCCAAAATAGAAAGGTCTCCAGCATGACAGCTAGTTGAAACCTTGACCTGCTTAATCCATCTATATGCCCCCTCTGAATACTGGACTCTCTACCACTATTGAAACCATTCCCTGTCTTAAAGCACACTAACACATAATGGAGGTGGAGACCCAGTTTTAACACCATCTTTCTCTGCTGACTTCGCCTTTCTACCTAAACACAACTGTGTTTCTTCCTATGGTAGGTCCAAATTCATCATTACTGTTTTGACTTTGAGGATGTTGGATCAATTAAGGTAATTAATTGATTGCATGTTACATCCCCAGCCAGGTGCTCAAATTAAATCGTCACTTATAATGTTTAACAGAAGGTAAGCTGAGAAGCAGGGGTGCTAGAGGAATCAGTCCATGTGCCGCTATGCTTCACATTGAAGAGCAGATAAGTGGACCAGGGCAAAAAATGACCTGCAACCCCATAACACACTGGCAACTGGTCACCTGCCATGGCATTAGAACACACAAAATGAGCTCCTGGTTGGATTAATTGTACTTATTAAGCCAAAGAATGAGGAGGTTCTACTAAAACCAAGTTTAGGGGCTTCTGAGGGAAAAGTGAGATTCTATGTCTCTTTGCTAAGCATGAGAGCCTCTGCTCCTGAAATGCCATCAGTTAACAAAACAGCTACATTCTCTATAGTGGGTCCTGTCAGACAATGTCCTCAGTAGGCTCTACTCAAATCCCTGGAAATATTTTATTTATATAAAAAAATAGTTTTTTTGTTTGTTTGTTTGTTTTAAGGCAAGAAAAATGTCTTGTCCTACCATTTTCCTGGGAGATGATGATTAGTTTGGGGTGGGGCTTGGGTTTCTTAAACCTCCCTGGGAGAGTCTAGCGCATTGCCACTGGTCCAGACAGAGATGGCTTGGACTGTGGCCAGGTTCCCTGTCCCCTCACTGCTCAGCTAGTACGACTCAGCACTCTGCAGCAGGCTCCCTGCTGTTCCATCTCTGGGTTTGTGAAGCAGAAAGTGTTAACTGGGTCATCTCTGTGCAGAGATTTTGCAATGCATACAAATGGGGATCAGAGTGCAAGAATGGAATAAAATGTCATTGTAAACTAAGGAGAATCTGAACCCACAGCTGCCAGGTGAACAGGGGTCTTTTTAAAGCTGATGCCGTCACCTGAATTTGCAGTCATTTTGAGAGGGATTTGTTTGCCCTATGGATATTTATCCTACAGTTGCCTGGATATCTCTCTCTCTCTCTCTCTCTCTCTCTCTCTCTCTCTCTCTCTCTCTCTCTCTCTCTTGAGGACATAAAAGTAACATGCCTCTTTTCTATCAGTGTTCCAGCTGCAGCAAATAGATCCATAGAAACAAATTTAACCCACTGGAATTACTCTCTAAATAAATTCAACATTTTGGTTCAAAGTGCTACAAATAAATTCAGTGCTTTAATTCCCAGTGCATGGAGCAGACCTCAATGGCACAAGGACACCCTGAGAAGCATGTATTACACAGTCAAGGTGGCAGTAGACATAGGGGAATTTAAAAGAAAGTGCTTCAAACTATTTTTAAAATAAAATGCATCCCACTGGGACAGCAATTGCCCAATGCCGACTATTCATAAATCAGGGGGAACAAAGAGCAGCTTCACATTTTGTGTCTCTGGCCAAAGAAAAAGATCTAGGAAAAGAAAGAGAATAACAGGTTCAGCCGAACACAACGTGGCCCACCTGATTCTCTATTTCTCTCTCTCTCTTTCATTCTTGGAAAGATCTTTCTGTCTTGGAGAAAATGCATTAAACATAATGCTCATAGTAACTTTGGCAAAATATTCCAAATATTATAAAGGGCTGTTCAACATTATTAAATAAGTCTGTGTTGCACTTCTTTTTAATATCTTTGTGCACGCTCAGTATTTGCTCTGATTGCTCCCAGCAGAGATTTATTGCTAAAGTAGATCTGACTTGAGGTTGAGTGGAAAAGAAAGCAGTCAGTGCAGGAGGAATATTGAGTAACTTGGTGGTGTGAGAGAGTTTGGCTGCAGCAGAGAGGAGAGAGAGAGGGAGCTTGTGAGATATGCATGCCAATTAAGGTGCTCAAGAAATGAACATGAATTCATTTCAGGGACATACCAGACCCTTCCTCTTCATATGTCCCTAGGGATGCTTCTGGAATTGCCAGAGCTGAAAATTAAATTATAAACGTAAAACATGACATTGAAAATGTAATGTCTCCTTTGATAATATCGGTGTGCTGATTCATCAGGGGGTGGGGCTTCCCACTCCTGGACCCAGACTGTGAAGCAGGGTGAGGCAGACACTGGCAATCCCTTCCTCTCTCAGTTTTCCTTGAGGTTTCCATCAGAACTGTATCCCGTCACTGACTGCACATGCACTGAAGACACCTGACACATACAAGTGACCCTGCAGAGGCTCTTGTAGCGCATGGCCTCAGCCTAGAAAGGGGAACAGTATTACTGACTTAGAAAAGCACATGTTAATGCAATTCAGCGTGGGAGTATGAAGGTATGTGGGAGAGCACCTGCGAGTTGGCCCTTCACTATGTGGGGGTTGGTATTGTCAAGCTGAACAGACATACCATTCATATTTTCTAAATGTTGTCCTTTTCTAAGCTTTGTTTTAAAGTCTTCTCATTAGAAAACAAACCATTAATAAAAATAAATTCTCTTGTAGTTGCATCCATGAGTCAAAGCACAAAACTGCAGAGCACTTTGGCTCCCTACTTACAGGAGTCTTTGAATCCATGTGCTGAGTCACTCATAAACAAAAAAAATATAACAATAACAGCCCAGTACAGGGCCCAGGAAAGTAGATGGAAGAGAGATTCATCAAAAAGAAAGTTTGGCTGAGCCTTGCAGGATGAATCGGTTTGGAGTAGGCAGAATGGTATTCTAAAGAGAAGGAATGGAGATAAGAAAAGCATGACCCTTTTGCATTTATAATAGCCTTCAGGCGCCTGGCATATAAAACAAATGACTGATAAGGAGAACTCGTATGAGGAAACAGAAATGGTGTTTGGAGCAAACTGGAACGTGGAAAGATGTGTTCCTGGTTCAAATTTATAAATCAATCTGTGGGCCAAACAAAACATATCTACACCTTATATGACCTGTGTACATTAGTTTTGTGACCTCTGATTTAGGAGATAAAAATCAGGTCGACTTTTATGGGATAAAAAAATGAAACTATCATCATGCTTGAAATGAGACGTCAAGTGTGGCCTGAGCAGCTGGATGTCTTTGCAAGGTCTTCCTCTTCTTGTCCTCTGATTACCTTGTCCTCCTGTCAGTTCCTTATTTCTTTTCCTGGCACACTTTTCCTAGATGATCACACCAAGCCCTATGAAGTGATTAGCTATCAACTCCTGCAACTCTGTCTAGCTCAGGCCTCTCCCCAGAACTGCAAATCTGTACAGCCCATTAAACATCTGCACAGAGATGGCCCAAGAACACCTGAGATTCACAAAGTCCAGGTTGATACAAGTCGTCTTAAGTGGCCCAGCAGCACATCCCCTGCCTCTGGCCTTGGTGACCAGCATGGATGTCACATTAGCTGTAAACAGAACTACAGCAATGTCCTTGACTCTTCTTTCATCCTTTCTGCTGCTTATCCTGCCAACGGCAGAAGGTTCCGCCACTAAACCTCTTCATCTTTCCCAGTAAACTCATCAACTGGCTGGAATAAAAACAGAGTCATTCCATGCTCACACTTACACTCAATGCACAACTACTATTGAGTTTCTGGCTTCTTTAGTGTGTGACAGAGGATGCAGAATTGCATGTGCTGGACACAGAGGAGGCACAGGAGCAGTGCCATCTTGATCCTATTTTCTCTTTGCCCTGGATCCATGGGAGATGCTCTGACAATGGTGCTGCTCTTTGCCTAGGCAGAGATCTAATGAGATTGAGAAAAAAAATACTCCAAATTCTTTGATAATACTACATTTTGATACACTTTAAGTCTGCCATTCTAGATGAACTTGAACGAACAATCTATGCCCTTCTACTTAAGGGGTTATTTACAAGCATTGACCTTTCCAGTCTCTTTAAGTAAACTCAGAATCAGAAAGCCAATATTCTTTTTGCTGGGAAAAAAAAATAAGTCAATGCCCAAGAGTCCCAGAACAATATATCTGTCTCTACTTATACAGTGTCCTAAAAAGGCAACAACCTCTGTTTCTCAACACTTCTCAAACCATCTCCACTATCCCAGTTCAGGCCACCAGTCTTGTTTCCTTAAAAGAAAGCCTCTTAGCTTACTTCCTTGATCTTGTGGTTTCCCGTAACATTCCCTGAAAACCAGAATTATCTCCCTGAGTTGCCTACCAATTCTAGCCCTTCTGTCCCTGCTCCATATTCAGCTAACCAGAACTTCTTTTAAGATCTTGGAGCAAACAGCTCTGTCTCCTCCATACCTTAGTGTATGTCGCACCTTTTGCCTGAATACTCTTTTGCCTCTCTGATGGCTCACTCCATCATTGACCCTGAATTGTATGCAAGGATGTCACAATTTAGGAGAACCATTCCTGATGCATAATCACAGGTTAAATGTCCCTTTAAAACCACCCAGTATTGTCCCTTTCATAGTATTTAACATATTATACCTAGTCACATATCTATTAGGTTATGTGTCTTCAAAATTGCCATTTTTTCAAGTTTAGGGACCATGTTTGCCTCATCCACTGTTGTGTCCCAAAATTTATAGTGGCCTTATGTGAACCCCCATATTTTTTTAATTAACTTGAAGGAAGTAGCAAAAACTGGACCCTGTTTTAGAAATTCAAAATTACTCATAATAAGCACAACATGCTAGGGAAGAGACTTAGGAAGGGAGGCCATATAAATGGAGGAACAGTTGTACAATATTGGAAAGCTGGAAGCTTCTCATGGAATGAGAAACTTGGACACATGATAAACAAAGCAAGAAAAATAGGCAAGATTTTGTGAACACCAAAAGAAAGAATCAAGAAGAAAGAAAAGGGTCTTGGAAAATTCCCTAAAATATAAGGGTTGTGATACCATTTACCAAAGTTGGGAAATGAAAATGGAAACATATTTTAAGGGAAAAATCTATTAAGTCTGATGCTTAAATGCCTTAATAAGAAATCTTTAGGAAAGTGCAAAGAGAGCTTGGAAAGCCCATACAAGGGAGTTATTAAGTCTTGAGTGTCACTAGCATGAAAAGCACATGTCATCAGACCAGTGTGGTGTTCCTTTCTGATTACCAGAGCAGGATCCATTCCTTCAGGCTTCAGAGGCACTTGGCCTAAGTTATCTCTAAACACAAGGCAGATTTAAGTTCAAGACAAGGCCAGCTAAAGTCATAGAGTGATAGAGATGTTCATCACCATGCATCCCAGGGCTGGTCTATGTGAATGTTCCTTGACAATGTTGTGCTCAAGATAGGAGATGGGGGTCACTGCGGGGAAAGGCCTCTGTCTAACAATGTTCCCAACAGAGGAGAAATAAGAGTAGTGATACCAGCCAGAGAGATCAAACAGATCTCTCTGAACAGAAAAGCCAAGAAGTGGTGGTAAACACGAGGCTAGTTGTACGGCTAGATTCTCTAGAGATGTCAGTCCAAATATGATCTTTTTACATCATTTGTATCTGAAGAGCCCTTGAGGGATATAGACAGTGACCTCAGGGGTCATGAGAATAAAACTGTACTCTTAGGGGAGAGCGCCAGAGAATTACCACCAAAAAAGAGCAGGAAACAGAAGATGAGTTAAAAAAAAAAAAAAAAGAAAGCTAGATTTAACATTGAATGCAGAAATGACAGCAGTTAATTATTTAAAGATTAACAACTGGGCAACTAGAAAGACTTTTGCTTAATGGCTAAAGCTATTGAAAAATATATTCCTGGAAGGGTAATGAACCTCAACACAGAAAATACAGATAAGATTGACTCTCAAAGTGGTGTGGTCTCCAAATCTCCATACATTAGAATGATGAGACTGGATTAATTTTCATCCAGGGATTATATGGTTTAAGTTCTCTCTTAATTAATCTCATTCCTAAAATATATATTTGTTTACCTGCCATAAAATTCACATCTCTGAAAAAAAATGCCTGTATCCAAAGACACTACCTTGAAGCGTTTCTTCCAACCTTATTTTTTTTTTTTTACTTGTAAAGTTTTCTGACTAGCAACTCTGTCACACAGTGTGTTGGCATCAGCTGACAGTTGCTAGATGGTATCTTTCATTCCTTTCTAAAAATAGGGAAATAATGTGTGAGTTATGTTCATCTTTGAAAGCAAAAGGTATGGTGCACAGGGAGTCAGCCATACTCCATCAACAAGCTAGAAGCACAATTCTGGGCTGGAAGATGTCAGAAATTTTTCAGTTCATGGGAATCAAATCCAAAGGGGCGGGGGGACAGATTTCTGTTGCACAGAATATCATGAGTGTTGGAGAGTAGGAGATCCCTACTCCTGCTGGCAATAGGATTAAAATGACAATTACCACAAATATCAGCCTTAGCTTGTATTCACCACTTAGGAAAAGAAAGACAAAGGCCACCTCATGACAAAAACATTATGGAAGGAAGTGAACCCAATGACCATAGGAGATAGGAACAAAACAAAAGTTAGGCAATGTTCTAACTTGGACCAGGTCACCCTGAGAGCTCACAGCAGTTTAACTCTGGGTTCTGCATTTTTAACTCTACTATCATATGCCTCCTAGATGAGGGAATAAGAATTTAAGTTAGTCAGCAAGAAGATTACAGATCAGAGAACATGGAAAGGTTACAGATTCTCCTTTTCTAAAGATTTTTCTTTTGTTTTTTTTTTTAAACAACAAGACCACCAAAGATAAAAAGAAGTCCTTTCATGAGGTAAAGAAAATAAATTGAAGGCAATCTTCTCAAGATACATTTCACCCTTCCAAATATTAACCAGCATCTTCAACTTCACTAAAACCTGAAAGTTGTTCTTTGTAGGTAAATCAAAGTACTAGAGTTTTCAAAATAGAATCATTATAACCATGATCCCCAGGGATAGGAAAAATGTAACTATTTTTAAGATGGTGATAGAAAGAAATGTTTATAGGTTTTCAAAATGCTTCAACAATTACCACATGCATTAATTGAATTGATATAGTCAATATTTTATCCAGATTACCAGTGGTTCCTAGTTTTCAATTTATTAACATGGATTAAAGGGCTGAGGTTGTGGCCTAGTGGTAGAGTTCTTGCCTAGCACATGCAAAGCACTGGGTACAACCCTCAACACCATATAAAAATAAATAAATAAAGATATTGCATCCATCTACAACTAAAAAAATAAAAAATAAAAACATGGGTTAAAATTTTATGCTATACCAAATTACACAGAGCAAAATTTATTTTATCCAAATTATTGTAAAAATCCTAGGAGCGAGAATTAATTTATGAAGTGCCCTAACTAAACTGAGTCTAAAATATGTATGTGTGTGTGTGTTTACGTATTTTTTTAAAAGTGCAAGGGAGAGTTGGTGAAATTTATTGCTTTGCTAGAACTGATTGAGAGAAGCGAAGCAAGCATACTTTGAAAAATCCAATCTTCTCCCAATTCTTTCTTCAACCTTGACCCAAACAGACAGTCTGAGGTACAGAGAAAGAATTCAATCTCGGCCCCCTCTCAAGAGACTTGAACTACTAACTGGAAAGAAGGGCTTTTTGAGGAATGAGAAGCCTGGCTGAACTCTCTGGCCCACTGGGCCTCAGCTGGCACAGAAACCGACTGGTTCTGCTTACCTGAGCAATATCATTTAGATAGCAACACCTTTCTTGGTCAGTGTTCCAGGCTGAGAGGTCGTGCAAAAAGGTGATCACTCTGAGGGGGACAGAGAATCAGTGCTGACAGCCTGGCACTTATTCCTACCCCAGGAATTTTTTTTCCTATAGTGGTATTCGGTGGAGAGAATGAAAGTAGGACTGGTCTAGGTAGTCTGGGACTGCTGTGGAAATGGAGGGGAATGGATGTCAGTGTGTAGGGGGTTGCTTGTATTGCCCATGATATGCTCAATCAATGTTAGGGACTTCAGTTCCTGCATTGCTAACAGAGATTTAAAGCTGTGATCCTTATAAGGCTTGAGAGTTGAGCTTCATAGAACCTCCTAAGCCTTTGACTGAGGCTGTCCTGATTTGTTTTTGGTTTGTTTTCGCTCTTTTTTGGCATGTGACTAAGCACAATTGTATAAAACACAGCTCTTGAAATAAGCTCTCCAGGTAGGAAATCGCTCAACTCCTCCTCATGTGTTTCTGGCCCTGGTTGATTTATCCAATTACACACATATATATATCAGTCTCCTAATTTGAAAGAAAATGGGAAGTAACAATGGCATCTACGTCAGGACATTGTTGTGAGTTCATACAAGCAAAACACTTAGATTGGCACCTGACACTATGAAAGTATTCAACCACTGTTAGGATACTGTTGTTATTCTTATTGTCCTTGCTTGATGCTACTAAAAACTATGTAGATGGAGCACACAGTGCCGATCGGGGTCACAGTTACACAAATATGCCAAGGCAGAATTCGTGTCTAATGTTAGGTAACTATGCCACACAAGAAGCAGTGTATGACACACTGCTCCACACATTTACTTCAGAGTCTTAAAGAACAAGCTGTACAATCTGCTGGGGAACTCAGCCTATCTTCATTATTCAAAGTGGCATCTTTTTCACAGGTTGGATGGGGGCTCTGTCTGACCAGGTATCAGACTGCTGTTCACTTTTGTCAGGCGCATTAACTCTGGGACCACTAGGATACTATTCAGGGCAGGATTAGTCATTTACTAATTACTAATAACTCCAGCAGCCACAGACCTAAGGTCAGTGATTCTCTCCCTTCACACCAGGAGGATCCAGCATAACAGAGGCCAGACAGGTAATTTGCATAGTCTCTAAGAGGCCAGCACAGAAGAAGGCATGGAAAGATTCTGTGTTGCAAGCAGACAAAGCTGGCACAATTTGATGGGAGCTTCCGTGAGCTCCTCCTGGGAGCCACTGGCCCCTTCCTCCTGCTGGGTTGCAGCAGCTTTCTGGTTAGATACCTCAGCAGGCCTCTGGGGAGATGGACAAGGTCAGACTCTGGACCCCACATAACTTTTACAGGTTGGCAATTCTTTTCTACTCTGAGCATTTGGAGAGCCAGCCAACTGTGTTTGCCAAACTTGCTTGTATGTGAGAAGCGTGTTTGTTTTATGATCAGTGTCTTGGGTTTTAAATAAGAATACTGCAGGAGATGATCCTGCTATGATCCTTGCTAATGTAACTCCAGGCTAATAAGTGCTGAGATGATCCTGCTCTTTGATTTCATGAATAAGAAAATAAAATGGAAAATGCATGACATTTAAAAAATTATTGTTATTACTGAGTGTAAAATTTATTTTAACCCTCTGTGTAGTGGCTCAGTTTCAAGTTACATGTGCTGTTTGCCAGATTGTATCTCCTGTTCCTCCCCTCCTTAAATATGTGCTTGTTTACTTCCTGCAGAGTTCAATTTTAGAGCCCATCAAAGTAGATCCACTCAGACTCTGACTACATTTTCATGCATAAATTCATAGATGTCTTCAGAAGGAATTGCACTTGCATATGCAAATACTTTCCGATGCCTTTTCATTTCTACTTTTGGACTGCACAGTTTTTAATTCATGCAAACACATTACACAAACAAATATGGGCTCAATAACAACACACGGCATGTGTGAATTGTTAATTGCAAAGCTATGAGTTTGATATGGCCAAGCAGCCTCCATTATTATCAATGGAGGAGAATAAGATTAAATAGGAAGAATAAAGGTATATTGGAAAATAAAATCCCAACACTTGGTTTTGTTTGGTGTAAATATTAATAAGGGGAAAGATGATGGGCCCATCCGCCATTCAACAATAATCTGGAATCTACAGCTTGTTGATCCAGAAGTCAGAATGCACCTTTAATGAGGCCTAGGAGGAAGAGTATATATTTCAGGACAGAAACAAATTCAGGCAGCAACACCACAAACAACACAGAAGTTCCAGCAGAAGATGAAAAGCTTTTCTCCATGTTGGGCACACATCACCTTTCAAAATACCAGAATCTCCTCTCAGTGGTGCTTTTGGAAAGAGCCGACAGGTGTCCTAATTTCTGCATATTGGAAATGTAAGCACTCTGCTCATTAATTAAGTTTGGATTCTTCATTTTTCCCCCACCAATTCCCACTACCTACTACCTGGGGTCAGGTGAGTACTTAATGAAGTAAAGCACATGTTGGAGTGACTTGTAGATCAAACAAATTTGATCCAGAGCAATTTTCAAGCAGACTCTGTCCCTCTTTTCTAGTGGAGAGGGATCAGTATGTGTTTCATTTTTATGAAGACTCTGGTACTCAGAAAATCAGAGTAAAGATTAAATAAAAATTGTTCCCTGAAGGACACACAATGGCAACAAAAACATAATTTCACTGTTTCTTTGTTGATTTTTAAAAAATATTATTTTAAATTTAAAAGCGGGAGGCAGGATAAAATGGGAGGATATGACAACATGTTTTTGGAACAATATCTGGACTCTAGATTTATAAATCTTGGGCATAATGCTAATTAATAATATGCATATGTATATTTTCTATAGAATAAAGAAAAGCAAAAGTAATTTAAGAACTTAAGGAAGCTAAGAAGCCAGGAATGTGGTTCTGAGCCAAGACATCTCATTAGGAATCAAACAAACTGATTGTCAAGGATGCAGAACAGGAAATTTTAAAAACTCAAAGGTATAAAATGAATGATGTAATAACTCAGCAGAATAGAGCCTAAACTTGTGGTGCAGGCAGCCTGATCCTACCCCATGCATTCCCTGCGGTTTGAGGATTTACTTGTAATTTTGCAGGGTGAATTATGTGAACTGCACCCAAGGTGAAGCTGGTACTCAAAGTGAAAGACATGGAGCAGTAAGTGGACTTCACCACTCTGCCTCCGGCCCTGCACTGCTTCAGTCTGCATGCCAATACATTTGCATAACCCTGGACAAGTGATAACAGAATTCTTCGTGGATAATGACACCAAGGAAAAGCTAATTATTAGCACCTGGAAGATCAATATTCATACAAAAGAAATCAAAGTATTATAATACAATTAAGGGAAAAAATTATATCATGGGAAACAGGTAATAACATATATGTACCACCTGTGCTCTGGAACATAAAAGTAAACTGTATAACTCATAGTTAACACCATACTTTTATGGGGCAACATAGAAATTATATGCTATTATACAAAAGGTGTTCAGATGTCTTTTAACTGACACACATTTATTCAAAGAGAATCTAATTGAAAAGGCCAATTCATTCCAATTCATGAAGCAGTAGCAACATGAGCTCTTGGAGGCTTGAAGTGGGATTCCAAGAAGAGAGTCTAAACAACATGGATCAGCTCATATTCCTCAGGCAGAGATTAAGTATCATCTCAGGAGTATCTTTTATGTAGCCAAGGACCTGCTGTATGTGACATCTGTCAAAACCTACCATAACAGGTCTCTAAAAGCAACCATTGAATTGATGAGGAATCAAGTGTGCAGGACCAAGGATGCATCTCTTAGTTCCCATGGGAGCTGGGCATGGGAAAAGGAACTGTCCTACTAAACTAAGCCCTCATGGGCAATTTGCTTGTCAGCATGCCTTTCCCCATTTCCATCAGCCTCAGTCATCTGCCTGCTACAGGCCAAGTCAAGGATGGAGAAGGCTTGGAGCCCATCAGCAGGGCAGCGCTACCTACCTTGTCTAGGAAACTCATCGGACTCCCGGTGAACGAGGTCGGTGACTCTGTTTCCATAGTGCATCCTGCTGTCGTGGTCATAGGCTTTTAGAGTCTCACTGGAGCTGTAGGACTTCTGTGTGGGCACACGGCAGTCCTCGCTGTCCAGGGAGGAGCTCGTGTAGCGGCACTCTTTGCCACACCGTCCTCTGGTCAGAGAGCGGTGTCGCCGGTCCTTTACATCCATTATTCCAGAACACTGATGCTTTCAGCAAAGTCAGGCCTGAGTCTTGGCACCTTTCACTTTCCCACCTAAAAACATCAAAGGAAAAACCCAAGACTGTGACTACAAGAAATGGTGCCTTCTGTCTGACTCAAGTTTGCTTAGGCAAGCTTGGTGAGCTTCACACTAACTCTTGCAAAGGCTCAATGTCTACTTAAACAGTCAGTATAAATACAAGAACTTGATACACAGTAAATTAATTTTCTTGATGTTTAATTTAATAGATTTGGAGGGAAAAGTAATAGCAAGAAAACTCATCTTTTGATTTTTTTATATGTGTACAAATGACATGATAATTCTGTCACTCTAATGCAAGATCTTGTTATCAAGCAGTTCAAAATGAAATTGATTTTGTCCTTCTTTAATGACATTCTCCCCACCTATTTTTTATGCTACAGAAAGCTCAGGAAGAAAGCAAATATAAAAAAAGAATGAAAGAGAGAAATGAAGAAAAGGAGGGAAGGGAAAAAGAAAGAAAGGAAGGAAGAAAAAATGAAAATAACAAGTATATCAGCAAATTTGAGCATGAAGCATAAGTATGTTATTGATGCTCTGCAATGGTACCAAACCATTTGACTAATATAAAATTGCCTAGGTGGATCTGGAGAACAATAATAAAAGGCACCGTAGACATGCAAACAGGCTTCCTCTTATTTATTTAATGAGCCATCAGCAAACTCCCAGCCAGTTTTTATTCCTTTGCAAATCTGCATCTGGATACACCTGGTCACTTCTTCCTAGCCACAGGTGAACTAGAGACCTTGGTGATGAATCACTCACTTGGCCATTAACTAAAACCCAGAGGATGCCCATCACTGCTAGTACACCCAGTGCAGAAAAGGGAAAATGAGGAGGACCCAGAATACAATAGGTAAGCTGATGGGGAGGAACCTCTCTAACACATGCTTTGGCAACCAGAGAGAGCCTCAGCCTGTCATATGCCACCCTCATCCTGAGAGTGTATGCCAAACACCACTCAGAAAACACTAGCCTTCTGCTCAGCAAATAACGGCAAAAATGCCTAGGCGCCTCCAAGTTCCAAATGATAGGCTCTTATTGATTTCATTTGCCATGCAAAATAGCATGGACCATGGGGCCAGGGCCTGGACAGAATGGACAAATACAAATTTTAATTAAAATGGAAAATACAACCCAGAGCCAGGGTAATGATTTTTCTCTAGGCTACTGTTGCTCACTGCCTCCTCAATATGTCAGGAAATACTTGGGGAGCAGATCTGGAGTTCTGAACCACCACCGCCGCCGCCCCCCCACCCTTCCTTGGCTATTTACCACTCTGTAACCGAATGTCCCTGTATACCAAAGTGCCAGCCAGTGTGCGCGTCGATGTGGACAGCTTTGACCCAGAGGCAGCAAGAGCAAAGTTGCCGCTCTGTTGTCTCTTGACACCAAAGGACCTTCTGGGTCTCCAGCACACTCCTCATCTACACTATTAATACACTTTTTCAATTGCTACCTGAAATTCTGAGAAAATATTTTTGACAATTGGCAACAGAAAAGTACACCTGATATGAACACCGACCACAGTTATTTTGCTACTGTGATCACTCAGAAAAAAAAAAAAAAAAAAAAGTTTCCTAAATTCTAGAGTTCCTGACTCAGCAAGTTGAGAAATACCTTTAAGAATCAGGACAGCAGAATAAAATAAACATTATTATTGCTGTATGTATATACGTGACTGTATGACCAATGTAATTCTGCAATCTATACACTCGGAAAAATGAGAAATTATACCCCATCTGATTCAAATGTATGATATATCAAGATCATTGTACTGTCATGTGTAACTAATTAAAACAAATAAAAAAATAAATATTTTTTTAAAAGTCACCAACCAAGACCCCAGGACCTCCTTAGAAGACATAAATAGAACTGGGATAGAAGTTTTCACGGCCTAGTAATAAATTCAAATGTCCTAATATTATTGCAATTTCTAGATTCTAGATGCCAAAATTCCTGGTCCTTACTTCCGATCAAATGATTTCAACATTTTGGAATCATATTACAGGCTATTTGCAAGTGTGGCCATTGAGAACCTAATGGGAGGCTCATCTTACCATGACCACAAACTAGACAATGCCCTTGTCATAATTACTTCTGGCCTTTCTAACTTGGTTTCTCAAATGGTGGAAACAGGAATAATAAAAATTAAAATGTATTGTAGCTAATTTGTAATATGCTTTAAAACATCAGAGAGGCTAAAAAGTTATTTTTTCTCTATGTTAATTTTTTCTTAACTAAGTAAGTATAGACTTAAAAAGACAGAGGGAGAAGACCGTAAATTTCTCACTCACAGTTCTAATAATAAGTCTTAGCATATAAACTAAACACTGAGAAAAGAAGCCCCTCAGCCTCTCTGAAAGACAATAAGATTGTTCATCATCAATACTGAAGAGCCATAGTTGTTTCTTTAAGAGTTGTGTGTTATAAATTGATTTTATAATTTGCTTCTCTCTTGCTTTGCTGTTAAATTTTTACTTTTAAATATTGTCTATGTTCCTGACTCTTGAAATACTATCTCCTCTAATTTGCATGTGCTTGGGGTAACAAGCTGAATTTCTACCTCTGTGTGTATATGTGCACATGCTCTTATTTTATTTTTTAAAACCATGGCTCAGAGATGCTCGGGGTAGGAGCCTAAAGGCTTATTAACTATTAATAAAGTACAAGAACTTTGGTATTTGGACATTTTGACATCTACGTTAGTTGCCCAGAAATTTTCCCTGATAAAGTCCTCTTTCTTGGCTCTGTTCATGTTGGCTAAGTTTGTCAGAACCGTCACCTCTGGATAAGTGATGGAAATTTATACATAATGAGGTAAAAATTGACAGGGAAACCTAATCTCTTAAGGAACTAAGCAGAGTTCATAGCCTGTTGGCAAACAGACATTTTATATTATGACTGCCTGTTATTTAAAAATTAATTATCACTATTAAAAAATACAAAAGAGGAGAATTTATATTACAATCTAGAGTCCTACCTAACCTTTAAATATAGGCAACATAAAAATTGATGTTTCCAAAATGATGGAATAGATATAATTTTTCATCTTTTCCCCATAGCATCCAGCTAAAAATCTTGGACATTCTATATGAAATAAAAATAAGAAGAGTCTTTAAAGTGAAAAGAAGAGGCAGACCAACTAGGAACCTGAAGATGAAAGGAATAATGATGTGATGAGTTCCCTGGAGATTTCTATTGCTTTAATTTATTTATTTATTTATTTTATTTTTTTCTTTTTTTTTCTTTTTTTTTTTATTGGTTGTTCACAACATTACAAAGCTCTTGACATATCATATTTCATACATTAGATTGAAGTGGGTTATGAACTCCCAATTTTTACCCCAAATGCAGATTGCAGAATCACATCGGTTACACATCCACAATTTTACATAATGCTCTATTAGTAACTGTTGTATTCTGCTACCTTTCCTATCCTCTACTATCCCCCCTCCCCTCCCCTCCCATCTTCTCTCTCTACCCCATCTACTGTAATTCATTTCTCTCTTTGTTTATTTTCCCATTCCCCTCACAACCTCTTATATGTAATTTTGTTTAGCAATGAGGGTCTCCTTGCTTTAAATAGCGGGGACTTGGAGATGAAGGAGTTGACAATCCAGAGACATCAATAGGCACAGACAACACACAGCCCAACAAAATCTAGCCTCTTCTTGCCAAAGGCCTATAATGAGGTCTTCCTGATAAGAGGCGAAGCACCTAGGTATCAACCATGCCCCTCCAGTCAAACAATATGGAAAAAAAAAAATGCTGTCTCCATCTCTACCTTCAACAGCCAAGACCAAGTGGGAAGCCCACACTTCCATGCTAATGAGGTTGCATTTAGGGACTTCAACCTCAATCAGAAAGGTTTCAGACAAGGCCAAGAAGAGAGCCAGGATTTTCACCACTTCCAGGAGACAATGAAGCTTCCCTTGCCACAGGGAACCTGGCCATTCACTTCCAGAGGGCCCTAACAAAGTGACACAGGAGGAGGTCTAGTGAAGAGTTAGGACTTTCACGTCCCCCAGTGTTAGATTCCCCCTGCCCCTTGTGGAACCAATTGGAGGTGGGATGCTGAGTTTGAGCAGTACCAAGGCTTCCTATCCCTAACACCCGGGAAGCATCAGTGCAGTTCCAGTGGAAAAACCAACCTTCCATCCCTATAATCCCCGCTCCCAATGAGCACCTCAAAGGGAGCTTCTTGAATTCAGGAACTGACAAAGGCTGAGCAGGGAACCTGGCAGTAACAAGAGAGGGTCCCCCTTCCCTCCATAGAGCACTGCCAGAAGAAACCAGGTAAATTGGAAAGTTTAAATGAGATGTGGAGTTGCATAATATGATATAGCCCAAATGCACACGTTTCAATCAAATACCACTGTTACACAAAGAATCAGGAATATTTAAACTGAATGAAGAAAGGCAATTCATACACTAAGATGTTAGCATGACCTTACATATGTTAAAACAGCCATCATGAAACTACTTCAATGACCAATCAAGAACATACTTGGAAAAAATTTTTAAAAAGTAAAAGTCCTCATAAAATAGAGATGCTCATTATACAAATAGAAGACACAAAGAAACCCCAAACAGAATTTTTAGAATGGAATCATTCAATAACTAAAACAAACAAACAAACAAAAAAAACAGAGAAAAGAATGAGGAAAACTAAAAAAATAGCCATAAAGACTACCCAATAAATATAATGGAAAGAAAAATGAAAACCTAAAATGTAAGAAGAAGAAAGAAGAAAGCATTGGAACCTTTAAGGAGACAACAAAACATTTGATATTTATTTCATGAGTCCCAAGAAGAGAAAGAAGGCTGAAAATATGCTAAAATAGTAGCTGATTACATCTTAAATTTGTAAAAGTCATACCAGTACATATTCAAAAAGCTGAGTGAATCCCAAACTGCATAAACCTAATGCATCCATACAAAAAAATCAGAGTTAAACTTCTAAAAATTAAAGGGACATTAAAAAATTTTTTAAAACTGTGAAAAAATTACTATTTACCTATATAGAAAAACATTTTAAATGAAACTGTTTTCTCATCGGAAACCACGGAAGCCAAAATATATTTTTCAAGTGCTAAAATTGAAGAACCTTCAATCTACAATTATATATCCAGGGAAAATATTTTTTTTTTTGGAATGAAGAAAAACATCAAGAATACTTTAGGTAGGGAAAACTATAAGAAGTTGTCACCAGGAAACCTATTGTATAGACTGGCCAAATAGTACCCTAAACAGAAAGATCAAAATAAAAGAAGGAACCTTAAAACATCAGAAAGGAAGAAAGGAACATGTAAGTCAAAATTATGGGAAAATGTAATAAACTTTCTCCTTTTGAGTTTTCAAAATGATTTCTGATAGAGGAAGAAAAATTGTAACTCTCTGATCTGATTACAATTATATGTAGAGAATATGATTAAGAAAATTTTATAAATGGGTTCTGGTAAAAGGACATAAAGAGAACTTAGGTTTCCATACTTCAGTCCAGTTGATAAAATGATGAAAGCAGTAGGCTGTGATAAGATATAAATGTACAATGTAATTGCTATAAAAACTACACAAAGAGGTGTACTCAAAATCACCATAGGTGTCAAAATAGAGTTCTAAAAATGTGCAATAATCTACAAGAAACAGGTGAGAAAAGGACTTAAAGAACAAAAATAGAGAATAACCAAAAGGTAAAAAATAAAATGGAAGACATAAGTCCTAAAATAGCAATAATTATACTAAATGTAAATGTTCTCAGTATACTAATTAAAATACAGAGATCAATAAGGTGAACTAAGACTCAGGATCTGACTATTATCGATTAGAAAGTCATTTTAAATATAACAATGTAAACATGTTTGAAAGGTAAATTAAGAATGGGTTATAGGTGAGAATTAAATCTCAACTTTTTAAATATATAAAAATATAGTAAAACTAAGGAAAATATATTATTCAAATATTGATCCAACAAAGTAGGAGTGACTGTATTATTATTATTAAAGTGGACTGCATAGGAAAGACAATTACTAAAGACAGACAGGGGCATTCAATAGTCACACAGGGGTCAATTCTATAAGAAGACATGACAATTCTAAATATGTATGCATTCAAAAGACAGAGCTACAAAATACCTGAAAACAAAATGCAGCAGAACTAAAAGGAAAGGTAATCAAAATCACAACCATATCTGGAGGTTTCAACTTCTGAGTCTCCCAGATTAATGGAATAACTAGATGGAAAATCAGCAAGGATATATCAGATCCAATACCATGAACATTCAATAGGGTCTAAGCAACATTATAGAACTTCACTCCCAACAACACAGGTTACACCTACTTCCAAAGTGCTCATAGGATGTATCAAGGTAAATCATATCCTGGATCATAAAAAAAATAATAATAATAAACCCTAAAAAATTTCCACTTGACTGACATCACACAAAGTCTGTTCTCTGATAATAAAGAAATTGAAATAAGATCAGTAACAGATAAGGAGAAAATCTCCAGATGCTTAAAACTAAAAAACACTTTTCTAAGCAATCCCTGGGTGAAGGAAATAGTCTAAAGGGGAATCAACATATGCACTAAAGTTAATGAAAATACACATCAAAATTGTGGGGAAAAGTCCAGTCAGTGATAAGAGAGAATTTCATAGAACTTGAAAATGGGAAAAGTCTCCAATAAGTAATCCAAGCTCTTGTTTTAAGAACCAGGAAAAAAGTAATAAGACAACAATATACCCAAACCAAAAAAAAAAATCATAAAGAGCCAAAATCAATGAAAGCAAATACAGAGAAACAATAGAGAGAAGCAATGAACAAAGTTGTTTCTTTGTACAGATCAATAAAAGTGACAAACCTCTAGCAAGATTGACAAAGAATAGAAGAAACAAATTACCAATATCAGCTACAAAGCAGGGATATTGCTACAGGTTCTGACAACATGCGCAGGATAACCAGAGACAACTACCAACAGGTCTACACATACAACTTTGAAAAACTAAGATGAAATAGAATAATTCTCCAAAAAAACCCCACTTAATTATAACAACTCACCCAAAGCAAAATAGATCACATGAATAACCTTATAGCTATTAATGATATCTAATTTGTAATTATACTACCCAGACAAAAATAAACAGGCCCAGATGGTCTCACTGGAAAATTCTACCAAATGTTTAAGAAAGAATTAATATCAATTTCCAGCATCTCTTGCAGAAAATTGAAAAGGAGGAAGTGATTTTCAATTCATTTGTTGAAGTTACTACAACTCTAATTCTAAAACCTGAGAAAGGTAGAGAAAGGAAGGAAAGAAGGCAAAAAAGAAAACTAAAGATGAATTTCTCTCATGAATAATGGTGCACAAATCCTTTCATTAGCGAACAGAATCCAGTAATACATGAAAATAAAAAGCATGCACTGTGACCAAAAGAGAGTTGTTCTGTAGATACAAGCCTAGCTCAGTATTTAAAGACCAAGGAATATAAACCATCATATTAACAGGATAATAAATTCTAATCACAGGATAGTATCAATCAAGGCAGAGAAGATATTTGGCAAAAATTCACATCCATTCATGATTTAAAAAAAACTATCAGAAAAATAAGAGGGAATTCCCTGAACTTGATAAAGAGCATCAACAAAAAACTTAAAGTTGACATTCTAATGAATGGAGGAAAAAAATGCTTCTCTCTAGGAATGGAGTCAAGGTGAGGACATCTGCTCTCACCAGTCCTATCCAACATTTGTGGTGGGATTTCTAGAATACAATAATTCAAGAAGTAAAAAACCTACATATCAGAAAGAGAGAAAACATCCCATTTACAAACAACATGATTAGGTCAGCTCAGAACCTCAAGGAATCTATAACAAAACCTCTAAAACTAGTATAAGTGAGTTTGCCAAAGTCATAGAAAATAAACATGCAAAAAACAATTGCATCTTAATATACTAGCAACTGGACATGAGAATATAATTTTACTTACAGTCTCTCTAAAGATGAAACATTAGACATAAATCTAGCAAAATATGTACAGAAATTATTTGCTGAATTTATGCCACACTGATGAAAAAAATTAAAGAAGATCAAAATAAATGGAAGTATCATGATAGATTGGAAGATGCAGCAGTTTAAATACCAATTCCCCTAAACTGATAAGTAGATTGAATGAAATTTCTATCTTAAAAAGAAAAAGCTTTCTAAGACTTTGAAATGATTTTATTTAAAATTTATACAGAAAGCCAGAAAAACTAGAATAGCTAAAACAAAAAAGAAGGAATTTAAGACTTATAAAGCTAGAGTACTGAATACTATGGGATTGACAGAGGGATAGATACATAAACTAATGCAATAGAATAAAGAACACCCGGTAAGATACATGCTAATAAGCTCAACTGACTTTTAATATAAGAGCAGAAGTAATTCATTGAGGACAGCATTTTCAACAAAGGGTGCCTGAGCAACCAGACATCTAGAAGCCACAAGATAATGGATTTAGTTTTCCACTTTATATTTTAAAACTTCAAACTGGATGGATTAGTGAGTTAAAAATAAAACAAACATTTTAGAAAACAATACAAAATTTTTAGGAAAAGAGGGAAATATTCTAGACTTGACACCAAATGCATAATGCATAAAAGGAAAAAATAATAGATTGAATCTCTTCCAAATCAAAAATTTTGCTCTCCAAAAGACCTTGTTAATAGGATGAAAAGACAGTCTACAGGCTGAGAGAGCATATGTGTAAGCCACATATTTGATAAAGGACAAACATCGAGAACATGCAAATATCTCTCAAAACACAACTGTAAAAATAAAACACAAACAATCCCATTAGAAAATTGGCAAAGGACACGAGGTGACATTCCACAAATAGGACATGTGAGTGCAAATAAGCGCATGAAAACACATCCATCAGAGCCACAAGAGAAAAGCGAATTAATACTATGATGAGACGTTACTACAGACCTCTCAGAATGGATAAGCAAACAAGAAAGGGACAACACTAAGTGCTAGCAAGGATGGGGCAAAGCCATCACTCACACATTGCAGGCCCAAATGTGAAATGGAACAGCCACTCTGAAAAACAGCTGAGGGATTTCTTAAAACACTAAACGTGTCACTGCTCTAAAACCCAGAGACTACTCTCCTGGGCATTTATGTAAGCAAAAGTGAAATGAAAATGTCTGTTCACACCAAGACCTTAGAGGAGTCTTTATAGCAGAATGTTCATTCATAACAACCCAGAACTGGACACTGCACAGATGTCCTTCATTAAGTGACTCGGTAGCAAGCTGTGGTGGCCCCATGCCTTGAAACCCTGCCCAGCAATAAAAGAATGCACTATGGACATACACAGCAACAGGAAGAAAAGGTTATGTACTGATATTTGGCTCCACTTTACACAGCATTCTTAAAAAATGACAGGAGCGGACACCAGATTGGTGGCTGCTGGTTTCGGAAGGTATGAGAGTGTGAGGTAAAATCAGCATGGCTCTAATCAGGTTTCTGGGGTGATAGGGATAGGGTGGATTTGGGCCATACCCATACACATCCTGGTTGAGATATGATCACAACAGTTTGCAAGATGTTTCTCTTGGTGGAAACTGATCAGAGGGCACATGGCATGGCTCTGCCTTATGTGTTCTGACTATAAATGATTCTACAATTACAGCAAAGTTAAAAAATGTCTTTAAAAAATATCATCCAATACAGCATACCTAATCCCCAAATCCATCATGAAAATAAGCACTATGGAAGATAATCCACAATTAATATTGTAAACATTGTAATTATCTTTTAATTTAATTATCACAATTAAATAAAATCAATTTTCTTATAACTTTATTTATAATTTTATATTTTATAAATTAATTTTATTTAATTATCACAATTATAATTATAAATATTAAAAATGTGAACATTGGGTATACATGCTCCACTTTAAAAAAAGATTACCATTATTTTATCACTTCTTTGATGTCTAATCAGTCTGTCTTATTTATTGGAATCCCCTGGTTGGCCAATATTTTTTTTGTGTGTGTGTGGCTTCTAGTATAAAAAAATAAAATGTTGTGGACACTGAAAAATTCACACACACACACACACACACAAAAAAAAAAAAAAAAAAAACAGTTACAATGCAAGAAAATGCATTTGCCAACATCTGCTTAGTTTTTATAAGGCAATCTTTTCATTTTTAAAGATAATTTTGAAATAATAGAATATTAGTCTTTCTCCTTTGCTGGTTGGATAGGAATCCTTTAATAAATGCATTTATTGCCTACCATGGGTAAGCCCTCTCAGCACGGCCGTCCTTGAAAGTTAAGGTCAACAATGCGTGTGGGGAAATGAAGTTTAGAGACTACTTCTAAAAAGTAATTAAAATTGCCTCGAAGCAGTAGGAAAGATGGTAACCAAAATTATCAATCTTTTCCCCAAGCTTCCACCTTTTCCGCCACTGACAAATGGCAATCACTGGACAGCGAGGCCCCTGCCAGCTCGTACTGCTTCGCTGGGGCTTTATTCTGTTACATTCCACATTTCCTCCCTTGAAGAGGGTTCACACTGCTTTTTTCATCAGTTGCCTAAGTGGGTTCCATCACTTTCGCAGAAAAGACTACAGAGATCTTGCCTGCAAGCCTTTGTCTAATTAACTAATCCTATGAGCTGTAACACTGTTCACTATTAACTTTTCAGAATATCCTACTACTTAAGGGGGTTGACTTGTTAATCACTGACAGCCCAGTGGAGATATGTGAGTGTGTCTGCAGAAGTACTCAAGAAGGATGCATGGGTGGGTTGTGGGGGCCTCCAACAGGCAGCTGCTCTTTCTCTGTCACAGGGAATACTGCAGGTGGCTGTTTAAGCTTCCCTCGCCCTCCACATTGGTCTTTGATTACACTGTGGGCACCCTTTCATCATACTTGAATATTTGCATCTTGTAAACCAATGACAGACAGACTTTTGGGAAGTGTGGCACTGGGAGAGTCAGCTACCTCCCAACGTCCATGTGCAGTGGCAATCTGTTAATTCTGAATGCAGATCAATGTGAGCACCTTTCTTCTCCATTCATGAATTATAATAAATCCTTGCAGAAGTTTGTCTAGAAGGAAGTGGGTAAAGTCAGTGCACATGCATCAAATATTCTTGTTTCCTAATTTGAGCTGGAATCACATATATTTTAGAAATCCAGTAAAAAAAAAAAAAAGTTTCATGAGAGGAGCGTATTTGTAGTTAATTTATATATTTTTTAAAAAGCTCAGTCTGAATTATGTAGAAGATCTTTCTTCCTTCTGATAATGTGTTAATTGGATTGCCAACTTGTTTCTTAAATATTGCAGGTACTATGTGTCTCTGTTTAAAAAGATGTAATAGATAAAACATGGCCCCTTTATCCATTACGCCCCTGCAAATTTTGCCTGTTATTCAAAAGCAGAAATGCTAAGATGGCCTTATAGTGCATTCACAGATTCCTTTTTTGTGTATTAGAACATCTTCATGAGAGTGGCTTATTTAAAATCCTTAAAGCACCAAATAAAATGTAATGCTGAACTGAACACTACACATAAGAGAGAGAAGCTGAGATAGGGGGAAAGCTTGGAGTCTGCCTTCGCCTCCCTCCATCCCCAAGTAGGCTTCTTTATGGATACAGTACATGGACTGGTTCTCTAATATAGGCAGTGCCTTCTCTTAAAAACACATAAGAAAAATTCCAAATACAGATATGATCCAAAATATTTAGCCACAGAATATCCCTGTGACCTCTGGGTGGACCTAAGAAAATCTGATTTTAAAATCTACAAAAGTAGGAGATAGTGGCCTAATAATTTAATGCACTAGTAAATAAGAGGTCAAAGGCAATTTGCTTCCTGTTCCCCTGTGCCTTTATATTGATATGTCTGGGGATAAAAAGCCAACTCTGGTTAATGTCCAGAGCAAGAAAGGATAAGCAAATTCACAATTGTGTTTTGCTCTCCAGCTTCAGAGCTCCATGTGGCTGCTTTTAGAATCTGTTAGGGTCCCTGGAGCCATTTGCACAGGAAATGGGGAAAGCAGAGCCAGGATCTGCTGTCTATGAATTTTATGAATTGTGAAATGCAGGGACGTTTCTACGTGCGCACGGTCCTAATCAACAAGAGCCACCAAGGAGCAGCACGCACCCTGCGAGGAGTCTCGCTATCTGCCCCGATAGCACAAACGTGTGTTTGGGTATATTTGTATTTGAATAGTAATGAAAAGGCAGAAGTCTACATCAGATTGGTATATAGTCTAATTCCACACTTTTTTTTTTTTTTCTTATCCGGTCCAAACTGTTTAACATTCCAGAAAGTCAGCGCAGTTACACCTCCTGCAAAAATTTCAATATGAAATGTGGAAGTTTGCTGAAGCCTTTGCCTCCTCGGCTCCACCTTCGCGGCACGCTAGCCGCCTGCTCTCCTCCCCTTTCCTACATGCCTCCTGAGATCCAGCTGAACAGATGGCTGTACCTTAGGCACTGGCTAAGTTACCGTAACCGGAAAGACAGTCCCTCCCCACTCCTCCTCCCCGCCATGCAGTACTCAAAGAAGCATCAGAGCAAGCCCAAGAGCCTGCAGCCTCCAAACCTAATGAAGGAAGGATGTGAACACCCTCTTCCCAGCTTTCAGTATGCCCCTTTCTCTACAGGAGTCTGCAAGCAGCACCACACAGAGTGAGCAGAGGGCGGTGGCCCACAGATTTCCAGGCAGAACATAAGTATCACTGTCAAGTCAAGCTCCTGCTTCATGAACAACTACAAAGAGCCAGGCTCTCAGTCAGGCTCCTAAGGTAAGTTATCAGTAATATTCTCATTCATATTTTAAGTGACTTTCTAATTTCACACATCTAAAAATTATTCACACCAAGTTTGGAACTGACCACTAACTCCAAGATCTATCATACTGAGAAATGGACAATCTTAGAACATTGTCTCATGTTCCTTTTGGTCACTAGATTTGTAATTGTCCAAGAACTTAGGTCCTCCAATATAACTCATTTGGCTCATGGAAGTCGGGAGTCATATCCCAATCCTTATGTACCAATAAAGAAAACACAAGATCAGTTGACTCGTGTATGCAAGAACCTCATATATCCGATATCATGGAAATGAAGGAGAAAAATACCATGAGGAAGAGTGAACAAAGATTTGAGAGGAGTAGGCCCTAAGTCTCACTCTAGAAAATGGAGATGCTGTGTCGACTTTGAAGTCACATAATATAATATGCCTTTGGACTGTATAAATCTCCTAATAATAGTAATTTAAATAGTGATAGATTTCATCACTACCACTCTCATCACTTCCACCAAGCATTATCAATATTGTATGGATGGCCACGATATGGAGCAGCTATTACTTAGTGATCATCAAAACACTAGTTAAGTAACAATGTTCTAAACTACATCTCGTGGGTTGCAGCATTTCTATTCTCTGAAGAGTTAGTACTATCATACTTTCTTAAGATGGAAACAGTTATTAATAACCCCATTTAGTATTTAACTTTCACTTCATGATATAGTTCTAATATCCCTGGAAATATGAACCTGAGATGTTCTAGCAATATTACCCATTCATAGTCAAATCAGATATTCGTTGCCCTGACTTTTAATATATCATATTAAGCTCAAGATACAAATGGTGCCATATGTAGATAAGAAGAAAATGAAATGAAAAAGATCAGCTAACTCCCTACCTGTTCAGGAAGGTAGAGTCTGGTAAGTGGAAATTCTGTTGTTTACTGAACCCAAACCATTGATGTGGAGATACAGCACTTGAGGAAGGAGTGTGGGTCTAAATTACCATGTACAATTCATAGAGAATTAGGGCATAAGGGATTGCATATGTGTGTGAGGTACAGTTGATATTCTCTATTATTTTACTATTAGGAGTAAGCAGATGGCATTCCTTAAAGTCTTGCTTTAATGATGGCATGGTACAAGAACTGAAATGCAAGATCCAGGAAGGGATGACAACAAGGGAATCATTTGCATTGTATCTGAGATGCTCTGTGAGAGCAGAAACCTTTTCTCTTGTCACTAAATATATCTCCAGTATTTGCTGGAGAACCCACCATTAAAGAGTCCCCAGTAAAAGCTTTGTAAAAATAGATATGTGTTTATAAGAAACATCTTAAGAAAATAATGGGAAAAATGCTTTAAGGGTCTTAGAGCCATTACTGTCTTTCTTGGTATTTAACTGCCCTGAACATATTATTCAGGTCTATTGTTAATTTGCAGGATTTACATAAGAACTTCTATAATAATTTCATGACAAATTTCCTTCCTACCTCCTGCTTTGTCAAACAAATACAATGTCAAGTGTTCTCTTTCAAGGTAACCCTGCTTCCTTAATTAGGATGCAATACATGAATATTGGTAACTGCTTGGAAAATTTGAAGATAGTATTCTAAGAGTAGGAACTGGCTTCTGATAAAGTCAGAGTCAGTATCCTGCTTATAAGACATCTTTTTGTTTTAGAAGGTATGGGCTGGAACATAGCATTTACTGCATATAAAGTATCCTCTTCTACAAGGATCCAGCTGGAACTTTAGTTTTTGTTTTTTTTTTTTTTTTTTTTTTTTTTTTTAACATCATAGAGTTCATTGCACTACCCAAATCTGCCATGGTAGCACAAAAGCAGCCAAAGGCAATACTTAACTGAATGGATGTATTTGTGTTTCAATAAAACTTTATTTTTAAAACCAGGCAACACATTGGATTTGGTGCTCAGACCAAAGTATGCCAACAGCTGCTATAATATAGATAGGACCCCATTAAAAGCCAAAAGTTTGAAACTCTTGCCAAATATTTGCTTCATACTAAGCATGCCTCACCAAGGATCTTAGAGAAGTTGAGAACTTCCGTACTAGAAAGTTTTTGATAAGGATGAATTAACATGAACAAGATATTCTTGATGAATGAGTAGTATGGGGTCAATAACTAGAACAATCTAACTAGGGGAAATTGCTTGCATTCAGAAGGTTACTGATTTGAAACTGAGATATTTTCTTGGGCTTCAAGCCAAAGTTGTGCATCCCTCAAGAAGATATATTTATGTTTAACTGCTCATTGACAATAGTTTGAAATTTGACCTTTCTGTATAATATGCATTTAATTCTTGCCTCGCTGCTCCTACTAATTATTATTTTGCCAATTATTTTATGGCATTGAGGTTTGTCAGTGTATATGAGAAGCAGCAATGATGTATCAAATTGTTTCTTTTATAACCCATTTTTCTGTCTCTATGTCTTATTTTGTTCTTATGAGAAAGAAAAAGATAAATGATTAACTAAATGATCAGAAATGTTGGCAGTTTAAGTTTTAAGATCTGGAAGAATATAAACACAGAAAAAGAAACTCATACCCTTTCTTACAGAAATGGGTATTTATCACACAGTAAGGAGAAAGAATTGGGGTAATAGCTAAAGAATTCACTTATACAACTGTGTATTAAAAGGACTCTTTGTAGCCTGTACTTGTATTGTGACTTAGCTGTAAATCAATAGGTGATATGAAAAAAATATTAGAAAATGCAGAGCCCAATAGAAAATTTTGTGCAAATTTAAAAATAACTCAATAACATCAATCTCGAAATTACGTACCTGCATCCTTGAATTTCCTAATGATCCCTCAAGGTATGGCATTATATTTTTACAGCCATTAGCACTGCCATTCACCAGAATCATAATGCTGTAATCACTCAGAGGTTCAAGGAAATGAAAGTCTCTCACATTTGCCTACTACCCTCTGTTGTCTAATATAGTATCGAATGTTACAACAGTGTAAACTCTTCCATACATGTGGATAAAAGCCTCTGTGGGAGACAGTTGTGATAAACTGCCTGAAATAGAGAGGTAGCTTCTGATTTTTGAGAGGGGAATGTTCCCTCCCAAAGCAATTACCAACATCCCTCATGCTATGAAATGTTGTGTTCTGGTACAATTGGTAGAAAACGGAATCTGGCTTCCTCATTGCCTTTGATTATAAAAATGGAGGGCCACTCCTGAGGGCCAAGGAAGAATAAAGGCTCAAAGAAGTCATCAAAACCCTACTTTTCAAAGGACAGGCAATCTTTAAATCCTGGAGGTGGAAAAGAAAGCCAGGCCTCAGAAATGAATATTGGTCCTCTAAAGAGGCTGCTGGAAACCCTAACCAGTAAGGACTGTTGGAAACAAGGGCGAAAGGCCCAAAGGACAAATGGAACTACAGACAAAAGAAGGGTACATACCAGAATCAAATGTCAGTCCGATTCTATCAAATGCCTTCCTAGATTCACCAGCGGGATAACATGCAATTCTCTATGGGGACTCACATATGACTTCATAACACGAGGGAAACAGCAGGATTTTTAAAAGTAACAGATTGATTTGGCCAGCAGGACCAGTTGATGATAGAGAGCTGAGGCAGAGGCTCCAACTATATGGAGGGATAAACAAATAGAGCAACCTGTTTTCTATAAATCACATTCAAAAGGACTGCAGATGAGTTACAAGGTCCCTACTTAGGAGAAGCAGTTCATTCACCAGCACACATTGGAATTGTATGATTTGACATTCATTTTCTCCCAAATTTTTGTCCTTATCCTATAGTATGTCCATGGATACCAGAAACTTTTTATTTATATGTACGGATATGTTGCCATTGCTGAGCCTCACTAGGAATTTACTAGTTATCTCATTAAACTTCACAGCAACATGTTATTTAGATACTATGATCCCCATTTTACAGGTGTGGATTGGAATAAACTTGGCTTACCATTACATATAACATTAAAAAAAAAAAAAAACACCATGAAAGTGGCAAAACTTAGATTTGAATCCAGATATCTGGTTTAAACTCCAGATTTCACCAACACATGAAATCTTTTTTGTGTTTCATCTCCATGTGTTTGTCTATTTTTTAAACAGCATACCACATTGCTACAATTCAAAAAAGATGGGAAATTTCAAGAAAGCACTCTGTGTACAGCTAGCTCTCATCGACATTTTAGAAAGTTAAATTTTATCTTTAGTAAAAAGATACTTCAAAATAAAGTGAATGAATTTGCAACTCTTAATCAAGGTTAAATTCTATGACCTCTCTTTCTGTGTTAACCCCCTTTTTCTTATACCCAAGTGTTTTTATGTGATTTGAGACAAATTAAATTTGAATTACAATTCATTCCAAGGGAATTTTGTACCTCTTCTTGAGATGATTAGTGACAATTTGCAATCTTACAATCATAATAAATGATCGCTATAATAAAGAGATCCTAAAAGGAGAGGCTCAATTGGTTTAAGAAGGAAAAGGAGAGGGACATTCCATAAATGGGATTTGACTTCATCCAGTCCCTGTGCTTGTTTACCTAATGAGCACCTGTACCTCCAAAATAGTAAGAACTATTCTGAATGTGGTGAAGAAAAATGTATGTAAGATGTGAACTCTGGTCCAGGGATCTCACCTACTCCTCAGAAGCCAAACCACACAGGTAATGCCAGTTCAATGCAGTGCCAGTGCCAGGAGCAAAACTACTTGACTACCATAGTGCAAAAGTCTGATTGGAACAAGAGTGTGTATATGACCTACATTAGTCCAGAGTATTTTCTTCAGGAATATGGAAGTATTTGGTGGGAAAGGAAAGGGTAATTGACATTGACTGTCTTCCTGTTGCTTGGAAAATGTGAGGTCAGAAACCCCAAACCATAAACAGATAAGAAGTCAGTTTGTAGAATGAGAGAATAAAGCAATACAGAGACAAGTGTTTCCAATCCCTAATTCTAGTACCTGCCAAAGGGCTGGCTAGAATTTTGCACTTGAATTCACAGAAACATCCCTATACCCTTAGCATACATTTTTCATTTCAACTTAAACTAACTTGAGATAGTTTCACATATTTGGAACCCAGCATGCTCAAGAAGCTGTTACCTGAGTTTAAGTAGAATTATTTGCAACCTTGATATCTTAGCACCCATCTCTCAAAAACTCTTTCAAAAGGCAAACTTGCCTGCCCTTCTCTTCTTTTATGCACAAATTTCATGACTTTATTAATCAGGAAGTTCTCTTAACTATTTACTTCATGCTTAATTCACATAAGACCTAGCTGTTTTAGATAATAGAATCTTAGGTTTGAATGCTATTTAACTCCTTTTCTATCTGACCTTGCACAAATCATGGGCATCCAAATTTGTAGATCCAATTGAGTGATGCTATCAAGTCCATTGGCCAGTTTAATTGCTACACAAACATCAACATCATTAAATGCCCAAGGTGTATAGATTGCCAAAGAAATATTCTTCAGATGGAAAAAAGTTATATGACCTGCTGACGAAAGGGCTGCACTTGTGTGGAGTAGGCAAAGACACACACAGGAAGGGTCCAGTAAAAAATCCTTGGCTCAGTGTTTGCTTGGGTCAATTATTGGGAATATTCTGTAGCACTGCTGTTCATTCTCTGGGACCCTGTGAGGGCTTGTGTTCCTCTGCAGCTGCCAGGGTGGGGATGGAGGATGTGAACCACACTTCACAGGCTAACAGCCCAGACTTCAGGAACAAAACACATACTACTCAATGGTCTCATTTCCTAAATCACTCATGAATATATTTCCACATGTAGTAAGAGCCAAATTATTTCAAGTATGCCCCATCTTGTCTACCACATCAGGATTTCCACAAAATGAGAATTTAGGAACTGAGTGGAGGTTGGGGAGAACATGTCTCCCAGGGATTGTAGCACTAATTCCTGAATTTAGAACTTTCAGGCTAGTCTTCCAGCCAAATAGAGGTCTTTTGGTTCCTTCTGCAATGCAAATAACAATATATAAAACAGGAACACTCAGTCTCTTCTGTTTCATGCTGATCCTTCAGCAAAACCAACCTTCAGAAGAGCATGGGTCCCCTGCATAGAGGCACTGCACTGACTAGGATTTCTGTATTGACCTTGTCCTGGTTACCACAGATGTGGCACAAACTAAGAAAAAAAAAAGTTCTTTTTCTTTCACGTTTTACCAAAAAAGGAGAATTGCTTAGCATTTCTAGAGATTTTATAAACTGAAAAAGCAAATACCAGAATGGTAAAGGCTGACACATGAAAGGGCACTTTAGAAATATTGAGAAATTTGAAATAAAGAACAGAGGAAAAACTTCATTTTAGCATATGGGAAATTGCCAGAACAGAGATCAAAATCCAAGTAGAATATATAAAGAATGATGGTTAGGTGAAATCCTTAGAATTTTACTTTGAGGCTAAAGCTCTTAATTCTGTGCTTCAGTCTGCTCAATTTTTCTCTGGGGTAATATTCCAGAGCTGGACCTCTGAATGCACTCTCAGAATTCTGAATTTCAGCTTTGAACTACCCTTGCTATCTTTGAGCACAATTAAAGTTTCAGCAGAGTTCTCATGAATGGGATTAGTGCCTTATCAAAGAGGTAGGAGGGAGCTGGTTTTCCCCTATCTAATAGGTGAGGGCAAGAAGAAGGAGGAGCAGCACCCAAAGAGACACTGAATCCTGCACTGGACCTTAGCTTCCCAGCCTGTAGAACTGTGAGGAATAAATGTTGGTTGTTGACGAACCACCTACTTTATGGTAATTTTGTTGTAGCAGCTTGAATGAATTAAAACAGAAATAAACATGATTTGCTAAAATTGATCTAACGGAATTGTAACAGGAATGGGTTTAGACATCACGCTCAGGGAAGCCCCTGCCTGGAATTGTACTCAGAAGGGATCCTGGAGCTTGCTCTCAAATGTGTGTGAGGACCAGAAGATAAATCCTCTGTGACCCTTTTTGTCACCAAGACTGCTGAGTCTGTAGCAACCTTCAGGTCCTCATTTTATCCCTCCCTTTACTACTAGTACACAGGTAGCTGTATTTGAAGGAGAAACAGTGTAGAGAATTGGCAATTATACACCATTGACATTTTCCCTTGCTTTGCTGAGTTGTTCAACCTTGGCATCTTACAGACCAGTATTTGGCTTCCTTGGTCAGCACACAAGTGCACACAGATAGGGATCATCTTTGTTGTAAGCATCTCACCTCTCAAAGAATTATATTAAGACCTCTCCTTGCCTTAGTGCTTTGAATTCTCCCAGCCACCCTACCCAAAGATACACTCATTTTAAATTTAAAAAAATCAAACTAAGTATCTCACATCAATTTGAAAAAAACACATTGAATTTAACATCTCAATTTTAAAGACAAGGCACCTTGGATCATTGGCCAAAAGTGTAACAGCTTGCAAGTGGTGGAGTTTGTTTGATTCCAGTCTGACTCCAAACGGGAGCTGTTATACTATCCCCCTGGAGCATTCCAAGGAAACGGGAACCCAGGGGAACAGACCGTCTATTCAAGGGAGATGTGATATGCATCCTTCAAATTAGAGCAATTATAGGGTAACATAAAAAAAGTAAGAATTTATTCAGGACAGGCTATATCCATACACATTCAAGGAAAGCACATCAAGGAAAAGATCCCTGTGGGGGAAGGTTAATCAAAGAGGCTTTTTGAAGGATATAAATATTGAAGCTTTAATATTTCAATTCATTATTGGTGACCTGTTTCTACCATGAAAGCGAGAAATGGTCCCCTTAATCTTCTGCCTAGGAAAATCAGGCACTCCTTCCTCCCTGCCTTGATTCATGCTGCTTTCTTCTCCTGGATAAGGAGGATGAGGACGGTGGTGGCAATAGTGGTGACCACCACTGTGATAAAAACTACCCTGTAATGGAGGCTCACTTTGTATCAGAAACCATGTTGGGGGTTTTATGTGCATGATCTCATCTAATCCAAGATGCACAGTAACTGTTCTCCCAGTTTGGGAGTTGAGGAATCTGAGACTTAAAGAGGTTATATAATGAATTCAAACTCACACAAATAGTCCTTGCAAAGCTGGGACCCAGATGCCATGGCCATCAGCTCTAGGTCTCATGTTATTGCCTCTACTGTCCTATCCTCCTTACCTGATGCTGTGGCTCTTGATTTTAGCAAATATCAGAATCACCTGGGAAGCTTGCTAAAACCAGATCACTGTTCTACTCCTTCTCAGACAACATGTTAGAGGCAGGTAGAGCACGACCATGTATATTTCTAACAAGCTGCCACGTAATGCTGATGTTGCTGGTGCTGAGACCAGGCTTTGAGAACCACTGACCTAATAAAATCATTCCCCTTTTGGCACCTGTGAAATGGAATAATCCCAGTACCAAACTCATAGAGATCCTGGGAGGGTTTGAAGACATGGTGCATGTACAAGTCCCAGGGCTTGCATTCCAGCAGAGTAAATCATGACCGGCCGCCTCATGGTACTCGTCATTATTTTTGTTTTTATTGTTAGAGGCCAAGCTCAAATTTTAATAGACAATCTATCCAGAAAAATAGTTTCCTTTCCACATCTTAATATTACCTTTGCACTACCACATCTGTGATTACGTTTTGCTCTGTGTAAATTACAGTGTATCCATGTCTAACTTTCACGCTACATCTTCAACAGGTCAAGACAGAAAACATTCATTTAGAATATTCTGCTCTCTTGAATGGTGCCTAGCACAGTCCTCTTAAAGCATGGATCACACTGTTTATTGCTTAATAATGAAATGATTGAAAAGTAGAGAATAAAACTAGAAGAGATTTAAATTATACTATTAGATTCAATTTAGTAGAAGATTTAGTAAGATCCCTTAGGTCTCCTGATTCAGAGTCTAATGCCAGCCCCCAGTTTCCTGCACCAACCTAGATATAGCTGTGGAAGAAGAGATAAACAGCAAATGTAATTACAGTGACATAATGGTTAAACTTTTATAGCTGAGGGGATCAGCAAATAGGATTTTAAAAATCAAATTAAAACTGTCATTCCACAACATTAAGTTTCCAGAATTTTCATTTTTTAATATTAATGATTTTTTTTCTCCAAAAAGGAACAAACAATGCTAATTCTACTGCTACAATACTGTTAATGAAGAAATAAAGAATAATTTATCATTGCATAATTAACACAGTACAGTTAAGCATGTTTTAATGATTCTGTATAATGGCCTCTCATAACTAGATGATACTTGTTAGTCATAGTGAAAAAAAAAAAAACACATACTAGGAATCATTAATGAAGATTCACACACTGACCAGGATTCTATTTTATTCTTTTCTAAAAAAGTGTTTATAAGATCACTTGGTGTATTTTGGCATTGGTTTACTCCTGAATCTGCAGGTAACCAGATGGTTAGTAAAATATTTTAACTGATTCAAAGAAATGAAAGGCTAAGAAATAAATGACTGAGAACACAACCACTGCTTTCTTCTCTGTTTCCAAGTGGAATTAACTGGTAAAGGTACTGGAGCATTGGATGTAGAAGGCAGGGAAATATTGTTATCTTTCGCTTATAAAACTTTATATTTATAAAAGTTATGAGATTATTTATGGGAGTTTCTCTTCACAACATCCCAGGGGCCAGAAAGATAGGAGGAGAAGGAAAAAAATAATTGAAGGAGACAATTAATTAAAGGTGGTAATAAACATGATCTTATAGCCACTTTTCCTTTTAATGTTGTTAGTAAGATTAGACAGACATGTAGACCATGACAGGTTCTATCTGCAAGTAACAGTGCAAAGACTTCAATGTCTCCATTCACTGAAATAGGTGTTTATTCAGGTTTGCACTTCAGAGACAAGCCTCTCCATAGCCACATCTAGCTGGCAGATGTATTTATTTGATTCATGTATTACTTCAATTTTATTTAGTGAACAACATATGCAAATTAGGAAGTTATATATAAAGTATATATTTCTCTCTGTTCTTCAGAAATCAGATCACCCAGCAATACTGAATGAATGACATAATCAACACAAGATAGACAAGAACAATCCTTTTTTAGAAAGAAAGATTCTTCTAAATCTCCAGTCAATATCCCCTACTGCCAGACACTCAGTTCTCTTCTACCATTTACATCATCTGCTTTAATTCTGTTGACATTTCCATTTTTTAACCTTGATCTCTTGTACCTCTAGTACAATGGTTTCCAAAGTTGGTCCCTTGACCTGTGTAATCATTAAAAAAAAAAAAAAAACAGATCTTTTTTTTTTTTTTAATACCAGGGGTTTAACCCAGGGTCACTTAACCACTAAGCCACATATCTTTTTATTTTTAATTTTTTTATTATGAGACAACTATTGCTAAGTTGCTTAGGGTCTTGCTAAGTTAGGAGGTTGGCTTTGAACTTGAGATCCTCCTACCTCAGCCTCCTGAGCTGCTGGGATTACAGGTATCTGCCTAGCAGGAAAACAGATTCTCAACCCCATCCAAGGCCTGTGGAATCCAAACCCCTAAACATGGGATCTACACTCTATATTTAGAAATCCTTTGGGAGATTCTGATGTACATTCAAGTTTGAGAACGATAGATCTCCCACATTTTTCTTCCACACATGAGGTTTTGAGGTGGTATCTCTTCTTGGCTTGCTTTTATTTTTTCAAACCTGTGAAGAATCACTAATAGAGGGGGCCTGAGTGAGAATCTTTTTTGAAGTGTTGTATAGTTTCTGACACACATGACACCCAGGGACAAAGAGTGATCTCATGAGGTTGGCATTTCAACAGTCTGGAATATCAAGTCTCAACCAGGTCTATGCATATTCTGCAATAACAAAATGGGTCAGTGACTCATGGTAGAACTGAGGGAGGAAGAGATAGCTTGTTTTTGACCTTGAAGAAAGGATGTCATGGGATTCTAAATAGGAACATTCAAAACAAAAACATTTTCTAGCTCTTCAGCATCATTTCTTCAACATCAATTTCTCTCATAGTGTAAGTAGTGACAACGTGAAAGTACAGACTTTGGAACCCATTCTCACTAAGTAGGTGATTGTCAGAAATCTTGCCTTTTGCCTTTCTTTGAATCTTTTCTAGAACCTTTCACCATGTTTACATTTTAATTACTACACTTCTTTGCATTGATATATACTAAATATATTTTATACCACTCCTAATATTTTTATAACACATTACTGGTTCTATATAACTTTAATACAGCCTGCAGAAGACAGGGTAAATTGATGGTGCACTCTTTCCTGATTTATTTTATCATACTTTTTGGATTGGGGGTGGTTAATTTTCTATGCATAATCTTGTTACTTTGTCTAGTTGTCTGGATTCTTTTTTTTTTTGCATTGCCTCTATTAATTTGACATTTCAGTCCCAGAAACTATTAGATGCCTTTTATTATTTGGTTCTTTTATTTTCAAATAATTTATTCCTCACCAATGCTAGTCCCAGCAAAACAAATTAGGATGCACCCAAATTTGGCTACATACATGCTCATTGCAGTATTGTTTGTAAAAAATAAGTGTTTGGAAACAATGGGTTGTCCAGAAGCAGGGGACAGAGTCAATCAATTGTAGTACCTCATACAGGGAAATGTTTTAGAGCCTTCAAATGGAATACATGTACCAATAACTGAATGTATACAGACAGATAGTTAGATGTGCAAACACAGTGAAAAAAGCAGGTTACAAAACACCATATAGAATATGATTTTTATGGTAGGGTAATAGGGAAAAGTTGTAATCTCTTTTTTTTGCATATTCTATTTTATCTGTATAACCTAATTTATTGATACAGTGTTAAGCTCTTCCATCAAAAATCTTGATCTATAAGCCTGTCAGATAGAAAGATCCCATCTCAGCATGGTGATGCATGAGAAAGGAGCACAATTTAAACTCCCAGGATTCTGAAGAAAAATGTAGATATTTTCATTGAATTTTTTTCTAAGTATACAAGAGGGATTAATGGAAAATTGCATCTCACAGTCCCCAGCAAACCTCCTTATCTTTTTCACAGCAAAACTTCCTAAAAGTTATATTCCCCCTGATCTTTCCCAAATCTACCACCAAAGAGTAGCTACGACACTTTCTCCTCCAAGGCCCAACACTTCTCTCTTCATTAGTCAGTCTTTTTTTACTTAATTTCTCCCTCCTTTTCCAGCTGCTTGTTCATTAAGTAAATCGACCTACAAAATTTATTCTTCTTCCATTTGTCCTTACTGCATGTCTATATATTTTCATAGAAAAGCAACCAAATACTTTCCTTCAAAGGACAACAGGAAGAAGCTGGGGAGAGAGGCTGTTTCCCTGAGTTTTTAATATTTATGCTATGCTTTATTAATAATGTTTACATCGTACCTTGAGGTTGATGCTATAGTTTTAGTCCCAATTAGATATGCTGTAAACATCTATTAGCTTTATAATCAATGCAGAAGGGCTGTGCCAGGTCCCTCTCTTCCATTTCTCCATTAAGACAAGTCCTTATAATTCCTCCCTGTGCATCTTTGCTTTGGACAAGTTATTTATGACAAAGCATGGCTGAACCAGTCCACTGCATTTTATTTATCATGGCGGTACCAACTGGAGCACTTTCACTTATTCCTCAAAATTTTTACCTCACTTATTGTCAGGGATGTTCACCCTGAATGCCTATGTTCACTTGTAGCCTAGGCTATGGGAATCCCAAAACTCCACAGACAATGTCAAGCTCATTTGCTTGCACGACATGCAATCCTCATGGGCTAGTTCCAGAAAACATACCCAAAGGCACTTTATCACTTCCAGGGGGGCACCACTTAGTGTAGGATCCCATCCAAAACCCAAAAACCAAAGCCAAAGCCAAAGGAATGCATAATGAATGGGATTTTAAGAACATTTAACAAAACAGCAATCACAAGCCTCAGCAAGTTTCCCAAGACACTTTAGGAACCACAATTAAAAAACTTGTTTCCAAACATCTCTTTAATAATCCCAATGTCAAACAATTTAGGAAGAAAAAAAAATTGTGGTTACTTCTTTCCCAATGACATCGCCATATAACTGATCAAAAGCAGGCGGAATAGAGAACTGAAAATAAAGGCTAAATCACACCAAATCTGAATTTTGTAATGGATACACTGCAAAGCTACCGTTTCACGTAAACCAATAGGGTGTTTATCCAAAACAGCATACAGTTCCTTGTTCTCTCCAAAATTTTATTTCTCAGACATGGGCAAATATGGAACAAATGTAGCTGTAAAAATCAGGGCCACAAAACTTTGGAATCTATGTTTTCCTACACAAGAAAGCATTTATGTCAATACTTTCCATAAAACTCTTAGAAAACCTAAAAAGAAGAAAAAGAGGGCAGAAGTTTTTAGTCAGCTTGTAGTTCCTAATTAGCACCAAATCCCTTAACTATTTCATTCAGCTTTCAAAGGAAAGTGCTTTTAAATGAGGAACACGCCTTCAAGAAAGAATCTGGCTTTTAGCAATCACCCTTCAGAATTAGGACCTTCCTAATGGTGTAATTTCTCGCATTGAATAAAAAGTCTTCATTATAATCATCAAAAAAAAAATATGAAGAAGAAAAAACCAATTTTATCCATTATTCTGTTCTCATAAATTACAAAGAAATAAAGAATGCTATTGGAGAATCATAATTTGAAAGCGTCAATAAATGTTATTAAAGTTCTTTTTAGGACTCTTCATTTATTTTATAATTTGACAAATTTCGGGAGCAAGTTTTTGACTGAAGAGCTCAAGACATCACAGAACTTTTAGTGATAACAAATAATGAACTACAAGGAGTAAATAAAAAGAAACTCTCAGTAAGTACAAATGGTTTCTCTCTTATCACATGGAGGATAAAATCTAAACTCATTCATTGCCAAGACCCACAAGGAACTAACTGAACGGGCATCTTCCTTATCACACCCTGAGCCTTGTGTACTCCACTCTCAACACAAGCCTCTTCTTTCTCCTCCTTGAACCACCCAAGAACATTCCCAGCATCCCTTTTCCCGGAAGAGCCCAACCCCAGGGCTGTGTCAGGCTGTCTCATCACCTCTTCTCACAAGTCAGGTGTCAACTCATGTGCCCTCTGCACCAAAGGATACTCCCTGATCTCCTTTTCTAAATTCAATACTCATCCCTTACTTCCCATCAAATATCCTTTTTTTATTACTTCTTAGCAGACATCTTTCTCCATAATAATCTCGTTCATTTCTTTTTCTGTTTATTGTCAAGATCTCTCTCATTTCTTTGTAATATAAGCTCACAAGAAGAAGAAGGTACATTTAGAGTCCAGTAAATACTTGCAGACCGCAAGAAAGAAGTTGGTAAAATTGAAGGCATGGGCTGGTTAAGCCGCTGACCCAGATAGAATGCACTCCACCTGGGAAGTAGGATAGCGGGTGGAGGGATGAGCTTGGCAGGAAAGTAGAATAGAGAGCTTGATTTCATCTCCACATGAAGCACAGCAGGGAGGAGACTGCTTTCTCCAGGCATTTAGCTCCAGACATGGCTCTGACATGACACCTTTCTTCCAGGGCTTTATTTGAAGACTTTGAATGCAGGAACCCCTAGGTGGGAGAGGTCTCAAGAAGGCAGCTGTTCCTGAAGCTGCCCTTTCTCTCTTTTCACCCTTCTTCTCCCTGGTCCTGTGTACCTTAACTCTGATCCCTGAACACTCCCAAGGTGTGGTCACCAAGCCGCTGGTCTCTAGGAGCTTAAGCCATTCTCTTGTTGAGCCTCCCTGAGGGGTAGAAAATATTCTTCTTGTTCCCTGGCATCAGCCTAGTAACTTGTAGTAAATATCTCAGTAAAAAAGAAAACCAGAAATAAAAGAATTTACAATTTTATTCTGAGTCAATTTGGCAGGCAAGCTTTGTATGCCTTAACTTGATTCATGTTCCCTTCCTTTGTACCAATCCTATCTGAGGAAGGAAAACTGGATGTCACAGTCCCCGTGCAATCTTCAGAGATTAGTTTGCAACTAATGTAGGTGACTGTTAGCAGATACAAGGACAGTCGGATATTCAAAAAGCATTTACAGAGCACCAACTATACACTCGATATTTTCCTAGATCCTGCAAGAGTCTCAAAATTCAGGAAACTGATTCTTAACATATTGATCGTATGAATGAGTAAAGGAGAAAATATTACTGATTTCATAGATATTAAAATGCCATTTAAGAAAATTAAGCCTACATCCTTGGTTTTCAAAAATATTTTTTTGAGAAATAGTAATTCATAGTTATTCTCGCAAGAAAAATTAGGACTCCACTAAGAATTTAAATTTTCTATTATTATTGTTGCATTTAAAAATTATTTAGTTCTACTGATAATTTGGAAGGTGGGTTTTTTTTAGTTATTGTTATTATTTTCTCATTAAAACACTGAATCTGAGACTAAGAGGTTAACACACTTACCCAAAACCACAGAGCTATGAAATGAGAAAAAGTGACCCACATCTATGGAAAGTGATGGTTATAAGATGAAGACAGGGATGTGTTATTACACTTGGCTTAATGTCTTCCTGCATGTCAGGTCAAAGTCAAGCCACCACCTGAGCATGTGCACAATATTTTAGAAAAAATTGAAATAATGGGCTGGGGATGTGGCTCAAGCGGTAGCGCGATCGCCTGGCATGCGTGTGGCCTGGGTTCGATCCTCAGCACCACATACCAACAAAGATGTTGTGTCTGCCGAGAACTAAAAAATAAATATTAAAAATTCTCTCTCTCTCTCTCTCTCTCTATCTCTCTCTCTCTCTCTCTCTCCCCCCCCACTCTCTCTTAAAAAAAAAAAGAAAAAATTGAAATGCTACAGAGACTTGCATGGCAGGGAATATCATGTTAACTCCTCAGAAATGATCAAAAGGCAAAAACCAGATAGTGTTAAGGGGGCCCAGGATTAAGGTTTGGTTGATCTAACCCTAGCAGGGATTGCTAACTGGTTTCCCCAGTGTGCATGTAGATGGTTTCATGGTCTACATTAAGGTGTAACTATGTAGCCGACACCCACCAATAAAAAGGGAGAGGTGTTGCATACCATTTCCAGGAAAAACTGATAAAAAAAATTCTCTCTGGTCTGAATGTGTCTGAAAAGTCACATGCTGGAAACTCAATCCCCAACTCAATCATGTGGAAGTGAATAGGTTGAAAGAGCTTTGCCCTCAGAAATGGATTAGTGTGGCTATTAAGGGAGGTTATTTATCATGGGTGGATAACTAACATGGATAATATCATAGGAGGATGAGTTCAGCCCTCAACCCATATGTACCTGCACATACACACTCCATGCATGTGCCTGCCCTTCCCTTGGCCCTCTGCCTTCCACCACAGGAATCTGAGGATGCAAGATCTCCAGCAGAAACCAATACCATGGTATTGTGCTTTTCAGTCTTTAGAACAGTGAGAAATTAAATTCTTTTTTTTAAATAAATGACCCTGTCTATCGCATTTTTCTAGAGCATTTTTTATTGGATGTTCACAACATTACAAAGCTCTTGACATATCATATTTCATACATTAGAATCAAGTGGGTTATGAACTCCCATTTTTACCCCAAATACAGATTGTAGAATCACATCGGTTACACATCACGTTTTTACATACTGCCATATTAGTGACTGTTGTATTCTGCTACCTTTCCTAACCTCTACTATCCCCCCTCCCCTCCCCTCCCATCTTCTCTCTCTACCCCATCTACTGTAATTCATTTCCCTCCATGTTTGTTATCCCATTCCCCTCATAACCTCTTATATGTAATTTTGTATAACAATGAGGGTCTCCCTCCAATTCCATGTGATTTCCCTTTTTTTCTCCCTTTCCCTCCCGCCTCATGTCTCTGTTTAATGTTAATCTTTTCTTCCTGCTCTTCCTCCCTGTTCTGTTCTTAGTTGCTCTCATTATATCAAAGAAGACATTTGGTATTTGTTTTTTAGGGATTGGCTAGCTTCACTAAGCATAATCTGCTCTAGTGCCATCCATTTCCCTGCAAATTCCATGATTTTGTCATTTTTTAGTGCTGCGTAATACTCCATGGTGTATAAATGCCACATTTTTTTATCCATTCATCTATTGAAGGGCATCTGGGATGATTCCACAGTCTATTTGCTAGAGCATTTTGAAGACACACTAAGAAAAAAATGGAGATGGTACTGGACTGAGTTAAAACATTAAGACTATTTTGGGATGGAATAAGAGAGAAGTGGGGTTGTTGCTATAACAAACACCTGAAAGTATGGAAGTAGTTTTGGAAATGAGTCATGGATAGAAGCTGAAAGAATTGGAGGAGACTAGAAGAAAAATTGTGTTGTCATGGGGGGCTTATTAAGGGTGATTGAGGACCCAAAAGAAAAAAAAAAAAAACAATGCAGGTATAATATGGAACTTGGACATATTTAAGTCAGTATGACCAGAATATTGGTAGAAATGTGGATGTAAATACTATTCAGATGAGATAGCAGATGGAAATGAGGAAAAAGCTATCAGGAACTAGAGCCAAGGCCACTCTTGTTACAAGGTGGCAAAGAACTTGGCTGAACTGTGTTCGTGTCAATGGCCTTATGGAAGACAGCACCAAAGGGCAATGAACTAAACTATCTGGTGGGAAAAATGAGCAAAATATTTTAGTTGCCATGTGGTTACCTTGAACTACATATTTTAAAATGTGAGATGCGAGAAACTAAAGAAGAAATTTATAATTACAAGCAAAACAGAGTTCAAAGCTTTGATAAATTCACAGCTTGTCCGTGCAAAGAGTGAAAAGGCAGTTTTAGGAGAGCACACCAAGAGTATGGGCAAGTGACCTTTTACAAAAGACATTACCATGGATATAAGGGATCCCAGCACTCTCCATCACTGCTTATTAAAACAACAGAGGAAAGATCCCAAAGGCATTTCAGAGATCTTCAAGGATGCTCCTCTCATCACAGGCTCAGCATAGAATCTTGAGTTCAAGACTTCCAGAAAGGCACCCACAGGACCTAAGCATTACCTCTCCATGCAACCTTGAGACTCTGTTCTCTGAATTCTGGGGCAACACTCTTAGATGCCCCAGCTGAGGTTCAAGTAGACCTAGGTACAAATACAGCCACATGTCCAGAGGGTGAAGACAGAAGACATAGTGCCTTAGTGGTGCTGACTTGGCAGATACACAGAGTGCACAAGATGTTGGGACAGGGAAGCATTGTCCCAGATTTCAAAGGGGACCCAGGCAGTAACATGTTACAAGTACAGAGGAACCAACAAGATTCCACCAAAGCAAAGCCAGTGAGCAATGGAATTGGGGCCACCTTCAAGACCACAAAAATGTAGGGACCCAGGATACAACCACAGGCTGAGAAAGCTGCAGGTATGTGAAGCAAACAGTGAGAAACTCTAGGTGGAGTGAGCTCTGTAGAGCCTTAGGGTGGGGCTGCCTGAGACAGTGGGGGACCAACCCCACACCAGTGTGCCCAGGATGTAGGATGTGGAATCAAAGATTACTCTCACATTTGTAAGATTTAATGTTGCTTTCCCTGGTGGGTCTTGGTCTGACTTGGGACCCTTTCTTGCCTATTTCTCTCTTTTAGAAGGGAGTTGTCTGTCCTATATGTACCCCATCATTGCATTCTGGAAGCATATGACTTGTTAACTTCATAGGCTGGGATAAATCATGCCTTGAGTCTCACCTTATTTGGGTAGACTTTGAACTTTGGAGATGGTACTGGACTGAGTTAAAACATTAAGACTATTTTGGGATGGAATAATTGCATTTTGCATATGAAAACGAATACAGATTTGGCAGCCAGAGGTGGAATATGATATAAATCAAATGAATGTGAGCCCCAAAGATCAGATGTTGGAAACTTAATTCCTAATTGAATAGCATCGGGAGGTGGGACCATCAAAGGGGGATTCCCTCAAGAAGAGATTAGTGTTGGCATCATAGGAGTGATGGGAGTGGGCTTGTGATAAAAGGAGAAGTCTGGTTCCCTTTCCTCACCTTCTTTCACATATATTTTCTTGCCCTTCTGGCCTTATGCAATGAGATGACACAGAAAGAAGTCTCTCGCCAGATGCTGCCATCTTGGTGTTGGACTTCCCAGCCTCTGGAACAGCGAGACATTAAATTTCTTTACAAATTACCCAGCCTATGGCACTCTGTTGAAGCAACATAAAACAGATGAGTACAGTGCTTCTCTGTATTCCTTTTCCTGCACAGCTGGCCAACATGGAGATGACCTTGGAAGATGCATGTTGAAGATGGCAGAGTCTCTATCCGCCTGGGTCCTGCCTTCTCCAAATGACAGCATGAAGAACTACTCGACTGCTATTCATCTACTCCTTCTATTACTGAGAAGTAAATATTTTCTTTGAGCTGTTTTAGATGGTGGTTAGCCTATATTAACAGCTACAGTCCATCATACTTATTGAACTATACAGAAGGCTAATATTTCCTCAAGCTTTGGGCCCAGCATCTCCACTCCCTCAATATCTTTCTTTATCACCTTTGGCACTTCTATTCTGTAGCTTTCTTTGTTTCTGCAAAGTTTTCCCTAACCTCAGAGAAGATATTTCACAGCCCTCTATTTTTTTTTTTCTTTTGGGTTTTGGTAGCATAGAGCAAATTAACCTTGTGAACTCCCACTTGAGCAGGAGAACTCTATCATACTAGGCCCCCCAAAACTCCTGACCTTGGCCCTGAATTCATTTCTCTACCTTGTTTAGTTTTCTGGAGCAATTTTTGCTGAGGATTTTTCTGTACTTCAAGTGTGGATGCCTGCTTCATCTCTAATATTGCTAAATTGGGACTTGCCTTGGCATCTAGTAGGAATTCAATAAATATTTAACCAATAGTCTCTATCCTTCAGGGCTTCAGGAGGATTGAGACAGGATTCCAGTGTTCTAATATGGAATATCAGGAAATTATGCTCAAAGTAAGACTTATAAGCACATTTGTAAAATTTATATAATTCAGTTCAAAATCGATTTGACTCTTTAAATCACACTGATAATCCCACAGAGGAATTTCAAAGGGTAACCAAGATATCCCCCATCTGTACTAAAGTGAGGTGGGCCTGGACACATGACCATTTTTTGATACACCTGTTGGAGACAAATTGTATAGTGTATTGCCCAAATTGGCTTGTGTGAGAACAATTAGTGCTTTAGCATGTGTCTGTGTTCCTTCAAGAAAAGGAAAGAAAATATTTGTAATTTTCCCTCTCAACTCCAAGTGAATGAAAGACAGAATAAGACAATAAAAATATTACCTAAAGCATTTATAAGCATTAGGCACTAGCATGCATTTGAATAGTTTTGACCCTCCATTATGACTGTTAATATTTCGGCTTATAGATTTTGGTGCAGAAGGCTACTGTTTTGCTGTATAGCTTTGCGTACCATTTGAAATCAGAGAGCACCCTCAGCCTAAAGCAACTACACACCCACAGCTGATTCTTCTCCCAGCCTTTCTGTGCATGCAAAGCTGGACCCCGAAATCAACTTCTATAGCATGCTTCTCTTTTCTTTCCAGACGCCACCATCATGTGAAATGTATTCAGAATATAAAGAGTCTAATCATTAGCACTTTTCCCATTCAGGGATTTAAAATATCTACAAGCTGAAGTTATGTCTACAGGGAATGGTCCCACTCTACTTCCATTTCTCATCGTTTATTCTTTCTTGAAAGAGAGAACTAATTTGCCTCAATATATCACCACTTCACCACAAAACCCAAACCATCCAATCAACATGGCCTCTCCTGAGCAAACATACTGGGAATGGGACCCATGAAAAAATATGGTTGGCATTTAGTCCACTGCCAGCTTCTCCGAAGCAGCTCACTCCTTTTATTCGCTCAACAGCATTCTTAGATGCTACGATTTTTGTATTGAGATGCACAATACGACAATCAAATAATAGATCAAAACAGTTTTGATAACATAACTGCACTTCAGCAGGATTCGTGTTTCTCTCTGTGAAGGAACATGCTATAGTACAAGAGCCAATGGCATGCAATGGTCCCTTATTTCAGATCAGAGAGCAGAAGTTGCAATGTGTCTATATTTCCAACAACAAACTCCACATGTTTTGTATCGTATGTCAGTGTTGTGCAACAGAAGTATAATACAAGCCACGTATATAATGTCTAGGGACTACATTAAGGCAGAATTAAGGCAGAATTAATTTTAGTTGCATATTTAATTTAACCTAATATATGCAAGATACAATAATTTCAACATATAAACAGTATATGCCTCAGCCTCCCCAGCCACTGGGATTACAGGCATGTACCCCCACGCCCAGCTGAAATCAATATTTTAAAATTTATCGAAGAACTGTTTGACATTCTCTTTTATCATACTAATTCTTCAAAGCCTATTATGTATTTGACACTTATACTGCATCTCAATTTGGACTCCGGGGTGTCACTAGTATTTCATGTGTCTAACAGTCGCATGTAACTAGCAGCTGCCATATGCACAGGGAGCTACAGTCAAGCCCCACACACTTTATGTTTGAGTGAAAATTCACCATTCCCACTTAATCCTTCATTCAGCCCTTCTCACATTCAGGGCTCAGAATTCTTCATTCGAATCTGATGGTGATATTTCAGGCAGTTTTCGAGGGACGGGAGATAGGGAAAAGGCAAGGTAAAATCCTTCTCCTCCAAAGTGTGGTAAGTCCAAACATCATTTGTCTAGAGAAGGCTGTCTTGACCCCTTGATTGGATGGGTTCTTTTGCCATACACTGTCACAGCGCATACTCCTACTTCCTAGTCCTTTTTCTACTTTATTTACGTATTATCTAGTTTTCTTAAGTGACTGAAAGATCTATATGTATCTGTCTTATTAATCACTGCAGCATCCCTGAAGTACCTAGCACAGCCAGTGCCTATCCAGAATCAGTGTGCAGACATATTTTTTATATAAAGATGGACTGAGAAAAGTAAGGAGGAAGGAAAGGACAGGGGAAGGGAGGGAGAGAAAGGAAGGGAAGGAGAGAGAGGGAGGAAAAGAGGAAGGAGAAAGATGTGTTCGAATGGAAGGTGAAACAACTTCCTCAAAATATTGGTGATGTTCATTAGCTAAATGGCACAGCCAGCGAGGATGATATAGCACTGTTCACCTTGCTTGTAGGCAGCGTCTTCTGAATTCTTCCAGACTCCACCAAACAAGGTTCGTCTGCTTTTTTTCTGGATTTATTTCAACAATGTTTCAGTTCTGAGTATGACCCACAGATATGGTTGGAGGGATTATATACTGTACAGGGACCCCAGTAAATTTTCAAAACTCTTCTATCCAGTTTATAATGTATCAGATGCATGCAAAGGCTGGCAGAATTTTACTACTACTGTCATCTTGCCAAGGATTGACAGGTGACTATTAGCTGTCTACACCCAAGACTAATTACAGAGATATGCAGATATTTCCTTTACTGTCAGCTATCCATTCTAAGGATTCAGTTTGTGGATCATCAGAATTTGTTTTTAGGGCCAGTGTGTTTTTGTTTCATTTCATTTTTGTTTTTAATATCTTCGAGTAAATAGCATATACACAATTTAGGGAATTTCAAATTTATGCTTCAGCCAAGAAATTTCAAATGTTTTATGATACATACTGGCTTTGGAGTCTCTTTCTTCCAAAATCTAAAATTTGCTCATTCTTTTATTTCTTTCATCAATCTATGAATTCAGTGAAGTCTGTTGATGTTGAGACTCTTTGGAGACCCTGTCCCCACCCAACCCCAGATATACATACAGCATCAATTTAGATTTTATGGACTGATACTCATGAACAGGCACAGAAGCAAACAGGCCTCTTCCTTTAGGAGGTCAGGTATTTTCAAAGAGTAGATCACGTATCAGCAGCGTGGACATCATTTGGGAACTTGCTAGAAACACCAATTCTCAGGCCCCTCCCCAGACACATTAAATCAGTGAAACTGGGCACAGGGCCAACCATCTGTGCTTTATAGAACCCTTTGAGGGGTTCTGATGCACAATGGAATATAAGAACCACTGGTCTTGCCTGGCCTCTTACCCTGAGCCCAGGTAAAATACCATGAAAGCCACAAAAATGAATTAGCTCATTAAGAATTCATGTTTGGAAGCTCAAAATGGTACCATGATAGAAAAAATATATTTAGGAAGCATATTCAAATCTTAGGATGATAATATATACACATATAATACATGTATATCTATTTGTATCTATCCAAAATTTACAAAGAATATCACAAGTATTATTTTAAAATCTTTTTACAGCAAAAATCCATCAAATTTCATTGTAAGGGGGAAAAGAAGTCACTGGTGCTATTTAAAAACCAACAACATTTCTGAAGTGAAATTCCAAGTTGTCTTTCAGTTTTTGTTTACAGTATTTTTAGATCGCTCTCTGCTTGCTATGTTTTCTTTTAGACATACTGCCAACTTTTGTATCTGTCATCTGGTTTAGAAAATGAGGTTTCTCATCATTTTAAAGCATTTCACCATTTCAGTTGTCACACTAATGCTTGGTACATCTGGAAGTTCCTGTGATAGGATGGATTTAGAGCCTGCATTTAAAAGCGTATCAAATAATTACCAATATTTAATTTCATGTTCCTTCAGAAAAAAAATCCATTAGAGGTTCTACAAGCTCTTCTTCCATGCCATCCCCTAAATTAAATTTCATATTAAAAAGACGAGATTCTACGATTTCTCAGGCTTCAGGTTTGCAAATTTAAATTACAAAAAGCAGAAAGGAACAATATGGAATGAAGTGATTTATCCCAGGGGTTTGTTCTTTTTAAGTAGAAGATAAACTGAGACTCACAGGGGAGGGAGAGGAGGACAGAGGTGAGCCAGGTGGGCACCCTGCTCTTTCTTTGTTGTGCGATTCCATATTGCTTTGGGGTTTCTATTTCAAGCACCAATCATTTCTGTTTTCCTCCAAAAAAACTGTGTTCTCGATGACTGGTGTATTATTTTTAACAAAACTCATTTGACACCCTTAAACTCTAGTATGGTTTCTCCAAAAGGTTTGAAATATTAAGCAAAAATTTCCTCCCATTCCAAAAATACAATAGGACTCAAAGTTCATTAATATTACCTTTAGAAGAATCTCATGGTATAGAATGCTTGGGATGGCAGCAAGGAGCATTGGGTCAGGAGGCTAATTTCTCAGGATGAATTCAGCTTGAGGACACTGAACAATTTCTTCAACTCTATGTGTCTGAGTTTTTTCATGGATTGAAAGGGCATGCACATTTATTTAGCACTTGGGTTGTTTTTCAATAGGGTCAAACAAGTATTTATTGGCTTTATTTTATTGATAATAATTTAATAATAATATCAAAAATTATGCTTTGTTCTTTCTGATAGGAGCAAGCATTTTATGACTTTCCATCTTGGTATTTGCTAATTTTCTATAAACGTGTCAAAATGAAGGATGAAGAGATGAAACGACAGATGAGGTCCAGGAGATATCAGCAGGGAACTTCGTTGGGAAGCTGAAAATAGGAAGTGCCAGGTCCTCAAGATGGCCCCTTCCAGCCTTCCAGGGGTCCACTACCTCCTTCCACCTGTACTTCACAGCACTAAACCCACACCACACCTCACATGCACACACAGGCAGTAGAAGCACTCCCACTGCCCACCTACTGTGGGCAACAGCAGCCCCCTCACCTAATGATTGTGTTCTTTGCCTAACAGAGGAAGGGGGCCCGGTCACACTGCCTGGGTGCTTGTTTCAAAATGCCAATAATTTGAGGATATGGTTATGCACTGGATTAACAAAATCAGTACAGCTTTTCTTTGTTCTAGCAATGGAACCCAGGGCCTTACGCATGCTGGGGAAGCATTATACTGCCGAGAGACACCCCCAGCTCTTGTTTCTCTTTTGAAATACAGAGTCATTTTGACAAATACTTAATGCTATAATATATAAATAAAATAAGCCTAATATAAATATTATAACATAAAGGAATATGCAAAGTATATGTAAATATATATTCCTTTACATATTACATAGTTCATATTATATAAGTGTGAATATATGTGTGTGTGTGTGTGTGTGATTTATAAAAATATGAATGATCATTGAACAAAGTATTCACATGAGTACATAAACACACCCAGGCATTATACATATAATATACGCATGCGCGCGCGTGCACACACACACACACACACACACACACACACACACACACACATACTTTCACAGCCACCACTCATGCTCACTGGGGCTCTGGAGGGCACAGTGATGGAGATCCTCTCTTCTCCTGAGTCACAAAGTAACTAAGCAGTGGAAAACTGCAGGGTATTGGATGGGAAAGCCTGAGCCCCTGCTCCTCTCTTGACCGTAAAAGAAACTAGCATCTCTAGAAGGAAAGGCTCAAGAACTGATTCCATCCTTTATCAACCTACTCTTTTCTCCTCTGCGGGGGAGGGGAGGTAACTCATCCACTTGGTGACAGTGGGGAGGAACAGAACAAGGGGGCCATGAGGGTGACAGCATGTGTGTTCCCCTGTGCCCGAGCTAAGTGGAAGGGTGTCAGGGGTGCCTCCATCCTAGGAAGCTGCTGTTTTGATCCCCGTTATCAACTGTTTCCAGTTCCAATTAGGAAGAGAGCAGGATTATTCTTTGGCTCTTTACATGTCCTTTGTAAAACCCAAATCACTAATTTGCTGCTGCCTAAACACATAGAATCTCCCCCCCATCATGAAATACTGTGTTCTATTAAATCATTCTCAGTGATCATTCAGCATTTCCATCGTACGATGTTCTATACCTTATTGAACCCATCGGGATTCTGAAAAATTATGAAGTCTCAGAAAATCACACCGACATTCTTTGCATACTGGTCTGTTCCTTTCCTGAAGAGGAATCCTACAAACAAGACTGGCTGGGTCAACGTCGTGTTCATATTATTTTCTTTTCTATATAGCACAATGCTCTCATCCAGGTTTGTACTGCTTTATGCCTCCCCAGAAGCAAACAAGAGCACCTGTTACCTTGCACCCTTACCAGAATTAAGGAATGGAATTAAAATAATATGTCACATTCCACTTCCTGTGATTTTACACGCTTCAGGGAGTGGGAAAGAGCCCCGGTGCCTCCTTTGTTTGGGAGGCATTGTTCTACTGCAGTTTGCCCAAGTGTGAAATGCCTGATTTCCTTAAGTCAAGTTACCTAATCTCTTGACATTACAAATATTAGCGTTTTAAAATCTGTTTTGAAATTAAGACAAAAGCAAACATCACTGCTAATGTACATTTGAAAGAGGAGGGGGGAAAGAAACCATGGCAACCAGCAGAGGAACTAAAATGGCAACTAAGAATTAGACACCAGAATAGAACTAGCAATGGGCCAGATGAGGAATATAACTGGAGGGGAGCTGACAGGAATTACAAGGTGTTCTTTTGCGTTTTGCCCTCCTCTTGGTCATTGTGAGAGGGATCCTGGATGAAGCTTACCTACACTACACTTCTGCTCCTCCTAAACTCCTGAAATGTACCACAGGCTGCCACACCACACGCAAACACGACTTGTTTAGGCCACAGGATGGCACTCTGGGTGCATATAAGAGATGAAGTGCCAGGCTCCCCCAGGGGAAAAAAAAAAGCTCTCTGTCCCTTGGGAGGGTCCAGGAGACAGCACTCCAGCCTGCAGCAAAAGCCCAGCGCCTGCCCCCTGGAGAAGATTAGTGCCTAACCTTTGATCGTCAGACCTTCTCTGTTTCTCTCCATACTTGTCAAATGCTGGTGAGGGTCTCCCAGGACAACCAGCCCCTTGGCTTCACTTCCTGGAGGGATGCACCTAGGGAGACCTAGAATACTCTTACAGCTTCCCCGGGGAGCACATACCTCCCGAGAAAAATAACCTCGGGAAATGCAGCCACTTAACTATTTTCAGATCACCTGGTGTCAGTGAAATTCCATATTGTTGATGGTTTTGAATCTCCCAAAATGCAGTGCTCTTTTTCTTTAACTACAATTAATATTTCATAGTGTGGGAATGATTTTAATACCTGTTAAATAGAGTAGTGTGTAAATCATATAGACATGAACTAGCAAGACGGCCTTCACCATGACAGCATCTGAGTTTTTCCATATTTGGACAATTGAGTTTGTCATTATTAATAGTTATTATCATTATGATGATTTACTATTCAAATGTGATTTACTATTCACAAGTAATAGTAAACTTAAGCTTTAAATGTGAAGACCTCTGTCATAGCATTAAAAGAAAACTGAAAAGGTGGCATAGATCCTTAGCAGAGCAAGTTACCCTGAACTAACTCTCTAACAAACTACAAACAATAGTAAAAAAAATATTGAAGTTAAAATCACAAGAATGATTCTCACTGGCCAAAGGAAAGAGGAGAGAGAGTTCCCAGACAAAGGCATGGGAGGGAGAGATGGAATGAGACCAAGTAGGTACAAGGCGAACTCCTATCAAGGAATAAAATAATTCGATATGCAAAGTGGGACAAAATAATAGAAAGGCTTCAAGTCCAAGGTGAGGCTTTCAGACCTGCCTGGGACACAGCAGGAAAGCCCTGAGCAGTGACGCACTTCGGGAAATCAATCAGATGTCAGTGAAGAAAACAGCAGATTAGGAAAAGCCTTAGAGGAGAAGAGGAAAGACAGGAGCCTTGGAAATGGCTGGAGGAAACTGCAGCTGTCCAGACCAGGGGAAGAATGAACTAGCAAGATGGCCTTCGCCATCACAGCATCTGAGGTCCCAGGCTGAATGCCGTCCTTCTAGCTCATGCCTGAGGACTCACTTTTCTTTCTCTGTAGCCTTCCACTAGTCTGGTCTGTATTGCTTTTCCTGCTTCACCAGGAGAAAGAAACTCAATTCCTTTGCTCCTCAGTCTACATGGGAAACCATGGATGAACCCCAGTTGGCCAGCAGCAGGTCCCCCCTCTTCACCACATACATACAGGTTAGCAATGATGGGCACCATCCATACCCTCAGAGGGAGGGTATGTGCTCATGAGCCTTCATCTTAAAATGTCTAGAGATTTTTCATTTCTTTACAAACACTGTTCACTCAGCATTGATTGCCAACATCTTCACAGGCCCCTCCTTGCTCTTGGGATAATCCTGCCTCATTTTCTTTAAGAATCTCCAAAGCTGTGAGATAGAAACTCCATTCCAAATCTAGAACCCTCTATCTTTGCACCCTACTCTTATTGTAATGGAAAAAAAAAAAGTCCTGGCTTTGATAAGCATCAAGACTTTTGCATGTGCACTGGCTCAGAGCACTGCTCCTTCTGAAAGGTTTCTCATTTGCATTTTGGCCTCCTATTCAATGATTGACACGTCCTACTCACACAAAGATATAATCAAGCATATCTCATTTATTTAATCTTCAAAATTTTAATGAGTACTTATGAGTCATCAGCTGTTTTTCTATGAGTTAGGGATTTGTCAGTTAAAAATGAAACAAAACAAAACGAGCAGACACAAATCCCTGGCCTCGTAGAATTCTGGACATTGCAAGTTACAATTCGAGTTTCATCTCAAATAAATAGAAAAAAAATAATTAAAATATGCCCTCCACTCCCATGACCAGAGAGCATTCTGCAGTGATTAACTGTTTCTCTGCTGTAATTCGCAGTCCAGCTTCTTCAACAAGGTGTGTACCCATCCATGTCTCCACTCTTCCTCTTGCAATCATTTTTCAGACCATTCCATTTTGCTCCTGTCCTCATCACTCCACAAGAACTGCTACATCCATGTTGCCCAGTGGAACAATTGCTTTCCAGTGCTGCCTCTTGAGACCGCTGGGCAGCACTGAATCATGGGAGCACCCTCCTTTCAGTTACACCACACCCTTGCTGGAGTCCTCTCCATGCCTCGATAAAACCCTGGGAAGTGATTCTTACTGTGTGCAATGCTTCACCCTCTCTGTCTGCCTGTCTGCCTCCTACTCTTCAGGTCTTAGCTTAAGGGTCACTTCTTCAGAGAAGTTTTTCCTACCCAGATGATTAAATCTAGACTTCATGTTTACCCCATCTTCATTTTATCCCATCCTGTTCTTTGTCTCCAGAGCGCTTCTCACAGTTTGTAATCTTATAAGTATATTAAAAATTTGCTTGGTGTTTGCAAGGAATAAAATATTTTCTTATAATTTTCTATACCAATTTTATTTTACGAATTTCTCTAGATATGCTTTATGTCCGATTCTACACATAGTGCCTGGTACATTGTAGAATCTCCATAAATAGCTGCATGAATGACTAGGTATTTCTTTGAGTACTATACTATGTCGGGGGGGGGTGAACTGGGATCAAAAGTAACACTTTGTCTTACAGAGTAGATAATGAGGAAAATGTCACTGAAATTCCTTCAGCAAAGGAAAATGGGGAAGTAGATTTGCTCTAAGAGGAAAGAAGGTGATCTATTTTGGGACCTGTTAGTTTTGAGCTGTCACTAGCACATTTAAAGAAAAGATGTAACAATGGTGGGGACATGTTTTGATAGACCCCATGGCTATCCTTTCTCAGACACTCTACCCTTCCCTACTTTTGTGAAAGTCCTGCTTGGTAGCTTGACCTCAGCTCAAGTAGAAGGATTTACGCTGCCCTCATTGTCTTCCTTAGAGATCTTCTGGAAAACCCAGTACTAAAGTAGCTGGCACAGACCATCACACTAACAATAAGGATTGGCTTCGAAATAGACATGGGGTCTAATTCAAAGAGAACGTGAAGAGGTTTCTTAAGAGATTTGGAAAAGATTCTTATTCTAAGGACAAAAGAAGAGATGTGTCCTCTATCCTGCTGCACAGTCTTGACTGCATTCAGCTCATTTCTGAGCTGACAAAGGACAACCAGGAACAGGATAGAACCAACGTGAACAGAGAAGAAAAAAAAAAAAAAACAGATGAAACAAACCACCTGGCTCCCTAAGGTGTCTGTGTTGATGAACCCTGAAGTCCCTGGTTTTAGCTGGGATCTGAAATGTCCCCCAAGGGCTCATGTGTAAACACTTGGCCCCAATGCAGCCATGTTCAGAGGCGGCACTTCTAGGAAGTGATTGGATCACAGAGGCTCCAATCTCATCAGTGGATTAATCCATTGATGGATTCATAAATTGAATGGACTCTTGGGAGATGGAACCTAATTGAAGGGGGTATACATTTATGGGTGTGCCCTTGGAAACTGTATGTTCCTCCTGGCCCTTTTTTTCTCTTCCTGCTTTGCTTCATGGCTGCAAACAGATGAATAGCTGTATTCCACCCTGTCTTCTCTGCCATAATGCTCTGCCTCACCCCAGGGCCATAGACATGGAGCTAGCCCACTATGGACTGACATTTTTGAAACCATGAACCCAAATAAATCTTTCCTCTTTTAAGTTGATTTTTTTTCCAGGTATTTTGTAACAGAGATGAAAAGCTGACTAACATACTCCCAACTACGCCTTTCTATTAAGAGCCAATAAATCTTTCAATAGGCTAGTTAGAGTTGGATTATCTGGTATCTGTTTCATTTTCTTATTTACTGGAAACATCTAAACTCATACACATGAAGTAAGAGTTTGGGAGAATAAGTAAAAAAGATAAAAATAGGCATACTAAGGAAATTACTGTATTGAAAAAAATGGAATATGTCAGTTAGCTTTCCATCCCTATAATAAAATAGTTGAGATAATCAGCTTATACAAAGAAAGGTTTGTTTTGAATCATAGTTCTAGAGCTTCCAATACAAGATTAGGAAGACCTATTGCTTTGGGGCTTCTGGTTTGGGTGCTAGAGCAACAGTATGGAGTACATGATAGAGCAAATCTGGCAAGATAGTCAGTAAGGGAGCTGGGTCCCAGAGTCCTATTCAAGAACATGCCTCAGTCACTTAAAGACTTTCCAGTGGGATTCACCTCTTAAACCCTCCCCTGCCACCAACAGCACTTCCCTGGGAACTAAATATTTAACTATGGGACTCTGAATATAGGGCAAAATCAAACAATAAGAGATGGACACATATTATATCTAAAGAAATGCTTAATAGGTAGAAAGAACTAGAAAAAAACAGGAGCAAATATGGGGAAAATAGGTCCAACTTCCAAAGTCACTTAGTAATCTACGCCTGTTCTTTAGAAGAGTGATATGTTAGCTTTTTAGTACTCTGACCCAGAATACATGACAATAACAACTTGATAGCAGAAAGTTTTATTTTGGCTCACAGTTTCAGAAGTTTCAGTCCACGGTTGGACAGAAACACCTTGGTCGAGGAAAGCTTCTCAGCTCATAGCAGCCAGGAAGCAGGGAAAGAGAGCAAGGAAGAGGCCAAGGGCATGTTACAGTCCCCAAAGACATGACCCCAGTGACCCAATTCTTCCAACTAGGCCTCACCGCCCATAGTTCCCATCACCTCCCCATAATATTGTCAAATTATTAACACCAGTAGATTTATCAACTGGTGAATTCATATTATTATGATCCAATCACTTCCCCCAAAGCCCTACCTCTGGATATTACTGTGATGGGGACCAAGTCTTCAACACATGATATTTTGGGGAACATTCAAGTTCTAAACCACAATGAGTGATATTAGTTATGTTAGTCATTGTTATCAAGAGAATCCTTCTAACAGAAAATAAGAACTTATAAACAAGTACTACCTGGGAACAAACTCCAATTAAATTGCATTAAAGAAAATCAAGGATAAGAGCATGAATTTATCAATGGATAAGTATCACATAATTTCTCATGTATTTGTCAATGACTTTCAGGCTTATTGAAAGATGCCCTTTATTCTAGGCACTGTCCTAGTTCTGGTACAAGAAAACACATCTGCCTTCAGGTTACTTTTGGAAGGGGAGTCTGACCAGTAAAAAGTACCTGACACAGTGTGGTTAATTCTGGGAAAAACGTAGAGACCAGTGCCAGAACTATGCCAACTCTGTGCCCCAAAGTTAATGGCAGTGGAGACCTGTGGTGATGGGCAATGTGAGTTGTCTTGGAGTAAATAGTTCCTGAAATGCACGTTTAAGCAAGAGTGGGAGTCACCAGGGGAGAAGATGAGTTCTTGGTAGAAAGATCTGAGTTACAGAAATGTAGAATGTATAACATAGCTCTGGAGTCCAAAGTGGGATTCTTGTGTCCTAACCTCTATTATGGTTTTCTCAAACTAGCTGGTCTTACTTATTATATCATCCTTTTGCAAAAGGCCATATTATCTCAGTTCAATTTAGTACCCAATTAAAAGCATTTATTGGCCATGAAATTCCACATAAGATCTATGGTTAACTATGATTTGATAATGAGCATGACGAGGGGCTCCTCAAAGATGCCTTGAGACACCCCTTCCTGAAGTGATTTTAGGAGGCAAACACATTGGTTTCTCTGGGATTTACTCCACTTGCTCTTATGAAGACCTGGAGATGCAGCATGTGAGGGCACTTCTCTCTTTATGGACCAAGTATGCAAATACTGCCAGTGAGAATTGCTTAGAAATAGATTTTAATTCAATCTCTTGTGGAAAACAGAAACAAAATAAATTGCTAGCACTTCTTTCATGTTTGGAACATATCCCTTCCAAATCAATTTTTGTGCTGAGAGTCCTCAATGCCTATATTTTTCCATACATGGAAACTCTCCATGGTAGAGAATGGGTGATGCAGCCTTTCTTAAAATCATATTCTGCTATCATCTTGATGATTTTCTTCTAAGCTATCTATCCCGTAGATTTTATTGTTGATGCGTCTCTAATCTTATGAGAAGATATGAATCAGACAAGTAGCAGGACTAAAGAAATGTTCCTTCTTTAAGTGTTTTTAAATGAGACACCAACTTTCTGAATTTAAAAATCAGCAACAATTAAACTCAATGCCCATTACCAATAATGCACATGACTGTATTGCAGTTTGACTACATTTGCATCTGTAGATAATGACCTGTCCACAGCAATAGTCTCTAGTCAACAGAAATCCACACTGAGAACCATTGATTCACAGAAGTTGAAATGTGAAAACTATGCACAGTAAAATTGATGAAATATGGATATCCCCCCCACCAAAAAAAAGTCCTCCAATCATACCTTGGAGGTCTGATTCATACCTTCTCATTTATTCACTCATTCAGTCATTAATAATTAGACTCACTGAATGTTCACCATATGGTAGGCACTCCAATTAAGGTCATAAATGAAGCAGATGGACTGATTTCTCCAATCACAGACATACAGACTTATGGATCTGTTAAAATTATGTACCATTACTGAATTTACAGCCTTGTGGCAAACAGGGGTTTCTTGTTTTTCACCATATTTTTAAAAATCAAGTATATCCCCAAGAATTGTAAAAGAAACTCCTACTAGTCTACCAAGCTGCCATCTGGCCCTAAGAGAACAAAAAGTAAATGGAGAGGTTCCTGGAAAGAAATATAGGCATTCATCTTGAGCAATATTTACTTATGGCAGAGAAAGCACTGAATTAGACAAACTAAGAGGATCAAGACTGTCCTAAGTCTGGAATAAGTTAAATAGCACAGAAGTAGAAGAAAGCTGAGCAGGAGAGAGAATGGGACAGCTAGCCAGTGGGACAGGAAGGGACAGAAGGGAAGATGCTGTCTTGTTCATTCTTCATTTCCCTTTGACACAAATGCATTCACCTGTTGGATATTTTTATGAATCTTGTGAATATTCCAAATTCTAGAATTTGCTTTCCTAGATCCAGTATATGGATCATTCAATGTCTATCCCATGTCCAGATCTGGTTTCAGCCCTTCTGCAGACTCTCCTAGGTATCATTTGCCAAAGAATTAGCAGAGAGAGACATTAAAAGATTTCAAGATCAAAGGATCTTGAAAACTAAAAGTTAATCCAAATATAGGTTATTTCAGAAATAGGGAGAAATAGACTCAGAGACTGATTGTAAGTTACCTGGGAACGTTCACCTCTCATTCTCTGATATATCTCCTTTGGAGTTACAGCTATTGGATGATTACATATGTGAGGTCTTCCAGTCTCAAATGCTGAAACAGGTATATATCTGTGTCTCAGATTTTCCCCCAAACTAGTTCCTTTTTATTGTTTATATTATAAATGATAGCAGGTTCCCATGGAAAAAAATAATCTCCCCACATTGTGGTTCATTGAGTTTAGCATCTTAAAAACTCACACAGGGTCATGAATCCTTATATATTGGGTATTGTGGTCAGCATTAGCTATTTGAAAGACAGAATAATGGCTTCCTTCCTTTCAAAGATCCTATGGCTCATTGAGACAGAAAACCATGCCAAAAGTTCATGCAATAATGAAGGTGTGAACAGGTACTGTGGAGAGGAATCAAAGCTGGCCTCAGGGTGGAGGAGCTGACTGAGAAGAGATCTGAGAAATAATTGGGAGTTGGTGAGGTGAGAGAGAAGAGCATTGGTGGAGTGAACAGCTATAGATTTTGCCTGTCCAGCCACACTTCCTCTTGCTTCTGATAAGAGCAAATGAGATTTCTTGAGGAAGCCTAATGCTTTTCAAACTCTTGGTCCATAGGATTCACTATAGCTCTGATTTTCAGGTCACTCATCTGTCCCAGGTCTCACCCTTTGGAGTTTCCCCTTGTCCTGGTCACAGGATTACTTTCATGATGGTTGTAAAATGTGCACCACGCTAAAGAGACCTGAATCTGGAACTTCTAATACTTGAGAAAAAGGAAATTTCCTTTATTAATGGAATTGCCAACAGATTATTGTGTGGAGAACTGGCAGTCATCTAGTGACCATGAGGGACAGCCTAGCTGAGAAAGGACCCATTCCAGAGGAAAAGAGAACTAAGGGTATGATCAATACTGGATAAAGTAATTACAGTATCTACAGGTCACTGTGGAACATGCCTGTAATCCCAGCAGCATGGGAGGCTAAGGCAGGAGGATCGCAAATTCAATGCTAGCAACTTAATAAGGCCCTAAGCAACTCAGTGAGACCCTGTCACTAAAAAAAATACAAATTAGAGCTAGGGGTGTGGCTCAGTGGCCAAGTGCCCCTGAGTTCAATCCCTGGTACCCAATAGTAATAATAATAATTACAGTATCTGAACCCAGCTCTACCTATACATGATAAATTTTCCCTGAACTTTCCAGTTGTGTCAATTTTTTTCCCTTTTCATTAAAGGCAAATAGAGTGTCTCTAATGTCTTCATTGAGACAACTGCTAAGAGCAGGAGTAGATGGGCTTTGCATGTGAGAAGGATGTGAATTTTGGGCAGTCAAAGGACAGATTATTATAGGCTGAATTGTGTTCTTGGCCCAAACTCATGTGTTGAAGTTCGTACCCTTAGGAATGCATATTCTTAATACCTAAGAATGTGAGTGTGTTTAAAAAATAGGGTCTTTAAAGATGTAAGTAGGAAAAATGAGATGATTAAGGTAACAATTGTTCAATATGATGGGTTTCCTTACAAAAAAGAGGAGGTAAAGACATGTACTCACAGGGAGGTGATCAAGTGTAAACACAAGGAGAACATAGCCATTTGCAAGCCAAGGAGAGAGACCCAAGGAATCCTGAAGACACTTTGATCTTTCATTTCTAGCCTCTAGAACTATGAGGAAATACAGCCATATGTTGACACCTATGGAGGATTTATTCCAGGACCCCGAGGATACCAAAGTCCATGGATATCCAAATCTCTTATATAAAATGGTATAGTATTTACATCTAATCTATGAATCTGTATATTTTAAATAGTCTATATATTATCTATAATATTTAAGGCAACATAAATGTTATGAAAAATTGCTGTACTATATTGTTTTGGGAACAATAACAACAAAAACACTTGTACATGTTCCATAGAAGCAGAATATTTTACAGACTTTTATTTTTAGCTGCAGGTGGTTGACTCCCTTGGATGTAGAACCCATGGACATGAAGGGCCAACTGCACATTCCTGTTGTTTAAACACACAATTTGTAATACTTTGTTATGGTCACCCTCACAAACTAAAATAGGCAGGTGCCCAGGAAGACTACTGCAGAGAAGGAAACAGGATTGTCAAGATGGGTACTCTTAGAAGCAGTAATATTTTGAGAACCCAGAGATACAGAAGACAAAGAGAGTATCTCTAAACAGACGCAAAAAGTGGAAGGTGAATGGATCACCTTCGTTGTAATTTCTTTTTATGTTTCATTCTCTGATCCTTTATGTATAATTTCTGTGCCCATGACGGAAGACACACCACAGTGCTTGTTTTTAGATCCTGTGACACCAGACTTCAAATCCCTGTTATATTGAAATATATCAGAGGTCCCCTGGTATCCCAAACAATCAACTTTTCCTGATAAGTTTGTGGAAGAACCCTCATCTGCAGGAGCCCCACTGTTGAAGTGTTCAGAGCCTGATGAGAGACTGGGATCCTCAAATCTGTCACTTCAAGTTGGTCCTAAGAAATAGCCTATTGTTGATTTCCACTTCAAAATAGCACATGGTTTTCTTTTGTCTATGCACAGCCAAGTCCTGATGAGACAGAGACTCATCCAGCCTTAAAACAACGGACAAAAATTCTCAACTGCTGAACCTTCAAAAACTTCCCAGATTCAAGGCCACATTCTTCACTGTGACCAGAATGAAGTTCTTTGGCTCTGGAAGTCAGAGAGACAGAGTGGAATCGAAAGATGAGTCGAAAAGTTACAGGAAGAGAAAGAAGGAACTTGTGTTTGAAAAAGAACTTAAAAATTGGATTTGTTTGCCCTCAGTCTGAATGTGAGGACTCATGACCAAGTGAGTTTTTCCTGTTTCATCTGGATACACAAAGTCAGAACCAGAGCTGGTGACTCAGGGGAGCCTGTCTCCTAGGCTATTTCTAACTCTCCACTTATTATAGTTAGACCAATGCTATCTTTTCTGTACTGAGTTCTATCCGAGACATTTTAAAGTGCTCTCTACCGGCCTGATAGAAAGCATTTGGGCATTGTTGAGTGTTTTCATGGAGTTTTTTAACCCGCTCATAAAAACACCATTAGGTTCTCTTTTTTTCCTTTTCTTTTCTTTTTTTTTTCTTTTTCGTATTTATTTATGGCAAGATTTCACTTCCTGCTATAATTGTTTACTAATTTCTAGATCACTCTATAAATCATATCCTCCATGGCAGGACTTACATACATTGAGAATTCTGTGGAGTAAAAAAAAAAAAAAAAAAAAAGGAAAGAAAGAAAGAAAAAAAAATAGAATTTAAGCTTCCTTCTTGTACTCACGGATGCTAGCTTTCAATCTTGGCTGAGATATTTTCTGTTGAGTCACTACAAAAACAACTCCTTCTAAATGGCTTTTCTACTTAGAGGAAAAATGAAATCAAGTGCTTTTCTTATCATATTAAGTGAATACATTATATGTTAACAAGCATTTTCTTATTTTTATAATGGAAAAATTGTTAAGCAGAATTTCACTCTCCCTAATTGTAATAAAGCAGATTTGCTTTTAGACTGAAATACAATAAACTCTTTGCGAAACAGCAGTAAAACAAAGGTAGGCTGAAATTGATAAACCCCCTTTGTAAATGGATATAATTTTACAGATAGGTCAGGTCTTTTTGCATTCTCCAAAACATATATTTCTAACAGGTTCTTTCTTTTTTTTTTTTTGATAGCTTTAGATACTAACTATGAATAAAGACCAAAGGTGTGGGAGGATTACTTTTCTAAACCCATAGTTAGACATTCAATAATGATATGGCATTCTATCTGAAACGGTCTGAGTAAATATGCATGAGCCAGCTGTAGTTATACTGAAGTTAGGGGAATATTTCTCTAGTTCCTACACCAACAGCAAGGTCAGGTCTCTGCATTCCATTTCCCCCTGGAGCCTGTTGTGATGATCTCCCCCCAGACTTGTTGAGTATTTATTGTTGCTGCCACTGATTTGGCACTTAGCATATGCTACCTAGCATTGTTAATTATCTTTTTTATGTACATGTCCTGTCTGTCCAAGTAGCCGACTCTCCTTGACTGTGAGGCAATGTCTTGGAACACTGTGTGTCTTCAGCACACAGCAATATGCTTCTGGATGATGGAGGTGATAATGAGATAAAGGAGCATCATGGAGAAATTTACCCTGGAATACTGAGGCAGCTAGAATAGTGGCACAAAATTCATTATTGTATGTAACATAATAACTCAGGGGATGTTGTTGTCTATCACGGCTGTGTCCTACCAAAGGGCTTCATATATATAGCAGGACTTTAGCACATGTTTGGTTAATTTTAAGTAAATTTTTTTCAGTCAGGGTGAATAGATATTCATCTTCTTTACTAGTTCACTTTGTATTTTGAGTATATATTTTTCTTCTTCTAGCAGGTTCTCTTATTCATTAAGCACTTTTGTTCATGGTTCATCATTTTGATGTTTTCTCAGCATTGTCACCAAATCCTTGTAAAATGAAGAGGCCAGAGCTTCACCAAGGTTGAAAATGCCAACATCTTTTAAGAAGGAGAACAAATATTCTTTAAAAAATACCTCTTCTTATGATTCTGGAATGCAATTAGATTTGAAAGTCATTAAAAATTCTACTCAAAGACTCTTATTATCATTATTATTATTAGCTAATGCTAGCATTATTTTTCTCTCTCTTAACTTTTAATAGCATTCATATATTATTTAAACCATACATGAAATATGGTATGCACATAAATAGGGGTTAAATGGCTATGATTTTTAGGTGTGTCTATATATCTACACGTATTTTCACTTCCCACATCACTTCACAAAAGATTTAAGACAGATTTCAATATGTGCTCAGGACTAAATAACTAATTAAAAAGATTGAAGGGGAAAGAAAAGAAGGATATAAAATTAATCATGACCAAAAGGCATAAAGATAATCTTTGCCAACTGGGATGCATGTAGTGCGGTTCAGAGCTCAAGATAAGCTGTATGTGTTAAGTCTATGTTTCCTAGCAGCCAGGGCAAAAAGGGAAACATAGGTGTTATACTGTGTCCATACAATGAAGGCAATTCATTTTTCCAACACTGATTGATCCCTAGAAAGAAAACTATTAGCCGTGACAGGCAACAACATCCCCTGAGTTATTATGTTACATACAATAATGTATTTTATACCACTTTTCATTAAGAATTCCATCCGTTTCAGCAGATAGCTTAATGAAAAAAATCACAATTTTGTAATAGCAATTTTATAATAATCTAAAATGGTATGATTATTCAGAAAAGAATGCTTTGGATAATGACTGTCCTCCTGGTAATCTTCTATCAGTAGTATTTCTTACCAAATGTTTTGGATGAAGATTTGTAAGAAGTTTAAGATAGTACCTAAGCACAAGAGACTAGCTTATCACTATTCTCTATTGCTAACTCAAAGCAGATTCATTGACTTGACCATCATTTGCATGGAAGAATGATTCTGGTCTTTTCATTGAAAATAAAAATCCAAATTTTGACGCATGCCTGAGATACTGAATCCTCATTAAGAAGAATTCCCTCAGTTTGGCCATTTTTTTTTAATTGCAGAAAATAGTTTTTAATAAAAAAACTAGAATAAAGAGTATTAATCATATAACACCAAAACACTCCAAAATTGAGCTATGCATCTTTTTTTTCCTTAAATATAAAATTTCAATATATTTTTGAACATGTTTACTCTTCTTATCAGCCTTCCAAGTCCAGGGGTGATGGTCTCCTTCAATCTTCCTGTGGTAACTAGTTCATGTTGTATATGTTTGTTTTCCATAAGCACATTTCATCTGAGACATTAAACTAAAAGTACAAATTTGGATACACAGACAAGGGAAGAAAAAAAAAGATTCCCACAGAGCTGAAGTTCTGCCTTATTCCACTCCCTGGTTGCATAGCCTTGAATATATTCTTCTTTCTTCACATGTGAAATCAGTATTTTACTATATTTCATTGTATTCTCTATAGCATAGTATTCTCTATAGCATTTAAACATGAAACTAACACTAAACTTTTTGACAATGTCCAAATTGTTTGCTAATCACAGGTATGTGGGTTTTCTTAGGATTGCCAACACAGGGATTCAAGAGCAAAACTTGACCTCTTCAAAGCCAATGGAAAAGCTGGGCACCTTGGCACACTCCTGTAATCCTAGCTGAGGTAGGAAGATGGAAAATTCCAGGCCAGCCTCAGTAATTTAGCAAGGCCCACAGCAACTTAAGTAATTTAACAAGGCCTCATCTCAAAATCAAAAAATACAAAGGGCTGGGGATAAAGCTCAGTGGTAAAGTGTGTCTGGATTCAATCTCTGGTGCCCAAAATAGCAAAACAAAACAAAACAAAACAAAACAAAACAAAACAAAACAAAACAAACAAACAAAAAAAAACAGCCAATGGAGAGCAGCCACCACCAGGCTCACTTGTGGAAGATAACATCAAACCCTCCATTTGCTTTTGAATGTAAGTGCCCTGGGGGCTCTCTTTCTCTTAGCCCCACTTTACAAGCTCAGTCCTAGGTCCAAAGTTAAAAAAGCATCATCTTAGTATCCTAACTCCCAAACATTCTGGTGTCTGCTGTTCTTTTCCTTATCTCTTACTGCACCCTTCCCCTTTATTTTGAGGCTTGCTGGTAGCAGGGCTCACACCTGTCTTCCCATACATTCCCACAAGGAGACAAAGAAAGCCAGGATCTATGTCCATCTAGATTAGGGCCCTGTCCCCAAACCCTTGCGAAGTATATGATAGGCACTAGGTACTTTTAAAGCACTAAAATTAGCTATGTCCTCTATTTGGCTTATAAAATACATAGTTTTAAAAAATATTTTATATTGCTTTCTCTATTCTTGCCCAGTTGTGAAATGTCCACAAGTTTGGTTGTTGGCTTCCCTTAGAGATGGCAAGGAAGAGGCTAAAACTACTGGCTGTAAGAATGATCCTGCCTATAAACCCCCCAAAACAACAAAACAAGACAAAACGCTGTGTTAAGGAGACATTTATTCTCACACCAAGAACTGGGAGTTTTCTTTTTCCCAGGAGCTTTAATTAAAACAAACAAACAAACAAACAAACAAACAAACAAAAAAAAAACTGTCATCCTGGGCCTCTTTTGCAGCACTGACTTATGAAGAAACAAATGTTGGGGGCAGTCCCACGTAGTTCAAAGACCTCCACAAACATCTCTGTGACCCAAACCCTTGCATTTCAGAGGTCTCACTCATTTAGAGGGACAGTGTTTCCCCCATAGACGCTCAAATCATATCTCCTTTGTGTGGAAAAATAAGATTTCATGCACAATCAAGTTTATCTACCTCCAATCAATAAAAGCATTAAAACAGATATAAAAGAAATACAGTTAACCAATTTAAATATTATTGAAAGTCTTGTAGAACTACAGATATGCTGAATGCGAAATTTCCTACTTGAAAGGTGTGTTGAAAGCATTTCAGGCCCACTAGAATGCCTTCAAAGATGCGCAGCCACTTACGAAAACTATTCAGGTGCTCTCCCTAATCTGAAAGGGAGTGCTTTTTCATAGCATTAGTTTTATAATGAGCCTTTTCAGGCAAATTTCAAAGGGTGCATGGTTCACATACTTTAAACTAAATTCACTCATAATTTAGCATCCCACAAAAGCTAATGCTTAATTGTCTCTAAAGAGGCTATAGAAGGAAAACATTTTCCTTATTCACAAACATAGAGCTAAACAGTGGGACTCCCTCCCATTAGCACCCCTCCCTGATTTCCATAAGAACAATGGCCCTGCAAAGAGCTGGCCACAGAGACTGGGAATACAAGCTGTGGTGGCTCAGGAGGCTGAAACCGCTGGCTTTGCACAATATGGCTTGTCACTCAGGGAGGGAACACCCTCAGGGATAACAACTCCAACGTGGAGGCTGACTGGGACTAAGGCTTGTAACCTATGCTGACAGAGTGTAGCCAACAGCTTACCATTGGCTGAGGTCTTGAGATAAGTCCTTGCAATTTTTTCAGCCCCACCCAACTTCCTAAATCACAAAGTGAGGAGGTTGTAATTTGACAGATGGTCTCAATTATCCCAGTGGTTAATAGCACAGACACATTGGGAAAAAGGCAAAGACAGGCTCCGCTTGGTATTCTTTGCTCTGCTACTTTCTATGTGATTCTGGACAAACAAATTAAACTCTCTGTGCCTCAACTGGCCTAAATGTAAAACAGGAATGATAACAGTACAATCTTTCTAAGACCACGATGAGTACTAGAGTACACATAGATCATGAACTGAGTACAGTATGTATGTTTTGCCTAAGGAAGTTTTATTCATACACACACACACACACACACACACACACACACAATGAGCCTTTTATTCATGTATATAAACATGTATTTATATACATGATATAAATATATATAAAACAAGATATATGTCATATATGATATATATATATGATATGCACCATATATGGCATATATGATATATTATATGCCATATTATATGATATATACATATGCCATATATACCATGTGTCCTTTATGACATATGTGACATATGTGACACAGATATCATATTTCATATATATCGTATGATGTATGTATCTTAACTTGTATGTTTCTTACTGTTTTTATTATATTCTTCCAAATGCTATAGTCTGAGTCCTTACACCAGTAACAACTAGTTTTCTCATTTCTATTCACTTCTTTGTCTTTCTTTTGTCTTTGAATTAGGGACACACTTTGGGAAAATCTTCAGATGCTCTATTATGTTCTTTCATTCTGGAACTTTGCCAAGTGTTTAGGCACCACTGCCATTTTTGGTGTGGGGACCTGGAGAGAGGAAATCCTCTTAGACTATTACAGAAAGTGTCAGCTCCCTGGGAAGGTGACATGGTAAAAATACAATGCTTTGAAGAAACATTTTTGGAAACAGCAAAAACTACCTGAACCTATCTAATAAGAATAAAATATTCATACAAGCAAATGGGGAAAAACAATAAAAGAAAAAAAATCCTACCTTTGTGAAGCTTTTAAAATCTCTAGTAATTTTCATAATTGTGACACTTGGCACAATTCGATAGTATCTCATATTGATTCTCAGATTTTAAGACAACAATCATTACATTATTATCTGCAGCCTAACCAGTGCAGCGTAACCTCCTAATTAGGATAAAAAACAGAGCCAGGAGCGGCCCCAGCAAGTCACAACAAGTCAATATTTTTAATAAGGATTAATTTTAAAAAAACTCTACAAGGTTGTATTAGAGGCAGTTCTGGCATGTCTATTGATTAACAGTTGGCATTACATCTCATAAAGGGCTCATTATGTAAAGCATCAATCTAAGCACGAGGCTCTCCCCCTCTTAAATACTATTGATTTGTTTTGATGTGTTTTTTTAAGCACAGTTTGGGAACTGAGAAGATTGAGACCTAAGCCCTGCAAAAGCATTGTCCATCACATTGAGGGACATCCAAGAACAGGTGCAAAGAAGGTTAAGGTCCTCTTTTCCTCCTCACTGCCAGCCTCTCCCCAGACTGGCAGAGGAAATCTGCAACCGCCCTGTCAATCTAAGGGGTTCCTAACGGGCGTCATCAACCCCCAGACCCCAGCCAGCCAGAGAGTTGCCCTGGCTGCATTCCCCTAAGGGAGGATGCAGGTTGTTCTAACTCTTATGTCTGTGTGTTTCCCACTTGCCTTTCTTTCTTTTATATATTTATGCAAATAAACAACAATGCCATTTGGAAGCCACCTCCATCGCCCTTCTGAGCACTGCAGAGGCAGGAATCTGCAGGGAGACAGCACAGGCGGCCACAGGTGCCTGCAGCTCATGAATATGCAGCGCTGACATTTGAAACTCTTCAGCACATTTCACAGCCCCTTTCTGCATTGACACCAATTCACTTCCAATCACAAGGGTTTTCAAATAAACAACGCTGGTTGGAAGCTGCCGCAAATACTTCCTGAAGCAATCTCAGTCCACGCTTCTTAAAAGATCGCAGACTGATCCTTTTAATAATATTTTAAATACTGAGGAGCCTCCATTCTTTTTTTTTTTAAATAATAATAAATAAAAGCCTTCGTGGTTGATGCTAGGTGGCAGTGCTGTGTAATTAAAACTCTAAAGGATTCAGCTTGAATCTGTGACTCAGGCCACCTACTTTTCTACACATAATCATGAGGTATAATTATGAGTAAAATACATTAGGAACTCTTGGTTCTTTCGCAGAAACTCATTAAGAAGTCATGACAAAGTCTTTACCCCTTGAAGGTCAGTATTTTTCAAAAAGAGACTAAAGTTGAATAAATCTAAGTACATATGTTATGCATTTTTGAATGACTAAATAATAGCAACAAATTACTACAAAATATATTATTTAGATAAAACAAACTATATTTTATCTATTATCTGTGAAATCATGCAGTAGTTTTTTAACAAGGGAAAAATCTGGAATACCTGCTAAATGCTTGCCATTCTATAGCAATGCCAGGAATCATTCATTGATAAATTTGCTCTACCTGTCTATGGAGACTCAGTAGAGAGTCAATGAAGTGTTAGGCAAAACAAAGTTGCACACTTGATAGTCCTCTCACATTGAGGACTTTGTACTGTAAAAGTGGAAACTAAGAAACAGACAATCTATGAAATAAGCGCTTATCAAACCTTTGGAAAAGGGCACACAGCAGTTGGGACAAAGTGACTCAACGGGCCAGAACTATCCTTCAATGAAGAATAAAAAACTTTGAGACTCCACTATTTCTCTGTTTTCCTCTCCATAAAATATCTGAGAAATTCTTTTCTCCATAAAATATCTGAGAAAAAAATATCCATGCAATTAGTTTATTTCTGAACTGAACCCCTTCTCACAGGGTGAGTGTCAGCTACTCTGGACTGGCTTTTGTTTAGACATGGTACATTGAAACGTGATTACTCTAGTTTTCTGGATGTGCCCGTTATTATATGGATGACACTGAGAACATTACTGACATTAGGTCTGATCACTGAGGAGGCTAAGGCTGGACTTATAGTCTATGGTCTGCCGAGGACTAACTGGTACCACCTTTACTTGTTCTGTCAATTTAAAAAAATTCTAAGATTAGATTCTGGTAATGATTGCACTTATTCATAGATAAACTATACATCATTGTATCTCATTCTTTAAATGGGTGAACCTTAAGATATGTGATTTTTGTATAAGTAAAACTGTTAAAGAGACTGAAGATAAATCAACTGTGGTATAGCCATAAACAGAATAGTATTAAGTAATAAAAATGAGGTAAACATTGCTATATGAGGAAAAAAAGTTCATACACATAAAATGCTTTGGCCAAGTGTATGCATTCTGAAAATATTAGCTCATCTTTGTCTAATATTTGATCGTAGGATATAGAATATTGGGAAAGTTACTTAGGACACTGAGAAAGCCTCTTTAGTCTCCCGCATACTCCTGTTTAATGTGAGTCATTGGATTCTATCCCCTTTGATTGCTTTTGGTCCTAAAGTGATCCTAGATCTTGGAAATGGTCTTTCCAATCTTTACTTCCAATGATTCCCCTCCCTGCAGTCAACTCGGTATGGTTACTACCTATGAACTTTCTGCTGTTTTCAGTTGAAAGCTATTTTTCACCCAAAGATCTAGCTTTACTTCTGTGCACTTTATGGAGTCTGGACTGCTCTTGGGTTAGGGAAAGGGAAGACGTCATGCTGTAGAACATGGAGTGATTCTCAGCTCTGGTGGCATATTAGAGTGACCTAGAGCCCTTTTGGAAAACATTATTACCCACACTTAACCCCACACCAATTACTTCTGAAATTTTGGTGGGTCCTAAGAAATTATGAGTTTTGAAAAGCTTCTTAAGTGATTTCCATGAAGAATGAACGTTGTGAAGAACTGCTAAGGAGGTCAGAGCAGAGCCAGATCATATTTATCTAGGCAAATAGATTCATCTAGAAAAATAGATTTATCAGGGAGGAGGGAGTACTATTGGAACTGTAGCTTGAAATGGATGTGAAGATGTAATGAGACAAGAAAATTTCTAGGAAAGGTTACCCTCTTTATTTTCCATATTATTCCATAATATTTCCATATTTCCATAATATTCCATAAGAAGTAGCATTCCTACAGAGAACTGTGAAAATAATCTATGACAGAAGCAGAAAGAAATGTATTCTGAAGGGATTGTAGGTAATCAAAATCCAGGCTAGGAGACTGGCAAGAGAAGGTACTTATGACTCGAGAAGAGGAAAATATACTGCTATGGCTACACCACAGTGCAATATGGGGAAAGGCCCTGGCTAAGACCCCTGTCCCTATGATTAGGAACATCTGTCTGCTGCGCTGTCTCATTCAGGGAATCCAATCTACTCATTCACTGAGTCTCTCCGTCTGCTCCACGGTACACTGTACACAATGCCAATCTCCAAACCCACCTTAGGGTCCGTAATTGCTAATTCAATCAGAGTTTCAACTCTACTTAATTGGAAGTCCCACACATGTTTTTCTTCTGTTGTTAGAGAAATGAAGACAGCTGGAACTTTCTGGTTACATATCTAAATAGAATACCATGTCAGTGAAATTGATATGTGAACAAGGAACAAAGCTGGTTAAGAAAAGAAAGTCTTACATTAAGTGCCTCTGAATCACAAGAAATTGAGGGAGCTTTCTGAATTATAATTTTCTTTAGCTCACAAAAGAGTTAGTTTGGCTCTGGATTATGAAGAACTAACTGTATATTTTTCTAATGCTATAGACCCTTCCAGTGGTATTTTGCAAATAACTAGCACCACTTAAACAATGTTGATTTTTAAATTGTCAGGAATTTGATGAGATGACTGTTAGCTTTGAAATGGGTCACAGTAGGAGTATGTACCATGGAAATTGGCAGATGCTATGAATCAGGGATCTTCCAATCCCAGAGTCAGTTGTTAAACATTTACTAGCATACCGCTGCTTCAGGCTACACATTTGCCCATCTCTAAGACATGCCTTCCATAGAGACTACAATGCAACTGGCTTTCTCTAAGACTGTCTCATAAATTTTTCCTGTTTCTTGATCAATATTATGATCCTATATCGCTATTCTGATATCTTTCACTAGGATAGTGGGCCTAATAGTCTACATCGACCCCAGTAGTCATTGTAAAAATTGTCTGTGTTGGCCAACTGGGTGCACAATTGCATGCCAGTTTCAGTGGTTTTCAAACGCTGATCCACAAGCAAATAATTTTCATACAAACTGCAATTTCTGAAGACTTTACATATTTCAAAACTTACACAATTCAATGTCATTTTCCCCATAGGAATGTAGATCTGCAAACATTAGTATCATATATTTGTCTTACTGTCACTTTTAATTTTCTGGATAAAATTTCTAATATTTGGGGCCAGGGTTGTTTCTCAGGGGCAGAGCATTTGCCTAGAATGTATAAGGCATTGGTTTCCATCCTCAGCACCACATACAAAAAATAAGCAAATAAAATAAAGGCATGCTGTCCATCTACAACTATAATATTTTTTTAATTCTAATATTTTGTAGAACCCACTTACCTAAATTAATAATATAGAGTGAACTGGTGGTGATCAGATCTTCTTCATAAAACTACCCTCGTCTGTAACTTCCTTATCAATGTTAGTAATTAAAAAAAAAAAATTGTTGTCCATGGACGTTTAATTAATTAATTTATTTACTTATTTATGTGTGGTGCTGAGGTCGAACCCAGAGCCTCACACATGTAAGGCAAGTGTTCCCCCACTGAGCTACAACCCCAGCCCCCAAAGTTAATCATTTTAAGGAGCATTTCTTTTTTTTTTTTTAAGCATGAGTGACAGCATTATTATTTAGTATAATCTGGAAAGTCTGTGCCTTATACCTAATTCAGGTATTAAAACCTAATCACCCTATATGATGGCTTTAGGAGGTAGAACATGTGAGAAGTGATTAGGACATAATGGCAGGGCTCCCCTAAATGGGATTAGTGCCCTATGGAAGAGACCCCAGAGAGTTCCCTCACCCTGCCTGCCTTGTGAGAGGGCAGCAAGATGACAACTGTCTATGGCCCAGGAAGCCAGCCCTTATAAAATGTTTTGAACTCCTAGCTTCCAAAACTGTGAGAACAAAAGGTATATTGCTTATAAGCCATTCAGTAGCTCAACTAAGACACTCTTTAAGGATTACCTTGATAGCACATCTACAGATTAAAGAGCAGTAACGAACACTGTAAAACAGCAATAATTACCAATGTTGTTCATATATAAAACAATGGTGTGATTTAACACAGAAAAACAGTAAAAGTGTGACAACCAAACTAGCTTTGCTTCTGGTAAAGTCTATAAGTCTTCTAGTTTGCCAGCTTTGAAATTGAAAAATCTCAACTGTAATTGTTTATAATTTGGAGAAATCATATTCTTTCAAATTTTGCATATAATAGCCATCTTGTATGTCTACATTGTTTGACTTCAAATTCATATAAAATGTGATTAACCTGTGATAGTTATTAAAGATGTGGATTCCTGGGCTCTACTCCTAGGTACATGAGTAGCATTTTTGACAGGCAACCCAGATAACATCAGAAAATTCTGATATGGATGGTGTACATGGTCCAATGATATATTGATCTAATTCCTGTACCTTTTGAACATCCAAGCTGAAAAATCCTTCAATTAAATGCTACAGTTTATATAAAATGAAACACACTTATTTTATAGCCTTAAGTTTACCTTTGCATCAACCAAATAGCATACAAATATATTTCATCATCCGGGAATGGTGCAGTAAGCCATGGCCCATCCATGAGCCAGGGCCAGCTACCACTTTGCACCTTATCAGTTTAAAAAGCTCTATGGGGACAGTGTTGTATCTGAAAGATTCATGCCACACCTCATTTTAATCATGGACACAATAACCCCCATCTCTTCAAAGTCATTTAGCTGTGAATTTTCAAGAATACATCAAGTAGATTTTCTATGGGCCCATCTGTGAGGCACATTTATTTTCTGTGACTGTTTTGCTGAGCACAATGAAAACCTTGACTACTAATGAACAGGGACCCAGAGAATGGCAGGGCTGCTGCCGCTGCTGGATGCTGCTCTTGGTGAAAAAAGAATCCTTTACACCTGAGGCTGCAGCCTCAGGTCCGTTGATCTGCAGGAACTGTTCAAGGAAAGCTTTTTAGTTGAGCTGTTTCTCTTCTCTCCCATCTACTCCACTTGAAGAATAATTTCTAATATGATCTCTCTAGCTAAGAAGCCAAAATGCTAAAAGCAAACTTCTCTACTGTGTTCAAATGAACAGAACTTGGAATTCCGACGAGACATAAATGTCTGAAGCTATTAGAAAGAAGGGTTCTGCCTTGGAAACACTATAAATATAGAAGTTAAGAAATTGGGCTTTGGGGACTTAACTTCTATTATGCTTCAATTTTATCATCTGTAAAATGGGACTAATAATGAAATTTACCTTTCGGGGTTGTTATTGAGAAAATAAGATGAAGCATGTGAAGTTCTCAGCCACATAAAGGCAAATGGCAAACATAAAATCTGTTAATAGGTCATACATATGACATAATACAGATAGCACAGTAATGTGTAATATAACCTCAGTTCTCATTATAATTACTAAGAATAAAATCTATAACCTCATAGCCACCAAGATTACTCAGTCTATGCACAAGCTGCCAATAATAAATTATTTTCTTACAAGGTACTAAACATAAAGGGATACTTTTTATACCGCTTGAGGCTACAGTTTGGGGATATGAGATAATTTATTAATTTAGGACTGGTCCAAAAAAATAGTTCTTGTCAGGTTATCTTATTGATGAGACTATGAGAAAAATCCATTTCTGAGCAAAGTATAGTTCATCACAGGATTACAAATGATAAATACATTTCTAAGGAAACTCATATTATGGACTACTGTATCTGTTATGTCCAAATGTATTATATGCTTATCTCTGAGTCCACATGGATATTTCAATGATATACGATCATCAGATCAACTCCTGTAAAAATGTTTCTGATACTCTGTGGAACCTTCTCAAGTTTAACTCACTGTAGAATTTATAAACTATCAAAAATATTTTATCCCAGTGAATTAAATAGTATCATAAACCTTAGTAGGTTGGTGGTAGTTTCAAGTTGCACACAGAAGTCACTGTGTTTTCCATAAAGCCTTAAGAAATGGGTGTAACAATAACAGAATTGTGAGAAAGCTACTGAAGACAAAATAAATTGGATGACCAAAAAAAAAAAAAAAAAGATTGAAAATGGAAACTCAAAGTCTTTTAATGCTTGGAAGTTCTCCTTGGACCCTTCCCAAGTCTCTCTCTTTCATAAAGTCATCATGGATATTTGTTTGCCTATTACTTATGACTTTTTACTTTGCTGTATCATTATTTACTCAGCAGGAATGTTAGATGCTGAAGGGAAGGTAATATATTCTCATTCATATCTTTGCCCTTAATGAATCCAACATTTTCTGTTCTGGTTCTATGTCAACCACTATCAGCTATATTATTTTAGATAAGCTGCACCTGAAAGCCTCAGTTTCCTAATGTGTAAACAGAAATATTAGAAATAATATTAACTTGTCACATGAGTTAAATGAAATAATATATACCAGGTGCTAAGTACATCTAGCTATCAATTTTGTTTGTTGAAAGTTGAGCATCCTTAAACTTAAAATGTGAAATCCAAAATTTTGCAAAATCTGAAACATTTTGAGGGCTGACATGATGTCATAAGTGGAAGACTCCACAACTGGCCTCATGTGACAGTTCACATTCAAAACACACAAAATTACCAGAAATGTTCTACAAAATTACTTTCAGCCTATGCACCCAAGGTATGTATGAAACATGAATGAACTTTGCATTAGACTTGAGTCCCATTTCTATGGTGTCTCATTTATATGCAAGTATTCCAAAGTATATTTTAAAAATCTGGAATCCAAAACACTTCTTGTCCTAAGAATTCTGCATAAGGGATGCAGAACCTTTATATTTATAACCCAGAGGTATTCACTAGATGGAGTTTCATACATGAAAATGTGATTTACTTAGAACTCCTGGAAGTTTACAACATGCCAGTTAAGCAATACAGAGGAAAAAGTTAATACTATATGGCTAAAAGCCATCTTAATTTAGAAGCCACCAAGGGCTGAGCCATTAGATTCAGGGAAGAAAAGCATGTGTTTCCTGAATCTTATGAGTGTCAGAATCCCTGACCTTGCTGTATGTGGTTTCCTTTGTGCAGGGGGAATTTTTCCTGGACCCTGAGGCATGTGGGATTTCAGAGTCTGGTAACTTCAACAAAATTGGGTATGCTATATGAGAAAAGAAAGTGATTTTGTGAAACTTGTATAAAAATTGTATAAAAATAAATCATTAGTAGCCTTAAATTAGAAACTTGAATCGCTCAATCAACCTAAGGTGAAGAGAAACAATATTAACAAAAACAGCTAAGTCTTTGTCTCCCATATAGTAGGAAAGCAAAGTGCTTCATACATATTCTCATTTATTCCCTATAACATCACTATGAAATAAGTACTAGTATTATTTTAAATTCACATATCAGGGAGAAGAAACTAAAAGGACTTAAAACACTTGCGCAAGATGCCCAGATAGTGTGGCTGTCTGCCATGAACTGAGCAAGAAGACACACTAGTGGTTCAGAAGAAAGGTGAGTCAATGGAACAGGGATGCCTGATTTTCCCAGTTGGCCCCCCCTAGGACGTTAGAGGCTAAAGTTAACTCTTCTACCCACAGCTGAGTGACATCTCCACCAAATAATCTGGGTCTCATTCTGACCAAGAACTTGGAAGACAAAATGAAATATCTTCTAAAATATAAAAGAGAGGACATATGTTCCATTAAATTTTTCATGGCCTGATGTGCTCTTGAATATCAGGAGTGATACCCAGAGAATAAGAGATCTCTCAGGACACAGATGTACCCAGCCAGGATAAAACACAAAGGTTCCCATTAACTCACTTAAGCTCCACTGTCTTAGAGGGTAATTGGTCAAGTAAAGATAAGCAAAATTCATGTAACTTTATATCCCCTTAAATAAAAGCCCTCAAAAGAGCTCCGACACATGTCAATACACTGAAATAAACAGATTTGAAATCTAATGCTCAGGCTATATATGCATTCTCTGTGCCTTAAGAAAACATTGATTACGTCCATGTGGTTCTAGTGTTCTTTGTTGCATGTCTGAATTATTTATTTTATACCACTTCTCACTTCTAAGTTAGCAGTTCAAATTTATGATACAATTCAATTGCTTTCTCCCCAGGATGTGGTATCTCAGAGAGAGTATTTTACTTTACGTTTCTAAAGGCAGAATCATCTACTATTAGCGTACAATGGTTAAAATAGACATTAAGTCATGTTGGTTTAACTTACACAATCATATCTTTGCAAAGAATTAATGTTTACTTGTCATGAATATCAGAGACAACATAAAATGCCTGGAAAGAACTAAGAATTTGTAAATCAAATCATCTTTCTTTCTCTCTCTCTCCTTCTCTAACCCAACCCATCTCTCTCTTACATGTGTGTATGCGTATGCACATACACACATACATACAAACCTACACACACATACACCCCTTTCCCGGAAGTCATGCTCCTTACATAAGTTGATTACCTATTATAAAATGACATTAATTATTTCCTAAATGCAATGAAAAACTAAAATAAGAATGTACCCCAGTAATTACTTATGCAAATCTTCTACACTTTAGAAAGCAGCCTTATAAATACCAACTGATTATTGCAAGGAAATTAAAGCACAAGGAAGTTGCATGGCCAGTGGTTGGAGAAGGGCATGTAGCACAGATAAAATTGTAAATGATTGTGGATCTCTTTGGGGCAGTAATTCCTAACTCCAAGTCAGGCTGCAAACCTGTAGTTGGTTGACATAATTTGGCTTGCAGAGGTATTTTATATGGCTGATACAGGATTTTTAAAACCCTTTTCAATATTTTTAAAAGTTTTTCTTCTTTTTTTGTAACATAAGTAAAATCCATATTTCCAGCTCACTTTAAAATCAGAAGATCTAATACCACTAGGCTTGTATTCCCTCAAGACAACAACTGGTGGATGTCTGTAGCTGCCTGTGCCTTCTCCCTAATTCCTAGGGCTCTTACATGTATTTGTGCTGCCCCCACAGGCTCTGAATTGAGCCCTCCAGTGCCACATGTAGCAAGCAAAGCCCCTGGAGAAGTCCACCAGTGTCCCATCAAGAAAGAATGGAATTCAGACTGATCCCTAGCAGTATGTATTTTAGAACTGGAATAGACCTTGTGATCCTATGGTCCTGTGGTGTGTGATCAGTTCTGGGGAATCTTAAAAATTTCTTTGATTCTTCAATATTAAAATCTAACTACTAATGTATTAAGTACATTCATTTTCCTTTTCCAGAGCAAAAGTGTCTTGTTTAAAACTTTATAATGGCATTGCTCTTCTTTACATATTTATATCTTCCTTTGAAACTTTACTTAATTTATTTATTTGTTTATTTTTAATTCATTTGGTGTGCTAACAATTATCTCAAGGTACAATAACATTCCTCATAGTTGCTGCTAATCAAGTATTTCAACTATGTCTGCTTTGAAAAATCATGATTTTCCCAGAAAGAACATAGAGGAAATTTATTTAATGAGGAATAAATAGAATTTGGTATTAAAATATTTCTCATCCTGGGTCCAACGGAGTTTTAAAAAATAAGATACATCTAATTTTAGTGAAAAGATTGGGAAGCACAAACCTCTTTCAATGTCTAATTTCACAGAAGAGAAAGATGTAGCCTGAATAAAATGACTTATATAACAAAATTTCTCATTGGATAATGCTTGCTAAGTTCTAAGATAGGTATTTGCTCCATGATATAAGATGCGCCTAAGGTATCTCATGGAATTTGGGCCATGCCTGATTCTCTCCACTTCCCTAGCAATGGATTAGAAGCCCAACAGAAGCTGGAGACCCAAATGCCACAAGCTCACATCCTATCCCCTACTCAGATCTTTTCTAGTGATGAAAACAGGCAGAAATAATAAAATAAGGTGTCATAGTTACAGTGTAGAAGGGCACAGAAGACAGAATGAAAGAGAACACAGAAACAGAGAAGGTGCCAAAATGATGAAGAGTTCAGTGTTGAATATGATAAAGCTGGAGGATACTAACATCAGGGTGAGGCCATGGGTATCTGGGGAAGTAGGTTTGATAGGCAGAATTTTGTTCCCCATTAACTTCTTACCCTGGTGTCATATCTTCAAATAGGTTACATGGCTGAGGGACCTTGCCAGTGTAATTAAGATTACTAATCATTTGACCTTGACATGGGAAGATCATCCTGGGTCTAATATGACTTATGAATTTCCTCTTGGTTGAGAGCAGAAGAGGAAGTCAAAGAAAAATGGTAGAAGAAAAAGCTAAAGAAGGAAAAAGACTGAATGTGCCAATATATAATATATAAAAAAAGAGGAACTTTTTAAATCCTACAACCACAAGGATGTGATCCAAACACTTGAAGGAGCTTGGGCATAGATTTCTCCTGAGTTCTAGAAAGAAGTGCAGCTTTGTTGAGTCCTTGATTTCAGTCTTTAGAGATTCTACTCAAAGAGCCATGCATAGGTACACTGACCCACGACAACTATGACATAATAAGTAAGGATTATTCTCCACCGCTGATTTTAAGATAATTTGTTAAAGAGCAATACAAAACTAATATGGCATTTAAGATAAGAAGTTGGGAAGGATGAGAAACAAATTATCTCTCACTTTATTGCTGTTCAATTTTTTAAAAGGAGCCTATATCTATAAGTAAGTGTTACATGTCAGTTGAGGATCAACATTTGAATTTAATGTGGAGGCAGAGTTAGAACAGGGAGAAATGTTACTACAAGCCAGGAAAGAAACACATTGAGTGGAATGACTCCCCAGGGCATTGTATGAGGTGCTCAGCATTATCATGCAATCATCATACCAAAGCTGTGGAAAAAAAAATGACCTCATCCCCATCGCACAGATGAGAAGACTGTGTCTCCTACATTTGAGTGATAGGTCAAAGGCAACAACTAGTTAGTGGAAAATTAGGATCAACTTTCTGATTATCCCTTCTCTCTGATGGGAATTCTGGTGTGGTTCATTTGTGGCAGATGCACAAGGACTTTCTCTGTGTCTGTGCGTATATGGTAAAGATGTTCATTTCCGAGGGTCTGCTTGGAATGACAGTTCTTGAGCTTTAGAAGAAAACTTTTTGGCAAATAGGACTGTAATCTTCCAAAGACTCAGACTCCCCTGGGGTTTACTCCATTTTCTCTGATGTAATGGGTCCAAACAAGGACACCAATTTTCACTGGCTTGACATTAGAACATTCTACTCATGTAGTATACAGCACCTGACACTAGAAAGGTGATCCCTCTAGATTTCAGAACTGAGACAGGCAATCCTAGATGGGATTCTACTAAGGATGTCTATGCTTTTGTGTCTACGCTTTTCTAACTCCTGCTGTGGCAGGTGAGAGCCTTCTGGAATCTACTAAGGAAATCTGTGCCAGGATTCCATCTGGAGAGCCTAGCACAGTTTCTCACCTCTGGTCCATTTTGCTCCACTGTGGTTTCTCCACATTAATCTTCTCACTGATTTATCTCTCCTCGTTCTGAACAGCTTGGATGCTATTGCTCCAATTACTTTCTTTGGGAAATTATTCTGTTGCCTAATTGACCCTACTATTAATTTTATTTTCTATTATCTAATTTATTCCACCCTTCTCTTTTCTTCCTCCCAGTTTCAGCTCATTACTCCTTATTTTGTTCAGTTGTAGTTGATCCTCAGGTTTTTTTTTTTTCCCTTCTAAGTCTTCATGATAATCTCTAAGAACAACAGATATTTACAGAGGATATAATATGCACAATAAAGATGGTGGAACACAAAATCTTTATATTATCCACTCCTTGCTTCCGCTGTAATTATTAACCTCTGCCCAATACTCACGGATGCTCTTTTCTAGGATTTTAGAATTTATTGCATTTTTATAATGATCATATTTTCTCCCTACCCCTTTGTCTATCCTCTCCCCACTTCACTTTTCTTCCTTTCTTCTGTTTTTTTTTAAATTTTTATTCCCCTTTGATCTTTATATCTTTTCCTCTTTGTATAAGGTTTGATGATTTCATCTATCCTATAGAAGCAACTTTTAAAAAATTGATATATGTGTGTGTGTGTGTGTGTGTGTGTTAAAAACTATGAGAAAGCACAAAGAAGAAAAATATCCACAAACATAAACACCAAGATAATGACTCTTAAAATATTTTGCCATAACCTAATCATCATAGTGTGACACAGCCTGACCCACTGGAGGCTCCATCAAAATCAACCCATTTAGGTAGAGCCTCTACTGTTCACTCATCCGAATGGCTATGAAACAAAGTTACAGATTTCTACAACAGTTCAAGGAAGGAACCTTCTTTCAGTCTGGGAAGATGAAGACATTCTTCCTCCAAGTGGTGATAGCTAAGCTCTACAGTTAAGGGATAGTGTGGGTGTGGGTTCCAGAAGGACTGTGCAGGACAGGAACAGGAAAGGGTATCATAGAGGGAGATTGTGGTGAAAGAAAAAGAGGTTAGACCTGGACCAGGGGAACCCCCATTTGAAGAGCCCTGAGGACCCCACGTGCCTAGACAGAAAGGCTAGCAGAAGTGATACAGAACTGAGAAAAGGAAGTTATGCTTGCCATTGATTTTAAGGGCCTTAAATGGTATGTTTAGGAATGTAGGGAAATAGTTTCAAGCAGGGAAATGACATAATTCAGACCACTTTGGAAAATTATTCAAGAAACCCTGAGAGGCTTATTGTATGGTGTTTTGAATTGGATTGGTGCAGATTCAAGTTGGTGTAATGTATGTGGCACTTGGTGAATTACCTATCATCACTATACTTCAGGTTTCTCATCTATAAAGTTTGGATAGTGATACTTACTACACAGATTTTGTTATGTTTTGGACATGAAGTTTCCCTGGAAAACTCTATGTGTGAAACACTGTAGGAATGTTAAGAGTTGAAATATAACATAACAAGAGCCGTACCTAATCAGTGAATTAATCTATTTGATGGAGTAATAATTTGCAAAAACTATTGTACCAGGTGGTACTGTAGGCAGGAAGGATGTGGCTGCATATGTCCCTTTGGGGTATATTTTGCCTGGTTCCTTTTCTTGCTCTTGGCTTTGCAGCTGCCATGAGCTGATAGCTTTCCTCCACGATGCTCTTCTGCCATGGTATTCTGCTTTATCTGAAGTCCAGAGCAATGGAGTCAGCTAACCATGGACTGAGACCTCTGAAACTGTGAGCCAAAATAACCTTTTCCTCCTCCAACTTTTTATTGTCTGGCATTTTTGTCACAGTGATGAAAAGCTGACCAACACAGACTTGTTGGTCAGCAGATCCTGGAAAAAGACCCTGAAAGGAGGATTCACAAGCAAGAAACATATTAAAGAAGCTCTCCTCATACAGATCTGCAGGGTCACAGGGGAGAGGGAGAGAGAGCTGTTGGAATGAGAGCATGATCTCAGACAGAGGCCATGCAGACCAGATTCAACCTTGTCATACCAGGTGACTCTGGAGTATAAGTTATGGCTCAGACATGTCCTGATCTGTGGCAAGGAAGCCTGAGTGTTTGTGCTTTGAGGAGCCATGTGCACATGATAGAAAATCATGGAGTCATTAGCTAGAACATGCCTGTCATGAGGTAGAGTCTTGTGGATGGGCACAGGAGGAATAAATTCCACAATGCACATGATCATCCAAGGGTGAGAAACAAATTATTTCTCTTCTCTATTATCATGTCTATCCTCTCTCCCTCCCTCACTTAACTTTTCTTCCTTTCTTCTGTTTTTTTTTTAATTTTATTTTCCTTTGAAAAGAGAAAACCAGAGAGGGAATTCCAAGAAGAGACATTGCTCTCTCCCATAAGATCTAAACACAAATGCAAGGATGGTTTTAGTGGGACAAGAAATACAAAAGTAACAATTATTATTCAATTAAATCCCTTTGCCTGAAGAGAAGCAATCCTAGGGAAAGTCTGTTCTTTACTGAGGAAGGTGAGGGGGGTGGGATGCAAAATGGAAATGTGCAGAAAGGGACAGTAGGATATAATATAGGGTTGGACAGATCTTCTGGAAACAAGCAGGGAAGAGACCCAGGAGATGTCATAAGGGATGCTCAAGAAAGATATAGAAAAAGAACTAGAAATGCTAGAGAAAGATACAGAGGAAAAGATTTAAGATTATCAAAGACAACTGCAAGTCCTATGAAGAGAGAAGAAACTTGGGAGGAATGTTTAACAGAATTGTTCAGGGGCTTTGGCTATTTGACATTTCTTCCCAGGAAAATCTACATTTTTAACTGCCATCTTAGGAATGCTGTTGGGGTCCAAGAGTATATACATGACAGGGAATTAGATCTATGTGGGACCAGGGGACCCTGCATTGTTCCCCCAACAACTAGCTGCCTTGAATTGATATTATTAGAATTGTACAAAAATCCACTTCCCTGTTTAAAAAAAAATGCTATGCAGCAGCTTTGGAAGTGTGGTCTCCATGCAGGAGGAAGCAACCCAGAAGCGAGTGGGGATGGAGGCAGAGGATGCTGCATCTGAGCTCAATTATATCAGTCAGCCAATCAGTGATCCAAGACAGTGTGTATTATTCATAGTAAATGTTAAAACAAAAAGGAAAATGGGGACTAATCATAAAAAAAGCTTAATCATGAAAACAGAGCACATGCGTTGCTAAACAAAGAGCCTTTGGAGCCAATCACAAGCTCAAAATGAGATGTACAGTACAGTTGTAAACTGGCTGCAGCATCAGGAAAAAACCCGAGTTAATCAGAAGGCATTCTTCCTATACAGTAAGCTGGTCCCCATTACAATCCACTGTGCTAATGACCATCACTCAACATGACAACATCGTAACTAAAATCACCATTTGTTCAAGTTAATTTCTTAAAGATCTGTGATTTTCCTCCATTACATTTAATATTTATGAATCCTAACTCACTGGAACTTCTCTATTTTCGGATTATTACCATTCATTTTCAGGATGTAAAATGAAGGTCATTAGAGTTGGACTTTTCTTTTTCATTTACCCAGCATTACATCTTTAAAAGGCAATAGAATTCCAATCAAATGCTCGGCATACAATAACAGTTTTACCTTTACTCGAATATTATGCTACTTTGAACAAAATTCAGGTCCCATTAACTTGGTCTGCCGCATATAAGCATTTCTCACTTTAAGCGATAGGTACTTCCCAACAAATCCATCTGGAAGTGAGGACTTTTTGTAGGAAAATCCTGATTTCACTCTACTGTTGGAAGAGAGGAGAAAAAATACTCCTAGAAAATGGAAAACCAGGCAAGAAAGAGGCCAAGTTGAAGGCGCTGTGCACAAGGTTCTGTGCTCTCTTTCCCTGGAATTTCTCATGTGTTTCAAGATTCCTTTGGGATACAATACCTGTGGTTCTTGGAACCCAGTACCTTTTTACTTTTTCTGGGTACTCACACTACATAAAGAAATTGGTTTGGTTTGCCAGTGGGTTTTGTATTCAGATAGATAAGATAATGTCTACTTTCACGAAGCTTTGGATTTTGAGAAGAAAATGCATGTCCTATGAAGGAAAGTACATATAATAAAATCCTAAATCTTGGGCCAATGGAGTCATGGCCACTACACTTGTATGGCGCCCTGTATGCATTCCCACACCACACCTCCTCTGCTTGGCGTCAGGGAGAACGGCACATCTAATTAGATACATTTAGCAGAAAGGGTGATTAACTCTCCTCCAAATGACTATATACTGGTAGAAGCCTTGTGTTTGGACCCTGGTTCTCTTTTACTCCCACTCTTTTTCCAAATTTAGAGAACACTTTCCTCAGAGAGAAAATTCCAGAAAAGATTCTCTATCATTGCCCTTGGACTCCCTCTGCATAGAGCTTGAGAGAGAGGAGGAGTGAGGGGAGGGCAGGAGAAAATGTGGAAGTGGGGGGGGGAAAGGGAGAGGAGAAGAGAGAGAACAAAAACAGAAGTATCAAGTAATGCAATAAAATGATGAGAAAAAAATAAGGGCTAATAGAAGCGAAAGGTTTGGTTCAGAATGAACCAAGGGATGGTCATGCTGGGAAAATGAGTTGAAAAGGCCCCACACTGGGAATAAATTCCCACCGTCACTGTGAGAAAGACAAAAACCAACCAAACTTAATGCCAGATTCAGTTGGGAATTAAACACTCTGCCTTTGCAAAATTCACACAAGAGAGAGAGAGAGAAAAAAAAAAAAGGTGGGCATTTCTGTCTTTCTCTCTCTCTGAATTAGTGAAAAGACTTGACCTTTGTCTCTGACTGGCTCCTGGTCCTCACAGGGAGTGGGTGGTGGGGACAATGGAGCCTAATGTACCCCAGCCTTGCAGAAAGAACCCCAGTACCAGCCCTAACAGGACAGAGCCCATGCCCCCTTCTACTCAGTGTTGGTTCAAGGGGAAAGAAATTTATATCCTATCCAATTATAATCTTTACATCACTGACAAAGGAGGGATGGGGCTATTTTTAGGGCTGCCCAAGAAAAGGCAAAATAAAACATTCTATCAGCTTTTGTAACACTACATAAATGAAGGCGGGGTGGAAGGGGCTGCAGGCCTTCTTTCTAGGAGCTCAAATTATGACTTAAGGACTTATTTGGGAGCCAGTTGGGAAATACAGCAAAGGGAGGTAAGAAACTGCTTTCTACCCTTCAATGAGCTTGTGTGAACTCAGCTTGACATGTCTGCAGCCCTCCTGGTCATAACCACCATGATCACCCCAGAGTAACTCTACTTCATTTTCCCTGCAGTTTCGCAGAAAATTATAAATAGACAAAAACCATTGGAGTGGTAGGGTGGAGCTTTACAACTAAGAATGCATGTGACTCTTTGATACTTGCTTAAGATAAACCAGCTGCTTTTCTGGTTGGACAAAGTCACTTTTGTCCTGATATATACACTCCTCCTTCTGACCCAAATTGCAAAGATCCACTTGGTATTGCTGACATCTAGTATCACACATCTGTCAGTGAGTTGCCCCCAAAATTGCACTGTGTGCAATCTGAGATATCTCTGATTTTCTTTATTCCACCTCAGGGGCAGTTCACATATACTGGGACAGAGGTGTTCCAGAACAAAGCTTATTTCCATGAAGGGAGAACATGCGAAACAAGGAAAAAGACATTTCCTGGAAGATTCAGACAGAATCGTAGAAATAATAGCAAACATAGTAAAAATTACAGAGAGGAAGCCAGCTCTCCTGGCCACTGTTCTCCTGGAAAGGGAAGAGTCATGCAAATGGAAGGTCGATTTGGTGAATAAGAGGAAGATGAGGAAGGTGGGATGGAAAACCTTCTGTAGGCATTGGCCTCCAAGCCTCAGAGGACTCTGGGCACACCAGCAGTGGCCACAAAGTTATCCTGAGCTTGATCCTTCCTTCCAGGGAGAAGAGGGGAGTGCCACTCCAAGAAGGTATAAATTGAACCTCCAGCTAGCAGGCCGATTAGAGCAGAAACATATTACTCTCTGTGCAACTGAAAATATTCACACATCTTTATGTTCACAGTCCTTTAAACACAGAGCAACTCAATAAATTCTTATTTATGTGATGCCATCAGCAGTAGCAGTGCCGAGTTTTCTTCTTTTGTTTATAGGCAGAGGGGGGATACAGTGCATGTGAGTCCCCCTCCTGCTTTGGTATCAGCTAGTGACTGCCCTTCTCAGAGTTAAGATGGAAATTGAAGGGTTTTGTCAGTTTTACTATACATCTTTTCATTCAAAAAGACTTCTAATCTTGAAACTGGTTCTTTGTTTTAAATCAGGCATCTATTGATTAACCATGAGACCGAGCGTGGCTCACCAGGGGCTGAGGTGGGGCATACACTATGGAATTAGGACAGTTAAACACTGAAATCGATCCTCCCTTCTCCTGCCGCTGTTGCTGTAGCAAGCAGTTTCTCTAAGCTATTAATTTTATTATTAGCACACCTGGAGGCATTGTCTCCCTCAGGGAAAAGCAATTCAACTGTGTGTGCTACAACACTAGTGGCGGATGATCAATGGCACAGCTGGATGGGACAGGGAGTGGCATCCCATCACCAGGGATTTGAAATCTAGGGGGGTGAATTTTCTTGCAAAATGAGGGACACAGAATGCCATGTTTCAGATCTGCTCCCTGCACTCTCCAGGCAAACTTTGCCTACCAAAAACTGTCTTTCTAAATGAACGAGTTAAAGGAAGCGTGGAAAGCAAGGTAACAGATCTAACTTGTCCACTTCTCATCTTGTGGGTTCCTGTCAGCCATTTCCACAGTCTGTCTATTTATACAAATACCCTCTCTATTTACCCTCTCCCTGGGGAGAGGGAGATAGGGATCATCCTTAAATCAGCAGTCGATTGGCTGCTTCAGGCTTACCACTCCTTTCCAATGTGACAGGAATTGAGGAGTGACTGTACCTTTAGAGAATGCATGTGCTCTGTAGTATCCTAAATGCTCACTTGGTTCAGAGTACCACCAATGCTAGGTCCCAGTGCAGTTGAAGTCACAGTCTCTGATGGACATGGTCTTCAGAGTTTCAGTTATCAGGAGATATTTCATATAAGTTATTCCTTTTAGATCCCTTTCAATCTCTGTGTTCCCTTATTATTTAGTTTTTCTTCCTTCTGTCTCCCTCCTGTTGTCTCTCTCTCTCTCTCTACACACACACACACACACACACACACACACACACATACATACATATATGTATACATATAAATAGAAACGCCACATGTATATCTACAGATATTGCTAAATAGATAAATATCTATGTGTGCATATTTCATACTCCAAGAAGAAACAAGTGCTTTCAAAAAAATGTTTTATAACTAAGAACATGGAAATAGGACCCAGAATATGTCCAAGTTCAAGTCACTGTACTAAAGGTGCCTAGAAGATGTAGTTGAGGCCACCTGGTTCATGCTCAAATGGAAAGATATACATCTGTTCTCCTGCTGTGCAGAGTGCTAACTTAGGTTCCCAGGTCGACTCAGATCTCTGTCTACTCACTGTTCTTGCCCATGATGTGATGTTCTGCTCTGGCTGGTTGGCAGAGTAAGTGCCATTTGCAATGAAGAGTGAGTTTGAGCCCCAGGAGTCAGCTGAGTTCTGCCAGTCCCAGGCAGAAATTTGAAGAAGGCCCTGAGCCCTTATAACCTAGTTTCTGTGTTCTTCAAAGATTGACCCACATTCTTTTAACAAATGTGATTGAAGTGACACCACCTACCTACTAGGCTCTGCTCCAGGAACAAGTGATGCGGATTTGGTTAGTTCCCTCACTTGGCCTATCACTATCAGAAATCCATGGGCATGCACCTGTGACCTGCAGCAAGCCAAGCTACAGAAGCAGCACAAGCTTTAGAGTAAGACAGTCACAGATTTGAGCATTGGTTTGACTGCTTACTGTGCGGCCCTGTCAGTTTCCTCTGAGTTTACTGACCTCCGCTCTTAGAACGATCCCTTGTGCAAATAGACCTCATAACATCATAAAGATCAGTTGTGAAAATGGTCCTAATAATATCTATCTCTAACAGAACAATATAAAAAGAAGCAACTTTTCCATTCCTGAGTGTCTCTAGATGGGATCTTGCTGAACTCACTGCTGAACTTGACATTCAGGATCTCAGAATTAATCATCTTATGAGACACATGGTAAGACATGCTATAAACACAAGAAATGCTTGACTTACCCACTTGCATACATTAGTCAAAACTGTACAGCCACGATTTATGCATTTATACATTTTACATTCCAAATAGTAGATGAATAATAATTTGGTACAAGGGGTAGGAGACAGGTACATATGAAAAAGCAGAATGCTAATAACTCATCAATTTGGTGATAATTACATGAAGTTTCATTATATTATTTATTTTCAATATGTTTAATCTTTTTACAACAACACATTTTAAGTGATTAATAAAAAATGTTATCCAAATACAGGTGTGTGCACTCAGGCCAGGGAAAAATGAAGAAGAAAAAATAGAGTCCTTTATGAGGTTCAATGTATTCCTTATTCAATTTAAATATTTTTTTTAAATCTTAAGGCTCTCTTATTTTTGATATTAGAATTTCCATCATTTTACAAAGCAATAATAATAATATTAATAACAGTTTTTATTTAAAAAAACTGCAGCCTGACTGTGTAAGAATTTATTGGAACACATCATTCATTTACATGTTGTCTAGAGTTGCTTTCATTCCACAAACTTGGGTTGGGCCCTTGTGATGGAAACCGTATTATCCATAGCTCAAGTTATCTGACCCTTACTGGGGGGACAAAAATGTTTGCTGATGCTTGAGCTACCTTTACTGCTGGCTCACAATATGTGCTCAATAAAAGTCTCTACCTTTTCTAAAAGACCAGTTCCCTCAGGTCCTTTGTAGGTGACTGAGTACTAATTGGACACATTAATTTAAGCTATTAATGGCTGATAATGGCTTAATATGTCACCACTCCCAGATAAGACACTAAAATCTTCCTTTAAAGTACAAATGTTAGCACAAGGACACTGCTAATAAATCAAGTCTAGGAACCGAGATTGCAGAGCTCTTTTGTTGTGGTGGGGACTTTTCCCATTGAGGTCCTCTATCGCTTCCCCTACCCATCCCACCAGCCTGCTTTGGGTGTTTATCCTCTTTTGTCATTGCATGGATGAGTATACACATATCATAAACCTACCTAGGCTAGCCAGGATGCCCTCCAACATTAAACCCTTTGGGAAATATGTGACAGGATAGTATTGCAGTTAAAGGTGTAGTATTTAGAAACTAACAGACTTCACTTCTTGCTCTGTTAGTGAGTAGCTGTATGATTTAGAACCAAAAAGCTCAGTGTCCCTATCCATTAAATGGAGATAAGAATGGCATCCATCTATTAGGAGTTTTGTGAGGATTAATGAGAAATTGCAAAGGAACTGCTTATCACAGCTAACATTTATGGAGCACTTACTATTTTTATACCTTGTGTTGTAAATGTCAGTACCTCCTAGGGATAATGATCCTTGCTAAATTGGGTTTGTCCAGGGACCAAAAGTTAGAGTGTGTGACCTTCAAGAACTGTACCCTGTCCCAATCCCCTTTTCCTTCTTACCTTCATTAATCCCTGACTCAAAACCCAATTTCAGAACAAGGGGAACAGTTTTCATAAAATCACAAGTGCCTTGCATGGAAATCTCTTCCAAATGTATAATTCTGTAACTCTGCATGCTACATTAATAGTCTACAGTTCCAGTAATAAAGATAGGTTAATTTTGCATTAGATGAGCTTTAATGCACATTCAGAAATCAGAAACTAGCTTATGTGTTCATTAGTGGAAATCTTGCCTAAAGTGGGTCACGTTAGAACCAGAGGAAATTCAGACACTGGGAAGAAAGGGGCATTTTGTTTCACGTGTCATCTTCCATTATTTACGATCAGTTGAATGGCTATGAAGCAAATGAGTGTGATCCATTTTCTAATGCATCCCGGGCACACAGTGGTTTGAGACAGCATCAGGGAGGAAGCTTTTGGCACCCTGTGCCTGACTTGAGCAAAGGGTGGTGGGAGACTACTGTGGTCTCATTTCCAGGGAGGGTAACACCAGTACAACCTTCCCATTTACCAAAGTAGGGCCAAGTTGTCCTTGGAAGTGATTTAGTCTTCTCTGGATATGTCATGCAAAGAACCAGAGCTTGAAATGAGATGGAAGTACGGCTCCTGGCTTTGCCAGTCATCTTGGCTCAAGTGCTTCATCTTTGAGAGTCTCAGTTTCCTCATCCAAAAGGATAAAAGCTATGATTGCTGGTACAAAGAACGGAGTCTGTAAAGCACAGAGCACAATGTATCACATTGGCTCTAAGTAAACTTATTATCTGTGAAGCTCCTTGAAGAGCACTTTGAACACGGAAGCACTCAGTGGATGGTAGTTGTCATCATTATTGTCACCATCTTCACTGTCACTGTTGTCATCAAAGGCTGACCGACAAGATCAAAAATTATTTTTATAGACCTCATATTCTATAATGCCTCAAGTGGAAACAGTAATAGGCTCAAATGACAGTATGAGCTTCAAATTTAAACTGACACCTACCAATAGTTACACATTCTCTGGTTAAAGAGATTTGTATGTACAAACAGAGAAACCATTTTCTATATGTTGAGAAGAATGCCCCCCACATCCCTCTGATATAAACTGTGTGGTAGAGAGATTCCCCAGGCTGTGTACAAAGGAAAGAATTCACAGGATCCACTTAAAGCGAACTGAAACACTTAAGAAAACAAAGACATCTTCCGCGTAAGTTTCCCCGGTGTACATGGGGAAAAAGATTCACACTTCCATTTAAAGTTGCAGGCATTGCACACCTACAGTGATTTCCCAGGAGTAAGATGCTGAAAATGTACCCCAAGGTGTCAGGAACAAATGTGTATAATGATGTCTGTCTTTCCTGACTACAACTGCAGCATACAGAGTTTTAATGGATTTAAAAGAAATAGGAACTGACACTAAAATGACACTTTTTGCGAACAAGATATATTGGATGTTTTCCACATTCCCTCCTCCTAACACCCACCCCCATCAGTAGGATCTTTCCCTTTAGAGAGAAAAGTGTTCAGTGTGTGTTTTTACACTGTGGTAGCAACACAGATTCAAATGCAGGTATTTTGCACTACCAACACCAAACTTTTGCTGAGAAAGGTAAACAGATCCCATCCATGCCCTGAGACTGCTTTGCTGCCTCCCTGCTCACATCCATCGTAATTATGTCCCTTATTGTCTTCCTTTCTTTACTGAACCTTCCCCAATGCCATACAGACACAAAGAGGATCATCATCCACCACATTCATGAATAAGTTTCCATCTTTATAGAACCCCTGAGAGTCAGAACTCATTTTTCTCTATCACATCTCAAAGGGTTAGACATTTCCCAACCACAGTAGACATGATCAAAACCAATGGAAGAGAAGTAGGCTCCACCTTCATTATCCATGTTCACCATATGAAGAGAAATTAGTGCCTTTCCGATTCTTGAAGCACATGCCAGGCTAGCCGTCTGGAGAGGTGGTGTCTTCTCTGGCTGTATCTATGGTAGGCTGTGAGCACGTGGGAAATTCCCTCATCCTCTCCAGCTCCCACATTCTTCACACATATGGTAAGTTGAGACATGAGAATAGAAAATAAAGTTTTCATGTTTTTTACCAAACCCAGCCCACTGGGAGTTAGTTGTTCTGGAGTTCATGATGCTGATGAATTTCAGAGTGGTCATCTGAGATCTGCCCACTTTAAGAGTATGTGGAAGCCATATGCACTTGGATGGCCCTCCCCATGCCAGGAATGATCAGAAATAGTTTCTAATTAACCAGTCCACCCCATTCACAAAATAGCATGTGTGCTATTTTATGAGTAACATACATACATCTTCTGTGTGTGTATATGTGTGTAAAACAATAGACATAATACTAACCTATTAGATTTCTGTTTGTGGTACTTTTTTATATAGTCAGAAAATATATTTTTTAATTGAAAATCAGAACTGCAGGGCTGGGGTTGTGGCTCAGAGGTAGACTACTCACCTATTGTGCGTGAGGCACTGGGTTCAATCCTCAGCACCACATAAAAATAAAGATACTGTGTCCATCTATAACTAAAAAATAAATATTAAAAAAAGAAAATCTGAACTGTGTTTTTTTTCTCCCAGATGTTAAGGATTAATATTTTCTTCATTAATTTTTAAAACTTTCTAGAATTTCTTTCCCTGTCAGGTTTGATTATATGTCTAAGTTTCTTTTATTCCAAAGGATTAACTAATTGTCCCAACATTGTTTATTGGTATACTAATGTGTTCAAAATATAAAAAAAAACAAAAATTAATCAGAAAAAAATTTACCAGTTACACAACAAAGGAGAAGAGTGATGCAACTCATTTATTCACAAAATTTTAAAAAGGCAGCATCCCATATTTTGCTAGTAGCAAGTTCATGAGGAAGTATTCCTGCTTCTATTAATAATATAAAAGGAACTAAGTTGTTCACTTGTAATAATTAGCATTCTCAAACAATGAATGCACCCAGGTTGGCATGAGTTGGTGAAATGAGCCCTCTCACTATATCTACTGCTGAGTCTAAGAAAGCATACAAAAGAGAAAGGCAATGGCTCTGTATCTATATTATAGCATTTGACCTAGAACTTACTATGGGTCCCTGATTCCTTCTACCCCTGACACCATGTTCTAGGAAAGCTGGGATAAAGTAATAAGGTAAAAAGAAAAATCACCAGGTTAAATCCTAACAGATTGTACAGAGTATCTGGCTTACATCACACAGTGAGTATCAAGCAAACCACAGATTCCAATCTGACTCCATGCTAAAGACTAACAAAGATTTCAAAGCTTCAAACACATAAGAACTTTAAAATTCCTCTGCTACCAAACCCATCTCTCTCTCCAACACCTTTGCTATCACCCATGTGTCAGTGAGGCACAGGAAGTGGGGATGGAAGGCTGGAGAAGCGTAGAGGTCAACAATAATAGAAGCATAACTCTCGGGACCTGCCCTGGTCCTGTTCTAAAAAGCTTTTTCTCATTTCTGATGATCTTATGTCATACCTTAAAAACCCTAACTACAGAATTCTGTTTGTTAGATCAGGGATGCCATCATTATCTTTATTTTATACTTCTGCCATTGTCAAAGGAGAGCTAGCTATGACACTCCAAGTTAACTCTTCAAGGCTGTAACCTTTCACCATTAAGACCTGAGGCACAACTGTTTAATAGAGATATTCTAGTTCAAGTAGCCCAACAGACATAAAACAAAACATAATGCATTACTTAAACATAATGCATTAAAAGCCAGCCTTTTTGAAGAATTTAGATAGAAATTGAGTTAAAGGTGCCATAGTAGAAGTTTTCTGAGATCTTCTCAAATGTTTTTCTTTTCATTTAGAGTTTTACTGGAATATTATTATGCCTCAAATTCTAACTCAGATAACTTATGCTAAACAAATAACCAAAATCATTAATGAAAAGTTATATCCCAAGTACCCAGTAGAGTATTATTTTTATTCTTAAAAAAGAACTGGTTATTAAAACTTTGGTATTTATGTAAGATAGAATGATATCTAACCATTCATAACACTACTAAGGTAGCTGTGGTCTTGGGAATATACAAATTATAACATTGAATTTGAAGAATTGCTACAAATTCTAAAGTAATAAATTGAATTTCTAATTATATTCTGTGACTTTGGGAAACTGAACTCACAAATATGATACCTACAGATACTTTCTTCTCACCCTAGTTAACAAACATAATGAAAAATCTTAAGACTCCTTTAGACCACAAGTGATTCTATAAACTACAGTAGCTCAACAACTAGCGTTCCAGCTAAAATCATGAGTTTCCATATTAATTTATTTCTCTCACTACTTGATTATATTGTCATTTCCATCTCAGACTGGACCAAGAGGCCTTTGTTTTGTGGGAATGTTCTGGATGGCAACAATGATTCACACAAGGATTTTGTAGATGTGAATCTGTGTATGCATGAGTTAGAGGCCAGCACCAACAGGTGATGAAATTAAAAAGGAAATAAATAAACCTCAGCAGGACAAAAATATGGATCTCTGCAGCTCTTGGAATCCACTCCACAAAAACGTACAAAAACTGCACAAAATGAACAAAACCATCACAAGGAAACAGGCCAAATAACTTCTCCCTGTACAGTGAGCTTTTGTGGATGATTTTTATCCTTTCATTTGTATCTATCTTCCAAATTTCCCATCAAGTATGATTTCTATGATCTGGAAAGCCACACACAGGAGAGAAGCCATGTCTAGAGGAAGAAGCAGCTCAGCATCCCCTGCATCTGAGATGCTCGTGGCTGGGCCATGTTGTTTTCACCAGAAACCATTGTTTCAGGCATATTGAACAGTCGCATTCCCTGTCAGAAATTAAAAACATGGTCAAGCTCTTTCTTTGGTGGCCTCATATACAGTTCATTGTCAAAAGTGAGCTGTTTGGAAAAAAACAGCCTAGGAAGGAAAAATAAATGGTCTCCCTTTTATACAGAGTGCAGGGTTTCCTATAATTTTAGCAGTCATTAAGATTTACTAACGAAGACTTGAGATAGAGTGTAAAAAAGGAAATATAAAGTTAAGTGGCTCATTTCGTGTTTTGAGAGGTAAAATATTAAGAGGAAAAAGACGTGCCGGCTCATCAATCACAAGCCACACGAAGCTAGAAAAGTAAGGCCGCGGTTCCTGCCGCACCGCCCTAGCGAGACAACCTTCTAATAGGTGCGAGGCTACTGCAATCTCCATCCCTATTTAATCACAGGGCCGTTTGAGCACTGACTGCCAATCATCCTGAATTATGTGTCATATAGCAGGTTTGCGATCTGGGCTATAGTGCATTAGGGACCCAGCAGAGACCACCATGTTGATTTGACAAGGTTCTTACAGCCGAGATGAATAAATTAACACAACAGAATGACTCTGATGAAGGGAAGATTGGAGCCAAGCTCCCAGAGATGGAAGATTAGTGACTAATCAGCTCTAACACCTGGTTTCCATAACACTCTAATAACAACTCCGCACGCTGCTGTAACAAAACACAACAGCCTCTGTCAGGGGGAGAAACGTGAAGGAACCTCCTGAGTTTCGGCTTGGGGTGTTTTATTCACGACAGGATATATTTCACCTGTTCTCGGAAAATTAGTGCAGTGGCAATTCTTTCCTGGTTTTATAATGGGGTAGAGGGTGGGAGATGGAGGTGAATTCAAAACAACCAGGTTTCCAGGAGAACCCATTGAATGAGAATCCCCTGCTGCTAACTTTTCAATTCCACTCACTTCCACTAAGAAGAGGAAGAGGAAAGGAGGGAGGTAAAAAGACCAAGGTTACAACAGCTAATGCCGATGGAACTATCCAGCCCCGCTAGGATGGTGGAGGGTGACCCCAAGGTCAGCCCTGGCCTCTTGCTTTGGGCTTACAGAAGATGAAAGCAAATACTTCTTAGCCCTCAAACCTCACTATTTTGGTGACTCCAGAGAAGCTCTCAGGGTCCTAGCATCCATCAGGTGAAGCCAAGGTGCAAGATGATCAAATTCCTCATCTGAATGCAAGTTAAGATCTCTAATATGCCTGGCACTGCTGCCCTAGGAGGGCACCCTGTCTTAGAAAGTACTCCGAGGATAAGTACTGTGGGCTGTTTTTCTCTCTGGCCCACTTCTTGAATGGGAAGGAATTAATCCTCATCTACTTTATTAAATCAGAAAGCACAACACTCAGAACAGTTGATTCTATGTGAGAGTCATGGACTAGAATACTAGTCCATGTATACCTACTAGTTCTGCATGATTAGCACACTAACACCTACCAGATCTGGGGCACCAAACATTACAACAGGTCTCTCAGTCCTGCTTAATAACAAAGAGACACGGAGGTGGTAAGGTAGTATGTATCTCCATGCTAACCTCACCCCAGGATCCCAGACTGAGAAAACCCAACCTAGCAACAGCTGAGCATTTGAAGAACTGGCTGCTGGGGGTGGGAAGGGATTGCTGCCCACCCCACCACAGCCAGAGCGACTTCAGCAACATGGACTTGCATAGTAGTTTCTTAGCAGCTGACATTATGGTCACTTGTCCTGGAATTGTCAAATGTAGTTTGATGCCCTGGAATGAGGTTGGGACTCAACATTTCAAGAAAACCAGGCCCTTCTCAGGCAGATTAGCCTGGCTTTGCCACTTCTATTCTCAACAGTGGCTTCTATTCCCATAACTGGACTTTCTAGTCACAATCTGTTTAATTCTGTAACTTAATCCTTAGCAGCGGTTGGCACATCAATTTGGATTTCATGTTTCTTTTTTATTCTAATTATTTCCCCATGTAGGGTGCTCTGCGATGGCCCACATTTGGTGCGGCAGCCTGTGAAGATCCATGCTTTTTGCCGTGACTGACAGAGAAGCCAACTACATATCGTCCCAAGGGCTGTTTCCAAATTTGGGTTCCCAAAGGGAGACTCGCTAAACTCCTCCAAGCATGCTTTCATGCCGACCCATTTTTATAGGTTCATTTGTTCTCACACCTACCTTTCTTTTCCTCATAAGCCTCACCCAAGGGGAGACCAGAGAAGAGCCGAGCAGCCGCTGCTTTATCTGCATTGCACTGGAAATCATTTCTTTCACCCTCTTTCCAGTTTTTCACCCCCAAACTCCAATTTAAGCCTAGATGTCGGGGGTCAGAAGGACATCTCCCAAGGTAGAGGGGCCAGGCCATAAGTCTATGCAAGTTCACGGCTAATATTTCTTTTTATTGTTTTGTTTTATTTTCTCTCAGTTGAAATATTTTAGTGAGTTTTGTTAAGCTGGGTAAAGATTCCTCTTCAAATAGACATTCAAAGTGAAATTCAAGGGGAAAAAAAGGTAAATCTTTAAAAGGGTTGATTGAACTTGTAATCATAAAAGTCACACTCTGGGCCATTTGCTGAATTTCACTCTGTTAAATGTTTTATCTTCTTACCTCAAATTATAAATGCCCTAAACCATAAAGTAGAAAAAGGCCAGACATCATTGGTGTTCTGCTGAAAAGTTCCCCTGTCACCACCAAAGGGGCCTGCAGATATTCAGAGGAGGCGGTATGAGCTCGGTGGGAGCAGCAGGTAGCAGTTTTGTGTGTACAAAGCTTAGGGGAGAACATAGGTGTTAGGATAACAAAACCCTCCAATGTACAGTGAGACCGGCTTTGTCTCCGGTCCCCTCAAAGATGTGCTGAAGGTTTCTGAGGGCCATGAAAGGAGCATGGAGGCTCACGGTTCATCTGAAAACATGTCCTTTCTCTAAGAAACTGTAGCCAGAAAATGATCTTCCAGAGGTGGAATGATAGCCTAGTATGTCCAGGGCCTTTGTGCAGTTCCAGGTGGCAGTTTATATAAGACAGAATAGATGAGAATCTCATGGAAGAACTTGATGGCTAAGATAGTAACATCAGTGACATCTTGTGGGTCATAGATGAATCTGGTGACTGTAAAATTCTCACTCCAGAATTATGCAGATATTTATCCTTGCATAAAATGTGCACAGTTTCACAGCTTGTTATTCAAGGATAACAATCACAGTGGAGAGAAATAGAGATACACAGACACTCTTCATGTTGATCATTTATAATTTCACACCAATATGTTAAAATTAACTAGGTTCTTAGTTTCCAGATACAGGACAATACTACTGAGTTAGATGAGTTATCACAAGCAAACATAGGCTCTCTCATTACTACCCCTCTCTCCTTGAAACAATAGTCATGTAACATTGCAAAGAAGGTGCATTAGAGTTCTGCAGAGAAATAAAACCAAGAGGAGACAGACAGACAGACAGGTCGAGAGAGGAAGAGATTTATTTTAGGAATTGGCACAAGTGATTATGAAGGTCAAGGTGTCCACCATCTGCTGTCTGAAAGCTGGAGAACCAGGAAAGCCAGTGGTGGAATTCACTGTGATTCAGTATAGGTCTGAGTGCCTGAGAACTGGGGAGTGGTGCAGAGGGGGTTCTACTATGAGTCCCAGAGCCCAGAGGCCTGAAAGCAGGAGATCTGAGGGCTGAGGGCAGGAAAAGATGAATGTCCCAGCTCAAGAAGAGAGATCAGTGTCACCATTCCTCCTCCTTCCATCCTACGTGGGCCCTCCCCAGATCAGATGATGACCACCCACCACACTGGCAAGTGTGGGCCTTTGTTGCTCAGCTTCCTGACTCAAAAGCTAATCTCTTTGCAAAACACCCTCACAGGCCCGCTGAGAAATAATGTTCTACCAACTACCTGGGCACTCAAATCCCTGTTGAACTGGCACATAAATAAACCATCCCAGAGGAGGCAAAGGACGAAGAGAAGCTATACTCACTGCCTTACCCAATGGGCTACCAGAGTAAGACAAGCTCAGGTGTAACTTCTGCTTATGGTTGTCATATGTGACATTTCAATGACCAATGAAGGTAACAACTAAGACATGAGATGCCTTGGGAAATGTGTTTCCTATGGGCCCTAGAGCCAGAGCTATATCATAAAGTGAAGGAACTTCAGTCCCTTTCTACAAAATGAGTACCTCGCTTACACTCAGTTTGGGAGAACTAAATGAGTATTAAGTAAGTATTAAAGGAGAATTAAATGAGTATCTTACAGAGAATTTCAGACTTTCAGGTACTATACAAATGTCACTTTTTTTTTTACAGAGAGATTTTTTAATAATATGCAGATTGGATAAAAACTCAAAAGGTCCTGGAATTCCTTTTGCTTGCTCCTACATTAACCTAATGACCCACATGCAGATGTGCGTTGGCCTCTGTTTAGAGTGATAATGAGCCTCATACACAGTTATTTATCCCAAGAGAACTGACAAGGCAGCTGAAGTTTGGACTGTAGCCATGTTAAACAAGCACTGAGTACATCATCTATGCCTTGCATGTTGCAAATTATGTTAAGTAGTGATCTCCAAGATGAACAAGAAAATCCACCAAGTGAGGGTGAGAAAAGATCAGATCTACTATTGATTATCATTTTTATCTTATTTTAAGAAAGATAATTATTTTAATTCATAATATATCTGCTACATTATTCAGTTACACATGTATTGATTTATTTACAAAGATTCGTGTTTGAGAATGACAATACATTTTTTTATTTCTTAGTGTGTATGTTCAAAACATTTTAAAGTGCAGATATCCCTTTATAGGTCTAACACTGAGTGTCCTAAATGTGTTAGGTCTTCATTACTATAAGACAAGCAAAACTAGAAAAATTAAGAGTTTTCTGCTGTATATTACCTAGTAGGATGAGAACAGAATTTCAGGGTTGGTTTTGAGTGCTTCTACTCCTTTACAACAAAGGGGGTCCTTCTGAATTTGACTTACAGCAGAAGTCACATAAAGGTAGCTTGAGAGCCCTAAAATAGGCTAATGTTATATGAGGGAGTGCAGATAGAATGAAATCATAGGAGAATGAGGGACTGCTGAGTAGGTCAGCTGAGCAAGCTTACTGCCACTTGGGGTAGGGTGCACTCAAGAGGAGTCATTAGAATACAGACTCATAGAGGTCAGCAAGCACTTATCCAGACCACTGCAAACTGCCCATGATCACTACCATGGCCTTTTAAGTGCTTCAACATGACATTGAAATATGGTACCAATGAGTTAACTTCTTTCCACCCCCTCAACAAAAACAAAAGTGAAACTTATAACCATCACTGTATTTATGTATTATTTATAAATGGCATTTTCTGTTTTTTTTAATGCATTTCCTTACCTTAGCATAAGGTACTATATAAATGCTAACTACTGTTTGCATTAATAAGCCTCAGTCCAGCAGAAATATAGACCTCAGTTTCTGCAAGAAGACATAAAAGGCTGAGAGGAAATTGCCTATTGTGGGTTATAACAACATAAACTTTACCTCCTGGTCATCTACTCACCTCCTTGCTTTCTGATTCAAAAGTATGTTCTGAGCTAAGAATTTATTTATTTTTTGGATATCCTCAAAAATATGTTTCAACATAAGAAATTAGTATAGTTCTTGAAAACTCCAGGTAATGTACTCTTTTGAGTGAATTTGTGTAAATAGATGGGCCAAAAGTGGGTCTAAAAATAGCATACCTTTAATATGCTGGTTTCGAAGGAATATGTGCTTCTGAGCAAAAAAAAAAAAAAATATATCATTGTCCTGTTTAATAAATCAAAAAATAGCAAACATATTGTTAAAGTATAAAACTATATATGTACATAAACATAACAATGTACTATCATAGTTGTAGTAAATTAATTATATTATACATTAGTACATTTCCATTTCTGAAAACCATCTGAAAATTCAGTAAGTGGCTATTTTTCCTTTATGGTTCAGGTGGCTTGTATTGCTGAATTTGCAAGTTAGCTTACGTGGCTGTGAGGCACTTACACATAAAATACATATGTTATAGAATCAAAAAACTTGATGGCTGTCAAAAAAATATATATATATATACAATCTTTAAAATAATCTAATTGATTCCTTATTTTTTTAGGAGAGGAGTAGCCACAAAAGTAAAACAAAACACAAAAACACAGCTATATTAATAAATAACAAGATACCTAAAATGGTGTATATTAATTCAGAAAATACTTACTAAGCTCTGAAAGTGGGCCTAGGTAGATCGTCATATTCAAAGACCATAATGAGTCCACATAATTACCAAAATCAAGGGAAATATCATGTATTGTTAGGCTGACAGGGAATATGCTTAACAACATGTTACTAGGTATTTACCATGTAAATACAATATGTTGCTAAGAGGGCAACTTCCTTGTAAACATCTGTTTTACTAACAAGTACTAAACCCACCGGATTTGCACACCAGGAAATTGAGGAGAGATGATTTCCTAAAAACCACATATTGAGTAAGTGGCAAAATCATGACCAATATATAAATATCAGTTACATGAAGCTGCATACATTATCAAAATAGCATCATTTTCATGCTTGACCTTCCGTATAAGCACTTCTAATAATGCGTGTGAATGTGAGGTATAAAATGAGGGATGATTCACAGAAAATTATGGTGAGAAATAACATAATGGACCTTTAAATGCACCCTTGCCAAAATTATATAAATAATGCTAGTTCTCCTTGCTTGAATTGTGGGAAAGGAGGACAGAAATCAGACCTGGGGGAAATAAGCTGTTTTCAAAAGCAGAGGAAAGTGTTTTATTTCATCCTGAGTTTGAATATGACATTCATATACATTCATATTTGTAAATATTTTAAAATGCATTCATCTTAATAGGAGATGCACACATTTCTTAAGATCTTCCCCCAAAATTTTTGAACTCAAAATAGGATTAAGTTATTATGCTTACTTTAAATTTTGAAAGTTTCGTTATGAAAGGAACAGAGGAGGAGAAGAATCAGGATTACAAGACATTTAAGAAGTTATGGAGATTCTCTTCATTACTCCTTCAAAATAAGTTACTTCTCTGAGAATTAATCTTAAAACTGAACAGTCAAATAGAAAATCTGACCTTCTGGATTATTTTCTAATTTAGAAATTTCTAAACTCGCAAAAACAATAAAGACCATAAAAAGATCAGAAAATGTTTTATACAGATTTCTAAAGTAATTTTTGAAGAAGAATTAATTTATCTAATCCCTCTTAGTCGTGAAGTAATATAGTAGAAAATGGAAGAAAAAGTCAGAATGAAGCCCCAAATTAAAATAGAACAGGGATCAAAGTGTGCTTTTAAAAAGCCACAAAATTATTTCATGACATTTGTTTAATGTTTAATAGATGCATTGAACTCTTTGAGCAACCTATTTGCAGAATAATTCTATATTCACTCAATTGGATTTAGAAAAACAAAAGATAAGACATTAACAGAACCTCCCCCTGGGAGTCTTATTAAGTTCAAATCAAAATCATTACAATGTTGTTTTCCATTCAAATACTCAAACTGCAAATGCTAAAATAATGTTTACCTGAAATGTTTTGCTGCTGTATTTAATATTTGAAAAAGCAAATTATACCTATATACTGAACTTATTACATATTATCAGTTTCCAAAAATTATAAAATCTTTATCTTGCATCATGGGTGAAACCTCGAATAAGATCTGCTACTTGCAAATGACTTTGCCTCTTTTGTAGAAATAAACAGACATCTATCCACACATAGCACCTGGTCATGAACAGTGAAGAACAGTGTTTTAATATTAAATTCCTTTTAAAGAAAACTAAAAATTCAGAAAATGTAATTTCAAGATTCATAACAAATCAAAAATGGAAGAGCTGCCTATAATTATACGTGCATTTTTACAATGAAAAATTACTTCAATAGTTTGTCTACCACTCCACAGAAGCCAACATGCCTCATGATTTTTATTATACATAAAACTGATTATGTGGAATTTTAATATTTCCATTAATACGTTTATATGCAAAAGCAGGAACTCGTGCAGATATTCTCTGTTTAATTTAACAAGATTTCTTTTACTCACATTGAGCCAAAAGAGTATTTAGAATTTTGTGCTTTGCTTAAGAGCATGCCTGTCATAGGTGTAGGTTACATGTACAACAAAACACACACATTCATATATGCACAAATAAACTGTTCCCTAGAAAAAACAGAGAAACAAGAGTGAGTTTCAAAAGTAAAAACATAGCAGAGAGGATTTTGAAAGTTCTTGCTCCAAAGAAATCACAAATATTAAAGGTAACAGGTATGCTAGTTATCTTAATGCGATCATTATTATAAGTATTGAGTTGCCACATGGTATCCCGTAAGTATGCACGATTATTTTGTCAATACATTTTTAAAAAAATGTAAATGACAAAAAAGCAGACACATGTTGCTTTTAAAGAATGAATGGAAGCATGGAAGCAGGAAAGGAATGAAAATAAGCTATGAAAGAGAAGAGACAGGAGTGAGGGGTTGCTACTATATTTGTTTTTTATAACATTAGTAGTCTCATTTCAAGGACACTGAAGTCAAACATAGAACATTTTTGCATTCATAGGTTCTAAAATACATGAATGTTGAACCCAAATTTCCTACAAAATCTTTTAGCAGAACCATTGGTCACGGACTGGCAATTGTGATTTCTGGCCCATTTCTGGGCCTGATGAGCTTCAAGACTCTCTTTTTGTAATAAAGAAACACTAGGTTGAGAATCCAAATATCTTGACAGCAAATCTCAATCAGCCTATAGGTAACTGGGGAGATCAGGCAGGAATGATTTCTTTGTCCAAATGCACTGGGAGTGGGGTGGGGAGCACAGAAAAGATAGAAACAGAAGGATTTGTAACACCTGAAATGAGTTGGGGAAGAAAGAGAAACCCAGATACAGAGAAAGCCCTAGGTCAGAAGGTTGCAATAGGGTCCAGCACCTTCTGTCAACTCCTTCTCTAGCTTGTCCAAATCCTGTCCATCTCTGCATACCCTTCACATCTGCTCTCTCTCCCTTTCTGTCATTGTTCTCCCAACTGGGATAAAAGATCTTGTGCTCTAGGGCATTCCAGCTCCTAGCCTGTGCCTGGAACACAGGGTGACAGATCTTCCTGGGTTGTAGGGGACTAAGAGGCTTCCTGGGACTTCAAATTTTGGTGCTAAAGCAGGGACAGTAGCAGACAAACCAGAGCAAGTTGTTACCCCTACCCGACCAAGAATGTCTTCTCTTATCCTCAGTTTCCACCTGCCACAGAGAACTTCTTCAGAAAGTCAGGGAAAGAAATGTACTAAAAATGAAAAGTTGTGTGTATAAAACCCGGAGCTCATGGGGCCTCAGGAAGCAATGCCATCAATAAGCCTTATTTACTAAAGGAAAAAGAGTGCCTATAGTGTATAAATCCCATAGCCACTGTTAATCCTCTGTAGAAAAAATAAATAAATAAATAAAAAATAAAAAAGAATGCAGCTGATAAATTACCTACTGAAAATGTAATGCTCAAAGCAGTAACCACAATGCAATAATTATTGGACTTGATTAAACATAAAAATAAATCTGTCTTTTACTTCTCTCTCATCCCATTAGTACATACAATGAAAGGAAAAGCCTTTTTAAAAGCTACCTCACGGCCATTTTTCCTCCTTAATTCTGCATTGTAACAAACAAAGGTAAAATCAAAAATCATGCAAGCGGTGAAGTATAAGCTTTTTCCCATTATCCTTGGAAGGACGGGGACAGTGCCAATTAAAGGCACGTTCCCATGCAGCTCTCAGCAAATGCTTCTGTATTTTTAAAACTCCCTGATAATGGAATGCCTTATTAAGAGGAACAGGATCACAAATATAACAGCTTATAAATCATCAATATTTCTGGGGAAATCAATCTATTTGTCTCAATTTAAAGGTACAGACCTGTCCTAACCTCATTGACATAAATTATGTCCCCTGTTCATAAATCTGAAATGAAAGTGAACATCCATTCTCTAAAAACATTTGCTAACGATGCTGTCTTTCTTCAGGTAACAAGAGAAAGTTAGATGGTTGGATAAAACATGTTCAAATTAAGATATTTCTGGTTCAAATGGAAGAATGTGGCCACATTTTATACCCATGTGTTCCAATTGCTATGTGACTTTTTTCCTCTGTTGAGATACTTGACTTTGATTTTTTATTTTTATCATTTACGCTGTAAAATGCCAACACCACGCCATTCCTACAAAACACGCTTTCATCCCCTCTTTTTTTCAAGTTCACGTTCAAGTTAGAAAGTAAGTCATATCTCCAGATCTCGTTTTGTAAAGGTTGTACACGCCACAGGCTTAACACAACGGTGGGAGAGAGTGTGGAAGGGATCGATAAAGCAGTATTACCCTTTGTGATGGCGAATCTCTGCAGGACACTGCTGGCTTAACTCCGTCTTCTGGCTAACACTCCATCTTTACCCACTGGGAGAGAGCGCTAAGGCACAGCAACCTACCAAGAGCTCCGGCCAGGATGAGATGCTCGGTTCCTTCACCTCCTTCCTAGGCTGTCTTAACAGAGAAAAACTGGGAGCTCTGAGATAGAGCTTCCAATTCGAAAGAAAAATGCAAAAATACCCTGACCTGGGAGGGCATTTCAGACAGGTGAGTGCATTGTCCAGGATGGTTTGCTGCAATAGGAGGCCTGGAAACACAGCCTTTCTTCAACCTCAACTTGTCACTTTTAATTTTAGAAAGCCAGCTAGGGTGGTCATAGGGATGCAACACTGTGATGTAACGAGCTTATATTAATTACCTCCTTCACTTGCCAAGTGGACTTAGGGAATAATATGTTAAATTTCCCTACAAATTAAATGTTTATAATTTTTCATTTATCACTGCCAGAGTAAAATTGCAACTGTGTTTGTGAATGTGCTAAGGTCTGAGGACGTGATCACACTGTTACTATTCTTGTTAACAGGGAAAATCCGACACTGTACAGGCCCGAGAATCCAGGGCTCTGCCTTTATTATAGCCAGGACAGTAAGGATCTGCTGTAGTTCTTTTTCTTTTCTTCCTTTTTTTCTCCCTCATCAGAATACCAAGACCTTTATTTAATTAAATAGTCCTCATTTTGTTATTCAGGCAAAATTAATAACTAGTATAATTTTTTATGGGGCCCTATGACACTACAACTGATTTAAGTCCTTTTCTGTGTCCCTATTATCTTTCAGGCCACACTTCAACACTTGTTAACGCAAATATGGGTAGCCACCAGCCCCTGGTTCTCTCTCACATCAAACACTCACACTTGAACTTGAGCCTTGACACCCATCCTATCCCCTAGGATAAGATGAAGCCACTTTGGATTAATCAATTGTACCTTGTAATATCTGACCCCAGATTTGTCATTATTTGACAAACATTGACCAAGACCCTATTATACAATACAGTCAGAAACATAAGGAAAGATCCGTGAAGAACTATGAGTCCTGCCTCTTCAAGAAAATTTAACTGCAAGGGAGTGAAAACTAGCTAGAGGATGACAAGTGGGATTTGGATAACTGGAGGAGCACTTCCTTTCCGCCTTTTGCATTCTTGATGATGATCCTTAGAGATATATGTTTAAATGTAGGTATAATTACCTATTTCCTTACTAGTGAGTCAGTCCCCAGTATTCTAGCATTTTAGCACTTGCCTGTAAACAGGTCTGAAAAGATGCAATACTACTTAACTACTACTGTCCATTAAGCACAGACACCATCCCGTAGATCTTTTAGACTGTCAGGTGGAAACCAGGAGGAAGAAAATCCCTCCTACTCTATCTCCTAGAAAAATTTATTTCCCTGTTGTCTCAACTTCCCCAGGCATGACTACACCTGGTTTTGATTTTTAAACTAAGAGCATCATGAATGTAATTAACTAATGAGCTGGGTCCCATGGGTCAACACCCTCAGCAATTCTATGAACTTAGAAAAGCTTTAACAATGCAGTTTTTCTTTGCCACATCCCAGATAACTTTCTTAGGTCAAGATGCCTATGACCTCTGGAAGTAAGAAGAGGTAGTATTAAAAATACATCTTCTACCTAGGTGTCCTCATCTAAATCAAACCATAGGAAACACCCAGAGATAGGATTTTCATTTCTCTAACCTAATGGAGTTCTTTTATTCTCTTATTTATTTAAATAATGTTCTTTTTTTATAGTTTTCAGAAAGAATAAAATGATGTGTAATATACTGTAAATGTAAGAGTATTCTGCCCTCAAGAGACATAAAATCTGGCAGAGTAGAGAAATCGTACATATTATAACTGAGGAGACTATTGAGAATACAGACATTGAAGTCCTCTGACAAGTTCCATCTGGAATGGGTCCCTCCATTCTACTCACCTGCATAGAGTTAATTATTGGCCCTGAGCTATACTGCACATACCTTTCAAAGTTTGTAGAGGAAGGAATGAAATCACAACTGCAAACACTCCAGACCACCTCCCATTTAGTAAATAACTATTTATTATATTAGTAATTACATTAATTAAAGTTATTATAATGCACAGTGTAGTGAAATAGAAAAATAAAATGACCAAAAAAAAAAAAAAAAACAGTTCAGAGAAGCTGGGGAGACAAGGCAATCTAGCCAATGGGGACATTCCGCTAAAGGTAAAGGGCTATGTTCAGTCACAAAGCAAGCTTTGGGTAAAAGGAATAGCCCAAAAAAAAGTCTCAAAACAAAACAAAACAAAAGACACATTCAGAAATAACTGGGTTAGGTTAGAATGTCAAGTTCCTACAAAAATATTCTAGAAGATCAGCTTGGAAAAGTAGAAGAGGTCTCATTAAAGAAATGTCAGGAGGGATCTCCTATTGATTTGAAGTGCAAAGAGAATCTCTGAATGTTCAGAGATTTTCCAGATCTTTACAACCTCCTAATGCTGTGTAAGAGTTGTGAATTGGGAAAGACCACAGAGCGGGAGGGAGAAGCACTCTGCTCATGCAGTTTAAAGAGAACTAGAGAGAACAAACAAAAGAGATCCCATTTCAAGTCTGATGTCTAAGAATGTGACAGAACGTTCCACAGGAGAGTAATCCAGGTTGGAAAGGATGGAGTTGCTTGGGGAAACACATAAGTTAACACAGCTTTAGTTAAATTTATTGCATGATTTCAAAACTTAAAAAGCAAATTGTCTTACCGCTGACTATATGAAGATAGGATTACTGTGGATAGATGCTTCCAAATAAGTATAACATCTGTGATGTAAACATATCTCAGGGTATATTTAGAAATAGGCATACCAATTCTCAAACAACAAATAAATTTAAACAATGTTTTAAAAAGACAAAAATGTTCAGTATGCCATCTTGAATCAATACCTTTTTGCACTATCAGAGTTCCCATATTCAATAGCCAAGATATATAACAACCTGTGTCCACAGACAAATTAATGGATAAATAAATGTGCCACATATATGGAATGGGATATTATTCATCTTAAGAAGAGATACTGGCATTTGTGACAACATGAATGAATCTGGAGGACATCATGAAATAAGTTGATCAAAGAAAAACATATATACTGCATACTGTCACTTATACATAGATTCTTAAAAAAGGTTGAATGCATAGAAACAAGAGAAGAAAAGGAGTTACCAGGGGCAGAGAGGGGGACAAAATGGGAGCAGTAGATCAAAGTGTACAAGCCTGCAATTACATAGAATAAATAAATCTAGAAATACATAGCACGGTGACTATAGTTGATAATATTGTGCTTTATATTAAAATATTATGTTACAAACTAAAAAGTTTGTATAATATTGTGTTATGTATTAAAAATTTGCAGAATGAGTAGATTTGGGGTGTTATCATAAAACACTGAACTGTGGAAAGTGGTAGATAAGTTAACTTGCCTAATTAAGTAATCATTGCATGTATACGTCTACAACACCGTACTGTATACCTCAAATATATTCAATAAAATAATGTTTTTAAAAATAAAGCAACAAGGTATCTATGATACCTGCCCTAGGTACAAAATAAAATTTCGTTGTCACATGTCAATTCTACTAACTTGCTATTAATTGTCAGTATTTCTTCAAGGTATTTAACAGGGCGAATAGTGCCAAAACAGCACCATGGGAATTGAGGGCACTAGAGGGAGCCCCTCAGCAAATCCACCAGATGGAAAGAGGTGCCTGCTTCAAGGGTCCCGGAAGTTAAATCCTTGTGCTTATACACTACATGCGAATAAAACCAAGCTGAAATAAAAATAAAACCAGTGTTTATTTGTGGATGTTTAGACATAGTACATACAGGGTATTTTTCTATTATTATTGTTTTGAATGAAACACGCAGAACTTCATTGTGAGAAAAACCAAGGAAATCATTTTCTCAGTTGCAGAACTGTAGTAACAAAGGGAACAAACCCTCCCAAACTCAGTTCCTATTACAACCTTGCATATTTAATCGTGCCTTGTTTCAAAGAAGTGGGAAAGGGAAATCAAAAAAGGAATCTTTCCCTCAGATGTTATTAATAACAGAATTCCTCAACGTCATTTATGTATTTTACTTAAAAAAAATCACATACGGCTCATTTAAAAAGATTAAAATATGTCTAAAAGGAATTTCAGCAAAAAAGTGGTTAACATTCATCAAAACCTTTCAAAACAAAATTGGATTCTACTTTATCTCCAAACTTTCCAATGCAATATTACTTTTTCTTACATATACAGCGAGCAACTCACCTAGGGCATTATTTATCATTTGGACAACTTAAGTATACAAAACACACACACACTTACACACACACTACCTTGAGACAACCAGAAACTCTCTCTTGGGAAATTCAAAACTGTATTAAAATGATAAGTAGCAACTCTTCACTCTTCCTTCATTAACTTAGGCAGACAAGTGTGATGTACACACACCAAAAATATCAAGGTTCCAACACGCTCCTGGTCATAATAATCATCTTTGCTTCCACTAGTCCACACAGTTTGTTCATTTTTACAAAGACATTATAAGCTGTGATGGGAAAAGCAGTACCCAGAGGAGCCTTCCAATTATCCACACAGGTAGCCTAGCCCATCTGGGGCCCCCAACAGGTATGGGTCAGGAATTAAGGATTCAAAATAATTATTGCAAAGAAAGCACTTGAATGAATAATTTCTCTTTGGTATTCTACCCATCTACGGTAGGAAAGCAGAGAAAAAGGAAGCAGAAATTTGGACTTAAAAAATGTTGAATTAACACAGTAAGTAAGGAAACACAGGTTCGTTGATTTCTTTATGTAGATGGTGTAGCATTTCTTTAAAAAATGTATGTTGCAAGGTAAATTCTAGCAGTCACACCTCTTGGCTACTTAGGACGAAATGGTGTTATGTGTACACTACCTGCATTAACATTCACACTTAAGAATTCTGGGCTTAACATCACAGCTAACAAGCCAGAAGGAAATCTTAGGGAGTTAGCATGTGTATTTCAGATGCCTTTTGTACACATAGACTGGGAAAATAAATGTGGTCAGGAGGGGACGTATATACACCTGTTGTGAGTTTTAGTCAAATTCAGGAATGAATCCAAATTAACTTCTTGAGATAGAAAATAGGCCAGGAAATAAAAAAGAGACTTTCCTAGATTTCTTCTGTATGGGGGATTGAACTCAGGGGCATTCAACCCATGAGCCACATCCCAGCCCCTTTTTATTTTTTTATTTTGAGAAAGGGTCTTGCTAAATTGCTTGGAGTCTCCTAAATTGCTGAGGCTGGCTTTGAAATTGTGATCCTCCTGCCTCAGCCTCCTGAGCCGCTGGAATTACAAGCATCTGCCACCACACCTGGCTAGAGATTTCTTTTTGCAAACACCAAATATCAAACATGAAAGTATAAAATATGCCCAGTTTTCGCCCTGAACCACAACTATCCCCCTGGGTATAGACAGACCTGCTATTAAGACTAGACAAGAGCTGGGTCTTTGAGGCCAAAATCCCTGGGAGCCTCTCCCACTCTGCAAAGACCAATGCAGGGTCCTGGGCAACAGCAGCCTCCAAGATGTTTCAATATCCAAACCTGAAAACAGAGAAACTGACACATTTACTTCAGAGGGTTTGCAAGGTTTAAATGAGGTGCCCTTTCCAGAGTTTCCAGAGTTTGGTAATTGCCTGCTCTACATTACATAAATTCCTGAATATAAGGCACACATTTTCCAAATGTCTTTGGAAAAGAAACTATCTTCCCTTTAAAATATTTGCATTACAACATCTCCTATAAATGTTCCACATTGAGCATCCTGATGGACATCCCAGTTTGGTACAATAATCTCATTTCTTGGATTACTGGTCTGATTGTCCAGTGCCTCTGTCATACTGGATGTTTAATATTTTGAACATACCTTCTGCAGGGAGAAGTCTAATGGGCTCATGGTGACTTTCACCAATACCTGTTGGATGCTCAAAATGTTCATTCTCAAAATGAAGGCAGTGACATTTAATGCTGATTTTTGTCATGGTTCCAGAGGGATTTAACTTGACATATGTAAGTGAAAACAAGAGTTTCTCAAGATTCCCTGCTTGTGCACCTGTGTTTACCTCCACTAGACACTCTGCCTTTTAGCAGGAAGCTGGAAACTAGCATTGACTCCACGTGCCCTGTGGAATCTTCTGGATTCTGCCAACGGGAGGCAGTAGAAAGAGCTCAGAAGATGAGGAAAGAGAAAATTCAGCGGCTCTCTCCCACCCTCCAGTCTTCATGGTCCCAGAGCTGGCTGTGTTCTTCCTCTGCCACCTTCTACAAGGTGGCCCTGCTTTCAGGCTCTGGTAACACAGGTCCCCTTCCTGTCCCTGCAGGCTTGGGGCTAGACTGGCTGCCCCAGCAAGTGCTTTTCCTTGGGAGGGTCACCATTCCCGTTAGTCTCAGGCATACACTCACGTAGTTTGCCCACCTCTCTTCATTGAAACCCTGTCAAGTGTGCCATTTCTTTCCTGTGGGGCTTTTTCTGATACAATTATTTTAAAAGAAGTATTAGAGGGAGTGGTTATGTGTGGAGATCACACACAGGGGCAGGCCAGGCTGGGCTTCCCTGATAAAATGATAACTGAAGCTTATAGGAAGTTAAGGAGGGGGTCACACAAGTCCCAGGGCCAGGGTCAAAGCCTCTTTATTTAGCACTCCCACGGTGGGGAAAGAGGCTGGTATGGCTGGAACAATGTCAGAAGGGCACTACTCCTCCACAGTTAGAGGGCACTGAAGACATCAGCCAGGAGGAGCTCACCCAGAATGCTAGAAAGAGGAGACACAGAGACCCAAGAAAAGGCCTGCTGGAAAAGAGGATGGACCAGCAAAGACCTTGAGAAGAAGAAAGTTGAGCAGGAGAGCACAGCCAAGAGGCAATGGTATCCGAGAAGTCAAAGAACACAGCGTTCTCGGGAGGAGAACTGCATCAGTTCCTGGGATGGATCAAGGGGCGTGAGGACAGAGCATAGGTTCCTGGATTTAGCCATTTGGTTCCTTGCTGACCTTGGACAAAGGCCACCTGGATAAAGTGGTTGGAAATAAAAGCCTAGCTGGGATGAGTTCCATAGAAAACCCAGGAGATATTATGGATCAACTCCCTAGTGGACAAATGAAACACAATCGACAAATGAAAAGGCCTACTTAATGTTATGACCATAGATTTTTGTGTTGTGACATAAATTTCCAGTGAGAATATCCTACGAAAATGTAAACAACCAGGGTCTCAACCCTGGTGTCACAAGCCACAAACTTGTTAGATAAATGCAAAAAGATGTTAGCTAATACATGAAATATGTTAAGAAGTGTATCATTATCTCAGTAAGTTTATACATTCAATTTAGTGAAAACAATTTGGGGGCCTTTTTCTAAGACTTACACACACACACACACACACACACACACACACTCATCCATACCCAGATATCAGTTATACAGGAAGTTGTATGCAGCATTTGAGATTTAAATCAAATCCTATTTTGAGACTGACCTGCAGACCAGTGAGGCTTGACTAGGTTGGAACAGTGGACACAACTTGATTGTACATTTCTCCCCTGAGAGGGAATTGAAAGGAATCATATTTGTTAATCCTCCTACAAGGAATTCTATGGTATCTTTATCCCTTCTTAAAACCAGCATATACTTTTCCCTAGGATGAAGGAATCAGATTTCATGAAAATACTCCAGCCAATGGAGGCACTTTCTTCATGTCAGCAAACAGGTATGTGAGCCCTATAATGGGTTGGTGGCATGGGTACTGGGAAGCATTCAGGATGATGGTACCTAAGAAGTGCAGATCAGTGGTGTCCCACTGAATGTCTACATGCTTTCTGCAATATGGTGACAGATACCCTATTATTAAGCATCAGATAAATCACCTAGACAATTCTCCTTCTACCAAAGCACAACTGCACAAAACAAATACATACAGCAACAAAGACTTTTATTTCATGGCATCGAGAAGGAGGAGAACCAAAAAGGGTTAGGAGGCATCTTGAGATTCATATTTTGGAAAAGTAAATTTTAAATTATGATCAAGGGTATAATTTCCTCCAAGGAAATGTCAGCATGAGTGAGTAAAATTTTGAATTAGCATACTGATGTTGTGAGCAACAGGAGCTAATATTTATTGAGTGCTTAATATGGTCTATGCTTCTCTTCCTCAGAATGACACCCTAAAGAAAATACCACTACCTTCCTCATTTTAAGAGAGGGAAGCACAGGCTTATGGAGTTAAATAGGTGTCTCAGGATCATGCATAGGTGATGCAGTTGGAATGTGAACACAGGAAGTTGGACTCTCGTACCAATAAAAGATCATATCACTTTAACTGATGCTGGCTTACAATGAGCAGCTACTTACCATAAAGCATAACCTCTACATGAATTTCATTTCTATGTTTTCCTTTTCATAACTACTATGATCATTTATTTTCTTTTTTTTTTAAAGAGAGGGTGAGAGAGGAGAAAGAGAGAGAGAGAGAGAATTTTTAATATTTATTTTTTAGTTCTCGGCGGACACAACATCTTTGTTGGTATGTGGTGCTGAGGATCGAACCCGGGCCGCACGCATGCCAGGCGAGCGCGCTACCGCTTGAGCCACATCCCCAGCCCCATCATTTATTTTCAATGATAAGAAAACTACACCATAAAGACATGGAATAGACCATCTTGGTGAAGATTGCTGGTGAGGATGGAGAGTTACAATGGAAACTCAGCTCTTCTGACTCTAGAGAAAGCACCATATCCTGCTGTATGGAACTTCCATTTCAAACTTTAACTGAATGTCATCTGAAAATAAAGTTGAGGAAATCAAACACAAAAAGCTTATGGAAAATTTAAGGTTTATTTCTATTAAAATTATTTTATTATTACTTTTAATTGCAGATGGACAAACACCTTTATTTCGTTTATTCATTTTTATGTGGGGCTGAGCATTGAACTTAGGGCCTCACACATGTGCCAAGCAAGCACTCTACTTTGAGCCACAACCCCAGCGCGCCCCCCACCCTGAATTTATTGTTTTTAATATACCAAAAATATCACAAATTAACAAGTGATTATTTGAATGGAAAAGATAATTGAAAGGATAAATACTTTTTGGGATTCGTGGTATCACAAAAGTTTCATGATTACATTGGACTTAAAGAAAACAGGTGAGCCAGCCACAGTAGTACATGCCTATAATCCTGGCAGCTCTGGAGGCTGAGGCAGGAGGGTCATGAGTTCAAAGCCAGCCTCAGCAACTTCGAGGTGCTGAAGAACTCAGTGAGACCCTATCTCTAAATAAAATACAAAATAGGGCTGGGGATGTGGTTCAATGGTTGAGTACCCCTGAGTTTAATCCCCTGTAACCTCCCCACTTAAAAAAAAGGATGAAATTCTGAAGGATCTGAGCAGAGTATAGAGGAGGACATGTGGGTAATTTAGCCAAGACATCTGGTCAACACAGAGAAGAGTGGATGCAAACTGGACCAGGTCCGGAGACCCTGAACATCAGGGCAAGTTCAGAATACAGTTAGTACATTAAAAGATGTTTGACCTCAGGCATGACATGATATAAAACAGTACTTGAAGATAAATTTGCTGTTTTAGATAAGTATCAACAATTCAAACTTAGACACAGAAAGTAAATAAAGCTATGACTAACTTGAGGGTGGTTTAAGATTTTTCAGAACACCTATGTGGCATCCGCCGTTGGCATGTTTACGCTCACTCTGAAAAACAGGCAGATTGATTTTCCCTGATTAAGGCTGCTTCAGTCTGGTCTGATGGGTAAATACCCAAAGCAGCCACATGCTAGCTGCCCTCCCTCTGCAATTACTAAGATTTCACCCCCCACTCCATTCAAGGTGTGGGTTTAAATTTGTAAATCTTAACTTTTTCAGAAAAGGCACACCTATCTGTTGCTTGATCTTGGAATTTTGCTTCTTGGAAGATGGATATTCATTCATTCATTCATTCATTCATTCAATTCAATTCAATTCACTGTGTCATTCCTGAATACCTACCAAGTGCCAAGCCAGATGCTAGGCTTTGGGGATTCAAAACTAAAATGACACTAGGTCTTTAAGGTGCTCACAATCTGCTAGGGAGGCAAAGAGTGAGATGGTCATGGGATGCTGGCTGAAGGGCTGGGGCGGGCCCCCACACTGAGTGTTACGATCACACACCAGACATCCCTCATCCTGCATCCCAGCAGGCACACCAAAGAGTGTTTAGTCTGAGGTTTGAAGAATGAGAAGCCATTCCCCAGGTAGTTGAAGAAACAAGATGCTCCTAAAGGTGCATGAAGAATGTGGAAAGGCTCAGCCAGGAAGACGGATCCAGAGATGAGCTGATGATGGGGTGGGGGAGGGGAGGGATCAGGAGGGTTGAGATCCCCTGTGGGTCTAAACTTGGCTCAGTTTAGAAATAACCACGGAGAGAGATGATGTGAGGACCGGACAAATGGGAACTTATCACGTGAAAATTCACGTACATCTCGGAGGACTCATTACAGATCATCTAATTTTATCTTGTGAATTTCTCTACATTCTCCTATATAAATGCAGACACCATGGTTTGTCAAAATTTAGCATCAGAACTTGCCAATTCTAAAAAAAATAAAAATTAAAAAAAAACTATGCCTTTGTATCTTCTCAAGTCTAAGTCCCCAATTCAGCTTCAAGAAGTGCCACTATGCCTCTCAAGGTGTGAACTCTGACAATCTGTTGGCCAAACATTTTTCTAAGACACTCATACAGGTAGCCAAGCTTTCAATCAAAGAATTAAGGAAGAAGGTTTTATCTTGCCAATTGTAGGCATTTCAGGCCAGAATCCAAAGCATAACCTGGCTTTGATTAATCTGAACCTTGAGATGTGTTTTTAAATACATTTCTATACTGATCCTCAGCCCTCAAAGATCAGCCAAGCCAGCCTTGAGATTCATGAGAAATATCCACTTCCTGAACCTGATTCCCTGTGTGATATACCCCCCACCAAGATTGTGGGGTTATGAGAAACACAATAGCATTATTGAGAACAGACAACTTGAGTATTAATCATCAGCAATAAGTTTAATTAAATTAATACCAGATATTGAATGACTCCTTATACTTGCTTCTTTAATGTGTTACTTAAAGCATGTTTGATTTTGGCTAAAAGTTTATCCACAAATGTGATTTAAATAACTTTCCACATAGATGACCCAAATTAACTAGACAGATATTTGGAACTTAAAATAACACTAAACTGCCCATCGATATATGCCTTCTTTACAGCTTAAAAAACACTTTCACACTTACTTTTGCCTAACACCCTTAATAATATGAGGCAGAAAGGACAAACATTTCTACATCCATCCTACTCACACAGACACAGGTAATGGATGGCACCTTCCAAGGACAGGTTACAAAACCAGGAGAGATGCAAGATGCATCAGTGACAGGAAACCGATTCTCCAGGTGCTCATTCACAGCTTCAATCAAAAGAACAAAGAAAAGAGCATCTCTTTCCCCTCCACCCGCAAGTTTGTGTGAGTGGGTGTGCGTATCCGTATGCATCTGTGTGTAGAAAAATACTCTGTAAACATTCAGTCATTCTGACCCATGCGCATGGAATTACAAACGATAAGGACAGCAGCAGTGTAATTTGCTATTTGAACAGCCACTCAAAAAATGCTCCTCTTTCACAACCTATCTTGAACTCTACCTTCAGGTCACAAGTCAGGCACACTAGTTATGATGTTCACTCTATGAAGGGCAGAACTGAAGTTGGGAAATTTTATTCTGGATTTTGTAGCAAGTCAATGGCAACAGTCTGTCTAGAACTCTGGCAGCAATATTCATGGTCCCATATCAATACCATAACCTCAAGAAATTCTTGTTTCTCAATTTTCACGCATTTTTAGAAGTTATTCCTCCCTCATTCATTATTTATACCTCTCCACAAGCATAACTACATCTGTGTTTTACTAACAGAATAATTATTAGCACACCTTACTTGTCTCAATGTTATGGTTTGGAAGTGAGGTGTCCCCCAACAGCTCAAGTGTCAGACAATGCAAGAAGGTTCAGAGGAGAAATTATTGGGTTGTGAGAGTCTTAGCCCAATCAGTGAATTAATCCCCTGATTGGGATTAACTGAGTGGTGACTGAAAGTGGGTAGGGTGTGGCCAGAGGAGATGGAAATTGGGGCATGGCTTTGGGGTATATATTTCTATCTTTCAAGTGGAGTTTCTCTTTTTCTGCTTCCTGGTAATGATGTGAGTTGCTTCTCTCTGTCACACCCTCTTACCATGAGGTTTAGCTTTACCTTAAGCCCCAAGGAATGGAGCTGGTCTTCTATGGACTAAAACCTCTGAAACTGTGAGCACTCAAAAAAAAAACTTTTCCTCTTCTACAGTTGTGCTGGTCAGGTCTCTCAGTACCAATAGTGAAATAGCTGACTAAAACACTCACTGATAGCTCAGTTACACTCCAGATGAGTTTTGACTATTAAGTATTCACCAAGCCTACCTTTAAGTTGACTTAAATTTGGTGTTTGGGTATCATGGAAGGGAGGAACAGTTCATGTTTATCAGCCTCTCTGTGTTAGTCAGTCTTCTGTGACTGTAAGAAGAAAACTGAGATAATCAACTTATGAAGAGAAAAAGTTTGTCTTGGTTCTCAGTTTTGAAGTTTCCAGTCCATGACAGATTGGTCCCACTGTTTTGGGACTGAGATGTATAGCAGGAGTGTATGCTGAAGCAGAACCATACATTTCATTAACCAGGGGGCAGAGGATAAGAGGATCAGATCAGCATTCCACAGTCCCATTCAGAGTCACACCCCTGATGACCTAAGGACATCCCATTAGGCCCACTCTCAAAGTTTCTACTCCCTCCTAATGGCACCAAGTTGGGGACTGGGATTTTAACACAGGGGCCTTTGGAGGACTTTGAAAATTTCAGTTATAGCAATTAGTGTCATCTCTTCTTTTTGTGGTCACTCAGCCACTTTCCCTTGAAGCTAAAGTCAGTGATTAGGCAATGTAACATGTGTGGAAATGAGGCTATTTCCAAGTTCAGACCATTAAGGGAAACATTCTATTTATAATCCTCATTCCCATTTTGCAGCCATCCACTGAGCAGAGAAGACCCCAGAAACCCCAAGAGGGATAGAGCCACAATATAGCAGGTGCTTGGGTAACTGATGGACAGAAGCTTTTTCTCCCCAGATTCCTCCCTCCCTCCCACCTACCTGCACTTGAACTCTGTGCAAGGTGAACAATAAAGACATATGTCAAGTCACTAAAATCTGGAGGTTATTTATCATGGCAACCAAGGCTAATACAACTCACTAGCGTAAGAAGGTAATGTCTACAAAGGGGTATGATTCAATAGACTTTAAAAAGAGCATACGTTGTAAAGAGATTTTAATAAGTTATCTCATATTGCTGATTCTGAGGACACAGGTTTTCCTGAGGGAGGGGACACAAACATGAGGCCACACTTTCAAACAAAAGTATAATCATGCTTTTTCTAATTAACCGAATTTTCCTATCACAGAAATCTTTAGGTCATGAAAGATAAACTATATGAAGTGCACATTCTAATATGAAGCTGGTATCAAGATGTTCAGGACATACTAATAAGCAAGCATGGCTGGACAAATCTAATTTCAGTCTGTCCTGCTGAGTCATTAGAGATATCTATCTGTCCAAAATGAACATAATCCATTAGCATCAAAATAACAAAGTCCCCTAAATGCACAGGAATCTTGTTCTGTTCATGACTTTTATCAGCAAGACATGAGACTAATATTCATTTATCAAACAGTAAGGGCATTGTTTTGCACTCAAATAATTATCAGTTAATGAAGCTTAAAAAAAGATTCTCTCACATCTAGATTGAATTATTCTTTCTATGGTGCTTACCCTCATATTCCTAAATACTTAAAATGCTCCCATAGTAAATGAGGTCAGCTTATGTAAGCTCAAAAACAATAGGGTATTTTAGCCTCAGAGCATAATAGCAAGAATATTAGAGAACATTCACACAATTCCGAAATTGAGTCTAAAATGCTATACTTGGCTCGGTGCCTTTATATCCACAGTGAAGCTATATCGTTAGATAATCTCTAATGGCCTTTTGCAATAAAACTTGAAGTCCAAAGCACCCCATTTGATAGAAGAAAAAAACTAAGGGTGTGAGAGGTGAAGTGGGTCACCTAGAACCACATAGGACTCAGATCCTGGATGCTGAGGAACATGACTGCCTAAATCTCCCTTTGGGAGCTGTGGTCTCTCTGTCATTTTTGGTTCCTGCCCTGTCCCACTGACAACTGAGACAGCAAGTGTTCTTATTTAAAGCAGAGGGTACTTGCATCCCAGGACACGTGGTGTTCTGATTTGGAAAACAAAGTTGTCTTTTCCTAGCACTCTTAACACAATCGCCTTTGCTCATGAAAACAGAAGGCAGGAGATAACCAACTGCAGAAAACTACAGAAAGTTCTCAGCAGTTGGAAGTTCAAGGCGGAGGGCTGTGTTATGAGCATCCATTTCACAGAGGATTCAGCGATGGTACCTTTGTCTCATCTTTCTTTCCTTCCAGGTTTCAGGAGGACTTTGCCTATGGAGGCTGTGTCTACTGCAACCTTCAAAATAGCTTTGTTTTGTCTTATTATAGATACAGTAAAATACTCTAGGGACAAGGGACTTGCTGGGAAGCAGCAGCCTCCTGGAATGAATGAAACAGCCACATCTTCTCTGTAATGCTCTAGTGCGAGCCTCAGGAGCAGAGCCCGTGGTTGCCGTAATCAGCTATCTCCCTGGAAGAGCTGATTTAGAGCATCAGGCCACGACTCGAGCAAAAGTGTTGAAACCAGGTAGAGTGTTCTGTACCAGGTAGAATAGAGAAATCCAAGTAGTTGATAAAGGAAATCTCTCTAATGCCTCTATCATGAAGATTCCTAAGATTTCTCATTCCACAAGAATTTTCTGGAAGTTTGTGAGAACCACGTGTTTCCAGTATGATTTTCCTGACAGAGGACATGAAAGCATCTTCATATTTAGAAGGAAGACTAAAGATTCAAGAGAACATTCTTTTGGTGATCTAACCGATACAGTGCTACAATTTTTCACAGCACGTGTGGGTAGCTCTGCTCTTGAGACTCTGCTGCTGACCTGTGTTTGGTGGCCAGGTGATGGCCTGGTTACACTTGAGACCCATTCAGTCAGCCTTGGAGGAGAATGCCCAAGTTAGTTACTCAGCCATGCTAAAAATCATGCTCAATGACAGACTGTGATAATCTGTGCACCAGAGAGAGCAGAACCCATTTTCTTCTCACCTAGTTCCACCTTTTCCTGAAATCCACTCTGCCCTCCTTATGAAGGGATTGGTGGTGGATATTAGGCTTCTAGAAACAAACTTTTATTTATTGTGATTATTTTTCAAAAAATAAAGACTTACTTTGCTTGTGTTTTGGGGTTCCCTTCTCCCAGTTCCAGGGAAATATTTCTCATAAGGAACATAACAGGCTTGGTAGAGTTTGAGAGATTCTATTTAAAATTCCAAATAGTGCTTTGGTTCATCCCCCCAGCTCCTGCAAGATTGACCATATGTGAAATTTGAATGTAGATTACAGTGTTTCAATTTAACAAGATTAAGGTGTGATTACATTGGTTATTTGGTAATTTCATACTTTCTCCCGTTAAGGGAAGTCAGCATTTAAGATCTCGTTCAGTCATTTTTTTTAATAGAATAGTGAAGTGGAAAAAAGATGCTTACATCTAAGTTATTAGTCACTTAACTTGCTTTAGTTTGCGTTTCCTAATCTGTTATTTCTTGAAATATATCCTTCCCATATTCTTTCTGAAACAATCCAAATTACAGTCCTTTTAAAATTCTTTAATTTCTAATCTAGTTTTCTTAAGATATTGCTCTCCATCCCATCTTCATGATGGAAAAAAAAAAAAGGAATACACTCTGAAGTGTTTCAAAGATTCTCAGATAGTCACACCTCATTTGCTCTGAGAACCTTGAATTTGCTGACTTCCTAGGAAGAGGCAGGAATAGTGGAGTGATTCCCACTTCAGCTTCTGCCTCAAACTGTGGTCCCACAAGATATAATCTTCATCTAAAAAAAAAAAGGAAATCATAGCCAAACACCAGTGGGAATTACTATATAACCTATTAGTTTCTTGGACAACCACAGTGCCCAATTACCTAAGAAGTCTCTGGGATATACTGCAAGAAAAGAAAAAATGCTCAATTCTCTTTAAACAATTGCATGATAGTCACAATTTATTTGAGTACAGATTACTTTTTATTCTTGGAATATCTATTGTTTTTTTATTTACACAAATATTCAAGAAATACAATTTGGAAAAACAAATTGTTGAAGATGCCTAGGTTTTAAGCCATGTTTTCAAATTCCCAGCTTTATGCTTGCTAACTCTGTGACTTTGGACAAGTCACTTAACCTCTCTGAACCACGTTCCCATTTTGCATTCCACGCAATATTTACAGAGCATCCATGGTGTTCTAGACAGCGCTGCTAGGCTATTCATAAAGAGCACTGCTGTGAACAAAATAGGCATCTGTCACCCTCAGGTAATTTAGGATCCAAAGAGATAGATGTTAAACAAATACAAGTATAATTAGAGTGTTGATACGTGGCTGAAAGGAAAGAAGAAAATGTAGGGGAGATAATTACAGGCAAAAGCCTAAGTAGATTGAGTGAGCAAGGAAGTTCTCTGAGGAAGCCACAAGTCCTAGGGTATAAAAGAGGCACGATCCAGGTTACCCAAAACAGGGCAGCGTGCATTCCAGGAAGAGGAATTCCAGGATGGCTGTGCGTGCTGAATTCCCATCCCGGAGACAACATGAATCCTAAAGACCACCAGGCTAAATTCTCCTTGATCCTGAAGAAGAGTTTGTGATACGGGAGGAGCAGCAGAGGCCAGCTCAGCCAGAGCACAAGGGACCAAGGTCTGAGTGGTGGGGACAGAGGGGACAACAGCCCATCCGCTCCAGAAGGATGCCCGGGAGGAGTCGGGGTGCGACTCTGTGATGTCTGCAGACCTGGTGTTATCTGATTGGAGCTCATAAAGAAGTATAGTGGGGGAATGAGGACCTGGTCTGGTCCTGATTTCCAAGACCAGTATCACTAGGAGACCAGTCAGAGGATTATTTCTAGGTGAGGCACTATTTCAGATTCTCATCTGTAAAATTAAGGTACTGCCTAGCAGCTCCTGTTGTTATAGGAAAGAGTTAAAAACGTGTGAAACAGAAAAGTTGCCAGAATAGAACTTCCAGCCCCCATCCCTCTCCTGAGATGGAGTCCCAGTTTCCAGACACTCCCACACATCTGAATTGATGCTCTCACAGGCAAACTTATTCAGTCCAGCCAGCTTTTGAAATGAGAACCTTCGGAGACTCTTTCTGTGTTGAAAGAACCACATCTTGAGTCCTTCCCCACACTACCTGCCCTCTCCATGGAAGGGGAAGAATACCCCCAAGCCTCTTTATGGATCCATGGCTTACAGGGCTGGATTTAAACGTTCTTGACTGTCTAAGCAGTACTGAAATGTGAGGATAGGCAGGGGGTAGGAGAAGGGCTCTAAACGGAGTGAATCATTACCACGCCCTTCCTAGAAAGAGAATACCTGTGCCCACGATTGGAACGCTTCACCTTTATAAGAATTCAAAATTACAGCTTTAAAAGAAATGACCCCATTTCTTCCCAAAGTAAATTGTACAAAAAATAAAAGGATATGGAGGAGATTGTGGATGACAAAAGACTGAGAAGAGTACTGTGGATAGAATGTGTGTGTTCCCCCTCAAAGTCACATGTCCACGTTCCAATCCCCAGTGGAATGCTATTTGGAGACAGAGACTTTGGGAAATAATTGGGTCATCAGGGGGACCCCTCATAGTGGGATTAGTGCCCTAGAAAAAGACACATGTGTGGCTTGCTTCCTTTCACTCCCACCCCCACCATGTGAGGATATAATGAGGAGACAGCCTCCTCCTGTGGGCACCTGGCTCTTGGGCTTCTCAGCAGCACCTGAACTGTGAGAAATACCTGTCTCATGATTCAGCTTCACAGCGTGGCGTTCTGACAGATCGAGTGAGACCCACACATGGACTCCACTGAGCCAGTATAAACCAGCAGATGTGGAGATATATCCTGGGTGCCACAGAAGGGCAAGGAAAATCAAAGATAACATTTTTTAAAAGTGGCAACTTTCCCAGAGGTAGCAGGGCTTGGGACGGGAAGGCACAACTGGATAGGAGCCGTGAGGGGCTGGCAAGCTCTATTTTTCCCTGAGAGGTAGTTACAAGGATGCCCATCTGACAATGACCTGTTCATCTATTTTTTTTTTTAAATTCAGTATTATTATGTATCTGTGCTTTCTTTTTTTAAATAAAATGATTAAAAGTACAAAGAAGGAATCAAAAAGCCAACAAATATTAATGTCTAACTGTCAGATAGTTCAATCAAGGCCATGGCACAAATTTTCAGTTAAAGTAAAAAGGAAAAGAGAGAGAGAGAGAGGGAGGGAGGGAGGGAGGAGGGAGGGAGAGAGAGAGAGAGAGAGAGAGAGAGAGAGAGAGAGAGAGAGACACCATGCAAGCTAGAGAAAGAGAAAGAAAGAATGGCTTGGAGATCACAAAACAACTTGTGGATCCTGTAGGAAAAAATCCAAAATGAGAATAATGATAGTGTCACTCATTCTGATAAATTTCTCTGATTATACATCATAAGTGACCAATTAAACTGTTATTTCATTACAGAGATCGATTAAATTGGGTTGCTTAGCTGCTCCTATATCTTGAAGTTGTAAGGCAAAAGTATAAAATAAATGAGCAACAGGGAAGCATTCCTGTTGACAATATGTTAATCTAGATTATAAAAAAGTCCACCTCCAAAACAATGGGGCAATTTTTAAAAAATTTTCTAAGTAGTAATTCTGAAATGTAGCTGATGAGCTTTGCCATGCAATAAGTAATGTCACTCTAGACCCCCCTGTGTTCATATAGACATGTCCTGTGGGAAGCCGATATATACGTCTGAAAGTCCATACTGACTCTCAAAGACCCTTTGCTTGTGGAAAACTCCCAGGTTCTTTTATCCGCTCATCTTTGGTTACTGGAGCAGAAATTCTTTTCATACCTCATGATCTAGCAATACTGTAGAAATTGGGCCATTTCGCATTTAAGTGTGCTGGTGACAAATGGAAATCATTAGCTGATAAGCAGGAAGCGGGCTTGTTCTAAGTGAGGGGCTTATCCATAAACAAACCACCTTCATTTCACTTTGATTTACTCTCTCTGGGAACCATGTGGTGTTTTTTTTGTCTTCAGCAAGGAAAGGCCTTTTGAAACCTGCACACTGAAGCACAATAGTGCCTTGGAAGCCCTGCTTTGTACCAGGTAAAAGGAACCACTGGGGCTACTGTATAAGATATTTTTCCTACTGTAACAGATTGCCAAATTATCACAGCATCAATGGCATGAGAGTCTACAAAACGGCTTTATTAACTCAGAATGCTGGGATATTATGAATCACACCTGCATGAAAACAAATGGCAAAGCTTGGTTCTTATAAAGAGACATGGGTTTGCAGAAGTTGGAAATCCTGCAATATTCCTATGTAAACCACAGGTCACTGTATTTTACCACTTCCTCTCCTTGTCCAACAATTTTGAATCCCCTTCACATCCAACTTAATGAATGTGCAACTTAAATATTTCAGAAACACCCAGTGGTGTCAACTCTAGCCATTTTGGACTCAAAATACTAGTTGCCCAGACAATTTTTTAAATTGTCATTTTATTTTGGATAGGGGCTTGACAGGGCCAGGTGTGTAACCAGGAAAACGCATTTTGCTCTCTTCGAGTGTCTCAGCAAGGGAGAGCAACCTGGCTAGAATCACGCCTTTGCATGCCAGTACCCACAATGCTCTTCTAGCCAACTGCCATTTGCCGGCGATGCAAGGGCCCAACCTCTGGCAATGTAGTCAAAGGTTTGGATGCACTGGTGAGAACTGCTATCTGATTTGGAGATCAAGAAGACCTTGTTAGGAGGGAGATGACAAACAAAATCCAAGAAAGCCCTGAAGGCTTTCATAGAAAGATTTCACGGATTTCCATTGCAAATTAGCCATTGGTTGGGGCAACCATTTAGAAATAAATAAATAAAAGACATTTTTTTTTTCCATCCTGGGTGGTTAAGGTGGCAGAATTGCAATTCTTAGAAATCCTCTAGGCAATTCAACATGAATAAGGCCAAAGAGGAGGGGAAAGGGAAGCACCTTTGCCAGATGTCATTTGTATAATGCCATCAAAGAACAAAGCCCAAAGCTTACCCGGAGTTTAGAAGCAACATTGGGCACATCACCAGAGCAGTGGAAAGCAGAGACCAGTGATCAATGATTTTATTTGAAAAATCTCAGGTATGTCCCAAATATATACGTTATCTTCCTCTTCAAGGCACCTCCTCCAGAAATTTATAAATAGATTGTCAGCAAAGTAATCAAGGCACGTGTTATTTTTCTTCCTTAGCAACTAGACAAAGCCCACTTGTCCCATCACTTCATTTGCCCACTAACAAGACATCTGAAAGTCATAAAATTAAAGTGCTTTGCTATAGCTTTCTGCAGACATACTCAGGAGTGACACAGGAAGCCATTACTGCAATGCAGAGCCAGGGAAATCCTTTAGAAAAACAGAGAGGGCGTGAGGAGTCTGGCACCTCTCAAAGGTGCTGCCTTTTCCCAGACAAGCTGCGTGACCACACACTCACAGCAAAGCCTCTGACAGTTTGCTGGTGTGAAACTCAGTTTTCTGAGTTTCCTCCTTTTCACTGGAGGAGTCCATGCAGAAAATGCAAATGAATGGCAAAGATGAAGGACTTACAGGGACATCCCTGAGTCAGCTTGAGTTCATTTCATTCTCTCTTTTTTTTAAATACATGACAATAGTGGAATGCATTACACTCATTATGACCCATTTCAGTCTTTTTGCAAAGCATTCTTAAATTTTCAGTACATAATTGGGGAAACCTTGCAGCTCCTAGTGCAGAACACAGGCATGGAATTTTGGAAAGCATTGTTGGTGAAGCCCGCTATTGTAGCTCTAGCTATGGTCACAGGCTTCAGTTAGCAGTCCCCAAATCCTGTTGTTCACGGCCTTGAATCCAGGACACTGAGCTGCTTCCCTTCAAGAAGGAGCTCTGGGCTAGGAGTGGAAAGGGCTACCCCTCTGGGTGTACTATCAGCACATTTAAAGGTTACAGTGTTTCTTAAATCACAGGAATATAATGGTTTAACTTAGATTTTCAATATTATTTGATGTTGGAATATTTTGGGGGTGAAAGAAAGGAGACTTATTAATACCTTTTGGAAGTAGGATTCCATGGAACCCGACTTGGTAAAAACCAGCATCTGCTAATTGCTCAATTAAACAGAATATTTCAATACATCTTATCAAGATAGGTTGCAAAATAAGTGAATATGTTTTGTTTCATCATTTACATCTCCTCATGACAAAGCAAATTCTATGTACATTTTAGGGGACTTTTAATGTTGGGTTCACAAAACGGACCCCTTATATAACACATCATGTTTTACATTCATCAACAATGTCACAGAAGAACATGACAAATGCTTATTATCAAGATCATTATGACATAGCTTAGTATCAAGGTGCTTATTACATAATTAGGTTCAGCCAATCAGAAACCAAGAAAGGAAGGTTACCAGGCAATATGCATGACTCTGATGCTTTATAAGGCAAATGGCATTGGGATAATTAATAAAATTAGCTTATATATACTATGTGTCCACCACACTTCTAATTAGTCTATATGCAGTAATTAATTTGTTCCTCAGAGAATATATACAAATTAGGTTCTGGTTTTCTCCCTTTTTACAAATAAGTAATTCAGGACCTGAGAAATTATATGAGTCACACGGGTTACAGAGCTAGAAAATGACCCAATGGAAATGCAATAGTGCAGTACCAGTTGGAACAGGAGCACAAATTTGACTTCACAGACATCTTAATCCTCTGGAAAAATCCTGAGTTTAGTGCTAGTGTCTTCTTTTTGGAAAACCTCATCTGACCTGTACTGGCTTATCAGATTGAAGCATCTTTATTCACTATCAACTAAGAGAATGCCCAACTCTGTTTGATTTTAATTTTTAAAAATATGTATTTTTAATAATGGAAATTTGAAATCCTGTGTTGTTTTGACTCCCATTTCCCTCATTCACATACCTGCTCACACTCATGCCAAGTTTGCATATTTCAAAAAGACAACAGAGAGCTCCTGTCAATTCTGCAAATACCTGTGTGGCTCAAAACCCACCAGGAAATTATAAAAGTATAAATATTTTCAGTCCAAGGAGAATACTTCCAACTTCTAAAATACATATTTCAAACTAAATCCATCATCGGTTAAATCACTTCAATAAATGTAAGTCTCATGCGCGAAAGAAAAGCCCTGTTTCCTAACACACTCACGAGGACAGATCCGTTTGTCATCTTTAGCATTTAGCTGTAGATCAATTGATTATTGGCAGGCTGCTTCTGGTCTGGACAATATAAACAGAAATATTCATCTCCCGAAAAAAAAAAATCAGTGTTCAGTCTCATTTTGAGCACAAAGAGACCTTGCCCTTGTATTTCACCAAACTGAAAGCAGCTTTTATTGATTTCACGTTGGACTGAATTTGTTACAGTTTCTACAGCAGCAGCAGAAACACAATTTGGAGGTATTATTAACTTAAAGACAAAAACAGATTTAAAAAAAGGAAAGACACATATTAGAAAATGGTATGAGTTGCAGGCACATCTGCTAATTGCATTAATTGCAACCAAGTTTGTTTTGTTTTAATTTTTTTTTATTGACTGGGTAAGGAAATTAAATATTTATTTAATTATGAAATCAATGCCAGAAAGAAAACCTGTTCATTCTTAAAGGCAAATTCATCCAGATTTTGATGCATTGTTATTTTTACAAAGCTTACTCTAAAAAAGGAATACACGCACACACATACACCTGTGTGTGTGTAGTCACTGTCATGTGTGGATCATTTAAAATACTTACAATTCCCGAGTAATCTAAGTCACTAAGTGTTCCCAAGAATAGACAAACTAATCTCTGGAAACTAGGACACATTATTTATTTCAGGGCATTTTTTTTACAAAATGTCTACTACATATACCCTCATCCTGAACTCCTATTGGAGGGTTCCTTTGAATTTAACACTCTACAACAGCTGGGAATTCAAAGACCTATATTAAAACTGCACTCTTGTTTTAGACCCATAACATTGAACATTGAGATTTAATTCCCAGTAAGAAACTCTTCCTCCTCCGAGCTTTCCCACAACTGTTGAAATACAGTCTTTCAGGATCCAATCTCCAGGTGAATCCATAGGCTGATATGAAGTGTATAGGAGTATGTGCACCTGAAATTATTGTTGTATCCTATGTATCCTATGCTAAGTTCAGAGATGCTCCTCTCTAAGTTTTTACTTCTTGAGGTTGTGAATAAACATCATCATAAAACTCCTGCCCCATACCCTCTCAGTTTGCTCATAAGAAGAAAATAAAGTGTGTGTTTGTTAAGCATGTAAAAGAAATCAGAGCAGCTTGAAAGCAAGTCCAGTGCCTTGTTTATTCAATGTGATTATTTCCCTGACAATAGGAATGGACGTGGTACAGGAGCACCTTGGCCAGTGGCTCTCAATTGAGCCCTGCACACCACACTGCCTGAACTATTAGGCTTCTCAACGGAGCATGGGAGAAGCCGGAGACTGTTTGATGCCTGGATGGACCAGGCCTCTTTCCCTTTTATTCAGAGCTGCTGAATGTAAAGAGAGTCAACGGGATTTATTGACCTCCCACAGAGTGGAAAAATGCATATTACCAAAGGGTTTAAGGTACATTCTTAAAAGAAGGGGGAAAAAAAGTATGCTTGCTTTTTGGCTGTGAATATTTAGGCTTACACTTTGACTACCACCTTGTGAACAAGGCCATTAGGTCATCCCTTTGAGGGGGCGGGGGTGGTGAGGTGTTTCTCCTCTGCTTCCTCAAACCACTATAACCAGTGAGAAAAGAAGGCCGTGGTCAGCTAAGGATGCCATCTATTGGTATGCTCCTCTGTACCCAACGGGTGCCTTGTGAAAGGCTGGCATGTTCATATAAGTTCTCCAATTGGAAAAAAAAAAAATGGTGTGTTTAAGAAATTTCATGACTTTCCATTTTTAACTCATCTTCATTTGGCAGGGATCTCTAAGATCTCCTTTATTGTTCTCTGTCCTCCCAATCTGCTTTCTAGGAATAAAAGATGTGCCAAGACTTAAAATCCTTACTGGAGGAAAGGTTCAATAAGACACCTTATATCCACAGATCTAAGGAGAGACTCCAAGGATGTTTTTGTAGTTGTCCTGGCTCAATCACTGTATGTACCTTGAGTTACTCTAAAGTGAGCTTTAGGGAAGATCATCACCAATCTGGAAAGATTATTGTGATGATCATATCAAATAATGTATTTAAATGGCCACGTTCACCCAATCATTTCCTTGAAAATGAAATTTTAATCATAATATATTGGCTTATTACATTAAACCTAATTGTGCTCACAACTGTCACCATGGATGAGCTTCTGTGTTATCCAGGCTTCAGGTTGAAATCTTATGAGAGCTTTCACAGGATTAACCTTGAAGTTGAACTACCCAGCTTAGAATTTAAATTAAGCCTCCAATGAGATATGTGACCTTGGGCACCTTGCTTGACCTCTATGTACCTTGGTTTCCTCAACTCCTTCCCTGGGTTGTTGCAGCAAGTGAGAGCCTTAGAACCATGTGAAGCCCTTTGAACCGTGGACAGCACACTAAGCACTCTGTAAGTATCATCTATTAGGATGAGATCTTCAAGTCCATCCACAAACACTTTCAGTTTTAGAATAAGAACACTATTTGTGTTTTGAAAACAAAATGATCCACTCATTAAATTCAAGCCCTAAGCTTGAATATTCAACTCCTTATGTATAAATAATTCTTTTACTTCCGCCAATGATGATTTTTTTTCTGGTCTATCAGAAGCATGTTTGTAATGATCCTAATAGAAGCACAAACCAAGATTTCTACAACAATTCAACAATTAAGGTAGCCAGTCAAATACATTGGTATTTTATAGTGATGGGCTGCTGAAACAAAGGAGGTAATCAACATGATTAAAAATGAGAAGACAGAGTACATGCACGGAAGTGGAGAGTGTCTTCCATAAAGATTTATGTGCCTATTGTAATTTTTTTAAATTCTCTCTTTTCCTGTTTTATAATTTAGAACTTGTTCTCCAACAGAGACTACTCGTTTTAGTATAGTCATTAGAGTTTTCTTTGAGTGTTCATCTCTTTACCCTTCTTTTCATCCATTTATCTTCCATCTCTCCTTCCTCTTTTCCTCCATTCCTTCCTTCTATAAAGCACAATAGCCCATTTTGTGCTATGCACTCTGTCAGGCACTGATACAGCTGTGGACAAAGCAGGGTCTTCATCCTCAAGACATAGTCTTGTGGAAGAAAATGACACCCTAGAGGTCATTATATCCATGCAAGTGCAAGAAAGAAAATCATAGAAGAGATATGAGGATGGAGTATCTTGGAAGCTTTGGAGGGAGAGAGAGAAGTCAGATTTTGTGAAAGACAAATTAATCCAGATGAGCCTTCACCAATAAGTGGAAAGTACTTAGAAATACAAGAGAAATCACAGCGATCAAGGAAGGTTATCCACATGGAGAGAAAGCATGATAAAGAAGGTATGGAGAGGCCACAAACGTGTGTAGTGCAATGACAACCTGGTCTAGAGCATTAAAAGTAGAGAAAGGAATGCAGGAAGGCCAGAGCACAAAAGGAAATGTGGGCCAGATCCTGCCTATCTATACTCTGAGCACATGTTCAGAGTTCTAGAAAACATGAAGCATTTTTTTTTTTTTAAATTCTGCATAGTATGATATAGAGGCAGGACTAATATCTAATATTTTTAATGTACATATTTTCCAGGTACAACCGCAGCCATTTTTGTCTAGCTAGAAAATTCACTTGATAAATAATAATTGAAAAAGTAATTTTATTTATGCCAAATTATCCGGAGCCATGGATATAGGAATAAACAGGACTGATCTCAAGAAGCTTGTGATCAGGCAGCGGACACAGAAAATAAATACAATTTAACAACCTGGGATGAAAATATTCATTTTTTTTTTGTTTTCAAAGAATAAACTAGCTGTATTTAAATCTATAAAGAGACACTCACCAATTTAGCTTAGTATTTATCAGGGACTAGGTAGGACCTTCTTCCTAAATCTCTAGTAACACGTTTTACTAAGATGATGTGTTAATTCATTCATTCAAGTCACATACATTTGTTGAGCACATACTGTGGCCCAGAATATTGAATAAACTGAGTCGTTTGAACTACATTAGCAGATAAAACAGATGAAGGAAAACTCTGCTCTCTTTTCCCCCTTTCATCCCTCTAAATGCTAGAAGTTGGAAAATGATCTGTTATTGCTCTTTTCCCACAAATACTTCATGAATTTTTCTAAGAATGCAAGGGAACATTGGGGAAATGTTAGAAAGAGAATCCCAGAGAGCTGGCCATCGCATGGATCTTTCCCTTAGTCAAAATCTGCAGATGTTTATGTTATTAAAAATGCTTCATTTGTGGTATTCAGATTAAAATATAGATCGATATATCTATATGTACACACACACACACACACACACACACACACATCTGGAGTTATATATAAATGCTGGAAGGCCAATTGTATTTTTAAAGAAATACTAACCACCACAGGATCACCAATGGACATAAGTCATGAAACCCCCACAAGAAATGTAATGTCAACCACAAGTTACCTAATATTTCAAAGATAACAACATCCTGTAATGTTGCACAATAATTTTAAAGCAGATTGAATGTAGTCTTGCAATTTTCATAGAGGGGGAAAAAAGTCTGCACGTTTTGTGATTTTTCTTTTTTGACACATTAATTGCTCTTCCATACACAAGGAGAACAAAAGCAGCAGCATGCCATATTTATTCAATGCAGGGTGAGCCACAGGGGTTATGGAACATTCTTTCTCCAACACTAGCCAAATTATCTCAGTGCCCAACTTGTAAGAGGCTGCAATAATACTCGATCATTTCGGAGTGCTGGTCGGGTTATGCATCATTTTAACAGCACGATGGCAGATTGTGATCATCTTCATGTTATAGGAATCTAGAGATAAGTGGCAGGCATGGTGAGTCATTTTCATACATCCTCATTCTGCATGGAAACCTTAAAGAGATAGTTGGAATTGTTCTCTTTCGACATGGAATACTCATGAACTCCAAGGAAGAAGGCTGGTCTGTACCTGTAGGGTCAGTGGTCAAGTGAACACGGCTTTTGCTGTTCACCTTGAGAAAAAGTCCAAGGGAGAGAGTGTCTAGTTACTAAAATCGATGATGTGCTATCTAGCTATGAAACTAGAAGTTCCATCAGGGCAGGAATAATGTCATTTGCATTTCCTGATGTATATGCAGTGTCCTGTATCACACCAGAAACGTAAGGGTGTTCAATGAATTGTGCCTCAATGAATGAGTCACAAATGAATGAACAATGTATATATTATAAATGTTCAGTGTGTACTTTAGTGTTTGCTACACTTACATTCTCTGTCAATGTGAGAAGCTGGATGTTTGGCCACTAAAATACATCTTAAACTATAAGATTTTTCACGTGTCATCATAATGTATTTGTATGCAAGGAACACTAGTGCTTAACTACTTGAATAAAAAAGACATTCAGCATGTTTATGCCAATTCAACTGCCATCAACATCCGAATACCCACAAAAAACCATCATCAGAGATAATCAGTCCTTTTGGTAAAGGCACAAAGCAGTTTGGAAAAACTTAATTGAAAACTGGACACAACTGGATGATGATTGATGATGAATGTGATGGTGATGAATTAATTTATTTCTTAATGAGCAGGCTCAGATCCTTCATTTCCTCTTAGAGATTAGCATATTTAAATACAATATGTTATGTTTCTGTATAAGATCTAATCTTTTAAGCACTATGCCTGGTTCAAAGACTATTTTAATGAAAGAGAAAGGGACAAAAATAATTCTGTATACCACTAACACTGTGGAAACACAAGTTTAGGAAGAAGGTGTGCCCATCAATATGCTCTTTATCTGTTACACTGAGACCTTGCTAAGCCAGCATGTCAGAAAATTCATGTTCAAATGATCTATCACCAGTGACCAACTCCTCCGTTCTCTGTAATGTCACATATGTACCATCAAGTGTCCTGAAAGTAAAACCCTATATTTCGTATCCAATCATAATTGTTTCATTTCTCTGTTCGTCTCCTCCTACTATAGAACCATTTTCCCCAAGAATTTAATTTCTTTTAGATTTAATTAGTTTCCTTTCTTTCCAGTGTTCTTCTGAGGTATCTTAAAAGCAGACATAAGGGATTTGATTTAAAATCAGTGTGACACAGGGTTAGTGAAGGATGTCGGGAATGAAGGTGCTGCGCTGCTGGAATGGCATTGAAGTCCATTTTGAGGCTGCAGGCAGTCAAGCTGGACTCTGTTGATATTTATTCCTCTATCATCTGAGTTGGTAAGCATAGATTTGAGTTGGATCGTTCTTCTCATTCAATTACGTGCACTTTACAGGGAGAGGCCAAGTCTTGCATTTCATTTCCACTCCCCAAAGTACTGGGTAAACTCCTCTGTCGATAGCAGACTGGGAACGCTCCCTAACCATTACGGACTAGACCTGAATTACACCGAGGCCGCAGCAGCTGAAGTTATCAACAGATCTCCCGAATCTGGACAGAAAAGAATATTGAAATAGAACTTTCCCCACGGATCTCATCAACTCACCTGGGGCACCAGGAGATCACCTGGAGCAATGTGAAGTACCTTTTAGTTAATGGAATTTTTGACCAACGGAAACTACTGTTGCCTTGCCCAGGATAGCAAGGCTTTTATTGTAATAATGGCATTCATAACAAGACAAGTTAGCCCATATTGTCGGCTCCATAAATAATTGGGTCCCAGAAGGACTGGCAGAGAGCTTTGGTGATATATAGCTACCAAGTACACTGACAAATTGTGATCAGACTGCCTTTGTTCCAAAAGCAGCCCGTCTCAATATAAACTCAGAATGGCAGGGGGATTGTGCTGCATAAAGCAGGCCGATAAATGAAGCTCCCATCTGTCACAGGGAGTTCCACCCCAGATCAGAGGTCACCGGATAATAATAATAATAATGAGAGCAATAATGTGAATCATGACATCATTGTCATAATAGGTGAACAGGCTGTAAAGAGTACAAGTGGTGCCCATTGTCCACTCGGCCACGCTGAAGGGGGACTTGGACTGTCCTCCCAGAAGATGGTCAAACCAAATCCAAATGGCTATTGTTCTCAGCAGGGGACAGGGTCAGTCACGGGATTTCAGTCCCAGCGGCATTGTGTGACACAGGCAGCTGTGCAATGAGAAGCATCTGTCAAAAATCACTGGTACACTTGACCTAGTAAGGGCAGGTACAGTGAGAAAGTGCCCCAGGTTAAATAGTATCAATAAGAGGAGAATGCTCTCCTGGGCATCAGGACTTTGATTCCACTGAAGGAAGAAAAAGTAAAACCCTAGAACTTTCTACTGACCAGTAACTTGGTGTTATGGTTTGGATGTGAGATTTCCCCCCAAAGCCCTCATGTTAATTCAGAAGGCAAAATGATTCAACTAGGACAATCATAACTTCAACAGCAGATTAATTCACTTAATGGATTAATAATTTGAAAAGACTACTGAACTGGGTGGTAACTGTAGGCAGGTGGGGCATGTCTGATCTTGAGGGTGTACCTGTGGGGTTATATCTTGTCCCCCTGTTCTTTTGGCCCTCTGTCTATTCTCTCTCCTCTGCTTCCCTGCTGTGGTCCAGTGAGCAGCTTTTCTCTGCTCTCCAACTCTGCCCTGACAGTCTGCCTCACCTTGGGCCTAGAATGAGGGAGACAGCCAATCATGGATTGAATTTCTGAAAACCTGAGCTCAAAACAAAGTTCTCCTCCTCTAAGTCAGGTTGTTTGGTCACGGCAGGGAAAATGTAACACGCATGTCCTGATCAGACTTGTGAAATGTTCTTGGAGGCTGCGGGGATTACATTTGTCAAACACCTGCTATATGAAGTCTGTTGGTTTACATACATTATCTGTGAGGTTGGCAGCAATATCCCATTTTATGAGTAAGAAACTGTGAGGTTTAGTAACTTTCCCAAGGGTATGAAACTAACAACTGGCAAGACTGGATGTACTTCTCTCCAAAGTTCATACCTGTGGTAGGCTAATAATGGTCTCCCAAAGATGTCCATTTCCAATCCTCAAGAATATGACTATGTTTCCTCACACGCTAAAACACACTTTGCAGATGTGAATTAGTTAAGGATCTCGAAATAAAGATATTACTTAACTGGGCACAATATCATAAGGGTGCTTAAAAGAGTGGCAGAGGGAGATGTGACCAGAGTAGAAGAACCAATGTGGTGACAGGACTAGAGACTATAGGAATGCCAGGAAGCCAAAGAACACTGGCAATACTAGAAGTTGAAGAGGTAAGGGAAGGATTCCCCACTGGAGCCTGCATAGGGAACACCTCCGCAGACACTTTGATTTTAGTCCCATTAGACACATCTTAGACTTCTAACCTTCAGCATAGGATGAGACATAAATATGTGTTTTAATCCACTAAGGTTGTTACAGCAGCCACAGGATACTAATGCATACCCCAAGGCCAAACTTTATTAACCAATGACAGGCACACAGGCTGCCCTTGCATTGAGACAAAAGTCCTTTCTGCCATCTTCACTTATTATTGTGGGTGGGACACTGTGGCCTAATAAGCAATAGAGAAAAGAAATGTCTCCTCTTCTCCTTTAGCTCCCTTAAACTTGGATAAAACTGAAGTCAAGAAAAGGAGCCAGAACAAAGCACCTGGGTTTCCTTGAGATGCCCACTCACTAAAGTCACACAGTAGCGGCACGTGCTCATGGTGTTGTGGAGCCCACCGCCACCTGCAGCTGGGCATCCAGGGGCGTGTCACTCTCCAGATCCGTGACAGTGGAGGAGCACAATCCCAGGCCACCAAGGCGTAAGGTGCCTCCCTTGATCTTGCACACAAATGCGATCCGCTGCCACCACCCGCGCACTCACTGCCACTTAAAATATATATTTTTTTCAAAATTAAAAATATTTAATGAGATGTTTACGTCACACCCATTTGGGGAAACTAAGCTCTTATTTTAAGTCTGAATAATACAGCTGCTTGGGTTTTAAAAAATCCCCTCATTTCAATGTGAATGCAACACAGCTGCCTGGCTGAGTGGTGACAGGGGGGCCTCAACGCCATTGGTCCAAAGTTTGAATACGTAATGATGTCTCCTTAGTGAAGGCTCTCTTTAAAAATAACGCAGCTTGCCGGCATTTTATTGGTCCCCGGAGACGTCCGTCAACTGCATCTCCTATATAAGCTAAGCAAGACGAAGCGAGTGCGAAATGCAAAGTGTTGAATATATATGTGGATATAATTAGCTCCTTTAAAAGCTCAGTGGTCATCCATCCTCACACAGCTTTGTAAGAATCGGCTTAGTTAGCATCAGCTGTGCACAAGTTACTCTTGCATGTACAAAGCTCCCATCATCTGACATTTTGTTCTAAAAACTATTTTCAAAATGTCAGCAAGTCTCCAGACTTCGACTCAGTGGTTAAGGCCTACTCAAAATCTGCTACTAGCAACCACTTCATGATGGTTGTCCCCACCCCCCACCCCCCCCTTCAGTGAATATTCATACAGGAAAGGGTTCACTGCTAAGATACTTTTTTTCTGTTTTGTTTTTGTTACAACTCCACAATATATGAGACACCAATTTCCACTCCCAGGAAACATCACACAAAGACAGGATGGGACTGAATGAAGCAGTAATAAATAAACTGAAATGTAGGCATTCCACACAACAGCAGGAAAGTAGAGAAAAACCTTTTAATGGTCCCCATTACAATTAATTGTGATTTCTGGGTAAAGGCAGACACAATTAGAAAAAATCCATAAATTATGTTTTCTATGTGGAGATTATTTCAAAGCAAAGTATTTTATAGATATTGCCTCCATTGTACATATCCGCGGTCACCCCAGCATAGCTTCTTTGTGGTCATTGGCAAATAAGGGCGAGTTTCCATGCCTGTAAGCACAGAAGGGATGCACAGATTTGGACTGCCCTGTTTTACAGCTGGATGCTAGCAGATGCCAATAGCAAAGTTTTCAATGACATCAAATAAATGGATCACGTGGGCAATCCTTATGGGGGCTGTTTTTTAGACTTCTACCACGTGATTACTAAGGCTTATACTATCTACTACAGAGAGAAAGCAGATACTGAGGTTACTGCAGACTCAATCCACAGCTGCTTTAGGGATCTTAAAAGTTCCTCACTCCTCCCCTGTAGGGCTTAATACAGTGTGGGCCACTCAGATTTGCTAGCTTAAAATTATGGATAAAAGATGAGAGCAAGCCAGCTGGAAAGTGGCAGGATATTGAATGAAGTAGAACAACACCATTCAGAATGAGAGGTGATGAGTCTTAATGACCTGGAAAGCACAAATATGGAAAAAGAAAAGCTATTATCTTAATGTAGAAATGGGGACTTACATGGATAGATCTAGGTCTTTGGGCAATAGTGATAGGTTGGAGATAGCAGAGTCCTTCCCTTTAAAAGGTCCTAACAAAGTTGCAATGCAACCCCAAGGACAAACAAATTTTCCTAGCTTGGGAAGATCTTATATAAGCACAAGTACCTATATTTGCATAGCAACATCCTCATGTGGTTGACAGTGTTTTGTTTTAATTTTTAGTTGTAGATGGACACAATACATTTATTCTACTTATTTATTTTTTTATGTGGCGCTGTGGATGGAAACCAGTGCCTCATATGGGCTAGGCAAGCACTGTACTGCTGAGCTACACCCCCAGCCCCGGGTAATTCATGTTTTAAAACTAATTTTACTCATGGATTTTCAAAGTGGTAGTATGTAAGGAATTGTAGGCAATGTTAATGCTGGTTCATTTTCCCCCCAGAGTTTGCCTCTTCATGAAGATATTTTAACTACTTGTCATTGATAATGATTACACACAAGTGACTACTCCTCATTAAAAACTTGGCACTAATACACAAATAATTATTGACACAATTAAGCTTTGACACTGTGCCCATCAAATTCCTTTTGTCCTCGCTATGTATCAGTCCCACATTATTCTTTTTAAAAAAGAGAAAATTATCTGTTTTAATCAGAGCTAAACTCTCTCAAGTTTGTTCATAGTATAAATATAAGGAAATGCTGAATTCCTAAAAATAGCCAGTGCTCTACCCAGTATATTATTAGCATTCATAAAGGAGAAATGAAAAAGCAATGTTCAGACATTGAAGGACAGACATTTAATGCAATAAAAAAGAATAATTCTGCATGAGAGTCCCAAAATAAGAGAAGTCTGTCATTGCCAATGACTACAAATGAAATGTGGTGATGGTTATTTAAACAATCTATATGTCTACACCAGCATATAACTGAATATATTATCCACAACCTGTTTAATTTAATTTCCCAACTTCTTCACATTGACAGAGTTATATGTTTGCTAATATAGTCAGTGCATAATTACCCTGGTCAGTATGAATATTTAACAAATGTAGTAAAAGAAGGGTAGCCATTTTTCTTTCTAAAATAAAAGACAGTGAAAAAATTGTTAAAGCCCTATGCAATCATTCCCATCAAGAAAGATAATACCATCTACTCTCTTCCAAATATAGTTTAGGCCACATCTGCTACAAGAGAGCTTGAAATATTATCATAGAAATGTTTGGGTAATTAGCAATTAATTTCCATTGACTAATATACAATAAAAATAGAGCTGTGTATGCATGAAGCAAATCACAGTGTATGCCCCCTCCCTTTCCTCCTGATCACATTCGACATGGCTAAAATTTGGTGGATACAAATTCCAAAGGCAGTCTGAATCGATGGAAAAATTCACAAAACTGCATTACCCAGAAACAGAAGAGAGCAGGAAGCAGACAAAACAGATATCCCCATGTAAATACGGAAGGAGCTACTGTGCTCAGCTCCACCCCAACCCCGACCCAGTGTCCTCTACAGTATACCTGGCTTTAATGGTAAGCATGGGATAGTGCTTGCAGGAGAGTCTGTCATTAGTCTCCACCAAGCCTGGTTGATATGCATTTTAACAGGAATTTCCCTTCCCTGTGTGTATCTGCCTGCCTATCTATCTATCTTCCTTCTATCTAGTGTCTTTCTGACCTTCAACCACCTGATTCTTAAGGAATCAGAAAGCAGAGCCTGGACAATCATTCGGATTGACAGTGGTCTCAGAACAGTTCTGTCACCATTCACATATCACCCCCTACCCTACAGAAGAGTCCACACAAAGGTATTTGTTTGATGACAATCCTTCTAAATAGCCTTCAAATAAACCCAATTCAGCATTATGTGAGTCTCAGGAGAAATCTGAGATTTTATTAAGATGCAATAATTAGTCCCAGCCTCTAAGAACATAAAGAATCATAAAGCTAGGTAAGAAAACATGACTGTGAGAGGCAGCAAGTAGCTGAGGAGGGAAGCAGCAGCCAGATGACAACAGTCAGTGTGTCAAAAGCCAAACTCACCTCTGAAATTAGGATTGTGTTCCAATTAGAATTTTGCTGCTTTTTAGCTGAGTAATTTTAGGCAAATGACTTGACCTCTATAAAAGAGGCACCTCAGCATGTGCACAGAAGATAGAGTAAAATCCTTTGGATGAGGCTGGTGCTAGACCTTTAGAAATACCTGTGTGAGTGCCTGGTATCTTCCTCTGCAGTCAGTAACAATTACAATGAATCAACTGTCATGAAAGTTGGGAGTGGCACATCTGAAATCATTAGAGCACTTGCTATTGAACTTTCCTATCTTATTTACATTTCATTTTATCTCTTGCATTAAATCTTTGGTGGATTATGAGTGTGATAAATTATATATATATATATATATATATATATATATATATATAGAGAGAGAGAGAGAGAGAGAGAGAGAGAGAGAGAGAGAGAGAACAAAACAGTATAAAAATATTGTCTGTATGGAAAAAATAACCAATTATTAGTTGATAATTGGTTCTGAGTCAGGCAAAAGCATTTAGAATATTAAAATAGATGTGTCTCCTAACATTTACTTTATCTAGATCATTACACGTAAGCAAGGAAGGCCTGTCAGAGGTTTATGAATTTGTTTGAGCCTTGGAATTTTATTCTAAACTCTTCTTGACCTTTGGTTTTTATGCCCAAAATGTAAATCTATGTTTCATACAATTTGAGTGGCTATGGATCATAAAATCACAGATTTTCACACATGCAAAATGTGTTCCATGGAGTCTTCTTTCTAAAATCTGTGAAATAGAAAGATTACTTGTACTAATTCTTATCATCTTCCCCTGTGGTTCAGTGAAGGAAATGTTGACACTTCAGTAGTAGAAGCAGGCTGCAAGAAGCAGACATGGATAAAGACAAATACAGATGCAAACAGACTACAACAAACTGGCCATGGAGGTTCAGGTCTTGCCCTGGTCCTGTGCACTGATTCTTACTGGATACTGCTTCAGGATATAGGAAGAATGGGACACCTGGGCTCTACACCATTTGGGTCTCACCTGACACCACTGTACTACCTCCCACAGGGAGCAGAGCAAATTGGAGTGATGATAACCAGCCCTAATATGAGTGAACCAACTAACAATGGTATTCAAATACAGCCACGTAAAGCCTCTCTCTCTTCCCAGCAACCATGTACAATTCTGAACCAGCTGTCATCAGCATACCTTTTACAGGTGAAAAACTAAGGCTGAGAAGTTTGACACCTTGCCCAAGATCAGTTCCTAAGTAACAAAGCATATTTAGAATCTGAGATATTGATCCTCTTACATTTCAAGATTCATGCAACCAATCATGCTGACTTTTACAAAGTTAAACATCCTGTTATGTCCAGAGAGTCATTGAATTCCCTGTCCTTTTGTCTATTTCTGGATTGTTTCTGGGCCTCCTTAAGAAACTTGTTCTGAGTCCATTCTTAAAATGTTTATGAAAAGTTTTCATTACATATTCAGTAGTATATCTTGCTCTTAAAAAGGAAAGATGTGCCATTTCACCTATGCCAGCTACGTCTTTGATTCTTTTTATGTAAACATTTGTTTGATTCTTTTTAGAAAAGAATCAAACACTTGTTTGATTGTTTTCTTTGAAAGCAAACATTAGAGATTTGAACAGACAGTAATGAGGCAGGCACTTCTGTTGCTTCCAGCGTCTAACTTTCAAGCAACATTGGCTAAATCACTTCCTAATCTTACTCTTGAACCAGTTATGCCAGAATTGATAATATAAATATTATAAGCCATTAATAGAGATAGATTTTTATTTTCTTGACTCTTACCCTTAGAAAATGGATTAGATGAATTTTCTGGTCAGTTTGCTACCCCATCAAGAAAGCAATGACATCAAATTTTGAAATGTGAAAATGGCTGATTGGTCTTTAATGAAAGAGTCTAATTTATACCAGTTTCTTTGAAAACACATGACTAGTTTCTGTTAATAGCCTAAATGATCACAGTTCCACCAATTAAAGTTAACAAGCCAGTAGCCAGTACAGCTCACATCAAGAAACAAATATATATTATGCACAACTCTAAATCTGGGCTCAGCAAGGAAAAATGGTAGAATTAATATGAACCACAATTTCCCTACTGTTGATATATTCTCAATTCTATTAAGGTTGTTAGTAATAGTCATATAGAAAACTCTTAGCTTGAGCCCAAATCTCTGCCTATATCAGGAATAGAGCATGGGGGACACTTGGGGAGAGTCCTGAACTCAGAACCTGTACGTGTTTCATTTCTTCACTAGTTTTTCTCTGAAAACTGGAAAAAGATTCATTCAAATTTATTTTTCATAGCTTCGTACTTTGTATTTATCTTTTACTTAGGGCAGTCAACACTAGTCTTCAACTTACAGAAATGATATAAGATTTCCTTTAAACACATGTTAATTTTTATAAGTCCAGTTTTAATAAAAATACTAAGTGGTGTTGAATTTAGGGGAAGGAGATCAAGGTTAGTTAAGACAAAGAGGAGCTCAGAGTTACAAAATTGAGGGCCCACTCCACAGATTCCTCTGTTGAAGCCCTAACTTATAATGACTGTATTTGCACATAGGCCTCTGTGAAGGTAATTAAGGCTATGTGAGGTCATGTGCTAAGATCCTCATGAACAGATTAATTGAGGTATGTGAGGATACAGCAAGAAAGAGCCCAGGTGTATGCCAGGAACCCACTTTGCTTACACTTTGAACTTGGGCGTCCCAGGCTTCAGAACTCTGAGGGCTACTGTGTTTTGTTGTAGCAGCTCAAATAGCCTAGAACACCCAGAGAAATATCCCTTTTACCCAAGAATAAAAGACACAATATGAAGCAGAGAGCTTCTGCCCACCATGAGATTGGGGTGAGCCCAGAACCACATTGGAGCTTGGTCAAATGGAAGAAGAAATGGCCCTCTGAGACTGCACTTTGCATGTCAACTTAGTTGCTCTTGTTTTACTGATGCAACAAGGAATAAAGTGATACAGAAATGAAGACGACAGAGAGGGAGCACAACATGTATTTTAATGAGTTCCATCCCAAAGGATGGTATGGAGAGAAATATGGATGAGTATCAGCAACAGAGGACAAATAAGAGGGTGTGACAGTAGTGTAGCCTTGACAGTTCTGAAAGCTTGGTTCTTTTATTATTGCTCCCAGTGCTTTAAGCACAACTAGTGCAAGTAAACCAGCCTCCTTGCATGTCCATGACATCCCTTCATTCTCTTGGCACCAATGCCTGGCATGGACTTGGAACTGAAAAGTGGTGGACTTCCAATTTTGAAGACCTAAGATGGTGACTAAAGCATTAGTAGCAAATTGTTGACTAGTTCGGCCACTAAGGTTCAGACCAAAAATGAAGAGAACCACAAGGAAAAATCTAATAGCCCAGTTCAACTGGAATGCAGATAAAAAAATAAATGTAAAGAGTTACATTTTTTTGCATTTTGTGTTTGACTATGTCCAAGTTTATTAAACACAAAATGCAAAAAAAACCCTCAGATAATATTTAAAACAATAAATATATTTAAGGGAAATAACACTTCCTTACTACATATAAAGTGCCTAGCAAAGTTGTGTATATTTGTGTAATATATTAATGAGTGGGTGGGATATGAAATTGTTAGCTATTTTATAACCTGTCCCATTAAAAATGAAAGACCGTATGTATTAAAATACTACTGAAATGAAATTCACTTCTTCATATTGCTCTTTCACTACTCTCAACAAGCCAGTATAAACAACCAAGATCACTGTATAGTTCTGCAAGAAATGTCAAAATCCATGCTGTTTATTCCTTTAACTCTGAAGAACCAAAAATATAGAAAGAGGTAGAAGGAAGAAAACAAGGAAAGAACAAAGTCTGACAATCTAGACAGAATACAATTTTCTATTTATTGGCCCACATGTGCTCTCTGTGGTCCTACTTTTCTAAAGAATTCTGTTAATCATTTAAAATCGTTGGGGGTTCAGTTCCTTTAAATGTGATTTTTTTTAGTACCAAAATTATTTGATGAAATAAAATTATATCATTTTGCTGCTTGGAACGTGCTAGCAAAACCAGGATGAGTTGTGACAGTCATAGAATGAGATTAATAAATAACAACAATAATAAAAACAGAGCTCTAAACCCCAGAAAACCAATTTTGAAACAATTACAGGCAACTATTACGGGGCGCCTCTAAACAGTTTTAGCTATATTCCCTCTGTACAGCTCTGATGACAATAATGTGCATGTGTATGCAATTCACTGCACACACTTGAAAATGCACTCTGTTGTATGTTGTATTAATGAATAAGGCAACCAGCTTAATATACCATCGTTAACAATGGAATTGTTCACAAGTGTGAGGCTACAGCAATGTTTCCTCTGTGACTTCCATTCAGGAGAGAAGTAATTTTTTGTGTGGGTGTTTTAAAATCATTACTGAGACCACAGTGGCTATTCCAGTTATAGCATTATGCTTACTTTCTAGCTGCCCTAATCCTAGAAGCAGGAGGGGAAAATATGTACTAAGATACTAATTTCTTTAGCCAAGATGGAGATGGTTCTAGCCAAAAAAATCTGTGTTTGTCCAATAAAACAGCAGGAAAAACAGGTCAGAGGAAGCTGAATAATGGTAGGTCTCTGACTTTTAAATAAAAGAAATATGCAAAATGAAACAGACCAGGCTCAGGGCCTCATGCCATTTTGCCAGGCATTTGTAAACTATCCACTCACTGAATGCAATCAACATTCATGACCAACCTCTCCTAAAAATAAAACAAGAACTGGGCTCTAATATGTGTATGTTGTAAAAATCTGCAGCTCAGAATGTGTGCTCTGAACAATCACTGAGTTAGAGAAGCCAATCACTTCCACTAATTTTTATCTTTTATCCTTTCAAAGTTTTATTGGATTTTATACACACATGCCAACAAAAATCAAAATTCATTATATAAAGTGATGTCACCAAGAAAATAGTTAGTGAAAAAGCTGTCCAATAGCTGGCTATTAATGAGTCTTTGACCAAATCAACTGACAGTTTCTTTTTTTAAGTTTCATATTAAAATGTTTTTGCTGTTAAACCAATTATTTTTTTCCAAATCAATAACCATTTCTTCTCTTTCAAGAGTCCCAGCTTTGCTGTTATTGCTTATTTTGAAACATGTTATTTAAAATAGCAAAGTTGTCACTGTATTTTGTTAAATAGCACCATTATGTTTGATAACCATTCTATGGATAAGTACTTGGCAAACCACATTTCTGTGGAGGATCATAGCTTTCCTCCTTCGAGGTTTGTTGTGAATACGTGTTAGAAGCTTTGGAAGTTCTGACATGGATGTCAAAGTAAAATGAATGAATGAATAAATAAATAAATAAATAAGACAGAAAAAAGAAAATTAAAAAATCTTAAAACACCATTAGGTCAAATTTGGTGTTAACTTTTACTAGTTGGTCACTTTAAGAAAACTACTTAGTTTCTGGGCTTTTATTTTTTTTTAAATGAAAATAATAGTAACTTTGGGTGGGATATTATGGGAATTAAGTGACACATTCATATTACTAAAATTACAGGGAGAAAGTTGGGTCTATGCAGTGTTGTGGAGATAGGAAACTGAACTTCCAAGATCAAATCTAGATGAAAAGATTCGACTAGCCAGCTAGTTCTTTTGCTTCTTTGAACGTCATTACACAAGACCCCCAGGCTCAAGTTTATCACAATCCTCAGCACTGCCTATAATTAACACTGATAGTCATTCCCTTTTTTATCTGCCAGGATTCCACAAATATGTGCATCTCAACTTCTGCAGGCAAGGTCTGCTTGATAGAATTGTGATTTTACACATACAGAGCAAAAATCAAAGTTTATTATAGAGAATGATGTCACCAAGATAATAGTGAAAAAGAGAAGGAAGAAGGGAGGGAGAATGGGGGTGGGGATGAAAGCCCAAAACAGTAGCAAGATGAAAAGAGAAGGAAGAAACTCTTCTTCCTTGGATCGTCACATGATTGACCAGGAGTGGTCATGTGACTGGCCAGGCAACTATAAACTGCCCGAGACAGGAGTGGGCATGTCCTCTCTACAAACCAAATCCCACCTCAGACACCTCACTCTGAGTGTTCCTGGCAGGTCTGGACAGGACTGTGTGTCATGGTTCCCTGGATCCTGAAGGCAAGGGATGAAGAAGGGGTCATGCACCTACCTCAAGATGACCTCCAGCACTTCCTCATTCACTCTTTGTCTTACCTACTGTGTCATAGGCATTCATGGTCTTTCTTTCCTTCTCCCTCCTTCTGTCCATTGGTGAGCCTGCTGGACTGGCGTTATGCTATGTGTCCCCCACACCAGGTCACATGCCTCTCTAATGACTGTCTCTTCAAATCTGTTCCCTTCTCCTCCTTCCTTCTCAATCTGCCGAAGTTGCCAAGTTCACACTGATGCTTTAATAAATGTATTATGTGACATGTGTGTCGTAGGGGAGCTCCCAGAATCTTTCCACTGAAGTTACCCCAGCCAGAGAGGAGTGAATATATACCCCTGAGGGACCTAGGGGCTTAGCCCAAAGCAAGCCTAAAAGAGATTTAAAGGAATATGTTTTACTTTAAAAATTCATGTGAATTTCATATTCTGTTCCATAAATATCTCCATATTTGTGTTACTATTAAAATAATAGTTTCCCCCAACTTGCTGAGTAAAATTGATGTTTCTGGAAGATGTCATGTTAAGCCTGTGATATTCTGTGCATCTTGCTATTTACCCTTGTCTACTGCCCAGGGGATCACATACCTCATGCAGGTGGGGAGAGAATTTTTCTCCATTTCTGAATTTGCCTCTCCCAAGGGAAGAGTGATCTATTAGCATAACATGCATGGGCATCCTTGACGCCTCTCTCCTTTCTTCCCAGAAGAAGGAAGAGAGACCTAATCTGCTTGGAAAATTTAAAAGGAAAAATTACTCTGTCATTGCTTGTCATAGCTCAGTGACTCTCTCCATTTCTGTCTTTCTCAAGCTTCTCACAAAATATCCAAACCCTGCTCTACTCCTCTAACTCCGAACACTTGAAAGAGTCTCTCCAAAATGCATACTTTTTGATAGAGGTATGAATAGGGCTTACCTTCTACTGTGAGCCTTCTGGGATGCTGGGAAGTGGCTGAATCTATATTGTTACACAAAGGATGTAGACATATCTAAAATTTCATCTATGTGCAAAAGATTTCTGACTTTAAAAGTTCTATATCACCAAAAAAAGAAAAAGAAAAAGAAAAAGAAAAGAAAATTTCAGCAGGAACAACAACAAAATTAAAATATACAGAAACGGGTTTGAGACTTCTACCAAAGGCATTCCATGGGGGTAGATTTGTCTCCACCTATCAGGGTACATTTGTCTATTTTCATTTTCTAATATCAGTTTTATTAGTAAAAATGGGGGGTGTTATTGTGATCGCAAATTCCCCATCTTCCTTTTATCTCTCTATTGGTTGAGAGCTCTGAAATGCTATTGATTTGTGCTAGCTCTGCAATCTAGTAACTAGGATGAGGGGTCCCCAAGGAAAGAGCTGGTTGGCCTGTAACCCTTCTTCATAGTAGAGGGTAGGAGAGATTTTGGCCTAGGAGTCCCAGCAGTATCTGAGACACATCTTCAGGTCAGAGCTGTAGGCTCCATTAAAGGGATTAGGACGCAGGCCCTCAATTACAAGTGTCAATCTGCTCAGGTAGCAAATCTATCACCAAGTTCAAATGACAGAAAACAATTTGCCCAAGTCCTGGAATGTCCTAGGTCCTTCAATAAATGCCATTCTCTGCACCTTCTCTTCCCTGATTTAAGGCTCTGCATCCCTAAGGAAAATAAGTAATTAATGCATTATATGGAAACTTTGTTTTCCAGAAGAAATAAAAATGTGTGTAACACAGTTAGAGCATTTCCAGGTCTCCAACCCATCACAGAAAGCTTTAACCTAATCATGATGAGAGATTGCAAAGCCAGGAAGCATTTTGTTGTATGCCATTTCCACATAAAATATTCAACAGAAATTTGGTGACAGCCTACAAAACTACACGCAGATGTGGTCAGAGTTCAAGTTATGCTTAATTACTGGCTGTCAGTTATCAAGTGAGAAGTTCAAAATGCTGCAGCTCATCAGCACACAAGCTAACCTATTCCATGGGAAGAAAACATTTTTTAAACAGCATTTAACATTTGCTACAAATCCCAGGAAAGAAGGCAGAGGGAAAGAATCAATTAAAAGATCATTTCGAGTGACAAATCCATGTGTCTGACTAAATAAGAGGATGGGCTAGCATCTGGGATATGTGGGATCCTAAGGAGGGCAAAGGTGGAAACATCACAGACACTAGTGGAAAGGTCCTGAGTCCCTGTCACTGTCCAGACTGTGGTAGAGGGAGCCAGGGCATTGCTGGGGATGACAGGACCTGGGTGTGGATCCTCCTGGCTCACTCAGTACCGGCAGGTACAAGCAGAGCTTGTATGAAACAGGAGCTGCCAGGCTTTAGGTTTTTACTTAAGATTGACAGCACAGATGTGGCAGCCAACTTAACTCCCTGTCATGTAGGATCTTTAGAGAATGATCCACTCTTCATGTGCCTCAGTTACCCCATCCATAATTCAAGGATCCTCATAGAACCTAACTCATGTGGTTGTTTTGAAGATTGTAAGGCTCAACCAGTGCAAAACTATTTAGAACTGGGCCCGACACGTAGTCAACACTCTGTGTGTTAGCCGCTATTATTTTTGTGCATCCAAACTGAGACACTTAGGAAATCTCCTCATTCACAATACCATCTGCAGTTTATAAAAGTACACACACATGATCTAGATTTCTGTGTCTACATAAAACCATTAGAAATTTTTAGTGTCATTGTTTCCTGGGTGTCACTATTTGTACACTTAGCTCAAATCAGTAAATTATTGTTTGTACTCAAGCCACTTAATTGAGTTTATGGTCTTACATCATTATAAGATAAATGCCTATAGGAACATGCCAAAATACACTCAGATTGCAGGACTAGAGCCCTGTTGGATTAGGACCACCATGGTTGCTCCAGAGCAAGCCTAGTTGGTTTCCCTGCCAAAACATTTGATATAGGAGCTTTACAAACTGACCCGGGTGCCAAGAATGTACCTGACCCTGATATTATCTTAAGATGAACCAAGTGCACTTAGACTTGGAGGAAGTCACTTTGACCCTAACCAATGTATACAAACCCTATGACCCAAATTGTGGGGATCTACTTGGTCTTGCTGCCTCTCCCCCTTGATCACAAGCTGTAGCTTAGTTTAAGGTTTCATCATATCTTGCTTGGGCTATGGTAATTGTTTCCTAATTGCATTCTCTGTCTCTCATATGGTCTATGAAGGAAGTAAGAATTGGAACTCTTGGAGATATTTTGGAAGAAACCCATCGAAGGAGTGGACAGCTGGAAACACCAGCAATAAATTCAGTCAGCTTCCCAGAACAGCCTGACCGGGCCTCCAGCAAGCTTGCTTAGCAGTCACACACATTTCCCAAGAGTCTCCTAAGTTCCAGCCACTTTACCAGGTTCTGGGGCACTTAGATAAATACGACACAGTAACAGTCCTAAAAAACGCAAAGTCAAATGGAAGGGGGAGAAAATGAGCACCTGGGGGAAGGAGTGCCAATTCTAGCAATTAGGGAAAGCCCTTGACTTCAAAAATACTAGCAAAGGGTCTCAAAGAAAAGACCAGGGCCTATCAGAGGCACTAAATAACTGCATTTCTGAAGGAGGAAGTTATTCTTTCAAGGCCAGGGGATGGACACAGGGCATGGAGAGTATGTTTTGGTTGCTCATTTCTTTAAGCAGAATTTATTTAGCAGCTATTTTGTGCCAGGCAGACTTCAACATTACAAGGATGAATGTGGCAGGGTCATGGGAAGAGCACTGTCCAGGTGGGCAGACGAACACTCAGCCCGTGAGCTGGACAATTACAATGCCAAGTGATTTCTGCTATAAAGTGAAGGGTATCAACAACTGGAGGAATTCAAAGCACAGAGCAGCTGATTCTGCCTTAAGGAATCAGCAGGAATTCATGTGATGCATTATGAATCAGGCCTTGGTATAAAATTTTCTAAGTGAGAGAAGGCAGAGTGCATTGTTTTAAAAAGGGTGAACTGGACGAGTGGTTCTCCAAATGTGATCTATGGACACGCAGCAACACCTGGTAGCTTTCTGGAAACATAAACTTCTGAGCCCAATCCCTACACACATTAAATCCCAAACTCTGGGTGTGAGATTTGGCAATCTGTGTTTCAAAAGGCCCTGAAGTTTAAGATGCTCCTGGGACATAACATAAAGGAAGTGGCAAGAGGTGGGAAAATAGTGGCAAAAAATAACCTTCCATAGTAGACTGGGACTGGTTCCTTTCCTGGTGGACCTTTTGAGCCATACTCAGAAGTGTTACATTTTTTAACCTGAGGAGCTACTGTTTTTTTTTTTTTTGTTGTTTGTTTGTTTGTTTTTTTGCTCCAGAGATTGAACCTAGGGGCACTTAAACAGAGAGCCACGTCCCAAGCCCTTTTTATTTCATTTTATTTGAGACAGGGTCTCACTAAGTGGCTGAGGACTTCTCTAAGTTGCTGAGGCTGGCTTTGAACTTTCAATCCTCCTGCCTCAGGCTGCCAAGTTACTGGGATTACAGGCGTGTGCCACCGTGCCTGGCTACCTTTTCCTTTTTATGAAGAAAAGCCTTGTACTGAGCATTTTTTTTCCCCTAGGTGATTTCATTTGCTCCTCAAAGCAACTCACTGTAATGTAATCACACCATGCTTTTCTTACTGAACATACTAGGACTTGGCGGCGTGGGAAAGCTGCAGAGTTTTCCCCAGATTACATTTGTGCTCTGCATCAGATGCTGGAAACTTTGCATTCACTGCTCTGCTCAAATGCCTTCTATGCAGAGAGAGCCTGGGCCATGGGATCATGGGGTGAGGTTACTGAGCTATAAGAGGTTTTGAAGCAGATCCATGGTCCTGCTGATGCTTAAGGAAGTTCCCCAGGCAGCGGCTGGAAGGACCTGGTGGACAGAACTATTGTTCTGTTAACCAAGTCAACTGCTAAAGAGGTGCTTCATGGAAGAATCTGGGATATGGCATTGCTTTGTGAACAAAAAAGCCCTAAAATGAAGATTTTAATGTGTTCACACCATCTAGCATTCCCTCGCATTAATGTGAGTGTACATGAGCAGCTCTGGGACCGGAGGCTCATTAAAATAATTATTCATTAGTGGCTCTTTTTTCTTTCTTCTTCTTCTTCTTTTTCCCCCTTTTTATCTTTTAAAGCTGTATTCTAAAAGCAGGCCCTTCCTTTTCAAAACCATTACTTTTCAACCCATTTAATATTTCCTTGCAGGGTCACGATGTTAATTTTAAGGCTATGTTTTAATGGCTTTCTAAAGGACACTCTTATTGTAGTAAAATGAATGCATCAAGCCGCTCTTGCAGGTGGAGATGGACTATTGACTCTTAGTTAGAAGGGTATGAAGATTTCCGAACTACTAATTTGAAAATGTATTAATAACCTGTACGTTTAAAGAAAGTGAATAAAAGTGGTGTTTTCACTAAAGCTATTTAGTGTTGGGAACGTTGAATATAAATTGTTTTTTGAATTCCCAATAGATGATGGCTTTTAGTTATTTTAAAACACACTAATTCTCACTGGTATCTTGTTTTTTTTTTTTTAATGGACTATGTTTATAGGAGGCACAAATTTAGGAAATAGTTCTGCTTCTGTTAACCTAATCAAATCTTCCCAGTCAAAATCAAAATTATTCATGTTTCCTGGTCAAAGATATCTTTCTAGTTGCTTCATGAGATGGCTTGGGGTAACTTCAGATACTAGTGCAGTTTTCAGGTAGATGTGAGGCAAACATGATTCCAAATAGGAAGGATTATGAATTGAGCACATAATAGCACTTTTTCCTGGCTTTATTAATATTATTTAACAACAAGGTGAAATTGACATTGAGGGTATTTAAGTGGAGAGAAGAGTCACAGAACAGTTAGCATGGAAGAGTTAGCCACCAGAAGAAGCATGTGGAAACACAGAGGACATCCTAATAAGAGGAAGAATTTGGCACCTGAAGAAGAAATATGCTGCCTCTCTTAAATATGCCCAGTCATCTACTAATATCCCCTGTATCAATGTCCTTCTTGGCCTTATTTTCAGTGTTGTTCAAATTCTTATGTGCATGGTCATTGGAATTCACAGCTTCTCTCAATGTCCATATGACATTTTGAAGGTTGCCTCAATCCCAGTGAAATATGGCACCTGGTATCTTATGCTTTCAGTCATGAAAAAATCGACAGACCTCTAAGGCAAAATTCAGGCCAGAATAAATTAAAACTTCATGAGGTAGAACTTCACTTTTGTGCACATCCTCTTAATTAGAAACATACTCAAGCCCGAGATTTCCTTCTGTAGTGGCTGAGCCTGCTTGTCACTTTGGAGCTCTATAGCCTGGGGCAAGTGACTTCATCTTGCTCCATGTGCTTTCCATAGTGGGGTGAACAATTCCAAACTGAAGAACTGTGAGAGCTATTGTGTGTATAGGACCCTGGGTGGTACTGATAAGGCATTGGCACCAAATCCTTAGTGTCTCCCAAAGGCACAAAGCAGGCCACATGCAGAGTGTCACCATCATCAAGGAGCATTTCCATACACATGCATACATTCTTATTTGTGTAGATCATATATGGTATTTTGAGTACTGAATTGGCTTAAAGGAAGTCACAGAGGATAATTCCTAATGTGTACAGGGACAAACAACTGTACAAATTACTCATATATAAGCTCCAAATGCTCTATTCTAATTGAGCAGATTCAGTCTTCTGACACTCATATAGCATTAAAGGAGAAACTCTACCCAAACTCCTTCCTTCTTGAGTCTTAGCTGCACACTCGGCTCCCTCACTTTCTCCGGGTAAAGGCAGTTCCAGCCTTCTGCACTTGCCCTTTTCTACACATGTGAGACCTCATGGTGTTCTTGGAAGGGGTCACTTGCTTCCCTAACAGGTCACAAGTGCTGTAAGAGTGGGGACTTTGCAATGCCTCTGTTTTTGTTTTTGAGCATCATCCTGAAACACACTCCTCCCAAGTACCTTCTCCGGATCTCTACCAACATGCCAGAACATTGGTAGCAGTTCTCACACGGTGACACATGACAGCGTCAGTCTGCAGACACAAACTGTTGGATTCGAGCCCTGTTCTGATCTGACCCAAACAGACCTGCATTTCTAACCAATTCCTAAGTGATGTCATCATTGCTGTTCCAGGAATCATAGTGTGCACTATTCCAGAAGCTGTACAGTCCCTAGCTCCCCTGTGAAGAGACACCACCTATTCTTCAAAGCATCATCAGCCAGTTTTCACCAAGCTCTGACACCTATGGCACAATTCCATCAGAAATACTACTAATGACTAGTGGATGCTGCTGCTTCTCTATTTTTGTCTTCCTTTCCCACTTAATTATCTTGGATTCTACAAATAATACAAATAATAATAATAGAAATTGTATGTGTAACTGGTAGAGAGACCAGCTGTCTTTTATTGAACCCTGGCTACCAGGAGGCATCACCAAGGCCCCTGACATTATTAGCTCCCTCTTGCATGGTGTCATGGGCTACTGCCTTACTGGAATTCTAAACTCCCTGGGTTGGGAGATGGAATCCTCGGTACCCTCTCAGAGTCTAGCACAGTACTCTCTCCATAACAGCTGTTGGGAAAGTTTTGCCAAAATAAGGAGACAATGGAATATGGGAAACTTAAAATAAAGCACTGACATTCACCCCCATAAGATTTCGATAAGCCACACAAGAACTGTGTGTGGATGGAAACAACCTAGAAGAGACGCGGGTATCGAATGCCTGTAATGGACAGGCTTATAAAGTCATATTTTATAGCAATGTTTACCTGCAGTCTAGGAGAAAAAGTAAGGCGAGCCCATAAATAATGATATCCCAAGATGGACATAAAATAAAACAATATGGACAAATTGCTGTGGGAGTCACAACTTAATATTAGGGAGATGGACCCAAGATGGTACATTGCAAAATCTCCTTCTGTCCGTATGAAAACTTTTATGGCTTTTGGTTTTATTTTTTGAAATCCTAGAATTTTGAAGATGAGAGGTACAACACAGAATTTTACCTACTCTTTAGGTTTATAGATGAGAAATTGGAAGTGCTACCCAAAGTAAAGATGCTAAAATTAAATGAAGAATATCTTAGAAAACCCACCTCACTGGAATGCCACTGAATGTGTTTGCATATGAACTTATTCTTCAGGTAGCATCTACCAGTTAGTGTCACATATGAAAGCCCATAAATATATGTTCATATAATTAGACTCTTTAAAAATGCTTTTTCTAATTTTTCTAATTTGGGTTTTAATTTAGATTAATTTCAAGTTAATTTCAATTCAGATTAATTAATTCAAAATTAATTTCAATTTCAAGTCTCTTAAAATTTATTTTTTGTGAATGGGAAATTCATTACTGTGGTAAAAGGTACCAGAGTGCAGTATAACTTGCTCTAGATGTAAATATGTTTCTTTTATTTTTTATTTTTTGGTACTTTTGGCAGAATCATCTTCTTACTGAATGTACCTGTATATATCTTTATATAGAAAGCAGAATTTAAGATGCATGTATCTTCTTTTGAGGAAGAAAAAAAAGTATACTGGAAGAATATGAATTGCAATATATATAATAGATATATCTTTTTAAGTGGAAAGTGAGACATTCCTTTTGAGTGGTTTTCCTAAACATCTCTCTCCCTGTGCTACACACCAGAAGATACACTACAAAAGGATATGAGGCTGCCCTGATTCTGGACAACTCCCTTACTGAGTTATATCACTGGATTATAAAAGAATTTTAAATAGGCTTCTGAGATCATATGTCATCTAGAGAGAGGAAAGAACACCTGGAACTGGACCAGCTCAGAGAATGTGAGAGCTAACACCAGACTACAAACAAAAGACACATTTTCTGTGAAATAGAGGAAGAAATGATTTTGTGGCAGATAATTCTATTCTTCCTGGAGTTCATTTCTTCTCTAGGTCTTACTTTGTACATCGATTTAAAGTTTGTGTATTTGTCTTATTGAGAAAACTTCTGGGTACAGCTCAGACCTTTATATATGTCCACATGAAAGACACCATTCAAGGCCCATGAATACTTGAAAGACATGGACCTAACTTTTAGGATGAGAGCTGGCCCTGAAATTATGCAAATCTTAATGATCTGTGGGGAAGAACAAGTCCTTGACTTGCCCCCAGTGTGTGACTTCCACTCAGCTGCAAGGCTGACCTCCAAATCTACTGGGCTCCCTAATCCTGCCATTAGTCATTCCTCTGAGTTAGGTACTAACCATCAAAGGTCACCATGAGAATGTACATGGGCTATGTGGAAGGGAGTGTGAACCATTAACATCCATTTACACATTCGCCTGGATTTATTAGGCTCATAAGCTGTCACTCATGTCACTCAGGAGCACAGCCTACAAGGAACAGGATGCCAGAACAGGTAAGTCAGCTCAGGGAGGGCAGGAAGGGGAGGGTGGGAGGAGGGAGAGGGTAGCGCAGTTAATGGAATATATGCAAATATTCAATAGGGCAGCCTGAAAATTGGCCACTGTAAACCCCAGAAAAAAAATATTAGAAACAAATTGGCCAGCAAAATAAAATCCAACAGGCTCAGCGCATGAATTTTGAAAGATTCATTTCTATGTATCCCTTGTAATTAGAGAGGTAAATACACAAGACTCAAAAAGTGAATATTCCAAGGCTGTTTAACCACAGTTTGGATTTCAACCATGGATTTGTTTGTAAATGAAGGTGTGCGGAATGTATCTATTAGGTTGAAAGCAAGACTACAGGCAGAAATGTGAAATCCAGTAATTTAATCTCTGTGCCTCATTTTATCTATCTGGGAAAAAAAAAAAAAAAAAAAAAACGGCAGCTATAGCTATTTCCTACCAATTCTCACAGGGTTGGTACAAGATTTAAATGAGCTTCACAATCTTTTTTTGAGATTCTCTAGAAGCTGCTTGCAATATATCAAAGTATTTAAACTGTGTTCCCCATTGTATAAATTCAAAGTACTTGTCAGCACCCCATGAATGTTTTACTAAGGTCACTTGAAGGAAACACACTATTCCAGGTTTCTATTTCCCACTCTAATCTATATAGAGCAAAGTTTTTGATCCTATCAGCTGTTTGATCTTGGCAGTTATAATCAAGGAGTTTCCTATAAAAAGAAAGAAAGGACTATGTACTCATGGAGACTTTCAAAAGCACTGCACTAGAACCTGGAGACTGAGGGTCTAGCCCCCCTCACTTTTCGACTGCCTGGGGCCACTGAGCAAGACCCTAAGACTCCCTTCCCTCTGAGATGGGAAAACATGATTTGGCCCCTGCCCAACTCTCCCCATCTTCCCAGGAACTACTGTTCCTCTCACTCCCAGTGCCCTGGCCCCGCAGGCCGTCTTTCTGTTCCTCAAACATTCAAGCTACTTTTAGCTCTGGGGTCTTTGCACTTGGTATTCCTGAAGCCTGGTATATTCCTCTGTCAGATCTTGGCCTAGCTGGCTCTTCTCATTCAAGTCTCTGCTAAAAAAGTCCTCTTTTCTGAGTTAACTCTCCTCGCTGGCCACCCCAGGGCCATGTTTTATTTGTTGCCTATCACAATGCCCCGATTCTACTGCTTTTAAAATCTCCGGTGCTCTTGACAATCTCCTGCTTATTCAACTGAGTTGTTACCCATCTCCCACTGGAATATGGTCTCCCTGAAAGCAAGGGTCTTGGGGGTCTTGTTAAAAGCCAAAAATCTAACTCTAAAAACAAAATCACGTAAGAGGGATCTGGATGTCATCCCTTTAGGCAAATATCACACAAGAAATGAATGGAGAAGGTTGGTATTAGGCATGGGTGGCATGGTGTTTTAGTCAGCTGTTTTTGCTGCTATGATGGAAAGACCTTATAAGAATAATTTTAGAGGAGGAAAACTATTTGATGCTCACAGTTTTCAGAGGTCTTAGTGCATAGTTGGCTGGCTCCATTACTCTGGGCACAAGGTGAGGTAGAATATCATGGCAGAAGGGTGTAGTGGAGAAAAACAGCTCAGGACATGGCAACTAAAAAGCAGAGACAGCTCTGTTCTCCAGGGTCAAAAATATCAACCCCAGTGACCCACATACTCCATCTATACCCTACGTACCTGTAGTTACTGTCCAGTCATTCCCTAGCTATTAATTAACTGGGCGATTAGGTTTAGACCTTCATAACCCAATCATTTTACCTCTGAATGTTTCAGGATTGTCTCACACAAGAGCTTTGGGGAGACACCTCATATCTTAGCCAATAACACTTGGTTTTCTTTGCAGCCATGCTCCTAACTGAATCTGTGACTTTCCTCAAGTTCATCAACACACTGTGGGCTTGGATCCTTTGTCCTAGAAATGGATATCTGAGGCTTTTCCACCCTGCTGCACCCATGATGCATGCATTTAATTCTTGTCACTCTCTCCCTCCAAGCCAGATGGGCCTCACGTTCTCTGTCAACACAGCACTCCAAGAAGCCACTATTAAGAGTTTGTGCAGGGCATTAGAGATCGACTTTTCTGCTTTCACATCATTACATGATCTCTAATCATTTCAGGCTCAGTTCGAATATCTATGACTTAACCTAAGGGTCAAAGAAAACTATATATTAAAGACCCTTCTACTCCCCTGTCTATGTCAAAAATAATATTTAAAAACCTCTCTGAAGTCAAATGAAAAGTGCCAACAGATTAAACAGATTATGCACCAGACTGAAAAGGGGCAGTAAGTAATGGTTCCAATCTAAGTTCATAGGCTCATAAGATGGAATGAAAGCCCTGAAAGACAACTCCTGATGACTCTTCTCCTATTTTCCTCCTCTTTTGATATCCTAGAAAGGGTACGTGAGAATTTTCAACATGGAGGAACAGTAATCTTCACTTCCAAGCTTCCCCCCACCACCATTCAAATCCCACTTTGGTACTACAGGACGTGGGATTTTGCCAGAGCCCCGCTGTTAGGAACTTGTGCATTCATCTGATTCCTCCATCGCTGTCCCCCGATGTCCCCACAGGTCCAGCCTCATCACTTCTCTTTATCTTTTCTAGTTTGGCTGTGTTCCAACTTTCCTCCACACAGCAAGAGGTACAGTTTGCAAACTAGGATTCCCCCCCTCTATGATCCTATCATTACTTTGGACAATCTGACCCTGGCTTCTTTTTCAAGGTAATGTTTACCCTCTTCAACCCACTCTGCAAAGTCCTTCTCAAGGAATCATGCCTTGGCATTTTGACCCTGCTCACCCTCCTGTCTGCCTTTCTACTCAGGTTCTCCAGCCTTTTTTGTGCAGGGACCTCTATCACGTCCTATTGGTTTTGCTTTGCCTGTGGGGCTTAACTGCTATCACTTCCCCTGAAGAGATTCTCTATCCAAGCCCATCCTCAGGCAGGGAATTTGGGTCCCTTGATATGAACAATCATATTGTTCCTAAACCTATCATATCACTTGCTACCGGACTCATACTTACATTTTGTTTTCTCTCTTCCACCAGAATTCTGAAAGAAAGCTGGCTCTCACCTCTGTCTCCTCTGTGGCCAGCACAGGAGCCACCATCAAGCGAGTTGCTATGGTTTTAATGAGTCCCCTCCCAAGTTCAGATTTTGGGCTCTGCAGCCAATATGGGAGCATTCAGAGGTGTTCTAAGAGGAAATTAGATCATAAGGGTGTTCCCCCTCATGGAAGAGGTAAAGGGTCTTATTAAAGGGAGCACTCTGAAGTGTCTAGCACTTGTCTTTTGGTCTCTGGACAGACAAGAACACAGATGATGTCTCCCCTATCAGACCACAGAACCTGCTGTACCTTCACCTTGAACTTCCCAGCCTCCACAACTGTGAGAAATAAAACCCTACTCTTCTTAAATTAACCCATCCAAGGAGTTTTGTTATAGCACACAACACAGACAAAGCCACAGATGTTTAATAAGCAGAGACTGATAGTAAATATTTAAAATGTGACTAATTTCCTACTTTGGGTGCCTTCTTGTCTGAGAACACTTTCTTTTCATTGTAATAAACCAACAACATGTAGCAGAGAGCTTACTACAAATTTAATTCTCAGTATGAATTTTAAATATGTGATTTATATTAAAATGCTTCTATAGATAGGTGACAATTTTTTACATGTTTTAAAAGTACTAGTTTTTCTGTGCTTTAATTCGATATAATTACTCAAAACTCTCATTTTACAGATGAGAAAACTGAGGCATAATGAAACTGAGTAACTTGCCCAGGGTGATGTAATTGTCAGGGAGTGGGGTGGGGTGGGGGAGGTAACCAAGGTGGCTCCTGGGTGGGTACCTACATGCATCTATACAGCAATGGTGGCATCCCCTAATTATTGTGTTAGATAGAACCAATTATTAGAAGTAGTAAGCTCCTTTTCAGCACTTTCTACCTTCATAATCAAAAAGCCTTTCCTCTCATATAATGCTATCTCCTCAAGTCCTTCTTCAGAATAAAGAGGCAAGGATGAGAACTCTCCAGAAAAGGCTGGGAGAGGGCCAAGCAAGACACACACTACACTGCCCTTGCCCAGCAGCTGCTCCCCTCCTTCCCCTTCACTTGTGATCTGTTGGCACATAAGCCACAGTGATGCTCATGAGAAAAATCACAGCCATCAAGGTTATCTCCCAAGAAGCAACTCTCTTTCTTTATTAATGTGCTTCAGATTGTTGCAACACTACAAAGCCAAAGATAAGTTTTCTTTGATCAATAAATTGTAGGCTGAGAAAGAAAATACTAATTTTCCATTTCTTTGAGACCTAGCACTAATACATACCCGAGCTTTCCAAAAGGGTTCTCAGGAACCTGACATGGAATTACCTGAAATTACACCCGACTCTCCTGACTATGCCATTCTGTACTCGGCCACTTTACAGGATGTCTTCTGGACTTGGTGGCCATATATGTTTTTTTGTAGCAATCTTTCTGTATAGATATATTTTTCTATATCAGTGCAAGCTGGGCCAAGGAAACCTAATACATCTCCAAAGAGGAAGATTGGTGAATGCCTGGTCTGTACTGGGCTTCAAAACTTGCTTTTTTTACTTCTAAGAGAAGCTTCATTTTTAATTCAGTATAGAGGGGAATGATAGGCCTTGCTTTTGCATGTGATAACACACACACACATATAATATCAGATAATCTACAATGTGGAAGAATGCTATGAATAGATATGAATAGTCATGATGACATCACAGTCACTATACTGCAGACATGCTGATTCATACAGGAGGAAACAACATTCTGGATCAAAGAAGCACTACTGCATAACAGAAAAACTGATTGGATCCTTAGTCCTTAGATTAGAATTGGTCTGGTTTTCCCAAGGGTTTGGTGACTGATGTAACCTCTCAGGGCATCTTTGGTAACCTAATCTATAAAACAATGGTTGTCAACTGATTGTGACTTTGTCCCATGGGAATAATGAGCAATTCCCAGCACACTTTCAGAACTGGGCAGGGGCGAAGGACAGAGGGATTCTGCTGGCAGTCAGGGGTGCCACTGAACAACCTATAAGCCCCTTCCCCAACAAAAATTATCTGGCTCAAAAGAATAGCAGGGCCATGCTGAGAAACTCGCTCTAAAATAAGCAGGTAATAATTTCTAAGGAGTCTATGATTATTGTGTTTTTAACAGGTATGGTCCAAACACCTGATCCATTCCTTTCCAACTTTCACAAGCTCCTGGGAATGGAACTTTCATCCTGTCTTGCTTTCTGTTTTTATATTTGGTATTCTAAATCCCTATGAGGCAAGCCTAGAGGTAATCCTGAAAAGAGCTAGAAGTTAACTGACCCAGTGACTTACTCAACACACAGTTATTGAGCATTGGATGTTCCCATCACTCCATGAGACCCCAGGGACACCACCATGAACAACCGAAGCAGTGCTTAATGCCATTCCGGAGTTATAATCCACAGCATCTTCAAAATAAATTTCAAGAGTCAGTGGGTTAAACTCATCAGGCACCATGAAGTGCATATTGAATAATGGAAACTGATTCACCACCATGCATATTTACAACAGTTCTCAAATAAAACATTCTGGTGGTAAACCTTAAATTCTTAAAAGTTCAAAGACAAGATAGCCTGAACATTTGTTTCCATAGACACACATTGTGAAATTAATTACAATAAAGTCTTATAAAGTCAGACTAATTGAAAAGCCAAAAAAGTGGAAAGAAGTTTTTGAATTATAAAACATCTAAAGGAAATAGCTTTGTGGTATTTCACATTCCCAAAGCACTCTCAACTAAATCTTTAAATCATTCCTAAAATGAGTGTGACATACTTATTATTTTACCCACTTCACAGGTGAGGAAATTGAGGGTCTGAGATGCAATATCCTGGGCCCAGCTACTCAAAGTTTGGAGTGAAGGCCTGTGTTAATGAATTAATATTAGTGATTTTTAACGGCAACACCAAAATCTCAGCTTAAGAGATGGCCCTGTGGTGGTCACAGAAATTTGTCACTTATGTCTCCTGCTCCAGATGCAATCTCTGGATCCATCACTACATTTATTCAGGGTCCTTGCTTCTCCTGAATGATGCCAGCCAGTGACTATGCATGCCCCTTCCTCTGGGCCATGATATCACCCCCAGCACATAACTTTGACTGGAGGACTGAGCAACCCACTGGCCCAAACTTTCTTGGAACCACATTGTAGTCTAAGACTGCCTACCTAACCTATCTTCCTTCCTGACCTTCTGTCACAGGTGACAAACCTACACTATGGTCTTCATGCTTTCCCTGCTAATACTGCTTCATCCTCATCTGCCTTCAAGGGTCTTTTTCTCAATAAATCTTTTGCATGTCAAACCTCATGAAGGCATCTGCTTCTCAAAGACAAGAACTGACTTGGCTTTGTCTGCTCCCAGGCTGGACTAGTCACTCTTAGATAGCTCACCATGTGACAGGCTAATTGTTTAGAAATATCCACAAATGCATTACAATGTGGTAGGTAAGCAGTAAAGGAAGAAGCCAAGGCAATGGGGTGGCCTTCCTAAATGACAGCCTCCTCTCTCTTGAGAGACAACTCAAGTCCCCTCATGAGGGTGAGAGCCCATGACTTATGTACCTCCAATTCTTATAAGCTCTACCACCTCTGAACCAGGGCAGAAACCTCTGGAAGACAAAGAACATCAAGCCACAGCAGTGTGTATACAGCATCATTCTAATGTCAGAGCTGAGAACTGTGCTAATCTCTCTCTATCTTTTCCTGGAGAGCCTAGTATTCAAACCTAGGTGGTCTGACCCTGTAGAACCAAGTTCTCTCCGCTACTCTTCTAGCTTGCCCTAACCAACTTTACCAAAGGTAAACATTACTATTGAAGCCTATTTAAATTCATTCCCCAATTAAAATTCTTTTTTTTCAATACCACTTATGCTATTTTTTCCTCACTCTATAATTTATTTTCTATTTTTAAACTTATTTTTAGATTCCCAAATAATACACGAATGTGTCCTCATTGTAACGGAATCAAACAATACAGAAGCAGAAATACTATTTATAACCAACTAACTACTGACCATAGCTTTTGAGGAGGTGAATTTCAATGAGTTTTCCCCATCGGAATTATTATTTATTCCAAATGAGTCAAGTTCTGTGATATTTGAACCTACAATTTGAATCTTGGTGTTTAGCTAAGAATAAATAGTAGAGCCTCAAGGGGCCATGGGTGCCCTAGATTCCAAGGAGAGAACCCAAGGGGGAAATGTAGCTGTTATTATTTAGAATAAATAAACACAACTGCAATGAGGAACCCATCTTTTATGGGAGATAAAAATGTCAATGTAGTTACTTTCAGAACTTTTTTTTTTTCTTTTTTAAATCTGAGGTGAAAGTTGTTCACTTCTCTGAAATCATTTTGTAGACTCAGGAGTTAGACTCACACCACCAGCCCAGGTAGCCTCACTTCTTCAGAGCCTCCTTCCTGTGATCTCTCCTTTATTGTGCAAATTCGACTTTGGTCACCTGCACACTCTTCTTCAACAAAAGTTACTTATTTTTAAGCATATGATCTTGGATCTCAGCCTCAAGGTCTTCCTGGAGTTTAGCCCAGATGACTCTGTTATTTGCAAATCCAAGCTGACTCCTGTACCCCTCTTGATGCTAATGCCCTTTACTTCTCATTCAGAGTTGCAGAATATCTTCCCTTGGCAAACAGAGAAGGCACGGACAAGGCAGCCTTCCCTTCTCCAGTGCCACATTTCAACTTGATCTTTTCACTCTCTCTGTCAAATTCAAATGTCACTCCACTATTCATGCATATGGGGAGGATTCTAATATACACCTCTTTGGCTCCTTTCAAAACTGCTTCAATTTCTCTGAAGTCAAAGGCCTTTCCAACCTTTGGAAATTATCTCTGGAATTCATTAACATGACTTACTCAGTACACATTACATATGCCTTTGATGATTCTCTTTGAGAAAAGAGAGCAGTTTAAAAAAATGAAGAAAATAAAGTTTTGATATAAAAAAGGAAAAAAAAAAGATTTAGATGTATAAATTTTTTTTTTCATGACAAATTCTAACTTACTTGTGTAAGACCTATGAATATCCTTTCAGAGATAAACTCTTACAGTTAATTTTAACTGATGTCTTCTCGGCAAACAATAGTGATTATTTTCCTGATAATATAAATGTAAGTTCAGCAAATTTAGCCCTTACAACTTAGCAAGGGAGTTTTGAATTCTGAGAATTGGATAAATTAACTCCTGATTTTTTTCAAATAATTCAAAATCTAAATAGATCCACCATTGCTTCTGTAAAATTAAGCATTAATGTAAAGCCATGTTGTTGAAGACTAGTTATTGATGTAAGAAATACTCAAAAATATTAAATGGGAAAAGCAAGGTTCTGTACTGTGTGTGTCTGTATTCACACAGTAGAAATTCAATTATTAATATGGGTAAAAAGAGAGAAGAAAAGAGTTCTATGGAAAACAAACAAAAAAAAATTTAGGATGTTCTGGGAAATGACATGGCACTTGTGGTGGCTGGCTCTGGGAATGGGACACCTTGATGCCTAAGATTGGAATCTTTTGTTTGGGTCTAAAGAAGGTTATATAGGTCAAGGTCACCTTCTGTCCACATTCCTGTGAGGAGCAGAGGAGGACACCAGGTGGGTTCAAACATATCCTTCGTATATGCCGATATTCAAAACCTTATTTGTGCTCCATAAAACTCATTTTCTATGAGTTTTATACTCATTTTCTTTGAATTCATTGCCAGTCTTCTAGCACTAAGGATATGACAGTGGAGATGGGAAGTAGTCTCCTCTATTTTATAAATTTTCTATGTCTATGTATTGCTTTTTCAATTAAAATGTCATTAGGTAGACAAAAGATGACATGAATTTCACACAAGGTTAGAGGAGGTTGACACATCCTATGTATCTAACTCCTTAAAAGGATGAAAAAGCCCTCAGGGCCATTCTAGAGTCAGACATGAAACAGGGACCCTGCTCTGCCACAGCCTTCACACGTGACCCCTTTGCAACTCACCCAATTCTTTTCTCCAAAATAATTGGACTATTCCATTAAATTTGTCTCTTTGGTATTTCTCCATCCTCGGGGAATCTTGAGGGTCCTTGGCCAATAATATGACTCCTCAGCCATGGGCTGCCTCCTCTTGGTATCCTGTCCCCTACACTCCTACACACATTTGCCTGAAACTCTGCAATTTTTGTCAACTCATCGAATGCTGCTTCCAACTCCCCTTTATAGACACCTATTTTAGATATGTTTTGGACACCATGCAATTTAAAAGTATAGATAGCTGTTTTACCAAGAGTAGCTTCTTTCTTTGTCTCCCCTCCCTATTACAATGTGATAATTTGACTCTGCTGCATTTGGAAAGGGGCCGTTGTCATGTTATGTCTGCTTGGCCTGTATGTATCTCTTGATGCCACACCTCTACTCAAATTGCTCCATTCATACTATGACTTTTCCAATCTTCCCTTAGGAAAGCTCCCTGGAATTTCAGAAGAGCAGCATGGTGCCAGATTGTATGGATTGGAATATTTTCAATTCGTGAGATTCAACTGGCAATATTAAAGAATTAATTATAATGAAAATGCAAAGAAACAGAATCTTCAGTGAATTCCATCTGGGGACAGTCTTTTCTTAGGCCTTATACAATTTTTTGATCCAATTTAGTCTCCTATTTTCCCTTTTGTTCATGTAATATGAAATATTGAATACTGTGAGATATTGGACCTAAAAATTTGATACAGGCTCTCATCAGATTTTAACTTGTATTCACAACAATTTATTATCCCAAAAGGTGTCTACATATATAACTTACATTCTAAATACACAAGAACATTTTTCCCCCAAGGGCCTGACATATATCTCAATTACTCTGGTATTGCATACATATAAAAAGATTGAATATGACTCAATAGGAAAAAAAAATACCAAAGACTTACACATCTTTTACTGAGTTAAAACAGCTATTAATGTAGGTGGGAAGAATCTATTTCCATTTAGCATGGAGAAGTGAGAAGCTGAAAGACTACAGCATTCATGCCCCGCCAGACAAAATTCTTTGCTGTTTATCTGAATGATTTTTTAGGTACATTGGCTCATCTCTCATGTTTAGAAACAATGATGAAGTTGTTGCCAGGAAAACAGCTTCCGTGTGTCATATATGGATTAGCCTTCTCCTTGCCCTGCAAGTTCACTGTCAATCATTTTAATGTCCCAGCCTAACATATATTTCGCAGTGTGTATTTTTGTGTCAACTCACAAGATGGCAGAATAAAGAAAAAGTGACAAGGGAACTGATATCCAGGTCACATCAAGGCACGCAAACACATAGCTGGGTGAACAAATTAATCAATGAAATGCAGAAATAATGTCATGCATTTTTACATTAGTAATTTGGATGAGGAAAATAAAATAATAAGAGGGATTAATAAAAAGGAGCATGAGACTAATCACAAAGAACATGTTGCAGATAGTTTAATTCAATTCTTTTATTGCACTAGTGTACTAAACAATATCATAAAATCCTCATACCTCATCTACTATAAACAGATATTTGAACATGAAAGTTCAACCAGAATGTCTGCTTTGTATTATTTCTATGACTTAAGAAAGGAACTGAGCTAATAAACTCAAATTTGCACTTGTTGTTTGGTGTGTACACTAGGTATACATTTCAGTAAAAACAACAATAAATGTGAATATGAAAAATAATGTACAGGCAAACCTTAGCCTAGGGAAAGTACTTAGATAATCCTCCACTACGGCAAATTGTTTTGAGCTGTTTCTGGTTTCCAGAACATTACAGGCCCTTCCAAAATGCAACATAAATCTTTGGAATAATCTAACACCATAGATTTCACTTTAGTTTCTTTTTTTGCTTTTTATAGTTGAATTACTATGCCATGTTTTTCTAATAATAATAATTATTATTATTGAACAAAACTTATACAGCTTATTAGGTGCATTAAGAGTTAAAACTAGTATCATAGAGACCTTGCTCTGGAACAGTTTGCAATATTCTGCTCTTCAGGAATATCAAAAAAACTACATGAACCATTTATTGATATTGTCCATATATGGGGATAGTACCACGTTGTAATACCAAAGGAAAGCAAAATATAAGAGCATGATTATAAAAACATCTTTGCAAAATAATTTTAAATGTATAGTTCACTTAAAATGTTCTCTAAAAATGCAAGTTAGTTCAGTACTTTTTGTGGGTCCAATTTTTTTATTCTGTGCATCATTCCCAAAGATGCCTTTTAGAGGTGTTAACCATAAAGAGAGAGAGAACTGAGAAAAATTTATGCTGGGGAAAAGTAACCAATGGAAATAAAATGCATATTTTTGCCACATTTTTGTCTTTCTCACAAGGAATAGAAATACAAATTCTCCAATACAGAAAAATACATTCATGAGAAATGGCCGTGCACAAAATTTTTCATTTTGCAAATATCCTCTATCCTTTTATAAGCCTCTTAAAATGTTTTGATTCTAATCAACTAAAACAATATACTTTTAGCTTATGAGAACAGAGATTTAAACAGCAAAGATCTCAAATAAAAGAGAAAGAATTAAGGAATGTGCCAGATAAGTAAAGCTTGTGAGTGGCAGATATAGAACTCAATTCTTCTCCCAACTTATTCTAAAAACCCTTTTTGCTCTGATGCACTTATTGTGCAATCAATTAACCATGCATTCTAGGAGTATATGTAAGTACTGAATGCTTACAACACACACATTATATTGCAATGAGATGAAATGAGTTTTAGCATTAGTAGAGAACACAGAAAGGGATGGACTCTTCAAACAATACTATGGATCCTCTCCAGATGGGAAGGCTTTGAATGAGACACCTATACATCTCCCCTTTGTTCTATTTCCAACAAACGGAACTAGGCTATTTCTGTTAAAGGGACATGATTCCAGCTATTTTTTTTTAAATTCTCATCCATCAATAAACACAGTTAGAGACAATAAGGTAAAGAAACCTTTTATTTATCCACTATATAAAATCCAAAATTTAGGGTTTGATATTTATCACCCAATTCAGTAGTAGAAGATTTGACTTATAAAGACTAGCTAAAGGGCAAAGACTGAATAACAAAATACACATCCACTGGGGGCCCTCAGCCCCCTTACCCTGTAACCTACTTTGGCAGATGGCAGTTAATATAATGAGATGTACCCAAGAAATTGGTAGAAAGCAACTTAGAAAGTTATTCTAACTAGGAACTTATACAATTTTTGATTTAAGCTGCTTTGAAAGCAAAATAAATAAGACTTCTCCTAATTTCAAGGCATGAGGTTACACCATATGGCCAATATAATTCTCTACTCCTCTTCCAGCCAAATGATCTTTGTCTTCATTTCCATTCCCTAAAGATGGCACATGTGGACAAGGTTTGGTAAATGCTGGTACCAAAACTAAATACTGAAAATCCAAATTTGCACATGTAATTTCCTTTATCATTAAGGCTAACATGGGGAAGGAGTTCTATTTAAAGCGTTTACAGGATTTGAAGTCAGGCAAACCAATGTTCATAAGTAATTCTATGTTTGGTGGTCAGCTCTTTTTCTCTATCTTCTTATAAAATATTAGCTTATATGACTTCATGCAAAATTATTCAATGTGTACTAATACAGAAAAACAACAAATAGTCTCAGGACTCTTTAAAGCTGAGTTGAAATTACTGTTTCTTTGTGCACATTTCATTACTCTGCACCCATTTTATCAAATGAGAGCTGTTTAAGTTATAATTAGTTCTTGGGGGTTCTGTCCTCTTTACTTTTTTTTTTTTTTTAAAAAAAATTAAAAGCCTTTAAAAGTGTTCTATTTGCCCATAAGGTCTAGCTATATTAAACAGACAGTGCCTTACCATTTTCTAATATACAGTAAAAATACCATAAAGTTTTGCAATTAGTTAAAAAGTCAAAAACTCAGCAAGAAGTCCAGTTTTTCCTCTCAACTCCTTGTTAATGAAGGTTTCAACGTTAATTGCCTTTTCATTAAAAATTCTTTAAAGCCCTTCTGTACAAAATCAAATTAGCTCCTAAGCTTTGGAACAATCTCGGTAATTCTGTTGTGGACTCCCTTATTCATTATTTGGATTGGTGAGATTAAGGATCGAGTGTGTGCCTTTCAGATACTCTAAAAGACTGACTAAAAAAATTTTTTTTTGAGATATTATGGAGCTCCTTTATATTCAATCTTTCTCTGAGAGAAGTCATATTAGGCAGAATCCCATTATCATAAGCACTGATTAAACAAAAGAAGAAAAAGCCTCCATATCACAGAACCATGCCCATGCTCCCAAAGTCTTGTTCCTCTGTTCCTGCAAAAATGAGAGCCTACTAGTCACCTAGTGTTCTTACTCTAGGCAAGGGTTCACATGCAGTCTATGATTCTCCTTAACCAGTCTTTGGGGAAGTTTCTGATGGAGACACAGATTTTTACTCTAAAAACAGGAACAATTATGGTATACTTCATTGGCTTATAAATGGGACAATGTCATGAGAGAATTTAGCACAGTGTAAAGCCCTGCATTAAAAGCCAAGAAAAATCCTTGTCTTCAAAATGCCTGGCAGACATGTAGAAGGGTAATACAAAGAGGGTGAAGTGTCTTAAAAAAAAAACAGCCAGAAGGGATGATGGAAGGGTTAAGAGCCAGGGATGGAGAAGGGTGAGAATAAGACAGAAATAAATATCCATTGGCTACCATGGGTGGGCCAAGTCCCCTGCTGGGTATTTTTGAACAATTTTACATTAAAGAAGAGGTCTGGATTTCCACCAGAGCCCTACAGAAGTTGCCACTGTCAGCTGGATGCCTTGAAGATGAGTCAAAATGTGAATTGAACATTTTCATACAGTTATGGTGTGTAAGTGTGAGCTCCAGAGGAAAACAGGGATTTGAATTCCTGTTGTACATTGAACAATTAATTTCACCTGCCCATGTCTCACTGGGAAATACAAACAATAATAACCATTCCTACAAATAGCTCCAAGTTTTTTGATCCACCTAAGATTTTTCAAGCAAACCTTTACCCTGAGCTAATCATATTCTCAAAAATGATTACCTAGTAAAAGTGAGAGAAACATGAGTCAGTGTTTCTATTGGTTAAGTTTCACTTCTGCACATTACTTTGAATATTAATTGAAATTCTTTGAAAGTTATTTCATTCATATATCATGATAATAGCAAAAACAACATAACAACGCTTCAAATCTTTATTTCCTCCTCTAAGCTCTCTCTTTGACTCAGGATCTGTATTTACAACATAACTTGTCTGTTGATTCTGCAGTCACAGTCCTTTACTCTCAAAACCAAATACATCGGCTCCACTAATATCAACTTGTTTCCTTCTTTACTTTTCTTTGCTCCTTGCATTTTCTATTTCATGATCTCCTATGCAAAATTCCAGTTATTTCCAACATCTCCCAGGCCCATGTCCTCCATGGCCACTCCCCACTTACAGTTGATAAATGGCTTTGTAACTCTCTCTACCATTGTCTCTTTAGCTCCAGCCCAGAGAAGGATTTCACTGCCTTTATTGGATAACATGCACCCGAGGCCCTTTCACACTACCAAAGTTTGCTTTCTAAAATTTGATTGAGCCATGTCAGTTACCCACTTCAAACATTTTCAGTAGCTGCCCAGTAACCTCTACAACTGAGGCAAATTTCTGTAGTCCATAAGGTACCTTGTGATTCCAATGACATCTTAAGCTTCATTTCCCAATAAGCTAAATCTTCCCTTCTGGTACAATACCCTCAACGTGCCATGTGCTTTCATCATTTACACACAATTTTTGCCTTCTGATTTCCTCTGTATTCTTCAGAACATCGTTAAATGTCATTTTCCCCCTAGATAGTCCTCGTCACCCTCTGGTAGAGATCGGTCCCTCCTTTGGGATCCATCACAATTTTGCTCTCTGATCCTCCATTTGTTCTTCCATAAAATGGAAATAAATAATCTCTGTTCCCCCAAAGGGTTCAGTTAGCAAGCCAAATGAAACAATGTTTATTTAATACTGGAAAACTATAAATCAATATAGAAATAATGCCAGGCATGGAGCCAAGAGCTTTATAGACATTATCTCATACAGTCATTAAATATTGAACAGATACCATGAGTGAGGAAGTGTGTTATTATTTAAAAAAAGAAAAATAATAATAAAAAGAACAAGAGAGAAAAGAAGAATAATCTCCTGGTCACATAATTTTTCATTTGTATAATACCTTACGATTCTTAAAGATCCTTGCATACATATTGGTCATTAGATAGCTTTTTTGAAATTAGGCTTTACCCTAACCTACCAATGCTGAAGTACTTGACTTCAACTTGTCCACTGCAGGACACCACAGCCTGTCACCCAGAGAGCTAAAAAATTATGTTCAACTAGGTGTGCCGTTAAGTCACATTTGAAGGGTTAAACTGTATTAATTAATTATGGAAGTGAAAATTCCTCAGGAGCCTTGAGGCAAAGGAGCAATTCACAGAGCAGGAGGAGAATGGAAAAAAAGAACCTAATTAGGCATGTAATTAACTCTTTCAGTGATGCAGTGATAACATGGTACAAGAAAAGGGTTACAAATGTGCTTGAGAACCATCCAGGGTATTACTTAAATATTTTTAAGAATATTTAACCTAATTACACAATATACACATCAAAACATCACTCGGTATCTTATTAATATGTGTAGTTTTTATGTTTTTACATATCAATTTAAAAACAGTATATTTACTTAATTATTTTTAAAAATGAATATAACCAACATGGAAATGAGACTCCTGTCTTTTAAGTAAAAATTATAGACTTGTCTAAAGCACATCAATGTGCTATAAACTTTTAGCGACCCTCCACATCTCAGTGTACTTTTTTCCAATTAAATATATTTTATCTATATACCTTGAAATACAGTGTCTGACAAAACACATTTTCTCCATTGTTTCTGATAGACAGCAAATCTAAAATAATTCAAAGGAAAAATGCGCCTTTTGAAGTAGCTTATTTCATTCTGGAGACTAAATGTGCTTGCAGAAAGGATTACATTTTGTTTGGCAATTTATTTTATTGACAAAACATATTTCATCACATATTCCATCACATTCAGTAGACAAATGCATGTTGTCAAATAACCTATTTCCTGCTTTTGATGAAAAACACATATTTTTCAAATTCCTTATTTTTTTTAAATGTTAGAGTTCTACAGATAAGCTCCATTAGCTGTAATTTGGCCAGAGGTGTCTAGATTTGGATGCTATCCAAGCTATATGACTTCTTCCTCCACTATAATGTAAATTAACCTCAGAGGGAATATTAATGTCCATCTTCACCCATAAAAACATCAAAATTCCGTTTACATTGTAATCACGATGATAGGATCCTATTGTCTAAACATAAAACTCAAATGGTTTCCATACACTCACCAGCTGCTAAAATGCAATTACCCTTTACGAGGTAATGCACATACAAAGTAAATATTTAATCTAACCTATTTGTATATCTGTTTAACGTTGGTAATTCAATTATTGTGTGTCCTTTCCATATTTGCCCTCATGCCTGATATATGTATTAAATTATAAATAAGTTCTTAGAGGTCAAGAAGCAGATCTGTGCAATTTGTTCCGAGGAGCACTCAGCACAGTGCTTCCTGAAGACAGGTGCTTAATAAATTCTTATTTGTGGCACAGTGGCAATGACCTTTCCCAGCCAAAAATCCTTTATTGCCAAAAACACTGTGCATTTTCCCAGGTCAACAGTTGTTAAATAAGCATTTGCCATGTGTCATGTACTGTGAAGATTTCAAGGGATGCCAAGGCTGGATGACCATGGTCCCTGCCCTCAAGGGGTTTACAATCCAGTAAGTAGAGTAGGTATGAAAAGAATTATGATACGGGTGATCCAGGCAAGGATGGAGTTCACACAGTGTCCACCCATAGTACCAAGACAGAAGCGATGGGTGAGGAAAGCCGGGCATGCTTGATAAGTGACATCAGTGGGGCTTTAGGACTGAACAGAGTTTGCAGTAGGAACTAGCAACACGGTGCTCCAGGTAGCGGGCAACACGTGCCACACTAAAGAAGCAAGAAATGAGTGAGGTACATGTGTGTGCGTGAGAATGTGGGGGTGTTAAACTCACTGTTTTGTCAATACTGCTTCAGTGTGCATTGTGACCGACATCTGAAGATGACACTGAATAGCTTGGCCATGCTCTTTGGGGATTTATTCCATGGGAACATGGAATATTTGTTGTAAGTCTCAGGAAAAACACAGATAATTGAAAATCATCAGATTCCTCAGTGTGCAGTAGTAAAAATACAACAACAAATTAGAAGCCAGTTGGGTTCCTCCAAGAACATGCAAACAAAGACAGTGGTGATGTGAGCCGGCGGAAGACAAAGACATGTGGAGGTCAGTAGGATGTGACATGAGCAGGACTGTACACGAGGGTTGAGAAAGAGAGTGACTTCTGGGCTTCTGCTCTCAGTGACTAACAGATTTGTAGAAAGAAGGACTTCAAGAAACCTCCTGAAAACCTATACTCACTTTTCCACTAATCTCAAGTTCAAGGCTGGTCATCAGCATCACTTACAACAAAATATTTTAAGTATAAAGGATTTTAGGAAATAGCCATGCTCCTTATTATTAGAACCAAAAATTATTTGCCAAGGTTAAAAAAAAAAACCTATTTAAACGCTAGTCTAACAAAGAGAAATAGCCCTGGACTGAGCCTCAAAGGTTCTGGTCCCAGAATGAGCTATTATCTGTCATGGCATCTTGAACAAGATATTTGACCTCTATAAGGCTCAGCAACATCCTTCCGACACAGGATAGCAACTTGGATTCCCTAACTCACAGAGCTGTAGCATGTCCAATATCACAGATTCATGTCATCTAAAGACAACTGAAGAGCCTTTCAGATATAAGGCAATACAACTGCAAAGTACTATCATTAGAGTGTAATATTATATAAGATCAGCCAACTTCTGCAGTACCTGTTTCCATGTTTTTCCATCTAACATGAATCCCACCTCATTTTTTTTCTGATTATCCTACCTTCAGATTTACATAGTCTCTATACAGTTGTTAGAATGAACTCAAACTGAACAATCATTCTAGAGATATTTCAGATGCAACACCCCAGAGCCTTATATCTCTTTAGGAACTCACCCAACACCACTACCATCCTCCTGCAATCTCTTCTTACTAGTTTTTTTTTTTTTCTCCAAACATGCTGCTTTTCTCAGTTCTTTGTTCCCATGTATTTACTTCCACACTAAATACCTACCTCTCCTTCTATATTCTGCTTATCTAAATCTTGCACCTGACCAGGTTCAGTACAAACTTTATCTCTTCACAAAGCCCCATGAAGTATAAAGCCACCCTATTCTGCAGTGGCATAGTTTTTGAACTTGTGCACCAGTACTAGACTAGCACTTACATATATCTCCTATCCGGGTAGTTAAGGTTCCTCATCCTGTCCCTCACTTACTATATGATTTCATTATTCCCCCTCCCAAAGCCTCAATCCCATCAAATGGAAAGAGCAGTAATGCCTAATTCAGGGCCCTTGTGCAGATTATAGAAGCATTAGGTCCCATAATCCGGTACCAAGCAAACAATAGGTGGAAATCCCTATAGCAGATTATCGTTACCCGACATAATAGTAACATGTCTTTTACTGATCTCTGTTTTGCTTCATATTCTACCTCTATGACAAGTGTGAATACCATATTCATATAAATATAGTTATATGTAAAACAATCCACCTCAATGATATAAATTAATATTGCATTCCACAAGACAGGATTAAGGGCAGGGCACAGACTGATGGATTGTCTCTGTCATGGTATCAGAGCCTCATACAGGAAGACTGGAAACTCTGGGTCACCTTTGCTGTCTCTTCACTAACACTTGCATGGGATACCTTAAAAACTGGAGTTACAGCTCAGCATGGCCTCTTCATGTGGCCTGGGGTCTCACAGCTGGGCTCCAAGAGGTGATCCCTGAAAGGCAGTGTTTGGAGGACAGGCATCCTTTCACATGGGAGCTGCTGAACTTTCTGCAGAGTAGCCTCAGAAGTTACATTGCTTACAGGTGAGAAATTAAGACCCGCTCAGGCCAAAGGGATGAGAAACAGAATCTACCTTTTAATGGGGGAGTGGCAATGTCACAGCCCAGAACATGTGGGATGGGGGATACTGATGGCATCTTCTCTGGAAAACACAATTTCCCAGAAAGTGACAGTATAGAACCTTTCCAAGTGTTCCTGAGACACTGGGATAGCTATTTGCACTGCTAAAAGGGGGAGAACTCATACCCATGGAAAGTTTCTACCTTTAAAGTTAATATACCTAGGATGGATGGCCATACCAAAGGGCCAATGAAAATAAAATCAAAAGGTATAAAAAGAAAAAGGGGGGATGTGTGAGAAATTGAAAACCCAGTGGTCCATATCCAGAATATAGTATCTAGCCTTACCAGGACCCAATTACAGTCACTTTAATTATAGCCCTTCCCTTTGCCCAGCCATAATTTTAAAATTAGCCAATCACCTAGATTGTACCCCTGAGTCCTCCAACCAGGGTGAAGGGCAGTGCAGCATAGGGATATGAGTAGGCCCAGGTGGCTGGCTAGCCAGGTTCAGTAGCACATCCTTCTGTCAGAAGTGAAATTTTGCCTTGCCCACTCTCTTTGAAATATCTGATTGATTTCTTGCAGCATCTTGGTATTTCTAACAATTCTGGGGCCCATTTTAACTTCTTCCAGACTCAGTTTGTCATAGGTAAATAGCAGCAGAACCCTATGTGTAACAGAGCTTGTGTTTCCTAATAATTTCTGAGTATTCAAATTATTTTTTATTATTTTCTTATGAATTTTCCCTGAACTAAAGGTTTTTTGATAGACTGAAGACCCACATGTGCTTCCTCTTCTTTACCATATAAGCAAAACATTTTTCCTTCTTGCCAACTGCCTTTGGGGATTTTGGTCTTTCCATACCAAACAAAGACCCTCATATTGCTGGAATGCAGGATGATCAATTACATTGCTGCTGATTACTGTGTGGAGCATGACATAAACCTTAATTCATTACCGCTAAAACAAGGACATTCAAAACTTTAGGCAAGGAGAGAAGACCTCTGTATTTTTGTTAAAGGCCCCATAAATTCTGGTTATTTTTATATTCCTGGGACTATAGATTTGAAAAATGATGCAAGTGATACCTAAACATACATCTCCAGAACTTCAGCATTACTTTTCTCAATACAAACTAATTTAAGATGAATAACTGCAATTACTGCCTTTTTAGTCCTTTCCTACTCATGTTGAATTTGTGTCACCTTGTAGTATTTAGATCCTGTTCTATTTGCTCTGATTCAGATTCTGAGTCATCAAAATGTTTGAAATAGGTCTGAAAATAACTTGAATTAATTATCTGGATTGCTGTTCATAACAAATATACAAGAGAAGCAGATTATAATTTTAAAGGAAAACTCAGTTTGGCGGGGGAAAAAACCAAACTAATATGTATGTGGCTTCACGGGTACCAGGTATGCTGTGATAATGTAGCAGGAGGAAAAGACGATAGCAAGAAAGAAAAATGTTTTGCTTATACAGGAAAAAGGGGGAAATGGATGTTCAAATAACCAAGCCAAAGAAAGAGGCTTCAATCCATCTACCATGAACAATCTGGAAGTCCTCTCCACACGCCGATTCAAGGAAACCTAGAATGTTCTAGAAGCAAGAACAATGGGATGCGAGGAACACAAGGACCTTGGAGGCAGTCAAAGCTAAGGTAGGGGTAACTGGCGACACAGGTCAGTGTCCCCCAGATGACCACCATGGGTCTCCTGGGACAGAAGAGAAGCACCACGGCCTCCTCCATTGCCCAGGGTCCATTGGCTCAGGACAGCAGGAGTCATTCATGCTGCATTTCCACCTGTTGCCTTCGCCTTTCAAGACTCTGCTGGATGACCAGAGGAAAAACACTCCTTCACCCAAGCTGTGTAATCGCTGTAATTAAAGCCCTGTAATGGCCCAAACCCAGTGTGTGGGAACTTGGCCAAAAATGCACACAATAAAGTACAAGGCCACCTTTACACAGGGCAAGTCAAAGGGCGTGTTTTAAATTGTGGAACAGAGATGCGCAGGTGGAGGGGAGCAGGGCGGGCTGCACAAGTTTCCACCACTGCCCTCAGCAAGCTCAAGTCAGTAGGAGGCGCTGATGAGCGATAGTCCTGGGTGCGGAGGGACTGGTCAACTAGCAGAAGAGAAGGCACACCTCGAGGTGGCTCCTGTGGCTCAGACCTCAGCCATTCGACTTCCAGCGCTGAGGGGGAGTTCCTTCCACAAGGTCACTGCAGGGTAGCCTGGACCATCTTTCCTGAAATTGTTGGTTCAGTCCAGAAAATTGAAGGCAGTCAATATATTTACTTTTTAAAAAATTCCTTTTGGGAGAGTACTGTAGAAATCCGAAATTTTTATGTTTTAAAAATATGCAACGTTTCTGTGGTTTTTCTACAATTCTGTCACAGGTCGGCTGGTATATAATTGTGATGATTATGAGATTGTAAGAATGACAGAATGAAGACAGCTACAATGAACACCACAATGAGACATCTTACAAAGTCCATCTCTGTGCCAACTGTGTCACTGGGATTATCTCACGCAAGTTCCCACACTGTCCTACGGGAGGCCATTTGACACAGGAGAAACTGAAAGGTTAGGTAAATGGCCAGCATCACAGAGCCCATAAGCGCCACCATCTAGGAAATGGATACTAAGTTATCTTATGCTATTATTTCTGCTGCAGTGCACTAATTCCAGTACTTAATAAGAATCATGTGGTTAAGGTTCCTCATCTCCTGTTCTTGACAGTTCTGCAGTTCTGTGTTAATAAAATAAGAAACAAATATTTCTGGCAAAGAAATTTCCCATGCAGATTGCAGAATATATCTGAGGTCCTGGCTAGAGAACTTGTCACCATGAAGATTCCCCAGTCCTGGTTTCAGAACAAGGGCTCCCACAGGATGGGGGGGCTTAGAAATGTGCACTGTATCAAGTTCCCCAGTCAGTGCTAGTGACAGGGACTATTCAGTCATAGTGAGAGAAACATCACTAGTCAGTCTGCTAAGTTAATGCAGAAAAGGGGGGAAAACCCTGCTTAGTTCTGTTTGCAATCAATTTTTACCACTTTGGTTCATATCAGTGGATAGAATAACCTCCCATGTCAAGGCAACTGGGCCTTCGAAACTGTCCATTTTAGATAAAATGTCTCTAAAACTGATCATCCCCTCCTTAAGGGACTCCCTTTTAATCAGGGTGTTTTCAAATTTTATGTTTTCATCTCTAATAATGTCTCAGTTGGGTTCTAATATGCATTTAACAGCTGCTAATCTCTTGTTTAATAAGAAAACAGGCAGAAACAACAGGAATTACAAACTCTGAGAAAGATGGGACTAGGCTGGAGTAACCAACAGAAGCAGGAGCCCTTGGATGCAGTGTCAGTGTGTGTGGCCCAAACTTGGACACTCAAATCCCATATTTAACTGCTTTCTTGTAAATATTAGGCTGACAACAAGCTTAATGCTTCCTGATAATTGGAAGCAGCTTTCCTCTGTTATCAATACACAGTGGACAAATCCAGTTAGAAACAAAATGCAAAGGAATGACATGATTATAACCATTCTGTCAATTCTTCATTTGTGTGACTTGCACTTAAATGTCACAGGGTCTAATCTATCAGATCAAATGTATCTGTTTCCATATGTTATTTATAATGATTCTTGTTAAGTACTTTAAAAATCATGCAGTGGAGCACAAATAATAGCATAAGATAGCCTTATAGTTATTTCCCAGATGGTAGCTATATAAAGGTAGCATATTTAAGCATAATTCATTTATTTGGTATAGACCTCTATGACTAAAACAATAAAAACTTGGAGAAAAATATCAATGCGATTGTTTTTTATGCATGTAACATGATTCAGATATTGTTATCATTGCAACCACAATACAAGGGAAAGTTAGAAATGCACAAAGAATAAAGAGGTCAGTTAGGATAGCAAAAATTAGCAATTGTTATGATCTGTTTTTATTGAGCACTTACTATGTACCAGGTGTTGTTCTATCCTTGTTACTTGAGAAACATGAAAAATAAAAACGCATATCACAAAATATGACTTTTAGAAAGGTGTTTCTCTTCTCCCATGAAATGCCAAACATAGGACTGGGATTAGAAATAAATGTTTCTCTGCTTTGGCATAAATATGGAAACTGGTGATATTTTTGTCATGCTGCCAGAAAGCACTATCTAATTCACTGATGCTAGGTCTTGTGCTCATGGAAATGCAAATATCTGATTTTGAGCAGTGCATCAAAATTCACAAAATCCTAACAGCCACCATTTTTTGTGTGTACTACCTGCAGGCAAGTGCCAAAAGATGATACATGGCTTCCGTCTCTGACTATCCCTATGCTGGTAATTACATTCCAGGAGCAAAGTGAGGCAGTAAGGACTGCACACCTTCATTATCCATTAGCAGCATGCTACATTAACCTTTGACTATTTACAGTGATGCCAATTAAATATTTGTGATGGCAGCATCAATAAGGAAGAAAATCTTGGCCAAGGCCCCATGTGCCCTTGGTGCCTCTGCAATTCTTTGTAAATAACATCCTGAATTTTTAACACATCAACCCACACAGAATGCACTCGATCAAATCATCTTTAAAATAAGCAAATCCTGCTGATCCATTACTTCACGAGGCCATGGGGCAAGTGCAGGCAAACACCCACCATTGACAGGCCAGCACAGAGAGCATTTGACTCTGGGAAAAGACATCAGTTAGCATTTAGATGGACATCAAGGCAGCCAACAGTGAAGCCTGAGCCGGGCAGAATGGCGTGCTGCATTCTCTGGGGTGTGCGAGCCTTCATGACTGCTGGCTAGATCAGGGACAGAGTGACTCCCAGAACAAGATAAAGAGGAAAACCAAACAGTGGCCACTGTTTTCCCAAACCAAGAGTAAAATGGTTTTGGGCCAGATGGACACATGGTGCATGAGACCTTCCATTTAGGAATTCAAGGCTGCATTGAGACAGAATCTGCCTGCCTTGCCTCTCCCTATGATTATTCTTGCTATTTTCTCCAGATCACTTCACTAGCTGTTCCCTTTACAGCAATACATTTCTCTTTACTCCTTCACCAGGTAGTACACAAGAGCACCTAATGGGGGGACAGCTGAGAAACACGGCTGGAGCTCAGAGGACCGGACTAATCTCCAATGGGCTGGCTTATGAAGAGGTAGCATTACAGAGGTCAGCTTATGGAAAGGTAGGATTTTCAGAAGCTGCTCAGACATTTAAGGTGGACCAGGTAAAATAGAGGAGACCCTACACACTCACTGGGAAGCAACTTCAAGGAAAGTCTGGAGAGAGGGATCAGATCGGAAAGCATGTAGTAAGGGACATAGCGGGGCAGAATAAAACAGTGACACTAAAATAAAGTGGCATGGTTCAAGAATCCAATGAGAGAAAAGTTCAGATGGCCAAAGGGAGGTGACTCTTTGGCAAGTTTTCACTAGTGACCCTTCACAAAGTAAGCCAGAAAAGGAAATTCCAAAAGTTGCTGAAAGATTAGGTTTTAAGTAAACAGAACTTGTAGGGGGGAAGGAGAAAAGAACACAAAGTGATGGATATATATTAATTAGCTTGATGCTATTATTCCATAAATTATGCATGTATCAGAACATCACCAAATGTCATATATACAAATATATATATATATATATATATATATATATATATATATATGGTTTTATACATATAAATATGTATAACCATGTATTTTTATATATGGTTATCTTTAAATAAAAGTACAATTAAATTTAAAATAAAAAGAAAAGGGCATAAGGGAACTTTCTTGGAATAGCAATTCTGACATCTGGTTTCGGGTCACGGTTACCTAGTTGTATTCAACTATTAGAACTCAAAGTGAAGACGTATGATCTGTGGATATTACTGCTCAAATTTTACTTATAAATTTTATGATGCGAACATGGCCTCATTTTAAAAATAAAATATAGACAACAAAAAGTCAGGTACCCCCTGCTTTCAGTCACTCCAGAGACTCTTTGGAAGACATAAAATGAAACCCCCAAACTTTCCGCACAGGCCGACCTCTCCAGCCTTCACCTGTTCTCCCTGAAGGAATGCTCTTCTCTGCGTTTTATGGACAGCCAGGCACTGGCCCCACATCCAGCTTTGTACTTGGAGTTCTCTGTGCTTCCTGGAATGTTCATGTCCTAGTCATCTTGCCCCTCAGCAAAGCTAGCCATGCTTCCATTTTTCCCATCTATCTGTTCATTGCTATCCAACAGTACTCTCATCTGCTCTAATCCTTCCTGTTCACATGCTTTCTGGTCTACCATCACGCTCTTCCCCTCATCAGACAGTAAGCTCTGTAACTGGAGGGGAGGTAGCAACAGCCAGGATTGTAGCACAGGATCTGGAACATAGTCGTTGATTAATAAAGAGTTTTTTGGTAAATTAATGTATATAAACTAACTTTTATAACTGCATAACCCCGTTGCACTAGAAATAAATCCCTCAGGGTCAGGGACACGTCTTCATCATTTTTGCAAAACTGCTGTCAAGATCTGGTGCCTGACTCATAAAAGAAACTCATGAAAATTGTTAAATTTATAAATGTGTTTAAATTTACATTTAACATACCTTCAACTGGAAATTCTAAGACCATTTTATCTTCTAAAGAAATTCATTTGCCCCTAAGAAATATACTAATTTATATAGTTTTAAACCACAGGAAAGTAAAGTAACAAAAACTTTCTTCCCACCAGTAAATTAGACTTGACTCCTGACTCAAGGGGTTAAGAAATTTACCAGCAAGGAACTCACTGGGTCTTCTGCAGGGTAGGAGGCAGCAGCATAACGTAATAATCAAACTATTTGAAAATGATAAACTTTGAAGAACGTTTTTGATTCACTTTCAGTAGACTGCATAAGTATATTGGAATAATGAGTGACACATTTTAGCAATGGTAAGTGACCAGGCTTCCTGTTTTATTTCTACTATCAGAATTACAAACAGCAAACCAACTATTGATTCATGCAACAACATGGGCAAATCTCACAAATTCCCTCAAATGATTTATACTGAATGATTGAATTTATATAAAATTCTAGAAAATCTAAACTTACATACAGAAGTAACAAGAAGCAGAATATTGGTTTCCAAGGAATTGGGGTAGGGGCGGGATGTATTACAAAGCATGAGTACAGGTTTGTGGCAATGGAATTGATCATGGTTATGGTTTCATGGGAATAAACATGTTGAAATTTGCCAAATAGCATGCTTCAAGTATGTGGACATTATTGTCTATCAATTATACCTCAACAAAATTGTAACATGTAAAAATGAAATAAGAAGTTTTCCCTTGGCATAATTTTTTTTTAAATTTTAAATACACTATCAAATTAGCAGCATTAAAAAAGTCTTTGGACATATACTGGTTTAAATTTTTGTGCATGCACTGGGCACGTGCCAGCAGCTTGGTGGAATGCATCCCTTCCTTTCTGTTCCCTGTTCATTCTTCTCTTTTGTAAAAATTAGCTCAGATATCAGTACTCCTAACTCCTAGAAAGATGTCTGATGTTAGTTCTCGTTGTCCTGAGCAGCCAGCAATCCCTTGGGTCTGTGCTCAAGATCCCACAACACTTGATGATAATGGGCTAGTCTCTCTTAAAGCCCGGTACTATGAAAAGCTTCTCTTCATTCAAACCCCTCACCAAATACAGTGATTAAGTAGCCTGCATTCACCTGCCTATGCATAACTTCCCCTGCCCACTGCAGGAGCTGCCCAGAGCCCACAAGATCCTTCTTCCTCCCTATAGCTGGCTGGTAAAATAAGGCACAGAGTTTAGGACTTGGACACCTGGCTCTTCCCATCCAGGTCTGTGATGGCTTGCAAACGACACAAAGGTGAAGGGAGAGTTCAAAAGTTGAAGTAGCCGAGAAGCTTCACTACCAGGGACATGATTGTCCCTACCACCAGATCCTTTGGCATGGTTTAGGCTATGGCTTTTGTTGCCAAATCTCCTTCTGTTCTTGTCTCCTTTATCAACCTTGTTTTCTTGGCTTCCTGATGATTCTAGAAGCTACCTGACATTCTTCCAATGCGTTCCTTTTCTGCTCAGATTGCTTACAAATTGGAATCCTGGCGCACACAAAAAACAGCTGGCACAAAATACAGGGTCTAGGAAGAAAGAATAAGTGAAGGAGGAGCAGAGGCAAAGATGTTTAGAATCTCCCCAGGAACACTGCTTCCAGGGAATCCTGGGTTATCAAAATGAATCTGGGTTCCTGACTTCCTAAAGCCACAGAATGATGCCCAGGGACCCACTTGGAGTGAAATCACAGGAGTTAAGTCAGCATTTTTAACTTAACACAATTAAGTTCTACCTGTGGAAAGACCAGGGCAATGATGTGATAGTTATATTTTCAGAGATGCTGGTCACTAAAGCATGGTTCAAAGTCAGAAGAAATCCAAATCTAAGATTCCAAGTTGGAAAATCAAAGGGGCTTTTGTCATTTCTATCTTCTTCATCCAGAAAAAGCATCTCCCTAGGAGAAAAGATGTTTATCTTTCTTCACTGAGGAAATGCCAACATATTTCTTTAGTTAATTTTTCTAGTGAAGTGTTTGTCTATTTCTCATTGATTTGTCAGGGCTGATAATTTTAGGAGTGACTGTTAAGCAATTGTTAAAAATGTGGGTTTTGCCCTCAGACAGGCATTGTTCCAAGTCTAATTTCACCACATCTTGTTTGTGTGGCCTTAGGCAAGTGTTTGCTTTAAGTTTTGCTTTTTTTGTTTTTGGTATTTTCTTTTTGCCTTGTATATTAAGTGGGAGATAACAAGAGTCTCCACATTGCAGGAATTCAGAGAGATGATCCACAGAAAATACTTAGCACAATACCTGACAACAAAGGACATTTCCCATTCAATGCTAGCTGCAAACATTAGCTTTAAATAAGTTACATTAGTTGAGTTTTCTTTTAATTCACATTGGCACTATAGCCTAAATCTAGCAGTGATGTCAGAAAACTTTTTCTGGAAAGGGCGAGATAGGGATTAATTTTTAATTAATTAGTAAATAATGAAAGTAATATTTCACATTTTGTGACCCCGAATATCTCTGCCACAGTTCTTCAATGCCCCTGTAGCCTGAGAGCAATCACAGATGATCTACAAACCAACAAACGGCTTCAGTAAAATCTCAGATATTCAAATTTTGATTTTATGTAATTTTCACATCATAAAATATTTTGTTCTTTTGATTTTTCTCATATATATATATATACACACACACACACACACACACACACACACATACACACACACACACATATATATATATATATATATATATATATATATATATATATATATATATGTATGTATATAAACAATCAATCCTTAGTTTCATGCATCACACAGAAACAGGTGGCTGGTCACATGTGGCCCAAGGCTTGCAGTTTTCCAGTCTCCATTTGGAGATGAGTCCTGTGTATGGATGTCCCTTGTTTGAGACACAAATTCATTTGGATTCCTTCACCAGATCCTGCTGTGAAATGACATGCTGGTAGACAATATGGTAAAACTTGATCAACAAAGCCAGCACGCCACTTTGAGATCCTCAGAGGATGTCACAAAGACCATATCAAGTGCCAAGATTTCCTTGACACTGCATTTTTTAAACTTTGGATAAAAAGTCACAGCAGCTATTCAAGTCTATTTCTACTTGGTTGTTAGAAAAATTCTCTCCACTTTCATTCTATTAGAAGCATCTTGAAAGGAAATTAACAGTTTGTCACCTTAACAGTGTGAAATTATGCAGATGAAAACTGTAATTTTTAAAAGATAATGTCTTTTATTCATTTATATTCATAAGCATTTACTAGGAATATCTGTATTTAGAGGATTTTTAAAAGAAAAATGCTTCACAAATCATAAAAAATATCCCTGCATGAAAAGGATTTGCTTAACTATGCCTGCGATTTTATTCCAAGATCTTATCTAACTCCCAACCAGCAATGCCTTGATGACTTGTATAATGCACCAGACTATATATACCTACAGTTTGCCATAAAACAAATGTCATTGTGAGGTTAAAAGTGTGTTTTAGTTCCTCTGTTTCTTATCTGTAATCTACCACAACATACTACAATGAAAGTAAAAATTCTTATTCAAATGTCTACTAAAATTGATATGCATTTAGTGTCCCTTATATTTTCCTTTATAGTTATCCATATATATGTAAATTTTATAAACATCCTACATTTAAAAGTAGATTCAGCATTTTTGATGCTTCTCATTTATAATGTCCCAACCCTGCCTCCTCCAGCCACCTCCTTAAGAAACCAAAATAGGCTTATGAGGCCAGTACTATAATGTCCACATCTGGTTATCAGAGCCATATTTCCTTATTAAAAAGAAACCAAAAGCTGTTTGTATATGCTTGGTTTCTCCTTCTGTTATTATCCATTTAACAGTAGTTTCACATATAGCCAGGCATGTGCCAAACTGAGGGCCAATAATAAAAAAATACTGACTTAATATAATTTGCTTCCTTGGCTTCTAGTAAAACAGAAAGCATTGAAAAGTGTTTTGTTTATTAGTGAAGCTATTGTAGACGGTGATTGGGGTTTCATTATAAGGGGCCTGCAAACAGTTTTAGCACAAATGCCAATATACATTTTAGAATCCAGTGCAATTTTAAGTATTTTCATTCAAATGGTTTTGCAGAATCTACAACTCGAAAAGAAATATATTGTGTTTTAACACCACCACCAGCTACTACACTATTCCTTGCATTGATCTCCATTGTGAAGGCTTCAAACCTTTCCATTTCCATAAAATGTAATGGGCAAACATATTCCCTGGAATCCCGAGGTATGATTAGTTACTAAGCAATCAGAAAAAAATCACAGCAAGGCATACTTCTGAAAGGAATTAGAAAGAGTAAAGATCACTTCTCTATTTGTGTTACATAGCGAACCACACAATACCTCATCGATGGTACTGTATGTATTAGCTAACCACCATGGGCTAGCTGGAGGCTCATACATCAATGAAAAGATCTTTGTCAATTGCTGTATGCCTCATTATCTCACTAAGATTTCTTGGCAACAATTAACAGTTACCCAATTCATAGAAATTGCCTTTATTATTTTTGAAGCAGCTACTTTCTTTGGCTTTAATGACTAAGAGAATAGAGACAGATGTCTCTGTTGCTAGGGAGACTGAATTAAAAAAAAAAAAAAAAAACCTTTGAAATGAAGTAAATAAGCAACTACCATCTTTTTTTAAAAAAAGGAGAATTCTGTTAGTTTTGAATTAACTGTTTGTTTTAAAAACAAACCAGCAGTAGCTCCAATTTTTGCAGGAACTACACTAGAATAGTTTATTAATGTTCGCTGACAGTTATAAATCATTATGAAAATAAAGAAAGTAAAGAAAAATAGGCCCACCTGTGCACTCAGTATCAATTGAGGCTATTTATCCAAAACCGGTATGTCTTTGTACTGGTACCTGAATTCAACAGGAATCACCTTTTTACATGATCTGTCAGTCTCTGCTCTGAAGATGAAGCAACTCCGCCCTGAAGTAGGAGCAGGAGGCCTCCCAGGCAGACAAGCTTTGCCTGGGGTGTTCTTAGGTCTGACGCCTTCTCAGCCAGCTTCCCTCCAACCTGCAGCCCCTGTCCAGGCCTCTCAACTCTGAAAAGCAAAGGATCTAGGCCAAGTGCTGTTTGGCAGCTGGTCCTACCCTAAGTGGGATTTTTTCCCCCTTAAAACTGCTCTTTCTGTCCATCCCTCCTCCTCCATCTTTAACTCCAGATAGTTTGCAACACGCCTAAGGCGCACGTGTTTTCACTATCTTGCACATAGACATCCCTTTCTGCACCAGCCACCATCCCACTCCTGATCTCAGTGGGCTTTCTGAACAATGATACTGTTACAGGAAAGAAAAAACAAATACAGTTGGAAATGAAACGAAATTACACGTAATAAATCGCAATTGCAATACACCCCGATTCTTTGAAAGACCTCCTAATCTCCTTTGGAATCTATACAAAATCACCCGGAATATCTTCCTTATCCTGTTCTAATTAAACCACTGCCAGGCATCAACATTCAATTTAAATATAAACCAAAAATTGAATAGGACATTTTTCTTGCTTACTTTGCTTAGATATTTGTACAGGATTTAAAAGCATAGCAAACTATTTTGTCTCTCTTTCAGTACGTGTGATACACCATCGTCATAATTTAAAATGACACATAGGATGTAAAACATGCAAAATAAGTGTGCCTTCCTGTTCTTATTTATGAAAATGTTCAGAATTACAACTACAATTTTGCCTTCTGTGGCCTGGGGACCTGAGTACTCTTCATAATATTCTTCTGTTGCTAAAAGTATATTTTGTGTTCTAAATGCTACAATGAACAACCTTACAAGAGAATTTCATTCAAAGTGTTTCTGTACCTTGGATTACAATTTTAATTTACTGAGGTGAATTAGTATGGAAGATAGCAACAGAGTCACACTGGGTGAAACATTATCCACATAACTAATGTGGCATTTTGGGTGAATGCAGTGACTTTGGGGTCTGAGACCCTGGACTCAGATCCCATGTCAACAATTTAAGGGTGGGCTTCAACTGAATGCTTGTCTTTCTCAAGTCTTGGTTTTTCTGATGATAGATAACTGTGGATATTAATCACCTCATAAGTTTTCTGTGACCCTTAGAAAGAGGTGATTCATATAAATATTTGGTGTAATGCCATTAACAAAGTGATTATCACCATTATTGTTAGGTTTTCTCTGTTTTCTGGGAGTCTTCATTGAAATAAATCTATAGCTTTCAAAGTTTTCATGGGAGTTGGGGCTCTGTAAGTTCTGTCTACGTCATTCAGAAGCATTGCTCTGGATCTGATTGTGGTCTATTTCCATGTGCTCATTATCTCATGACACTTCACTGACTTTATTCATCACAGCCTGGTCATCACAGCCAAGTGAACGAGGTGCTTCTACTCTGTCATAGCTTACTTCAGCTTTTCTGAAACTGCACACACTCCAAAACAACCCCCCTATATTTGAAATTGGCCCTAAATATTATCCCCCTCTTAAAGAGTTCTGGTTTTTTCTTTTTGGTACTGGGAATTGAACTCAAGGATACTTTACCACTGAGTTACATACCCAACCATTTTTTTTTTAAATTTAGACTAGGGTCTCACTGAATTGCTTAGGGCCTCACTAAATTGCTGAGGCTGGCTTTGCACTTGCAATCCTCTTGCCTCAGTCTCCTGAGTTGCTGGGATTACAAGCCTGTGCCACAGCACACCTGACTTCTTGATGAACTCTGACTACCTCATACATTATATCAGAGATCCTTTGCTTTTTATACCACACACAGGACATCTGTTTAACATGTGTCTGTTGGGTACCTACTCTGTGCAAGGTCCCATTCCAGTTAATAGAAACACAAATACTGAACAAGTCAGAGAAATTTTGTACCCATTGGATTACTACATCTTAGTGGTAGAAGATTTAAAAAAAAAAACTAATAAAAGGAACTAGTTTCAGTTAGACATTTGGAAAGAAAAAACATTAGGAGAAGCTGATTCAAGAGTAACCAGAAAGAATGCTGAGTGTCAGGGAACAACTCCACAGTGTTCTGTTCATATAGATTCTAGTAAGTTGACATGGGAGTTGAGAGCAAAATGGCAAGAAGCAAAGTGGCCATGTAACAATCTGGGTAAAGGCTGCTGTTATAAAGGGACAAAGGGGAACACAGACCATAAAAGTAGGAATGTTCTCTGTATGACCAATCAGAAAGCACAGGGCTAGAGCAGTACATATGCATGGGGCAGGTGCCTGAGATGAAGTGGGAAAGGTAAGCACTGAGGTGGTACTCAGGTCTGGTTGCTTGATATTATCTGGTTATCTTTTGCAAAATATGAATGTGTGGTCCCAATACACATGCCAATTAATCACAATGGCTGAAGGCAGAACCCATACAGTGGTGTGTGTGAGTGTGTGTGTGTGTGTATGTGTGTGTGTTTGTGTGTGTGTTGTGTGTATGTGTGTTTTAACATTTTCTAGATGATACTGAAGTGTAGCCAGTATTGAAAGCCACTGATAAGGTATTTCAAAATTCTCAATTAGGTGATATTATTACTGGGGTTTTTGTTTGTTTTTGTTAATTAATGTTCCCAGTGACTTTTGAGCATCTTGTGTCTCCATTTGAGGTTTGCATTCCAGGCATTTTGATTGTTACATTTTTGCAAAACACCAGCTCACAGAACCATGCATGCAATAGGTGCACAATACAAGGCTCTGATTGTCTTCTGTATGCTCAAATCTACTCAAGCGCATGAGAAACAGACTCATGCTTCCAGGCATCTTCCCAATTACATTTAAAAAAATAAACAAACAGGTGCACACAAACACCAGCACTTAGCAGCTGGCTTCCATCATGCATTTCTTTAAAAAAAATGGGGGGGGAGAAAGAAAAAGAAGAGAAGATATTGGCTAGGTATTCTCCAAAATATTTGCAAAGGAGACAAATGAAGGTCCTTTTAATTTTTGGTTTGGAGGTGAGCAACACCAGGACCTTCAGCAATGAGGATGAGATCATGAGGGCCAAGACTCCCTGGTACCAATCAACATTCACCAAGAAACCATCTCCCCGGATAGGTGACTTCTCTAAGATGAAAAAGGAGTGTCATCACTGTTGAAAGACAGAAATCCGAGGTACAGCACAAAGGACTAGCTATGAAGGTCACGCAGGAAGGAAGGGGAGAACATAAGCAAGGGACTGTGGCTTCTGAAATGACTGCTGGCACATGCAGAACACCAGAGTCGTTCCAGGACTGCTTGAGGGGGGTCTAGCTGTGACATCTGTCACCACAATGGCAGCCAGGGTTGGTTTCAATTCATTTCTGCTTCATAGTCTCAGTTTATGAGAAGGCCCTTCCCAACTGGAACAGAATCGTTCTTGGGTGGTGGGTGAGAGGAGCTGCCAGAAGTACGGAGAAGCTTCTCCTAATGCAGTATGTGATGGGAAAGGAGTTCAGCTCTTGTTGGTTTATCCCTGAAATTCTCAAAGAGGGATACAAAAGGAACAGAATCTGTGAGCACTCAGGACTGATGTCAACAGCCTGTCTCCTGGTGCTACTCAGAACATGACCTGTAGGAGCTACTCATCTTAAATTGCATTCTAAAATTATAGCATGTTTATGTGTAGCTTTGATACTTGTTATTTACGACAGCCTTTTGAAATCGTACTTGGGTTGAATCCCACATCTGCCGCCTACTAGCTCTGTGACCTATGCAATCCACCAGAATGCAACTTCACGAGGATGAGAGCATTCAATCAGGTTGCTTTTCATGACACTTTTATGAAAATGCCTATCATGAACACGTCAGCCTTCATTTGTGTGTCTTTAAAATGGGAGTGATCATAGCATGTACATCATAGATTCTTATAACCATTAAATGAAATAATGCTTGCAAAGCACTTTGCATATTACAAGGTGAATAATAAACACTCAATACTGTTTAGAGAAACATTCAATACCAGTGTGAGTATAAACCTTTGTAGAGAAATATTAATGATAATAAGATAACTCCCTAATTATCTATACATATTTTAACAATGGAAGTGCACTTTTTCAGGCCACCTACCAATCATGTTCACTATCTGATACCAAACGCAGGCTGTGAACTTCCAACTAAGGACTGTATTTCCAATAACAGCAGGAAATTGTATCCAGATTTTTGATTCACCTATTTCAGCATCTTTGCTTGGGAAACTCCTCCCTTTTCATTTTGAGCTCAGTCTAAGAGAGAATAAAATCACCATGGTGACAACTGCCCCCTCTTCGGAGGATATTCAAATTTATGTTGAGCTTTTCTCCAATGCGGCTGTGTCTTGCCTTTAAATTGTCTCTTGAAGTCACTCCAAGGTCAGGGAAATTTCTTTATCACTTAGGGTCGCCATCAAGGACATAAAAGAGCAATTTGGAGTTCCTTTTGGAGTTCTGGAATTGATAAATTAGATAATAAATAAATCTACCGTATCTGAGTCAGGCAAATGATTGACTAGGACCCTTGTGTTAAAGAAATTGTAGGTGATGTGACTAATAGCCTCCGGCAGTAAAAATGTAGCTGTAATATTTTTTTTGTTGTTGTTCCTGCAGCATCTGATCAAGACATTCATCGAATAAGAGTCACTTTGTTCAGAAAGTCGCCAGACATCATGCCAAGTTGGGTTCTGATACACAACTGGTGAAAAAATTGAACCCTTTAGAGTAAACACAGGATACTTTGAGTTATACTGTGAAATAATCACTGTTTCTCTGCTCTGTTCTGCTTCGTCAGGAGACAGAAACTGAGAAAAGTCAGGTAAGAATGGATAAAATTTTAGGGGGCAGGAAGGGATGGCATATCTTCCTATGAGAGGATTAACTACAATGGTGCATGTTCTGTTAGCCAAGCTCACCCAGACTATGGTCTTCACCTGCTAGCTAAGTCCCAGAATTACTAAGTCCCAGAATCACCTGTTGACATTTTCTTTGCTATTGTTGAATATTCCAGTTTGGTCTAAACCATTTCTACATCTTGCAGAAATTTTCAATCTGATTTGTATAAAGGACTACAACGACTCCCCAAAGCAATGCCACAACAAGAAGTTTAGAGGTCTTTTGAAGCCAAGTCCTGAATGTTGTACCATTGAACCTTCAAGGTCTGTCTAACACAGGCAGCAGGGAAGTAGGTGACAAACCAGGTGGCCCTCATCACTGTGTGGGAAAACCTGAGAGGGTGTGGTGTGGAACCTCTGGTTACAGAGTATCTATAGCCTTCCTTGCAAAAAATGTCACTGCCATTTCTTATACCTGAATTAGGCAGCACACCAAAAGCAGAATCATCCTATCAATGCCTAATTCCACATGTCCAAACCTAAATTGATGAGCTTCCCTGAGTGATTTATATTAAAGAGGAACCTCTGGAGGGTTAGACTAGAGCATTCAGGGAACTTCTGAAGGACTCTCCCTTGATGTCCTTAACTTTGAAAGAATACACACACACACACACACACACACACACACACATACTCACAGTCTAGTACCTAATTGTGTGTCCTATGAATCATCCTGCTCAGTGGTCCTGTTAGAACAGCAATGTCACTGTGTGGAAGCATGATCTCTCTGCTCTTTGCCACCCTCCTAACATGTTTTCCCACTCCACCACTAGCAATCCACAATGAGTAAAACCAATCTGTTCCTTCAAGAAAACTCCGTGTAACATTTCCTATCCCAAAGCCCCTCATAGTCTTCCCAAGAGTGACATCTACGAGTGCTGTGGGCCTCTTGAATTGATTTAATATCTCAGTTTGTGCTGGGGACATTTCATCTGACAGTGGTAGGTCTCCAGAACACTTCAGTAATGACTCTGCTGACCCTGTTGAAGGTCATGCATCTATTAAACAGAATTAATTTGCTTTTTCTCTCCTTTCTGATCCCATCAAAATTCTTAGATGCAGTCATACAAATATCAAACAAACACAGGGAAGGTCCCTAGGTGGAAAGAATGTTTACCAAGCACCTACCAGAGCCCAAGCCTCTGCTTAGGCACAGGGGATCCAGTGATAGGCAAATCAGACAGGACCACCATCCTCCTGGGGTTTAGACTCAAAAAATGCAACACCTGAGTAAAACAGGCCAGTCCACAAAGACTTCTTACTTGTATTTAAATCATAGAGAGAAGTGGCCACTTATTCCTCTTGCCTGATGTGGTTTGCAGGACTCTCACCTGAAAACACCTGCAGTCCAGTGCTAACTCACAGGGCCACATCACCACTCTCTGGTGAGACATGAACAGTTGAAGCATTCTTCATCATACCTTTACTTCTTTTGTATGTGAACCTTTTATTATGATCCCACTGAATACCCCGGGTATTTAGATAATATCATCTTTTTTTATCAGCCCCATATAATGCAATGTTTCTCAACTGCATTTCAAGCATTAACTTACAAGGGCCATCACCTCATTTAATTGGAATTATTTGTTATCATTTTCATCTTTCTTAAGTATATTATTTTAAAAGTCATTTATTAAAACAGAATTGAAGGTATTTTTTTAAATGTTTTCATTTGTTATGACTAGATGGAAACATAAGAATCATTTCTTTAAAGTTCCTAATTTCAAACTAAATACAATTTGCTAATGAAAGTTCTTTCTGAACTTATATTTTTTAAAAAATAAATACATTATTGCATTTAAGAAAGTTATTTAAATTATAGTACAATGGTTTCTCCTTTTCTCATGGTCTATATTCCAAGGCCTTCAGTTAATACCTGAAACCTCAGATGATATAAACTTTACATATGTCTTTTCGTGTGCATACATATAATCAATAAATCTAAATTTATAAATTAGACACAGTAAGATATAGCAACTAAAAATAAAATAGAAAAATTATAAAGAGTGATAAAGTGGGATAAAATTGATAATGGGGATGGTACTAAGTGACCAACAGGCAGGTAGCATATACAGCATGGACACATTGGACAAAGAAATGACATATTCCAATGACATATTCAAATGACAGGGAGAGACAGTAGAAATCACCATCACACTCAGAATGGTATACAATTTCAAACTCAGGAACTATTTTTTAATGGAATTTTCCATTTAATAGTTTTGGACCAGAGTTAACTATGGATAACTTAAACCATGGAAAGCAAAACCTCAGAAAGCAAAACCTCACATAGTCACAATCTGAGATACTCAAAGAAAAGGATGCTTGAGAAAAAATTTGAAAATACCTTCTCACTGTCCTGTGTCCATGTCTCACTGTTCTAGTCATCATGTAAAGGTCTCCCTGTACCATTGGTAACATGACTTTTGCTCTTTTGGTAACAATGCCATGCTAGGCAATTGCAATCCTTGGCAAGTCACTTTTATACCCTCTTGCAGAAGAAACTGAAATTTTGAGAGGTAACAAGTAAATGACATTTACACCTGTCATAAGGATTTACTGAGTAAGAGGAGGAAGAGCAGAGTGGAATTTGAATTCTCCTGCTGTCATTCATTAACTGTATGACCTTGGATGGACTATTTAATATCTCTGAGTTTTGCTTTCCTCATCTGCAAAGTGAGATAGTATCAATTCCTGTCTAACACTGCAGTAAATGTTTTGAAGTGGCTGCAGTGAGAGTCTAACACAGCAGTTGGCATGTAACAGGCCCTCAATGAGCAGTTGTTATTATTCTGCAGTGCGCTTATCAAATCCCAACCTATTATTTACTGCTCATTCCGTGCCATGCATTCTCTCTGATACTCTTCCTTTTGTGCTAGGCCCACAATGATACCTGCATTGATAACTCTCTCCTCTGAATTTCATATCACTTATTTCATTTTTTTTTTTTACTGAGCCAACCTGATCTCCCAATGTAATTGAACCTTTTAGAAAGCAAGAAAGACTTACAGACTTTTTTAAAAAAGCACTATTCAACACATTATATACTCCTAAAAGACACAGGAGGAACACTTATAAAATTAATTTTTTTTAAAATTGATTCTTAAATGAAGAGAGAAGGGTTATGCCAGCAGTTCTTGGAAGGTAAATTCTGACCCAAGCAAAAGAAGAAGAGCAGAATGTCTTTGGTTTTCTGAAGAAGTTTCCCCCTTCCCATTGACTGTCCACAACACTCCACACGAACAGCATCTTCTGCCAGAAGTCACTGAACCCTCCTCAGAAAAACGAGGACATGCATGTTTTTTGTAGGAATGAAATAACTCCACATCCCAGATAAGATGCTTTATTTGACCAAAAATTGTTATATTCTGATACATGTTCAGTTGAGGGGAAGGGAGGGGGCATGGGGTTACAAATGATGGTGGAATGTGATGATCATTATTATTCAGAGTACATGTATGAAGACTCGAATTGATGTGTATATACTATGTATACAACTAGAGATATGAAAGATTGTGCTCTATATGTGTAATAAGAATTTTAATGCATTCTGCTGTCATATATAAATAAAAATAAATAAATAAAATCACGGTAGAAAGTTAGAAAAATATAGGGGAAAAACAAACATGAGAAACTGCATATGATCCATTATTTTTCTTCTCAGAAGTAACCACTTTTAGCAATACCTGGTATATCCTGCTCATCATTGGTTTTAAGGTTCTTTCTGTGTAATTTTAAAATAAATACACTGGAATTAGTTTATATTTTTTTTAAAAAATAATACATGAAGCTATTTTCAGATATACACATATATATGTTCTTTGAGAAAAATATAATTTTAAGGGACACACCATACTTCAAACTTTGGATATGATTATTTAGTCAAATCCTTATTAGTAAGCATTTAGTTTCTTTTCAAACTGCTCATGCTTTAAATGATTGTTTGGAAAACATCCTTCTAGATATAACCTTACGTCTGATGCTGATTCTTCTCTTAGAATAAAAGACTAAATGTATAATAACAGAGTCAAAAAGTACATGCCTTTTAAGATCCTCAGTATTTTTGACTAGTATAAATGGTGATTGGTAATAGTGAACACTGTATCTTTACCACCCCCAAAGATAACATTTTTAAAAGAAAACACCTTCGATAATTTGCATGTGAGGCCAATACTGATAGCTTATACTTTAATTGATTTTTTTTAAAAGACACTACTTAATCATCCAAAGAAAATACCAGCAATATATATGCTCATTACAATTATTTTCTCTTCTTTGTTTTCTCTAAGTAGCAATACCATTTTCTTTTCAATTTAGACAATACAGATATCCCAAATGGCCACATTTCAACTTGAGCTTTGTTTAGCAAAAAGTACAGAAATAAACTTGGTGAATTCATTTCAAATATGCTAAGGCATTTCAGAGAGGGACAGAGGTAATCCTAACTATTTATTCTTCCATACTGGTAAATTTACCCACAATTTAAAATATATTTGTAACTCCCAAATCAAGACTTACAAAAGAGAGCACTGAAAATTTTGATTCACCCAACATGTCTGTCCCAAGACTAATTCCACCAGGGGATCCTCTTCCTTGTTTCAGTTTTCATATTGTAAACAAGTGTTCTTCTACTGCCTACTGAATACTATTTTTTACACTTGGATGCTTTTTATTGGTGACTTTGCTGTTTACGATGGCCCCCATGCACAGTGCTGAGTGCTCCCTAGCATTCCAAAGCACCAGAAGACTGTGTCATGCTTAGTGACATGCTTAGTGAGAAAGTGCATGTGCTAGATGAGGTTTGCTCATGTCTGAACAGCACTGGTGGCTGGCCATGAGCACAATGTTAACACAGTCTACATTCAACAAGACATCTTAAAACAGAGACACTAAGGAAGGCCACATGCTCGTTTGCTCATTGGTTGATACAAATTTTGTCAACTTCAGCTTTTTGTTTCCAAACCCCGTATTTCTACCCAATGAGATGGCTCAGGATTCCTTAATTCCATCTCTATGGAGACTTTATTGAATGTGACTGCCACGAACAAGAATCAATTGTATTTACTGACTTTCTTGCTATGACCATCATCTTATACTCTTACATTCTTTATGAATATACATACTCTGTAACGCATTTGCTACGGTTCTTGGTATGGTGTTCATGGATGCACACCTGTACACATACTTGCACACACACATAGCAAATAACTTCTCAAGCATATTAAATATGCTCTTTTGACTTATTTATAGTGTGTATTATGTAAAATGATATTTAGTTTCATTAAATTCATATTTTAGTAATATATTTTTTATTATTTAGAGTTTTAGTCAGTTGAAACTCATATTTTTTTCATTTATTTTCTCAGTGCCAGGTTAAATTGCTTGGTTTTATCCAAATTCTGTTCTTTTGTTCATTATGGTTCATAAGATTTAATGATACAAAAACATTTTTACAGACTACTTTGATTTTTTTTGCAACAATTTTTTTTCCCCTGTGTGTGTTTGTGGGGAAATGTGGTGCTGGGATTAAACTCAAGGACCCTCACTTGCTAGAAAAATTTCTACCACTAAGCTATATTCTTATCTCTTTTTTATTTTTAATTCCAGGGAGTAAATATACTGCTGCTTGACCACTAAGCTACATCCCTACTCCTTTTTATTTTGAGACAGTGTCTCACTAAGTTACCTAGGGTCTCTATAAATTGTTGAGGCTGGCTTTGAACCTGCAATCCTCCTGTTCCTGCCTCCCAAGCCACTGCAATAACAGGTATGTGCCACCGTGCCTGGCCCCAGTTCTTTTATTTTACTTTTGAGATTAAATCTCATTAATTTGCCCAGGCTGTCTTTGAGCTGGTGATCTTCCTGCCTCACCACAGCCACTCCACACCAGTAGCTGGGATTACAGGTGAGTGTCACCAGGTCCAGCTTTATTAATGTTCTATAATAGTAACATGACCCATTCAAAGATATTCCTCCTCAATTTTATAAATAAGCTAATTAAATGTTTTCAGTAGTATTTAGAACTACTCTTCTTAGTTCATGTTACAAATGTTTAATTGATTTGTATACTCAGGACTTGCAAACCCAAAGCTATATCCCAATGATAGTTGGCAAATAGTTATAAATACACTACTCCCACTTCAGTATAACTGATGAACATGGGAATTTAAAAACACAATATATAACTTTAAAATATATGCAATTAATTTACTATGCTATACCTTATCAGATATTCTTTATAATAATATCTTCCCCTAGAATAATCCCATTTTTTTGATTGTGCAGAAGAATCCTAGCAATAAATGAGTCTCTACAAATAATAGATTGAAAGACAATAGTTTCCTTCCTCATAATTGTTCAAGTCTAAGCATGTTACTTAACCTGTTGTGACCTTAGTTTTCAGAAATAAAGAAGATTGACTTTATAGTTAAACAAAATGATCTATGTTAGAAAGAAAAAATATTTAGAACACATCACAAGGTTTTTATTTAATAATGGTTCCTTTCTCTTTTTTCCTTTTAATCATCGTTACTTTAAACTACCACAGGCATAATGGATTACTTTTAGTTCTATAATGTAAGTTCTATTTCATTCTTTAAATTTCCAAGAAAATATTTTGGGAAATATGCAATATTGTATGACTTCATGTTGAAGACAGAATGTGAAATATTTAAAGAAAACCTGTTGTGAATCTCACAAGGTTAAGAGGCAACTCAGGAATGTAGCATAGGGGAAAAAAAAAAAACACACCTCAAAATGCACTCATCTTAAAGGTTAGCTGTGAAGTATTAAAGGGTGTTTCTATGTTGGCAAAAAAAAAAAAAAAAAGAAAGAAAGAAAGAAAGAAAGAAAGAAAGAAAATTAAAGGGAAAAAAGAACTCAGTGTAATACTTCCAACATGGTGCTAATAATTCCAGTGCTTATACAGAAATGGATTTTATACTAGAGGGGAAAAATGTACATATCTTATTTCTTAAAAGAGACGTGGTCACTCCTATACTGAGCACACAGTGAATATTATGAACCTTCTAATGGGAAGGGAAGTGGAAATGTCAATTTGTAATCTACAGATCAGGAACTGAATCCACTCGTCACCCAGTGCAGGATACATTGCCAAAAACAGCCCTCAGACAGTTCTGTCGATTTTCCCCAAACTTCTTCCTAATGTAGGCTTTCATTCACTAACAGCAGAAATTGAGAAGCACAGGACCTACATAGCATTTATTGGAGCTATCCTTAATAGTATCTATTTTCCTTTGATTTTATAATTGCCTTCCTTTTTTATCTTCATATTTTGAATAGTGAAATTCACTTTTTTGGCAAGGAGAGAATGAATCCTTACTCGCATTCCATCCTCATCTAGCTGAAAGCAGGTATGACTGGGAATGTAAAGGATCTGTGCTTCAGTTTTGTGTTTTCTATGAATCCAGTATGGATCCAATTTTATACACTGTTTCTAGTTAAGCAGAAGAAGTCACGAGGCCATGTTGAAGGTGGATCCCTGGCCAGAAAAGCTGCATACCTTACGTTACTGCCTCTTAAGAGCAAAGAGAATAGCATTTAAAACTTCAGGCATAAGCCTAAGTGAAAAGGAAAAAGCCAGAGGTGGTCTGGGAAAGAAGGGAAAACCTGGGGAAGCACTAGCGAATGTTTATACAGCCTCCTGTTGCCTGGCAAAGCCACTCTCATTTATTCTATTAGGGCTGCAAGTGACACTCTAAATGAACAGCAGAGGGCAGAAGCCTTGCAGAGCCATGTTCAAAGTAGGTAGGTATTTCTTGAAAATAGGTTCAAAAGAATGTGAAATATAATGCCAGACAGCATGAAGAACTTCTTCTATAAACTGATAGCAGTTTTCTGCAAGCCAAGCCCTGCCTCACCGACTGGCTTGCTATAGAGCCCAAATTTAAAACATTTCTGGTTGCAATAGTAAATGATAAAAATACTGCTCTAACCAAATGATGGCAACACGTAAAGAAAGCAATGAGAGAATGTAATGAGTCTGCAGACCAGTATGTTAGGCAAATCACTGTGAGATTTCTGGGGAGCATGGAAAGTTGCTCAGGCTTTCAGTTTTTAAGCCTGAAATTCTGACACTTGCTTTAATTATCATGCAAGTGCCCAGAATTGTGTAACCTGCTCTCTGTTCCTAGACCTGCAGGCTCTTCCTCATCACCCTGGCTATCTTATTAGCTTACTTCCCTGACCACTGCATACAGAAAAACAATCTTGCTACCATTTTTCAGAAAACTGAGTCAGAAGATTAAATTAGATAAGATTAGGACGATGAGCAAGAAAGAGAAAGAAAGGCAAGGAATGACTGCTCTATATGACTAGGTCACAAAGCCCTCTAGATACCCTACCAAAGACTTTGTTCACACAGACACCATGCTTCCAGGTCTTGGCCAAAAAAAAAAAACCCAAAAACTCATTTTCCCTAAGTCTGCAGTTTTCTGGTCTCTTGCTTGCTGAGAGAGGACAGATGGGTTAGCATAGGATATGTCAGAGTCTTAGGTCTGTTGTACCATACGCCCTCCTATTTCTTCCAAAATTGACAACTCTACATTTGTAATGGATTTCCTCAGCACTTGGTTATGTATGTTTCCTTAAGAACAAAAGCAAAGATAGACCCCAGCTTCCACTGTAGAAAGTAGCACTGGCGGATGCTTCCGGGCAAGGGCAGCACCTGAATGGCTTGAGTTAAACACCCTGAACTCAGAGAGGCCTTCGAACCACATCAGCCTTATTCAATCAACTTGAATGTCACCTGGACGACAACTTGGAACAAATATGCTTCAGAGAAAGTTGGGATATGCTGTGTGTTGTTTATCAAATTGAATGCTATTCTCATAATGAAAGCACACAAGATCCAAATGGAACTGTTACTACTCTAGTAGAAAATTCTCTCTGCCTGGGTCTCACATTCGCAAAGATCTAAGTAGACAGCAAAAGAAGTGCCGGAAATGTGATAGAAAGGTAAATTCTAAACAGATTGTTTGAACTCAAGTTTCTTCACAAGCAAAGTAGAGCTAGAATTGCTGAAAACATTCATTTATCCCTGACTGTGCATCAAAGTACCAGGTAAGTACCTTACTGCATCGTCTAATTTAATTGTCACTACTGTCTCCCAAGATTCCCATTTGGACGTTATATAACGCGCTCAATGTTGGAAAGATAATAACAGATTTCAGTGTACTTTCCACACTAACCATTCCAACCACGCCAATTGCTGCTTTATAAACACCTCCTTCTTCACAGTATTCACATCATTGCCCTTGTCCTTAAAGCCACCCTACTCCCTCAGCCACTTAAGACTTCCTCTTCACTCACAGTCTCATTTTCACAGAAAAACTTGTGCTAGCAATAAAACATAAAGAAGAAAAATGGGATTTAATTTAGGTACATTTTCCATGTATTTTGTCTAATCACTGTAAATGCTCAATATCACTTTGCACACCTTGTCCTTACCTGTCAGTCTGGATAATACTCGAAGGACTAAAACTTTGCACTAACCAATGTTTTTAGCTAAATGAGACACCTCCATCTCCAAGTTAGAATTGCAGAATGCATTAAAGGTCCCTGTAGAATCCTTTAATTGCCCTGCCCCAAGATGAACCATAATAGGAGGATTTAATCTCTAGAAAGATAAAAGCGAGATCTAAAAGAGGTCTAGGACTATAGCTCAGTGGTCCAGGACTTACAAAGCATGTTCAAGATCCTTTATTTTAAGTAAAAATAAAAGAATAAATAAATAGAAAGAAACAGACTAGAGACACATGGAGATAGGAGTTCCAAAAAAAAAAAAAAAGAGATGTAGGGAAGGATTCTCCATATGGGGCTAGAATATGTATAAAATATTGAGAATACTAGTTCAGGGACAATTAAAGCAGAAAACATTTAACTAGGAGCATAAGACAGTCCCATGGTTTCCTTTCACTTGCTATCTCATGGCCTGTATATACGAACAACATTAGAACACATCAAGAGAGCCAAGATTGTCATCCAGGTCTTTACCCTCTGCAGTGTGATGGGATGTGGTCCAGCTAACCACAACCATCACATCTTATTTCCTTGTGTCCAGAGCCAATATGGCAAGTGGAGCGGGGGATGGGCACACAGCCCCATCCAGGTAAAGAAGTGTTGGGTGCCTAGCTGAAGAACAGTGAAGTCACTCCATTGGGTAAGAGGAAGAAAGATAATAACAGTTTTCCAGAGAGAAGGAAAATATCAGTACAAATTACATTGTTTTTCCATAAGGAGAAAAAAAATAATGCAAAACAATTTTCCTGCACAGATCTGGAAAAGCTCAATTATAGGCCCAGTATGAAAGCACTTTGGTCCACAGTGTAAACACAACCTGAGGCAGAACAAAGCACAGAATTGTAGCTGGGATTCCACTCACCAAAAGGTTGAATCTTCAAGTGTGCAATTCGGCTAGCTTTCTAGGCGGGCTCCACTGCAAAGCCAAGTAAGGAAGCGAGCCCCAGACTGCTTAGGCAGTAAAAAACTGGACACAACTGCCAAAATGAAGAAGAAAATTAGGTTAGATGCAAATGAACACAAAATAGCAAACAAACAAACAGAAAACACAAATGCCATCTATCTTCAAAATGTAGGAATGTTGAAATCAGAAACTAAATGAACCTTATTATACACCTTGGGTATCTTTCAATAGAGGAATACAAAGTCTGGTATAAAATATATTAATCAGTTCAGTTGCTTTGAAGCTGTCATACCATTAATATCAGGGTACAAAATGACCACCATGGTGTTATAGTTTGTATATTTGTTATTCCTCAAAGTTGATGCTGTGTATAATATCCTGAGAGGCATGCTATTAGAATGAGGTAACGATCATATGCATTCCTAGTAATATTTAGGTTTACGTTCAGGCTTCTTATATATGAAAGATTTATTTCATCTTAAAATTTAGTCTGGCTCTGAACGTCGTGGCACACACTCCCAGCAACTTGGGAGGCTGAGGCAGGAGGATCACAAGTTCGAGGCTAGCTTCAACAACTTAGCAAGTCCCTGTCTCAAAATTTTTTAAAAATGAGAAGAACTAGGGATGCAGCTCTGTGATAGAACAACCGTGGGTTTCATCCCCAATACAAAAAAAAAAAAAGTTACAATTTGACAGTTTGGCCACTACCTCAATGACTTTTATATTCAAATGTTTGCTAGTGAATACCATTATCAATAGTATGTAGGAACATATTATAAAAAAGAAAGGTTTCAATGACCTCAAGTTGGTCTAAGAAAATAACTAAAATTTTATTCATCTAAATATGGGCATATACGTGAGCCTGTTGCATGAAAAGAGGGAATATATAAATCCACCAAAAGTACTTTGTATAGTGCCTGACACATAGTACTTGTTCAGTACAAGTCAGCCATTATTGTCACCCTCACAGCCACCACTCCAATGCCACATGTCTAAAATGTCGTCAAGAAATTCTGGATTCATCTTGTAATAAGTGACTTTTTTGAAAAATGCAACCCCCCCCCAAACACACACACATACACACACACTCAGCCTAAAAGAGGTTACATATTCAACTAGTCCTACACTAAGACATCTATGGCTCTCTAGGTCCCCTGATCCTCTGATGAAAGGAACTGGAACAATTGGTCTGTGAAAAGGTAACCTCTTCAACACACCAGAGGGGTGGTGTTAGTATTGAATGAAAAAGAAGGAAAGACTTTTAAAAATAAATGGCTCTGGTTTCCCAGGTTAGCGCAGGTCCTTCCCATCTTGGGCATCAAGGGTATACTTCATATGTAATATGAGGAGCCCCTCCCCACTCAGCCAGCTCAGCTGAGCCCATCTCAAGTTCCGCACACAGCCACACTGCGGGCCACATTCCTAGAGACACTCATATGAGGTCAAGCAGTGTGTTTAGACCAGTGGCTATATCCTCCCTGACCACCTTGCCCTCTGCAAAGACTCCTGACACTCTGGAATACAATTTTTGAGTGTTAACATGCTGGTCTTGCAGATACAGAGCTTGCTACCATGCAGTGGAGAGTATGGAAGGCAGTTCTTCAGCTGGGGTTTGAATTGTGTGAGTCTGTCAATACTCATAAGCACAACACTGTCCAAGGTTCCTGAGACCCACTGAACCTCAGTTTTTTTAAATCTGTAAAATGGGACTAAAATATCTTCCACACAAAATTGAGTAATACTGAAAGTCAATGCTTCTGCCACACCTGGGGACACAACCAACATTAATCACCACAATGGCCTTCCTTGTTAAGTCACCTTCCTTCTTATAGTATCTTGGTTCAGTAGCTGTAAGTATACAGTTGTCTAATCAAGACTGTGTATCTTTAAAAGAGTGACCAGTGACGAGACTAGGAAGAATTACAGACCTTGTATAAATGTGATTTGTTTTTGTTTTGTTATTTTGGGGGTTCTCAAGTTGGCAATCCGAGCCCAGCAAAGCAGTGTGGCTCTTTGATTCCCTTCTTAGAAACTCTGCAGTCTTTATCATTGTTATATCACACAACTTTAGCACTTTATTATATCCTACCTCAGAATAATTAGGTGTCCTTATAATCATGTCTGTTTACTCATTTGTGAAGCTCTGATCCTTTAATCTCTCCTGAATATTAGTTTTTAATTCTATTAAGAGCCACAATTTAACAATTTTATTACTAAGTAACATTGTAAGAATATTTTCCAGAAGATTCACCAATAGGTGGAATCAAAAATTACTTGGATAATTAAAAGAAGTATAAAACCATAACATTTCACCTGGAAGGGGGAAGCTGTGCAGCCCTAGGTGTCTCTGCCCCTCGACTGAGACTGCCTCAGAGAGCAGGCGGTAGGGTCAGATGCGCCTCTCAGTGAATCAACAATTTGTTCTGAATAAAGCTACAAACTCTCTGGAATAACAGGAGTCTATGTAATAAGACCACTGACAATTTTAGGCAATAGAGCAATGTTCCTTGCTTTGTTGTTTCATATAATATTAATTGTGAATTTAAAGACCTGCTGTTAGAATGCAAAACAGAAACAGGCACGGCCAGTGTACACACGGTCCACTGGGTATGGTGTACTGAAGAAATGAGCAAGCCCCACAGTTCAATGTCTGCTTGAACCCTCAGCAGAAACCCTCCCTAGCCCTGTGATGCTAGAAAAATTATAACCCTCTGCATTCCTCAGACTCCTGGGTAAGAGGGATAAGAGGGATAATAACAGAATCTAACTCATGGGATTGCTCTAAAGATCATACAGATAATACATTCACAAAATATGACTGGCATAAAATTATTATTTATTTATTATTATTAGAGAAATAGAATTATATAAAAATTCACTGATTTTCTGAAATTCTGAACTTTCAAACGCACTCCAAATTTTGTTATAGGCATTATGAATATCCCTCAAGCTAGTAACGGAGAAATATTTTTAGATCAGTGTATTTCTCTCATCAAATATTCAATAACAAATGGCACATTCTTTAAGATAATACATTTACTGAATTTTGTTATTAGGACCTATCGATGTTAAGATCTGTCAGATAAAGCTAAAATTAACTAAAATTCAGTGCCTTATTAATTAAATGATTATAAAATAATATAATTAAGTAAAACCGAACTTCATAGCATTTTTTTTCTAAAATACAAATTTCTTTTACATTTTACACACAGAATTTTATATAACTGCAACGTGATATGACCTAGATTTTTGGAATTATTTTTGAATATTTTCTTGTAGTATCATCGTGAAGAAAACCTAAATGTTTCAGTTGAAACAAGAGTGCAAATCATTCAAAAGCACAAGTTAATAATAAACACTGCTTACATTTTGTTGAGAATCTTCCTAACCATATCCATAAATAAACTCATCTGGTATAGATAAAAATTGTACATAAAGGAGACAATATCATTCACTGATTTTATTACAAAATATTTTTTCTAATAAAATGTATTTTATAGATTGCTGATGGCAGTCAATGTGGACACACTTAGAAGTCAAATAAATTATTTTAACTTTCCATTTAACATTTGTAGGAAGATTGAAATATTTAAATATCCTATTTAAAATTTTATAAAAGAAGCAATTTAAAATAATTAAAAATTATTTACACTTGGGGAATAATTTAGGGATGCCTTGATTTTTATCTTTTAGATAGATTTTCTCCACCATTAAACATAAAAATCAAAAAAAACAAAGCAAACTGCAGACTATATATGTTACACAAATGCCACAAATGGAAGTGATCAAGAAAAGCCTATAAAAAGCCACACAATAGGAATAAAACTTGCAAGATGTTGTTCTCTTCATTCAAACTACCAGTTCCCTTAATGGAAATTAAGTTTATAGGCTTAAGAGAAATATTAACAATTTCCCCTTCAGATATGAAGAGAATAATATTACAATGTGAGGAACCGGAGATTAGTAAATGCAAATTAATTGACTTCTTTCGAATGAATAAAAATAAAGATTTCACAGACAGAAAAATATGAGCCTATCAGTTTCATTCCACACACAGAGGAAAATGAAATGGCAAGTTCAAATGAATGAATTTCATAACACTCAAGCCAGTTTGCATTTGACTATTCATATAACGGTTTAAGAACTTCAGCCTTATTCAAAAATAGAATATTCTAAGTTGAAATTACAGATTTCTCTGTTACTTAATAAGGAAATTTTATCCTGAGAATTTTAGACTTGCTGCAGCTTTATACCATAGAAAATTATTATTTGGTCTGGGTATACTAAAACTAGTCAATGAATATATTCACTCATTTTGTTTCCATTTTTTTTTTTTTGGAGAAATACTTCATTGAGTGGTGATTGTGTACTAGATTCCATTTAAGCTCTGGGCCTATGCTGTGAAATGTGCCAACCATCTGCCATATGCAGCTATTGAAATGTGGCTAGTTTTCAATGATGTGCGATGTAAGGGTGGAACACATACCTTGCTTCACAGATTCAGTATAAAAAAATGTAAAATATATCAGCAACATGTTTATTTTGGTTGCACATTGAAAAGTACAGTTTGCTATATTAGGTCAAAAATATATATAGTAAGACAATTTCACCAGTTTTCCTTTCACTATTTTTAATGGGTCTATTTGATATTTTTCAGTAACACGTGTTGCTTACTTGCAGACAGCCCTCCCCCAGAAAATACTGGTGGTATACAAAGAATACAGGCCTGTGTATTCATGGATTTGGCCAGGTTATGGCCAGATGCTAATGCTGTTTAAGGACCTGTATCAGATGCTACGGATAGAGCATTAAAGTATAAGACGTGAGCCAACCCCTGAAACTTTGCCATGTAGTAGTATGCATCAAAAGTCACTAAAATGATGATGCTATTAAATATAGATAACTTAAAATATGACATGGTTTCATGCAAAAATAATTTAATTCCTCCTCTAAAATTATGGTTTTGTACATTGCAACTCACTTCCTCTATCACGCAAAGCACGTGGCCAGTGCACACTGGTCTTGTGAATGTGGTACTCAGGTTCCAGGGAGAAAGGCAGATTTCATATTGTATTTGATTTTAGTGGCAAATTTGTATAGTAGAGCAAGAGAGTGGCCTCATAATAAATGCTGTTTGAAATGTGCTCATATCCCCAAGCTAGCTAAGCTGGATCTTAGGAGGAGAGAATTAAGAGAATACATTTCAAAACATCCAGAAGCCCCTGAAGCCACCTTCAGGATCCGAAGGCCCACTGTGGTTCTGACAAATAGATTAGAGAACTATCAAATACGTGTCAGAGATTAATGAGCAGAGAATGATATTTGGTGGTCCTGACCAAAACTTCACAAAGAAATGATGGCCATCCAAACAGCAGTGACAAGGTTTGCTTAGAAGAGGTTTAAAATGGCATGAACCAGATTTTTAAATATGTTTTATTCTCTCTAAAAATCATTTCTGTCCAAGGACAACTTTTATTCTTGTTATATGGAATCTTGGAATCATGGAATTTTCACTTCTTAAGATAACATTTCAATTAATTTAATTCATCCTCTTCTTCATCCAGAGATTTCCACAATAATCTGTCAAATGCTGGCATAATTTTGCTTAGAATACATAGCTTCTATCATAAAGATGCACCAAACCAATCCAAACACAATCATATTTATGACATTCAAATGCAGGGTATGTGATTCAAAGCTTATGTTCAAAGGCTTGAGGAAAAGGGAAAAAAATCTACAGAAGTTTAAAAAGATACTCTATGTAATACCAATTCATTAAGCAATTTTGAAAGGGTCAAATCCTATTTTGCTTAAGGGTTATCTGATACAGAAATTACCAGTTATATCAAATATGCACTCTCTTCCTGCTCATTTTCTGAGTGAATAAATATGAGAGCATTTTTATACAGAATCACTTCAACTTGAACTAATAATTGTGTATTGCATGCCTAGAATAATGTTTGTTTCATAAGGATACATATAAAAAGGAATGCAAAAGAAAACATCAAATCAGTCACTAATTATAATTAATTCGAAGATAGTTGAGGTTCATTTACTTTTGCTAAAGTATATAAAATAGTACTCATATGGAAGCCTAAAGTGCAATCAATTGAGTACTAGATTATATAAGGATCATTTTTATTTACTGAGTAACTTTAGAATTCAAAATACCATTTTTGGTGACAAGTTGGAATAAACAATTTTGTAAGACTCTTCAGAAACTGTGGACCTTTTGTTGTTATTTAATTTGAAAGAAGTATGCTGTTATTTTAAAAAAAATGTGAAATCATTAAGAAAAACAAACTTGCTGAAAGAAGTTGCTTGGGATTTGATTTGCATTGGAACATTCTGGGACATGTGTTATTGAAATATATAAGGATATTTATAAATTTATCATCATCTCCTTTTAAATGTGGACAGATGGGGAACTAACCAATAGAAGAAGAATGTTTTTTCAGTGATGAAGAGTCTGACCTTTGTGCATGGAGGCCTCAGACTATTGCTTTGATTTATAAGATAGTAATTACTACACTTAACCTCTATTCACAGCAAACTATTTAAATGTTCATCTGATCCTTTCAAATATCACCCAGGACATCCCTCAAAGAGTTCTGAGTTCTTCTCGTATTCATTCACTGATATGGAAACAAATGAGCCCCTTCCCTGAATTCCTACATCCTGCATTCCTACCATTTAGGGGAAATTACTGGAATAAGAGAGTGAAAAGTGATCAAGTGAAATGACCATCTAAAATTGTACATCAGGGGCTGGGGATGTGGCTCAAGCGGTAGTGCGCTCGCCTCGCATGCGTGCAGCCCGGGTTCGATCCTCAGCACCACATACAAACAAAGATGTTGTGTCCGCCGAGAACTAAAAAATAAATATTAAAAAAATAAAATAAAATAAAATAAAATTGTACATCAACAAACAATCACCCTTGGGGAGAGCATGGTGAGAAATACAGAATGACCATGAACATAGAATGATCACTGCCTTCCACAGAAGCTATAAAACTATAAAAGAATAAATGAGGGGAAAAAAAAGTACAAACCTTCACTTTGTAAGTAATTTGCTTTTCAAACACACAAATCCTGAGGAGTGCTGAAATATAATAAATTTTACTGAAAGCACTAAGTAGAGAATTTTTCACACACACAACATTAAAATAGAATTGAGGTAGTGATCCAGTTCATGTAAAAAAACTTTTGAAGCACCTTTCAATTGGCTTCATTAGCATTCAGTTTGAAATGAGCAATTTACAAATAACCATAATTGATTTCTATCTGTGCCTCAACAGAAACTCCCAGTGGACTTTTATTTATCGACACGTTATTAGCTATCACCATATTTTACTTGTAGTTGGCAGGAAAAAAATGAAATGGTATCTCTTTAAAAATTAACTCATATTTCTCCCCCCATTCTAACCTCATACACCCATTTGTTTGTGCATACACACACTCACACAAACACACACATATGCACACATTGTCTCTCCATACATATGTACACACCAACTAAATACAGACCATAGTCCTGGAAGGAATTTACTCTATGTTGAATATTTCAGAAGAATAGAGTGGAGAAGGGGGTAGAGAAATGTGGAAATGACATGTGTTTGCAATATTTTGAACATTCAAGATCCCATATACCAAATGTCATATAGATATAATTATACTTTGGGATTTTTTTTAAAGTACAACCATTAAACAAACCAGGCTGTTAGAATATTAAAATAAAAGGTTATGCTCTAAATTTTTAAATACAAAGCATGTGTATTTTAATCACATTGCATCAATAAAAATTAGGAAAACACATTCAAAATCAATTTCAGAGTTAAAGGTCCTCATTGAGTAAGGTGCTAGAGGAAATAATGTGATTTTTTTTTTAAAGGAGAAATAAAAATGACCCAATTATTTACTGTGTTATTCTCACCAACATGAACTGTACCCTTTAAAGCATAAATTCTCCATTAGGAGTAAATTTAACCACTCTTGAAACAAGAAATCAGCATGATTACTATATTAAAAAAATTTTCCAGAAAATCATTATATTAAGCAGCAAACAAATGCCTTCATCCCTTTCACTACCCTCCCTCTAATTAATTAACAGATTGGCACAGTCTAAGAACTAAATTTATTTTCAATTAAAATAAGAAGCCCATATGTCATGATAATTTTTGTTACTATTTCTAATGCGCAAAACAAAGGTTTGCTTTTAGCATTGAACATAGTAATCACAACAAATCCTTTAATTTTCAATAACTGTAAGGATACTTCAAGAGTTGTTCTCCTAGCAAGGTACTACCTCAATAGTTAATCCTATTAAGAACTGAGCCATGTACTGCAACTAAATCCGCTGGGGAATTTAGGAATCAGAGGCTTATGCACACTCAGAAGGCAGCGACTTTTATAAAGGGCTCTATTATATGAGGGACAAAAGAATACCACTTGTGTACTTAAATATCATCTGCTTTTCCTTCCAAAATACTCCATTTTTAAGTAAAGATATGTGATTTAAATGTATTTAGAATTTAGCTTTTGGCACGGCTCTCGTTTCTGGTAGAAGTGCCATCTGCGGGCCCCATGGCTCACTCGTAATGATATGCTTACAAGCTGCTTCCCCTTTCTGCACAATGTACCCTTTCACTTTAACATACATTTTCCATAAATTTTTGAATAACAAATTGGGCTGTGGAAGTTTGTTGAAACGGGACAGGAGAAATGCCTGTAGGCTAGAAAATGAAGACTTTGCTAAAGGAATTGGTGTCGGAGGAAAATATCCACTCCCCTACCCAAGCTCCCTGCCACCACAGCCCCCAGTCCACCCAGCCTGAGCTGTGATCCTTCAAAAGTGCAGAGGAACCTTCTCCCTGGATAGGTTAGGTCTGTACATTAACTTGGGCAAAGAGCCCACATGCCTGCCATCCATTACACCTGCTGGGTGACAAACAGAGAGTCACCAAGCCTCCTCCCAACATTTGATCTCCTGATATTGCCAGATGTCCTCCACTTACAGTCAAACATAACCACAGTCATTAATACAGCTCACCCGGCTGGCGTTTAATAGAGGGAAAATGTTGAATTCTAATCTAAAACCTGAACTACCCAAAGCTTTTGATGTGTGAACTTGTAAGCTAGTAAATATGTTTCAATTTGTATAACTTTCTGTTTCAGAGAACTTATTTCATTGTCATGATGGGAACTGGTACAGGCAGGTAGATTCTACATGTTTCAAGAAGGAAGACCTGTAGTGTGAAGCATTTGGCTTCTGAATTTTGAATTTAAGCAACATAATTTACCTTCACTGTATCTGTTATATGCACAAACACAATAAAATTATCTGGACTATGAGCTTTAATTCAAATACACCACTTAACTGAAAGGTAAGTAAGAAAAAAAAAAAACTAAAATCAAGGGAAGGCTTAGACAGAAAAAAATCTAAGTGCCCTTCTACTCACTTCCTCCCTGTGTTCCACAGACTCATTAAATTATCTACTGATAAGATTTGATGAGGGAATTCAAAACCATCAGATGCCCAGGTACACTCCAGATTTACTGAATAAGAGCCTCCAAAGGTGAGCTCTAGGAATTATAAGAGTTCCTGTTTAAGGCTTTTGAATATAGTCTTAGATCTTGAACTTGACACTCCTTGAACTGCTCATGATAACACAACTTAGCAGTTTGACTGTATTCTTTTCTATTTCGGAAATGTTTACTGTGTCTGGCTCCAGGCTCTTAGTATGCAGGGTCTACAAGACAAAGGCTTATCTCTGGAGAGTCAATACGTGGCTGTAGTGACAGTCATGGGATACCTAATCTTATGAGACAGAAATGATTCTTATATAAGAGGCAAAAGATGAAAAAGAGACTTGAAATACTTTCTAGAAACTTAGGACATGGGAAATTTCTGGAAACTTTGAGAATGAAAAAAAAAAATCACCAGAACTACCACAAATACTCTCAACATCTATGTGTTAGAGGGACTCTGACTTTTTCAAGAGAATGAGGTTGACATTAAGCATTAAGGAGGAAGCCAGAAGGATTGCAGCCCCTTTCAGCATCCATTCAGTATTAAACTTCTTTCCATTTAGCTCTCCCTCCATCTGGCTTCCTCTCTCTCTGGATTGAATAGATTTTCTCTTCAGAGAGGTTTCCACTGATGAGCTCCAGGGGTCCCAGTTATTTTTGCTTGATAGTTCTATTTGTTTCCTTGAACTTATTGCTCTTCTTCTTTTTTAAACATCTCTTCTCTGTCTCCTTGTAACAGAGCTGAGGCCTTCCTGTCTTGCTCAGTTGTCCCCAGGGGCCCAGAGCACCACCAGGCAAGGAGCAGTTATCTAAGAGATGACTGAACGAATAAATTAAAGAATCAAGAATAGTTATATCAGTTGAGCATCCCTAATCTGAAAATCTGGACTCCACAATGCACTGAAATTCAAGTTGTGCTATGATACTGTACATGGAAAATTCCACAGTGTGAAACTTGGTTTCATTCACAAAATTATGAAAAAATATTGTATAAAATCTCCTTCAGGCTCTGCATATAAGATATCTGTGTAACATACATGAATTTTATGTTTAGATTTGAGTCCCATCCCCAAGCAATCACATATAATATGAATATACGAAAATCAAAATCAAAATTCAAAACAATTCTAATCCTGAGGTAAGGGATTCTCAACCTGTGCTTGGCATTCTTTGATTCCTTCCGTTACCAGACTTGGTTTTGTTTTTCAATACATTTTCCTGGACATATAACGTTAGTAAATTTTTACTTTGAAATCTTCCTTGATTCTGATTCTTTTTTGTTTCTCTTTGGCCCATCTGCCATGTAGCTTTTATCTACTGGGGAAACTTGTTCTTGAGCCCAAATGAATAGCAATTCACTTTTACCTAAATCTAATATGCTCTCAAACCACCTCTCACTAGAATTTTTAGAATGTCCACATTAGCCTTCTGATGGGACAGAAATCCAAATCACATTCAAATCTTACACTCCATACTAACAATGAACAATAACAACAAATTCCCTCAAAGAGAAAAATACTGGAGGAATTTCTCTTAGGTCAAGGCAGTCAAGGAGAAACTCAGACCATCAGCTCATACAATATGAGGAATTAAACATTGAAATCACTGCTTTATGGCTTTTGGTAACTGTGGCCCATATTAAATCAGGCTTAAAAATACTAAGTGCTATTAAGCCACTTTTATTTTAGCTTTTTCTCCAGCTGTTCAGCACATCCCTGCAACTTCATAGCACCTACTAATGGAAAGTGAGCTCAGATTCTATTGACAGTTTCATGACAAGCCATACTTCACCTTCCATTGTCCAGTCTTCTTAGCTGTTCATTATCTTGACTGCTGTGCCTACGAGATAATGATACACTGTGCTTCTACCCCTGACTGTAACACATTTTTGCTCCAGGGTTCCTTTTAATTGAAACACACTCTCTGTGTTACTGTTTTTGGTGTAAATGTAAACACATTTAACACAAGAATTCAGTTCATATTTGCTTCACCAATAGGAAGTATCTAAAAAAGTCACCTGCCTCCAGAAGAATGATTGAAGGATTTTTTTGAGACAATGTTGTTTTTATTCTTTTCTTTCATTCCCTTTTGTTGCTTCTATGGATGTGATAATCAATTGCCTCTATTTGAAAAAAAAGATATGATGGGCATCCCTGCTATTTCTCTGAGTGTCCCAAACCAATTCAAAAAACATTGAATCACGTTTCACCAATTTTTGCACATAGAATTGACCAAAAGTGTTTTTACTATAAGAAGGGGGCCTAATGAATTGTCTCTATTAAACAGTCTATTGGAAATTGTATTAAGTAGTCAGTCATCAATTGACTAGAATAGGATTGCCCTGTTTCAGGGGAAGTGGTAGGTGAACATGGCCAAAACACTGCCCATGCTCATCAGATATTCTCAGAAACTGAGCTCTCATTGGAAAACTGAATTCTTTTCTCCAAAAACGTGTTTTTTAAGAATGCACATACAAGATATATTAGGATTTACTTGGGAAGGGGGAGCTGGAAGGAAGAGAATTTACTGTCTCTTTCAGGTTAATAGGCATTAACTAGGATCAAGGCTCTGTGTATGTGATTATATGTGCACATGCATGAATGTTGTGCTTAGGGAGATTAACCGTTCACTTTTAGAAGTAAAGTTTTCTTAAATATTAATTGATGAAGAATCAGTTAGAAATAATCTAACATTTCAGATCACTGGGACCTCCCTTAGAGAGTCTAATTCAAAAAGTCTGGGTTAGGGTCCACACATCTCAGTTTTAAACAAGAAACAACAGGAGATTCTACTACAGTTGGTCTATAACCACCATATCCAATATGGCAGCCATTGAGCATTAAGAACTCAGCTAGTTCACACTGAGGAGAAGACAGTGTTGAAAACACACAGGATATAAAAGACTATCTATCTATCTATCTATCTATCTATCTATCTATCTATCTATCGCTATATATAAATGTAGCATGAAAATATAACATGTCATTCTAATCATTGTCATATTGGTTAAATGCTGAAATGATAACATTTTAGATATTATGGGTTTAATAAAAGGGTTTTTTAAATTAATTTCACACATTTCTTTTTATTTTTCAAACATGGCTACTAGAAAATTTAAATACATATATATATATATATATATGCCTCACATTTGAACTTCTAATGGACATTGTATCTTTACCTGAAACAATTTTTCTGTTGTATGGCATTAGTAAGTGCCCATTCGAGGACAAGGGTAGTAAATAATCCTTAACCATGATAGCGGGACCAAATCTGTATGATCAAGTTTGTAGTAAGATATGCTTACAGGCTTCCACAAATTCTAACAAAGATATATACATTGATGAAAATGCCACATGCATACATTTCTACATAATTTTGGTTTTAATTTATAAAAAGTCCCAGGTGTGGCCAGTTCTCAACTTCAACTCTGAAATTGAGTTTGTATGTGTGGACATGGGTTATGCTCTTCACTACAGAGCATGCTTTTTCATGCAGTGGAGGTCACCTACAGGGGAGTAAAAATACTCAGAATGGAAACTGGTAAGTATTATCAACTATAGGTTTAACTACTGTAAGCTATACGATGGCATCAACAGGTATACACTGGAATGTTTACCATGCTTGTAAACATTCTCTCTACTGGCCAATGTACTATGAATTCCAAAGAGGTGATGTATACTGGAGCTTCCAACATCAACGCATTAGGAACTTTTTATACTCCATTATTAGTTTACTATGCTGGGGTTTGTACATTTATTTTCACACTACTCTGTTTTAATGATGGTGAGGGAATTCCAGTCTTGATGTTCCTGACCCATAGGCTACACATTCATATTTAGATGAAGAGATAAATCAGATATCTACTAATTTTCTTAGTTCACAATATTCAGAGTGGCTGAGTGAAATTTTCGTGGTACCCCTAGGGAAATAGAATTATCTAACTGTTTCATTCATTAAGCAGTTAGGTACAAACAACTTAATATTAGTAATGTGGGAAGGTGTCCCTGTCATTCCCTTGAATATTTAGTATGTCTTACAGATCCCAAGTATGTTTGTTAAACTCACCCATTCTCCCCAAGGCCATTTGAGAAGAGTAATACTTATTTTAAATGGTCAAGAAATCAAAGCAAAACTGAGTACTTTCTATAGGACAGAACATACCCAATGTCAATAGTTACTTAAATCTGGTTTTTAACACATTTTAATTATTCCAGTTTATAAAAGTCAGCATTCTATTGCACCCTTGGTCAACTATCCTAAAGCTCATATTTAATATTGAGCATGAGTCAATCAGCTGGTCAATCAATAAAGTATTTATCAAGTGCCTGTTATAGCTCCTGTTATAGATGATTCTACTACAGTTGGTCTATAACCACCGTATCTAGTCTGAAACAGCTTTGATCCTGTGATTCATCTACTGATATTTCTTAATTTCATCTTTTCCACATTTTTCTAAGAGATACCAGCCACATGACTCAAGAAAGAGGAAGATAAGATTATTTGTTATTATTGTCATCTAAATTTGAATTTTTCTATTTCTTCTCATACTGTTTTTGTTTTGTTTTGTTTCATTTTTACCTATGACTTCAACGTTTTTTAACAGCTAGGAAGTTGTGGGACATTCTGAAAATAAACAAGATGTTGCTATCATTTTGAGACATAGACAGGGGTAGGAATCTAAACAATGTTGCACTTAATCAATGGTTAAACTTGACTTCTAAATTCCATTTCCTGATCTAGCCTATAAAGATAATAGGAGTTACATCTCCAACCTAACAAGAAATTAAAAAAAAAAAAGCAACAACTCTTCACCAGACAAACTGCTACCCCCTACACTTTTAAAGACAGACATACAAATGCAGAGAATCACAACTTACTGAAGCAGAAACCCTTGGAACACAGTGAAGACTTCATGAACCTCTGGGCTCACTGTGAACAGCACCAAGAATTAAAAATGCAGCATGACCCATCACAGGGGGCTCTCACCCTTTTGTGAGTTTTACCCCCCCCCCCGGCTCTGCCATTTCCTGAAAAGCAAGAATACTTTTGTGCTTGAGATAGGGAAAGGGTAAGGAAACCATTTTGAACCACGCCAACAGTTTGCTCTTCTTAATAAGATCTGCCCTCTGAGAAGCTATTTTACCAGAGCCTCACCTGTTGAGGATTTGTCAGAGCCTAATTTTCCTTTGGGAGGAGAAATATCAACCCCTGTTCTAGACTTCCATATGTGTGAAGGAAAAGTGGCAAATCTGCTCCCACAGCTCCCCTTCCCATCACCATGTGCCTTCTGACAGGGGCAGCAGCCCTGAGAAGCCCTGCTACAGAGTCCAAGTTCACAAGCACAATCAGGGGACGACAAGGCACCTCTCCCTACACCTTACCACTACATTAGTAAAAGACTATCTAGTGTGTCAGGCCCACCTTTAAACAAAAATAATATAAAGGGATAAAAAAGGGCAAAAGCCACAGTTGGAAGAGACTGAACGTGCATGAGAAACAGACTCAGATACCACAGAAATGTTAGAATGATCAGAATAGGAATTTTTAAAAACAATGATCAGCAGACTTAGAGACTTTATTGGAAACGAAGACCAGCACACAAAACAGATCAGCAGTCTAAGCAGAGAAAGAAACATTTTACGAAGCAATCAAAAGAAATGCAAGAGATCTCGTACACTGTGTCAAGACAGAGAATTGCCATCAATGGCTCATTAAAATTGATACTGCTGAAGACAGAATATCTGAGCTGGAGTTTATGATAATACAAACTTTCAAACATGAAGAGAAGTAAAAAAAAAAAAAAGAGAGAGAGAGAGAGACTGGGGTGAAGGGAGAAAAGCATATCCAAGCATTGTGGAACAAACTCACATGCACAGGTGTAGGACATGTGTCAAGAGTATACCAGAAGAAAAGAGAAAGGACCAGAAGTAATAACTAGTAACTGAGAATTTCCCCAAATCAATGTCAGACATCAAACTACAGATCCAGGAAGCTTAGAGACCAAAAGAAAGAATGCAAAACAAACAAAAATAAATAAATTAAAAGTACACCCAAGTATATTCCAGTCAAACTTTAGAAAGTTGAAAACAAATTAAAGATTAGGAGCTGGAGGATATAGCTCACTTTTAGAATACTTGCTTGGTACATGGGAGGCCCAGACTCAATCCCCAGCACTGCAAAAATTAAGTAAATAAGTAAATAAGTAAATACTATCAAAAGAAGCCAGAGATTTAAAAACAAAAGTTACCTACAAAAGGGCAAAGATTTAATCCAATTACTCCTCAGGAAGCCATGCAAGTAAAAACAGAGCAGATGATACACGAAAAATTGTTGAGAAAAAAAAATTGTTAGCCAGGTAACCCAGAGGTCTGTGTACTGTGATATCATCCTTCATAGGTAAGGAGGAATAGTTTATCAGGTAAACAAAAATTGTGGGACTTTGGTACCAGGAGAACTGCCTTGAGAGAAATGTTAAATTCTTCAAAGAGAAGGAAATAACATAGGGTAGAAACCAGGATCCACATAAAGAAAGAAAGAGGTCAGGGCATGAATACCTGAAGGCAGAACACAGTCTTCTACTCATTCTTAACTGACATATGACATAACACATAACAGTGTGTTCCAAATAATGATAGCAGCAACGTATTCACTTAAATATGCTTTATGTATGAATACATACACATAAGAATATTTGTATTTAAAAACTGGGTGTATATCCTGTTCTTTATTGTATGGCAGTTGCAGCACTCATGAAGCTGTGTAGTCGAATTTGAAAGTGAACTTGGATTAATTGTAAAGTGTATTTCAAACTCTAGGATGACCACTATATAGGAGAAACGAAGAAGTAAAAATGATATGTAATAATGAAGGGGAAATAAATCATACAAAATGCTCAACTAAAACCATAAAATCTTGGAAGATGAAAATAGAAACCATTAAAAAATAAGAGCATCTGATTCAAATGTATGTCAAGATCATTGTACTGTCTTGTGTAACTAATTAAAACAAATTTAAAAAATTAAAAACTAAAAAAAAAGAAAAAGAAAAAGAAGAGCAATAAGTAAAAAAAAATAGCAAATATGGTAGACAGTAATCTAATATATCAATAATCACTTTAAAACCTAAAGAGCTAAATACATCAGTTAAAAGATAGAGATAATCAAAGGGGATCAGCAATCCAGCAGGCAGAAAATCAGTAAGGACACAGTCAAACTCAACAGCCCTATCAATCAGCTGCAGAGAAATGACATCTATGAACCATTTCATCCAGCATCTTCTCAATGTCCATGGAACATTCACCAAGGTAGACCACACTCTAGGCCATAAAACACATTTAAAATGATAGAAATCAAACGACCTCTTCTCTCAGACCATAATAAAATTAAACTGCAAATCAGTAACAAAAAGATGATGAAAGAATTTTAACATATTTCCAAATAACACACGGGTCAAAAAAAAAGGAATCTTGACAGAAATTTCAAAGTATTTTGAACTAAATGAAAATGAAAGTAAAACCTATTAAAATGTATAGCTCCAGTAAGAGCAGGGGAGAGAAATTTCTAGAATTTGGATGTTTATTTAGAAAAGAAGATCTAAAAATCCATTACCTAAGTTTCACCTTAAGAAATTAGAGGATGAAAGGTAAATAAATTCAACAGGCACAAGTAAAAAAAATAATGAAAATTAGAGCAGAAAATGAAGAAACTGAAAACAAAATATCAAGAGAGAAAAATCAACAAAATAAAAGTTCTTTGAAAATATCATTAAAATCAATATGCCTGTAACCAGGATAACTAAGGAAAAAAGATAAAGAACACAAATTATCAACATCAGAAATAAGATCGGGGAAAGCATTATAGGTAATATAAGCATTAAAAAGATTTTTTAAAGGATACAAAAAACATAGCATCTGAAAATTTGATAGCCTTGATGAAGTGGACAATTTCATCAGAAGACTCAACCTACACAAACTCATATGAGAAGAAAGAGACTATCTGAATGGGTTTATAGCTATTGAAGAAATGGAATCTATAACCAACAATGTGATCGCTAATGCATTCCACTGTACATTTAAGGAAGACAGTATACCAGTTCTTGGCAATCTCTTCCAGAGGGTAGATGGAGAGGGTATACTTCTCAATCACTTTATGAGACTAGCATGAACCCCAATGCCCAAACCAAAGACCTAAAGTAAAGGAAACTGGGCTGAGCATGTAGCTCAGTGGTAGAGCTCTCACCTAGCAGGCATGAGGCCATAGGTCCAATCCGCAGCATGGGGAAAAAAAAAAAAAGAAAAAGAAAACTGCAGACCAATATAAACATTGATGCAGAAATCCTCAACAAAATACTCGCAGATAAAATGCAGCAACAACAACAACAAAAATGATACACCACAATCAAGTGAGATTTTCCCAGGGATTCAAGCCTAGTTTAAATTTGAAAATCAATTCATTTTTTAATCTGTCACAGGCTAACGAAGGTTGAAACTGGTCTAAAACATAAAATGCTCTAAAGAAACATAAAACTGACTCTCAAAATGAAGGGCCTGGAAAATATCCACGTTGACTCATGTAACTTTATAAAATGATGAGGTGGTAAACGTGCAGGATAAGTACCCTGTTGTGTAAAGTGATTGGAAAAATTGATCATTCCAACCAATTAGGAGTTATTAATGGCACTAGAGCATGGACAGATTTTTTACACCTGATATCTGGGGACTGTAAACAGTATAAACGGAAGCACTAAGTCCAATTTATTCAGAGGCAAGGGGATGTGACCACTCCATTAGCACATATAAACACCTGCTTCAAAAGCATGTCCCATCGTTTCACAACAGTGACCAAGTGCCTACTATGGAGAGGACACCATTCAACCCTTCGGTGGGGGGGGGGGCAAGTAAGACATAGACTCTTTTAACAAGACATGACTAGGGTGTTAATAGAGTTAATACAATTTCATGTTATGTGAATAAGAATAAGTTTTTTTCAAGTTTCAGTATAATAAGTGTCATAAAAAATAGAGTCTATTGCAGAAGAGTCAAATGCTGGAATAAACAACTCTGTCTGGGGAGAGGGTAGCAAAGGGCCACATTCTGAAAGATAGAAAAACCCCACCAGGTTAGTTTTTCTAGGAGAGGAAGAATTTTCCTCGAAGGAGCAGCATGAAGCAGGCACAGAAAGTGAGGGACTTGTTCAGAAGACAGCCATTTGGCTGTAACATCAGGTGTTTAAATTAAAGTTGGCAGAAGCCAGACTGGAGAATGGTAAATGGCAGGTTAGACTAGAGTTAATCTAGAGTGGGGGAGGAGGAGCGGAGAATTTTAAGCAATGGAAGATGACATGACTCTTATTGAGATTTTGAAAAGATCTAATCAACTAGATTTTGGTTGGATATAAGAAGAGGTAAAAAGGTGATTTAATAAAACCATATTCCAGGGTGCCCAGGAAAATAAGATAAAGTTTACTTGGAAAAGACTGTCAGGAAACTCACAACTTAGCTTACAATGTAAATTTTGCATTAAGAGTCTATACTGTAGTATCACCAACATTGCTACAATTCTCAGAGGAATGAATATTTCAAAACCTGATAGTCCAGGAATGTAGTGTACTAAGTCAACTTAAGTGAATTCTGAGAGTTGATTCTCTCTCATACAAATGAAATATGGTTGAAGTAATTCATCGTTTTCCAACATGTCTTTTAAAAGCAGCATAAGTTGGTGGATCCTCTACTACATTGCACTTTCAAAGGACCATTTAAAATAAAGCACCACCAAAGCCTCTGTGTATGTGGAACAATGTTAAATTCCCGCTCTGCTTCAAGCATAATTAGGTACCCATAACACCATAAAAGTTTTATTAAATTACGGTGTTGGGAATGAAATGTAAATTTGTCTTCCAATATGATGTTGGCATTTCAACCTTCTTTTTTTCCAGCTTGAATATCATTAATAGTAAAAGTTCAGGGAATTAGTATAGCTGAAGTATTGGGCAGAATTGAAGGTGTCACATAGAAATAAATGTTAGCACAATTACATTTTTGAGTCATGCTTCATCTCTTCTGTTCTTCCTGTTTTAAAAATACCTATTATTGATATCATTTATTATTATAAACTAAATAGTCAGATTGGGTTAAAAACAAAGTATCATTTTTCAATTAGCTTTTTATTTGGCTTGTGAAAGATGGGAGACCACTGGCTTTACCTTTAAATTGGTTGTACTACAAAATACCCAAAAAAAAAAAAAGCATTATAAGCAAAATATATCTACTCAAATTCAAAAGTACAAAGAAAAGACTTTAAAGGGAATACATATTTTTCTTAATACCATGAGAACAGAAAAATGTATTTACACTTCAAATGAACTGAAAAAAATAAAAAAAACAAATATTGATATATTTGATCTGCAATATGAAAGGGACATGGGTAAAAATCATGAAATTCAGGTACTTGTAAGGTATACTTGAGTACTCCAAATTAAAAAAAAAAAAAAAAAAGAAAAGCTAACCTAAAAAAATTTTCAGCTGTACCTGAATAGGGAAAATTTTCATTTTTATGAAAGGAAAATGCTGACTTCATTTCAGACAATTCACCTTGCACCAATATAATACATCACCAATGCAAATATTTTCAGGAACAACATCTGTCTATAATATGTCCTGAGCGAGCAAAAGTTTTCCCACCTTCCCCCAAGCTCAGGGAGATCTAACCCAAGGAGACTGTGAACAGTTTTCCATTTTGTTTCTCATCAGAGTCTCTTGAGAGGCAAAGGACAGCACAACCCTATGCCATAATATCTGAAGCATGGTTCACCCTGATGTCCTCATAGATGGAGTCTACACCCCAAGGCTGTTTTGCTCCCCGCACCCCCCACAAGCCACCATTTGCTCCAAATGATAAAATTACAGCCTCAAGGAAAAATCACACCTTTAAAAGAAATTGTTTGTCTTGGCTGTTCTCATAGAGAAGCTGAATTTTCCTGGAAAGTTAACATTCCTTGTCAGAAAGGAAATAAAAATAAATGTGGTACAGGCAAAGATGACATTTGAATCCAAACAAAAGTTTGCCTTTTGCTTTTTTTTTTCCCGGATCATACAAACTGATGTGTTAAGAAAAACAGTCCCAATTTAGCTTTCCATAAGCCCTTCAAAGTAGTTCATACATATAGGCTCTCACAGGAAGGTTCACTTGCAAACTCTTGTCAAAAGAGAACAAATACGCCATGTGAAAATTGTGTATTGGTTGGGGAAAAAAAGTGGATCAACACACAGGCCACACGGGGAAAAGTGCCAGTGGCTTATTTATTGAATGATTCAGTGTTTCAGACAAGAGAAGATTGCAGCGTGTCTCATGAGCTGAAACCACCTTCAGGCTGACAGACTTCCACCTACAATACTTAAAAACATCAGTGGATGATACGTTACGTTGAGGATGCAATTATAAGAGTCACTGCTAAACCTTGTACAATTGTGGTTCTCATTTGCTGATCGAAGTTCTATTGTCCTGCCTACCTTGTGCTACACCAGAACTGGACAGATGAAATATCCATCAAGGCCAGTGACATTGAAACTCCAAACTGAAGAAGTTTGCACACAGAGTATAGGAAGATTCTGTGATGTTCTAAGGGTTAATTCTGAGCAACAACACCTTTCTACTGGATTCCTGCAATGACCTCATAATATGGCTGTCTAGTGATAATCTTGCCTAACTTTCAATCCTTATCCACAGCTGAACTTCTCTTTCTTGTGTTTAAAATCTTCAGTGATTCTTCATTGACCACAAGATGAAATCCAAACTCTCTAGTGAAGAAGGATAAGGAATGCCACCCCAGAAATATGGGGCTCTGGTCACTCGGTGACTCCAATCTGAGGGCACTTTAGGAATGGTAATTGTGGGAGGGGTTTTCTCTGAGCTCTCCTTCTCTGACTAAAGACAGATCCTACAGAAGGGACCCACTCATGAATCTGCTCCCTGAGAATCCCATCAACCAGGGAAGATGAACTCTTGTCACAGGAGAGGATATGAGGTCAGTACTATGCCCAGACAGATGGTGACATACACTTTCACAAATTCTTCAAAGAGGTCCTTCAAGATCCTTTATCCTTCAAGACTCATTATCTGCTTATCAAGACCACTTTTGTCCACTGTCCCACAGTTTGCTGCCAGCAGCACCCCAGCACCCCTCAGATGTCCTAAGCCTCCATTTCCTCTTCTGAATGATGCTGTATAAGCCTCAACATCTAACCTACATTTGAGCTGCATATTTTGTGGGACTCCCATGTGTACATATGCAATTAAATATGGCTTCTCTCCTGTTAATCTGCCTTCTGTCCATTTGTTCTGGTGGCTCAATTATCAAATGCCGAGTAGGGAGAGGGCATGTTTTCCTTCCCTTTGACACCAGAATGGAGAGCCATGTATGTTGGCACCATCTCTCCACAAACTCAAGTTCTAAGTCCCAGCTGTGATGGCTTCAAATCTCCTATTTTGTCTTATCTCTGGACAGTGACATACACTGGCCCCTTAGCAAGGAATGCTCTTCTCTTCTATTACTGCAAGATAACTTACTGCCCTCATTACTGGGTAACTTTAATTTACTCTCTATAGCTTGCATTAAATTCTACTTTGACAAAAAGATCACAGTAAATCACTCACTTTTCTCTCACATTAGAAAGATGATTAGACCCTAAGGATGACCTAGTACAGGGTCTGGTACAGTGCAGACACTGAAAAAAATAATACGTTTTGAAGGAATGAACAACAACAATAACAACAAATTTCACTCAGCTTCTTATTTAAAATCAAACTATCACTAAAGCACTCAGTATATTGAAATCCAAATTTGAGCAGACATGGCAAAATTAGGGGTAATTATCATAGTGCCCTGGGGCTTAATAAGCATTCAATAAGTGTTAATAGCTACCATTATTGTTTACATTATAAAAGAATTTTTGTTTTAGAAAATCTTTCCCCACTACTGTTTCCTTTCCTTTGCAAAGGCATATAAAGATTTTTTTTTTTTTTTTTTTTTTTTTTTTTTTTTTTTGCCTAAGGACTTGTTAAAATGGAGTTTGATCTTTTTGCAGTCCTTTCAATCATGGTCTTGTTTAAAGTGAAGTAAACCTGGAAAGACAAGGGGACTCCAGTTAACTGTCTACAATTATATCCTATTGCAATGAAAAATAATTACCAGTAAAAATAGGTCATTCATAAGTCTTTATGTGGAAACCAGCAGCAGTGAAGAATAGCCCAAAAGGCCCACAGATGACTTTAGGAATCTTAGCCATGTGCATATGTGACTCCTGTGTCATTTTAATAAAAGTGCCTCCAGGGCACTAAGTTGGCCTGTTTCTATGCATGTGTGTAACAAGCAAGGCACATGTGTGGGTATTACTCTTGGGTAAGCACTATTTACCAATAAATTACTATGTAGCTTATATTGTAAGGGTCTGGTGATAGGCCTATAGCTTAAAAGACTGAAACAACCATGCATTTATCTTGTCACTACAGGTGCTTACAGTGTAATTACAAGGTCAACAGTTACTATGTAATTATGTAGTTTCAACATTGTGATTCTTAAACAACAAAAAATGCACCCTGTTCTCCCTGTACCTGCTGAGAACCCCTATCTGTTCCACCATCCCGCTTGCAAATGTTAAATAGTTGCAATGATATTTTTAAAGAAAAACTAATCAAGAGAACTTTATTGGAATAATAGCTGTCTTAGAATTATTATACATGACCTCAGAAACCAAGTTCAACACTTTCATTTTCTTTGGGGGATTTTAAGAAGTACATTTTCTTATAGTAGCATGCCTAATTTAGAAAGTAACTCAGATCTAAGAAGTAACATGGGTAGGCCTTCTGCTTAGCAGAAGTAATTTTATAACAGTTCCTCCTTGTATAGAGTAATGACAAGTCTTATGTTTTTAAAAGGGTGCATTCCCGATTTAATGTCATAGGAATGAAATGATATTAAGTCATAAGTGACAGCACGGCCCCAACGTTTCATCCTTCTGTAATTCAGATTCTAAATTCATTTAGGTGGGGCTGCTTAATATTGGCATCACACAGCATATAATTTTGTGGTTGGTTGTGTGTCTGTGAGATGTGACTAATCTCTTACATATTTTTCTTCCAGTATATGGTGATTCTGAAATCATGAGTTTCATTAAAGCCTTATAAAATTCTTCAAATTCTCTCCCCTTTATTCAGAGAAGCAGAAGGACACTGCTTTGATAGTCAATATTTGAACAACTCATGCCAAATTTATTATAGGTTACTATCATACAGAGAATAATAAAGAATTTTTTTTAATTACTTTAGCTCATAAGAATAGACTGATAGATATTCCATCAATGTTATGATTCCCTTGGATGGAGAAATGCTAAATGCTAACCCAAACAGATTTTAAAACCATAATTACTTGGTAAACAAGGGAATCATAGCCAAATAATTATTCATGAGTACAGATTAAATTCATCAAAAATTTTTAAAAATTTCTTATTGAATACTTCTGTCTGTGGCAAATTCACTAGGCTAGAAATATCAAAGTGCCATTGCTTCTTCAGTATGTTTTACACAAAAAGATCAAGCTGTATACAGTTTTTTTGCTATAAGGTCTTTCTTCTTTCTCTCTCCAGTGATAAAGCACAGATAAGTTACCCAACACTGGTGTGTTCTCATCATTTTAAAAGAGATTCGAGTTCTCTGATGTAGTAGTTCTCTAAAAAGCAGAACCCAGGTAACCACGTAATTCTATTCGTTCTCATATTTAGATAAAGACTTACTAGGATGACAGTAACCTGAAAAGAAATTCTAGTCTATACAGATAAATGGGAAGATCCTATTCCATAGAGAATCTCATAATAGAAATCTCAAGAGAAAACCAAACAAGCTACTCTCTTGTCACCCAATCAAACCAAGAAACTCACTTAAATTGTTTCAGCATGTGTCTTCTAGAAACTGTCCATCATTTTTTACATTTGAAAGTTTCTTCTTTTCAATTTTTCTGAGACTGATTTGGACCTTTCTCTGTAATTCTGTAATCTGAGAATTAAGAATATAAAACCTCTAGAACCGATCAGACAATGAAAAAGTGCAAGGTACAGATGAATATCTACATAGGCACTTTTACATTTAAAAATCAAAATGGTCATCTATATACCAAATGGAATAGAAAACCTGGGTAAGAACCCAGATGGGAAGTGAAAATCAAAGATGACATTAACCTTTGCTGTGATGTTTCAATATTATCTGCTAGAATAATACAGAGATATTAAGTATAGCACAAAAATTAAGAAAGTACACAAAAGAATAAAACAAATTGTAATAAAGTAAACATACATAGAAACAATGCATTTATGCATTAGTTAGAATACAGTTTTCCACTTTTGTGGCAAAGGTCTAACAACATGGTTTGTTAGAATTTAAAGTGCAGATACAGGGAGCCTTCTTCAGCCTGCTCAGTGTGGAGACACATGGAGAAAACTAAAAATAGGGACATTCACAGTGACCTTGTGGTTTCTGGAAGTAAGAAAGATGTATATCATTAGTAGCATACTGACCCATAGGGTCTGACCAATAAATGATCCTCACTGTGTTTATCCCACACTTTAAGTAGGCATGCATTTCAATGACTGTTCCCATTTCCATTTTTAAAAATAATTTTCAGTAAGTAAGGAGCACTGTACCTTTAAGTTTTAAATATAAAAAATGACACTGATTAACCTTTAAAATGGTGCCATTTAATCAAAGCAAGTAGATCTTTAATGGGTTTTAAATGGACTAATAAATCACAAGCTTTTTTTAACATGGAAATAAACGAAATATTTGGGGGAAAATGCCTCCACCTATTGGAGTATTTGTAAGTGTGAGTTTGGGCAGGGGGAGAGGTGATAGGTACATACACAGTAATTCTCCATGTGGTTATGATAGAGAAGGTGACCACTCAACCTTTTATTCCAGTGAGTTCTTAATTTCTTAACATTTTTACTATCTGAGCAAGATAGTAAATGGCAGTATCCGTATGTTTTCAGAAAACTTGACAAATTTTGAGGCCAGGACTCAGAAAAATAGTTGAGCGTCATGTTGAAGGCAATTGATCTTTCCCTCTAGGGGAAAATGATCAGAGAAAATGAGCATGTTTTCCTCTCTCCACTCATCCCCCTGCCATTACTAATTCTCCTCAGGCACAAATGAAGAACCAAGTAACCTTCAATCTCCTAAAGTACAGACTGGACTCCCTGTGTTCAGAGCTTAGTGTTTGGGCAAATAACCCGTTACTGTGCCTGCTTTCCAAGAATGGGCAGGTCTGTAGCATACTCTGTGCCTGGCTCAGGGTTGCTTAATGCAAACCAGTTGAGCTGGATAAAAAAAAATGATTGCTTGATAATGATAGAATAGCTGTGTTTTTCCTTGGAATCACGTACTGCACTGGCCAAGGATAGTGCCACAGAAGAGCTACCAGTGTGAGGAACGATAAAGGAAGTGGTCCCTACAGTGGGGAGTTTTAAAGGTTAAAGGTGTCAGAGTTTATAAAGAGCTCCTCAGGCAGCCCTTAGCAATAGCCTCCAGTTTCAAGCACTTACAGTGTGCTACATACTAAACTGAGAATTCTGTAGGCAGTACACTGTTTAATCCATGTGACTCAATTAGGGAGGGGCTTAATGTCAAAATTTCACAGATGAGGAGACTAAAGAACAAAGGGATTACAAAACATGTCCAAGATCAAACAGCTAATAAGAAAGACTTAGATTTTTAACAATGCAAACTTGGTCCCATCCCTATCTTACTTCTTCTGCACCAAACAAATGATCTTCAGGCGTGTGCTCTACCTCTTTCTCCTCAAAGGCAGTCTTTCCTCTGCACTGTTGATCACATGTCCTCCAGGAACTTTCTACTTTAATTCAACGCCTCCTTATTTCCAGGTCCAGTTCCTGCATTCCAGTGTCTTTTCCCCCATCCATCCCTGCAAGTGCTCAAATCTACCAATTGTTCTCAAACCCATTCTTTGAATCCAGTATTTCTCTGGACAGCGTCTCTTTGCTTGGAAAGAATTGTCTATATTTTGCTGCGCCTAACTCCTCTCTTGCCTCTCTAACAGGAGTCAGCCCTACCATGCAGGAACGGCCTCTGTTGAAGGCATCTGCAATCTAGTAATGGACAAATTAAGTGGATGCTCCTTAGCACTCATTTTGAGGCTTCTGCAGGAGTGGATTTTTTTTAATAGGCCTCAGAAGTCCTGATGGCACCCATCTGTGGCACCCACCTGTGTTTTTCTCTTTTGCCCATGCTCTAGGCACTCTGGATGCCTTTGATCTTTCATGGTCTTACACAACAATGTACACACTGATGTGATGATTCCTTGGGCAATAGTGCCAACCCAAATTTCTCATCTGGACATCAGAACTCAGCATTCCTTTGAGTATTAGCCCCAATGGATACAAGGACACATGCTATAAACTCAAACACAAGAGCATTCAGAACTGAGTTCATCATGTTCTTACCATTCTGTGCCCAAAGGGAATTTTAGATTTGCATTCTACTCCTATAAGTCAAAACCCTGCATGCCCTATTTGATACTTCAATCTCTATTATAGAATTTATTTTCTTATCCTCAATAGCTCTCCAGCTAAATTCTCTCTATTGGACCACCTCACTTGGTTGCATTTCAGAGCCTGTCACTTGTACTGAGCTGATGCAATGACCTCTGTCTTCTCCCTCCTGTCTGCATCTCCCCCTTCTGATGAGTCCTTAGAACAGTATTCCTAGTATATAGCGCAGATCATGCTTCATATCTGCATAAACCCTTCACTGACTCAACTCTGCCAGTTCCCTTAGCTAGACTATGTAAAACTTGACCAACCCATCACTCTTCAGCACTGTCTCCCATGGCTTCCCTCAGTGTTTCCAGGCCTCCAGCACAACTGAGGATTCTGAGCTCTAATTTTCACATCTCTGAATATTTGCATGACCTCCCTTCCCCACACCTTGAATTATCTATTCTGCCAAAGAAATATCATTTTCATTGTGATATATTCATCTTCATATATGGACATAGCATAACTTGGTTGATTTCATACCCCAATAATTTGCCTTTAACTCCACTAATAAATAAATAAATAAATAAATAAATAAAAATAAAAGGAGAGAGACCAGAAAGGAAAGAACCAAGAGAGAAAGGGGAAGGTTCTAGGAAATGAGATTAACCGAATTATGTTATATGCATGCACAAATATGTCAGAGTGAATCTCACTCTTTTGCATATTTTTAATGCACCAATAAAAATACATCATGTTCTCTTTAACACCTCACATGGACAAGAACTACCTTCTCCCTGAAATAGGTTTTTGTCTCTCCTATATGACATAAACACTCCCTTCCTTGACCATATTAGCAAATTGTGTGTAGTTTGTAGCCTTTATACTTTATATCCTATTATAATCTTATTTTATGCTAGTCTTTCTACTTTACTAGATTTGAAATCAAAAGCTATATTTTCAGGGCTGGGTGTGTAGGTAAATGGTTAGACAACGTTCCTAGCGTGAATGAAGCCCTAAATTCAACTCCCAGTACTGAGAAAACCAGCCAACCAATCAATGATATCTTTTCAATCCTTTTGTTATTTTCAGTACTCACACAGTAGGTGCTTAATAAATGTTGAACTAAACTTGACAAGTCAATGGATAACTACCTTTAGTTAAGCTCAAGCAACTAAAAAGGCGACCTCAATTATTTTGCAAATAATCATTATGACTTGGAAGCATTTAGCCATTGAAAAAGTAAGATGTATTTTGGAGATTAATAAATTGAAAATTAGCTATGCATAGTTGCTGGGACTGTAGTATCTTCAGCCAACCAAATGTCCTTGGGCAAATCATTCATCTATGTTTAGTTTATGCATCTCATTTAGAAAGGGAGGTGATCAAGGATTCTCTGAAATCTCCCAGCTTCAATATTGATTTTTAAAGAGCTCATAACTGACCATATCAAGCAGATATTCAAAGATGAGGATGAATCTGACAAAACAAGTGACCAATCAAATATAAAATTCTATTTGTTGTAAACAACCAGAGCTATGTGCTAAGTAAAAAGGCATAACAAATCACTTCCAACATCTTTCCAAAATTATTTACATAGCTGAACCCTTTCATTTTTAGCTCTAAAAAAATCCCCACAAAAATGTCTTGGAAAATAGTCATTTGGCAAGAAAATGTACATCTTTATAGACACATCAAAGGCATTCCTCTATCTTTTCCCACACATTTTCAAATCTAGTACACAATCACATTATTTGTGGTTCTACATTTCCCTCCAAAATATCAAATTTGTCTTTGATTCCACAGAACCTGAATATTTATATACCTTTCAAGTCGACGTAGTTTATTGAAGAAAGAACATAGCTCAGTCGTGTCTATTAAATATTAAGTACTTTGCTGCAAAGGCAGACACAGGTACACAGCTGTGTGATCACAACCTCCAGAGATACAAACATGATGCTTTCCCCACCTATTTGGTTGCAAATGAGAGGAGGAAAAAAAAGCTATGCTGAAAGAAAAACTGGCTTAAATAACATGGTGAGCAAGAATGTGGTGTTAAAATGAAATGTTTGAAGTTGCATATTACATCCAAAGGAACACCACCATAATTCATAGTGATTAATGTTAATGTCAAAAATATTAAAGAAAGTAATAATGATTTGTATCTTCATGTAATGGGCTACCCTTTCTTTGATCTTTTATTCTGTTTGATCAATGAAATTAATGGGCAATAAATTTCAAACCAATAAAAAGGAATTCATCTTTTCCCAGTGCATGGGTCAGCCTGTGGGAATAACAGCCACTGGAGGTCAGAGAGACAAATGCTAAGGCTGGTGTTAAAAAGGGATCAGATAATTTTACGACCATTAATAATGTTTGTGGGTCTGCAAGCTCACGTGCAGATAAGGGGAATCCAGTCATCCTCTGGGCTCAGACTAATTACCTTCTGGGTCACAGAGACACTGCTGGGCCAGCACACAGCATGGGTCACTAGTGCACCTTCAGAGGGGGCTCTGCTTCCATTTCAGTGGAGAACAAGGTCAGCTGCAGACCCTTAGAGGCTCTAAACTCTCAAAATATTGTGGCACTTACTCCTTCATTTGAAATTTACTTTAAACAGTCATTAAACCAGAAAAACATTTTTTTTTTTTTTGCATGTGCTAAGGTTAAAATGGATTCTTTCTTTCTGGATTGCTTTAGATACACAATTCAAGAATGTATTCTAAAGCTGAATTGTTCAAATTGTTTTAGTGTCCTTGCTTCCCAGACCCTGGGCACTCTAGCAGTTTGTCTATTAGGTAATTGGACTCTCAGTAGGCAGGGTGCAGGTGAATTATTCTCACAGCTAGGGAAATCAGCATATGCATGACTCTCTAGTTCAAGTCCAGAGTGGCAGAAGCTATTTCAGGAACATTGCTTTCCCAGGCCTTGGTGGTGGGTGTGGATTCTAGAGACCTTCAATTAATACTGGTTGCATAGGTTATGGCCTGTTAGGGATATCCTTCCTAGTAAAGGTATATTCCTTAGGTATTATTTCCATCCCTCTATTGAGATCTACATCTGCACTGATATTAATGATCAGTACCAAATACATGTTAAATATGCCCAGAGATACAATCAGTCTTGTATCAACTTCAATGTCAATACCTGTGGAAACCCTGGTGTTTACGATTCACTACCTGCATGTATGTAACCATTTGCTTATTGTGGTCCACTTCCTTTTTAGCAAGTGCCTGTTATGTCATGGAAAAGAGCATCTTATTGGTTTGTAATAACCTAACGGTTACTGAAAACTGACCATTGCATTGCTAAATCATTCCATTCACAGTTCCCAACAGCAGGACATAGCAATTCTCCTAATAGACTTAAAATAAACAGACACCATTTACTTTCATAAAACTGCAGGGGGACAGCTCAGGTTGGCTTTGGTGTGAGAAAATTTATGATCATCAATAATCTGTCTTAAAGATTCAGTAATGCTTAATGTACTTTTAGATTTCTAACCCCAGCAAAGCAAGATTAACAACTGTCAATGGGGAAAATAATAGTCATATAATACTGAACACTTATTAAAATATATTGTATAGAAAGCAGTTTTTCCTCTTACACGGTGGCTTAATTAGACTTCAATATAGTAAAGAATTGCTAGAATAAAAGAATTTTCCAGGACCATATTTAGACCCCAGGATCAGAAGGTTTGACTAGATATTTAAAACATCAAACACCTCTCTCTTAGGTATCTGCCATTGCATGTTTGCCCAGGAACTCTGGCATCTCATTTCTGTTCATCCAAATCTTTTATTGGCTTCCATGTTCCTGACCCTAATCTCTGAAGTTGATTGATGTTTGCAATTTCACTTGAGGGCCAAAATTCACAAGGACATGTGTCTTACCTAGAGACATCAGCTTCAGCCTGCAGCAATCTACTTACACCTTGTGTAAACCACAAACCCTCAACATCAAGATTTCCATCCAGGCTACTCTCCTCTAGGAACCATATCTCATCCCTGGTTTGGTCAGGAAAGAGGATTGGGATAGAAATATAAAGCACAATGACCATTGTCTAAAACTACACGAATACTTGAGATCACCAAGATAAGTAGGTTCAAGAAAGAATGGAATGAGAGGTAAAGACAATGAGTATAGACAGCCCCCCAAAAGCTTTGCTATAAAGCAGATCACAGAAATAGTGTGTTAGCTAGATGAGAGTGTGCGATGAGGGTGTTTTTTTCTTTAAACAGTAAAAATAATTGCATGTTTAAGAATAAGTGAATGAATCTTATAAGACCTTTTTCTACTGCCAGATAGAAGGCTGTGTCTCTATTCTGACAGACTCCCATTGCAAATCCTAGAAGCAAAAGATTATATTAAATTGTCAATTTGCAGACTAGAACCACAAAGAGGCAAGCAAACTATAGTCATGTCTTCAAACTCCCTCAGGATGTATGTTGGTGAGGCATTAACTGGAGAGAAGAGTTCTTGTGCTTTTATTTGTTCACTTATGGATATATATATATATATATATATATATATATATATATATATATATATAATTTTGTACAGAAAATTTATCTCAGAACATTATACTTATCTTGGTTATTGATGTGCTTTGGAAAACTAAAAATCTTTAAAGTGAAATGAAATGGTGTAAATATTGATGCAGGCCTTCACATATCTTAGGTGCACAGATGTTTTTGGCAGCATCCAATCAAAATTTGATGCTGCTTGAATCTTCTATTTTTATAATGAATATTGCATTCATTTTGTTTTGTTTTCATTTGTTAGCACAACCAGAAAGGAAAACAAAATTGAATCATGAAACTGCAGAGCGGGCAGTAGGTACGTTGTTCTCAGATGGACAGATAGGTTACTGTCAGTGCTATTCCTGTGAACATAGGTGCCTGGCCTGCAGGATGCAGTGTGAGTGGCAGAGATGTGGTAGTCTAAGGCTCCTGGTCAGTGCTTCCTCAACGAACCCTATGGACCCCTTGAATCTCAGAGCTTGCCAGGGAGCTCAAGGTGATGAAATGCAAGATTCTTCCCAAAGCAGGGATTCATACCCAACCCCCTTGCATGTAGCCAGTCTCTGCTTGCAAATAACCAGAGACAGCAACCTGATCTTCGTGGGGGATACCCAGTTTCAGTATTTAAAACAGCTCTGATCACAATAAAGTTTTAATTTAGGTTGGGACATAGTCTCCCTGATGCTTCTGGGTTCATTCTATGAAGACATACAGAACTGCAGGGTGTCTTTCACAACATATGGAGATGGACACCAAATTCTTTTTTATCTTTTCTTTTACAGGATAAATATGTCCCCTGCCTTTCTAACTCTTCCTTAGAAAACAAGGATCCCAGGTCCTCCATCATCCTATCACCTTCTCTTGGTGTTTACATTTTCTACCAAATCTCTCTGCAGCTAGATTTGGGCTTAATTCCTTCAGACCAAAAAGAGGGAAAAGCAGATGTCAAATAAAGGCTGCACATGGCAACAACAAGGAGACTGGGAGCTGTGTTTGGAAGAAAGACTCAGCAATGACTTCATATTCCTAATTATCTTGTAAGGTAAAAAGGTAAATGCTGGGTTAAAAAAAAAAGTAAGATTGTATCAGGTATAAAGTGGAGAGAGCATAGTCTTGTTCACCATCCCCATTTGAGCTCATTCTTGTGGGGACAACTTTTCTCTGCCCCCTGGGTATAATCTAGCTTGACTCCAGGACTTTTCTAATCTCCAAGATTTAAAAAAAAAAAAATCTTTAGGTGACTTTTAGTTAACAAAAATGTTCTTATTTAATAATAAAATGTCTAGTCCATGCTGTTAACCTAAACACTAAGGTGCACTGTAAGTTCCACCTCTCCTTCCTCAGCCCTGCTTTATGCCTAAAACCTAAAATCCAGCGTCAAGGTGAAGGTCTTGGTCCTCTGCCTTTGTGGACTGCTTTGTCTTTTTCTTTTTCCCCCAGTCTTAGCTCTGCTGCTTTGGGTTTTGATATTTCCAGGGTCGGAGCAGGAGGCAGAGGGTCTGCAAGGCTCACTTCCCTGGCACCTGGCCTTGGAGCCCATCTTCAGTCCTGGAAGATGTTCTGGATTTCAAGGATATCCTCCCACCCCCTTTGCTATGGGGAGGATGTCTTCAAATACCTGAAGGGAAGCCAAGTCTCTGTTTTCTGCTCTTGGGAACATTCATTAATCTTGATCCCACAGACATCTCAATCTTCTCCTGACCTTCCTCTGGCTAGGTGGCCATCTTTCAGAATGATTCTTCAACAGAGGCCTCAGAGAGTGTGACGTTTCCTTCCACAGAATCACAAAGCACAAGCCACTCCCTTCACAGCCCCTGTCCTGGCTGCCTCTCCAGCCATGTGGTAGCTTCTCATCTGCAGGAATGGCTCAGAAGTACCTCATGCCCAGGAGACTGTGGGGGACCTGGGCCTTGCACCTGTGGAGATGTACATGTTGGGCTAAGGGGAGAGGCCAACTCCTTGCTCTTAATCAGAACCTGTGACTCTGTCCAAGAAATTTCACCTTCCATTAAAAGTTCCTATCTCCCTCTCCACCCTCTCTTGTAGGAATGAGGTAGTAAGAACCCAAGAGCAACAGAACTAGGTCACAGGCATCTCTTCTGAAAGTTTTGCTTGGTTGGTCTCGGATTCTGTGACAGAATGGAAGTAAATGGGGCCTGAGCCGGGAAGGCAATGGAGAGAGTCCCAATAGCACTTCCTGTTATGGTCACATAGTAAAATCACCAGCAATGAGTTTGTAACATAGTGTTATTATTTGGGTGATATATTTGGTCAAATATCTGAATGAAGAGCTTAAAAACAGAAACTTCCAAATCATACAACCTAATGAAAGTAACAGTAAGACATATAAGTCAACTTAGGATCAGTCAAGAAAATTTTTCTCCTGAACCAATTACATACGTGCCTTGAGAATTTAAGTTATCATAAAGTAACTTAAAGCTTAATGAACAATCATATGAGGGATTTACTTTTGTAGAAAGTTGAAAACTAGAGTCTGTGAAGTTATTAGCTAAAGTCTTCCACAAGTTCAATGTTACATGCCTTCACCAAGATTGAAGGAATCAAAACATCTTTACATTTATTCATTATGTAACAAAATTTTTAAGATAGATTCTCAAAATTAAAACACTAAAAATTAAATATAAAAGATAGAAATAAATATTCACAAGTAATTCTGGTTCCCACACCAGGCTGAGATTGAGGGAAACTTTTTTTTATTATTATTAAATATGGGATTGAAGATCCCAAAGTAAAATAAAATCTAAATGGCAAAGTCTATTCAGTGTGGGAGGGTCTGTCAAGTCTCACTTAGCATCTTCATTAATGATCTGGGCCAGAGCAATAAACAGCAAGTTAATTAAACCTACAGGTAGTATTAAATCAGTATGAGGGGCAAAGACTGGTGAGAGATGATAAAAAGCCTTTGGAGGTTAGCAGCAGAAACAGCAAATAAAAAAGAATTTGAGAAAGTGCATATATTTAACAGAATAGGGCCCTTGGAAAACAGGACAGATAAAAGCAAATTCCACTGATTATGCAGACAATTAAATATATCCCAGTTCAGTGCCTTGGGAAAATAATCACCAACATCGTTCGACTTTCCCACTCAAAGATATAAGATAATAATAGGCAAGGAGAGAAGCCATTCATAAAAGGATTCCTCTTCTGGAGGGAAAAACTGTTTGAATCTAAATAGAATAGAGGAAGAATCCAAAATAAGGACGTTTCACTGGTATAATTTGAGTATCTATGAGGTATCTTACCTAAAGAAGAAATTAATATCACATATTTGAATGTGATAATTCTTTTATTGGTCTACAGAGTGGAAAAAATTAAGATTCCGAAGGGTATAATTTATAAGCAAGCTATCCTGAAATGCCAAGCAGTTATTCAAAACAATGCAAATAACACATACACGTGTACACATGTGCGCGCGTGCACACACACACACACACACACACACACACACACACAAAAAAAAACAGACTGATTGATCCCCACATAGCTAGCTGTTCATTTCGTCTCTTTCTAGCTTAATGTGATGTAGCCACTGGCTTCCTATCTGATCCCCAAAACAATCCTCTGAACTTGGTGCTGCCTCAGGACTTTTACACTTGTTCTTCCTTCAATCCAGGATACTCTTCCCATACTTTTCCTAGGCTGGTGTCAGTCAAATGTCCCCTCCTCATAGTACCCTCTGGACCATCATATATAAGAGTGACTTTATTATCAAGACAGTATCTCATTCTTGCTGTGTTTAAATATGTTCTTAGGACATACAAGTATCTAAATCTCTATCAATTTATTGCTGTTTACTTGAGTGCTTTCAGTTTCCCCTTCCCCACTTATGGAATATAAGCTCCATGAGGGCAGGTTTCTTGTTTCCTTTGCTATTATACCCTGAATCCCCCCAAAATAGACCCTGGAATTTATTAACTCTCAATATCACCACTAAAAATAATAACAATACATATGTATGTATGTATGTATGTATGTGTTTGCATGTGTCATAAGTGAGAGAGAGATAACACAGCAGATAGGAGACTGTGAAGACACTACCAAGAAAGTACAGGGGCCAAAGAAAATGATGGTGAATGACATCATTACCAAATCATTGCATCAAAGATTACAAATTTAAAGTTTTAAATAAACAGATGCATTAACACAAATTATTCAGAGTGGGTAAACTTACCAACTCTGTAATTATGTATTTGGTTATGTTAGTCCTCAAATAATAAAATTTTGAGGATCACTCGTGAAATAGTATCAAATCAGTGGGTCTATTTACTCATAAAAATCCATACGAAGCTAACTACCATGTGGTTACTACCACTTTTCTTTTTCTTTTCTTTTTTTTTTTTTGCAATAGAGTGGAATTAATGTGTGCAGTCTAATGAAATATGCTGCAATTAGAGAACTACTATGCATAGTGATATCTCTGCTTGTATATGTTTCAAATAAAATAGAGTCTTTGGTGACATTCAGGAATGGAAAGAATGAAAAGCAAAATTAAATTGCTAATAGATTTCCAATTGCAGCTGGGTACCTGAATGCAAAATCAGGTTGTGAAAAACTGACTGCTGAGCTTGTCCTCTACCCATCTTAACACATGCTTACATGTATGTAGGTTTGGTGTAAGTTCATAAGAAAGGATAGCGTGGTCCACAAACCAAGAAATATTAAGGCACTCTCATTTGTAACAGAAAACTACCAACACAAAAGTTTTACCCTACTTCTGGGTCAGTGTTCCCTTTGGGAGAGAAATGCCTGAAACCTTAGAAGAGGTTTCAGCTAAAAGTCATCGTGAGTAGAGGACCCATCAAGTGAAGCAGACTTGTAACCAACCCTTGACCTTCAGCCTCAAAGAGACTCAGAAGTGATCAACACAGTTAACAGACCCTTTGGACACCAACAAGAGGGAAATAAGAATAATAATCCAAATCAATTTTCCTGAACCACTTTAAAAAATTTCATAGGTAGGCCTGACTCTCTGTTAGCCGTCTTTTTTCCTTACTGTGAGAAACAGGAGTGGAATGGATGGCTCTGACTTCAGGACAGCAAACTATTACATCAGTTCATGCCAGCACCTGTAAGTCAAGTGACTATGCAAGAGAATGTCCCAGGCTTTACTGCAGGGTCCTCAAGTTAGGGTTGGGCGGCAAAAATCATCAACTGGCAAGTGCACCATTATGAGTGGTCTGGGGAGAAGAAAGCCACATGGAAATATTCAATGTCTTTGTCCTTTTTTTTTTTTTTTTTTTTACCTAGGCAAGAAGCATTCTACTTTTCCAAATAAAATTCAGAACTGATCTCTCTCACCATTCTGCCTGCCCCTGCAGATGCATCAAGCACTGCCTTCCTTATGCAACTCTGACAGAAAGCATTTTATCAGAGTCTCTGATAAAGGCAAATAAGTACTTTAATGATTATGTTAAGGATTTAAGAAAATCGACATACACCTATGGTGAGAAAATCTTGGATATTTACCTGCAGAATATACATGAAAATATCTCATCCAAAAGATTTTCCTCTTATTTCTTTAAATATTTATCTTATTTAAAGTGGAAAAAAAAGTCATAAAAATCTATGGGCCTTACCACATGATATAAGAATTTTATGTTGTAGGATCATCTATCATGTCTTAAAAATCAGAACACCAAAACTATCCCCCCAGAAACATATTGAGTCATAAATGTTGAATGACACTTTAGATGTTGGCAATGTGTCCACTTTTATTTACTGAAAATAAAATGCTTCCCCTCATGAGTATCAATGTTACTTGAAATAATAGGTCCTAATTGCTTATGTTCAATGCTTACCTCCCTTCAAATGATGTCATTTTAAAAGCTTCATGGTCATCTCTTTTTGACATTAGAAACAAAAAGTCTATAATATATTTTCATATAAAAGACAAGAAGAGAATATACAAAATCACTGTAAAATAAACTGAAACTGATTAGCTGGCTTTCCCTTTTTAAACTGCATCTTCATCCAAAGGAAATACCAAGTGAAATTGCCAACAAATCGTTGAAAGGCCACTCATCAGTACAGAAGACTACAATCAGCTTGTCATAATTAACTTCATATATAAAAGAAACATAAGCAAAAGCACAATGCCCAAATCTGCAGCTTCAAGTTGGAGTTCAGGTGGGTAAGAACTAAACTTGGGTCACACTGCTTTATCCTCATTGCCTCCTTTCATAAATCCGGCAGATGACTCTCTGTACATCAGCAATGTTGTGTATGAGCTTGGCTTTATTGGACTGAATCACATTATTTCATGAGGTCAAGATATGAATTATATATGTGCCTCATCACAATATAGTATGGCCTCTAACTTTAATTCTATTCCTGCAGATATTAGGAACCTGTGTCCCAACCTTCTGAGCTAACACTTGCCCACCCAGGGTGTGACACTTAGGAAATTATTCTGGTAAGTCTATGTGCTCTTTACCTTTAACTTCTGTGCCTCACCAGAGATTTCTGATTGCCCTGCCTCCATGAACCTACATTATGTTACTTCCATTAACTACACCCCAATTTTCAAGCTGGAAAAGGAAGTCATTTAGGTGAGGGCTTTATCTCTATGTGATTTTGTTCAACCAGAGAGGCAATAAAAACACAGAAGATGGCAAGGATAAAGGTATATGTATACTTCAACAGAGTTAGAAAGGAAATGTGTAAGAGGATCTGTAATATCACAAGAGTTCTGCAGATATCAAATGGAAAAAGAAAGAGAAGACTGGATGGATTAACCTCAGCTCCAATGCAGGGGGAATCAGCTTCCCTGGGATGGAAGGAGAGCAGGGGTAAAGAGGGAGAGGAATCCAATTCACCTTTTCCTTGAGTCATTCATAAACACATAGATCAGAATAGTTCTTTTGGCCAAGAATTTATTGGAAATCCTCACCCTGCCTGCTTATAAGCAGTTTGAGAAGGCAGACACTACAATATTCATGGCCATGTTTGAGAAGCGAACTTCTGAGCTGACTTTATTATGGGCTATATATGTACAGTTCTACCTAATAAAACACAAGGGCATTTAGTTGATTTCCAAGACTTTACTTTCTAGGCTTCTTATTCCCTTCAAAAGCCCCTCCCACTAATGATCAAAACTGTTTTGTAACCCAGCCTTGACGATATGAACACCCAAAAGCAAAAGGAGACCAAACATGTATCCCATGGAAGCCTGAGGATCGCATCCAACCCTAACTCTGAGGATGCATTTACAGCTTGCACCACTAAGCACTTCTGTTATGGTTCATTTGTTGTTCAGTTACATGCACGCATTTTTTTTTGGAGGGGGGCGTTACCTTAAGTATATATTTTACAAAAGCTTATGAAGTTCTTAAATTAGCTATACCTGTAATCTTACAATATTCCCTAGGCTGTGGGTAAAATTGTACTTATTCACTTAAAATTCATATCCTTTTCTTGGTTCTCAGCGGAATTCTGACAAAACATTGAATTGAATGTTCACACACCTAGGTGTTTTAATCCAGCCATCCTGGCTATCTATCTTCTAACCACAGCATAGCAAGATTAAAAAATGTCCTACTGCTCCCAGCCTGAACCTATGAAATGAACCTGCACGAAGGTCATTTTAGTAGGAAGAAGAACTGAACAATTCACAAAGCTTTAAGGAATTCAAAATAGGCAACAGAATAAAGAAAGGTATTGGGAGGAAGGATCCTCACCAGCCCTAACAAGCCATTTGGTTCTTGTTATACTGTTAATTATATGTATCCATGAAGCTGTTTTATTTCAGAATCAGCTACTGACTCAAGCTCTCGGATGACTGCGAGTTTTCTAACTTAAGTAATGTAATTTGGGGATCCAGGCTCTGGGTTGCAATTTCTCAAAAGTCTGCGTATACATATATTTTTAACCTGAAACTTTCAACATTAAAAATTTCCATAGGTTTGTTAGAAATGACAGATGGCCTAAATTGATTATTGAACTGAAAACCAAATATTCCCTGCTCCCTCAAAGGAATGTTTCCATGAAGAGAATCTCTCGGATCCTGCACCTAAGCGCTAATCTGTAGAATAAATCTTACACATTTTCTACGGTTAGGTTTTCTCATATTCACAGGGCAGTTTTTATGTATGTCCAAAAGAATTTCTGAAAATGAGTGCCTGGGAACACCTGGATCATTTCTAAAAGTTACAGGTTCAAGGTCCAATTCCAGTTCTACCAAATCATCCTGCTAGAAGGGGTGCCCAGGAAGCAGCATGGCTCCCAGCCCCCTAGGTGATTCTGATGCAAAGCTTACATGGACCAGATAACAAAGCAACAGGACCAGATAACCTGGGATTAAGGCCCTTTGGTCTAACACCTGATTACATCCCAATGAACCCTGCACGAAGTGATCCTCCTAAGCAAGAGGATAGGGTGGGCAGTGGGAATGAGGGCAGGTATCTGAAGTCATTTCCTGAGGATGGGATTGCCTGCTGCCTATTTCTACATCTCCTTCCCTTTACTTCTCAGAACTCTCCCACCCCCTGCTGGTATGACCCAGCATTTCTCACTTCTTTGCTAGGTTCTTGTTACTATAGAGACAGAAGCCAGGAGAAACAGTAAAGATGCAAACACAGAGCTGGCTCCTAAAAGTGGGAAAGAAAAGAGAAATGTCAAGAGACAGAAATGGGAAGAGGAAGAGAGCAAGTCCACACAGGTCATAGACCACCACGGGCACATGTCCAGAGGGGCTAGGCAGGTGATAAAATATAAAGCTGGGAACATGGAGAAGAGAGATTGCCTTGGGAATAATAGGGAACAGGGGTACCTGTTCCATCCAAGGGTGTCACCAGCCAATTGCACTTAGAATGACAGTCTAGAACTGGCATTTTTAATCAAGAAAAGCCCAAAATGTGGGTTTTATCATATTTAAAAATTTTTATTATCTAAGGATTAACAATTAACTTTTTTTTTTAACTCGACTAACCAAATTTGCCTCCAGCCTGCACCTACTAAAGAAGGTGAGGTGATTAGTTTTTGAGAAGGTGGCCAGGGGAGGAGATAGAAGTCCTGGAAGAGAAACTCTGAGATGGAACAAGTGAAGAGGGATTGGTTTGCAGTTAGTATTGAATACAGGACTCGGAAACTGTTAAAGATTAGCTAGGATGTACCATTGACCCCCAGATAATCACAGGTTTAACTTGTTTGTTTCTGAGAAATCACTGGCTACTTTTGTCAAAATCCCCAATCGGAAGAACTTCCAGGCAACTGTCTGTAAATCTGCCATGATAAAGACCCAGAGCACTTGAGGGGACTCCCAGGAGGGAGGGAGGCAGGAGGGCTCAGTCCAAAGCTCACCAGGCCCCTGCCTCCCAATTCTCACATGGGGAAACTTACAGGAGCCTATAGAAACCCCATATTGCTTTTTCACCTGTGCAAGGTGGTTGTGAAAATAGTAAACCATGCCCTGTGGGAGCAAGGGCTGTGGGGTGACCCTGGCCATGGTCCCTGTCACCCGTGTTAGACAAACCTCTACAGTGAGGAACATCTCAGTTACCCTTGATGATGACCCCACCAAGAAAGAATGAACGTCGTTCTGGCTTTAGAAAGGAGGAAACAGAGACTGAAGAAGCTAGACAAGTGCTCTGCTTTGGTGCCAAGGAAAAAAAGCCATGCTTGGGAGTCAGTAGCCTCAGCCCACACTCAGGGGCAAAGGGACCTGTGATTTGGAGAGGCGGGCACCCAAAGCCGCGGAGGTGCTCAGCGCTCCCCTCCCATTCTGCCAAGATGCTTCAGAAGAAAAACACAGTTTACTCTGTTGACTCATCAGAGGACAAAGAGGGTCGTTTAAATCTTCTAGTTGTTCTTTATTACATTTTATGAAAAAGAAAATAGGGTGATTGCTATGGTTGTGTCCTTCAGAACTGGCAAGGGTCAAGGGTCTGTGTTATAAGAGAGAGGATCGGAGACGAAAGCGTTCCAGCCCTGCTTTCTGCACAGGAAGTTACCATGCAACAGGGGGATTTATTCATCGGGAGCTCCTCGTTCGATTGCAAATACCCAGAGTACATAAGCCATGCAATAAAAGCTATTTGGCTGGCTTTGGTAAAAAGACTAAAACAAAGTACAACTCAGCTCAACTCATCAAATTAGACTGATGAGCTACAATTTTTCACGTCCTGCCATTAAGAAGTTTCAGTAATGGTTTTCAAATTTGCAGGGGTAACAAAGAAAACCCTAATAAAACACAAACGCAGATTCAATGAATTTTAAACCTGAAAGGGTCCTTATAAAATAATTTATATGTCTACAACTCCATCATCTAATAAATAAAGAAGTTTAGATCTAGAAAGAATATGAACACAGCCCTAAATCACACGGCCTCATTAGTGGCTGAGCTTAAATAGCTTGGGGCAGATACTATTGACCATCTTACTGATGAAACCGACTTAGAGTCTTTTGTTACTTTAATAAGTGGACTCACTAATTTGAGGAACTTTTCTAAGAAAAAAAATACATGGAAGAAAATATGAATAATATGATTATTAATACATATGAATATTATATGTACATGTATTATTTGAGAGATTTAATATACTGAGTTTTTACATATTTATAAAAAAATACTGATACCCACCTACAAAGATTGGCAAAAGAAATGTAAAAAAAGAAATATTAATCAAAGGGATAGTTTTTTTTACATGGTTTGGCAAAAAGTAAAACATGATAAAACATATTATTGGTAAAGTCATAAATAAATCAACACAAAAAGCACTGTTGTTACCTGTAGAGAGAATTTCACAATATGTACCAAAATTTGTATGTGTGTGTATGCATACAATGAGATTCATTCATTCCAATGCAAGGGGCTCATTTTAAGAAAATATATAGAGAATTGTATAAAAATAAATGAATAATAATGTTCATTTTAATATCTAGTAAAAATTATAAACAATTTAAATGTCATTGATAAAATTAATTATGGGGCCAGGGTTTTGGCTCAGTGGTAGAGTGCTTGCCTAGCATGCCTGAGGTACTTGCCTAGCATGCTGAGCTACTGGGTTTGATCCAGAGCATCACATAAAAATAAACAAATAAAATAAAGGTATTGTGTCCATTGTACAACTAAAAAATTTATTTTAATTAATTATGATATATCTATTTTATGGAATTCTAATGCCACCATAAAAATTGTATTAATATTTACTCATAAAAATGATGGTAAGATCCCATATCTGATCCTTAAAATGAAAGATGTTTATAATATAAATACATGATCTCATGTATGTCAAATTTTATATGGTACATACCAAAGTAGCAAAATGTATAATCTGTGCTTGTAAGATTTTTAATGATATCGATATTCTTCCTTTTATGTTCTTGAATTACTTAAGTCAAACTGAAATGATCATGCATTATCATCAGGAAAAAGCATTAAGTGTATTTTTAGTTTTCTTTATTTCTGAAGTATAAGTCCTTGTTCTGAACAAGAAGAAGAAGTGTGCACAAGAGTTATACCGAGGGCATAATTTTTCCACCAAATCTCTATATTTAGCATTCTCCAAAAAGCAAATGAAATTGTCTTTATGTTCTCATATAATTTTAGATATAAAGTAAGTTCTAATAGATAACCATCTCTAGAGCTTTACTGGGTGTGAGGACATTTGAATTCAAATAGCAATTGCATAGCTATCTAGCTGGTTGAACTGGACTCAGCCAGTGAACATTCCCTAGACCTCATTTCCTAAAGCTTTAAATGAGAAATTTGAACTTCATGACCTCAGAAAGCATTTTTACCTTAATAAAAATGGTACTCCCCAAACTTGAAAATGCAAAATATTTCCTTACATAGGATAAAGCCATATTTCAAAGTTTTTCAGTGGGGTATAAGAATTTGAATTCTTCTAGAAGTCTCTGCAAAGACCCTGAGAATGAAGCAACATAAACTCCTACCTCTGGGGTAATAGTCACCTATATAATGTAAGTCATATCTGCTCTATTACTTAGTGTATTTTAAATAATCATGCATTATCACCAAAAAGTTGACTAATCTGGAAAAAAAAATCATTGGGCTCCATTCCAAGTAGCAAAATATATACAAATCAGAGCCAAAGTGAAATGTCTGAAAATAAGTAGCTGTATATCCACTTGTTTGCTGGGGTGTTTTATGAACAAGATGGCAAGAAAAGAAGAAAGGATAGGGAGAAAAAAATTTAAAAAGATCATCATAGCCAAAGATATACAGACATGAATAACATATACAGACCTTTTATTTTATAAATAGAGATTCAACTGAGTTGAAGTATTAGGTATGGCTTAGGGTAGAAAAAAGATTTAACTAATCAAAAGTCTTTTGTATAAAAGACATTATACTAGGGCCAGGCACCATGGCATCTACCTATAATCCCAGTGGCTCAGGAGAATGAGACACAAATTTCGCCAGTTGAAGGCCAGCCCGGGCAACCTAGTGAGAATGTCTCAAAAAAATAAAAAATAAAAAGGCCTGGAGATGTAACTTAAGGATAAAACACATCTGGGCTCAATCCCCAGTACCAAAAATAAATAAATAAATAAATAAATAAATATGCATTATACTAGGTACCTTGTACTTGGCCTCTGTTTTCTGTTTTCACATTTAATGCTAATGACAATATAGGAACAGTATTTTTCTTATTTTATGGATATAAAAACTAAGACTAGCAGACATAAACTGACCTGGAAACTCACAACCCCAAGTCAGGGATTAAAGCAATTAATCTCTATTTATAAAACTCGACTTTGTTGTTTTTTGTGTCATTTTGCTTTCTAATCTGGAACTTCATGGTGTGATGCTAGAAAGTGGGTAGGATCTACCATCTAGAGTGGTAGTTTCTAGTAGGCTAGCTATGAGCCACATGTGGCTATTGAGCACCTGAAATGTGGCAAAGGAATTTAGTATTCAATTTTATTTCATTAATTTATAATCAAATTTTAAAATTGATGTTCATTTTTTGCAAAACATTTAAGTATGTGATGAACAGCTTGGATATGGGAGTCTCCTCTTTTTACTATAAATGTTACAAGCTCCAAATATAAATCAAATATTTCTGATGAACATTTAGCATCAGAATTGAGATATGCTCTAAGTCTAGATTCCAAGTACTTAGTATGAAAAAATAATGTGAAATGTTTTTATAATTTTATAAGGATTTCAATGTTTCAATGTTTCAAAAGTTGAAATGGTAAAATTTTAGACATCATTGTATTAAGCGAGTTATTAAGATAAGCTGTTTCATTTTACTTTTCTAATGCAGTCACTAGATTTCAGGTAGCTCATATTATACTTGGATGGGCGTGCACAGATTTATCTAGCTCACTGTATCTCCACATTGACTGTACCTTAGAATCAACAGGAAACTGGATACAAATGCCAAAGTCAAGTCTCTGATGCAATCAGTTTAGGATGCACCTTGATCACTTGGATTTGTAAGACATCCCCAGTGATTCTATGTGCAGCCAGGACTGAGGAGTCATACTGAAGATACTGAACTACAGTTTGCGTGCAGTGGAAAGATGCTGAACAGTTTGAAAGAGGAAGCAACTGAAGGCAATGATATATCCAAGAAAGATGGAGTCCTGGATTGGAAGAGATGAAGGCATAGGTGCTGTTCTCTGGTCTCACCTGCCCACCTCTCAGCTTCACCTTAACCTCTGACTCACTAGCATCCCAGCCTGAGTACCTCTCTTTCAGCTCCTTGAATTGATCATGTTAGTTTCACCTTAGGACCTTGGGACTGGCTGTTGTTTCTCCCTGACAACTCTTCCTGCAGATTTTTATGTGGATGCCTCCATTCTGTTATCCTCATTTCCCTGCCCAAACCTGACATCTCAATAACAGATCACCTCTCCAGCACCGACACTTGGTGCCTGCACTCCCATCTCCATCGTATTTTCTTCATGACCTGTAACATTACCTGAAAACCTCTTCTTTACTTCTCCTAAGTTCCTCTTGCTGCCACATAGGAGAATGATTTCCCTACAATCCACTAGTCTACCCCATGTCTAGAAGAGTAACCAGCAAACATGGGACCACAATAATTACTTAATAAATAAAAATGCACATGTAATTCTCACTAATAAGCTACAACTATGCTGCTTTAATTTCTTTAATGGTTTACCAGAATTTTGAGATAATTTCCTCAAATCCTTCAAAAGACTAAATCCAGAAGAAATAATTAGAACATTGATTAACATTCACTTTTGGTAAATCTCTGTTCTCAAGGCTAATCTGATTGCTTGTTAGTTTGTTTGAAAAGCCTATTACCTCAGTTTGAAAGGTAGATATATTAAAATTTATATAAATGTGTTTTCCTTGAGTGAAATGCCAGACGTGTAAATTTGTTAAAATCTCCAATATATAAATATGTATTTATTTGCTAATGGCACTTCCCATCAGCAAGTCTTCTTGAATAATTTGCTTTTGAAAGTAAAGTGTTTGTCCGGAGGACAAGTCACTATGCAAATTTTATTTTCTGTCCCAACAGAAAGGTGTACCTGGATCTAGATTTTACACTCATTTATTCCCTGATAATAACGAAACTTTCACATTTCAATTTCTATTTTGGACATATAGATGCATTCTCATCGAACACATTGACTTGGGGGGGGGTACATAAAACTGAAAAGATAACAGAAAGTGGTTTTGGAAAGAGATTATTTTAATTCATTGACTCTCTGATTCTCTCTGCTATTCTGGACAATGGTATAAATATAAACAGCTACCCTTCAGGGATTCAGGGACCAAAGAATGACATTTTTATTAAATGCATTTTACCTTTGAAAATTATCTACACATTTACACTCACACAGTGAGTTTATAGCATTAATATCATGTCTAACTTCTGAGTCTTAAAAGATTTTCAAATAACCCTCTAATGGTTTGTATCCACACAAACCAATAAAAGGATTACACTCATCCAGGTATATGGCTGTCTCATCTGTGACAGGTATAACGTAAGTAGTACTCTTCACATTTTAAGCCAAGCATAATTCAACAAAATGACTAATTTCTAAGTTAATATCCTCCATTTCATTTTAACCACCACAGAAGGTCATGCATTAACACACTTCAAACTAGGTAGTGAAGTTTAGTTTACAGCAGAGTGCAGGAATTCCTGCTGTTGTCCTTGGATTAGACCCAATAGTAAAAAACGTCAGAATTAATATTCCTAATCTGTCAGTCGACAGAGTCTTAGAAGGTAAAATTTTCAGAAGGGGTTTGGAGCATTTAGGAGAAATGGTGGGTAACAAGTCCCAGAGGTCATCCTAGGACCCTGCCTATCTGAGTGAAATGTTTCCATGGAGCCAGATAATCCTTCAGCAACATATCCACAGATCACAGGTTCTGTGGCAGTCTTATGCATCCAGTGCACATATGAACCTTTATTAAACATGTTCTACTAAGTAATAAGCAATGTATGCTAAGATTCCAAATTTTCCTATATCCAGTGAAGATCCAATGTCCTGGACTCTAAGAGAAAGTGACATAAAGCAATGAAAAAAGGCAAGGAAGAAAGGCAATGACCAGTGAAAGGGACTGTAGGGGCTGAAGGGCACATGTCCCCAAAGGAGGTAGACTCTATATGTCCTGTTTATTATTGCCACCAAACCTCAGTTTTACCAGATCTTTGCATTTCTCAAAAGAAAATGAGAATTCATATTTCTATGTAAAATCTTCTAAATTTTGGAGGTAGGCAACTCATATCTGCCTTTATAAAGATATCATGTAAATTGTGTTACCAGATTTAGCCAGCAGAAAAATACAAAGACACACAGTTAGATTTGAATTTCAGAAAAACAATGAAAATATTTTAGTATAAGTATGTCCCAGATATACCATGGGACCTACTTACATGAAAAATTGTTGGTTATATGCTCTGAAATTCAAATGTGACCATGCCTCTTCTGATGCACCTGGAAATCATGTACCTGACTCTCACATGTGAACTGCATTTGCAAGCTACAGCCATCATTCTGACTACATCTACTTAAAAAAAAAATTCTGCTCTGATGAGTTCCAATTAATTCTTCATGTGGGTATTCAATGTGATCCAACACATCAGAGGTTAGTACTCAATGGCTGTGATTTTGCTTTGGGTCTTGTTTTAACAAGTACCAGTTAGGTCCATTGAATGCAAGAACTTCCCCTTCTTCTTTGCTCATAGATCTGCACTGCTAAACTCAAGAACATACAGAATGTGAAATGAAGATCCTTGTATTTGGGTTCTAAAGGACATAAGTAAAATTGATTTGCATACCATAAGACAATTTGATAATTCAATCACAAGGACAAACTTACAAACATCAGTAACTAGCATCCATTTAGCATATAGTATGTGCCATGTCTTCATCTGAGCCATGTACACATGCACTCACTTTCTTAATCCTTTCATTTCTATGAATTGTTGGTACAACTATTATTTTTCATTTTCAGATGATATCATAAGGCACAGAGAGGTTAAATATCTTCCCTTGGTTCTCACAACTAGTATGTAGTGGAACCAGAATTTTCATCCAGACATTCTGGTCCCAGAGCCTCTTTACCCTATGGTCTTTCAACAAAGAAATGAAAAGCATTGAACAAGATTCCCTCAGAAATAGGCATGACCAGCAACAGCCAACAGGTTTATAGAAAGCTGGGACTGAGAAATTTGATTCAGCTTTATATTAATGAGTAAAGATGTGCCAGGTATAAAAGAGCAACATGTGGTGTAAGTGGCGCTACCCTTTTTAGATGCATGGACCCAAAAATAAATGTTCTTTCAAGACAACATCTTTTTAAAAACCTACAACATGAAGGTGAAAGTGTAGCCTCACAGTCAGAAGAATAAAGTACCACAGTGGCTTTATGATTCATTCTATGAATTTTATGTTCTGTGCATTCTACAAAGTAATGGGAAATTAAATTAACACAGTTCTTTATAGCATTTTAAATTTTTACCACAATTAATTTCCTGTCCTACTGTATTTTGGTTATGTAGTAATCATTTGAGGATATTGAACTCAGATATATAATTCCTTTCCCTCAATCAAAGAAAGTCCGTTTTTTTCTGATTTTTTTTAATAACAATCTACCTGTCCACCTTATTTCATGTGAAAAGTTATGGGGCATACTCTGCTTTCCCATTTTAAGGTGGGAATAAGTTTAATTCTCCTTCTTAGGGTCCTCTCTACACCTTTAATATCTCCTTTCAGAAAATATCTCTTTCTGCGATGAATAAGACATACAGCAAGAACAGGATGTCTTATTCATTATTACACCAACTTTCTTGTCTTTCTGGGGTGCTTCCCTAAGAAACCAACCATGGGTAAACTTTAATAACAATAGACAGACATGGGAGGTAATTCATTTTACCTCCAACTCAAACCAACAAAGACCAGCACCTCCAAAAGGAAGCCTCAAACCTTTGCTTAGATGGGCTCTTGTAACCCATCTGGTCTACAATCTTCATTTTAGAGATAAGAAACTGAGGTCCAAAGACCTGAGATAACTAGCATAATCTTTCACCTAACTTTGGAAAGGTTCCTTAAGGTTTCCTTGTCCTACCCAGTGGGGCAGAGTTACCTGTGGTCCTCAGATAGGGAACCCTGGAGCAGATCAAACGTACCCAGAGAATGCATATCTGCAAACCTTTCTTAAGCTGTAAAATGAGAGAAGAGGAAAAAGTATTTCCAAGTTTCTTCCTGGCATTCTTAAGACTCTGTAACTTCCAAAATAATTTTCAGCAACTTGAGCCATCAAGCACATACGATGTTGACTTTTAAGTCCTTTGGTGCAGAGAGCAAAATTCTTCCTGACCTCCAAGCTGATGACCTACTCACGAATGTGTTATGCTCCAAAAGTGTTTGTGAGCAAAATATCACTGGGAATAATTTTCCCATAGAAAATATATTATGTACAGCGTCAGGACAAGACAGGCCTGAAGACAAAGAACTTTAATACTGGGTATTTCTGTTTTTAGAGCACAGGGCTGGATCTGTGGAAAGATCTAAACAGGAAAAATCTTGTTGACACTCTCCCATACTTTAGTCTTTTTCTGTCATTCCTTATTTTTTTTTTCCACAAATGCCACTTCCCATCCTCAAAGGACTAGAATTTGGTTAATCATTTACTTGCTTTTGGCCCAGAACGGATTTATCTCTCCCTTATATAGAAGGAAAGCAGGCTTGCTAAATTAATTGATGCTAACTTGGAGGGCTTGTGAGCCCCCAAATCATCACAGAAATTGTGAATATCTTTAGAATCTATGCAATTTGTTTCCTGCCTGTAGAAGTCCAAATGGCAACCCAGGTTTCTTTACCTTCTCCCCACCACTGATCCAGTCTGACAGCTTGCTCAGGGATCTATTTACACCCAATGGCTTGGCCTTCCTGTTCTTTTTGGTCCTTACCAACACCAGCTTTCCGTTTTGGAAGGCCCTTTCCTACTTGGAAATCCGTGAATACTGTCCAATCGTATATGTTTATGGGGACTTACTCTACCTCTCTAAATAGCAGAAGATGGAAATAAACAGGTGGACAGATGAATGAATCAATAAGACAATATTCTTGTGTCTCAATGTCTAATTTGTGGAATGTAGGTAAGGCAAATCAAAGTGAAGGGAAGAATGAACAGTGTGGGTAGAGAACAGCAGGGTGTGGCTAGACTTCAGGAGGAACTTAATTTGGGTTAGACTTTTAAATCCTTTGTTTTCATGCAATCACAACAGATTACAAAACATTTTCAGGTGTCTTTGATTTTAACAAGTTTCTGAGGCAGCCAGGGGAAGTACAACTTGCCCCATTTTACATATGTGGGAAAAGGCAGTGGTAAGAACAGAATTACCTTTTTTTCAAGGTCAGAAGTCTCCCTGACCTCTGTCACCTGGCTATCCTCTTTCAAAGTTCAGGTCAATTTTCTTTCCGTTTTATTTACCTTAGACTCTCTGGGCATTTTTTCCCCCTGAAATATTGCCATGGCAATGATGGTGAATGGAGGTACAGAGATCAGATTTAAGAAAGAAGTCTCTGACATCACAGGTTATTTTCTATCTTTTGCAGGTGGACTCATGAATGGTCAGTTATCAACTTGCATTTCTACAATCAAAATCTTCCTTCCCCTTGACTTACTGTTTTTAGAGGAAGTAAAAGGGCTATATTATGATCATAAGAAAATTTATTAATATCTTCAGTCGATGATTTCAAAGATGATGTCTTGTTTATATTGCATATATTTATAGTCAGTGGATCTATTTTTAAAGAAACAAGTAAGACAGCCTTTCAACTCTGGAGCCCTTTGATAATTAGGGCTATCATTGTTTGAGGGACAAGGGTGAGCACCAGCCTCTGTTATGGGGTAACAGTGACCTATTGCAACAGGCATGCATGCTGATTTATTTTACTTTGGATGTAACAAGAACTGTACTATATTATTTTAGGGGGAATCAACTGCACAAGTTTTCTTATATATAGTATAGTTCACTTAAGGTTTATGAAGGTGATTGAGTGGACTGTTATGCCTTTAATCTACCTGCACATTTCATAATTAAGAATATATTATGAAGAAGAGTAAGAACCTTAAAGGGATAGTCAATGTTAATTTCTATCAATAATTTTTTTTGGGGGGGATGGATCCCTGGTAATCATATGGTGACAAATGTAAGGGTCTCTTCCTCATTTTTCCAGGCCCTTCCTCCTATATTTATTTCATGAATCTGTCTTAATTGCCAACAGGCAAGTATGACAGTTAAAAGGGTTACGCTACTTTAATGAGTAAGTGCCAACACCACCTGGGAAAAGAAGTTTCCAGAATGCAATGGCATCGCAGAGCAAGACAAGGTTCCTGTGTGTGTTCATCTTACAGGGAATAAATTCTAAAATTTCATACTAGGAACTATCTAATCTGAATGCTTAATAATTATGAATTTTAAAATCTCAAATCTATATTAAGGATATAAATTCAGTTAGTATGAAAGTTTCTATATACTAGAATTGGTGCTAATGTACAGAACCAGAAGGCTAGAAGTCGCCAGTCTGAGGGGTTGGCTAACCAGATCCCATGGACTGGCATCTTTACAGTAGGTCAAGTTTTGCGGAACACAGGGACACCATTTGTCTCGCCCATGGCTGCTTACATGCTAAGTGGCAGAGTTGAGTCCTGCATCATGACAAAAATGGTATCGCCCTCAAAGCCTAAAGCAGGGAGTTCACTATTTGTATGCTTAGGGAAACTGAGGCAAGGAGGTCTAAGTTTCCATAGAAGACTTTCAAAGCTTTATTGAAAAATATATTCTCATAAATAAGCCCAGATACTCATCACAGGAGATATTTAAGATGCCTGGGCCTCTGAACTGAAAAACACATGGATTGAAGTTTAAGGACCACTACGAAGCAGTTTTAAGGCCTTAGGTAAATTACCTAACCCTCCAAGATGGCTGATGATTTTTATCCACTATCCATTCACCTACTCCTTTTTTTTTTTTTCCTGGAATCTCAACTGTGTTCAGTCATCTCCTCTGTAAGCAAAAAACCTGCAGAGGGAGGCTGACCTCTCCTCTGTCTTCAGGAATGAGCTCTGACTTGTGCAAGCTCTCAGTCATTCCCTTTCCTCTTGCTGGTGATTGACTGGAGAACAGACACAAAGTCAGGAATGACTCATTGAGTGCTGGAGGTCCTTGGAGAACTCCCTTTTTCTCCACAGACTAACCTGGAGCCAGCTTCTCTCTACAACCAGATACAATGTGAAAATAGTTTATTCCAATTGTTCTTAGCAACCGTTTTCTAACTGTATTCTAAGTGGCTCCAGGAGCAAGCTGACCCGGAGATCAGGATAAACTGAATAGAATGATGAAGAAGTCAACTAATGTTTGTGCACCTGTGACTGCCTTATTTCACTTTGCAAAATGCCCTCAAATTCATCCAGGTTGCTGAACACTGCGGAATCTCCTCCTTTTTTAAGGTTGAATAATATTTCACTGATGTATCTATCACATTCTCTTTGTTCAATCAGACAAAAACTAGCTTGAATTTATCATCCTTTTATTCAACTCAAAAGTTAAAGAGGAAAAAATAAACTATTGCTTGCTGATGTAAAGTCCATTCATATACTCATTCTTAATGCTATTTACTTAATCAGGAATTCTTTCATTTATGCATTTACTTCCTTTCTATTCTACTCAGAAACTGAACAGAATAGCATAAGAAATGGTCTTAGTGGACAGAGTAACAGTGGATAATGAGTTTTCAGGATGGGCTGAAGGGAAAGAGGTTTTCCTCCTTTTACACTTTGTGGCCTTTGACTCAGGGCAGGAAAGGGGAAACAAAATTGGTACAAGAGACACAGAAAAAGAAATGGGTTTTGTATCATTACCATCAGTGCTATGATGATTCAACATCACAGCCAAGAGAATCAGGGACAGATTATTCAAATCAAAAGGAAAAAGATAATCTGTCCTTGTGGCTTAATGATTGATTTACCCACTTGGAACCAGGCATAATGTGTGTCTACGTTTTATTCAACCCAGTTATTGCCAAAGGGCAAGACATCTAATAAACAAGCAAAACAAAACAAAACAAAACAAAAAAACTACAACTTGTAAATACTCCAGAAACATCCTGTACCTTATGTAATAACATTTTTTAAATCACAGGCATAAATTTTTTTCTAGTTTACTGGGTAAACAATTTGCTAATAAGAGGCCCCTTTAGTGATGCTGGGAAGTCTCTGAATGCATAGTAAACATACTAAAAAACATATTCTTATGCTGTTAATGAAGTTCCATATGCTCTGTGGAGAAGTGCCTGTGTTTAAAACGTGAATTCCAGGTTGCAACCTCAGCCAAACACTGCATGCTAAAATTATCGTTCTGCAAAGAATTTTTACTGCCCCTAGTTAAATCTAAAAATGATCATAAATGTTCCCCTCTGCAAAGATATAACTGAAAAAGAATTACTGCATTCTCTATATTTCCCTTGCACTTTGGAGGAGTGTAGCATTTTGGAGGAAAACGATCTTTTTTTTTTTTTTTAAGACCACCAAAACAATAAAAAATTTGGACTCTCAGAATATAACAGGAAATCAAGAAGATAAATTAGTCATTCATTCTTACATGTGCTCTTTAATTAAAAATGTTTATCAAGAGCCTAGAATGTACCAGAAAAAAAAAAAACATTTAAATCATCTACACACAATATAGACAGTAATGTGCACCCAAGAAAGCCTTCCGTTAAAACTGGAGAAGAGGTTTGTATGATGGTTTATATAAATTTTTTAGAACCCTTTAACAGGCAGCCCAATCATAAAGCAAAGCTACAACAGTTTTTATGTACCCTTTTAAAAGGGGATTAATTTAGTTTGATGCAGCAGACGCATTTATTTAGGGAAGAAGGTGAAAAGTCGAGTCTGGGATTGATGGTGTTTGGTTTCACCCTGGTCCTCAATGATAACTCTTAGACTCTGAGCAGCATCCAGTCTGAGGAGATCAGTGGGCGAGAGAATGCTCAGCGTAATGAAAGAACCAGGTTTAATTCCACTAATCGCTTGGTCAGGGCCACTGAATTAACCAGCCACATCTGTTCACACTGGAGCACCCAGGCTGGGCTCTTCCTCTTTGTTTAACAAGGTTCTGCGGATTACTGAGCAGTTTAGTCTATTTGTTCCATTTGTTCTTCCCTCCCTTAGCCCCGGGGTGGGACTGGAGGGGAAGGAGGAACCCGTAAAATCCTGAATACACATCTTCCTATGCTATCACCTTTGCTGGGTAAATCAGGATCAAATCCTTCAACAGGACTCCTTTATTGTGAACCGATCTTTCACAACATGGGTAGGGAGAGCAGAAACAAGGAGTGAGAGAAAGAAAGAAGATGCACTTTTTTCTCGATGAACTAATCTAATGTGTGAGTGAATTTTGGGTGTGTCTTTTCATTTCTTTCCCTCAGGACTAACAAAACATTACCAAAGACCCATCTGTGTGAAACTTAAAATCCCTCACATTTTTTTATTTTCCTCTTTAGAAACCATCAACAAATTCTAATTCAATGAACTCTCAAACTTAAAGTCCAAATCTATCTTCTTATAAAGCTCACGATCATTTGGGGGGAAAATTATTCCATTTTATAGAGACAGCAACAAACACCAGTAGTTGGTCCCTGAGTCCTAAGGTCTAATGCTTTCTTCTCACAAGATAAACTTCTCTGATGCCTTTTTCTCCTGCTTCCCGTAGGCCTGACAGTGTGCCTGCTCCACTTCAGGTGACAGATATGGCACTGGTGACTCCCAGCAGCAGGGACAGCAGCCTGCTGACTTTCCAGGGTTGCCGAAGAAGCTGCTCTAAATCCCACTGCACATGTAATTACAGTGGAAGACTTTTTCATACACCAATAACAGGAGTGTCTCATATTAGCAACCTTACCATTGAATATAAACACAGAGGAGTTGGATGCCAGTTTGCTCAGGTTAGGCTCCAATCTACCACCTTTCTTCAATCTCAACTTCAATTTTTAAAACGTGGGTTGCCTTTCCTGAAATAGGGCATCCCTGTGTGCCTTAAACTCCATGGAGTCAGGATGCAGCCGTCCAACAAATGAGTGGTTTACAGAGATGGAAAGGTGGGAAAGGGTGTTCTAGAAGGCAGAGTCTGTACATCTTTATTTTTTTTATATGGGACACTGTAAAGGGTTGGAGATATAGCTCAGTGGCAGAGCATTGTTTGCCCAGCATGGGTGAGGCTGGGTATCAGCATCAAAAAAAGAAAAAAAAAAAAAGACACGGGCTGGGGATGTGGCTCAAACGGTAGCGTGCTCGCCTGGCATGCGTGCGGCCTGGGTCCGATCCTCAGCACCACATACAAACAAAGAGTTGTGTCCACCAATAACTAAAAAATAAATATTAAAATATTTCTCTCTCTCTCTCTCTCTCTCTCTCTCTCTCTCTCTCTCTCCTTAAAAAAAAAAAAAAAAAAAAAAAAAGGACACTACAGGTTTCTAGATTGGGCCTATTTTGATTATCCATGAAAGAGACGAGGTCACTGAAATCCAAGATCAAGGGCCTGGTTCAGGTCTAGATGAGTGGATGAGAATTGGGTAAGGCTGAAATTAATGTTTTATCTGGGTAAGTTTCCAATTTCCACCTTAGACATCAAAGCAACTTTTATAAAATATAATTACAGTCATAACCCTAACTGAATAAGACCTCATAAAGGCTTCCTTAAACTTTGTAATATAATCTCCTTACATATGTTCCAGCCCCTGCCCACGTTTATAACTCTCTTGGTCTCTCTATGTCCCCTTCCTTTCTGTGCTGTAGACAAATTCACCTTCCTTCTGCTCCTCCAATGAGCCAGCTTTCCTTGTCTAATTTACCAAAGGCAACTGCAAGTCTGTAAAATTACCTCCACTCAAATACAAAAATCATACATACACACACACACATGCCCTCTGCTGGATACACTCCCACAGGTACATAACTGGGCAAAAGAGTCAGTCTTTGTGGGAAATAAAAAAAAAAACAAACCATAAATTGTGGGAGGATTGAGCTTTGTCCTTTAAAGCACAGATTTATAAGAGGAGGATAAAGTTTCAGCCTTTATGTTTCCCCTTTGCCCTGTACCTTTGTGCAGTGCACATACTACACAATCATCCATTGCAATCCAGGTATCCTTCTTCCTGGAAATCTCTTCCTTCAGAATTCCTACATTTGATTCTTTCTCATCATTTGGATCTCAGATTAGATGCTGCTGCTTCAGAGTGTTCTCTCCTGACTTTAAAAAAAAAAAATCCCAGCCCTACTACTCTTGATTAATACTATACTTTCATTATCTCTGCAGCATTGCTACTATTAAAAATTATCTTGTTTATGGTTGTTTAAATAATGCCTGTTATTTGTTTCTTCCTCACTAGAATACGAATTCCAAGAGAGAGGAGATCTTGTCATTCTTGGTCACTAGGATGTCTCCAGAATTAATAGCATGCCAAAAGTGTTGTAGAAGAACGTGTTAAAATGGTGGGGCATGCAGGGACCAGGCTGCAGGGTAGAATCAGTGGACACATCCAGCAGCTAGAGCAGTAGCCTCTGGGAAGGCTTGTGGCACTGAGTGAGTGCGTCTGACCTGGGACATCATGAAACTTCTCCAGAGTAAGCAATGTTCTGGAAGAGACCAATAAAATTTCTTCAGGTTCTGCCAGCTAAATTTTTATTTTCCTCTGTATTTTGACTTTATGGTTTCTGAAAGGCCACGACTCCATGAGGAGAAGAATCCAGAGGGCTGTGGGGTTAACAGCCACAGGACAGAACTGAGCTGAAAGGGACTCCTGGCCATCTACCTACATGAGTTAACACCCTAGTTAATTTGCAACCACAAGAACAGTGCACTTTTACAAGCCAGAATCTAATAACAAGTCATGTCCCGGGACATAAATCTATACTACTGACATTAGTTTCTCCACAGGAAATGGAATCATGATGTATGTCACCTGCCAAGTGGGTTTACGAAGGAAGTCCGCAGAACTCCCAATTCCTAATGGAGGGGACAAAGTGCTTACTCCCCTGAATGACCTCAAACTCTGCTGCTAACAGGGTTTCCTGGAGCTTGGTTGCCAAGATAAATGTTGGCATGATAAATAAGAATGAGCCCTTCTTACCTGTGCCCTGCCAGGTATTTAGGCTCAGGGTCTCAGCTATGAACAAGGTCCTCAGCCTCAGCAAGGGCCCAAAGAATACTACCCCCCCACCCCCCCCCCACACACACACACTAGTTGTACATTATATCCATTTTCAAAGTCACAGTTTGCACTGGGCTGAAACCTTGCTCCTAGGATGTAAACCCAGATGTTTAGTCATTTGTGTTGGGAGTCATATACATTATCACCCATATCTTGTCTCAAGGCTTTCTGCATGTGACAAAGACAGGGTTTTGTAGGTGGTAGTAATTGTACAAAAAGTTACTGAGGTCTAATTCATTACTTAGAAGCTCATGGATTTCGCCATACTTTTCCCAGTCACCCGGGCTTTTGCTCAAGATGGATTTCCTAGTACAATGTGTCAGCTTGAATACCTGTAAGGACCAAAGCATATCAAACTTCATCTTTCCAAAGAAGGTATACTTTAGGATGTCCTAAACTCTAAAAAAGGATTTATGAAATTTCTTCTTACTTAGGGATATTATTAGTCTCTGCTACTTAATCTGCTTTCACTTTTTTGTTTTTCCTTCACTACAATAAAGAATTGCTCTCTCAGGTCCAAGCAGATCCTCTTAGGAAGAAATAGAGCAATATTCATACAATGGGCAAAATGCCATGCACATATGGATGCTTAATGTCTGTGGCTCATTTGTCATGGAATCCACTTAGTATCATTTGTCCAAAAAAAAAGCTGTGGTCTTCCCCATTGTCAAATTACACCAGCCCTATATTCACAGACGTGCCAAATAAAAGGAAAGTCAGAAGAAAGAGACTCAAAGCCTTTGTTTCCAGGCAATATAGATACAGGACTGCTTAGGGAAGGAATAGAAAACACTGTGGTAAAGTTTGTAAGGGAAAAAACTCATGGGAAAAAAAAACATGAGTTCTAATAAAACAGTAGAGTTGGTGAACTAGCCATGAAGAGGCAGAACAGCCAGCTCCATTCGGTATATGAGTGGAATATCTTCATTTGCCTTTTGAAATAATGAATTATTTGCAAAATGTCAAACTCTGTGTGTTTTCACGGAGCACCGTGGTCCTCCTTCACACACCTAGAGGCTGTCCGTGGAAATGCCAGAGAGACAGGTCTCTGGGCGGAGGGCATGACTTCCTGAAAGCATGGGCTCCTTTATGAGATGATCCTGCAGTCCTGACACCACCTCCTGTCACATTCCCTACTGCCTACAGTTCATGTCTGAACTGAACAACTAAGAACTACATCCTAAACCCAATAAAAAATCCAATTACATCTTGGGATAAATTCCAGTGATATCTTTAATACTAACTTACCCATTTAAGAAGTGTAGTAGAAATCTCTATGAAAAATGCTCCTAATTCAGATACTTCTCTGGCTGACATTACCAGCAACCTAAAAACCACGGTGATGGATGGAAAAAGTTAAAAATATTTCACTTTGTGGTTTCAACATTTCAGAAGGGCAATTGCGGGGAAGTAGATTTAAGCTTTAATTAGGAAACGTATATATCACAGGGTTGGTCCTTTCCTGTGATCAGGGGAAAAAAAAATTTTTTTATGTGCATGAGTTGAAATGCAGAGATCAATAAAAAGCAAGTTTGACAACCCCAAGGCCAAGGACGCTTTGAGGAATTTGGAGATTAAAAAGATTATCTCCATAAACCTGGGACCACGCCATGTAATTATTCTATCATTGGGGCTACAAACTAGATACAGAAATCCTTTGCTTAAATATTATCAGTTCGACATTTTAACACTTTATTCCAAAGAGAAAATTGTGCTTCACTAAAGTCTAATAATTATATAGTCATTTGTTTGTTTTAAACAGCAAGTGCTTCTAAATGTCTAATTAAGAAACTTTAGGCAAGGGGCATAGTAATGCGGTAAAATGAATGAAGGATTCAGAAAGGAAATAAAAGGTGAATAGCACAAAGGATCCAGATGTGTCAAAAAGAATGTTTCCATTTTTTTTTTTTGCTCATATTAACCATAGGATAGAATGGAAAGGGTAAGGTGTGTGTGTGTGTGTGTGTGTGTGTGTGTACCTGCATGTGCATCATATCTGTCAATCAATACAAACTATCAAGCCACATAACTCAAGCCTAGTTTTAACTCTGGAGCAGGCATCTCTGTTGAAGAGTGTGCCTGAGTTGGTCTGAAGGCACAGTGCAGCTGATCCCCTCACGTTTTCTGGTGGAAGCTCATTTTCTTACAAGTGCCTGATAACCACACACTTGGAGAGCCAGGCCTCTGATGCATCTCCCCCTTCACGTTCTGATGTGGAGCAAGGAGCTGTAAGTGGGACAGCCCACAGGACTGATGCTAAAAGCTTTGTTGTGGGAATCCCTGAAGCATATTCCTATAAATAGGACTGTCTACATTCACTCAATGTGTGCACATTGACCCAAATAAGAGTGATGCACAATTCACAAATGTGTACATCAGTGCTCTGTGAACCAAATGGGCAGGAGGTTTTCTGAGCTGTAGACGAGTCCTTAGAAACAGCCTCAGGATTTCAACCTGCCTAAATGATATTTGAGACAAAGTCTAAACAAATTACAATTGGAAAAAAAAATAGTTTCAGCATGTATGCAGACACACTTAAGATGTTGCAGTACAAACATATCCTGCAAACTGATATTTAAAAGATAGCCCACCCAATAGAAAATTAAGTGAATGAGATAAACTGCCAATTCACAAATACATTACAAATGGTAAAACTAAACACTCACAAACAAGTCCACATATGAAGGATAACAGGACTACACTAGTAATAAGGGCAATGTAAACTATTTTAAAAAATGTTTTTGACTTATTAGATTAAGAAAAATTAAAAAGAGACCTGGGCTATAGTTCTGTGGTAAACTGTATAGATGATGTCCTGAGTCTGATCCCCAGCACTCACCAAGATAAATAAAGTGGAGGAAAGAAAAGAAAAAAGGGAAGAAGAGAAAAAAGAAAAGAAAAATTTAAAGACTGGTACTCCTGGTGCTATTAAGATTGTACATAAAGAGATAAATAAATCCATTGTTAAAGGTATATGTATTACTCCCATGTTTTTAGGATCTTGTGCATTTAAACCTATATCTACTTTTTTCACTCAGCCATCTCATTGTTGGGAAGAATCTATCCAAAGATCCAAAGACAAAGATCAGTTTGACACATGCATGAGCATATGTACAAGTTTGAACATTGAAGGAAAAGCTATAAGAGCCCAAAACAGAAGAAAATGATGATATACAGGAGTGACTTTAAGTGCTCTAGAAACAGACCCTGAGATAGGACTCCTGTAAAAACAATTTATACAGAAGCATTGCCTGGAACAACAGACAAGGAAGGGGGTGTCAATGTTCCTTCTTAAGCAAGGAACACTAGTTCCATCTCAAGCAAGGACAGAGATCTGGCTCAGTTTCATGGGCAATCTTTGGAGATGGCTCCAGCCACACTCAGTGTTGTCCCAGACAGAGCCTTGAACCTGGCATTACTTCATGTAAGAGTGTCCCTAGGAGGATGCAGAGCTAGCTCTGGCAGCCCAGTTCAGGGCTTCTGAGGAAAGCACAGGCTGGCTGGAGGCAGGGAGCACATCAGCAGCATTAGGCACACAAGTGGGAGGAAGATCCACCAAGGCCTGTGGCATCTGGGTTGATTGATTACACAGTATTACAAAGAATGAGTGAGATATGTACATTAACTATAAGGTCCACTGATAAAAGTGGAGCAGGGAGCACATTTTGAGGGTAGCAGGAATGATAATCCAACTGTGGGGGGTGGCTGGAGAGGAGCAGCCTTATTTAATTATTAATGCATACAAAGCTTACAGGAAAGCACCAAATGATCTGCATTAATATGTCACGTACAGCTTACCATAGGGTGCTGGGCAGGGGAAGGTGGATGGAGGGTGAACTAGAGAGAATCAGTAACTTTTTCTTCCTATACTTTTGTTGGGACTAGGCATGCATCATGCCATTCATAAATTAAGGAATAGCCAATATGGCAAAAAAATTAAATGTGCTTTATTAAAATTAATTTCATAAGCTTTCTTCCTTATAGTGGAAAGGCTCAGACTAAAATGCTTCCTCAAACTTAATAGGGTTGTCCTTTTATCCATGACGCAGAAAATACCTTTGGGATATATGTCTGTATTTGTGATCCTGAAACTGAGACAAGCAGACAAAGTCATTCTGGGCAAAGCGGGGAATAACACAACAAGAAACAGAAAAATCTGTGTTAAAGCCCTGCAAGAAACCTGTTCCAGTTATGAGCATCTCTATTATCCATCAAATTGGAAAGCATCAGAAACAGGAGAATGGGTAAATGAATTAAAATGCGTTGAACAGAGTTCTGTGCTACACATGTATAAAATTACACTTTTGAAAATTTTATTGACTCAAAAAGAAACGTTATAATGTGAGGTTTAAGATGAAATATGTATTTGTGCACAAATAAGTGAGTCTTATTGCATAAATTTAAAAAAAATATGTACCTACGTTCTCATGTGTCACATATGCACACATCTTTAAAATGCACTTGGTTGAAGAAAGTATGTGGTCACTTGAATCTTAATAGTGGTGAGGCCTGGGAGTGGGAATTTGGCCGATTTCTCAAAGTTTCTTCTTTTTATTTTTCGGTGTTGTTTTGCTCTCAAAGGATGCCCTGCTTTTAGTATTTGTATCAAGCACACCAAATCAAACAATAAAACAACTTAACTTCCAAGGATAAAGACATGGTCTCAAAGGAATAAGCTCCTAGCCACTTACCAATTTTGACAAATTAATTTTGGAGAATGGCCTATGCATTCTCTTCTACTATTGAACTCACCAAATTGAGCTCCTTACAGAGTATTTGGTATGTAATCATTCTTTCTTTTTAGCAAAAATCACATTAAGTATGCATCTGTCTGAGCATTATAGCCACATCATAGAATAACAGGCATCTCAGTCTACAGTGTTTTGGGCTTCCAGGTTGTCTCTAAGAACAAAGTCAGAGGGGGACCAAAGCCACATGCCCTAAGGGATGGGAAGGCTAGCACAAGACCAAAGGTCTGTATCTGCATTCTCTGTGTCCTTTCCTCCCACAGTTCACTTAAAGACTGAGCAGCTGAAATAACCCTGAGTATTCATTGTCATCTAGCACATAAGTATGGATCAAAATGAGTAAAGATTCACTTGTTAAAATCTGAGCACATCAGAAAATTAACACTTAGTTATAAACTCAGTATTGTACACATTATTCATAGCAAGAGATTATCTTCCCTGCACCATTGGAAGTCACATTTTAAAAAGTCCAAGATGGTGGAAATAGAACAACATCACATCATTATGGTTAAAAATCAACCAAGCCTCTAGAGAATGTTCTGCAGAGTCACCATCAAAAGCTAGCATTCCCTTGACTGACAGCCTAATGAAATGCATGTGTTTGTTACCCAGGTAGGGTGGACAATCTTCTTTCTGCACACCTTGTAGATATTGCCTACTCTCAGCTGGCCCATCCCAACATTCAAGAAATCTCTCCATGATTTTACACGCACAGCATGCTGAAACAGTAAAAGACAGTAAGGGAAGAAAGCCCTTGCTTGAATCCATACTCTATTGCTGTATTGCCTTGGAAACAGTGAGGCAGCAAAGAAACTCAGATTTTTAATGGAATAATGAAAAAAAAAGTCATTTCTAGATTTTTTTTTTTTTGCTTAAAAAATTATTTCCTGGATTTATGTTTTTCTTAAGAACTTACATCATGAACATTTCATTGACCTTTTAAAATACCTTTATTTAAGTATTTATCCTGAGTCAGTATTCCAATCATCTTTAAAAAAAAAAAGCTGGGTCAGTTCAAAGGTGAGCCTTAGGTGAAAAATATGATTAGACTCAATTATTTTTATTTCATTCTAAAGTACATCTGACAGGCTTCCTTCCCATGTTCCTCTTGCACAAGCCTGCTGCACACGAAGAGAAGCTCTTCTATGACATTCAACAACATGAGGCTCTTCTAGCCAGGGAACACTCTGCCTAACACCCACCTAATTGCCAGCCCCAGTGAACATCCTATTAAATATCTCGTTTTATTTCACCATTAAAAATACACTCAGATCACAATAATAAGCCATGCACTTATTCAGTGCTAATGACATTTACTATCTTTGGTTCTAAACACCAATGTCTAAAAAGTATAGCCAATTGATCTAGAAAATATACACCATCAATTTATATAATATGCCATTTGCTACATTCTTTTAACTGTCCCCCCAGCACCTGAAATAAAATGTAACAGATTGCATAACACTGCCACAGATAAATAATTTTCATAAGTGACTTTTCTCTATATACTGTAAAATAATACTTCACCAAAGGCTAATGAATAGCTAGTTTAAAGCAAAGTGGCCACAGTTTATACAAAATAAGGCTTTGTAACAGATCAAAACCAGAAAATGAACTTTTATTGTGCCAAACTATAACCCAACCTTATATTTTTCTAAACAAACAAGGATTAGCACTTCCTTCATCAGTAAAACCAAAAATCAAATGTTTTCTTGAAAAATACCTCAGTGACTAAGTTTTAAATCATCTTTCAATACATCAAACTTGCTCTAACTTAATGGAAATGTGCAGTGCTGTGAATTACCCATTATGTTGAAAAATCCAGAAGTTGTTTTAATTGGTTTTGAATGAAAGCATTATTCTGCATTTCTAATCATGTTTCTACCCCTAAGGCTAATATTAAAAATGAATTACAATTCCTGAGCAAAGGAATTGACTCAGAATCATAGCTGGGATTAACATTTTGTTACAGATAATCCACAAACTAGAGAATCCAAAAGCCCATAACTGAGAGTTGAGTATATTTTCTAAGTAAGAAGCTAAAATGCTCATTAGACACACTCCAAGTGAATAATGAACCATCTGAAAGGAGTACACGTGTTCCGCAAAGCATTTTACATTCTATTGTACAATGAGTTCCTCTTCCAAGATCATCAGTTTAAGTACTTAGTCACTAAATTTTATTATATTTCTAGAAATGAAACACATGCAGAGTTGCCAACGGTCTTTCCCTGGAATTACACATACATTCGAGTTGCTCTTACTATTTTAAGACCTAAGAAAGGTTCTACCTTATGGACAACAAATGGTGATTGTCAATGACAAATACACCCCACGGTTTAAAGCAAATCCAACATCAGTGTCGCAATAAATTCAGTTAATGCTACAAAAGAGACGCTTGTCACATGTGCCATGAAGTGATTTCATCTAAAATTTCAAATAATAATGAGGAAATAAAAACTGACCTATTCAGTACCAATTAAGCAACTCTGACTGGAGCACCTGAACTCATTTGCATAATGGAATACCCTTCCCCCAATTATTCAAATTATAGTTTAAAAGGAAAAGAACACTCCAGAAGAGGTTTTTATTTGTAGGGACGTTTTAATGAGGTGATAGGTATCTTAATAAGTGTTCTTGGGTGAAGACACCTGGATTATGAAGCAGCAATTCTGCTGTATCCTATATTAATTCACAGCAAGATTTTATCACGACTGTTTAATTTATTAGAGACTTGAAGTACTTGGTATCACTTGCATGGTTTCAAGTAAACCAATTTAAACAAAAGATGAAATAAATGGTAAGTCTTGAAGATTTGAGTTTTTCAGATATTTTTCTTTTAGCTTAACAATAATTCACCACAAGTACAAATCAGGAAAATCTGCATGGAATTAACTTCAAAGCAGATTTGCAAATGAGTCCTAGAGGGTTTTATGAAAAAAAAAATGTTACCAAGCAAAAAGAATTTTAAATATACTAACTGTATTGATTTTTTTTTAAGTATAGGAGAGACTTAAATTCCAGGAAGAAAACCTATATCCCTGCAAAATGACCTCTTAAGTGTAACACTTCTCAAGAGGAAAGTCATTGATTATTGATGAGTTTGGAATGCTTATAATTTATTTTATTCCAGAATTCTTAAACTTAAAAACAGCTATAACTTTTCTCAAGTTGAAACCACTAAATACAGTGTTAATTTTCTATTTTAAAAAGTTATCATTCACTTTAACATTGTGTGATTAGTTTCACTTAGGCAGTATATTACATTATACAGATATTTCTTCAAGTTATTTAACTTCTTCAGATTCCAATTTTTTGCCTTTATGGGGTTAAACTGAACATTCTCCTAAATTCTAAGTGATTTACAGCTCTGAAATCACTATGCTTCTCCAATGATATTTTTCTAAAAAAGATCATTTTTCCCTAGCTCTTTTTCATAGGAGCTACACAGTCTGTACAAAAATATCCCTTGTCATTTTACTATTACAAGAAAGGTAAAATATTATAGTGAATAATAGAATCAATTTGATATAAGTGCAAAAAAAATTTTTATATGATATGAATTAAATCAACTCAAGCAAGTAACTCTTTCCATAAGTGACTCACTGAATAAGTAAAGGCAGGACCAGCAGAAAGCAACATAAAATAAGCATTGGGAGACTCCAAAGAGATTTGTCTATATAACATAGCACTAAAAGGATGCTCCAGTTCCAGCTATCAAAAGCTTGTACTGTATACTTTGCATTATAAAACCATCATCACCACTGATACAGTGATAGGACTTTCTTTGATCCAAAGGGCTGTTCTCAGAGATAACATGGAAAGCAGTATCTGCAATTTGATGTGACAGGAGACATCCTGTAGTTTGCTTTGGAAAAGCTTAAAATTTGATTAACTCTAATGGTCATAGACTGTAAAAAAGTAAGGACATCTAACTTGCTTTTGTTACTACTATTAATTTCTTTTTATTTCACTTTGGGCAAGTAGTGGTCAGTGCTCTTTTCCTGCACTGCAATATGAAGGTAGATGTTCATGCCTCTCCTCAGACTTCCTCCAACTCCATAAGTCATTTCAGCACTGGTGTGTAAAGAATCAAGATTCAAGATCAAGATTACTGCCTATGCACCTGAGGATGAGGACATGAAATATGAATTCCTAGAGAATTCTTTCTATGAACTCTAAGTAAGCCCTGGTACTTTTAGCATTAGAAGGTAATTTTCTTTCCATCATCAAACTTCAGTACTTTTCACCAAGGTTACCCAGGAGGGCAAGGAGGCCAAACTCTTCTCCACTGAAAACTTCCACTTGTCACATTAAAACTTCTGGTCCTCTCATCATCTCAGGAGTGTTTAGAAATGTGTTGTTTCTAGAATTGAAAAGAACTTTAAAGTGGCTTTTTCATTGGTCTATATTTCCATTTTTCTTTGGTCTATATATCACAACAAACCACTCAATTAATTTATCCATTAATCAACTAACCAAGAGCCAACTGATGGGCTAAATGAGAAAATGGTCATTTTGCATCAGGCAAAATGGAAATTCTGGCAATTAAAATAAAAACAGACAAAATTAAACACACATATACACACACACACATACACACACACACATACACACACACACACAAAACCAGCAACTTAATTCTTCAGTAAGGTCTATTGGTCAGAGAGTTTTTATGTGAGTCAGTTATGAAAAGTTTTAAGTGACCTGGTCAAAGTTGGGAAATAATTTCCTTTGATTAGAAGTAGGAGATCTAAAAACTCATCTGATACATTTAATCACAGATTTAACCATTCATTAATTCCAAAAATCAAGCCCCGTACAAGGCACTAGGATATGAAAATGTGTGAAATTATTGTTTTAGATTTTCCCATCAATTTTCTACACTTTATTAAGAGGTTCCTAATCAAGAAACCAGATCAGAATAAACATGATGTTCTCCCAATACAAGTCTATATTATGAATGAAATATCCATTACTTTCTGCATGCAGATTTTTAAAATACTTTTTAGGTTTCACTTTAAGTAATGATTAGACAAGTAAGTTGAGGAGTTAGAGGTAACTTTTGCATTATAAATTTCTAGTTACAGATTTGTTTGAAACATGATCTCAGTTCCAAACTCTTACAGGTGATTTATAGCATAAAATCTTTACCTGGATAACACAATTCCAGAAAGCAAACTAAATAGAATTCCTAAATATGAATTCCAGTAGAAAGGAGACCTTTAACAATACAAAGAGGTGAATGTGTGATAGGAATTTCTCTTTTCTTTTTGGTCTTTCCAAATCTTGTCTGGTTTTTACCCAATTGTTTTGTCCAAATTAGGCATCCTTGTTCCAATTAATTGCTTAACCCAGCTTAACCTGATTTTTCCTGACTGTGATCTTGCTACAATCTATCAATGGCTTTTCTGATGGATGCTTTCCAATCCAAATCTTACTTGTGTCTACTCAGATTCTAACACCAACAACAGTATCCTGCTTCTTGAGATTCTTTCTTGTCCTAGTTTTATAGCATCCATCTCAAAGCATCAGTCCCTCTTGTTTTCAATCTGTCCCCAAGCTCCCAGAGTCTCCTGTGCTAGAAATGCTCATACTTCCCCAAGGCACCTTCTCCAGCCCTGTTCTTCCCTGTTCTTAGAAGTTTGCTGAGCAAGTTTGCTCACACCTACACCACTGGTGGGTTCCTCTCCATGTCTCTCCTGGAGATTCAACTATAAAGGGGATCCTTACAAATGGTATTTCAAAATGAAAACGTGAATTCTCGCCTATTCCTTCAAAACTTGTTTTGCCCTGAGAGATATCGCTTTTCATAAACCCGAACCACTCTCTGCCTTTCCTTCATTCTTTCCTATTTCTCTGTAAGCCATGTCCATGCCTCTTCCTAAATATATTCGAGATCTCTTGCCTTCTCTCCATTCTCCATTCACCACTGAAGTCCCATGCCCTGCTGAATCATGATGGTCCTTCACTGTAGATGGACTCCAGCTTTAACCTCTCTCATCCTGTTACCCAGACCATTTGCCTTTCCTAGAGTCCCATGATTTTAGGCCTTCTTTCTCAGTAAGTGTCATTCATGGGTGCTTCAGGCTCAACACAGAATCTAGAGGTCATCTTAGTTTTCTGTTACATCTTCCCTTCTTGCATCCAATACATCTGCAAGGGCTGTTAATTGCGTATCCCTATTTCACTCCCTTTATGCCTCTCAGCTGAGTTTGTCATCTCTTATCGGAAATCTTTGAGTCCACTAATTGTTTTCCTCTTCCACTCTTGACGTCCTACATTCCATTCTCCACAAAATATTCAGAGGTTTTTATTAACATGAATTATTGTGGGGATGGTGGGGTACTGAATGATTGCAAAGTGTTCTATTTCCCGCTATACCTGCATTTGTCCAGATCTACAATAATTTTTTTATGTTAGTAAAAACCCACTGTGTGTATATTTGCCTACAGGGAGGGGATGGCTATTCCAACTTCCTCCACAAATCACAGAAAAAAAGGAATGGAAGTTCAACTCTCTAAGGCCCTTGTTTGTGAACACATCCTCTTCCTACCTCAGAGAATAACATTTAGTCTGATCAGTTATAAAACCAAGAGCTGTTACTAGGAATAGTTCCATTTTGTCCAGATATGAGATCTTCCTATGATTCACATACTCTGTAATGCCTCAACTTCAAAATCACAAAGCAGGAAAAACACAATAACATATATGAACCTGTAAAAACAATCACAGGTTTTATCACATTGTCTTTTTTTTGGGGGGGGGGGATTGGGGATAGAAGCCAGCAGCGGCATTCTAACACTGAGCTATATCTCCAGCCCTTTATATTCTTTATTTTGAGATGATGTCTTGCTATGTGTCTCAGGATAGCCTTGAACTAGTGATCTTCCTCCCTTAGCTTCCTGAGTTGTGGGATTACAGGTGTGCCACCACACCTAGCTCACATTGTTTTTAATCACTAAAAACTGCACTTATAAAGAGACATATAGTATTTTAGGCATATTGACTATCCTAATTAATACTGCTGTTATGTTGAAGTAACCATTAAAATCATCAATTGAATGTGAATGTCTGTGTCTAATCAAACAAACTTTATGGACACAGAGATTTTAATTTTAATTTTAATTTTATATAAATATAAATTGCCAAAAAATAGTACTCTTCTTTTGATATTTTCCCCCCAAACTTTTGAAAATTAAAAAAAATGATCTATGGTCATAAAAAACAAAACAAAAAACAAAACAAAACAAAACAAAAAAACAGGCACCAGGTTGGACCTGACCTACAGACCACAGAGTGCCAGTCCCTACTCTCCTACTTTAAACTATTTATATCAGTTCTTTTCATAGCTTCTAGGAAAATGTGACTCTTTTCATAAATTCAGAGTAATAAAAGTGAATTTTCTTATACTAAAATGATTATCACTAGTGCTCTTATTCCTATAAAGTAACTAATATAGCAAATATTTTCATTAATGCAAAAAGTAATAAAAATAATTATTTAAAATAGTTTTATATTAAGCATCTGATGGGCAAATTATTCAAGCACTCTATTAATTCCAATTTCTTTGCACACTTATTGTTCAACACCTGAATTTGTCTATAGGTCTGATTTGTGGGAATTGCCTCATTTATAAAAGAATAGAAAGTTTTATGACGAAATTACACTATCCATCCATGAAACCAAGATAGTTCATTCAGTCCATCACAGATCAAAGAAAAATCACATGCCATATCCCTCCTATGTTCCCCAAGGGAAAAAAATTTATGTTGATTTTGCTGCACATATACTTATAAAGCAAATACCATATAGGGGAAAGACATTGTGAACAAATGCTAGCCTCTGGCATTTGTCCAAGAATCATCCATCTTTTTTGTGCACTACAAATAAGTATCTGAAACAGTTAAATGAAAAAAAAAATGTCATCATTATTTTGATAAACCTCAAAAGTAATGCAACCATCTTCAGTCCAGGATCAATAGGACCCAGGGTTTTCAAGATCCAAAGTTCTCGAGGGAGTGCTACAAATTGACAGGACAGTCTCTTAGCGCTTGATTTGACATGAGATAGAGCAAAAGACACGCAAACCCCAGGGTGGAGAGCCTCATCTCAGACAGTTCCATATTGGCCAGACAAGCACCAGTGGCTCAAGAAGGTAACCTACATCGTCCACAAGTCAATTGCGAATTACTGTCTCTAAATTGGCTCCACAGCTGCGGTTCGCAGTTCCCAGAGTGCCCTCCAACTAACTGGTTGTGTGTGTGTAGTGGGGGAAAAGCCTGCTTTTCCTCATAACACACACCTCTTGGCTATCTGCCACCCCAACTCAGAGAGAACATGCAGATTTAAAAAGCGACACTTCTGAAACTCTATCAGAAAAATGGCATATCAAGGGTTTGGCATAGGGGCTGCTGTCAGGCACTCAAGCACAGAACTTATTCCAGATTTGGAGACCCACAGAGTGGATCTACGAAATAAACTTGGCTGCACAAGAGCCCAAAGCACTCAGCCCTAAACAAGCGAGGCTAGAGGAAGCAGTGCCAAACTTTTCTTTTGTTTATTTTCAAAGAAAGCGAGGAATCTTTAGAAGGGAAAAAGAGAGGACGCTAAGGCGATTGCCTACCCTATTAGTCCCTTTCTGCGTATTTGAAGGAAACTCACAATCTGGCAATAGACATGAGTTACAAAAACTGAAATTTTCTATCTTTCAGACAGCAGATACTCGACTTTTATCTAATCAACAGCATGTAGCTGGAGAGTTAGGAGATCTGGAAGTGAATGATAAATTGAGATGAAAGCTGATATTTCGGGGTGCAGCCAGTAACCAGAGCTTAATGTGATACAGCTGTGTATATATATCTCACATATGCACGTACAGACACATACAAGTACATGTGGGAGGAAGGGAAGAGGGGAAGACAAGAGTGGATATTGGGGAAAAAAAAGATCAGCTTTCACATGTAAATGCTGTATAAACATACTCTAATAGGGAATGAGAAGAGGACAAACTTTTCATCTCTCACAGAAAAATGATTTGCATCCTTTCAGGCCCTCCAAAGCATGCTTCCTTTAACCCTGGATTATTGGATAATTCCTACATTATACTTTTCCAAAGATATCCTTGTGAAATCGTAGGGGTTATTTAATCTGCAGGTAAATTCGACGTGTTCTTACCTGGTGCAAGTTTTAAACCCTGCCCCTGTTCTTACACTCCTGGAGGCACGGGAAGTTCAGCAGGTTGACATTTACCTACATGACTGAATCCTAAACAGAGATTAATAAAATGATTCATTTACTTTTCTTTTCTGTCCTCCCCCCGTCCTGTTTCCCCCATGAGTCATGGTTGGCCATCTACAAGAACAAAATATCTAACTGAAGAAAACTGTCTTCCAACGGCAGCATCTGTCTCCCTGGCAAGCTCTGCTGACAGTTGGGTCCTGGTTCTGGAGCTGTCCCTTCCAGAAGCTCTGTGGGGCTGAGCTATTAGTGGGCTCTCCTCCTCCTAGGTGCTGCTTCCTACTGATTCCTCCCAACGTGAAAGATGGATTTGTATATATTTATCCTTATGAGAATCTGCTATTGTGCAAATATCTCCAATTGAGACCCCCGTGGGAGGGCGCACATGACACAGGAGCACTTTCATTCGTTTTCTTGCAAAATATCCATAAAATAGCTTGGCAGTTCCCAAGGGTCTGCTTTCTGGGTATTATGTAAGTAGTTTCTCCTTCAGAAAGGGAAAGAGATGCTTCAAGACACAGAAATAAAAATGCCCACAGCTCTCTAGGGGAATTTCAAAATAGCAAGTAGCTTAAATACCAAGGAAAGCACCTGGTTCCTCTCCAAACCCAGAGATGGCCTGCAATAGTTTTAGAAATGGAGCAAGAATGGGGGAGGGAGTGGGGGAGGGGAGGGGTGAGGAGTGGGGAGGGGCGGGGTAACAAGGAAGGACACTGGAGAGATCATGATCCACACAGAATGAGCTGGTAACAGCCAAGCCACAACCAAGCAATTTCTGTTGTTTTCGAAATTCTACTAAAAGTACTTAGTTGAAGAAGTTGTATGTTTGTATTTTCAATAGTGCTTAAACTGGGGGTGAATTTTTGTAGGAATGATATTACAGTAAGGCACATCTGTCTTGTTCTAATTCAGAGCCTAAAATACTTCTGTCAGGCTCTCCTTTTCCTTCTTAAGAATTTCTTTGCAAATCCACTTTTTTTTTTTCAAACAATGACTCAACCCTTAGACCCCCAGGAGGCTTCTGACTCTTAAAAGAATTAGAAAAGATCTCCCATTATTATTAGATTCCATTTTAGATTGAGAAGAAAGCAGAAGTGGGCAAGATAGGTATGCCTTTATGCGGCTTGAGACACTTTTGAATTGTGCCTTATTCAAAAGGTGGAATCGCAAGGAGCACCTTCCAACTAGGAAATAAAAAGTCTACTGGACCAATTATTCGTAACCCTCTCAATGAAAGTAAAAAGAATTCAAACTCCCCAGAAGACCTAAAGGCATTTAAGAGAATCCAAGTAGCTCCACACATTTAATATTTTCTAAGAATAAACACGGAAAAAAGATTAAGCCTTCAAAGATCTCACTTATGTAAGTCTGACAACAACATAAAATACACAGTGGAAGGATTACTCTCAACCAAAATTCGGAAGAGAGGCTTTTGTAGAAAACGGTTCCTCTGGCTAGATTCCCTTTGTTTACAATAAGAAGTAGAATTTGGACCCATTATATATTCCTTCTTATGGCCCCCCTTGTGAATTGAGGTTGTTAAAGTAGCATTGTAATTATCTTTTATCTATAGCATGATTTATTTATAATATGGAATCCCTTTTACATTTTTAAAGTTGTAATAATTGGAATGCTCTCCTTAATAGTAAGGAAAAAAAATCACATTGGAATATGAGACAAATATTTATTTCACCAGTCTTTTTTTAGGGAAGTTCTGAGTGATAATCCAATAAAAACACGGTTTCACATTTTGTTTTAGACACTGGATTTTTTTTTTTTTTTTTCAATTTCAAAGGTCACATTTAGAACTGCACCAACTATCATCGACTATGAATATGAATAAGTTGGCGGCCAGGCCCAAAGCTGGTGTCTTTTCAAGTAGAAGAGGCTTACTAATAGTTCCATTTGTTTTCCATTAAAAATCTACATTGTATTCACAGCAATCCACATGCCAGTATGTGAGCCTGCTTGGACAAAGCATTTGCTTTGTGTGTATCAGATGCAAAATTTACTTAAATTCCAGATAATTGCAATTGCATCTGCCAAGCTTTGTCACCGGCCTATATGAACATCTTCACAGTGTATACAAAGAGCAATTATCCAACAACCGAAGAAAAACGAAACAGTCATTTCTGCAAATTATAGCCAGCTCCTTTATCAAGGAGTAAGTTTGTGCTAAAAGAATACAACCCCAAAACATTTTTTTTAAATAAAATGTATTCACTCACACCACATACATTATCTACACGGAACAAAAAAGGGAGCTTTTTCAACTGTTAAATTACTAGGTCTGAAACAAGGATAACTGCAATTTAAAATAAAATCATCTCGCAAAACATTAAAGTTTTTCCCCCATGAAGAAAAAAATCAACAACAACAAAAAGGCAAACACTCGATTTAATTTGATTTGATGCACTGGTGTATGTTCTTTCTCTCTATTCAGGACAAAGTACTTCAACAATAGTCACTTACCCTATTTATCATCCATCTTTAGCTCCCTAATTTGAAATATAAGCTCACAGAATCAGGAATATGAAGGAAGGTAAATACAGGGAAGATTCAAAGAGAAAAAAGAAAACTTGAGGAATTCAGTCCTGATTAAAAAACATTTGCTTTAAGCATTAAATATTCAATTCCACGCAAGTGTTAGGCTATTCATTTGGTCAATATTTCTCTTTCTCTCTCTTTCACTCTTTTCTTTCTTCCCTCCTTTGCTCTCGCTCTCTCTCTTTTTTAAGTTCATGCACAATCCCATTTCGACTGTCACAGTCAACACAGCCAGCCTTCCTTCAAAGCCCAATCCAATTTTCAGACTTTTACACCTCATGCCAACTAAACAACATCAACGGTTCTCTTCAAGGACCTGATAGAGCAGATCTGTTCTTTTTAACAAATTCTCAAAGCTATCCACAATGATCACAGGTGTGTCATTAGAATAGAGAGAAAACTCTATGAGACTACAAAATTTTTGTCACTTTTGACTTATGGGAAATCTATCAATTCAGTGGCTACTTACTTCCGCTTTCACCTTCATTTAAATATCTTCATTATCATTTTGTAAAATGTATTATGTTACTGGCCAAAGCTATTAGTCTGTGAAAAACCATCTCCATATTCCCCAAATTGGAGCACCATCATTATCATTAATATTTCATGGAACTGCATTAAATGAGACAATATTCAATATTTAACTATCTAATCCTACAGTAATTTATATTAGAAAATACCAACCATGTGAGAATTCAGCCAGTCAGATTATTTTATTGGATGAACCTCTGTCATTATTAATAACACTTCAGTATCTCATATTTTTTTTCAGCACAGAATGTAACATCCGAGGACTGAAAGTGATTTTGTTTCTAATTAATTCTGAAAATCCTTGGGAGACAGTGATGGGAGGATAAATATATTAATTTAGAACTTAAGAATTAAAAGCTGAGTCTTTAGATGTGGAAGTTTTCCTAGAGATGTGGATTACTGGCGTGGGCCCACACCTAATTCCGTTGACTAATAATTTAGCATGAGGAAGATGAGTTTGAACCTCAGAGTCTAAATTACAGGAATTTAGAAATGTAGTTTTATTCCTTTCCAGTAGTTTTATTCCTTTCTAGTACGATACTTACTCGAATTGCCAAGTTGTAAGGATATTTATAAACTCCATTTGATCTATTATCCAGAGTCCCTATTGTTGATTTATTTTCAGGCAGTTCCTATGCCATGAGAGGGTCTCTTTGCTTACTTAAACAGACCTCCTCTACCTTCTTTTAGAGCATTTGCAAAGTTTTGTCTATTAGACATAAGCCAAGGTCCATACACTCTGTGTAAATTACATTTAACTTCAGAATGAGCAGAGTTCAAGTGATTTGGGGGGAATAACAAAAAGAATTCTATAGAATAAACATATTTGATTTTGTCTAAAATCAAAAGCTTTGGGCTTTATACCTTTATAATCAGAAATGTCTTCCGACTCATCTTAAGCAAAAGAGGTTCTCCTGGCTACTAACCTTTCAAAAACATACTTGGAGGGCTTAGTATACATTTCCTTAGACCCTCAGGTCATGCCGTATACAGAAAATAATGGTAAATATTGCTAGGGATTTTCATAGGTATCTTTAATCAACTGACTTTCCCTTTTTTTTAGTTTGAAGGAATACCATCATTTATATCTTATGAAATATCAGTATTTGTCATTCCTTATCAAATATGAAAGCATCAGACTCAATTCCAAGACTTTTTAGTAAAAAGACTGTGAACACTGTATTCAGTCGGAATAATGGACATGGCAGACTAGAACTTTGGACAGCTAGAGACACACAGAAGCACAGAGCACGTTTCTTCCAGGTGTGAGACACAGCCACATTTTGGGGGTGACATTGATGGTAGTGACAGTGGGTAGAGTGAGGGATGGGGGGACTCTCACTGGAACCCGCATTCAGTGACTGAAGCAGCAGATAGCTTTATATCGTGCCTAGTGATGCTGGGAGACATTGAAACACAGTACTTTGCCTTATAAGGGAAAACATAACCTGATTACCAAATCAAAAATAATTTATATTGTGCTTTTATTCTGTGTTGGTTAATTCCATGAAGTGTTGGAAAATAAATGAAGACATCCTGCAATACTGTGAGGTGCAAAAAGGCATTCTCTTATCCATAAATACTTCACGTCCAGGAGGACCCGGCAGGCAACTGTAACAGATCTCATAAAGACTTAGAAATCCACGCACCCAATAGGAAGGGTCAAGATTCAACACTGAAATGAGGAGCACATCAGCCAAGGATCTCCCTACTTTTCTCAGTCACGGCTTCTCTAACTCAGACCCACAAGAATCAGAAGATGGGAAAGAAATGGTAATGGTGTGCCTATGACTTTCTGGAAATGAGGTATGCACATCTTGAAACTCACAGGCAGAAATAGCATTAATCAAGAGTCTAGCCCGTAGTATCTAAAGTCAGCTGAGGGCCAGAAGTTCAGGAGCTATTACCCAGGGTTGTGGGAAGGGTGGGCACCTCTCAGAGCTCTCCTTTGCTATCAAGTTGCAGAGCTACCCACCTCCTACTTTTCAAGAATGTTAACCTCCCCACAAATGACTGCTAAAAGATGAATTTAATGGTATGAACAAGTTTTGAAAAAAAAAAAAAAAAAACCTCCCTCAGAAAACATTTTCGTCCATGGCGTTTGGGGAATGCTTTAAAATGTTTCTTCTCTTTTCAATTCCAATCATTTTGCAAAAAACCCCTTCTTTAAAAATAAATAAATCATAAATTGATTCATTGCTTGTGAAAAATGTAAATTGACAGCTTTGGGGTGTGGACTCATTTATCCTTTCTCTGATTAAATTTACCCAGGCAATAGGCACATCCTAAAACTGTCCAGCAGCAGAATTTGTTCTTATTCTGAAACCCAGATGTTAGCAGTGACCTGACTCCTCTTGGCAGGGATACACAGTTTAATCCTGCCCCTCTGGCTTTACCCTTTACTTAATACGTGTCTTTATTAGATATCTGAATTTTTAAAAAAATGAATAAAAGGAAAGAAAGCTGAGAAGTGAAAATCCTGACCTCGCCTAAAGCTATGTTTTTCTCAGAGAAAATACATTTGGAGTTCCAGGGCAAAGCTATTAAACACATACACACACCCCAAAACAAAACATAAAAAAAACCTTCCATGCTTCTGTAATTAAAATATTATTTTGTACATGCACAAACACACAAACAATAGTACTTTTGCCTATAGACTATAAGCTTCTAGAGCAGAGAGGAGTTATCCACATATACACATCCCCCCAAACCATGTGTGATTCTGTATACACCCCATGGGGGCTTAATAAACACTTATGAATTGACTGACAAGAGAAAAACCAAGAAATGACAACCTTCAGGGTAGCCGTAACACAATTTTAACTTGAAAATTGTCCAGGAATAGACTTCACAATCTATGGGAACATACACAAATCATATAAAAAGCACTGGTGCCCCTCATATACCTCGAGTGGCCTTAGGGAATAGCTTAGTGAAAAATCACTGTTGTAGGAAGGAGAGTTCAGGCTCTCTATCTATTTACTGTTTGGCTTCTGCAGTGAATCCAGCTGTGAGCAACATTCATTCTGTAATAAAAGTTATTACAGAAAAACTTTAAAAATACAGATTAGAAGAAATACAAAAATTTGCTCATCTTTAATAGTTTCTTGCTAAGATTACAATACAGAACTATCTTTCCCTTTCAATTTTCCAGATTCCTGTTGTCATTTTAATATCTATGTAGCGAAAGCTAGCAAAAATCTAATCTACAATGCTTGGTTTCTTTGATAGTAACTTCTCCAAATAATTAGCAATAGATCTTAATTTACCCAGTGTTTTCTGTAAATGAAGCATTAATTGTGTGTCATAATTCTTCAAACATATTGTATTCAGTATTTTCTGGAAGAGGGTGTCTTAATGCTTCAGGCGCAAAGTGGCTTGCTTTCTTCTCTGAAGTTCATATACACTTTCTATCCTGGGGGTCTGAATGGAACTTGTATATAATTCAGTAGTCCCTGAAACTGAAGAATTATATAAATAAGATGACACTTTTGTTAGCAAATTGGTCTTGCCACATCTCCTTTAAAGGGTGGTTGTTACAATTATTATCTATTTTGAAGCACAATTTCCAACCTGATGAATTTCCAAAAGTGTACCATTAGAGCAAGCAGAAAAAACACATACAGTAAGCTGTTCTCAGGATTGGCCCCATCGCACTGAGAGGGGGAAAAACAAGAGCAGAAACCAATTTTGGCTGTGGCCAGGAATTGTTTTAAATAAAAACACACAAGATAAACGTCTGTGTTTATCTTTTTACCATCAAGGGCCAAATTGCTGCTTTAGCACTGCCGATGCTGAGTTTGCTCACTTAAGTTATCCACAAGGATCAATGAAACTGTGCAAACAGCATCATGCTTACCACCTTATCTCTCAGGCTTATTCTGCCTATCCCACCCTACTCTCTTTTCACCTTTCTCCCACCTCACAGCTGAGGGTGGTCTTGCTCCATGGCTTCGTTGTGTCATTTGAGTTCATTTTCCAACGTGTGCCTTTGAACATCTAAATCATTGTATGTTTCAAAGAGTACCTTACATTTCCTATAGCACACCAGTTGCTTAGGACAATCTGATAACTCCTAGTATTTTCCAGATTTTTCTATCCAAGCCAAACACATCTCATTTTTGTTTGTTTTTGTTTTTGAGTAATGTGTTTAGTTTTAGATCCTCAGCTGAATAAGAATAAGAAAGAAAAACTTTGTTGTTGCCCCCCCCCCTTTCTCTCTCCCCTGTTTTCTTGGCAGCCACCCATGGATTGTGAGAAGTGAAGATTGATCATTTCTCCACACTCATCCACAGCCCTCTCTGTGGCCACGTGTAAATTTGCCAATGGATAATTAAACAACAGACACATCCAATAAATATAATAAATAAATTTGATTTTTTCCCCTTAGTAATTGGTTTCATCTGACTGAGTCTGATTGTGTATGGGGATATATAAACAGGATTAGAGAGGAGAAAAATTAGATGCTGGGTCACACAAAGTATAGAGCCATATCTCCTGTGAAATGTTTCTGTAATAATTATGTTATTATACTTAGGGTTAACATATACAGAAGCAGTCTGTGCCTTCTCAAGACATTTCAGTGAGGTTAAAAATAAAACTGGTGGCATGATCATTACTGTAAGGGAACGGTAGCCGAGTACAGAATACATTTTCCTCTCCTCCGCAACCTCCTCCTACTCACCCAGACTGCCCTTCCCTTGCACCTCTGTGACATCCAAGCTAGCTGGGCCAACCTTGACTTAAGCCTCCAGTTCCAGGGTTTGCATTACCCTAGGCCACATACACAGAAATAAATTAGGTATACTAGAAGGTAGAGAACCAGGAGATGTTGGTATACAGTCACTGCCAAAGCAAATCCTAAATTGATATTAAATTAAATCACCTTTATAACACACTGTAGACAAAGAGAAAAAGCTTTATCTTATATTAAGAAAGAAAAAGAAATCCATGTATATTCCCATTTACTTTCTGAGATAACATTTTGGCATCAAATGACTTTTACTATAGTGGTCTTAGCATAGCACAATGCTTGGTTGGTCTTGGATATTCAAAAACTTCTTACTGAAGGAGTTTAATAAATAAATACTGAAATAAACTTTCCTGTAGCTTTGATTTACTTGTTTCTTCTAAGTAATTTCTATTGAAATGTGTAGTATATACACACTCACATTTGGAATGATTTTAGAAAACAAAAATCACAGGATCAGAAAGACTGTTGCAATGAATTCTCTATTAATGCATGTGATTTTAGCTCTATGAGTATTTACTATTTGGATATCCATATGCACAGATATTACTCTCTTCTTAATGGTTTAGCTTCATTCTTAGAAATTATCTAGAAACCTAAATTGACTACTTACAACATTTACAATGAAATTTTGAAGTGGCTTTTGAAAAAAATCATGCTACAAATGCAGCAAGCAATTTCTACAATTTTCTGAAATGGTTATTTTACATCATTCAATGTTTTTCAACCTCTGCCAGAATAATCTCTATCTAAAAGCCTATATCTTTTATCTACATATGCCTGTATTCTTCTAATTGAAATAGGAGACAGAGCAAAATGTGGAGTATCAGTTAAGCCCTAAGCAATAATAAAAATTATAGTTAGACATAGGTTTTTCTAAAAGAATCTTCTATAGGATTATTCTCCCTAAAGATTTAAAATCAGTATATTATCATTATTATTGATTTCATCTTTATCACATGAATTATATTTTCCAATCTTAGTCTTTGTCTCTAAGAGGTATATTAGAGATTGAGGAACCTACATAAATAAATAAATGATTTATTCTTTTGAATTCAATTATACACAAGTTCTTATTTTAGAGGCCCATGCTCCACTTCATATAAGTTAAAAATAAAAATAAATATTTTACATGGGTCAAATGAACAGAAATGAATAAAATGTCTAATACTTCTTAAAACAAGTCTAAGCTTACATATAGCTAAATAAATTAGTCATCAGAGCAATTAAAGAGACTGCCTTTTGGAAAACTGAGCTCCAAACTTCTGTAGACCCAAATCACATTCCAGAAAACATAAATTAATGCCATGAGAAGAATAAGTGGACTGAAAAAATTTAACTTTATATTTTATGTTTCAAAAACCTTTGGCAGAAATGAATGAAAGACAAGAAAGTTGGAACTGGGCAGAGTCCATAGGTCACCTAAGCAGGGGAGCAGGGGAGGCAAGCCTCCTCTCCAAGAATTACAGCTAAGTCCAGACAAATCTCAACTTCAAAGAACCCACCTCTCTTCCCAAACATGCACTATTAAATATCCTCAGGACAGACCTGTTTCTGTAGCACCCAGTATAAGTATCCTGGAAGAAGCCATACAGTGCTGAAAAGATGAGGGATGCTGTCAATTATTCCATCAGAATCAAAGATCAATTCATATTTTTCAGGAGGAAAAAAATCTTTACTGGAGAATACGAATTTTACTTTAACATGTTAGCTGCATTATTTTGTTTCAATTTCTCTTTATTAAACTCATAGAATTAAAACACCTAACTCTCTTTTCACAGAGTACAGCCGAAAAGCACATAACCATACTTTTTCCCTGATAATTCTTTTTGCCTACAAGACTCATAAATCTACACATTGGTGGACCAATGAAAGTATTTCAGCAAATACAAAGGAACTTGATTTGCAAACTGTTTCTCAAGATGCTTCATCTTTTTTTTCCATTAAGAATTGATAAAAATGATACAATGTTTCAAGTTCAGATTCACATTGTACTGTCCAATATATTAAATAGACTGGGCAGCCAGTAACATGGATTTTAGGAAAGACATTGTATACCTCTTTAACTTTATGAAATCTTTTGGAAATATGAGCAGGACCAGATATATCACTCTACTTTTGAATAATCTTAGCCCAAACAAAATAACTCTGTTAAGCAGTGGTTTGTCTTTGTTAGGTAGAAAACAACCTAAGATAATAAAATATACACAGTAGTGAATAATGTGAATGTTCCCCTCATAAAGCAAAACAGGAGACAGAAAATACAAAGAACACTTTGATGAAGCTGTTATTTGCTCTGAACATAAAAGATTCATATCTTTTATGATGGTTTCACAAAATTTTAAGAGTGGTATTATCTAATTAGAAAAAGTATTTCATTTAGGTTCCCTTTCACTGAGAACATATCAAAAACAGCTCTTCTGTCTCTCCAAAGTAGGTCTTGCAGTGCTAAGGGTTATGAATCTGTTGAATGTAATGAGAGTACAGATTGGAGGATTACTCCTTGTGAACACATCAGGGCTACTAGGAATCAGCAGTTCAAAGAATAAAACTGTTGCTTCACACAAAGTAATGAGAGACAAAAACATAATGCTTTTCACACAGCCATATTTGAGGTGAGAAGCTCCACACTTAGTTTTAACTCTCCAAATCTCACTTTCAGTGTAAGTTTTAGCTATCAGGTGGGGAGAGATAACAAGGCCCTTGGAAATGACCTTGACCATATTTCACCAAAAATCACTCCTCAAAATCAGCCTGCACAGAAGAGAGCACAATGAAAAAGCTAGCCCATACACGTATTCCTTAAAAGCATATATATATTTCAAAGTTCCTTGCAGCTACACAATGAAAAAAAGTAGCAATTAATTTGAAAAATATTTGGTAGTTCTAGCATGATCAACACTTCATACATGCAGAAAAACCTCCATTCCTATCAAAATGAAGATTGGAACTCTTACAATACAGGCAAAGTGACTGTCAAGTTCCATGAATCCCCAGATTCATACATCTGTCTTTCTGAATAGCCTTCTCCCCCAGAAGTTCCCTTCTCCCCAGCAGGCTTGATGGCATGCTTTGCAAAAGCTAAAGAGCAACAGGAAGTCCAATTGGAAAGTAAGCTACCTAATTTACCAATAAGCCTATCAAGATGATGATATTATTTTGATATATTAGCCTGAAGTCAGCACTAGGCACAAATGTTAACATGAAATTAGTTAAGATTTAATACTAAACTTAAAAATAATCATCACCAAACCACCAACAAACCAACAAGCAATAAACACCATATCACACAGAATCATGTTAGGAGTAACACAAATCTGATTATTTGAATAGTAATCTAGCCTGGTATTACATCTAAAACATAGATATATTTAATATTTGAACACCAATTATCAGAGCTTTCTCTGAAGTTGCCAGGAAACAGAAGCAGAAAGAGGGGTGGGTACAAAACCAACCAACCTTAGTAGGAAAGACCACGTTCTTTACATCAATGTACTCTTGATCTTCACGTCTAGTGAAGACACTGAAACAGAAGCTAAACTTGAGGTTTCATAAATAAATTCATGCTTTGAATATATTATATAACAATTAGAAAGCTTGCCCCACAGGCCCAACAAAATAAGCCTTAGCCTGGTCAGCTATCTCTTCTGCTCATGTATTTGGAACATGCCGGAGGAATAATTCAGCTGCTCCATATGGGGTATATTGCTTTCTGGTCTTGGTCCTAGAATGAGACAATCATGATGCTTTCATGCCGTGGGTTCTTAGGATTAGAGTGTACTCTATGAATTCATTTTTTTATTACCCACACAAATTTTTCACTTAAAAAAACCCCTGTGACTCTAATGAATGGAAGTTGAGATTTTTCCCCCCAACTTGATCAAAATGGTCAATGCCAGGGTCTGTGAAAATATTTTTTAAATAGCAATATTTCTATCTCAAGAGACTCAAGAATAAGCCGAGCTTTCATTCTAAAGAAAATGCCTTAGTTTGATCAGTAGACTACAAAAGGAGAAATAAGCTTTAGATCTCAGGGATCCTGTCCACAATTTTTGTCAACACGGGGCAGCCAGAACAGGTGAATTTGCATGGTGTTTTAAGGTAAGTTATCTTTTGTATGTAAGACAGTCTGACTAGTTGAATGAGGTTTTTTTATTTTTCAGTCCTGAACAGGCTATATTTCCTCTCCCAGTTCTTCCAATATCAGTTAAGTTTGCATTAAAACAAAGTTTAACACTATTATTGCAAACCACGCTCTATACCTACTTTGGGATGCAGCTACCATATAGCAGAAGGAAGCTTCTTTTAATAACAATATTTTTCCTCTGTAAAACACATGTGCCTCAGAGTATCACTGAGCTGGATATTCTCACCTGAGCTGAAACTCTAAGCTCCTCAAGATGACAACACATGAACTGAGACTGCAACCTGCAGGGTCTCCCTGCCTACACTTAAGCTGCCATATATAGTTGGTTTTCCTATAGCATAGCAGAAATTTTACAACTCTAAACTGATCTCTTTCTAAGTTACTGATTTGCCTTTACTTACTGGCCCTTCAGTTATCTTACTGAACCGGAATTGAAGACTTATCGAGGAGAAAAAGCAAAACATATGAGACATGGTAACTACCCAGAAATCTCCAAAGAACTTAAATGACAGAAATGCATTAAAGAAGGATTGTATATTAATTTTTAAATAATATTCAAAACAGATTCTTGTAGCAAGAGTTACAGAGTAAGTTCTGTTTTTTTTTTTTAAAGAAGAGTTAGTCTGATCTGCATGCATTATGCTGGCTATTTAAAATAATTTTATTTCTTGTGTATGGTGGAAATTGTCCTCCCCCTCCCCAATTGACAAAAATGCCACTTCAAGTAAGATCTAAGAGAGGGCTGGTTTGAGATTACAAATTGCCGTATGGCTCACAATTTTGAATAAAACAATACCAGCAATCTCCCTCTTTCTCTATAGCCCTAAATTTATTATTAAGTAAATTTAGCAATGGCTCAGTCACTGGAGAACAGGACAGTAGATGATGCACTAAACCACTTATATGTTTATTATCTTTGCAAGCAACGTGAATAGTGTTATCTATTATTGCTTCCTGCAAATCTGCAGCAACGTGATGCAAAACAGCATTTTTAAGAAATTCTCTTTTGGAATGCAAATGATTCTTCCTGCAATTTTGAATATTTTAGCCTGCATGTACCATACAGTAGTTCTGGAATCACTGGCATCTGTCATGCTGTCAAAACTGAGTCAAAATGCATTGTAATCCTGGAAAACGATAACCTTAAACATCAATGCAATGTTAAAATGCATCCTAAAAAAAAATCCCTATAATTGTGATGAACCTTAGAGAGAAACCGGCAGTCCTTCTGCAGGGAAATAACAATCTACTCTACAGATCTTTCCCCTCCCCCCCCCAAACTCATGCAACTAATGATGACCTCCCGAAGTGCCGAATTTTAATGTTCCAGCATTCATCTGAGGATGAAAAAAGAAAGAAAAAAATACATAGAAAACCATGAAACAAGTTGCAAACTGCACAAACGCAAAGAGAGGGAGAAAGAACTGCAGCTGATTCAGGAGCGATTGCAGAATGAGGAGCAACAGAAAGGAAACAAGGAAGAAAGAAAAGGGAGAAAAAAAAAGCCTTAAGCATTAAAGAGTAAGAAGTGAAAAACATTTACCAGCAGCTCGGTCAGTAGCTTCGCTCCCTGACAACATCTACATAGAGAGATAACTTAGCCTAGAGTCTTCGGTCCCAGCTCGCTTTGGAGCAAAATTCCTTCACTTCGAGGGGGCAACACACACCCTCAAGAAAGAGAGAGAGGGAGAGAAGGGGAAAAAATAATCCCAATGACCAAGACAGGCTTCCCCCCCTCCCTCTTACCCGCCCCCCGGACTCCCCAAACGGTGCTCTCGCTTCTGCACAGTTCTGCTGGCTGTGCCGCTGAGCTGCTGCCGCCACTGCCGATGTTGCCTCGGTGGCGGCTGCTGCTGCTTGCTGCTGCTGCTGCTGCTGCTGCTGCTGCTACTTCGGAAACGATTAGGAGGAAGACGCCCAAGCACGACCTGAGCCTGCGAGCCACCCAGGACCAATGTGCAACCTGCTCTGGAATCAAACCCATAACACACGCACGCACACCCAGTGGCTCCTGCACGCGAGCCCTCGCGCGCACACACGCGCCCGCCCGCGCGCTGCACACACACACGCGCACACACATATGCACACGCGCGCGCGCGCACACACACATATAAACACACACACACACACACACACACACACACACATACACATCTAGGGAGCGCCGCGCGCCGCCCGCCCGCTCGCCCGCACTGTCCCTGAATGGAGAGTGCGAGCCAATCCCCGGCCCCAAGCGCGCGCACAGGCCCTGGCCGCCTGGGCTGGGTGGTGGCGCTGGGGCTGCAGCTGCTGAGGCTGCGGGGTACGGAGCCAGGGAGGGGCTCACGACTGTGAAAGAGGGGCGCTAGGGGCACGTGCACCCCTTTGTCTGCAGAGAAAACCCCAATCGGGCGTTTCCAAGACCAGACACTGAGCGCTGCAAACCCGGGACCTCCAGAGTTCAGTTCCGCTCTAGAGTCGTCCCGGGAAAGCTCGGTTCCCTGGCAGCACGCACCGAGGGTTCAGCTCTGCGAAACCCGATGCACCACGGTTGCACCCGGGCTCTGCAAACTGGGGAGCACCCGCAGCCGACGTGTCCTGCGGACGACCCAAGCCTGCCCCTGCTCGCGAGCATGCCCAGTGCTCGGCTGGACCCAGATTGCTCCTTCCAGGGTGAGGAACGCAAAGCGAGGCAGAGGCGGGTAGAGCTCGGGGAAGGCAGAGATTTCAGTCTTCAACAACTGCAGAGCTGCCTCACCTAGACTGCCCGATGGTAGCCTAAACTTGCACCCCTGGGTGCGGTAATAGGGAAGCTAGGCTTCCAGATCTCCCAGAGGAGTTGGTTTTCTTCCTTTCATAAAGGGAATTCCAAAAGAAAGCAATTTTCAGCCCAGGAAAAGCTGATTCAGTTGCAAGGTAATTGACAAAAAATTCCAGCAGGACCTGGTGGTTGTAACACCAGCAGCCAAACATATAGCTTTCTTACCATGTGCAGGTTCTGTGGTATGTGATGTTCGTGAATTATTTGATTTTCTCCTGTCCAAACATTATATGATTAACCCTATAAACCGAGACCTGAGAATACCGTGCCAATTCCCAGGTGATTACACCCAAAGCCTCCCTGACTAGGAATCTCTTAGCCCTTGAAGACAGAATGCAGTAACTTGACGAGCCCTAGGCACTTACAGCAAGAGAAAGGTCTGATGGATGTTTAGGGACAACATCCTCTGTCTCTCAAGCTGTAGGAGGCTAGTCTTCAGACCTTGAAAAACTGCATGCCTCAAAAATTGGCCAGTGTCAAAATAGTAACACTACCACTTATCTCTTGACTGCATATTCTGAGTTTTCTCCCACTCTACACAGGAAGACTGAGATTGAGATGTGTTGTTACTTCCCAGAGAGGATAGGGCCTGGATGAGGGTGTGGCTTGTCTTAATCTAAAGTCCATGCTATTTTTGCTAAAATATGTTTTTGCTAAAATATCTTCTTTTAATTGCAACCGAATAAAGCTGTGACATGATAAGGGCATAGCAGTTATTTTTAATTTCATTCAACAAATGCATTGATTTTCTACCAGCATTTGCTTCCTTCAAGGCACTGTCTTAGAGGTGACAGAAGATGACAGATACCATCCCTGTATTCTTTAAGCTTATATTCAAGCAAGAAGGAGATCATATGCTTCTGATGCTAATGAGGAACATTTGTGGAGCACCGGTAGGAGAGCATTTCCCTCCTACTTTCATGGAGTTAGCTCCTATTTATCCCATATTCACTTGTCAGCCTCAGTTCTTTGGGGAAGCCAGCTGTGATCTCTCTGGCCTGGTCAAATCTCCCTTATTGTAGGTTTCCAAGGCATCATGTAACTTTTTAAAATTTGTCATATATTCATTCTTCCATTTGTGTTGTTATTTACCTAGTTTTTGAGCTATGTGGAGGCAGGAATGTTTCTATTTTTATATTGCATTTATCCTCTTGAACTTGACAAATAAACTCACTCTCATTCTGTGTCTCCCTTACACCTGCCCCACCACAGCTTTTCAAATAGGAATAGTAATTCTTATGGTAGGATCTGTTTTTATTTCTATTTAACAAATAAATAAGATGTGGCTAAGAGGTTTTAAGTAGCTTGTGCAAAGCCACACATCTGGGTGCATGGCAGAGAAGGGGTCCACCTCAGGTCTGATGCTGAAGTCCACAAGAATAACCTTCAGGCCACACTACCTCATTCATGTTACCTAGTATCTAATCAGACTTAAATGAAATGGCTTATAGGAAAGAAAGTGGACCCATGCTGGGGGTGGCATTTTGGGGGAATATAGAGATCAACAACTCACTGTAGTAAGAAGTACAAAGACAAAGACACACAATAGGATTTTGTAATTGATTTTGAGCACCCACCTGGCATCTTGTTCAGATCTTAGCTCATTTTAACCTTACAAACAATTCATTTAGATAGGTGCTATTATCCCCAATTCATTGAGTAGTGAACTGAGATTCCCAACAAGCCCAAATCCAGATATAAACTCCAGGGGTCAGTGATCTATCTATCTATTCATATTCCATTTTATTCCAAAGGATCTGGCAGATATTAAACTCAGTCTCTGCCCCTCTCTCTGCCTTTCTTCAAAACACACACACATACCCCTTGCCCAAGGTCCTATACCTAGTAAGTAGCAGAGCTGGGAACCTAGGTATGTCTGACTTCAAACTTTCAAAGACATTGGGATTGGGGGACAGTGCTCAGAGTGGCATTTGCAGCCTGACTGTGCTGTGCTGTGGTGTCTGGAGCTCTACCTGTGACTGCCAAAATGAAGAACCCTCACAGTGCTTTTTCTTTCTCATTAGATCTTATAAGGAACCTGATATTCAGAGACTTAAAGTGGTTTTGCCAAGGTCACAACCAGTGTCATAATGCAGAGCTGGGTTTTAAGTATAGGCCTCTCCCACTGCAGACTGGTTCAGGAGGTCATGAGTGACAGGGGAATAGCCAGGATTTTTAGAGGTTCTGGCTTGGGGGACACCAGGGAGTCCTAACTCAGAGTAGAAATGCTTCAGGGAACCATGGAAACCATGTGTACCCCCTTCTCACCTGTTACCATTCCTTGAGGGTCCTCCTTTGTCAGGCCCTTTCCTTTGCCTTCTCAGGACTAACCTTGAACCCAGAGCCTTGCTGCCCTGCAAGTTCTTAGCTTAATGCTTAGTTTGGTGCAGCAACAGCAGTGACGACAAACCATGGGAAAATAAAAACTGCATTTTGTACAGGTTCGCCTCTGGCAGAATGCTAGGCATGCTTAGTGACAAGAGGAGGCTTTGATTACAAATAGGGAAGCTTTGGTTAAATACTTTTCCATCTTCAAGTATTATTACTCTGTAAGAGACTGGCATGTAGCCCGTTATTGGCATGTACTTTGTATAGGAAAAGATAGCTGATGAGTCTTGGTTCTGTAACTGAAGGAAATAAATCTTATACAATATTTTACATGATAATCATATTGTGCAGGTTCCTTGCCTGCACAAATCAGGTCTGTAAGAATGTAATGCTTAGATATGGAAGAAATATATCCATCCCTGGCATCTTCCTGCTATGTCCTCCCTGTAGATACTCACATAGAGCATCCACAAATTGTATCCTTTCTATTTACATACCTCACAGCTATGGACATATGCATCCGGTTACAAATACATACCAGCATGTAATGGTGGATTTGTCTCCTGTAATTGTTTGGCTATTAGCTGGATTCTCCACTGAAATATGAGAAAAGTGGAATTGCTAAGAAAGCTTAAATATTAGCCCCTCCTTCCTTCTTGTTCAGCATAAATTTATTCCCAAAAGAATGTTTCAAAAAGCGGAAAGGTCCCCATGATTCCTGAAAACCCTTCCTGTGTATGTGAGGTTGTTTTTTTTTGACACAGAGCAGCAGACTCTCCATTTGTGTTGTGAATAACCCATTAAGAAAGCCACAAAGGGCAAGGATGTCTCCAAGGAAGACTTTGCTGAAAACTTGAAGTGTTAGGTGGTAGTATACTGTGTCACCAGTATGTGGACTTTTAAGCCTTTGACAAATCACTTGACACTTTCTAGTGCTAAACAGCTTACTATAGATTGTCACAGTTATTCCCCATAGCAACATTCTGAGGCAAGATCATTACAATCCCCATTTTATAGATGAGAATACAGAGGGTTTGGGAGAGCAAACCATTCACAGTCAAGTCTCAGGAACAGTGAATAACTGAACTGGGATGCAAGCCTGGGCCTGTCTGTTGCTAAAGTCTACATTCTGCTGCAATCTCCCTTTGCACTTGGAGACAGGTATGAGCGGGATGGTGTGATGTCATGGCTTATTTGTATTTGGTGTGCACAGCATTTTATATAGAGTAACATCTCTCTTCACTAGAACTTAAACTCAGTTTGGACAGCCAATATATAGGATCATTTTGGGGTTTATTTGGCAAACTAAAAAAACTGATGTACATGCAGCTTGGTGGGTAGGACTCATCAAACCAGTCGAAGTGTCACTGTAGTAAAGGCTTCTGAGTCCCACTGATGTGCCTTTATTCCTTTTGCTTTAAAATAACATTGCAGTATAGTTGTCAACCACTTCCCAGGTAATTCATTACTAAAAGACATTAGTATACACTTCCTAGAGTCCTTTACAGAGCATATATCTTAGCATATTCTCACTTTTACAAGGATGGGAAATTTAGGGGTAAAAACCAACTGAGTATTTTTAAATTACTGCAGCTCTCTTGATGTGTGTTTCCAACATATTAAATATACTTTAGAAGACTCACTAGATGCTGTGAATCCCTGCTTTTAGAAGAGGTCAGGGACAACTCTTCAAAACATGATCCCAAACAACTAGACTGATTTCTGGACCCTTAACCCAATCAGTGAACTAATCCCCTGATAGGGATTAACTGAGTGGCAATTGGGGGCTGTTGGCAGGTGGGCATTGTGGGTATGCATTTGTGGTATATGTTTTATCCTTGTTGAACAGAGCTCTCTCTTTCTCTCTCTGCTTCCTGTAACTATGTTCACAGCTGCTTTCCTCTACCATGATGTTTAGCCTCGCCTCAAACCCCAGGAATGCAGCCAGCCTTCTATGGACTGAGACCTCTGAAACCATGAGCCCCAGATATGCTTTCCTCCTTTAACAGTTCTTGTCAGGTCTTTTTGGTCACAGCAATGAAAAAGCTGACTAACTCAGACCAGCATTTCCATTTTTGCATGGGATATCTTGTATAGGAAAAGATAGCTGATGAATATTGGTTCTGTAACTTCAGGATAGAAATCTTGTATGATATTTTATATGATAATCATTTATCTTTCCAGAAATCAGTCAGGTATAAGAAAAACGATGTCTAAGCAGCTCATACAAATGTAATAGTATCTGAATTTAAATTCTGAAAATCCCTCACACATTGGCTCAGAACCTATGTATTTTAATTTTATATAGTATTTTAACAAGTCTGAATATACAAGCCCACAGGGAATTGGGAAACAAGAGGTAAACTGCCATTATTAGAAAATAAATAATAGCAAGAAAGAGAGACTTATAAAAAAATAAAAGAGTTGAAAAGGTTAAATTTTCCATAAAACATTTGAAAGGCTTATGTAATGTGCAGAAAAAGTCTCCCATAACACATTTCAACAAAACTTCTGAATATCTTTGGATTACAATACTGCAGAATACCAAATGATGTTAACGATGTCAACTTTGAACTCATACTTCAATTGCTATGTAATGTTAGGAAAGGAAAGACTGTTTTCCTCAATCTATTACCCAGGCTCCCTATGTTATGGCCTAGAAGTTGCATGTATCTCTCCTCCCCTGAACACTCCAATGCATTTTATCAATAGGGATTGCATGGAGAAGAGTCTTAAGAGTGATTTTGTGGCCATTATCAATGTGATTGACATTGTTCTGAATGAAGTAGTAATTAATTAGCAATGACCACTGCTTGTTGGGACCCAATATAGAGCTGGGAATAACACGTGTTTCCCAAACATAGGGCCAGGTTGCATCTCCTTAATTAGATCTAGTCTATCCTTCCTCCACCTAGACCCCAGTAAAAGGCAATGATTCCCTATAACCACACTTTTCTTTAAGCATGTTTTCTCCCACTTACTTTGCCTCCATCTGTAACAACACCCCCCTCCTCATCATTCTCACGCACCAACTCCTCAGTCAATATTCCTTTCAGGTGTCACTTACTCCATAAAGTCTTCCCCAGACAGAAATCATCTCCTCTTCTGAAGGCACTTCCTTGTAAATGCTCATCATGTCTCCCTTACGTTATTTATGTTCTCATCTTCTCTTTTCTGCTGGACCATAGACTCCCTGAATGTAGTAACCCCTCTGGCTCATCTTTGAATCCATCACTGTGATTCAAAGACTTGAACTGAATAAAGTCTGCACTATAGGAATACATAAATAAATGAATGGCAAGTGCTCAATATTTGTTGAATTAATGAACACAAGATTATAATTACCACTCTCCTGCTATGTCACAAAGACATTAAGTTATGTTTTGAGGGCTAGAGAATAGGGCTGATATCTTGGAGGCTCCATGAGAAGCTATACTCCAGGGAGACTGAGAGAAGGCAGAAACTTCAGAAGTATTCACAAGATCATAGAAAAGATAAAACGGAATTGGACACAATTGGTGACATTGATACTTGAGACCCTGTAGGAAATTTTTGTCTGGAATTTGTAGACATGTCAATAAAAAAACTGATAAATATAGTAGATTAGAGGATATCAAATGATTTTTTCAGTGCCTTACCTGTCAACAGCATAATCCCAAAGGAACATTTCGTGTTTGGGGTATGTGTGGTGTGTGTGTGTGTATGTGTGCATATGATCACACTCATCCTTGCTGGAATGCACAGAGCATTCAAATGTACAGAGATACCATAGGATCTGAAATATCTTCCAAAAAAGAAACTGATGATTTCCTTAAGACCAAAGAGAAAACGTTGCTGAATAAATAATACCTTTCAAGAGGCTTAATACATTGTAAAGAGCATTTTCACTGATTGGTAGAAATTCTTTTTGATTAATTAATTAGTTAATGTTTTCAAAGCACTTTCAAGATGAAAAACATTTCATGAGGCTCCAAAGTTTGCATTTTTCCTACATACCTCAGTTTTCCACATCGTGAGTCATGCTTTTTTCTCAGGTTGCAGACCAAGCCATGTGACCTTACAGAGGCACAGAGAGGATTGTGCTCAGAGAATAGAAACAGAGAGATGGGCTGCCAATGAGAAGGGGATACAAAAAACAATCCTCTGAAAATTTAAAGTTATATTTGAAACACAATCACACAAGCAAATGGAGAAGAATACCATGCTGAAAACTAGTCATAGCCTCTACCAGAGAAATTCCATTTGTTCCATAGAAAATATCTCATGAATCTTGTATAGAACCTGGATGTGTATCTATTTGTTTAAGGAATTATGATGCCTAACTTTTATTAAGTGCTTACTCTATTCTGGGCATTGTTTTAGTACTTTGCATATATTGAATTTTCTCCTCAAAACAACTGTTTCAGGTACTATAATGAATGCTTGAAGATAGGGAAGAGGGAGACCAGAGAGGCCAGGGAACTCACCAAGGCTCTCTGTAGCCTGCAAGTGACACACCTCCCACTTGGCTGTGGGAAGAAGACCAGAGGGAAATGGGAATGAAAGGGGGAAAAAGAGGAAAGAAGGAAGAGGGGCAGAAAGGAGGGACAGAGTGAACCAAAAAAAGATTTCCACTCTGTTAGAAATTCTGACTGCATCTCACCCCTAGAATGCCTAAAGACACAAGAAGATCAACAAGTTCACAAGTCCTGCTGGCAACACTAATTCATATGGCAAAGTTACATTAACTTCATTTCCAAAGTGGAGCTTTCTATTTAATACAGCATCACCTGATATTCTTCCCAAAGCTGGCCCCTTACCATCCAATGCCAGGGCATCCTGGTGAAAATGAGATCCCTACCACACGCCTCTGATTTCTTTCTGGGTAAAGCAACAGCACATGACACTTTCATGATGGAGGGAGGAGAGCAGCACCTGCCCTCAGTTATCATTACTTCATATCTGGTAAGATAATTCCATTGGTAAGATGGAGGAAAAAAAAAAAACCTTTTCTCTCAGACTTGTTGTGACAATTATTTGCAAAAAATACAATTATTTGTGAAAAGAATTGGGGCTCAAAAAATGGTTCCCCAATGCATGAGTACGTTGAACCAGAGGATGCTGGAAGGTCTCACAGCTGCCTTAGAGCCAAGGTCTCTCTTACCATCTCTTACCCCACTGTCTCTTCCTCCTGTTCTCCCATGACAAGAGTCACTCAAACCAGAATTTCTCTTCCCCAAGTTGGGTCATAGAAACTAGAATCTCTTCCCCCAAAGAAAGTCATAAAACCAGAAGTAAGACTGGAACATTGCTCTGCCTTTCTGTGTAGGAGCTGACCACAGAGAAACTCGCTGATCTACCCTTGCCTGAGAGTGGAACATAAGATCCTCATTCCAGAGAGTCCTTCCCCAGGCCCAGGAGGAAGGAACACTACAGAAAGGTCAGGGAGAGTCTCAGTAGGCAGCCTTGCGGGGCGTCCTGGCTTCCACAGACCTAAGCGTGAAGTAGAAGTTTTCTACAGTGGCTTTGGGTTTTTATTCTCACACAAAACCAGGAGTAAACAAATCGGTCATGCTTCTGTCTTATGTTATGGGGTGTCAGCTGGCCCTCATTATGGGAGAAGAAAGGATCACCCCTGACTTTCCCATAAAAGCAGTCAGAAATGCCAAGAATATAAGAGATGCTCCACACCTGGTAACGACTCTCTGCTCAGGAGACTGAGGCCGGAGGATGGAAAGTTGGAGACCGACCCACCTCAAAAAAAAAAAAAAAAAAAAAAAAAAAAAAAGAAAAGGGCTGGGGGTGTTGCTTAGGGGCAGAGAAGCCCTAGGTTTAATTCCTAGTACCATTAAAAAATAAAAACAAACAAACAAAAGTCTCTGTTCTTCCCCTTCTTTCTTTTCTTCTCCCTCCCTGACAAAAAAACATGGCAGGCTTGCTGAAAGATAGGTCAACAAATTCCTAAACAATGGGTCCCTGACTGCCAAAAATGTGGGTGGAACAAGAGAATGACATCAAAATACACATGGAGTTCACCTGATGTCCCTTACAGGTGTTAAAACCTCAATGAAGCTGGGTGTGGTGGCACATGCCTGTAATCCCAGCTACTCAGGAGGTTGAGGCAGGAGGATTGTAAGTTCAAAGCTGGCTTCAGCAACAGCAAGGCACTAAGCAACTCAGCAAGACCCTGTCTCTAAATAAATACATTTTAAAAAATTAAAAAAAAAAACAGTGAAATGAACAGACACAGAGTCTCTGAAATGGGTAAGCCGAGAAGCATCTCAGAGTACTGAGAACAGGTGTCTGGTCCAAGGACAAACTAGAAAAGCCAGACAGGAGTACATAATTTATTGGCCTTTTTGGCTTCAGGGTTCTCATTAAAGTGGGTGTGATTAAGTAAGCTCTTTTCAGGTATGAGATATAAAGATACCAAAGACAGAGAATCAAGGAAGACAGCATCTCTCACAGTCGCAAGTTGCAGGGCCTCTGTCAGTCTCCCTGTTCTTCATCGAAGAAATGGCTACTAACAAGAATCAGGGCTACTGCGAGTAGGAACTGAGCTCAGCCAAAGGAAAGACCCAGAAAAGTGTCAAAGCGTGAGCAGTATTCTGGGAGCACGAGAGTCAAACTCTCCTGGAGAAAGACAGTGCTTACAAGATAGCAGCTGAAGGTGAGGTGGGCTGGAGGAGGGGGATGATGGGGCAAAGGGCCGACAGCAGGATCAAGAGCCATCTTCCTTTCAGTGTGCAATTCTCTTAAGGAGCAGCAAAACTGTGGAGAAGCTGCTCTTGTTTGTATGTGTTTGGAGAGGCTCAGAACCTGGGTTGCCATGTTCCCCCACACACTCCACTTCCTGAGAGGCTCGCCGTACCATGAGCTAGCTCAGATAGAAGATATTGAATGGTCTGGAATTCAGCTTTATTTTTCTTTCCTTTTTTTCCTCTCAAAAGCCTTCAAACAGTTCTTGGCTATCAACAGGCATCCTCAGAGAAGTAACATTTTAAGGAAACGTTAGTGCTCTGCCCAGAAACCTGTGAGTACCTTGGAATGAGAGCACCAGATGCTACATACTCCAGAACTTAAGTCTCTGATAAGAGACAGTCTCTACTACTAGGCTCCCAAGACACTGGGAGGTTCCCTGTGATTATGTCACAGTGACATGGAGGAGCAGAATGTCTTCCACTGCACAGGGACATTTGAGAACTAAAGATTTGGGTCTGAGATTAAAAGGCCTGTGTCCTTTCTGGATAGGCCTTACTCTACACCACACCCCATAACCAGGAAGGCTTCAAAGATATTTTAATAGGAAAGGTTGCCAGGTAATTGTCACAGAGGATTTGTATTATAAGCGACTGAATTGTGAGCCTCAGGTCTTCTGGACAGTGAAGTGCAAAGCAAAGCCAATTCCAAAGGCAGTTTCCATGGAAAACAGAAGGTGCCCTTAGCTAGGCACAGGGACTCTGGCAGCATTTAACACCACAAGTAAGAAACAGGTTCTTAGAATAGACCAGGGACTGGACATCTGCCCTTACTCTTATCCTATGACAAACACCAGAGGTGCAAGGAAAGGCAAGCAGGAAACAAACGTTAGGATATATCACTATCCCATTCTTACTTCAAGCACATTCCAAATGGGCTCCAAATGTTCATGTAACATTTCAACAGCCCAGGGCAAAACTATGGTGACTGGGGATAAAAGGGAGAGAAGGGAAGTAGGGCAATAATGTATCTCAATTCACATTTCAATTTGAGACCAGATAGGAAGGAGGAAACAAGACCTGGTTCTGGCCAAGAACTCTTCCCTGCATGTTAATGCAGATTGTAGAAAATTGCAGCAAAGATTGACTTAATATCTTAGCAGGGTGAAAAGAAGAGGAAGTAGGAGACAAGGAGAAGATTCTAGTTGAGACAGTTTCTTCACTAAGTTATCTCTGTATAAGTCATGTTTCCTCCTAAGACAAAAATAATATCTTCCTGCTTAGTTCTTTGGTTCTTGTTATCTTATAGATTTTTATCACGAAACCCTTTGCTTAAATATATTTGGTGGATCCCCCATCATCTTTAGTATGAGTTTCAAACCCAGCAAGACTCTTAAACCTAAATTTAAGTGTTCTCTTCCTCTGTTTCCCAAAGATCACACAGAGTCACTGTCTTTTGAGAAACACATCATGCCCTGAGTAACAGCATGTCTTACTTCATCCTCTTTTAAAGCTCTTTCTTGTCCATTTTTGGGGAACTAAGTTTTTCTTTCATAACTTTGCTTGGGCTAGAGTTGTAGCTTAGTGGTTGAACACTTGCCTAGCATGGGTGAGGCACTGGGTTTGATCCTCAGCACCACATAGAAATAAAAATAAATAAATAAATAAATGTTAAATTATTTAAAAGAGAAAAACTTTGCTTAATAAAATGATGTTACTTTGAAATCTCATACTCTTCCAAGAAGAATATAGAATTCTCTTCTGCGTGCTTCTTTACCTCCTCTTAATTATGTTGAACAATTTTTCCACTACATAATTTTGGATATCATTACGATTACCTTATTTCTCTCATAACTAGCTAGCATGTTGAATTATTTGAGGTCTTGGTCCATGTCTTATTCGTATGATGAATGCCTACCTACAGAAAACAACCCATTATCATGATCATTATCATTATCATTATTTTTCCCTTGGAGGAAAGGACTTGGAGATTGGTATTTTGAGAGTGAGTCACCTCACCTGTTCTCCAACACTTATGACAGGGATCATGTGACCATAACTAAACCACACACCACCACCTGGTGGCAACACACAAAAATTGCAGTGTCAACATGGAGACCTGAGTAAACCTGGGAAATTCTACCTGTAAACTTGAATTTAAAAAATGGTGACAGCAGTAAGAGTTTCTAGTTTATGATCATGCTGGAAATATTATTCTTATATTAAGGGTTAGCAGAAAACTTCATAGATATGTGTAACACATATCTATTCATACACCTAGAGTGGTTGCCATGTCTTACATAAGTTTTATAAATTTGATTTTTTAAATTCTATTCATAATTCTAAACGTATCATTACATTTGCTTCTTAACAAATGAATCTACTCTATGTAAAACAGTGTATTAGACCATACATTATGAGAAGCTTCTCTCAGGTTAAAATAATCCAATAAAGATTTACACATTTCTAAGCATTAAATGGCTGCTGTCTCTTCTAGCAATGATCCTTAGGTACTGTAGTTGCTATTAATCTGAAAGGTTTATCAAATAAAAGTTTATATTCAGTATATTCAGTATGAATTCAGAACTAAAAATGTCGAGTTGATGTAATATATAAATATATCACTTTCTAAGAATTAATAGTGATTCTTCTCAACTACAGAATTTTATCAAGCCCAATACGCTCATCTATGATCACATGGGAAAATTTATGGTACAATAGTTATATTGTTGCCAGATAATCTTAAACGTCTTTCTTGCACCATTAGAATTCACTTCTTGTTCCTCTAGATAGTCTTCCAATATTCTGGGGAAAGTATCTTATGGATGAAATAACAAAGCAGCTCAGCGCACACTGGCTGCCACTCAGTCCCACACAGCCTGTATCTCTATTCAGATATACAATATAACTCCAAAGTCAGGCTGCTGGAGGAGATAAGAATTCCTGAAAGTGAAACAATGTTGTTTTGGAGATAAGAACTTGCCTATTGAATTACACTCCAGCGAGTTTTACTCTTCCCAGGTGGAGGCCTCTATGAGAACTGCCACTGGTCTGGCCTCTCCCTTCTCTAATGTACTCTGCAGATGGTCATCACACTATCATCTAAACCATCACTGCACACATCCCTTTTATATGGTAATTTTTAGACTCTCAATCTTCCACAAAACAGAAATCTACTTGTTTGTTGTAACAATCAAGGCACCGGATCAGCTGGCCTGCACTTTGTAGCATCTATCTCAAACACATTCAACTCTTCCCTTCCACTACTAGTGGGACATTTGCCAATCCCAGGTATTCTCTGTGGTTATGCATGGTGAGGCTTCCCCTCCTGTGATAGTGCTTCTTATGGTATGATATACAAACAATTGCTTGAGGATTCAGATTTTGATTGAGGGCTCTGGGACAGAGTCTGAGATGCCACCTTTCTAACCCACTCTGGAGATGTCAATGTTGCTGGTCCCCAATTTGTGTATTGAGTATATGTTCCAAGTCTCCACATGCCCATTCACCTCCATATTCACCCCTGCACATATCTGACTTTTGAAATAGTGACTTATTCCTGAAGAATTAATTCTGAGACTCTCCACTTCCCAAGGAGAAGTCTTAGAACTTTCAGATGAGCAGATTTTGACTTGGCCACACATTATAATTTGTAAAAATCTAGCCACACAGTGCATCCCAGTTGACTATGTCAGAGCTGGATTTGGGATAAAGACAATACTTTTTTTTTTAAACTTTGAAGGTGATTACGATTTATAGCCAAATTCAAGAACCACTGATTTTGAGTGAAAGATCATTTTTTTGTGAAAAACCTGTTCCTATAAGTGTTTCCACTTGAATTCACTGTAAAATATTTTTGTTTCCTCTGTTTCTCATTTATTCTACTAGCTTGCATGCATTTTAAGGACAGGTTGTTTGCCATCTCTTTATAGATGGAGAATCTTAGCATTTGTTAATGTGCCTTGAGTCCAACTCCCCAATTTTCCATGTACTACTCTGTCACATATAACCCAGGATTCTCTAGGTTCTTATTTAACACTATCCATGCCTCAGGTATCCATATATTGGAAATAATAATGGCAGCTGCAGCATAAAGCATGCTTTTATGATTAAGTGAGATATAGCAAATAAGGAATCAAGTGAGTGCTGGCTCATGATCTTTACTCAGCAGATGCTGGCCTTTATTATTAATTAGCCTTCTTTGTATGTCTCATATTGTATAACACAGCAATAAGCAGTCAATAATTATTTGCTGGATGAATAAGTCAATAAATGATGGAGAATAAATCATATTTAATTGCTCTAAAATAAAACCAGAGCAGCCAGCCCTCTATTGCAAATTCAGTTAATGACTGATAACTATTTCCAATGCTTCCCAGTGTATTTGTGGCCATTGGCCAAGTGAATTCAAATCTGAGAAAAGGTGGATGGTCTCCTCATAATGGAAGAGATCATAATGACCATGTCTCCAGAAACATTTCTTAAAAACATTTTCATTAGCATGTACCCATTCAAATGCACTAAACATATTCACATGAATTGAAAAGGTTGCATTGATCACATTCTTTCTGAAGGATGCCTTTAAAACCCAAACCATACCTCAGCAAGCAGGAAAATGGCATAATTCTGAAAATGTATGAATATCTTTGCTTTAATGAACAGCGTCTCACTCTTGGTTAGAGGGAATATTGTCCTGGCTATCAGGGGTGTAAACAACCTAGCTTTATAATCATTCTTGTGCCAACAGAGGATTTAATCACCATCGAACTGTAAAGAAGGTAGGTGACTGAAGACTGCTAGACATAATACATAATGTGAAGGAACAGGTGAAGTCCGACTATTACCAGTGTGAATAGAGCCCTTTTGTTGGAATCCATCCTGGTGGAATGAATAGCCTCTGCTATGTTTATTGATTACACCCTAAGTATTGAGGTAGAGGTGGCCAGCGCTGCCCAGAAAAATACTCAGATGCCATTGTGCGCCTTTCATTTTGGCAAGGCCAGATAATCAGTCAGAAATTCACTTTTAAACTGTAAACAAAATGTTCGATATTCTTACATCCCACAAGAATAAAATCAAGTAGAAAAAGGAATGTCTTAAGTCACTTGTATCTAAGCACTTTTCACTAATGCTCAGGCTGTCATCTGAGTCCACAGCATCATCGACCTTCGCCTGAGGAACTGCTCCTGGGCCCCCTGCTCACCCCGCCCCCACTTTCTTCTTCCACAATCAATAGAATTTCAAGAATTCTGTCTGATCAAGGCACTGTCCCACTTAAAACCCTCCAATGACTTCCTATTGTACTTTGAATAAAATCTAGACTCCTTGGTGGTCTTACTAGACTTCAGATGGTGCAGCCTTCCCCAATCATTTGACCTCTTCCCATCCTGTATGGATCGCCCAGCCCAGGATCCCTCCTGCCTCTGGACACCAAGCTACTTACACTTCCCTTTTGTAGATACCTGAACTCTCTCTCTCTCTCTAGATTTTTATGATCTTTTTCCTCCTTCTATTTTCCCGCAGATGCTCATTATACCATTATTCTTTTTTTATTATAGAAATTAACATCATATTTAAGTGTTTATCATTTTATTTGTTCACACAGAAGCCTGTTCAAGAGTTAGACACCCTTGACCTCAAGGAGCACTTGAGTCACCTAAGCAGTTCAACATGGATAGTTTTGCTTAAATAACCAAAAGAACTTAGAAACTTGTTTACTTTCATTAAAAAAAAAAAAAACAAAAACTATTTTTGCACACAACGTGCAGCGTTATCAGTATTTTGACCTAAACCATAGCTCTCTTGCCTGCATTGAACACAAAAATTCAGAGAAATTATGGATAAAATAATTGAAGTCAACAAGGAGGTTTCATCGAGAGTTATCCTTCATCATTATATATAACAATATATCCAAATGGAATCATGCTCTATTTGGTCTTTTGTGACAAACAGCTGCTTCTCTTCCTCCTCCTCCTCCTCCTCTTTCTCCTCCTCCTCTTCCTCCTCTTCCTCCTCTTCCTTCTTCTTCCTCTTCTTCTTTAATTTGGCATAATATTTCAAGGTTTATTTATGTTGTACTATTCATTAGTATTTTAATTTCCTTTTATTGCATGAGAATATTCCATTGACTGGACATAGTCCTTTTACTTACCCATTCTTCAGTTCATAGACATTTGCATTGTTTACACTGTCATGAATAAAGCTGCTATCAACATCTGAATGAAAGTTTTTGTGTGGATGCATGCTATTATTTATCTGGCAATACCCTAGGAGTGTCCTTGCTGGGTCACATAGTAAGTTGGTATTTAAGGCTTCGAGGAAGTGCAAACTTTTCTTATGATTGCCCTATTTTATATTTTCACCAGCAACATCTGGTGCTCCAAGTTTTTCCACATTCTTAGAACATCTGTTGTTCTCTGCCATTTCATTATGTCCATCTAGTGAGTATGAGGTGGTATTTTCTTGTAGCTTTAATTTGCCTTTCCCTAATTAATAATTATATTAAATACTTTTTAATGTGCTTCTTGGCCATTTACACAAATTCTTTGAAGAAATATTTATTCCAATCATTCATTTATTTTGTTATTTAGTTTTTAGAGATTTTGAAACTATATCCTATATACAACTTGCTGGATATATGATTTGCAAGTAATTAGCTCATTTTCTATCTGGTTTTTATTTTCTCTAATGTCATTAAAAGTGCATTTTTTAAAACTTTGATGATGTCTAATTTAATTTATATCTAAGGTACCATTACTACCTAATTCAATGGATCATAATGATTTACCCCTATGTTTTTTGTAATGATTTTATAGTTCCACTTTTCCACTTAAGTCCATTTTGAGTTAACTTTTGTGCATAGTGAGAGGTAGGGACCAATTTCATTATTTAACTTGGTGATATCCAGTTGTACCAGTGCCATTTTTAAAGCAGATCATTCTTTCTTTATTAGAACGTTTTTCCTTCCATGCAGAACATCAACTGACAAAAATATAAGTGTGAATTTCTGGAATCTCAATTCTATTCTATAGACCTAAGTATCTCATGCCAGGACCACACTGATACTAGAGTTTTCTGTTTAAATTTGAAAGTGTGAAAGTATGAGTTCTTCAACTTTATTCTTTAAAAAAAAATCATTTTGGATATTCTAGGTACCTGATATTTCCATCAGAATATTTGAATTAGGCTCTCAATTTCTTCAAATAATGAAATAAGGCAGCTCAGATATTGATAGGAATTTGTGTTGAATTTACATATCAATTTGAGATATATTGTCATTTTAACAATATTAAATCTTTGATTCATGGCCACTGGAAGTCGTTCCATCTACTTAGTGCTTCTTTAATCCCTCTCAATATTATTTTTTTTCAGTTTTCAGTGTACATATCTTATACTCTATTGGATATATTTATTGTTCTATTTTTTATTCTGCTAGAAATGGAATTGCTTCCTGAATCACATCTCTGTAAATATATCTTTATTAGTCAGCTGTCCATTACTGTAATAAGTGAGACATTCAACTGAAATAGGAGAAAGGTTCATTTTGGATCACATTTGGAGGTCTCAGCCCTTGGTTGGTTGGCCCTGTTGCTTTTTAAACTGTGACAAGGTAGAGAGCCTGTAATGGAGAAATCTGCTCATTACATGTGAGCTGAAAATAGAGAGAGAGAGAGAGAGAGAGAGAGAGAGAGAGAGAGAGAGAGAGAGAGAGAGAGAGAGAAGATAGTCTTGGGTCCATATCGCCCATTGAGAGCTTGTCCCTTAGGACCTAAACTTCCTCCCACTAGGCACTACACTTTAAAGGTTTCACCAAATCCTAATGGTGCCTGGGGCTGGAGCCCAAGATCCAAAGTACAGCACTATCAAAAATGTAATATGCTACATGCAATAATTTGGGCAATGATCTTATAGGAAGTACAACACAACACTGATTTTTATGCAGACTTGTACAGCAACGGGGATATCAGTCACTCTGAACTTGGACCATTGCACTGCAACTGCCAGGTCAGACAAGCAGGCACCAACAACCAGGGACAGAGTCAGATTAGGAATATTGCTCTCATAGGCACTGAAAATGCCAGAGGATGCTGAAAACAATGAGGGTTCACCTTGTTTTTCTCTTTATTTTAGGTAATATCAACTCCCACAAGCATATTCTCATCTTAGGTTTAGACACACAAAATCTTCTTTCCAAGACTTCTGAATTGGAAAGTGAAAGGGATGTTTCAAAATTGGAACAAATTTTATCTAAAATTTTTTTAAATAAACTTAACCTTGAAAGTATAAATCAAGATAAGCCTACAGCAGTGTATTGTGAAGCACAGTGCTTTTCTTATTGTGTTCTGTGCAGTGATGTTATTCATGGCAAGAGTTTTATTTAATGATATTGTTGCTCCAGTGATAGGCTTTATATATTCTCCTGACTGAGCGACTATTCCTTTCTAGTTTTAAAATAGAACAACCAACTCTAAATTCCTGTTTTTTAACTTTAATTGGTACTTTATCCTTAATACTTTTTAAATATGCAAATGAAAATACTGCTACAGATAAGACGTCTAGCGATGGTCCGCCTTCTCTGGTCATTACTTTATAGCCTTTCTCCGTAAAATTATGGAAGTCGAGGCAGTGTGCTAGGGATATACAGCTGTGTTATTTCTTGAAACAGCTGGTGCCAACTTGTCAGGAGAAAAGCTCTCCTTTCCAAATATTGCAAGTCCTGTGTAAGTAGACATAATGTAAGCTATGTACCCACAGTTATTGATTCCGTTCATTGACAGCTGAGGTGTTTAATATATCCATCTTCTTTGTAATGCCATTTTAAAACTCTTTGAGGATTAGAAAGGAGATTTTCTCAAAGGGATTCTTCCAAGAGCAAAGGCCAACTAGCCCTGTAGTAGTGAGGGCTCCGGCAAAAATCCAAGTGGGGAACATGGAGCAGAAATGCTAGCAGATAAGTCCTAACCTGAAAAAAATAATGATTTTTTAAAGAGCCCCAGAAGAACGTGCTTTACTACTTTACATAATGCTATAATACATTAACTCATGTAATATGAGTGGCGAAAGTTTATTTATTCATTTATTTCTGCCGCAGGCAAATGCCAGATAAATGCTTACAAGAGCAGGTTAGCAGGTGTTTTGGCTACAGCCATTAGTAAGCAGCTCCTTCATGTACAGTAACTGTTTAGCAGCTTGCCTAGTTCCAGCCCGATGTAAACTGTCAAAGCCTTCAGTGATTTGCAGAAAATAAAAAAGACCCAAGATTTTATACAGAAATATTTAGATCAATAGAGGATTTAGTACCTTCGCGCTTGGGTAATCAGTCCATAATAGAGTGTGCCATATGTATTTTTAACGTGATCTATATATCAGGAAATTCATACTCATTTTCACAATCCACTTATCATTTTAATTATTTACTTGTTTGGAAAAATATTCCAGGAGGGTGCTCACCTGCCACACTAACTGTACTCGGTGCTAATAAATTTTAGATATTTCCTCAGCAGTGTGCTTTTATCATTTTGTGTGATACACCTCCGGGCTACTGAGTGTGTCTATAGGTTTCCTTCCCTCCATGATACATTGTCCTGTGTGCTTAGAAACTCACTGAACGGAGCTGATGTAAATGAGGCTTGAAATGTTAAACACAACTTGTAATATCAAAGGTTTTCATATCAAATAATTTTGTTCCTAGAGAATCCTAGGGAGATTAAGGATGCACATGGTGTCTAAAATGTCCACCAGTTACATGAAATATCCCAGCAGTGGATGGATAATTAGCAGCTCACACTAGGAATACAAAGAAAACACAGGCAGTTTATCCTGTTCCTGTAAACAGACTGAGGGAGTTTTTCTGGGAATTAGGTCCATATAAAACCTACTGAATACAGAACCAAAAATAACTGCAGACATCTGTCTGATAGAAGCTTTTATGATCGGGCCTTGAGGTAGTATTTTCCTTACAAGTACAGTTGCAACAATTTTCTAAGCCCAGCTGAGAAGCAAAATGTGGAAGGCTGAGCTTTCACACTAGCCTCTGTCAACTTATCTCAAAACCCTGTGAAATAAGTTTTTCATAACTGTAATACTAAACTGAGGTGCAGGATCTGTTTATACGGCTGTTCTGTGCTCAGTGTAGAAAAATTTCTTATTTTGCATACTAGGGGTGATAGTAAGGCTACGTGTCATCCAAATTGACTTCGAATAAAAGGTTTCCATAACAAGTGAAAGGTTCCACCTCTGATGGGTTTCCTCGTCTGGAAAAGTTAAAGTGCAAGGACACACCTGAATTTTGCTGCCTGTGGCAGTGCTGCAGGAGACACATGTACTATTGTGACACAGGATCCGATGTCCGTGCACCAGCAGAGCATGGAGCAATGATCCTCCTCTGGTGGAGATTTTGTTCCACAGGGAACATGGGCAATGCTGAAGACATTTTTGGCTTTCAGTGTAGGAAGGGGTAGATGGGTATTATTGGCACCTAATAGACATAAGTCAAGAATGTTGCTAAATATCCTAAACATATGACAAAGAATTTTTCAGCCTCCAAAGATGGTACTACTGAGTTTCAGAAAACCAGGTATAGAGTATTGAAGCAACCACCTAGATGACTCAGAATGAGTGGGAATGTGGGACAGACATGTCCAGATAATTACCTTAGATTCTCCACTTGACTCTCTATGGAGGGCTGGTCTGAGACTAAAAATAAAGATGCTGCCACTTCAGTTAATCAGTATAAACATCCAAAGGCTATGGAGATTCCTTCTAAGTGCAGACAGAGATCAGCCAATCAATCTTATCTGGTTTTAATCCATCACGAGGGGCAATCTATCCCAGAAGAACTGACACCAGGAGGTGGCATTTCCGAGGATTCACCTTACAGCAAGGGACGTGGTGATTCATTGGTACTGCAACCTCATTCCTGCAAGGACCATTATTTCATTAAGGTTTATAAAGCAGTGTGAAGATAGAAAATGCTATATAAATGCTAAGTATTGTTATTATTGTTATCATCTTTCTGAGGAACTGCTTCTCTGAGTGATGTTACAGTGCAAAAACAAACACCAAGACAAGGCTTCATATCCATGTGCAGTTTTGAGGACAGGTTACTGTAATGAGTAATTCACATTGTGCCATCTCCAATGTACTCCAAGTTAGAAAAAATTAAATAAAGCTTAATTAGACAGTATTTTATGTACTCCAAAAATGCAGTTGATTGATATTCTAAGTAAATACAGGTTAGCTACCAGACAAAGAATACAGAAAAGGTTCCAGAATTGTAAAATTGAGACCAAATTTCCATGATATTAAACATACAGGTGAAGCAGACAAAGATCCCGAAGCAAGTTTTATTTTTTTTCCAATGACCTCTTTTTGAGAGGTATTATATTTAAACCATAATATATTTTAACATTTCCCCCTTTCAAAATGAAGCTTGCCATTCTGCTGTTTTTATGTTACTAAAATTTCTTTTTAATTTAATTGTGCAGAGAAGGGTTTCTTAACACACGCTTTGAAAAGAACAATAAATAAGCAAATAAAAGCCTTTTTAAAAAGACCTAGTGAAATGCTAATTGTAGAGTTGTTCCCTAAAAAATAACTGATGATGTATTTGTAAATTATTTTTCACTTAATTTTGTGATGGCAGTTACTTTCTAAAATGGCAAATTTTCCCTGGGATTTTGATTCAGGTAGAAACTGAGAAACTGTCAATGGATGCAGTAGTCACATTTTGACTGTCACGCCTAAGGCGGTGTGAAAGATACAGATACAATATGGCACCACTAATGACTCAATCATTAGGAGAACACAGGCAGACAGGGTTTACACCTGCATATGTATGCTGATGGTGTTTTTCTATTAGCCTGTTTCGTTTTTATAGCAATCTACAGGAAAACCAAGCTTATCAACTTAGCAAATCCCTGCCACTTTTTGCCCACACCTAGTCAAACTCTACCCTCTCCCACATAACTACATAAGATATCTTTCACACTGTCAGACACAGGGAGATTTGAATCAGGCATTTAGAACAGAAACAAATGAATTTCTAAAAGAAAAGAAAGAAAATACTTCTATGTAAATGCAAAACTCACAGCATACTTATATTCTGGCATTTACAATACAAGCTAAGTTTCTACCCAGAGCCAAAATAAGGTATGTCCCTGTGTTAAAAATTCACCTTTTCCCATTTTCTGTCCCAGGTTACTCAACAGGCAGATGATGTATTACTTTGGGCACTTGGTATCATGACAGAGTATGGCATGTCGGAAAAAGAAAGAAAAGAGAGAATGAGGGAAAGTGTGTGATCCTGATGAGCTTATTTAGAATTTTGCAATTGAAAGAGCTGACAAATTGTTTCAGTCTCCGCCTCTGTGCAAGTTTTGTGTTTCAGTTCAGTTTGCTCTTGTTTTGAATTGTGTGATCCTGTTGCAATACAATCATTTCCTAATTGGAATGACTAAGGTCTTAATCTGCCCCTGCTCTCATGCCTCCACATTTACACTTGGCTAAGGAAAAATCACTGGGGAGAATGATCAAGTCAGAAAGAATCAGAAGCAGAATGAATGAAATTTCTTCAATATTTCCATGGTCCATTATATCCTTTTTGTATGTCAGCAAACAATTAGATCTTTTCAGGAGTAGACCTCCATGTTCCCAAAGAGAAGACCCATGAAGAAGTGTTTGGGACTACTCTGAGCATGTACATTGTAGTCCTGCAGCTGAAAACATCAAATGTCTACTTGTATTCAATTTATTAATTTAGCTACACGTTTATTCAACATTAGCTAATTTTAAACACTTGATATGATCTGATACACACACTACATCATTCACCTATTGGAAGTATAATCAGTGGTTTGTAGTATTTGCACAGAGTTTCAAAAGGAAACCTGAATCCTTTAGTAATTACCAACCTCTTCCTCCATCACTTCCTCAAATCCAGGCAACTCTAATGCACTTCCTGCCTTTATAAAAAACCTTGTTCTATACATTATGAATGGAATTACACAAAATATGGTCTTTTGTGACCAGCTTCTTTGACTCAGCAGGAAGTTTTCAGATTCATCCATGGTATCATGTTATAATACTCCAATTCTTTTTATGATCAAGTAATGTTCATGTTGTGGGCATACCACATTTTGATCATCCTTAGGTGATAGACATTTGGGTTCTTTCTAACATTTTTGCTATTCTGTATGATGCCAATAATAATTCATTTACAGTTTTTTGTTTGCCTCTCTAGTATTGATTTAAGAAATTTTAACTCTAATATTTCCTGAAGCAACATTTCCAAACTTTTCACAGAGATCTTTGTCACTAATCTTAACATCATCAGTAAACTAACTTTTTGATTCAGGTAACTCTTTTCATATGCATCCTTTTTACTTTTCTTCTAACTTCCTGGAGATGCAGAACTTTTGAAATCCATGTACAATGACCTCATTGGAATTTACCCTCCATCTTTAAGACAGCTTTCAATTAACCTTTGAAAATATTGTTTGTTTGCTTATTTTATGTGGCAAGTTCATATATATAATCTCCAACATGTACATACCCACTCTACTGCTATTGAAAGAAACTCCTCAAGGTTTGTTTACCAATGGTACCCAACACTTACATGTGTGCAATTAACCACAAGAATAATTATTAATTTTGCATGAAGTATCTTTGTCTCCTATATTTACTTGGTTCCATCATTTGATTTCTGTAAGATTTCAATAGTAGCTTTAATTTAGATCATCTCTGAATGGTGTATTTTTCCATTAATTTTTGACACCTGTTGTTTCTCTAGCTGAAATACCCTGTCCCCAGGTATCCATGTGGCTGGACCTCCCTAAATTGTCATTTTATGTCACAGAGATCATCACCATATCTTACATAGTAACCCTACTTGAGAAGTTCTAAAGAAAGAACCTCTTGCTTTTGCTTTATTTTTCTCCTTAGCTTTAAAGACCATCTAACATTTATATATTTTCTTACTTAGTTTAGTTTAATATTTGTATCTCCCACTAGAGCAGGGATTGCTACATTAGTTCAGAGCCAAACACAGAGTCTAAGACAGAGCATTGTACTTAACAGACATTCTACATTTGCTGAAATAATAAAAGAGTTGTTGATGAAATTAGCCTACTGCTCAAAAATAAAATAACTGGAGCTCCCTATTATGTGGGAGACTTTCTATCTAATTAAATATGTTGATTCTTTCCTTAACAATGAATAATTTGGGGAGGGCAGTACTCATATATATATATATATATATATATATATATATATATATCATTAAACTTATTTAAAATTGTATTATTATTTTATTTACACATTTACTATTGAATTATATCTCATTTAAGCTTTTATTATTGAAGAACGTTTACCTGCAGTAATGAAAATAAAAGCATAAAGCTTGGTGATTTATCACAAAGGGAACACCACCTCATCACCTCCTAGTAAAGCATTCCAACCTTGCCTGTACCTTGGAAGTCTCCGTGATGTCTTGTAATCACAGAACCCCAGGTCTCTGTTAACAGTACTCACTATCCAGATATTATTGGTATCATTTCTTTCCTTTCTTTATGTTTTTTTTTTTTTGCATCTAGCATGCTCTAAACACTATGATTTTGTCTGTTTTCATTAATTAAATAATAAAGTACATTCTTTAATATCTATCTTATTCCATATAGCTGCAGTTCAACTATTTCCATTGCTCTAATGCACTGTGTGAGTTTAGCGCAATTCATTTATCTATTCTACACTTAACATTTATGTTGCTTCTAGTTCAGAGCTCTTATAAATAAAACTTGCAATGAATATTCCTGTGCATTTTTCCACATGCACTTGTTTATACATGTTTGTGATGAAAACCTGCATGCTGTTCAATTGGGTTGGTTTGTTAGTTGGGATGTATTAGATTCAAATACTAGAAATTCTAGGTAGTTCAAGCTAATACATAACAGTAAAATTTTTGGCTATATATATTTTCTACTTTACTTTTCCAAAGAAGGTGTGTCAAACCATTAGCAGTTTATGAGCATTCTGATTGCTCCATATCCACAGCAGCATTTGGTATTTTGTTTTTCAGCCATTCAGCTGGATATGAAATAATATTGTAGTATTAATGTACATAATCCTGATTATTATTGAGGCTGGGAATGATATAACTATATTTATTTTTTTCTACCTTTTTAATTGTTGTATTCTAGTTGTACATACTGATGGGACTTGTTGTTACATGTTGCTATACCTATATTCAATAGGCATTTGGGAATCTTACAAATTAGCTGTTCAAATGCCTCTCCATTTTTTTTATACTGTGCTGTATCTCTTCTGATTATGTAGAAGGTCTTTGAATATTTTGAATGCAAGAAACTTGTGGGGGTTTTTAAATATATATCTAGTTATAGGTAGACACAATACCTTTATTTCACTTATTTATTTTTAGGTGGTGTTGAGGATTGAACCCAGTGTCTTACATGTGCTAGGCAAGTGCTCTACCACTGAGCTATAACTCCAGCTCTCCCACTTGTGTTTTATGTGTATTGGAAATATATTCCCTTATTGCTGGCTTGATTTTCCACATTATTTATCCTGTGCTTTTATATATTAATGCTCCCAATGTAAATGAAATTTAATTATCAACTTTTTATTTTATGTCAAGTGTATCCATGGATAAAAGTTTGCCTGTGCCACTCTTCATGTTCTAGAAACATTTTTTTAGCTTTGATAATTTAAGCTACAATTCACTTGAAATTAATTTTTGTGTGTAATAAAAGATGGGACTACTTTTTCTATATGTATATAGCAAATAGAGGCACCAACATCTAACAAAAGGACTGTGTGTCTCTCATTCTGCAATAAAGCAGTGTCATTAATTAATACACCAGTAGGCCTATTTGAGAAGTTCTTTGTTTTACTATTCCATTCACAGTATTGTTCTGTCTTAATTATTATAACTTTATAATGTTGTTATGGTTTAGATATGAGGTGTCCCCCAAAACTCGTGTCTGGGACAATGCAAGAATGTTCAGAGAAGAAAGGATCAGATCATGAAAGCTGTAATCTAATCAATGGATTAGTCCATAGATGACTTGGCTGAGTGTTAATGGCAGGCCAGTAGGGTGTGACTAACATAATAGGTCACTGGGTCGGGGGCGGGCCTTGTGGCTCATCTTTTGTCCCTGGTGACTAGAGCTCTCCCTCTTTCTGCTTCCTGGTAGCCATTCCTGAATTGCTTCATTCTGCAAGCCCTTTTGCCATGATGTTCTGCTCATATTGGGCCCAGAGCTATGGAGTAAGTAGAGCATGGACTGCACCTCTGCAATCATGAACCAAAATAACCTTTTCTTTAAGTTGTTCTTGTCAGGTCTTTTTGTCACAGCAATGCAAAGCTGATGAAAACAAATGCCATGATAGCAAAATAAATCTTCCAAATTTCTTTTCTTTTTAAGATTTCACTTAGCCTTTGGCATATCCAGATGCATTTACCATCAACTTGTGAGTTATTCCAAAAAAAAAAAAAGAAAATTACACAAAAATATCTGCTCAATTTTTAGGTTCTCTCTATCTTCTCTCAGTAATAGTTTATAGTTTCATTTGTAGAGTTTTCCATATCTTTCATTAGATAAAGTTGGTTTGTTTTTCATAAATGGTGTTTCTATAATATATATTTTCTAATTGTTTCACTAAGGCAATATAATTGATTTTATATACATTGTCCTTTATCACCTCAAATATTTATGTAGATTTTTAGACTCTTTTCATAGATAATTTGTTCTCTACAAATAAATTCTTTATTCCTTTATTCCCATCATTGCATTGATCTTTTGTTATTGTTGTTGTTTCTTATGATGTTTATACATTTTTCCTTTTTTCTGCTAGTACATTGCACATTGATTTTCAAATTTATTAAGCAAATCTTGCGTATATGGCATAAGCCTGCTCATGATGCATTACCTATTTTATATTGTGGGCTTTGATTTGTTCATTATTGTTTAGGATATTTTTGTCTAAGTTCATAGAGGACAGTGGCCATTGATTTCCTTTTCCTCTAATAATCTTTTCAGAGATTTTGGCATAAAGGTTACACTGGACTCCCAGAATACATGGTGAAATAGTTGCTCCCTTTTCCAGGTTCTAAAAGAGTTTGTATTGGATTGCCATCTTTTGATGCTGAAAAGGTTGTTAGAATTTCCTGGGCCTGGCAATTTATTTTTGAGAAAGTTTTAATGTAAGATTAAATATCTTTATTAATTATAGGCATGCTTGGATTTTCTATTTCTTCTCAAGTAATTATTTTGTAAATTTGTCTAATGTACATATGTGTTTATTGGAATAAAGTTGTCACAATCTTAAACATTTTAGTATCTATAGATATTTGCTATTGATCTCTTTTGATTCCTATTATTAATTATTTGTTACTTTTGTCTTTTTTTGATTAACTAAATGGAGGTTCATCAATATTATGAATATTTTCAAAGATCCAGATTTTAGCATTGTTAAGTCTTTGTTTATTTTTTTGATTCATTTGGCTTTGATCTTTTTTATTTCATTTTTCTATTCTCTATTTGATTTGTGGTAATGTTCTAAATTCTAAAAAAGTTAATTTTCAGCATGTCTTCCTTTCTAATAAATACATTTAATGGCATAAATTAATATTTAAGAGTGGTGCTGGCTGCCACCCATGCTTTATATAGTAATTCCATTATTATTCAGTTCCAAATATTTTAATTCCTTTGATTTCTTCTTTGATCCAATGGATCTTCTATTAGAGTTTTTCTTAATTTTCATCTGTAATGTTTTGAATATGTCCCTCTAAAATTCATGTGTTGGAAACTTGACCCTCAATGCAACAGTATCAGGGGGTCAGGTTTAACAGATGATTAAGCCAAGAGTGCCTTCCTGAATGGGTCAATATAGTTATTGCAGGAAAATGGGTTGGTTGCAAGAGCAGCTCCTGCTTTTTCTCTGTCTCATGCATGCTTGCTTGCCTTTCTTCAATGTTATAATGCAGCCCAAAGATCTTCACCAGATGCAGTCTCTGGGTCCTAAACTCCCCAGGCTCCAGAACCAGGAGTCAAATAAAATTTTATTGTTTAATTTACCAAATCCCTGTTATTCTATTATAACAGCAGAAAACAGACTAAGAAAATATGCTCTATGAAAATTTTCTATTATTTTATTGTTTTTGTGGGAGTGCTGGGACTTAACCAGGGGCTCATGCATGCTAGGTAAGTAATCTACTACTAAGCTACACCTGCAGTGCTATCATATTGTATAGCTAATTTCTTAATAGTCAAGGAACACAATCTGCATGTTTTCAATCATTTGTTGAGGCCTGCTTGATGACCTGGCAAATGCTCCATTTGTAAATGCACACTGATATGCATTGAATATGCATTTTGCAGATTTATTGGGAGTGGCATAATACACAGACATGCCTACTAGATAAAATTTGTTCATCATGTCATTCCAAATTTTTAAAATTTTCTCACTGATTTTTGCTTTATCAGTTTTTGAGAGGTGTAAAATATTCTTCTATGATTTGATATATTTTTTCCTGCATAATGTTCTGTCTGACAAGCATATTTTGCAGCAAAGTTTTCAGTGCATACCCAGAACTGTTACATCTTCCTGATGAGTTCAACCTATCATCAGTATGAAGCATCCTTCTTTACTAATTCTCCCTATATTGACGCTGGTGGAAAGTGGTGTTAATAGAGCTACATAGCTCTGTTGAATCATACTTACAAAATAAATATTTAGTATTTATTTTTTAACTTTAAACCAGCTGCAATTATTATATTTTAGATAAATCTCTTATAAAAAAACATCTACCCAAGCCTGAGGATTTTTCTCTTCACCTTGAGTATTTTAATTGTTTCATGCATATTATTTGGGCTAAAATACAAGATCATATCATGTGTCTTGTCATAACATTTTTGTTTTTCTTTTTTCTTTTTTCTCCTTTTCAAATTATTAACTGTTTTTCCATAATTTTAAAGCTAACTTTAAAAATATGAATAATTCTCATCAGGCTGTCCACATTTCTGGTATCTCTAATTTCCTGGGTTCCCCAATGCAGCTTAGGCTTCACATACATAGTTTTCATGCATAGACTTGTTAGGGGTTGCTTGCAAGAACTATGACCCTGTCACTCACTGCCTGTCACATAGTCTTTTCTTTAAAGTGTTGGTGGAAGCCTCCATGCCCCATGCATCTTACATTCTGCATGCCTATAAAACAGCTTCCCATCACAATACCAGTGTCTGGTCCTGGCCTCAGCTATAACACAGGCCTGCTTGAACCATAGCTGTCTCTGATTGCCTAAATGGCTGACACAGGGAAAAAAATCCTGGAGAAGCAAGCAAACTCTGGGTAGCTCTATGATATCATGGTGTCCCTAGGCTCCGGGTATAGGATCAGTGATACCTACACCATTAAAGCTCACACCATATCACCTAATACCCCAAATGCCAGACATGGTGCTATAGGATTTAATTCTTGACAGACACACTATAGTGTGCTTTTGTTTTAGCTCAATTTCTCCTTAGTATTATCTAGTTTAATATTTTAGAATGGGAAAATCTATCCCTGACCATTGTATCTTGAAAGTATATATGTGAGCAATTTCCTCTGTCAACTATTTCCTGACATGATGTTTTGTTGCATCTCAGAGCCAAGAAACAACGAAGCTAATGAACAAGAAACCAGAAGTCAAATAAATATTTTTTTCTTATAAGTCGAAAAATGTGAATAATTCTCAATATTTAACATTTAAATAACACAATTTATGTGGTTGTTTAATTTTCTAAATAGTATTCATTAAAATATTCATACACTTCTGGGTATGCTTAGACAAGTTTAAAATCAGGGACTTGGGAGGTTAGGGTTAAATGTTCAAGGCCAGCCTCAGCAACTTAGTAAGACTGAGCAATTTAGAAAGTCTTGCTCAAAATAAAAAATAAAAAGGATTGGAAATGTAACTCAATACTAAATCACCTTGGATTAAATTTCTAGTATCAAAAAGAAAGAAAGAAATATATAAAATATTTATACACTTACTTTTGCATGATTATAGAGTTATAGTACAATATCACTAAATTAAGGATCAAGAAAATTTTATTCCATTCAAAACAGAGTGTAATATATTGTGTATATATTTTTTGTAATTTTGTATAATTTTAAGTACATTAATTTTCAATGTTAACTTATAAATGATGGTCATCCTTTTTTCATCTGGTGGTAAAATAATAGTGCAATCTTTCATCAGAATAAAACCTATGGCAAATATAAATTTGTAAATATTTTACCTATAAGTTATATATTGCATCTTTATAAAAATATAACAGTAATGTACCTGGTTGCCTCATTCTTTAATTTCATTCACTAATAATCTAATTTTAGTGTGTGTGTATTTCAACCCAATGGAGTATGACATCCTAACATCATTTTTTTTTACAAACAACATGTTATTATTTAGCAGTATTTTAGTGTTATTACATAGTTAAATTGCAATTAATTGTGTTTACTATCTTATTGCCCTCATTTCTTCTCACATTCTGATCTTCTATCTAGGATATTATTATTTGGCTTGAGGGACACCCTTTTAGATTTTCTTTAGCATAAGAATTCTGGTAATAAATTCCTTCCATTTTCATTTTGCTGAAAAGTCTCTATTTTTATTCTAAATATTTTTTTCCATATCAGGGATTGAACTCAGGAACATTGAACCACTGAACCACATCTTCAGCCTTATTTTTTATTTTATTTATAGACAGGGTCTCACTGAGTTGCTTAGTGCCTTGCTTTTGCTGAGGCTGGCTTTGAACTCGAGATTCTCCTGTCTCAGCCTCCCAAGCTGCTGGTATTACAGGAATTCACTACCATACCTGATAGTCTACGATTTTGAAGGATATGTTTTTCTGTGTGTAAAACTCTAGTTTGTTGGTGATTTTCTCTTGCTGTCGTGTAGTTTACTTTCTGGCTGCATCATGATGTTGAGAAGTCATATGTAACTCTTACATTTGCTTGTTGAAGACAATCTTGTTTTTTTATGTGTTTGTGTTAAATGATTTTTATGTCTGTTTAAATGATTTTTATATCTGTCTTTGGTTTGTTATAGTTCATATTATATGCCCACACATATTCAAAGTTTTATATATTTCAGAAAGTTTTATATTTGAGTCTTAACATCTTCTATCAGTTTTGAAAAGTTCTCAGTCATTATCTCTTTTTATGCTAATTCTTTCTAAATTCCTTATTCATGTTATTGTTGAGTCTCAAATAGCATGTGTGTTTCAGATCTCCTCATTGCACTGTCTTCTACACTCTCTTGTAATTTTCCACATATATTCTTGGTATTTTCTCCTTATTCATTCTCCAGATATCTAAGCCTCTCTTTATCGGTGTCTAATTTCCTAATAAGTTACCCATGGGGTACTTCATTTTGGTTGTTCCATCATTTTCAGGTCTCAAAACCAATCTAAAATCTTCCTTCTCCTATTTCCAGTTTTTTATATAATATTTTCCTTTATTCCCATGAATGTTGCAAATATGTATGTTTTTAAACATATATCCCATAAAGTCAGTATCTAAAGGATCAAGTGAGTCTGCTTTTTACTGTAATTTGTATTGGTTTTTATTCATGATGAATGTTATTTGTGCTGGTTTTATTTATATTAGCTTACAACTTTGTATGAATTTTAGGCTTTTAAAATATGTATTGAACATGGAATTAAAAATAATGTATAAATAACTTGAAGAGAAGGATGATGTTATTTTTCTTCTGAGAAAAAAAAAATTGTGCTTGCTAATGCCTGAGAATACAGTTAAATTATGATTCCTCAATTCAGTGTAAAGTTTGGATTATCTTATAGCTGATCAGAAGTCCCTTGAGAACTTATCTATTTTTTAGTATTTCAAAGATTCAGTCTTTCATAGTGACAAGCCTAAACAATTAAAGCTTAATAATTTTCCAACTTGCCTTATTTTGGTCTGACCTGGACTTCATTTGCTGTATCTTAGGCCCATGACTTGTTTCCAAGAGATACTAACCTTCAACCTTTCAGTTGATCTGCTCAGTGATCAGAAAACACTCCAGGGAAAGAACATTAATTGTACTCTGAGCCTTCACCATCTTAGAAAACATGGCCTGGTGTTATTTGTTCTCCAATGGTTCAAACCTTTCATAATTTATTTATCATTTATTAATTTTGTCAAGATTTTCTAAATTACTTCATTGAAAGGTTAGTCTGAATTAGTAGGTGTTTTATTACTAAAAGTTGAAGTTCTAATAATATGTACAATAACATTAAATAATATATTTTTGTAACAGTAATAAAACTGTGTATTACCTAGGTCATTAACTAACTATTTTAAACTTGCATTTTTAAATTAAAGAAGTTAAAAATAAACAATGGTGCATATTGCTAAATGATCAAGTGATAAGAAAGGTTAAAGGAAATTTAACAGCATTAATATAATTAAAATTGATGGAGAGATGAGCTAAAATTAATGCTCCCATAAATTAAAATTTATTAAAATATATGTTAAACTGGATAAAAATACTCTGATGTTCTTAGTTCTTGTTAGCCTGTGAGAAATGAGTAGAACTATAAAGCACTACAGAGGTCAATTTTCTTCTCTATTACTTATTAGATTTGTAACCTTTAATAATTTATTTATCACCTGTGGTCTATGTAGCATTAGGATCATATTGATTCTACTTCATGGGGTTGTTATAAGGATTGAGTCAATACAGATCAAATATTGGAACCATGGAGAAGATATTCATATTGTGTTCACATCAGTAATGCCATCATCATCATCATCGGTAACAGACAACTCTGAAGATTTCATATTGGCTCCAGAGAATCTAAGAAAGTCAAGAATCTTCAGAGGATGCTATTTTACATGATTATTATATAAAATAAACAATGCCAGAAAAGATGCATAACAAACATGTCCTTCCAGCCATCCATTGTAACCTCTACAAACCTGGGTGAAAGCACCTCTGTGAAACAAGGGAGTCCTGCCCCAGCTCATGCCCCAGGGAATCTGCTGGCTTCTAGGGAGGCAATATTCTAACAGGGTTTGGTCTGATCTTCCTTAGGTAGCTTCACAGTGTACCAGATCCCATGAAGAAAGTGGGAAACAATGCTTTAAATGTCTGTAGTCTGCCCTCTAAACCCAAAATGTTCTGTACTGTAGGACAGAAAGTCACATACATCATGAGTTAATGAATGAGGCAAAGTCAGGGGATAAGTGACTTACAAGTGAATTATGGATCAAACCTGACTCAGAAATTGCATACTCCCATAGAAAGACAAATATAAACTGATTTCCCTTCCATACTGAGTAGCCTCCTTCTTGCCTAAATGAAACTCAGGAACTCAACACATTACCCTTAGTATAGTAGTGGGTTGGAGAATGTTTTCTGCAAAGGGACAGAGAGCAACTATTAGAACTTTTCTGGGTCATATGATTCTTTCTGTTCTTTTCTTTCTTTTTTTTAAGCTTACTTATTTATTTGTTCTAATTAGGTGTATATGACAGCAGAATGCATTTCAATTAAATATACACAAGTGGAGCACAACTTTTCATTTCTCTGGTGTACATGATGTGTACACCATATGTGCAGACATACATGCGCCCAGGGTAATGATGTTCATCTCATTCCACCATCTTTCCTGCCTCCATGCCTTCTCCCTTCCTCCCTCCCCTCTGCCCAAATTTTCTTCATTCTTCCCATGCCCCCCATCCCCATTATGGACCGGCATCCACTTATCAGAGAGAACATTTGGCCTTTGGGTTTTGGAATTGACTTACTTTGCTTAGCATGATATTCTCCAACTTCATTCATTTACCTGCAAATGCCATGATTTTATTCTCTTTCAATGCTGAGTAAAATTCCATTGTGTATATATACCACATTTTCTTTACCCATTCATCTATTGAAATGCATCTAATAAATTATTGGTTCCACAATTTATCTATTGTGAATTGAGCTGATATAAACATTGATGTGGCTGCAACACTATACTATGCTGATTTTAAGTCCTTTGGGTATAGACAGAGGAGTGGGATAGGTGGGTCAGGCCAACCAAGAATCCAGATCATGTGGTTTTACTTGCATCTACTCAAACCTCCCACTGAAGTTCAGAAGTGGCTACAGGCAAACAAATGGGCATGGCAGTGTTACAATTAACATTTTATTTAAAAAAAAAACAGTTGGGTATCTGGATTTGGCCCCTGGGCCCTCATTTGTTGACCTCTGAAAAGTAACTTAAGGTTTAAGCTTCTCCAATACAACCAAGAACCTTTTTTCTTTTCTTTTTCTTTTTAAACTTTAACACTGCTTTGATTTATAGCCATGACTTGGGAAAATGGGCATTTATTTAGCATGTATGAAACGATACCTCTATTTCAGTCACTTCTACAAAAGGACTGCATTTGTTTCAGTTAACCATAGTTTGAAATCTTCATGTGCCTTTTTCTTGAAGGCTAGCACTGTGAGATATTTATTATTTATTTAAAGAATTCAATGCTGTGACAAAAGAATGTATGCATTATTCAAACTTGTAATAATTTTTTGTTAGTCTCAGGTATATAAAGATACCTTGAGCGTAAGTGTATTTGAAAAGAACTACTCTCTCACATTTTTATGCAGACATCCTTGAGCTGTAACAAACAGATTGCATATCTGATTCTTTGCAGTATTTTCTCACCAACACTTCTACGAAAAATAGTATCCTATTTTAAAGATAATTTGAAAATGACCACCCTTCATATTGTAGTGACCATAGTTTGACATTATCAGGACTATAACGCATTTTTTAAGCAAGTAAGAGGAAAAGTTACTACTTCTATTTTATCTCCTTCCTTCCTTCCTTCCTTCCTTCCTTCCTTCCTTCCTTCCTTCCTTCCTTTCTCCCCTCCTCCTCCTCCTCCTCCTCCTCCTCCTCCTCCTCCTCCTCCTCCTCCTCCTCCTCCTCCTCCTCCTCCTTTTGTTGTTAAGGAACCCAGAAGTCTTAAAATAATTGAACTTTTCACCTTTTGTTTTTAAGTGATTTTTTCCTCTCTTTTTGTCCCTCTTTCTTTCTTTTTGTTTCCTCAAAAGAGATGGATTCACTGTATTTGACAATACTAAGGTAGATATATTTTTACTTAAGACAAGTGGCTGAAGACCAAAGTCCAAAGAATAATCTTAAAAAATTAACATTGCTATTCATCTGGTCTGGGAAAAATAAAACATTTTTTTTCTTAACTTGTATTTACCTATTTTTTTGCAATAAAATGAAAATTAATTATTGGTGTTAGTAAAACACTTGGAAAATGGAAAGGCCTTATAAATGTCAGACATCATTAGATAAAGATATCCCTGTTGGAATGAATCATTCCTGCCAAATACTTTTAGAGAGAATATTGCCTTGCATCTAAAACACTAATTTAATTTTCACTAAAATGTTACTGCTTTTTTTGTTAAATAGATTGAGTAATCATAAAGCCGTTGGTCAAATAAATGCTACCATGGGTAGATTATTGTCACATTTTGGTTGGAACATATACTAGATATTGATCTTAGTGATGTTTTATTTATATTAGAAATTATGGCAATATCAGCCATTTGGACAGATGGAGAGTCATATACTTAACCATGGAATTTAACTACCTGTCCTTGTTTCCTTCATTTCCCCCATTCATTAAAGCACCACTTTTATTAGTAAATCCAAGAGCTAATTAGCTTTATGCTTGCTTACATCACCAGCTTTCCAGAGCCTTCTCCATGTCAGATTAGCCTTCAGGGCATACAGATTCATTCTCCTCTTCCTGAGTCTTTACATGAAGCTTGCTTTGACATTAATAATAGCAGCGCAGAATTTAATGATTTTCAAGTAAAAGGCTTGCTGGTAAATAAAACTTCCAATATAACCTTAAATTTGTGAAGAGTGCAAACCAGACATTAACAGAATTAATGGCGAGTGGACCTGCTACCTTTCTTTCAGGTAAACCCTGCCTCATATCCGTTTAAAGTACAGATGTCTTAATTGGTATGTTGCAACTAACTATTGCATCTTTTAATATGCAGACAGATAAAAACATTCTCTGTGAACTTCACTGTTTTTTAGTTTGGGTTTTGTGTTTGTTCAATCATCTAAATAATCAGTGGCTAAAAGAGAAAATTTCCCTTCGTCCCTTAATAGAGATGGAGCATATATAAATTGCTCCTTTGGAGCTGGTAACATTCCATGGAACATTGTTTTTTAAAATGCTGTCTTGACCCAGTTTTGAGGTGCTGAGTAGAGGTTGGTCAGTTTCCTTTATTAAGTCCACATTCTCAGCTCCTCTCCCTTTATCATGTTCTCACACTCTAGGCTACAAGGCCCTGAGGGTAAATCACCTTAGGGTCAGTAAGAACAAACAGGATGTACCTTCTATACCAGAAGGCTGCAGGTATCCTCTAAGCTAACCAGTGCTGAGCCTGCTTACTTAGGGTTCTTCCATTGAGGCCACAGTAAAGGCTGTCCCTCACAGTGCCCCTTCTTCCCTCTGCCTTGAACTAGACCCTGTGATTCCAGGGATGGTCCTCCCCCACCAGGCGGGACCTGGACATTCTTTCTTAGAAATAGAAAAAAAAAATTCTTAGTAAAGTTTTATCAATCTCTCTTTTCAGTGGCTGCCATTTTCTGACTTCTTAGTCTTACCCTACCTAAATAACTAATTCAAACAAGTTGGAATTATGTTGACTTGCTCTTCATTTATATTCTCCCTCCCTCTCTCCTTTCTTTCTTGAATACTTTCTTCCTGATCCCTTCCTTCCTTTGTTTCTTCTACCCACTCATTCACTTACCCAGTGTAAGCACCTATCTGTGCTCTCTGACTTGTCATTTGCACTTGATGGTGTGGATACTTAACTCCATTTTGAAATCTTGACCAGGGTATTGAGATGAATATTAAACATTCTGTCCCACTGGGGATACATTAGGTACATCAAGAATAGGTCATGGGCCTGTGTTTGTAGCTCAGTGAAAGAGTGCTTGCCTAGTATGTGTAAGGCACTGGGTTCGATCCTCAGCACCACATAAAAATAAATGAATAAAATAAAAACATTGGGTCTATTTACAAATTAAAAAAAATAATAAAAGAATAGGCCACCTAGAAGGGATATTTGCAAGAAATAGTTCATCCAACTGGGCGTTGAAGTGTTGTCCCGCTCACTGAAGTCACCACCACCACCTTGAAGATCATTGCAGAGGAACTGCCTGCTAGTTTCAGAGGGGCTTCTTTATATCTTCCATGCTATCATGCCTCTGGCTTCCGGTGACTGTCCTGAGCTTTGATTTTATCTGTGTGATAAAGAAGCCACGTATATGCACAATGGAAAAATGGTTCAGGTCCTACCATTGTAAACGGAATTTAGATTCAGGGAGGTAGCGCTCTCACCTTTAATGCTGAACTCAGATGAGGAAGATATTTCCCAATTCTCCCAACCAGATATTTTCTACTTTTTGCTCCACCAAAATGCCATAAATTATATGCTTCTCTCCCTTTTTGATGATCATAATTGTAAAATGTGCGCAATTTATTCTAGTTACCTATATTGAAGAAATTATTTAAAATTGGAAATGGTGCATGTGGTGAAGATTTTCTTCCAATCATAGGCTCTCTCTTCACATTATCTATTGTTTCTTTTGCTGATAAGAAGTTTTTAGTTTGAATGCATCCCATTTCTTGATTCTTGATTTTACTTGTTGTGCTTTAGGGTCTTGTTAAGGAAGTCAGATCCTAGGTTGACATGGTGAAGATTTGGCCCTAGTTTTTCCTACTAGTAGACACAGGGTCTCTGTTCTAAATGCCTAAGTCTTTGATCCACTTTGAGTTGAGTTTCATGGAATATTACTCAGCTTTAAAGACAAATGAAATTATGGATTTTCAGGTAAATGGAGGAAGTTGGAAAGTATCATACTAAGTGAAATAAGCCAGTTCCCCCAAACCAAAGACTGAATGTTTTCTCTGATATGCAGATGCTAATTCATAATAAGGGGGATGGGGCTCTAGGGAAGAATAAAATTAGATTAGGTTGAGGGGAGTAGAGGGGAGGGAATATGGGGATAGGAAGGATAGTAGAATGAAATAGACATTATTACCTTATGTACATATATGACTGCATGACCACTGTGATTCTACAACATGTACAATCAGAAAAACAAGAAATTATACCTGCATTCTAATTCATGTATAATGAATTAAAACAAATTTAAAAAATTTAAAAATTGAAAATAGTGCTGTGATTGAGGTTAGAGGTTCTGAATGCCAACAGATGTATCAGATTTGCTGGATGGTCTTGAGGGAGTGGCTTCCATTCTCCAAGGGGCAGTATTCTCATTGGTTGAGGAGGCCTAGGAACACCTCATTTACAGTGGGTGTCAGTGATGACTGAAGAACACATTGTTGATGGCTTCCCCCACGGCCATCTTTCCTTCCTCATTTTGTTCACTCTCTTTCAATTTGTCCTGTTTTTCAAGGGGGTGAGACTTCCTCCAGCTTCAAGTGGAGAGCCGAGGTGGAGAAAGACCTCTGTGTGTCTAACTGGATCAAGTCTCCGTCCCTTTGCCAAGGGATTCGGGGTCTGACTTGAGCATGCAGTGTAATTCCAGCCGACCCACTGCAAAGAGAATTCAGCCTGAGGTGTTAGGATTCCAGGGGTGTTTTCCTTGTTCTTAAAAAGGGAAAAAAGAAGTTGATGTGGACTGTTTCTTTGCTTTCTTCTTGATTTCTGGAATTTCTGCAGTCATCTGGTGGGAAGAGCAAGTCTTGCTGAGGCCATTGAAACCTTGACACTATTAAGCAGGTGGATTATTTCTGCAACCACCTTCCCTCTGGGCTTCTTCTTGCAGGAACTAATAGCTCTTCTTGTTGTTTAAGCCAGATTTAATTGAGTTTCCTATTACTTGCAGCCAGATGCAAGGGATAATAAAGATAACGTAAGAGAACAAACGTAGGCGAATGTTGCCCAGAACATAGTGGGAGTTCATTAAATCTATATTTAAAATCAACTTGAAATTTATAAGGGGATAAATTTAAATAGCCATTAACAATATTTTTAAAATTCTACCACTCAAAGTAAAATGGGGTATGGTTTTCACCTACTTAATTAGGCAAGATTAAATAGATGATAATATTCAGTGTTGCTAGTAATGTAGGAAAATTGGACTTTGGTATGTTACTGTGTGTATGTAAATTAACAGACATTTCTTAAAGAAATTAATCCCAGATATTCCTTTTTAATCAGTAACTTTATATGCACAAATGTTTATAAAAGATCTCCACTTTAGCATTGTTTATAATACACAAAAGTCAGAAACAACCAAATGTAATACAGTATTGTTTAAAGGCATTAGCTATGCAAAACGTCAGTGCCAGACAGTTTAATATTTAGAAGAATAATTTAAAAAATAAACTTATCTTAGACTTGTTAAGATAACAACAACAACAACAAAAATATATGAAGATACAGAGCTCCCAGCCTGTTTCTTGTATCATTAACCCCTGGCATGAGTAGGGTATGTCGGTTATAATTAACAAACCTGCTCTGACAGATTGTTATTAACTAAAGTCTCTGTGTTATTCAGGTGTCCTTAGTTTTCAGCTTTTACCTAACTTTTTTCTTCTATTTAAAGATTTCTCTCAGGATATCATGCTCCGTCCTCTTGTCTCCCTGGATTCCTCATGGCTGTGACAGCTTCTCAACTTTCCTTGTTTTTAAGGACCTTGACAGTTGTAAGAGTCATCTTCAAGTATTTTGAAGACTGTCCTTTCAGTGGGATTTTTAGAGAATAGGCTGCTCATATGATACAGGGAGGAGCTATAAAGCATCACCTGTATCAGGTCATGTCAGTGATGACCTGCAGCGATTGACCTTGAAGTTGATCTCCTAGTTGAAGTAAGGTTTGTTAGATTTCTTTACCATAAAAGTACTCCATCCTTTTCCATTGTATATTCCTCCTAAGGAAGCCAGTCTCTACAGATCACACCTGAGGATTGAGGCAACCTGTTTTAAGTCCTTGAGGGTAGAGTATTCTGCTTATCCTTTCTTCTCCATTTATTTACTCAATAATTTATTTATATCACAAGGAACCTACGGAAGCATAATTTATATTTGAGATCATAATTTTATTTATGCTTTATTTTAGTTTACTGCTCAAATTGTTTCACCTTTGACCATTTGATACTCTTTCTGTGGGATCCTATGCTCATTTAACATAACCAGTCACTGCATTTGTTCCAATACTGTCCTTACTCCTTGGCATTACAAGATGCTTTATGTTCACCTTGTACATTTTCTTCCCTAGTTGTACACTCACTCCTTTTTTCAAGCATCCCTGACTCTTTTCAGTAAAAAAAAAAAAAAAAAGTGGTACTGAAACCAAGTCGTAGGCACCGGGTGTGCTCAATGGCAAGGAGAGTTCATTGCTTCTAGGCCTGAGAGAAAAATGAAATATTTTGAGCATTCTAATTAGAGTAACTGCACAAATTGGTGGATGCTTATTTATTTAGCCATCTGTAATTCCATTAAGGAAAACGTGGGTTCATACTGATGTCTCCAATTCTAACCCATTGCTCATCTCTCCCTTGCTCATCTGCAAACTCCCATTTCAACAGTGAGAATCCTGGTTTCTAACATCTGTTGTCCATTTACTTATTTGCTCCATTCCAGGATTTGTGTACAGTACTTTCAGAATTGCTCACTTATACTCCTGAGGGAATCAACTATACTACAGTGATGGTGTGCTCTTTGTTTAGACTTTAATCTTCTAGACTGCTTAGACTTTAACCTTACAGACTGGATTCAGTTCCATTTCTTTTTTTAATCAACATGTTTTTTACTCCAGTCTTCAATGAGAGTACTCCACAGATTTGTAAATTATTAAGGTTGCTCTATCATGTCTTGAGGATTCCATTTGGAATCCTCAGAACTCTTAAATGATTTTTTTAATACATGTATTGAATTCTTTCATTCTTTCACTGTAAAGTTCTCAGGTTTTGACATGTATACACAGTAACAGAACCACAGTTTCATTACCCTGAACATTTCCTTGTACTTATCTTTTAAACCAACCCCTGCTCTCAATTTCTGGCAGTCATTAACCTTTACATTGTTTTAATTTTGGCTTTTCCATAATATCATAAGTTTGGAATCATAAAATTTGTGGCCTTTTCATATTATTTGTAGACTTTACAGACTGGCTCCTTTCATTTGGATCAATTAAGAATATAAAAAATAAGGTATTTTATTTTACTATCATTTATTCCTCCTCTAACACTCCTTTCTTTGAATAAATCTGAGTTTCTGACTTACAACATTTTTTTCTTCTATTCAAAAAGCTCTGACACATTTTATAGAACAGATCTCCTGGATATGGAGTCCCTCAATGTTCATTGGTCCGAGAAAGTCTTTACTTTGCCTTTGGTTTTAAAGGATAGTTTTTCTGGATATAGAACTTTATGCTGGTGGTTTATTTCTTTCAAAACATTTCATTTGACTTCTTTCTTCCTTCTATAGCTCTAATGAAACATCTACTAGTTCCTACTCTTCTTCGGCGAGGCATTTGTATATCATTATCATTATTTGACTCTTGCATTTTTCAAGATCTCTTTATCTTTGGGTCTCTGCAGTTTGAATATGATATGCCTACAAGCAGATATTTGGGCATTAGTCCTGCTTTATGCTCCTAGAGTTCCCTGAATCCGTGATTTGATATTTTTTATTAATTTTGGAAAATTCTTGACATTCTCAGTTGAAGTATCTCTTCTGTTCTATTTTTCATCACTCATTTCCCCTGGTGCATTCTTTATTTTTAATCTGTCCCAGATTTTCTATGTTTTCATTGTTTTTTTTTCTTTTTTTTTTCATTTCAACTTGGTAAATTTCTATTAACCTATCTTCAAGCTTCCTGATTCTTTCCTTGGCCATGTCCACTCTGCTGACTTTCAAAAACACCTATCATTTCTATTGCAATGTTTTTAATTTCTTGCATTTAAAAAAGACATCTTTCTTGGGCTTACCATTTCTCCTGTGACATTGAGCATCTGTTCTTGCATGTTGTCTACTTTGTCCATTAGAGCTCTTAACATATTGAACGTAGTTATTAAGAATTCCCTGCTTGATCACTCCAAAAATGTCATATCAGAATGTAGTTTCCATGTTCTTTGTTTAAATTATGTTTTCCTTGTTATTTATCATACTGCATAATACTTTGTTTGGGGACATGACATATGATATTCAAGGTAACCATTCAGAACTATACCCAGAGCATGCTCCATGATAAAGGCCTACTCCACAGGGGAAAAGACTTGATTTTTTTTAGAACCTGTTTTCATGGGAAAATAACTTAAAGGCAAGACCTTATGGGGGTAATTGGGAAATCAAAGAAATGCTTTGAGAACTGAGGTAAGTAGGCCTTTACAGGTAGGTTTTGTATTAATTTGGCTAGCAGCTGGTCTCTGCTTCATGTTTGCTATAGCAATAGGTGACAGACTTTTGAATTTATATAGAAGACTTGATTTTGACTCCTATACTGTCTTTTTGGAATTCCCTAAGAACTTATTTTTGGTGAGCACAGTGGTACACTGTACCTGTAATCTCAGCGGCTCAGGAGGCTAAGGCAGGAGGATTGTGAGTTCAAAGCCATCTTTAGCAACTGGTTTGATCCCTGGCATGCACACACACACACACACACACACACACACACACACACATATACACACGCATGCACACACAGAAAAAGTATTGATTCTCAGATAAAATGTGCATCTTGCAGTTTTTTCACTCTTAATCCAGTATTAGTATGCCAGAGATTTGTTCATGTGTTGGCAAGTTATACAAGAGGACAACCTTCTATAATTAATAATTGAATCTTAGTCTGTATACTTTGTGTACAACCAGAGATATGAAAACTTTTGTTCTATATGTGTGATAAGAATTATAATGCATTCTGCTGTCATATATAAATAAAAAATTAATTAAAAAAATCTTAGGCTGTAAAGGGCCCTACCTAAGTAGTGATTACATCAGAGTACTTCTGAGATTCTCTAGTCAGTCTTCCAAGAGCCTGAATTTGGAGAAGTTCTCCTTCCTCATGTGGAATAAGACCCAGGTAAAGCATTTGCCCTGCACAGTGGGCTTCCCTTATGGAGAAGCACTGGGAACATTTCACAAGGTTACTCTTTCCCTCACCTAACAGAGCCAGGGATCTTTCCTGTTCCTCCACCTTTAGAAACTGCTTGTGTTCATGGGTGTAAAGCTCATCAATGTCTGAAGTTCCGTGCTCTGGAATTAGTCTACATTCAACCTGAGTCATCTGTCATAATTGCCATTGTAATTTCCCTACCTGTTTTCGGCTCTAGTAGCTTCAGCTTCAGCATGTAGATCAGTTTCCCCAATTCACTTTCCACTCTAGACTTTGCAATGATGGTGTGCCCTGAAACCTCAGTAACCTGAAGAAGCCAAGAAAAGCCTACAACTTTTACTTCATTCAAGCTTTTTCTTCTTTTAAGACAGGATGAATATGTTGTAAGACCTTTATTCATCGAAGCTGAAACTCAAAACTTAACATTCTAATAACATTTTTCTCAGGAAAATAGAAGCAGGTCTTGAAACATGATATAAAATATAAGCTATTTTCATTTACATATGTGTATGTATAATGGAAAACATATATCAAAATAGTAATAGTTCTTATTTCAGGGTGGAGGGATGGAAGGTCATTTTTATTTTCATCTACTTCTTTTATTGTGACTTCTAATCATTTTACAGTGAGCTAATCATTTTTAAAACATTATTTTTTATCTTTTCAAGATGAAATATTTCAAACCTAAGAGTTAAACACCCAATTCTTCTTTTTAAGAATAGTCATTGTTTCTATAGACTTCCTAACCAACTTTTATATTTTTTAGTTTATATACATGTATATAATATTTGTGAGTCTAAAAATTTGTAGAAGTGATATTTATTGTATTTTCTGCAGCTTTCATGTAGAAGTTGAAGCAATCTATGACTCATGACCCAGGGTTCACTTTCATATCAATGCTCTAAAGATACTCCCTCATCTTTACAAAAAAACATGTTTTTAAATAATTTTTTAAAAACAAAATAATATTATTTTGTCAGGACAAAAATGAACTGGAAACAAGTATAAGTTCAAGAGCAAAATAAAATAAAATAAAATAGTATTTTTATACAAATGAATATACCAGGAAAATTGAAACAAATGGATTAGATATCCACATGTTATCCACATAGATAAATCTCAAATAATATTAAGTGACATAATTATGAAAAAGTAATTTTTCATAACTTTTTAACCATTGCTCTTAAAATAAGAACTATATTTTCTTTTTAGTAATCAATAGGCCTCCTGGAATGCTTTTCTCTCTGCTATTTACATCACAATTTGCAATTACAACATTTAAACCTATGATATCATGCAACTCTTGGGTTTCAGAAAACTTGTCCACATTTTAAGAATCGTTTTCACTTGGTTTTTCCATCTGAACACTTCTCAAATTTGTTCTAAACCACATAATATCTAGGATGACAATTTATCTTCTTTCTCCTTTAATTTTTCTTGTCAGTCTGCACTCTTGCTATAAATGTACTTTTCCACTAATGATAACTTTGGCTTCCTTGTGTCTTCAACTTTTACCATCTCCTCATTCCCTGAGATATGGGAGGATCTCCGCTTCCTCTTTTTTCTCACCTTGGTCTTGGATTTAGCTATTCCATGGATGCCTTCCCTAATACCATATATTTGTCATTTTTATTTTCTTTCTTCTTTTTACAGTTCTATTGATTTTTAACCCAGAGTAAGCCCTTCTGTTCATTTTTTGTATTGCTTGGCTACTGAGAAATGTTGGAGCAAGTTACAAAATCAGGTACAGCAGGAAACTCAGTCCTTACCAGCATGAGGCTGCCCGATCATCCTACCATTTATGTCCCTATGTCTTCTTTCATATTTGGGGAGGTTTCACACCATCTCTGGTCCACTCACATTAACAAAACCTAGATTGCCTTACTGGGTGAAAACAGTCTTCAAATTCTGTTGCCTTGAACTTCACTGGGGATATTAAGTGTGTTCAAGTTTCCGTTATTCTTCTCTTTTTTTGTACAAATACAGCTCTGTACATCCAACCAGCATTTCCTTCCTCCCTCTACTTGTGGAGTAAATAGGACTTCTTGTCAGAACTAACAGCTACAGTGTGTGTCGGTTTTGACACCTTACACATGTAATTGAGATTCTATTCTTTTGCCTTCTCTTTATGTTGTCTAGTCCTCCCTTGTTTAGAGCCCATTCTCTCCTGTTTCCAAACATACTCAGATTTCAATTCTCCCAACAGAATTTTATATTTTCCTTGCTGATCCTAGAAACTTTTGTCCGATTCTGCTTTCAATCTCTTCTTTATCCTTAATTGCTAAGACGTTATTTGAAAATATTTTAATTTACAATTTGGAATTCTATTAATATTATTATATAATATATTATTATATTAATATATTAATTAAAATAATATGAAAGGCTCTTGCAACTCCAATTAAACAAATGTTGGCAATTAGTATATTCACTTAAGTATTTTCTAACAGATATTAATAAATCATAGCACAAACTCCTCCTGTCAAAATCTTCCCTTGTTCCCTCCAAAATGTTGTCCCTCTCCTGAAGTAGGCATTGACATTTTCATATACTATTTGTATTTTCACATGTAATATATATATATCACAAATATTATTTTTCTATGTCTTTAAATAATTCAAATAGGACTATTCACTATATATATCCTTTAATTTGTTTTCACTCCACATTTGTTATTTTATGTAGTTCTGGTTTGTTAATTTTAACAGCTGTATGAAACAGCATTGTATAAATAAACCACGGTTTGTTTATATTAGTTCCTATTGAAATATTTAGATTGTTTTCCTTTTTTTTAACTTTTGCAAACAATGCTGCCAACATCTCCTTTCCTGTGTAGGGAAGACTATCTGGGGAAGGCATCTAGAAGTGAGATCTCTGGGTTGCAGAACATGGTAATTTCACTTAGTATTACTACAATGAATGTCAAAATATTTGTTCAAATTTGCATTCAAACCAGAAGATCTATCACTGTTTGCTTCTACAAACCCTCACCAACACTTTGTGTTATCAGATTTAATTTGTTTTGCCAGCCAGATGAGAATAAATGTTATCTTGGTTTAGTTTTTCATTTTATTGATTATTACTAGGTTGAGCAGCTTTTCCTGTGTTTATTGTTCATCTGGATGTTCTGCTCAATGAATTGTCTGTTTATATCATTTGCCCACTTTCTAGTTTTCCTATTGATTTTCATTCATTATTTAATTAATTCATTTATTCATACTGAGTATCCAGTATGTCTAGGCACCCCTTAGGTTGGAAAGCATCAATGAAGAACATCACACTGTCTGCCCTTGTGGAGCTTATGTTCTTGAAGGAGTATAGACAAGCAGAGAATGTGAAAACCAAAGGAATTATAGTGCATTTCCAGATGATGTGCAACACGAAGGAGAAAAGAGCTCAGTAAAGCAGATGTAGATGGAAGCAGATGGATGGATGGAGGTGTACCATCAACGGTGGTAGTCAGCACACAGTCTGTGAGCCTGATTTGATAGCTTCAAATTGTTAAGGGAGTCAGCCAAATGGTTTCTGGTGGTCAAAAGTATTTCAGAAGGAAACAGCTAAGTCTGTGAGATGGGAGCATACCTATCCTATCTTTAGAACAGCAAAGATGGCAGTAGATGGTGAACCAGAGTAAAGTGAGGAAAATTTGGAGAGGAGATCAGAGAACAGTTTCAGGATTCTGAGATTTGACCGGACTTAAGGATTAAAAGAACAGTGGGGTTCCTGCTTGAGACGAGAATGTGCTATGGTTTGCATTTCAGCAGCATCTCCCCAGGGTCCATAAGTGAAAGGGTTAGTCCCAAGGTGGTGCGATTAGGAGGTACTGTGGACCTTGAGGAAGTCCTGAGGCATTAGGCATGGATCCTCAAAGGGAATCATGGGACCCCAGCCTCTTCCTCTTTTTCTTTGCTTTCTCTCTCATGATGTGAGTAGTGGCTCAGACATACAAGTCTGCCACGATGTGTCACCTTTGCCAAAGGCACAAACTAATGGTGCCCAATGATATTTTATTTTAATCTCTAAACTGTGAGTTAAATAAACCGCTTGTCTTCATATGTCCCTTGCCTTGGGTATTTTGTTGTAATAACATGAAATTGAATAATACAGAATAGAGGTGGGTGTATGTCTGGTTTGCTTCTCTGTCTTGGTTATCAGGAATAATGCTGTGCTAGAAGCACATATATCCCTTGGAGTTGCTGCTTTCAATCCCTTTGAATAGATAGCCCTAAGTAGGGCAGCTATATCCTGTGGTATTTTATTTTCAATTTTTTTTTAGGAAATTCTACATTATGAGGGAAGTGGACAAAGGACTGGGCTCTGTGTTAATTCAGTTTAAATACTGTGGGAGTTCTTAATATGACATTATGACATTCTTAATATGGCACTCTTAATAATGTCACTACTAACGTAGTCTCCCATTGACACTACACAAGTAGTTGTTTTTCTCTCCATCCTCACAATATTTACATTCCCCCTCCCCATAGATGCCATTCTAACAGTTGAGAGGTGATATCTCACTGTGGTTTGGATTGCATTTCCCTGGTGATTAGTGAAGCTAGGTGAAAATGTGACACATAATACAACAGAATGCTGTTCAACCTTGCAAAGAAGGCAATCATGTCATTATGACAACATGGATGAATCTGGAGGTCATTATGCTAAAGGAAATAACCCAGTCACAGAAGGACAAATGCTACATTGTACCATAAACATAATAATCTAGAAAAAAAGTCATAGAAGTGAATATGGAATTGTGGATGGTAGGAGCTGTGGGAAGGAAAATGGGAAAGTATTTGTCAAAGGAAACAAAGTCTAGATTACATGAGATATGTCATCCTAGAGATCTACTGTCAGCATGATGCCTATACTTAACAATAATGCATTATATATGTAAAATGTGCTTGGCTGGCAGATATTATATTAAATGCTCCTATTACAAAATGGTAATATCAAATAAAACTGTGGAAGGAAACTTTTAGAGGTGAGGATGGGTTGATGGCATAGATCTTAGTGATGGTTTCATGGGTGTATAATTACTTCCAAATGCATCAAGTTTTGTACACTGATTCTGTACAGCTCTTTGTATGTCGAAAAATAATTCCATCAAAAACTAAGTGGAAGCAAGGACACCAAATAGGAGATGACTGCTGTAATACTGGCAAGAGATAAAGATGACTTAATCATTAGGTACATGATAAATAGTGGTCAGATTCTGGACTTATTTTGAACGTAGATGTGAATAGAGGTTGAGTATAAAAGAAAGGTGGAGTCAAGAGTTGCTCTAGGGGGAGAACATGCATTGAGACCCTGGAAGGATGGAGTACATCAGCTGATGGGAAGGACTGGGGTTAGGCTCAATTGAGGTGTCTATTCTATTCATCAAAAGCATAGTTGGCATGAGTTGAATAAAATCAGCAAGGGAATAAATTAGGGAAGAGGACAAAGGACTGGGCTCTGTGTTAGTTCAGTTTAAATACTGTGGGAGTTCTTAATATATTAGGGATTCTGATCCTTCAAGAATTATACAGATGTCAAAATTCTCTTACTTATAGACTTCCCTTTTACTTTGTTTACAGTGTATTTTATGAACAGTTTATACTTATAAGTAAATTTTATCACCTGAATTCTGGGTTTTATATTTTTTTCATGAAATTTGTGCCATCTTTTGCTGTCTTTATTCCTAGGCACTTCCTAGGTTTAAATGGTATCTACTCTAAAATCACATTTTAAATTGTTTGTTGTTGGAATATAAGAACATTATCAGGTTTCTATGTAACTCTGTTGGTTCTAATGATCTGTCATTAGATTCTCTTAAAAATAAAGGTCTCTTTCCATTCTCTATATACATTTTTTAATCTTTAGCCCTGCTTAAGTTCATTACATAAAGAAGAATAAGATAAAGAAAAAAATCATTAACTTTTTCTTGATTTATAAACAATATTTCCAACTATTATCATCAAGACAGTTATGGTAACATTTTTGGTAGATATTCTCATTAAAAATTCTGTTTAGAGTTTCTGGATTTTTTTAAAATCAAGATTAAGTGTTTATTTTTATTAAATTATTTTATGTTTTTTGAGATGAATGCACTCTTTTAACCTGTTAACATATTTAATTTTGTTAATAATTTTTCTAAGCCATCCATGAATTCTCAAGAGAACTCTGTTTGGTTACAAGTATTTTCTACATATTGTTTTATTTCATCCAGGATTTTTGATATAAGATTTTAACTGAGATAGGCTATACTTTCCTTTCTTTGGTTTGGGTATCAAGGTTAGATCACCTTTTAGCCACAGTTGCAGAATATCCAAATTTTTCTCTCCTCAACAATGAATAGGAGTTGAAGATTATTTTTGTCTGTGAAAGATTTGGTTAAATTCACCTTTAAAACAGTCAGGGCCCACTGGGTCCATCGTCTTTGGTTGTATATTTTGTATGTGAACTGCAAACTGCAGCAACTTCTGACTCTGTTGTTAGAATGAGCTTTGGAAACTGTAGACCACGTGGCTCTCCAGTAGATCTCATGGCTTGTACTTCCCTCAGTGACCTGGTCCTGCTGCCAGCTTCCCTCAGCCACTGCCATCCCTGCCTTTCTAGGATGTTTTAGGATTAATGACCTGGCTCTGTTCTTCAGGCTCAGCAAACTCATCCCAGAGGCAGGGCCCTGCACTTGGCTGTGCCCTCTGCATGGGCTGATACTTCCAGATCTAAGATTGGCTGGCCACCACATTCTCCACATCTTAGTTCAAACATCAGCTTTCAGAAAGTTTACCTGATCAGAAAGATTAGCTCTCCTCTTCCCTCTCCACCCATGAACATGCTGTGTATTTTGTTTTTCTAACAATTAGTAATATTTGAATTCTGAAGTTTTATCATTATTCATCTTTGTTAGTTCACAGCTTATTTTCTCTTTCCTACAAAATGCGAGTTCCACGAAGGTAGGGGTTATTTCTCATTTCTTCATTAAAATATATCTAAGTCCTAGAGTGGATTAACTACCTAGTTCATGGGCTCTCAAAAATGCTCACTGAATGACTAAATTAGTGAATGTCTGAAAACAAATCTTACGCTGTAAAAATATTAAAGGTCATAAAATCCTAATTTGTAGTCCTTATCAATCATTCCTTCAAGATGTATTTATTAATTGGCTGTTCTGTGTCAGACATTGCCCAGGACACTAAATGAACAGTGGTGGAAAAAAAATCCACTCCCTATTCTCATTGAGCTTATCCATGGTGAAAAACAGTGAGTACAGAAACAGGCCAATGTGCCTTGTGGTATTCTGGTAAACCAGTTGTCCAAAAAATAGAAGCTCTGGTTGGTAGCATTTGTCAATTTCCACAGTGTGAATATTCTCAACGTGGTTAATTTGTAGTTGAGTGTTTTAACAAGTGCCTGGTAAAATCCTTAAAAATTAGTCCTTGGCCCTCATGGACAGCTATCTGTGACAATGTTGGATAGTATTAAGTATAATGGAAAAATATAAATGCGTGGGGTGGATATGTGAGTTTACATAAACTGGTCAAGTAACTGTGAATGGAGAGTTAAAGGAACTTGGGGACTAATATCATGGATATCTTGAATGAGAGAACATGAGATGGAAGAAAAAAACAATGCAAAGCCTGGAGGGGGAGCATGCCTGGAACCAGGAGGTGGGGTACAGTTTGAAGCAGAGTGAACGGGTTGGGAGACAAAGTGAGATGAGATGAAAGAACTTGACTCCCATTTCAAGGCTTTTCACTTAAATTCTGAATAAGCCTGGACATCTTTGAATTGGAGCAGAGGAATAACAAGATTAATAATATATAGTCACTCTAAAACATTAATAGCTATTGTCATGTTCTGCCTGAAAAATAAATAATTAACCTAACGTATACCATAGGAATCCTACACAGGTCATTATGAACTTAAGTGCAAAATCTTTTTATAAACCTGCAGTGGGATTTTTCCTTTATGAATGTTAGTTATAGATGTGTGAGCAGCAAATGATTTTGTAGATAACTTAAAACACTTGTTTGTACTTTCACCAATAACTTGTACATCTGCAAACACATTTGCTTGGTAGTTCTCAACTCTACCTAGGGTAAATATCCAAATCCATTACATCATACTACAAATGTCCTTGGATATTATTTTATGAGACCTATTTTGTTTTTTAAGGAGACATCCCCTCACAGGTTTAGTGACAGCATGAAGGATATTCATAGACTTTTACAGAAAACTTATTTTTTAATGTTAGAACTAGTTTTAATATGAGTGACTTTTGTGCTAATAGCTTCTCAAAGTGCCACTTAACTGCATATTATAGCTAAAGAAGAATGTGGGTAACATTGCAAGAAGTAATTCTGAATTCTGTATCCATAAAACTCAAGCCTTGGTTTCTGAATTGCACTGATGAGGTCTATGTATAAGACAGTTAATACCCACTTGGCCTTCTTACAAATGCATACCCTGATAAGAAGAGGGCTGTATGAGAGAGTGCAGTCAGTTCTGTATAAATCCCTGAAAAAGATCAGGGGAAAAAAGGTAAAGCCATTGCCTCTTATTGAGTGAGCACTTACTATTTGCCCAGCCAAAGGCTGAGCACTTTGTTTATATTATCTCCATAATTTCCATTGTGATGAGTACTATCTCTAGGCTAGATGCAAGGAACTGTCATGTCAAGTCAGTAGGCTAAAAGTGGTGGTGGTGGGAACTTACTCTTGGTATTCTCACCTACCAGGTTTCACTGTCTGAAATTAGAGCATCAGAAGTAATTGTGCCATATGTAAAATCAGCACATACTACCTCTAGGATATTTCCCCTTTCAAATCTTATAAATAATCCCAGAATTCGCTAGAGGTCATGACAGCAATGTCTACCCACCAGAACTTTAAATCTTGAACTATCATTCTCCCTATCATAAAAAACTTAAAGTTCCTATGTCAGCATTTCCCAAAAGATATTCCATGGACCTCTTAATCCACAACTGTGATATGGTGTCTATGGCCAAATTATTAACTGGGTCAACAGAGTTGTATAGGTTGTTATTATTGACGTTGACCTATTTTTTTTGATCTCTTAGATGTTTTTTCTTCCTTAGACACTTTAATAATATTCTTTGGGAATTGCTGAAAGGACAGAAAATCCACTTTATTTCCTTAACGTATTTGGGATGAGTAACATTTTCTTCTAACATGGAATGAGTGTTCTGCAAGAGTCTTTTTTTTTGGAAATCTCCTCCAACTCATCCTCAAGTTCAGTACATATAGTTACAATACACATAGATGCATCGTCTTTGTAGGAGAATGCCCATCTGAGAGTTCTGTGTGATTTCGGAACAAGATAAATCAGAACCACATACACGTTTGTTTCTGTTTGAAAGACTTGGGCACTCCATGGGCTTCTGACAGAGATGTGTAGATCTCACTAAAATCAAAGAACAAAATTGTATTCCTTGAAGATAATTCTTATCACATCCTGAGATACCACAGGAGTGTTTCCTTTGTAACTGGTAAGATATTGAACATCACCCCAAAACAAGCTTGCATGGTTGGAGTCCCTGACAGAAAGCAAGGTCTGGGCTTCTTGTGCTCCAGTGTGCACAACTGGGTGTGAGTGTGTTTGTGTGAAAATACATGTGCCTTACAAACACCTTTGGGCAAATTTTGGTCTTATCCAAATTGTAGTCATCAAATCAGCCTGATTTCCCAGGAGATACATCAGATTGCTCCCTAGAACCAGAAAAATGAACGGGGGTTCCTGTCAATACTGAACACTTTGCCTTCCTGATATTTTCCCTCTTCCTTTCTGTTAATATTTGGAAATGATGTCTCCCCTAAAGCTCCTCTTAATACAGGAATATTCTGAGGTGATATGACTAGTTTGGGAAAGCTGTGAACCTAATCAGTCCATCCTAGTTTGAATGGTCTGATTAGATGGCTGTAGGCAGGTGGGGCATAGCTGAAGGAGGTAGGTCACTAGGGTACCCTGAAAGGGTTCATCTTCCCTATCACCCTTCTCTGTACTCTTTGGTTCCTGACCCCACCATAAGCAGAGTAGCTTTCCTCCACTGGGCCCTTCCACCATGATATGCTGTCTCACTTGGCCCCCTAACAATGCAGTCGGCCATCTGTGAACTGAAACCTAACTGTGAGCCTCAAATAAACTTACTCCTCTAATTTGTTCTTGTCCGGTATTTTGTTCACAATAATGAAAAGCTAGCTAAAACACGTTCCTTGGAGATAGAGATAAAAAAAAAATTCAAAGCCATTATATAATAAACAAGGACGCCATTGTTACATAGAGAAGTGTGGGCTTCAATGTGGGTGAGGGCTGAATTCTCTCATAGTTGTACCTACTAACCTTGGCTGAGTAGTCCCCTTCATTAATTTTTATAATCATGCATTTATTTAGTAAACTGTTACTCATTGCCTTTTATGCTCTAGACTTTGCTCTTATCACAAGTTCACAATATAGAACAAGACAGACATAACTTTATATGTCACTTTCTTCATCTATAAATTGGGAATTTATTGAATAGGTAGTGAAAATTCAATAAAATTATGTATATAAAATATTCAGTACAGTCCCTGGCATCCAAGAGTGGTTAATAAATTATAAAACTAAAAATGACAATAATTCTTACTGATTTCTAGCAAACTCAACTGCACAGTTCACAAAACCAAGAAAATTCTTTGCATAGAAGGGGAAAAGTAGCTGCCTGAATTGCACTTTTTATTTCTTTTAAATAGCTGTAGTTTCCAAAGTACTCCTCAAAGTCCAGATAATATGGTCTATTTTTAAGAAAAGGTTCCATCTTAGCAGGGCATCATTTTAAGTCACATTATCCATGAGTACTCTAATTCATTTTGGTTTATCAGATTAGTTTACAAGTTACCTGGCAGGTACCTGAGAGAGTGGGAAGTTGGAAAGTACATCTTATGAGAAGTGATAAGAAAATATCTTAGGCCAAGGGGCTAACAGGAGAGCTACAGTAGTAGGAGACTCTCAAAGACAAGGGAGCAGAAGTTCTAAGAGAGATGGGAGAAAGGAGTCAGATATTAAAACTGAAAAATGCTTCCCTATAACTGAAAGAGCAATATTTTAAATATCTTTTTTTAGTTGTAGATGGACACAATACCTTTATTTTATTTATTTATTTTTATGCAGTGCTTAGGATCAAACCCAGTGCCTCACAGGTGCTAGGTAAGCCCTCTACCACTGAGCTACAAACCCTATGCTGGAAAAACAATTTTTATCACAGCCTACAGTGCCTACATGAGGAAGCAGTCCCTGTCTGGCTCATCTGCTCATCGTGAACTGTCCTCCCTTGATTCAGTATATTCCAGTCACTCATGTCTTCTCCCAGCCATCAAACTCCAAGCACAGCCCTAGTCTCAGATCCTGGGTCTTGCAGATTTTGCATTTGTCAGGTCTTACTGTTTGTAATGATGCTCCCCAACCTTTCCCCATGGTGCCCCAGAGATCTGGGCTCATTAGAGAAGTCTTCACTGACCACCAACCACACTTACAATAGCCCTAGATATTTTCTAATGATAATTTTTTATTATTATCATTACATCTACTATCATCCAAGAATTCTCTTTATAATCTTACTTTGATTTTTCATTGTTGGACTTAGCTTCCAGAATGCAGACTCCACACACACAAGGTGTTTGGCTTTCTGATGCACTTCTCTATCTCTAGTGCTGAGAGTTATGGCATGTAGGAGGCTCCAAGAGAAACTGGTGAATGAATAAATTGTTGTATACCCTCATAAGGGCCCCCAAAGGGGATGTGGAGAGATGGCAAAGAATAACTTCACCAAAGTGACAATTTTGCCTTGGGCCCAAACTGAATGTAACATTAATAATGTTCATTGATATTTTCTGGACTAATTTTGACATCTCTGATGAAAGAACTGTTCCTTCATCCATGTAATTCTGGGAAATCAGTTACTATTCTAATCAATGTCTTGCTAATTTGGGCAGTGTCTATTTAAATCACCATAAAGGTGTGTTTGAGCATGTGTCACGGGAAGGCTTTTCTATCTTTCTATTTCTATGCTTCATAAGAAAGAAAACCACTTTAAATTTATGTGTGGGAAATTAATAATTATGTAGCTATCTATTGTATATTACATACTATCAGAAAGAACAATAACAGGTCTTCTTTTAATGAATGCTCAGCAAAATATCATTATCTTTATGCTCCTCTAAAAATAAATAGCCCAATAATTACTTACCCTTACTTCATTTTCTTAGTGACAAATTTCATTACTCTAAGACATTTTTTAAATTCCCCAAATTTCCATATTTGCTGTCATATTATTTCTAAGAACATCAAAACTCCTGCTAATCCACAAATAAAATGCTCAACGCCAGTATGTCAAACACAGGTTTTCACTCAGAGCTCAAATACGTCTCTTACTACAAACAGAGGGGCGATTACTGATGCAGGAAACGTATAGCTCCCTCAAGGCTTTTCAGAAATCTTGATTATTTAATCAGTGTTCTTGATTTGTAAGTCTAGGTAGTTGATGGCTCCCCCAAAGTGTCACGTTGGACATTATCCAGATGGAGTGCCAGTTTTCATTTGAGATTAAAGAGGTAAAATCCAACAAGAAAGGCTTTCCCCCATCTCAGACTATAGTTCAACTTATATCACATGACAAATAAAACCTGGCAGCCTGCTTTGCCCATGATTTTCAAACAGAAACTTCATTGAACTGTCAGTTACCCAATGAGGTGATTAACTCTGATGTTGATTAAACTTTTATTCTATGTTTTTATTACGACCAGGGTTCTATTTTCTTTTCTCTTTTGGGGGGTCTAGTTCTTTCAATATAATTCTCACCTCCTGTCTAAGATTTCAGGATGACATTTAGGGTTTGATATGTACACTTACTAGTGCTATTTTCAAGGAGTTTCTATGGGATGCTTGTGAAATTAATGAACAATGTGCATTACATAGAAGGGAGCAATGTCGCACGCACTCCTTTCAGTTACATGTGGGAGTACCACAGTGGCATTCGATCTAACAACTTAAAGATACGTCTCTCTGTGTTTTTGTTTTGTCATTTCATTTTACATATACAGAGTTTTACTTTTTAACATTTGGGGATGCTGACTAATACCAACATAATCATTGAGATTGATAACTATTCTAAAGAATGGACAGAGTTACAAGGAAACTCAGATAGGAATTAGATGATAGCAAGCAGTCAGAAGAAAATTTTCATTAATATCATACTAAGAAGCCCACAGCCTGAGCGTCTAAGTGTAAGAGGGAAAGGATCCATCACTTTGTATGTTCAGGTTAGAGAAAAGCCAGGATTCCAGGTCAGAAGGTACATTACAAGAAGGGCATTGGCAAACAAATCATGCAATTGAGCCTGATTGAAAGGTGGAATTAGACTGTGCTTGGGAGTGTTGTTTATATATAGATAGATAGATAGATAGATAGATAGATAGATAGATACAGATAAATATATAGAGAGATACATAAAGATATATAGAGATAAAGATAGATATAGATAGATACTTCTCCTTTTTTTTAGCTCCCATCCTAGAACACTTCTTTCAATTTCCTTTAACAGATCTTCCCCTCTCCCATAAAAATATCCCTTCTACTTAGAATGATCTCCCCTCCCCACTATCCTGTTGCTTTTCTCTTAATTTTCCTGTCTATTCTATCAGGAAGACTTTTCTGACTACACCCATGCACATATGAGCCCTTAGGTTCCTGCATATCTTGCAAACCAGGGGCTATGTGAGACCAATGGACCTTTTACATCTCCCTGTACCTTCTCTCCAGTAGTCAGCACACCACCTTCAAACTGTTCAACAAATATTTGTTGAAAGAATAATTCATTGCTTATGGGTATGGGTGGTTATGGGCACTGGGTATAAGTAGGAAATTGATTGCAGGTTTCTAAAGAGTGAACATTATAGCAGTAGGAAAAGTGATATCCACAGGGGAAGGGTTAAGGTAACTGAGATTCTTGACAATGATATAGGATGAGGGTCTCATTCTCTAGTACTCCATTCAGCAGACCCTGGCATGCTGGTTAAGATATTAAGAAAGCAGCTAATAGTAATAATGCTTTCCAATCTCACTGCACTTCATACCCAAAGGATTTATTGAGCTTTATAAACACTGATTAATCATCCTTGCCCCAGTGAGGTGGGTAAGAGTTATTATGCTCATATTATAGAGAGGAAAACCGAGGCAGAGAGAGATTAAGTGGTTAACCCAAGGTCAGGCAGTGAGTCATGGAGAGCTGGCACTTAGACATGGAGTTTTAAACTTGCAGCTCTGTGCTAAGTCTATTAAGCACAGAACTGGAAGTTGGATGGCTTCCCTGGTCCTACTATGAAGGATGAGTAGCTTCCTTTTCTGTGCACCTCCATCCCTATTTGCACCACCATTGCCATTACCTTACCACATGCCAGGGACTGTGCCCTGAATTTTCCATATATTAAGTCACTGAATCCTAAAGGAAAAATCAAAAACTTGAACTAAGTTTTTTATTTTGCCATTTTAAAAGTGAGAAAAACTCAATCTCAGAAATATTAATGAACTTCCCATAGAAGACCTGGGCTTCAGACTGGTGATTCTTGGAAGTGCAAGGCCACAATATCTTAAATACCAGTGAATATGATAGTGTGTGGCGGGGGGCAAATGCTGTGTGGGGAGGAAGCATAATTCCCAGAAGATGGCCAAGCAAAGGGCATAGTTGAGGGTCAATAAATGTGTGGAAAAAGCATAAGCTAAAACTCCTGTCTGGATTCTAGGAAGCTGAAGCTGGCTTCTAGCATTTGAAGATTTCAAGGTCACAGGGGATCAGTTGACATCAAGTTCATTGCTACAAGTGTTGGATGCAGATGTGCTGAGGGTGTCTGATTTCCTCCTACTAGGGGAAGCAAGGCACATTGCAGAGCACCCAGCCATTCACTCTCATTCCTTCGATCCTAGCAAAGAACCAGAATCTAGCTTTGTCCTATCTCACTATGTGAGTATCAAAAGGTTAACAAACCAAGAAATTCATTGCAATTCTGCTTCAATGAAGAAAAGAAATCTGAAAACTACCTAACTATCCAATAAATGAATATTAATTGAAGAAACAGATAGCTTACAACTTTGCAGCTATTAAATATCAGGCATTAAAAGGAATATTTCAACATATCATAAGTACATTCAAAAAGAAAACAAGCTATGTAACCACAAATAGGTATTGTTTTCTAAAATAAAATATATGCATCAACTCACAAAATTCTGTAAGAATGCTAGTTATCAGATACTAACCATGATTCTCTCTAGAAAGTAGGAATATGAGCATTTTTCTTTTGTTGGTCCATATTTTCTGCATCTTCTGAAATGATCATGTACTGTTCTTATAATGAGAACAACAAAAGTTATTTTTAATTTGAAAAAAAAATTAAACCAGATGTCTCTTGGGAAAGAATGGGGTTTGAACCACTGGATTCATAAACCAGGCACCAGCTGGCACCTGAAAATCTGAGCTTTAGAATAAGCCACAGACTTCCAAACATACCCAAGCATGTGTTATCCCTCCCTCCGGATAGAAGAAATAAAATGAATCATTCCGTTCCCTTCTACCTTACCCTGACATAGCAAAGATGGAATGTACACTATTTCCAAATCAAAATAGGCATAGTGCGGCAGGAAGCACTTCCAAATGATGAAATTAGATTAGAAGTTAAGACAAAATACGTTTAACTGGCTTTTAAAGAAATTTGGTGGAACATATTACTATAAACAGTACATTTGGGCAGCCAAACAAACTTTGCCCAGAGAAAATCAATTTTACTCCCCGAACAATGAGAAAAATTACTTTAGATTCGACATTAAATATTGTCGTAAGTATTTTTTTTAAGAAGCATTTCTATAACTCTGTGTAGAAATAGGAGTCAAAGGATGCCTTTGTTACCATGGCAACAGTCTCCCTTGGAAGAGCCAAGGATAAAGTAGCATACATTCCCCCTGCATACATTTGGCCAATCAATAAACAAAAGACTTAATCTGCATGCATCACATTAGGAAAGTGGTCAAGGTGTCCATGATTAGTAAAAGGGTGGGGGGAGGTGTTCAAGAATTCTGAGTTCAATCATTCCATTAATTTCCAACTTAGCATTTTTTAACCCTTTCTTCATTAGAAGTCCATAAAGTATATAAACCAGGATGAAAATGCTTAAAGATCCTTGAAAAATGGAAATGTTTATTACAAAATTGTAATGTATCAGTATATATGATGGTGATAAACTATGATTAGGAGTATAAAGAAAATGAGTGAAAAGCACATAACCTGAAGCCCTAGGAATAGTGAAAATAACAACAGCTAATATGTGCTGTGTTTTTACCATGGGCCAAACATGAGCTACAGTTTTAACATGGATTATTTGACTGAAACTTACAAACTACCTCAGGATTTACTACTATGAGTTCTTATTCCCATTTCAAAAATGGCGTGAGGACTATTATTATTCCCATCTTACTGCTAGAGATTTAAGTATATACTGCCTGCCTTGAGTTTGAAGACTGCTGTCTTGGAATGCTGGAGCCAGTGTTAAACCCAAGCAGTGAGCTGTGCAGGCATGTCCTAACCACTCTATCTTACTGACAGCTTTGCCAGTGATCAACAAGATGACTTGGTGAAAGCTCCTTTACTTCTCCCAGGACCAGGCTTCTCATATGCATGCAGAAGTTTTGGGAAGGTTACAAATAGGTAACAGTATGCCACAAGGAAGCACAAAAAAGGCTCTCAGTAATCTCACCTACCTTTTCCTCAAAAGCTTTTAGGTTCTCAGATCTGTCTTAAGGTATTATGAATATTAATAGCCCTTGACTTTTTCAGCATGAGAAAAAACTGAGAATAATTAGAATACAATAGTTCCCCCTTGAAAGGCTGAAGGCCTCCAGTAGAATGCCTAAAAACCTCAGAATATATTCTACAAATACATATCTATGATAAAGTTTAATTTGTAAATTACACACAGAAGAAGATTAAAAATAGTGGCTAATAATAGAATGATTATAACCATATACAATAGTTACATGCAAACACTGTGGTACCACAATAATCAATCCAATAGCTGAGATGACTCAGTGACTAATGTGAAGGTAACATATACAGTTTGGATACACTGGACAAACAGATGTTTCACAATTTAGGGAAGATGGAGAAGGATGGCAAAAGAGTTCATCATGTTACTCAATACACAAAAACCTAAGGGTTTTTACTTCTGAAATTTTCCATTTAATAATTTTGGTTCATGGTTGTCTGTGGGTAACTGAAACCCTGGAAAGCAAAACCCTGGATAAGCAGGGCTTACTGTATTAAAATCTCATTTCCCTTTTTGGATGCAAGTTTCTTTCTCTTCAGTACATGTCAAAATTATAAATAACTAACATTTAAAATAAATAACTAACATGAGTGCTTTCTCTTTCTCTCACACATACACACACACACACACACACACACACACACGCACATAAATTTCTTCTCTTATTTATTTTTTATCCCATCATCATGATATGCCACAAGAAATATGGTGGTAGGTATGGCTACAGAGGAAAATACAGTACACAAAACAGTTCTTTGAAAACTAGCTCCTTGGCTTTGGGACCTCCCCAAACTTCACCTTTCTGGGACTCTCTTGGAGAAGTATCCACCATGATGTGGTTGTTTCTGTGAACTGAGAGGCCCTGCTCATCTGAGCCATGCCTGGTGCTCTTGCACTGTAACTTTGGGAGCATCAGCCCTGGCTATAAAGAATAAGCCCTGGCAAGGTGAATAATCTTTCCTCACTGCCTACCACCTGCCTTCCAGGAACCCACAGGGTGATCCTCACACAGAGATTCCACAATTTGGCCCTATGTCAAAAACTTGATTTTTATTTTATTTTTTTCAGGATTTTAGTTGAAATTTGTTCCTCAATCCTCTTATTACACAAATTATTTCTCTGGGACAAAGCCTTAAAGTTGGGCATAGGACAATAAATATTTGCTTATGTGACCCAAATTTCCCCCAACATTAAAACACCGACTGAGAGATCAATAAAAGGTAAAAATAAAGGGACACTATAAAGAGTCAGTTATTTGACAACAGAATTACAGAATCATTTCACTTTTCTAGACTTTAAGTGAATTTCTGTCACATTTGTTGGGTTCATTTTAAAATACTTTTCATGAAGCATTTTCATTAGTAATATCTACTCAAAAAATATTTAGTATCTATTTTTTATTTGACACATTTCTTCAAATAAGATCATAAATATAGTTTCTGAATTTTAACCACAGAACATCACATGAAGCTCATGTTGATGACATCTACAGGGAATATTTTCCTGAAAGCTTCACACGTGAATACATGGGGCCCTCTTTCTTTGGTCATGTGCAGATGTGTACTTTGTGCCTTAAAAAACACAACTTAAAGTTTCAGTTGTCTGGTTTCTTAAGTGTCAGGCCCATTGTTGTCTCAAATACCAGCTGTAGTCTGAATTCACCTGGAAAGGTGGTTTAGCAAAATCCTTTCTATGTCAGGAAGAGGGGTCTGTTAGTCTCAGGACTAACTCCATGTTGGAATTGGGAATCAAAACAGTCCTCTCCCTATCCTTCTAAAGAAGAATTTGCAAACTGCGGGCCCACGATTACACCCAGAAGGGATTATATAGGCTGTCATAGTGGCTGAGGAGTGTTTTACATTTGAATTAATTGCCAATGTTTAAAAATCATTAGATTTCACTGCTTCTCTCAAAAAATCTGGCAATGCGACCCATGTCCCCACATGGCGACCATCTGCTAGTGCTGAGTCAGTCGGGGCTGCTCTTACTGACAGGGGCATGTGCTATCCAGTGCCCCAGTCTCCCCCACTCCTGAATGTTCACTCTTCAGTGAGGCTCAATGTCATTATCCCTACAGCATCTTACAGCCGGGCCACTTCCCCCATTTACTTCATCTGGACTGATAAGTACTGAACCGTAGGTATGGCTTGGACACCAGCCAGTAGGAATCATGCCAGGTTCGGCTTTTGCCACCAAGGTGCAGTTTCTGGACTTTCTGCTGTCATAAGTTTACCCTTTCCTTGCTAAACTGCATACACAGTGGAAAAAGGGATCCTAGGAAGCATCCAGGACACCTTGATGCTCGGCAGCTTGGGGAAGCCCTGGGAGTTGAGGCAATGGCTATTTTCCATCTGACATGGAGGTAGGTGGCTGTATCTGAGGCTGAATCAGCCCCACTTTAGACTTTTCAGTTTGGGTCCCTAGTTCTAAAGTTAGGCTTTCTTTCCTGAATTGGTATAAACAGATCAAGCTAGAGAGATCAAGCTAGAGAATACCAACCACCTCCCCCAGCTGAAAACAGTTCCAAACCTTCTGCATTCAGTTTTTGCCAGGAATACAATTGCACCTTGGATTTTTAAAAATGTGATTTCCCAGAGAAAATGTTAAGTGGCATATGAATGAGTTCAAATAGAATCGGTTTTATACACACACACACACACACACACACACACACACACACACACAATGCTTACTGAAAGAGAATATGAAGCAACACAGACTTTATATTTCCATCTTCCATTTGAGCATGTCAGAGTGCTTAATTCATGAATTGCCACACTTGGATATGTTTTAATTTAAAATAATAGGCCACTATATATTATGTCAACAAATTTCAGAGACTCCCAAGAAGCTTTATATACAGTCTATCTGAGAATTTCTCAAGTTCAGCAGCACTGATATTTTAGACCAAATCATTTTTGTTTGGTGGTGGGCATGGACGGCCCTATTCATTATAATTTTTGCAGCACCCTTGGTCTTTACCTTGTAGATTCCAGAAACCAAGCCCACATGTGATAATCAAAATTTGCTGAATATCTTTCTTAACTAAGAGCCACTGGTTATATTTTTTACAACATAAAGGTCCTGTGGATAACCATCACAATGATGAATTATTTTATATTATTCCTATAATACAGAGTTAATAATTTGTGAATTTGCATGATCTGGTCCTTTAATTACCTTTCCCTTTGAGAAAGGATAGTTTTAATAGTCATTTGGAGTCTCCAAACTTACAAATTTATTTATTGGTACCAGGGATTGAACCCAGTGGTGCCAAATCGCTGAGCCATATCCCAGCCTGTTTTTTATGTTTTATTTTGAAACAGGATCTCACTAAGTTTCATAGTGCCTTGCTAATTGCTGAGACTAGCCTTGAACTTGCTATCCTTCTGTCTCAGCCTCCTGAGCCACTGGGATTACAGGTATCCAAACAGTTTATTTTCCTGAGGTAAGAAAAAGTCCACAGAGTTTTGCTTTATATTCCCCAATTTCATTAAAATCCTAACTATCATATTTTGGGGGGAACATTTGGGATGATTTCAAGGTCTTTCCTTTAGAATACTCACCATGACTGATTTTGACAACAAACATGTGCTTAGTTACTAATTTCACTGCAAATACCAGACTATAAAGAGGAATCAGACTTAGAGAAGTTAAGTGTTTTCTTCACAGCCAAAGATTGTTCATACATTTGATCTTTACAATTGTTTTTTATTTTTTTTTCAGAGTTAACAATTTGGCAAATTATGTGCAGAAGTAGCATATTCGTTTTTCTTACTCCTTGCTCAAGATGTTTTCTAAAATGCTACAAAAATTACTGCCCACAGAATTGACAGAGGACATTACTAAATTCTGAAAGTGCCTTTGGAACCAGGAAAGATGATTAAATTAAGTCCAGAATTGTTTGATATTTAATACTAACATTCATTCGCCTGGCTAGAGCTTGTGCGGCAGTACTTACTGTCTCCCTCTTTCTTGTCACCTGCCTTAATAAGCCCAGTAGAATCTGCCTTAGAAATGTTTGTGAAATGTTTTCCAACTGTACACTGACCCTCAGTGCTTCCAATGGACCCACATGTTCCCTGTCCTTACCTACTGCATTTGCAGTAGAAGGATGTTTGTTCAAATTATCTACCGTAGGATGCAATGATTATTGTGTGTAATCCCCCCATCTGATTCTACAACTTACCTAAAAACCTTCAATCACTTCCTATTGGTAATGAGACCATATGAATATGTATATTCCCAATGGGGTCTCCAGAGAATCTTTCCACCTTTAAATTCTCTCAGTTCCTATTATGGCTAATTCTTAAACTCAATGGGACACTCAGGAAAGAGCCCATTATGTCATTTCCCACCTCTGTGCCCCTTAGCTTGTGACGTCCCTGGATATGCTACCTAGAAACAGTCTGCTATATTTTCTGATCCCATCCAGGGGGCCCCCTTTCCTATATTTTCTACTAGGTCTTGGAAAATGTAGCCCTGCTTCCTAGCTCATCTATAACAAAATCTATAATAGAATCATAGATTGGAATATCTGTCTCTTCCACTAGACTGTGATTTCCTGTAAGACAGAGCACTGTGCTTGCTTTCTAATATGTGACTGCTTATTTGGTCAAGTGTCCATCACATAAAAATATAGTTTTATTTTTTCAGTTATGAAATATTTATTTCATTCTCTTTGAAAAGGGTCTATCACCTGGAAAATAGATGCTTGCTAAATAACTGCCTTATTTGAAAACTTGTAATTTATTTAAATAATTTCTTCAATAAATATTTGTTTGAAGAATTTCTGTGTTCTAGCTCCTGGTCTGGGTCATTTAAGGAAATAACATGTAGTCATAAGCATGGAAAGTAAAAGTATCTATTATAAAGTCCACAGTGTTTATAAAGGGGGAGGGTTTCCTTGGAGACAGAATCAGAGAGGTTGCCTTTCAATTTGTTTGTTAAGAAAAACAAGTCCAAGTCAGATTCTATTATATAAAATATACAACACAGTTATCACAGTGCCTACCACTTGAACATAATTATGTGACTAAATTTAGTTATAATTAAATATCATTTGGTGGACATTATTATCTATTAAAGTAATATCTCAAGGTGAAAAAAAATCCGGATAAGGTGAGAAGACAAAATTCTGCAAACATCAAAATCCATAAATTTTAATCAAAAGGATTTTCTGACAGTTTAATTTATTTTATGCTCTATAAATTTCTGTTGAATCCAATTAAACCAGAAAAAAATGGGGTGGTAAGATTAGTTATTTTATATATATATATTATATATATATAATATATATATATAATATATATATACACACACACATACACACATATATATGTTTATACATACATACATACATAAAGAATAAATATATAAATATATATTCACATAAATATATATAAAAATATTTATATTTATATGTTAAGAGCATATCACACTAACCCTAAAATTTAAAGATCTCCACTTAAAACGTAAAGAACATGATGAAATTAAATTAATTTTAAGTGATATATTCATACATGGTATAGATAGGACCTTTCTATAGGTAAGTTTACCTGACCCATTAGACAGCTGGTGTCACTAACCACAAATCTAAGACTGTCTGTTATAAGCAAAGAGCACAGAATGCTCATCACTCCACAGTGTGGAACTAACAGGATATTGTCTCTTTTCTGACTTGGGTCGTATTATTTTGTGCCACATAATGGTATATGAATTTGCTTAACTGTGACTATTCCTTTTATAATAAATCTTATTAATTCAAATAAATCAAATTTCCTATGGACAATCCAAGTTTATATTTTGGGTAGTTTTCTTGGACTTAAAAATCTGTGAAAATATATATTTGGAAATTATTTTGTTTAAAAATTTACTCACAACTGACAGATACTGAAAAGAAATACTGGCACTTACTCCTTTATTTGTTACCATTGAAATTGTGCTGCTCAATAAGGTAACCATTAGCCCCTTGTGGCTGATAATATGAAATATGTTTCATCTAAATTGAAATGTGCAATAAAATCTCAAAAACAATGCAAAATATATAAAATAGGTCACATATAAAACATATTATATAACTACATGCTACAAGGATATTTTGAATATGTTGTCTTAAATAAAATATTAAAATTTATTTCACCCATTTCTTTTTTTCACGTGGCTATTAGAAAATATTGGATCACTGTACATTTCTCTTAGTGCTAGTTTTGATACTTTGTTCCTGGAATAATTTATATCTTTGTTTTCCTTCTTTACAGCATTAAATACTATTGAAAGAAAATTAAGGGATCAATTGCTTCGTAACCAACTTTTACACATTAGATCCAGAGACTACCTTCCCTAAGGTCATCTGGCTAACTGACTGAAGACAGCAGAACAGAGCACATAGCTATAGATATTCAGTCTTGAGTTAAGTTCCTGGTGAAGTAGCATAACATCAATGAAGAGTTATTGGAAGAAGTACATTTATTCATCTTATTTATTTATTTATTTATTTTAATTTGGTATATATGACAGCTGGATGCATTTGATTCTTTGTACACAATTGCAGCCCAACTTTTCATTTCTCTGGTTGTGACACATGATGTAGTGTCACACCATATGTGCAGTCATACATGTACCTAGGATAATGATATTCATCTTATTCCACTATCTTTCCTGCCCCCATTCACCTTCCCCAACCTACCTCCCCTAAATTCATTGTTTTACCAGTAGATACCAACATGTATGTAGTTCCATAGTTTAGAGGTATTAAAGGCAAAGCTATCATCATTAGAATGTCTGATAAATCCTAATAGAGAGACTTAAACAGTAAGAGAGATGACTAGTGAAATGAATCTGCTAAAAGATCCCTGACCGACCCTTATACATTAGTGACTTTGTTTACAAAGTAGGAAGAATGAGACTGTGTTGATGAATGGAAAATAAAACCTACATTTCTTGGGAAGGAGGCATCCGTCTTTTTCTATTTGTAAATGCTGACGAGCGGAGTTTAAGGAGGGCTAATGTCACCCATTCATCTTAATTAAAGAGTTAATTGCTCGTGTATCCTGATTTAGTTAGTGCAGCCTGGTAGCATGAGGAGCCCTTGCCTCTATGTATTTTATTGACCAGTGTAATGACATCATCAGTAAGTCTCAGGTTCTATTCACGCTTCAGCCCATGCTCATAACGTTAATAGCCTTGTACATGATAAAACTTTCAAGAGGAAAGGAGTCCTTGCGCCTGGCTCAGAATACAGAAAGGACAGTGGCGGAACTGCTAAATGTCTCACTTCAGCTGTCACTGAAGCAGTTCTTCAAAGTCTAGAAGCACAAAACTAGTATAAAGTAATTCTTAAATGCTGGTTTGTAGGAAATGTTTGTGCGTGGAATTATGTGGTGGATTTTTATAATGAAATATTGAATATTTGAAAGTTAACTGTTTTCATTCAATATTACCAAACCATAAAGTCAGGTATGCATGTGTAATGGAGGGAATAAGAATCAACAGTTAGTATGTTGAAAACAATTCACCCTAGAGGTGGATCTCTACACGCACTCAGAAGAAAAATTGAGACCAAATAATTTAGTCATGAATTAGATGATGGGATTCCTGAAAACAATTTTCCAAACCTTAAAACAGTATTTCTCAAAGTTCTCTACATTTCCCCAGAAATAATATGTTTGGATGAACAAAAAGGCTACAGTGCATATGTAACTAATTTTAGACTCACACCCACTCTTAATACATTCAAAAAATGGAAAAAGGCAAAAATCAGAGAACAGCAGGGGAAAAGTACTATCTCCAGGGCATACAGAACAAAAACACAGAAATGATGTTCAGAGTTAATGGGCCTTTTTGTGTCTTTTCTCACATGGCGCTACAAGCAGTCCTAGTTAAAGTTAATTAAAGTTAGTGCCCTGCTTCTGCAAACAAAACTGGCTCAGGAATCATCCCCAGGTTTTTTTTTTTTTTTTTTAGTTGTTGATTACGTATTAAGTACCAATTATAGTCAAGGTAACTATATTGTGGTTACATTAAGGAAAAGGTACAAATACAGGTTAGCAGATGAAGGTTAAATATATATTATATAGTCCTGTATAGAATTATGATTTTCCTTGCTTTATGAAGAGATGATACAGAACTATTTAATGTTTCTTTTACAAAGTTTAATTCTAAGTTTTATGTCCTGTATAGAAGGCATAGTGCTTTCCTGCTAGGCCAAGGCATCCCCATAGCCCTTTGATGGTGGGCAAGTCACTTAATTTATCCACCCTTCTGTTTTGTAACAATTATTGTACTTCTCTCATGGAGTTATTGTGAAGACCAAGTTAGTAATGCTAACACTTTGAATACTGACAAGCATGTGGTGGCAAGCATTATATAGGTATGGACCATAATTATTAGTCTTATGAGTACTTCTGAGTGTGTGTGTGTGTGTGGTGCTAGGGATTAAAGCCAGGGTTCTGTACATGGTACATGCTAGGCCAGTGCTCTATCACTGAGCTAGACACCAGCCTACTGTGAGTGATTTTTGAGTCTCTTGTTTAAAATGATGGGTTCCCTAGAGTCTTTTGAATATAGAGTTTGGATTTTAATCTTAATAATTTCATTTTCCACTGCCTTCCTAAAGATATCTATATCTCTATCTATCTATCTATCTATCTATCTATCTATCTATCTATAATTTTGTTGTTTAGAATACAATATATGAACCAATAGGCAACACTGTATTGTGCTGTAGTGAGCACTCAGGACTCCAAGGAGAAGCAAACTAAATTCATCCACTTTTCATCTTTCTGTAGTTTTGTAACCTTGGGGGATTGACCTAACATTCCTAAGCTGTGGGTTTCTTTTCTATCAAATTAGAATAAAAATAAGATACCATGTAATGGTTATGAAGATTTCAGAATACAACCACTGCAAAATGCTAAAATAGTATCTAATACACAGTAACATAATGATAGCACTTTCTACTCATAATTATGTAGAGGAAGAAATGGTGTTTTATAAAAAGAGAAAAAAAATCAAGAAACATATATCACTGAAGGTTAATAGTGAGATGGGGTGAGCTAGGAAGGCTCCTTTTTCTCTCTTTTCTTCCTGGTTCTCTCGTTGCTCCTTCCTCTACACTGAACATGGGGAGGTAATGAAAATGCTGGAAACCAAGTTTACCGTCCAGAGGAAGGGGACCTTGTCCCAGCTTCAGGCAAGTAACTAAGTTACTAGAGAGGTGGGATTTCTCTAGGTGTAAGTAGAGGGAGATGGCTGGATAAAGGGGGTGGGACAAAGTTTGCAAAACAGAAACACTCTACTTGGTAGAGAAACTGAGCAGGCCTAAGGCGCTGCCCCTGAAGATCTGAGGAGAGACAGAAGAGGAGGCTGAAGAATTGGTAAAGGAGTAAAAAAACTTGAAATGTATTCCTTAGTTAGTGAATAGCCCCTTAAGTGGATGAGACTGAAGACTGTGTTATTTGGACTTAGGGAAACTGAGGCAGCCACTTGTATTCCATTTCACTTATCCACACCTCTCAGGAGGGTGGTCAGGCCAGAAAAAGTAGTTTTGGATGTTGATAGAATTGCCTGGGATGGCAAGTGCTTTGAAAGTTAGAATTCAATTCTCTTTCCAAGAAGGCTTGACTGATAAGGACGGGACCCTTCCTTTAGTCATGCTCTTAACTTGCTGATTTTAACTGAAATTATGAAGGATGCTATCTATAGAGGGCTCATTGAAGGAATAGGGAATTGTGTCACATCTTCATCATTAAAAACTATATGAAGTTAAGTCAACTCTTGGCTCATTAGATTTCTTATATCAGTTCTTAGGTGTCTTTATTCCAAAAGGATTATTCAGATTTTCCTGAATTATGATTTTCCTTGCTTGATAAAGAGTTGATACAGAAATACTTAACATTTTTTACAGGGTTTTATTCTAAAGAAAAGACCTGCCTCACAGTTAAAACTATCACATCTTCTCTAAGTTGTTATGGAATGTTTTTCTCATTAGGACAAGTATATATTCAGATTATAATTATAAAATAATGGACACCTAACATGAGGAAGAAGTGTTTCTAAACATGAACAGATGGGGGAAAGGACACGGCCACTTCCAGAAATAACTTAATAAGAAAAGGCTAGACATACTGAAAAAAAAAAAAAAATATATATATATATATATATATATATATATATATATATATATATAACAGTAAAGATAACAGTTGGAAATTATTGAGCAGCCACAATGAGTTAACTCCTGAATTAAGACATTCATAAATAGGCTGCAGTGGTACATGCCAATAATCTCAGTAATTCTTGAGGATTACAGAAGGATTCAGAAGAATCACAAATTCAAGGCCAACCTAGGTAACTTAGTGTAACCCTGTCTCAAAATAAAAAATAAAATTCTCTGGAGATGTGGCTCAGTCATGGAATGCTTGTCTGGCATGCTGTAGGATCTGAGTTCAATCCCCAGTATTGATTAATAATAATAATAATAACCACAACATTATAAAAATAGAATATTTATTGACAGTATTATGAGCTGAATGGTGTTCTTCCAAATTCCATGGCAAAGTCCTAATCCCCTGTATCTCTGAATATGACTGTATTTGGAAATAGAGAGGGCTTTGAAAGAGTAAGTTTAAGTCAATTTAAAATGAACCTTAATCAATATAAGAAGTGATAAGGACACAGATATACAGGTGGAGGAATGATCATGGGGAAATAGTGGAGCTATCAGCCACCTGCCAGCCAACAGAAGAGGCTCTGGGTTCAAAAATTGTAAGAAACAAAATTTATGCTTTGTGAGTCTCTCAGTTGGGGCACTTTGTTACAGCCCCTCTAGCAGACCAATAGTGATGGTATCACATTTATTCCTCCAACTGTCCACAGGGCCAATACAATATTTAAATATATTTAAAAAATATAAATAAATATAAGTATGGACAAGCCTAGAAGAATGGAACATTTTGCAATATAGCCACTTACTAATAAACATGTGCAGAGAGTGGAACAGAGCAGAGGATTTATAATTCACTGACTACCCCCTAGTAGCAAAGATTTCTGATAGCAATATGTGAAAACTTGAAGAATGCAAAAAACCTCCTGAAAAGCTGATGTGGGACAACAGGACAAACTTAAAGATAGGTGGAGAACAGATCACGGAGAACTCTCCCAACACAGAGGCCCGGAAACTAGAGAAAATGATCAAGAGACTTCAAAGCTACAAAGATGTTGATCTCATAATAAACATAACATGCAGAGGGAGGAAAAGAAAAACCAGCAGAATCTCATCGCACTCAACTGAAGTGATTCAGTGGGGAGAAATGGATTTTCAAATGATTTAAAAGAAAAGGGATCAGAAAAATAAAGTGAAAGACAATTCAATAGAAAAATAAATGACATTGCAGGAAGGGAAACATGGTATTGACAAGAGAGATTGATTCTCCACATCAGAACTAGAGAACTGGAGAGAGAGAGGAGATGGTGTCTAGTTTCCAAACACGAGTGCTTTCAGGGGTAGGGGTACAATTAAGAAAAAAAAAATCAAATACAAATCAATTGAAAAATGAACATTATTAGAATCCTGAGTCATTATGTGCGACGAGGGGAAAATGCTGTCACAATTAGGATTTAAGGTGGGCAGAAATGCATGAAGAGACCCCATTATATTGTCAAAGAAATCCAACTATGGTCAATAAATATAGGTATTTAGTACAGTTACATTTTGGTGATTGAAGGCAGTCAATGTTCTGCAAAAGTTCCTTACAAAAGAATGAAGTAGGGATATTTTCATTAGGCGTATCATTACTTTTGCTGAACTTACTTTGGAGTTGTGGCAGGAACACTCAGCCTCATCCAAATAAAACACAAAATAGGGCTAGGGATGTGGTTCATTGTTTGGCTTCCCCAGTGTTCAATCCCTGGCAACACCCACATACACACCAAAAAAATATGCTTTGCAGATTAGAAGCCCATTCTCCTCTGCTGTTAGAGGAAACTGGGCAGGGTCACTTAGCTTCAGTTCTCATGTTTTACTAAACTGAAACAAGCCATCAGCCCTGCCCACCGCATGGTGTTCTAAAAAAAATTTGATGCTTTTTCTGAATGGCTGAACCTTTTTTTTTTTTTTTGCTTTGAAATCTAGGAGAACTACTTAACACCCCTGACCCTCAGCTTCTTCATCTATTTGCAAAACAATAGTATGTTACACAAAGATGGTAAGAGAATTAAATGAGCTAACATAAAATAGGCATTCATCAAAATGAATTATCTATCATGAATAAAAGTCATTATCTGTCACCTAGTAGGTACTTATTAAAGATGATTTCCTTCTCCTTAATTTCATACAATTAAAACCACCATCATTCCTATTCTGTGGCTAAGGGTTACACATTGCAATGTTTTTCTGATAACTATATTACTGATTATGTAGCACATAAACCTCATTCTATAGCTTTTGAAAAATATTTTCTGTGAGTTTCACCAATATACTTTTGCATAAATTCCTTTTTTCCTTCCCAAGTGTTGTTAAAACAGCCAGAAAAATATTCTGCTGATAACAAGTGAAAAGCATGATTGACACAGAGTTAGAAACACAATAGTTCTTGTGTCAAACTAATTTTTTTCCAGTCTCACCTTTGTGGCATGCATGCATACATTCACTCATTAATTTATAGATGATTTAAAAATGCCCACTATGAACTTGGTACTCACCAACCACCATGGAGACAGAGTCTGGTCCCATGATTTCTAATACAATCTGCAAACTAAAGATATCGCATTTATACCCCAAGCCTCAAGCGCTCCCCTGGGCTCAGATGACTCCCACATATATTTGCCAGTCAAATACCTTAGATAGTTATCTAACAAGCATCTCAAATTTATCATGCTCAAAATGCAACTTCAGACCTTCCCACATGGCATACCATTCTTCAGTGAACTAGTCAATGACACTTGAATCCAATTGCTCAGACCAAAAACCTCAGGCTACTCTTGACTCATCTTCTAGTCCCATGACCCACTTCAAACTATCTAGTCAGTGTGATCTGCAAAATATATCCAGAATCTCACTTCCTCTTCCTGGTTGTCACTGCTACTTCAACCTATTTAAGATGCATGTAGTTGGGTTGGCCAAAATTATATTAAAACATTTCAAATATTTTCCCTGTGTCTACTCTTGACCACTTTAAATTGACTTAGCAATCTATGATCATACAATAAAGAAGTAAATCAAGCCAGTCATTCCTGTGTTCTAACTCCCATTGACTTATGTTGCTCAGAGTAAAGTCTATTGTCCATATGACCCTAGGAGGACCCAGTTCCCCACCCTCTGTTACCCAGCACTCATCTCAGCAGATCTTCCACTACTCTTCCTCTTTTGCACTCCTGTTCAGCTACACTGGCTTTCTTGTGACACTTAGATGTGGTGCCAGGAGCATTTCCACCTCATGCCTACAAACTGGCTGCTCCTCCTTCCTGGAGCACCCTTACCTTGACCCCTACACCACCTCCTTTGGGTCTCCATTCAAATGTGACTTTCTCTGTGAGAATTTCTCTGACCTTTCCCTACCTGGCCCCTTCCTGCTTTCTTATTCTCCATTGAGCTTTTTGTCTAACACTCTATAGAATCTTACATCATGTTTACCTTTTGTCTCCCTTTGCTAGAATGTCAGCTCTTCAAAGATCAGAGGGTTGTTTATATTTGTTAATTATTTCATTAGCATTTGGCATATATTTGGCACTCAATAAATAATTGTTGAATAAATCTAATGAATGCATCTGACTCTGGGAATAAACTAATGAATAAGATAAACAAAGTCCTAGCCATCATGGAGCTAAATTTGGAGAGGAGGGGATTGAAGGCAATGAAAAAATGATTTTATTACAAGGATACCTGTCTCCAACTCTAATGGGGAAAGAAGGATTCCGGGAAGTAAATGAATTGGCAAGTTACTTAATTGCTCTGAATTTTAGTTTTCTCATCTGGAAACTAGAGATAATCAATCTTTCCCAAAGGAAGATTATATGAGTGAAATGAGATCAGGAACATAATACACTAGCCAGAACTGGCACCTTGAAGATGCATAAAATGTGTTCTGTTCCATTGCACCCTCCTTAAAATGCAGAGATTTTTTATCTTCACCTAATCCTCTCTATAACTTTCCACTTTGTAGTCTCTGTGTTTAAGAGTGAAGGCAATAAGAGCATTGTATTGGCTATGACAAGCCCAAGTAATGAATCAAAATTTGCTGGATCTTTATTTTTATTTTTATTTTTTTATTTTTATTTTTATAAAAATTAAAATTAAAATTAAAAAAAAATTCTAAAAAAAAATTTGCTGGATCCCTTGAAGAATCACTGCTTGTGTATTTGACCTGATCACCTGATTACTGAAAACTCACCAAAATTAATGCAAAGTTTACAAGGTGACTACCTCAAAGGATGCTATTGAAAGGTCTTCTCACCACTTTGGAATTCTCAATTGCATTGAGCTTTAAAAAACTCCTTCTGGGAACTCTCAGTGGAGGCCATGACCATCTCCCTCAGAATTATTATTAGCTTTGCACCCAGATGATATCGACTATAGGAAGTCCAGTTGAAGTGTGGTTATTGCTGATGCTTGAACTATTAAGTTGGATTTCCCCCTCCATAGATATATACCTTATAATAGATTAAAACTAGGTACACTAGTTGCCTGATCCAACAGGCATTATTTGTACACTCACACCCATGTACACACACATATATATGCATATTTGTCAAAGAATACTCAAATGGGCCATATTTATGTATCATAACTGTATTATTGCATATTGTTATACAAAATACACAGATATAAGATGTCTTCATCAAGTATGTTCTTTTGTGTGAGCTTACACATATACAATTGTGAAATTCAGTGCTCTCTATCAGTTACTTGTATAGTATATACCGCCTGTTTACAGTAAAAGCATGAATATGCACCTTTAGTCACTCCATGAATATGTGCTTGAAATTTTTCATGATAAAAGGCTTAAAAATTCACCATGACATGAGTTCCCTTGGAAATATTTCAAAGAAAAATAACAAAAAGCATCAGCTAGTACTTTCTCCAAATGCTTTCTCACCAGCCACGTGATTCTCCAATTAATCTTTACCCTTTAGGAGGCAATGTGAACCTGTTTCTGTTTCTTAACCACCTTTAATTTTACTTCAGTTTCAAAGAGAGCTATCGAGTTCTTTGATGAATGGGCCATAAATTGAGAATAGGAAACACCCGTCTTCCAAGAAGCTGATCAAGTAAGGACATCACACACTAGCGTCCACACCAGGTAAGATTAAAGACCAGAAGAAACGTGCATGATCATGAAGAATAAAACGTGGGAACACAGTCAAAACTTAGTGAGGCATATGGTCAACATATTGATGCAATTTAATTAGAGAAAATTTTCATTTAATTATTTTCACATATACTTTAAAATATCTTATGTGATAAAGTATTACACAGGGACACTTCAATTTAACTCTAGGAAGTTCTACACTTGAATCAAATGAAGGACACTTTGAAATTGAAAGAAATAGAAAGAAAATTAGGACTCAAGTCCCTCTTTCACTTGAAACATGATATAACCTGAAATGCAGGAAAACCTCTGGGTCTCTCCCTCGTGTTCGTCACGTGGCAAAAGCACTGAGTGAAATCCTATAGAACAGAGATCCTTGGAGACCTCTTTTTTATTTCCAGAGCTGGAGACTGCCTTGCTAACTCTCTCCATTCGTGGATCTGTGAGGCTAATTCCTAGGAATTTTCCTTCTTTCACAAAAGTCAAATTGATATTAAGGGTCATCGTCTTCTGCAAAAAGTATTATGCAGAAAAGAAAACCCATTAAGGTGAGGAAACAAACAGAATCTTGTGCTTGGGAAAAAGAATAATTTATTTGTAGATGTGGGACAATGAGTTATTTGGTCCTCCTTCACAAATGAGATAACTGTCATATCCCATCATATCCCACTACCATGAATTATATATAACAACCTTTGGTGAAATATGAAATTCTAAAAATATACTGAAATGCTGGAGTCTTCTTAATGGTTTATTATGATAGGTGTTCCTGGTTTTGAAATATCTTCTTTCATAGAAGACAAATGGGGGCGACATTATTTTAGAAAGTCCACATCTTTTAAAAAGATGGATTAAAAGCTCTTTGAGACAGCTGTGCTGTTTTATCAGAACAACATTTTCTTCCTAAATAGTCCTTAAGGGCATTGCATGGAATAATCAGGGGATGTTTTTGGTTCCATTCAAAATTGAAGCCCAAGGAAATGGTGCATAGGAGATGTCAGGATAATTGTTTTTGTTGTGAACATAAACGTATGAATGAGGAGAGTAAAGAAAATGGGATTCAAATCAAATCCAGTGGTCCTGTAATTTTCACTTCCAGAAGACATGTGTTTGTGGTTTTTGTTTGATTGGTTTTTTGCAGTGCTAGGAAAGGAACCCAGGGCCTCCTGCATGTCAGGCAAGTCCTCAACCACTGAGCTCCACCTCAGCCCAACATACACTTTCTTTAGCACTGTGTTGCTGTGGTTGAGACCAGGGCTTTGGAGTCAGAGAATACTAAACTTGAATACCTTCTCTGTTCTGTAGTAGCAAGTGACCTTGATCAAATTCATCAAACTCTCAAAGCATCTGTGTCTTCTCTGATGAAATGGGAAGGTAAATTTGTACTTCTCTCAGTGGTCCTAAAGACTGACTGAGATAATACATACAATGGGCTTTTCATAGCGATCTTGGCTTAGCAGGGTGAGTAAACTCTGCTACTTGGGGGACTATGTCACTTAGGAATAAGTCCTTGTGCTCAGATATCATATCCTTAAAGTCTACCCTACTACCTCTGTGTAACTGTGAGAAATGGACTGTGTCCCTCTGAAGGTCAGTTGACAAATCTGAAAGTGGAGATAATACAAGAACCCACCTCTAAAACTGGGAAGGGTAAAGTGCTTACTCCAATGCCTGCACATAATTATAACATGAGCTAATAGTGACAGCCATGACTATAACCTAAAATAATAATATAATCAATATACACTTAATACAGTATTCACAACTTCCAAGCATTTTTTCCTATTCTAAGGGTCTTCTCATTTTGCTCCTTGTCTATTTTCATATCTCTGAAATGCCTCAGGGGAAAAACCCTAAATATATAGCAGATACACAAGGGCACTGTGGAACATGGGCACTGCACCTGTCAAAATGTCACTCATAATCACTTTTCTATGCTCAAATGTGCACACCTGGGGAAGGTTGAAAACTCAGTCTCCTACATCATCCCCCATTATAGTTGGCTAGGGAACATCTGGCCAATTAATTTTTAGTAGTCTAGGAGGCTGGATCACCAATTACAGCATTCAAGGGTTCTTATTTTCATTAACTTCCCAGAGTTCATGCACATGCACACTAGACTGACTTAGCTTGCTGCCCGCGAGAGCTTGCATTGCAAACATTCTGGAGAAGAATACAAAGACCCACAGATCATACAAGGCAGGACTGTAATTGCATCTGATGTTCTTTTCAGATTTCTCCTATAAGTGTCCCACATCTCTGTACATAAGCCAAGTTGGCCAAGTTGCAAATCTAAACACTACAGACAAGACAGCAATGTATTTCCGCCAGAAAAATGTTTGGAATAACCATAAAGCCAGGTAACAGATTTTCAAAATATCCTCATGCATTCTTTTTCTTTAGAAAAAATAAATAAATATCTTCAGGATATGTATTAGGAATCACCAAATTTTACTTGAGGGGGGTGTCATTCATAAATGATTCTATTATTCTATTCCTGTAGTAACCAAAAATTCATTTTATATTGGAATAACATTAACTAAGAATTTCTGTTTGGGCCCTATGAGTCCCACATTTAGAGGTAGGAGATGTTTATGTGGCTGGCTTCTCTTCTAGGACTCTGTGTTCTATGTAACTACCATTTGTCCAATAAATACAAGTCTCTGACAGTTCTATGGTGAACTCAGCAGGGTCCAGGCTATTATTTAAGGCTTTTTTAAGAATAAATATCAAATAATCTGAAAAGGCATCTTAAAGGGTGAAAGTGCAGCCATTTTTTTTTTTACGGTTGCTAGCAGTGGGGAATCAAAAGAGAATTTTCTTTCTCAGAAATGCAGGCTTCCACTCTCGCTAATGGAGAATATGCACTTTGCAATGTTTCTTGTGGCACAGAGCTTCAGAACTTGGTTCAGCCCCTGTAAGAATACTGAAGGAAGCAGGGACTACTGGGGAAAGTGGGATCAGTGTAGCTTTTAAAAAATATGTTTCTACATAGACACATGTAGATTTGATGGTAGATGTGTGTGTTTCTATACATGCAGAAACCTTGAGAGTAGATCAGAAGTTGCATCAGCATCCTGAAGATGCTATCTGAGAAACTTTTCTCCCTACCACAGATGGTATCGGTGGAGTTGCTGCAGCTTACCTCCTCTGCTGGTGGGTGAGCATATGAATCCAGCCACACCAATGAGATCCTGTCCCTGAGAATTGGGATTTTGATCTAAATAAGAAAAGAAAGAATAATGGCAAAGAGCTGCAGCCTTCTGATGGTAGATTCCTTGATGGATCCTCCCCTGGTTTCTGCTACCCATATTTCAAAGCTTTTCGAGTTCCCATCCATGTGGGAGGCTTAATGGTTCAGCCATTCATTCGATGCTATGAGATCACCAACATACAGTCCATTTACTCCTGAATTTTAACACGTTACATTAGTCAGCATTTCTCTGTATTGAGTGTAGCCAGTAGTTTCTGATTGGTGATGCCTAAACATTCCTGCACTTCCCCCCTTACAAAATTGAACGCCGGATATGTGGAGTCTCCTCTCCCATTCAAAGCCAGACTATTTACTTAGAATTTGGCTTTTTAAAAAAATTGGTGAAGGAAAAGCAGTCTTAAGGAAAATTAATAATACATTTCTTTAAGAGCAATAAAAATATGTGTTTTAATCTAACATTTTTCCTTGACTCTGGACTAAAGACTTAAAAAAAAAAAAAACTTACTTCTTTTGATTTTGAAACCCAAATCCTTTCTCAGCACTTGGACAGACCCTGACTATAAGCAAATAGGTTCGTTTCTGTATCTGGATGTTGGTGGCAATGTTTTTTTCAAGTTTTAAATCATCCACATAGCATGTTAAATTATAGTGCTTCTCTTTCTTCTCTGACAGATTCCAACCTTTTGATTCTCTGCCTTCTTTCTTTGCTACAGTAAATTGATCCTTTAAAACATCCAGGTGCAAATGAATTAATGGTCTTTCTATTGTGAGTGGGAATGATGGAGTCCCTCCCGCTCCTTCTCCACATCATCGAGGTCCTTTCCCCTTCTGAGAAACCCACATATCAATTAAACTCACCTGCTAATTAAAAGCTTGTTTGGAAAAATCCTTGCTAGTTAGAAGCAATGGAAAGTGTAAAGGTGTCTAAAAATAGAGGCTTTGAATGTCAATTACTTCCTTCCTCCTCAGTTCCTGGTTCCTTGGGTAGAATTTGCTGGTGAAGAGCTAGGGGAGGGAAATAAAAAGAAAAAAGAAAAAAAAAGTAAGTATCTTTTTTTTTTTCACCTATATTTCCCTGGGAGTATATCAATTGGTTCAGCAATTTCAGCTCTTTGTCAGCAACATCAGAATACCTAGTTTTTATTCATGAGTTGGAGCACCCTCTCTCACCCCTTACACAGCCACTCAGATTCTGGTATAAAGGCACTGGAAGCCACAGTCCTATGACTGTCAACAATCCAGCCAGAGGTTTTGTGAGCTGGAATATCAGAGGAATGAAAGTGAATGTAGAAATGATGCCCTGTTCTCATTTTTTAAATGACATCGCCTGCTCTCAGATCTTCCAACACTACTCATTCCTGTCTGCCTTTCCGGAGAAATGGGTCCTGAGGGCAGATTTATACCAATAGTGGGTTGTCTTATCTCTCTTTTCTACCACAGACTTAAAAGCCACATTTCTCTAAAGCAATGTGCTAACTATCAAACTATATAAAATAAAAGAAAATCATCAAACTAGGATTCAGGAGACTGGGAAAGTCACAAGTTACAAACAAAGCCCCTTTGAATGTTCCAGACAATAAGAACAAATTAACTTATAACCTGCCTTAGAAAATGATGGTTAATTCGTTCACTCGATAGATTTTTGGTAAGGGTCTACTACTGGATAGCTATTGATTTTGGAGGTGGGGTAGGAATTGTAATAAAGATCTAGTCTCAGTCAACTTTGAGTTTAGTACAAGAAATTGAGTAGCATAAGTTGAGTAGTTTGATAAAAGAAATTACACTAGTATATGGTAATGCTTGTAATAATATGGAAAAAGCAACTAACACAGACTTGGGAGATACAGCAAGGTTTTTAGAAATAAAGTTTAGATAAAGCCCAAAGGTATTAACTAAATTGCCTAATATAAAGAAATAGGAAGAGAGAAAAGATATTCTGATGTTTTGTGGGCACCATGAAAAAAGACCATGCACATCTGGGAGACTGTCCATAGTTCAGTTGACCCCGCAAACAGAGGGTAAAGAGAAAGCCCAGAGAAAGAAAGAAATGCAATGTAATTTTAAACTGTCTTCTGTAATAATTGGAAATCAGGGTTTTTCTTTTTTTAATAGGAAGTATAGATGGAAATGGGAAAAACAAAAGACTCTCCATTTTGTGACTTCCTGTATGATATGCAAAAACAAAACAGGTCATATGACTATGCAGAAAAACTGTTTACCAAAAAAAATAGTAGGTTTAACTGACTTCACATAATTTAAGTCCAAAATAGATATATGCCATAGAGAATTAGATTCACAGACTGAAGGTACACTGCATGACAGAATGAAGGCAAAATAGCGATTAATATGGCAAAGCCCTATAAAAGCATCTTGCCGTCTTGGGAAAAAGATTCTCAATATGTTTACGTTTAAAAATAGGATGTGGCTTTTTTTTTTTTAAGAGAGGATATATTTACACAATAGAATACTGTGTATCAAAGAGATCAAACTAACATGGAAGTTTTGTCCAAGTCATCTAAGAGTTGGTCAGACCTACTATGTGTAAGCTTTTTTCTAGGATAGCCTTCAAGACTATGCACATGGATTAATAATGCTGATGCATCTTGACATGTACACTAGCAAGGACCATAAATTATTAAAAAGAACCCTCAATCAGAGCTCAGCATGATGGTGTGTTGCCTTGATTCTGGAACATGGAAATGAGAGCAAGGAAATTTCTTCATCACAGTTCTTTCCTTGGTGTCTAATACAGTGCTGGCACAATGATGCAATCAAATCCAAAGGGTATCTTAGTAAGTGAAATGCATAAACCACATCTTATCAGGTGATCCCTGGGTGTAGTTTCAATGTAAAGGTGCATCTCAGGATCCCTTTACTATTCCTCCATATCTTGCATTCATCGTAGGCTTTCAGAAACTGTTCCAGCCATGGAATCCAAAGTTCTTAGATAAATTCTACAGCCCCAGATTAACCCTCCAACTTGCAAGTCATCCTCCAGTGATTTCTTATTGAAGTTAAAACAAAATCTCAACTCTTTATTAAGACCTGTTTTCTGTGACAACACCTCCTACTTCACCTCAACTGTCATCTCACATTTTCTGTACTCTAGGTACTTGGCTTGCTTTCTGTTCATCAAACACACTAAACTAGTTTTCAAATTTTAGAGAGAATTTTCTTCCCCCAGAACTTTCCATGGCTCATTATTTCTTATCAAAAAGTTCTCAGATTGAGATGGGTGCGGTGGCACAAGTCTGCAATTCAGCAGCTCAGAAGGCTGAGACAGGAGGATCGCAAGTTCAAAGCCAGCCTCAGCAATTTAGCTAGGCCCTAAGCAACTCAGTGAGACCCTGTGTCTAAATAAAATTTAAAAAGGGTTAGGAATGTGGCCCAGTGGTTAAGTGCCCCTGAGTTTAATCCCTTATACCAAAAAAAAAAAAAAAAAAAAAAAAGAAAAAGAAAGAAAGTTAGTTCTCAGACTGAATGTGACACATTCCATGAAGTTTCTACCTTGTCTGAAATGGCTGCATTTACCCATCAATATCATCCACTCATGCCAGTTTCCTGTCTGTTTCTCATAGCATGTCTTATTTGAAATTTTTCTATTGTCTGTGTTTCACCCCAATAAATCTGTGAGCTCCATAAAGAAAATGAAATTATATTGCGCATCATTATAGGGGTGTCTATCTCCACAAGGAGACTGCAAGCAGGTACAGGGTGCATGTTCCTCAATGCCCTGTGAATGTGTTATAAACTTAGGACTTGTTTTCTTCAAGCATTTCAGAGCTGAAATAAAATAGTTAATGAACAAAACCATAAGACCCTTAAAATAGAAAAATCTTGTAACTTGTGAATATTATCTTATATAAACATTAATGGTAAATTATTCGAGTCTACACTCATGCTCTGTTACTTGTTATTGTTACATCCTGTTTGTAGATGTGTCTCCTTGTGGTTTAAATTTGTACTTCCCTGATTACCAATGATGTTGAGTTTCTTTTTTTCTTTTTCTTTTTTTTTTTTTTTTGAGTGGTGGGGGGTGCTGGGTATTGAAACCAAGTCCTTGTGCATGAGAGGCAAGCACTCTACCAACTGAGCTCTATCTTCAACTTGAGCTCTTTTTTTTTTTTTCATCTATCTTTTGACCATTTGTATGTCTTCATCTGAGAGATGTCTGTTCAGCTCCTCTGCTTCAATTTTTATTCGGTTATTTTTTTTTCTTGCTACTGAGTTATTTGTGTCCCTTGTATATTTTGGATATCAACTCCTTATCAGATACAGGACTAAGCCACATTTTCTCCTCTTCCAGAGGCTGTCTCTTCACTCTGCTGCTTCCTTTGCTGCACAGAGCTTTTTAGCTCAATGCAAACCTATCTATTTTTGTTTCTGTGGCTTACGCTTGTGGGATCATATCCAAACAATGATTGTCCATGCTAATGTCATAAAGCTTTTTCCTGTGTTTCATTCTAAGAGTTTTATAGTTGTAGGTCTTATGTTTCTAAGTCTTTAATCTATTTGGAGTTGGTTTTTATATATGGTGTGAGATTCAGGTCCAATTTTATCCTTCTGCCTCTAGATACCCCATTTTTTCAAGACCATTTATTGAAAAGGATATCTTTTCTCACTGGGTATTCTTGGCATCTTTGTCAAAGACCAATTCACTGTAAATGTGTGGATTTAATTCTGGCTTCTCTATTCTGTTTCATTGGTCTACATCTGATTTTATGCCAGTACCATTTTGTTTGGATTCAATCTTAAGGAAAAGCTGAAAGACTATACCAAAACCTGTGAGAATTAATGATCAAACAGCAGAGTTGAAGAACATGGAACCAACACACAGTCCCCCATGCTTGCAGTCACTAAAATTTCTGTAACAATGAAGTACCCCAAAAAAGAAATCAAGAAAACAATTTTAAAATTATTTACAATAGCATTAAAAAAAAAGTCAGGAATAAATTTAATCAGGTAGATGGAAGATCCATACAATGAGAACTGTGAGAAACTGATGAAAGAAACGAAAAAAGATATAAATGAGCAGAAACACACACTTTGGATTAGAAGAATTTATAGCACTAAAAGGTCCATAGTATCCAAAGCAATCTATTGACTTAAAGCAATCTCTATAAATTATTCCCATGACATTATCAAAAAATAGAAAAATAATACTAAAACCTGTCTACAGTCACAAAGGGTCCTGAAAAACCAAAGCAAATAGAAGAGACCTGGAGGCATCACAAGACCTGTTTTAAGATTTGTCAAGAGCTTTGTAATGTTGTGAACATCCAATAAATAAATAAAAAAAAAGAATAAAAAAAAATTGTACTCTGAAGCTACAGTAATCAAAAGAGCACATGGTACAGGCAGACATGCATTTAAGCGAAGAGAAACTACACACATTGCCATCTAAAGCAGATAACTTAGGGCTGTAGCTACTTATTAGCACTTATTCAGTTTTCAGTGGTATACTTATTAATTATAACCCTTAACTGCAAAAAAAGTCCATAAACTCTTTGTTTCTCTGATTCAAAATAAAATTACTTTTAAGTTGAATTTGTTCTGAAGAATCTTTTGACCTGGCAAATGATTTGATGGGCACAGGGCTATAAGGACAAGCACTTCCCTTATCATTTTCCCAAAAACTTTAAACTTCAGACAGGTTTTATTAATTGAGCATGAATCATCTTCACTCATACTGGCCATGAAGAAAAATATAGCTTGAAGAATGTCATTTTGTGAGTTCTGTGAATCACTCTTTTATTTTTTTTATAAGGATTAAAACCTAGATTGCACCCCTGACTAAATCACTGCAGGCAACTTTGACACAGAAGAGGGAAATACATAGTCATTTTTGTCTAAATTGGGATCATGACCTGGGCAAACAGTATCTTACGTGAACCAAAAGAGATACTCAGACTACTTCTACAAAGTTTACTCATATCAAATCTCAAGTAGTGCAATAGAGGTGACCACAGGCCCTTACAAGTGGGACTCACGAGCACATTTTACGTTGACCAGCTGTCTATATCATTTCCATAGAAAGGGTATAACTTAAGTTAAGGAGGTCCATATGGTATTAGTTAAGAAACATGCATATTAGAATGAGAAGCCTCTAGACTCATAACTCACCTCACTATCCCTGAGTTCTTGGACCAATGTGTTATGTGTTTGTAAACCCCAGTGTCCTCACTTGTAAAGTACAGATAGTAATTCTGTGAAGTCACAAGCTTAAATGGGAAAATGAGCATGAATAGCGGAGTACCTGAAAGCTCAGGAAATGATAGCTAGTATTATTATTATTATACTCTTTATTTTTCAAAGAAAATTTTATTTTTTTATTTTTTTAAAGAGAGAGAGGAGAGAGAGAGAGAGAGAGAGAGAGAGAGAGAGAGAGAGAGAGAGAGAGAGAGAGAGAGAGAGGAATTTTTTTTTTAATATTTATTTTTTAGTTCTCGGCGGACACAACATCTTTGTTGGTATGTGGTGCTGAGGATCAAACCCGGGCCACACGCATGCCAGGTGAGCGCGCTACCGCTTGAGCCACATCCCCAGCCCTCAAAGAAAATTTTAAAATGAAAGAGACCTTGTATAGTTCCTTAAGTGGAAATGTTTTTAATTGACCTTTGAACTTAAGAGATCTAAAAAACACACAATCAGTTTTATTTTTCCTTGTTAGTATTTTTCTCTAATTTTCAAATCATTGGCTTGCTTGCTCCATGTCTCAGCTTTTGTACCCCTCCTCCCCCCAGTTCATGGTGATCTCTCCATTCTTTTTCTGCAATAATAAAATCAGACTTTATTTTTGCTTCTATTTTCAATGCATAGGCTGTAACTCCAGAAATTCTCTTATTTTGCATGGGGTCCTCTCATTTCACCAGTGTCTCTTATAAGCTTCCTAACATGGTTTGCATCAAATTAACAGATATTTAAGCAATTTTTGTTGATGCCACCATTCTTTCTTTATAGCAAATCTTAAGTTCATCTAAGTTGCATTCTTGTGTTTTAACTTGTGGGTGGTGGGAAATGCTACTCCATACCTTCAAAAAGCAATCAGCAAAGCAGATTGACGTGGAAACCTTATGTGTGATGCAGTTTTCACCTTGCCCTTCGTTCTTCTCATTCATGTAATGCAGTTCTAAAGGACCCAAGTCAGAATATGCGCTTCACAAGAGAATGCAAAACTGCTTTCATCCCCCTCTAGGTTAATCATTTATTCTCTTTGAAAAACAGAATTCACCTTTCCCCTCCTCTTCTCAAGTAAGAATGTTTCATTTTTACTAAAATCTGTAAAGATTTCTTACCCTTGAAGTCTGTACATGGAAGAATAACCAGAACAGGTTTTTTTGTTGTGGTTATTTGTACATATACAATACACTATTTTTTTTTAATACTCAACCAGCTGGAGCTCAAGAGATCTGAATTATGTGCTAACTACTCTGGTTAATTAGAGTGCTATTTAATTTCTGTAATTCACCCTGAGCCTGAATAGTGCAAAATCCATTTGACCTGTATCTTATACTCATCAACTTGCCACAAGTCTCAGACCTTTTTAATGATGAACTGCTCTGACTGGTAATCACCTTTGGGCCTCCTATTCCTTCTATTTACAAATTTAAAAGAAGTCTGCAAAAACATTCTGGTGCAGGGTGCACTGGCAACACGGTGAGGCTGTAGGAGTAGAAAACCATCAGCAGTCCTGAATACTGATGACCAAACAATGAAGTGAAGATTCCTCCAACCATCCTCCACCTGTGTAGATTTTGCATTTAAAGAAGAAGAAGGAAAAAAAATAGGGGGGTGGGGATGGAGAGTCAGCACTCTGGGCTTTGGGGAAAGTGGAGGGGACGATCTGAAGGGGTACATGTGGCCAGCTCCTGCATGATGTGTAGTGAGTAGGTAGTGGTCCATGATCAGATAGAAGTTTTAAAAATTTCTTGTTACAGGTATAGAAGGAACTAAGGAGGTCATTATTAAAGAGTACAGATAGTTAAGTAAGTTTGCTTGATATACTGCAAGCAAGAAAGATAAGGACATTTATTTGGGCTGGTGTTTTTTGTCATTCAGTTAAATAACATTTGTTGTGCAGCTACTCTATGTTAAGGCCATGGCAGATGTTGGGAAAAGAGTTTTGAATACAAGAAATAAGAGTCCCAATTTAATAAAGCTTACTTTCTAATTGGAGGGAGATAGGAAGATGAGTGAATAAATAAATAATAGATGCAACTAGTCAGATTATTACAGGATGATATGATTCAGGGAGAGGGAGACTTTACAAAAGAAGGGTCCTCTGAAGGAAGAAATGAAAGCAAAGCACCAACTGATAGGCATAAGCCAGCCACAAGAGACGGAGTAGGGGTGAGTGTGATACAATCAGAAAAAGAAAGAAATTTGTGCACTTGGAGCCAAGTGGGAGGGAGGAGGATAAAAGTTGATGAAGCCAGATAAATAGGACTTTTCAAGTTGGGCAGAGTGTGTATATTAAGGAAAGATCCTCATGGAAGCACACGGTGCATCTGGGATTAGTACCCATGCTCTTGGTTGGCAGCTGAAGTGCAGGGACAAGTAGACACATAGACACATCTGTTCATAATTATTTATTTGGCTCAAGTAAAGATGATGGAGTCAGGGTGGGAGCAGCAGAGATGGACAGTATGGTCAAAATACAATGCTGATGGTCCTTATTGATCCATTCAACAAAGAAATTGAAGGAAAAAGATACATCAAGAAGATGTTTTGGGGGGCTGAGGATGTGGCTTTAGCGGTAGCACGTTCGCCTGGCATGCGTGCGGCCCGGGTTCGATCCTCAGCACCACATACAAACAAAGATGTTGTGTCCGCCGAAAACTAAAAAATAAATATTAAAAAAAATTCTCTCTCTCTCTCTCTCTCTCTCTCTCTCTCTCTCTCTCTTAAAAAAAAAGAGGAGGTTTTGGATCTTGGAATGTGGTACTCCTTATTACACAGGGAAATTTAGGCGCAGCCAGGTTGGGAGAGGAGAGCTGTGGTCACAATATTTTTGTCAGGCTACCTTTCACAACATCCATGAGGCTATGTCAGACTGGAAGGCAGTGAAAGAGATGTAAATGTGATACTTGCTGATAAAGAGGCAGTGTTCTAAGGCCCGGGCATGGCAAAGCCTGTGCCTCCCAAGGCCTAGGCATTTTATGGTCTAGACATCCCAATCCCTAGGTAACCCAAGCCCACGCAGTGGGCATCCCAAGTCTCAGGCATTCCATAGGATGCTTTTGCCTCATAACCTCAATGTAACAGACCCAAGACCTAACAACTTCTAGTCTATTGTTTCTGTGACTGTAACTTTTTTCATTCTACTCCTTTTCCACATTTTTGCCAGGACTCCCTTCCTAAAGGGGTGTTGAATTCTCTCCTCAAAAATATTCAACTGCAAACTGGTGCAACCATTATGGAAAGCAGTATGGAGATTCCTCAGAAAACTTGAAATGGAACCACCATTTGTTCCAGCTACCCCACTACTTGGTTTGTACTTAAAGGACTTAAAATCAGCATACTATAGTAACACAGCCACATCAATGTTTATAGCACCTCATTTTATAATAGCCAAACTATAGAACCAGCCTAGATGGCCTTCAACAGATGATAAAGAAAAAAATGTGGTATATATACACAATGATATATTACTCAGTCTTAAAGAATGAAAGTATGGTATTTGCAGGTAAATGGATGGAGCTGGAGAATATCATGCTAAGCAAAATAAGCCACCACCCCCCCCCCAAAAAAAAAAAACAACTAAAAACAAAGGCCAAATGTTTTCTTCATTCCAAGGATGCTAATTCACAATGGGGAGGGTGCTTAGGGAAAAATAGAGGTACTTTAGATTAGGCAGAGGGGAGTGAAGCGAGAGGAGGGGTTATGACGGTAGGAAGGAAATAGAATGAATCAGACATTATTACCCTAGGTACATATAAAATTATGTGACCTATGTAACTCTACATCATGTATATGCAGAAGAATGAGAAAATAGACTCTATTTATGTATGATGTGTTGCGTTATATTGTCATCTATTAGTAAAACAAATTTAAAAAAAAGAGAATAAAAAATATTCAGCAGCCTTCCTTCACTCAGGAGTAAACTAGAAACCCTTTTTACCATTCAAAACTCACCTTTAATGCACCTGACCCATTAAACGGTCCCTGATTGCTTCTGCTGGATTATTCTTTCTTTTGGTATTTCTATAGTACATTGCTTGTACCTGTACATGCAACTTTTAAAATTCTGCCTTGGGGTGTTTATATTTATTCTTTCTCTATTATAGTGCAAATGCCCAGAGGGGAATTACTAGAAATTTGGGCTGAAACAGTAATTATAACAGAAAAAAACAATAACCACCACAAAACCATAACAGCAATGGAAGCATCATACAAAAAAAATCATTAATATTTGAAAGGTTACAGTGTTCCAGGTACAATGCTTAGCTCTTTCAGTAGATGATTTTATTTAATATTTCTCAAGTCTTTGGGGGCAAGTACCACTGTTATTCTAATTTAACAGAGATGGAACCCGAGGCAGAGAAAAAAAAAACACATTTCCCCAGATTAAATGCCTCTCATGCACAGAGCCTGGGCTGGGTCTTTATCACCTTGTACCTATGTTACAGCTGTTTCTGAACCAGCCTCTCTGATGGATAGGACAGGAACTTCACCTACTCCTACAGTCTGTGCGGTCTTTCCTACCATAGGAACAGTCACTGACTGGGAACCAGAGAAAATCATTTCAGAAAGATAGAAGGCCTTTAACTTCAATAGCATCAACTTCTGTTTAAGGTCTTCTTTGGCTTCCAAATCAATCAAGAGTGGCCTGTGTTGTAGTGTGTGTGTGTGTGTGTGTGTGTGTGTGCGCGCGCGCGCACACGCGCATGTGCACATGGGGTTCTGCCTTCTCTTTTCTCTGACCCACATACATGTTTAATTGACATCTGCTCACGAGCATGGCTCACTTAATTACCACAATCCAACCTACATGTGCGCCCAGGGTATGGGGAATAGGGCAGAAGCTGACAGCCTGAAACCCGACCACAAAATAAAAGGCACCATCGGACCTCTGGGTGGAAGGAGAGAGGACTTAGGGAGCACTTGCCTGAAGGCCTCTCAGAGCAGCACAGTATGAAAAGCTGCTGGGTTTTGCCAATTTCCTATTGCTCAATGAAAGGAGATTTCATTTCTAATTACGGGGGAGCTATTTTTGTCATATTCCCCTACAGGGTCATTGCTTCCAATCCTGCACTTATTAATTTGGGAAACATTTTGGAAAACAGTTGAGATTAAGACTGATGGGTGCTATTTTAAACTACACTCCAAAGAGAGAAGCTGAAATAAGCAAGTCAGGGCATCCTTTCGTAAGTTGACAGGTGGTGAAGTGTAGCAAAAAGGAATTAAGCTCCAGGCCAAAATTAAGTCTTATAAAGCATCCTGGCTTTACAACCATTGCTATGGCTGTGAAACCTGTTTCTGTTAGCAGGAGGATATTCAGTGTCCAGAAGAATTCCATTTCAATGCCTCTAAATTACAATACCAGTTACTGAAGGGCTGAAATGGCTTGTCTACTTTTTGTAAAAGCAGGTAAATTTTGTCTTTCTCTTTTCCTGGTCTGGGTCTTTATCACCTTGTACCTACCAATGATACAGCTGTTTCTGAACCAGCCTCTCTGATGGTCTTCCAATATCTACTCCATTCTGCAAGATAAGACCAAATGATTCCTTCTAAAACATCACTTGCCCCATGCCACTCATGATTCTCCATTGCTTAGGAATCTGCACTATCTCCCTTTTATCCACGGAGGAAATGCCATACAATTCTACTTTGCTTTCAACTGGCTCCATTTTCTGTGCTCAACTCATAACTAAAGCCTCTGGATCCTGTTGTGTTCAGATTCATCCTGGTCACATAGATATACAGATTTAGCTTTACCTTTCACCTGTTCTTCCTTATCCATAATTCTTGTGTGTTTTTTCTTTTAATATCTATCATGAAATTCACCTCCTTAGTGAATCTCTTACAGATAATTCCATACTCTCTTATTTAAATATCTATTAATTCAATATCTGTATTCAGGGCAGCACAAATTACAGGTTCCTAACACCCTTGATGGTTTGCCTAAGGATTGCACTTAATTTTTGTTTCATGTACATGTATTATCTCAACTGAATCATGGGAACCTTAAGGGAACACATGAAACTTTTATATCTATTACCTACATCTTAGCACAGTGTTAGGCAAGCAGAAGATGTTTGATGAATATTTGCTGAATCAAATAAAATGCCCCTGCATGATAGAATAGGAAAAAGTTCTGGATTAGAAAACTGTAAAGCAGGAGATGGTCTGAATTTTGCCTTTATGTGTTGTGTGTTCTTAAACAAATCCTCTGAGACCCAGTTTACAAATTTGTGGACTAAGAGTAACAACAGTACCTTCTCTATTTCTTATAAAGGCATAACCAATTTTTGGACTAAGAGCAACAATAGTACCTTCCCTACTTCTTAAAAAGGCATACATGTGAAGAAGAAAGAAAACAAAGTCCATAAAAATATTTTGTTTTTGAAGAAATTTCTATTTTCATATGTATTCCACATACAGCAATGAAATGAACCTTATTCTATGCTGGAGATTTTTTTTTTTTTTGGTGGTAGTAGAGATTGAACGCAGGGGCACTCGACCACTGGGCCACATCCCCAGCCCCATTTTGCATTTTATTTACAGACAGGGTCTCACTGAGTTGTTTAGCACTTTGATTTTTGCTTTGGCTGGATTTTAACTTATGATCCTCCTGCCTCAGTTTCCCAAGTGGCTGGGATTACAGATGTGTGCCACTATCCCAGGCAGAATTCTAATCTCTTCTGTCAGATAAGCAGAGCAGAAGCTGTCCGTTGCTGAATATGGATGAGATTGACTGGAATGAGGCACAGAGAGACTTCTCTGAGGTGACTGAGATGTTCTGTATCTTGATTATCATGAGGATTGCATGAGTGTATATGTTTTATATATAAATGTATGTGTGTTTGTATATAAACACACACATATATGTCTAACTATATGTAAATTTTAATTGTAACTTAAAGTTTCCAAAAATTCAAAACTGCATTGGAATTTCAAGTGTGACTTTAATGTAATTCCTGCAGAGAAATAAAGGAGAATCTATGTGAGTGTTGTGTATAACCTTATTTTTAAAACTTAGAATGAACATAGTTACTTTCCCTTTGGAAGATGACTGAGGTTATCAACAGGTAAGTTTGCCATTTTGGCAGTGAAGAGAGCAAAGCAAGATGGGATTTGACCAAGAGCCTTTAAATAAATGCATGTGCCCAAATCAGACACATTACTGTTTGCTTACTGATGAATTAAAATCCTTTTACTTTCAGAATGAAAAGAAAATTAGCAATATCTCACTGAAAACAGTAGTATCTATTTTGGGCCAGATTTCAATAGTCCATAAAATGACCAGCCCCCACTCTGTAGAATCTACATTTCTAGGCTCTCAAAAAAATTCAGCAATAGCTGACAACTGTACAGCTTCTGCATTCTCCAATTATCTCCTTTCAGAGCCAGAACACACAAACACTTTCTTGCATTTAATTAAGTATTGCAATTCCAGATTATCTTTGATTAATGAAGAGCGATATAGCGTATAGCTAGAATTATGTGATTATTTCACAATTGATCTTTAATTATTCCATCTGATAATAATTTCACTAATTTTTCATAATGTTCTCATCTAGCTTCTTATAAATGAGCTATAACAATTAATAATTTTCATTAATTTTCCTTGAAAATGATTTGAAGTTTTAGATGGAACTCTTAACCTTCAAAAACTGTTTTTCCAATTTTAATTAAAGGATAAGCTGTACCATCATATGGAAGAGCTGCATGATTTCCTCAGTACAGCAAGCCCCATAAACACATGGGTTTCCTTCTCTTTCTGATGAGTTTGGGAGTTGGGACTTGGGTGTACCTAAATCATCTGCCTCCCCCACTATATTCTTTGTAGTTGGGTTTCAGGTTTCAGTTTGGTAATATTCAATGTCACCATTTCCTCTGTGGCTGTGACCAATTTACTAATCCTTCCTAACTAAAGCATGGTGTTAATAAGATAAGATCAGAGCTCTCATTGGGAGACAGATGGTGGCAGAGGTGCAGAAATGAGCCACCTAGAGGGAGTAAGAGAAAGACCAGGGGAGGATCAATAGCGAAACCATGGGCACTCCATTTCCAATCACACATAGCGGAGGATTGCCAGAGAGGCTGAGAAGGTGAAGTCTGTGAGGCTGCAGGGAAATCAGAAGCAATACCAGAGCCTCAAGTGGAAGAGATTCAAGAAACTTACCATGTACTAGATATGCCTGAGAATACTTAATATGCATCATCCAATTTTACCCTCACAACAGACCTTTGAAGAGCATATACTATCACCAACATATTAAAAATTAAGGAAAATAAAGCATATCAAGGTCACCAAGCTAATTAGGGGCAGAGCAGACCTTCACTGTAAGCTGCCTGATTTCAAGCCTAAAAGTAACACAACTGGGAAAAAGCAAAACCAGAAGGAAAACTAACCCCATTCATCCTAACACCTGGTCCATGTTCAGTAAATGAAAAGTTGTACTGCTTGTTTACTGGTTATAAATCCATGAAGTCCTTGGCTATCATCATTTTTCCACATAGATTGACACTGTGCATGTACTCACATGGCTTAGGCAGGGGACAATAAGGTGACCCTGACACCACTTGACTACAGCATCAAATGTTCTAGCAGTAGGGACTTTGGGACACTGTTTGAATTGCTGGAGATCATGAAGGGACACAGCAGGACTAGTGACTATCGATGAACTTACACCTTTATGCTGAGTTTCATGCTAATTATATTTAGAGGGCATGACTTCAAAGTTTTTGAAAAGTACACTGTCATTAATTAATGTTTAGAAACTCATGTATTATTTCAGAACACAGTAATTTTCCATTTAAAATAAAAAATATATCATTTATTAAGGATGTCCTCTGTGCCAGTCAATATTCAATGGATATCCCACAATATTGTGTATTAAACATTATTATTCCCATTTTCTACTCTATAAAATGGATTTAAAGAGTTTGAATAACTCACTAAAAGTAACACAACTTGGAAAAAGCAAAATCAGAAGGAAAACTAACCCCAGTATTGATTCTATACAATTTCTTCAGAGCAGAGTATTTACTTGGAGCACAATACATTAGTTTATTGGCATTAAAAATGGTTGTACTTAATCATATGCTCTGAAGCAGTTAAAATAACACTTCTTAAAATTGGTAATTGTTGAGGAATACAACTCTTTCTAAAATCGCTTCCTGCTTTTCATCCTTCTTAGATAGAATGCTAGAAAATGGCTTACATTTGTTGGATAGCATAAGGCATCTGTTATATTCATCAGTCAAGGCACTGTTTCACAGGTGTGAGACCCAGTGGGTTGCAGGTTAAATGAATACACCCCCTGCACCAAGAATTTATTTTCTTGAAAAAAAATCCTTTAGTATTAGCTGGCTTTATTTAGAACATTTGCATTTTTCTTTAAAAAATTGGGGAAAAACGGTGCTCACTTATCTTACTCAGGAAAGGTGTAACAGCCAACTTTCTACAAAATATATTAGGAAATCAAAACTCAAAATATCAAGCTCTCCAATAATTTCCTTCTCTTCTGGAAAATGACCTTGTTCTATGGCACAGTCTTTCTCCTTTGTCTTGTCAATAGGAGTTAGAGCACCATCTTGTGTGTCTGCCTTAGCAGCACTGGAGTCCAATCTATGCCTACCCGTCTGTCTGACACATCTGCCACATGTCCACTAGAGGGGATAGAACCCAGAACATCCAACACCATGTCAACACACTTTTACAGAGAGGTTACTTCAAGCCCAGCTCAGTGTTATAACCAGAGTTGATAACAGACAGCTGGAATATAAGTTTACAATTTTGATTACAGACTCTTAAATATTCAAAGAATTGAGGGTCCAAGAAACATAAACATTTGAGCTTTAAAGTTATAATGGATTGGGGCATACTTTTGATAGAATACCTCCATGTTCTGATTATAAACCTGATGATATAATGACACTGAATGTAAAGTAAGATTAATACCCATTAAGAAAGTTTAAAAAAAAGTTCATGACACCATCTCTGGCTCCTCATGGCAAACTCTAATCTGGTCTTGCAACTGGTCAGCTTTGGTGTCCTCAGATATTTGCGTCATTCTGAAAGAATCATTTACTGAATGTACCAAAAGATTAAAATGGGCCAGAGGAGTATTCCAACTCACTCTGTTAAGTATTTGTTACATTAAGAAGCTGTGGAATAACGATACCTCCTTATTACTTATCATTTGTATAGAAATCTAGGATGAATGGAAGAGTAACTAAGGTTCAATTTGACAAGTTTTAAATAAAACATATGCATTTAATCAGCCACTTAAAACTGTTCAAGAGTCAGTCATATTCAGAAGTACTTGCTCTGAACTAACCATAAAATAGTTTTGTGGCTGTATGAGTTATTGATTGATTTCTTCTAGTTGTATTTAGCTTTATAGCTTGTCTCATTTGAGAGCTCCACAGTTAACAGGAATACAATGTATACCTAATTACCATTATTTACACAAATGTTCCATCCTCCTTTCCTCCACCACCTCTCTTTCTTCCTTTTCACCTCTTAACACTTTTTCCCCCTTTATTTCCTTCCTCTTTGCCAATCACATGCAGGCAGGTGCACTTCCAGAGTTTGTTCAAAGATAAAATTGGAATTAATTTCCTTTGTGGTCTACTGTAACATTTTCTTTAAGTTTGGACTATACACTTGGGGATGATTTTGTTTTTAAACTACAGCTTTGAAGTTATATGTTTTAGGTTATAATTTGTGTAGTCTACTATAGATAGCATAGTGGATCTTTCCATTGCAGTAGGATGAATGACTCCATGTCATTCTCAATTAAGCCCTCCCATCATCTGTCCTGATTAGAACAAAGTGGAATTAGGTGAAAATGATGATTCATGTTCTCAGGGGCTAAGGTGGGAAGCCAGACCGGCCTGGTCCTTTCATTAAATGGCTCTAGCACCTGCTCCCACTGCAGATCTCTCCAGTGATAGATGTCCCTTTAATGTGGCATCTAGGAGCCCTGAGGGCTGTGGAGATTTAAGCAGCTTGTTAAAGACTTTTCCTCTCTTCTCTGTCCTTGTAGCTAGTCTCCACACCTCTGCCTGGCATGAGCCCTTGTCCCTCCATGGCTGTGGCTCCTCACCACAGCCTCTCTTTTCCATTCTTCTTTAGCTTCTCCCTCCTCAGTCCCTCTCTACTTCTCCCATGACTATCAAATTTTCAGCTAAGTAATGTGATTTTTATAGCAGTTGAAGGGTGTTTCCTTGGAATCATGTGAGTCACAGCATTTTATTAAAACATTGGTTATTTGAACCTCAGATCTACTGGTTTGCCCAATTAGGAAGCCATGCCACAGGGATAAAGGGCTCAGATTTGACTCAGATTAAATTCTCACTCTTCTCTTCTAGCAGGATAACCTAGGAAAAGCTGCTTATTGTCAATGAGACTCAGTATCTTCGTCTAAGAAATGGAAATAGTAGTTCTGGCACCTAGGTCAGGTTTTTCATTATAATTAAATAATACAGCATTCAGAACAGTGACATGGTAAGCATTCAATCCATCTTAAATAGTTTTATATTGTATTGTATGCTACTTAAGACATATTTTTTTTCAGTGGAATAAATAATTTTAAAAGATAGTCATGTACAGGTTTTGATTTCCTGATGATACTTGATATGAGAATTTCATATACATAGGACATTTTGTTTAACAATGATTTTTGATAGTTTGTGCTATTTTTAACCATTAGTGGCATCCAAAAAACAATGATCACATAAATGTGTGTGCATACGTGTGCATGCATGCAAACAGTGCATACACATGTGCATGTACACACACACACACACACACACACACACACACACACACACACACACTGCCTGGTTGGTATTCCAGCTCTGTAGATGTTACCCTGCTGATTGAAATTAGAATGAACACATACATCTGCAAAGTGGAATGGACATTTAAGCTGGTTGACATAAGAGAAAGAGGTTTGTTTAGATTGATGTTTGGAAAAACAGAGATTGAATTCATTTTTTTCTTCCAATGCCATAAAAATTCTATCTGCCATATATAAACTTAGAGGAATTTGATAACAACTTTTGTTCAGATTAGATAAAATGTTAACAAAAACATACAATTCTTCCTACATGCTAAAAATGAAGTAAGTATAAAATCACATCAAGAAAGAAATCAGCATGTGGGTTGTTCCTTTATGAGTGACTTAAATGCCTGCCCTGTACTACTGCCATGCAAGTAGGGGGTGGCTGGTGCCAACCACATGGCTGAAATGACAATCGCTTAAATTATAGAAAGTAAAACAGCTCCATGTTACTATCCTAACACTTCAAGGTACATTTACAAAGCAGGACCAGCTAGTGAAACACTGGACAGACAAACAGATGACACTGGTGACCTTCTGGGAAGAGATGTCCTAACACTTCTGAAGACAGATTTTCTTCTGCCTCTGGACATATGAATAATTTCAGGAGAGTTAGGAAAAAATTGTTGGTTAGGATGACTTGTCTACTAGATTATTTTTTCTGGAGCTATGATTAGAATAAACTTTGCATCAGAATAATCCATTCCAGATGCCCCATAAACACTACAAAGCCAGAATCACTGGCCTAGTGCAGTTTAGGAAACAGTTCCTGGGTGTTCCCAATCTATACCTTTTTTAGAAGTTGCTGGTTCAATCACAGAAGTTTTACAGATGGGGTAAATAAAGACCCCAAAAGTTAGGAACAAGAGGAAGAGAATTAAAGTTCTTTGATCATCTATAGACTACGTGGAGAGTCAAAGTAGAATACTGATAAAGACCATGAGTTCAAACCCCACTGAAACTAATTACTCCCCTTGTAGCCTTGGGAAAATTAACATTTTTTTCTGCCTTTCTGCATTTGACAAGGTGTTGTTAATTTTATTGGCACACAAGGTTATTATGAGAATTAGCTGAGTTAAAACACACCAAATAGAAAGAGCAGAGCATAGCAAAGAGAAAATATGAAATATATAATAGCTGAATATATTAGGTGATGCCCTTTGCTGAGACTTTGCTATGATTTGGATAAGTGTCCCCTAAAGATACCTCTTTGAAAAGACTGGTGGCTGGCTGATAGTACTGCTGGAGATTGTGGAACCTCTAAGGGGTGGAGTCTAGTGGGAGGAAGTTAGGTCACTGGGGGTGTGCCCTTGAAGATGGAGAGGGAACCCCAACCCCTTCATCATCTTCTTCTACTTCCTGGCCACTGTGAAGTAAGCAGACTTTTTCCACCATTTGTTCCCTGCCATGATAAACTGTCTAACCACAGCCCTAAAAGCAACAGGCCAACTGACTGTGGTCTAAAACCTCCAAAAGTATGAACCAAAACCTCCTTCCAAGTTGTTTATCTCAGATATTTTGTTAAAATAATGAACGGATAACTAATACAAACCTTAGATTTTATATTACTTAATCTACACATCATCTCTAAATAAGTGCAGGGTGTCTCCATTTTATAAATGGACAGATTCAGAAATATTCAATAACCTACCAGATTTCTTCCATCAGGGAACAATGGTACAGACATTCAAATCCATTGGTGAACAACTCTATAACTCACCAAAGCTATGTCAAAACTGTCACTTCTCTCTTTGACCTGTGAAAAGTGAATTTGGTTTTTGAATCTTCTGGGCCACTAAAGAAATGAAAAAGAACTGAAGAATTTTAAAAGTTAAAGAGCAACTTCTCTCCCCCGTGAACTAGAATAATCTGTTTTATACTTTTGCATCCTATTTTTAAAGTGATAATTCTAAAATGAGTGTATCTAAAAGGACTGCACTCTCTTGGGCACATAGAAATGTTCCTGGCATGAAGTACATGTGTAATTGTTTGGGGGAAGAGGAGGAGAAGAAAAAAAAGTTACAAGTGTAATATAATTGTTGCCATCTGCCTTTAGGTGAAATTCTATAAGGTTATTTTGAGTTTCCATTAGACTCTGGTTTCTGTATGCTCTCAGAAAATCACGACACCACCTGCCATGCATCCATACCAGGAATGACCAGGCTGGTGACTGGTGAAGCTTCATGCAGAACATTGCATAACAGCTACTTGACTGGGACTCCATCCTTGTACTTCTCTCTGTGCTCTCAAAACTTCCAAAGGACAATAGGACTCCAGGTGAAACAGTGTGTGGATTTTTATCATAAGCAAACAAAGGCAAGTAGTGCATGAATTTCTTAATTCCAACTGGAGTCCAAAGGGAGGTTTCATCCAGTAGAAACAAGCCGCCCATGCAAACCATCTGCAGAATAACCACATGACAGACCCAGTGGTGATTTCATAGTTGCCAACAAAATAAGCTTAGAAGCCTCCCAAGGAGACAAATGCTTCTGAAAAATATCTTCCACTGCTTAGCATATGGGGCTGTGAATGCTGCCCAAACCAAAGGATGAAGCAAGTAAGGACAGAGCTCTACATGAAAAATATTTTTCCTCCTTGCTTTTGTTATAATAATAAAGAGTTGCTTTTCTTTTCACAGAGTCAGAGTTTCCAGAAAAATGCTCTTTCAGACTTGTGCTTGGGTGGAACACCATTCTCTCAGGGGGAACTGGGTTTATTCAGGAAGTTGCAGGTTTGTGGGGATTATCTTTCATTTTAGTACCTGGGTATCTTCTGTTTCAGAAGCAGAAAGTAGACGGCTAATAGCAGAGTTGGCAGACATTTATTTTTTTATTGAAGTCTTTTCCCATTCTCTCCACTCTGCAACTTGGTACCACAGCAGCATTTCTCCTACACTTGCATGGCTGAAGGACTGTGAGACCAGAAGGTCTAGTCTGCAGGGCAGAGCAGCATCAAGCATTATGCTGTCGGGCACCCTGAGGCTGGTGGGATGGGGGAACTCACAAGCTTGGAAGGGCATCTGACTGGAACCTCCTTGGCCAGAGGAACTGAGAGGAAGGGATGTCTCCCTGGCAGAAAAGTACCAATGCCATCATATTCTTTCCCTTCTTCCAGGTTACAACTTTGGCAGTTTTCTCTCTTTCAGAATAAAAAATAAAAAGATTGCATACAATATTTGAGCAAGAATGACAAAGGGGTGAAAAAAGAAATGCACTTCTTCTTCATACCTAAAAGACAAGTGACGAGAAGCAGAAAATCTGCTTGAATGTCTAGAGCCAATCCTGCTGAATGCTCCCCAAGAAATCATAATTAACTCCAGTGAATATTTGTGGAATAATCAGAACCTGTATGAAATACTCAAAAAGAAACCCAAATACTTCACATAAAGAAAGACATTTTACTGAGCTGTAATGTCAGAGATTTGCTTAAAATTTCAACAAATAAGCTGATGTTAAACATAAAATCTGTGCATGCCATCTGAAGCAGAAGGAGCCACTGAAGTTTGAACAATGATATTGCAATAAACATGCAGGAGGATAGAGTGTATTACAATCCCCGGTGTGTACAGAATATTTCTTCTTATGGAGCTCTTTTCATTAGGATCAGGATCAGAGTAGGATCTAGGATTGGGAATGCTGTAGACTGAGTCTGCTCAGTTGACTACCTCAGTCAAAAGGCAGATGCTCAAGGTGATAGAGGGTATTGTGTAGAGGAGCAGGACACAAAGAAGCAGATCTTGCAATTTCTTCCCTTACAGGTGATCTATCTGACGCCCATGACAAAACTTAAAAATGTGAGACAATTAGAGAATGAAATAAGATTACACACACATAGGTGCAAACCTATATGAGACAAAAGTGTCATTTGTATTAAAAGTAAAGGAAAAATCGATGGGGACTACCATTCCTAGGGAAAACCCTGTAAAGGTGAAACTCAAGTGGAATCTGGAAATTCTGACAGCATTTCAATGAAGAAAAGTTAGGGCAAAGATTTTTCAGATAAGAGAAAGCTCACAAGCAAAGACATTTAAGTGGAAATGAGGAAGGTGTGAGCAGGATAAGTAAAACTGGCAGGAGAAGATAAGCATGCAGCTCACAGACAGGAGAGCTTTGAAAATTACGATAGACCAGTTGATCGGATGGTCTAAATAAAGCTGTGTAATATGGACTTAAGTCCACTAGACTCTCTTTGAAGTCATTTAATAACATTAATATGTGTGCAAGACCCTGGGCTTAATGCTGCAGAACTGTAAAAATATAATATTAATATTAGTAATATTACTAAGATCTTTTTTATTATTGATTAATTCCTAATAGGTTCTCCTAGCAGTTTGTATACAATATTTCATATAATTTTCACAGTAATCTCATATGGTAAGAATCATTCTCATTCTCATTTTGTGATACTGTGTGGACAGCAAATGAAACAATTACTAGCATAAAGAGAGAATGTACAGAACCAGAGAAAATCTTTGCCAGCCACATTTTCCACAAAGAATTAATATTCAAAATATACAAAGAACACAAACCACTTGACAACCCCAAAATAAATAACCCAAACAATAAATAGTTCAAACAAATGAACTAAACAGAAACTTTTAAAAAGAAGAAATGCAAATGGCCACAAATAAATGAAAAAGTGTTCAAAATTTTTAGTAATCAGGGGAATGCAAATCAAAACTACACAGAGATTTTTATCTCACTCCAGTTCAAAAGGATAGTCATTAAGAATACAAATAATAATCAATGCCAACAAGGATATAGGGGAAAGGGAACATTTATATGCAATTGGGATTATAAATTATTACAACCACTATGGAAATCAGTATGGAAGTTCCTCAAAAGACTAGGCATGGAATCACCATATGACCCAGCCATACCACTTCTCAGTATTTATTCTAAATAATAAAAGTCAGCATACTATAGCAATACATGTACACACCCATGTTTATAGCAGCACAATTCACATTAGGCAAACTATAGAAACAGCTTAGCTGTCTGAGTACATGTGAATGGATAAAGAAAATGTCGTACATAAATACAAATAAGTTTTACTTAATCATAAAGAAGAATGAAATCTGCAAGAAAATGGGTGGAATTAAGGAGTGTTATATTAAGGGAAATAAGCAAGACTCAGAAAGCCAAACTTATATATTTTCTATCATATGTGAAAACTAGAGAGAAAAATGGACAAAAGAAAGGGTGGTGGGGGGTAGGGGGCAGAATCTCAGGAAAATAGAAGAAAGTCCAGTGAAGCAGTGGAAGAGGACTATGGGGATGAGGACGAGAGAGAAAGGAAGCTCCTAGGGAATGAAACTCACCAAATTATGTTCTGTGTATGTGCAGATATGTAACAATGAAGGCTACTATTCTTTATGTATTTATTTATAATTCACCAATAAAAATACTTTAAAAAAAGAAGATATAGTGTTAAAAAATTCAAAGAAATTTAGAGAAAATTCCCCAGGTCCATACATTTGGATTTGAATCAGAGCTTTCTGATCTTAGACTTCAGTTTCTTAATCTCATGTTATAGACTTTTTTTTAAAAAAAATTAAAACATGTTTTGTTTAAATTATTTAAAATATACTAGTAAATGGAATAAATTTTGATAAGCTGTATTGTTAATTTTTTACTTTTATTCTTTTTCCTATGTGTGGTACTTAATAGTGTTTTAAATGTTTTTTTAGTTCATTATAGTTGTATACAATATTAGGGTTTATTTTGGCATAATCATACATGCATGGAATATAATTTGCTCCATTTCAGTCTTAAGTACTTCCTCTTTCCCTTCCCTCCCCTGTCCCCCTTGGTCCTCTTTCTCTGTTCTACTGGTCTCTCTTCTATTTTCCTGAGATCCTATCTACATCCCTTTATTTTTTCTTTTTCTTACTAACCTTTAGGAAGAGAATAGGTGATGAAATCTAGTCTTTTCCATATTAGCAGTCACTAAAAAGTGATTGCTAGATGTCATTGCTCTTAGATTACATATGAGAAATGTTCAGTTTATTTCCAAAACAGTCATAATTCTGGAACCCTATTAGACCATGATACCGTGCTGCTTTTGTAATAACGCATCAAATGTCAAATGCTCTTGTAGGTGGAATCCATTCTTTCTGAAATCTTTCTCTCTGCCTCTCTCTCTTTCACACACACACACACACACACACACACACACACACACACACAATTAAAGTAAGATCCAGAAAACCTAGAAAACTACACAAAGGGTCATACATATAGCAGAGAAATGATTCACAACCAAATCAACCTCTCCTAAACCAGAGGTCAGCAAACCACTGCCTGTAACCCAAATCTGGCTCACATCTGGTTATCATATGGCCCATGAACTAAGATATGTTTACATTTTTAAATTCTCAAAAAAAATTTAAAAAATATTTCATGACACGCAAACATTGCTTGACTTTTACTTACTGTGTGCATAAATAAATGCTGTTGGAACAACATGCCCCTGTGTTTAGGGGTTGCCTATAGCTGCTTTCATAACTGTAGCAGCACAGCAGAGAAGTTGCAACAGAGATCATCTAGAACGCAAAGTCCAAAATATTTACTACCTGGCTCTGAACAGATAAAGTTTTCCTACCTTGTGCTAAATCATAATCTTTCTTCCTTTATGCTCATCTCTCACCATGTTCTGTTCTTTCTAAAACATACAAGACTGACACTGTTAAGAAAGGACATCAACTGGGGGATGGTACATCACAGAAGTAAAGGACGTTTACCTGTCACTTTTAATTTGAGGTTTTTAATAACTGGCATGTAGAAGGCTATTTACTGCCTCCTAGGTTGTAGACCTGAAATGCTAATGCATAATGACAGGAAAAGATATATGTGTTTTATAGAATATTTTAGGAAGAATTTTCTGGAAAAAAGAAATAAAGTGGATCAGAGATAAGAAGGCCACTTGGATAATCAGGTGTTGAAATCTTAAGCTGTTGGGATATTTGTGAAATGATAGTTACATACCTAATCTGAGTCATACCACCAGCTGCTTATCTATGATGATATATGGAAAAAATCAAAATAAGAGGCCTGATGTATTTTAAGTGTTCATTATCCCAGATCTGCCCATTTGCCTACCCAGCTTTTAAGCACCACTTTCAGAGATATTTTTAACCCCAATAGTGCAGCTTTTCAGCTATACACATTAACCTAGATAACAAGAGACCCATTCTCTGAAATCCCTCACCTTTATGTGCTGCCCCTTTTGCAATAAAGTGGACTCAGAACTATGGTCGACAGAACTCTTTATTCAAGTAATTTATGCCTTGGACTTGGAGACATCCTCTGCCAAGATTTCAATCTTGAGCAATGTGCAAAGATTGGAAGTGTTTATCTGTTGTGTGTCCACTGTCCTCATGGTCCAAAAATTAAGGCAAAGGCTGAACCTTGTGTGCATCTCACTGATACATGCAGAGCAAAAGTGCAAGGTTTTGACATCTCATCTACTAATTACCAACCACCAGTTATGAAGTGTCTGACTCTACCCCAGATCTTTTACAGGCAGAAAAATCCCAATGATAGTTTGCTTCAAGAAAAATACTGTTGCCTAGTTTTGAATGATCTCATCCTGAAATTTTTTTTCTTTTTCTTCCTTTATTTTTGAGCTAATATGTCACATTGTCAAGGTTGTGTCAACCATAAAGGTGATATGTCAAGGTGACAATAGGTTTATTAAGGTAAAAATAAATGTGTTCTCTCCTAAACTGTAGATTGCTTACCTTCATTTTAAAATTAAACTGCCTAAAGCAGACAAAAAAAATTGGGGCATTATCAGTTGTCCACATTTGAGAACCACTATCTAAAACAGCACACACCAAAAGCTTTTAAGGCGCTGTGTGATGCTTTTTCATTAATGTTAGTCAGATAATTATCCTCTGGGAGTTTTGGACTATAGTCTCCATATATTTTTTTTTGTTCCCTGTGCTAGAGAAAGCCAAGGGATATGCCCCATGCCCAACCCCACTTTCTGGTCCTAAGTGAAGTTTTTTCTGGTGTCAGCTCCTGCCCTGGCTTCTTTGTGGGCTCGAGAGCCTAAATATTCTTCCACATAAGGCCGTCTTTTCATTTTGAGATTCCTATTGAGCAGAGTCAAAAGAGCAGCCTCCATAGACATTGACAGGAAGAAGTGAAGGGAATTTGAGAAGAAAGGGACAGTGGGGTCTTACATTTATGTGAAAAGGACTAGGGATGAAATGCTAGGCATGGTCAAACAAATTCTCTATAACTGACTACTTCTTCTGGCCCACATCTCCGGAGCTCAGATACAATAGGACTAGGTCATCACTTATACATATATTTATACACAGACTGAATGAGTTATAGTTTCATGATGTAAGTAGGAACATTTTTCCAATAAATATACAGTCTCTGATGAATGAAACAATTTCACTTAAAGAAGATAGTTGATTCATAATGATTTTTTGTCTTTATGTATTTTTTTAAATAAACAGTAAGAGAGTACACTGTCAGCATTTGGAGCTCTGAGACTGATTTTGATATTTAAAAAGGGTATGAACACTTCAAAACTTAGAGGTCCATGTGTTGAGACTTTAAAAAATACATCCAAAAGATCACAGGAAAAAAATGCACAGCACTGTATGGTTATTGATAGAGAGAGCTGTGGAATTTGTTTTCTAAACTAGTTAGTTTTTATAGTGGATTATTAAACAGATGGTTTAGAAAAGAGATGATCATTGTCAACCAGCATAAATTTACTATAAACAAATCATGACAAACAAATCTAATTCTCTTTGACAAAAAGTGCTGCTAAATGGATTGGCCAGTAAAGCATTGTAGAGATTCTATATCTGGATTTCAATAAAATAGATGACAAACATTCCCATGATATTCTGGTCACCAAGAGGGAAATGCAGACTAGACAATTGTGTGATATATCAGCTGGGTTATTTTTGGCAAATGACCGAAATGTAATGCCAACTGGCTAAGGCAGAAGAGCTCTTACTATGATTCATGCTACAGAAAACTCTAGACATGGCTTTGACTCTAGAATAGACTCGAAATAGGGAATGGGATTCCACCCCTCTCTATCTCTGTCTCCATTTTATTCTTCCACATCTGCTAGACCCTCTGCACATTGTGGCTCATTACTATTCTGTTCTTATATCTTCACAGTTTTCATTCCAATAAGAGTCTCTCTCCCTGACAATTCCACACAGGTCATAAATTTAATCTTCATAGACTGATTTATATGTGCCAATTTTTTAGCGAGTGAATGACAATATTCTCATTAACCACATTTGGTTATATGAGCATGGGAACCAGGGTGGACTCAGTTGTAAGGATCATACAGAGTACAAATGCAGAAGAATGTTTCCTCAAGGAAGACATTGGCAAAAGAAGAAGAAATAATAAATGTCTATCTCAGATTATTAGGTACAGGGAGATTTTATATATGGTTCATTATATCAACTTGGAGAAAGCTTTGATACATATCTCTGAATTACACCTTTGGTTTGGTACTTTGCTGACAACTCTGAAGTCATATTTCTCATACTTTCAGTTGGTACAAGAGTTTACTAAACTTTTGAATGTTTTTTAATGTCAAACACTGTAACTATTCTATTACACAAAACATGTCTATCTTGACATGCTAGACTCTTGGGTGAACACCAAGATGATGGGAGTTTACATGCGCAGGTATAAGGTTCTGTGTAGATGTTCAAAAATCAGTTATATTAACAGAGAATAGGGGGGCCTTGGCATGACAGTAGTTTATTTGGAAAAAAATTTAAATCCCCAGAATTTTGAGTTAACTACAAAGTAAATTCAAAAGTTATTACTATGGTAGTTTTTAGGCAGTTTTATTAAAAATGTAGTATTAAGATCAAGGATAGTGGTAGCTTCTGTTTTCTGTGCAGATCTAGTCAGATACACAATTTTATATAGTATTCTGGGTGCTCTATTTTGGCTTTGGGTGATCTTTTTTTTTTTTTTTTTTTTTTTTTTTTTTTTTACACAAAACACAGTTACCAATTATGCACTTGTTTTGTTCTTCGATTCATGTTTTCCTGGCCCCCTCTTGAATATAAATTTCTTGAGGCCAGAATGCTGTGAGAATGTGTGTGTGTGTGTGTGTGTGTGTGTGTGTGTGTGTGTGTGTGTTGTGACTGGATCACCTCATAGCTGCATCAATTTAAACAAGTTTTATAGAAAAAAAAATCAAATAACCTCTAAGTGCCCAATGGAAGATCAAAAAAATGAAAAGTGATTGGGAACTCAGGATTTCATGAGAAGAACGAATGAAAGAATTATCATGTTTTGCTTGAAGAAGAAGGATATTGAAATAATATGATGTCTATCTTTATAGATGTAAAAGGCCTAGGTGTGAGCAAGCAGTATTCGTGGAGTAGCACCCTCTTTTTCTTGAACCATTCAAAGTGAGCTTAAATGAACATGTCTGTCTTAAGGATGTGATAGAGAGAGTCTGGGTGAGAGGATGGATGACAAGCTTGTATGATCCCTTGCAATTTTAATAGAACAAGGAATCCTAAGTCCACAAATATTACCAAGCTCCTGGGAACCTCATTTAGTGTCTTGTCCAGTCAAGTAAAATTAGTACCATCCATGGGAGTCAGAGTTGTACTGAGCCATAAAAAGTCACAATCCCACATCTCACTGTGCCATGGTGACATTTCAAGGTGGGTATACCTGCAGTGAGAAGATGTGGGCCTTCGTATTTGTGAATGCATAGAAGTAAAGAAATTGCCACTTCAACCCAACTAGGCCCCTCAAGGCAGCACACATAAGTCAAGTTCCTCCTTCCTGCTTTGTCCTCTTTCCCCTTCTTTTCAGGAAGAGAGTTACAAAACCATCTTTTGAAACAAGCAAGCCATTGTCTGGCATTTGAAGATCTTTATATGTATATCTGTATATTTTGGGACTACATAAGGAACTAAGTATTTATTTATAAAAAGAGGTTTTTTATATTTGCATATGGAATGCAGTATATATAAAGACATACATTAATGCAAATGTTGAATTATATTACAAACAGAGATTAGGCTTAGCATGTTGTTTATATTCTAAAGGAAATGACTGGTCTGTCACTCATCCTCTCTCTCATTTGAAGTCCACACCTTTTCTTTAAACATCTAGATTACAACCCTCCTACTCATATTCCTCTGTATCTAGGGCTTTTTCCAAATTTTATTTACACATATTTTTTTCTGACTTATGTAAATCCAGTTTCCTGGTTCCAGCATTGTGTGCCCAACACTGTGCTATAAATGTTGTATCACAGGGTAGAAATTTCAGTTTGATTACAAGGAACAAGAGGCCCCATGTCGTTGTCCCACTGGGTAAATACAGGGAGAGCTCACACAATCCTGGGCACATAATGGTTGTTTAATAACTAAAATAAAAGCTGAGCTCTGTGTGTTTGTGGGGGAGGGGAATCCTTTTTTAAATTTTTTTTTGGTTATTTCCAACATTTCTTTCAATGTATCTATGAAAATCCCTGGGGCTGTAAGTCAGTGCTTAGATTCCTTAAAAAGTGTTTTTACAAAGAAATTCATCTATAATCAAAGCAGCAATAATGAGTCAAACTGGGAAACATGATAATTTCTCCTAAGGGTTAAATTGTTTCAAATCAGAAGTCAAAATTATATTTATACTAATGACAACCTTAAAAATGTAACACAGCATTCAATTTTTGCATAAAAATTACACATTTTAAATACCAAAAGCTTGATGTGAATTTTACACTCTGTTTATGTTAAACCAAAAAAGTGAACTTAAAAGTAATCATGTAAATTGAATGATAATAAGAGTTCTTTTATATTTTTAGACTACTTCAAATGAATAATTTAAAAGGCATCAAGCAAAATATTTTATTAACATAAAGTTAATGGTATATTTTTATAGTACCTGATTTTCGAAAATTTGCACTAAGACATTATCATAATCAGCTCATGTCAGTTGTGTGCCATTTTACATACAGTATTTTTGAATAAAGTTAATGCACTCATTGGAACAGAAGCTCAGCTTAAATCTTATTCCTGAACTATCACTGCCGGCCTTATTAAAATACTTTTAATTTGCCAACTTCTACATAAATCTGAAGCAAAGATGCCTTTACTCTAAAATGTAATTTCTATCAGTAGTTTTTCTGACTGTATAACAAGGTCACTTGAAAAAGAATTGAATCATTTCTGTTAAAATAGGAGGGAAATCTCAAGAATCGGCAGGTTATGTACCATGAAATGGAGAAGGAAGTATTTTTTGACTCAGAAATTACATCATGGTACAAATAAAACTTTATGGCAGAGTCAATGCTGTACATTAGATATTTATTTCTTTCCCATTAATGTGCCACTTTCTCAATATGTTGGCTTGGATTGTAATACAAATCTGTAAATTATATGTGCTGAAGAAAACTAGCCTGTTTTCAAATATGAATTTCATTTATAATTGTTATGGTTTACATACGAGGTGTTCCAAAAAAGCTCAAGTGTGAGGCAATGCAAGAAAATTTAAAGGTGAAATGATTCGGTTTTGAGAGCCTTAAACTAATCAGTACATTAATCCCCTAGTAGAGATTAACTGGGTAATAATTGTGGGCTGGTAGGGTGTGACTGGACGAGGTGGGTCATTGGGGGTCTTGTCTTTGGGATATATATTTTGTCCTTACTGAGTAGAGCTCTCTCTCTGCTTCTGGATATCATGTCTTGAGCTGCTTTCCTCTGTTACATCCTTCAGCCATTATCTTCTGCCTTACCTTGGGACCATAGCAACGGATTTGGCCATCTGAGACTTCAGAAACTGTGTACCCCAAATAAACTTTTCCACTAAACTTGTTCTTGTCCGGTCTTTTTGGTCAAAGCAGTGAAAAATCTAACTAAAACCATGAAATCATTCTATGGCAGATTGTACTTGCACTGTAAAATCAGGCAATTATTTAGTCATTCTCTTTTCCATATTAAAAATAATGGCATAAGAAGCCTTGATACTACAAACCCTTCTGGCCTCTTAATTGACATCTGGCATATAATACTATTATTTTACTAATCTTACATTAAGGGATTTCTATTTAACTTACAAAGTTGGTTTGAAATATGATTGTGGACATAAGCCCCTTTCTTTAAAAATTAATTAGTTATGCAAGTTTTACCATCAAACACAATTTTTCCTCAGTATATCTCATTGCAGATTCTATGACATGGGGATATTCAACAGGACAAGCATCAGATCTATTTTTTTGAGTACCCAGAGAGGGGGGAAAAAACAGACTGTCCTATTCAAGCATTCTAAACACCTTTAGGTTCAACTGGTACCTGACTTATTTTTATATAATTTTTCCTTTTTTGTTTTGTCTTCTATCCAGAACACCACAATAAGAGTCATATTCTATCCTTGATTTGCCTCAGTAAATCTCAGCAGTGTTTTGTACTTAAATCAAAGGCCCCAAATAGTCCTTTAGAAACCTTTAAATAAAGAAATGGATGAGGAAAATAATACATATATACACACATACACACATATGATTATATATATATATATATACACACATACATACACACACACACATATATATACACATATATGTTTATACACACACACACACACACATATATAGTTGTTGCTCCTGAGAATTTCTTTAAACTCTTATCAGTTGTCTATGAACAAAGAACATTTTTTTCTGTTTCTCTTGATGTTTTAAACTCTCTGTTTTCTTAGCATCTAGGTTTTTTTTTTCCCCCTCCAGTGTATGTGTTTTAGTCTAATAGTGCTTTTGAGTGCCCAGGTACCGCTGTGATAAGTGCCACAGAAATACTTATGTAGAAAGATAGATTACTCTGAACTGGCTTTCATTCTCCTTTTTTTCCAAACAAAACTTCCAATGATGGTAAAAAAAAAATACCACTGGTTTATAAAAATCAATAGTGTTTTTATCTGCATAAAGAGTATGGGATTATGTCAAAGGAGTGATATAATCAATATTTGATTCCTAGAAGATGGAGCCTTCTCCTTAAAAGCAAAACAGTGGGGAAAAAATGTCTCAGAAACATTGTAAGTATGAGAAATTCATCCACATAGCTTGTAAGTAATCAGGATTTTTTTTTCTCCAGCTTTCCTGCTAAATTTACAAGGAATTAAAAAGTGAATAAATTACTCTAGGACCATAAAATTAAAATAAAGAAAGCAGTAAACTAAGTACTGTTATCATGACCAGTGGACTGAAGACTCAGAGCTCCAGAAACAAACTTGGCATGTTTAATTACCCTTATCAAAGGACTAGGAACTTCGATAATATACTATGTAAAATTGCTGCAACATTTGAGAATAGTCTGAATTAAAAATTCCAATTGATGGTGCCTCAAAATAAAATCTAAAAAGATGATGAGGGTGAATATGGTGTCCCTAGAGATTTCCTTCAGTACTTCAGTGTGTTTATAATCACCCAGTAAACATTTGAAGTCCCAACGTGTTCAAATGATTAATTTAAAAAAGAAACAAAGCAATAGGAATTTGGTATGTGCAGGCCAGTGGCCTACTTCAAAGATTCCAGGAGAAGAGAACACTTTGTGATGGAAATTCTTTTCCTCCAGGGTTTCTCACTGCCACTCGGTATTCAAGGTGCTTACCCGTATTTTGTGTTGCATAGTTCAGTCTTCTCTAAAGAAGCCAACACAATTCTTTAAAAAAGGAAAAAAAAAAAAGAAAAGAAAAAAAGAAGATGATAGAAATCATTACAGAGTCAGCTTCATGGACCACATCACCTTGGGGAGCAAACGGGATGTTGATGCTGTAGCAGTGCACATGGTACTAAGTTGCTTTGCATAATGTTGTAGGCTTTGAAAACAAAGAGGAGCATTTTGATTAATTTCGAGTTCTGTTTGGCTCTTTCCTGTCAATTTCAAACTACTTATGAAACTGCTTAAAATCCAGTTTTTAATAGAACCATTTCTCGTCGTCCTGGTTGGATTTAAACTTGACCCTGTATCCAGAAGCTTACCTACCAAACTTTCTAGGTACCTTGTTTTATCACTACTGAATGCAATAGATTCAGACCTCATCATCATTATCTAATCCCCATAGGATTTTTGTGCTGGACTGTGAGCCAGCAGTGACTGGGGGCTTCTCTCCCTGCAAGCCTGTCATTCTACTGCTTACTGGTTATTTTCATGACTGTTGAATTTCAGATGACCCCTTCTTTCTAAAATCCATAGTGCTCCCTCATTCACCTCAGAATCCAGTTATCTTCTCTGAGAATTTGCCCATTCTCAGCCTGCCAGGCATGCTTCATTGTCTGGGCTGGACAGCTCTTTGCAAGCCTTCTATTCAGCACATATCACATGATAGTCTTAATTGTCTTCCTTTCTCCATGTCTTAAGCATACTGTTTTCTATGGTTTTGTGATCCAAACATTCAGAACTTTTGGCATAAAAATAGGTGTTTGATAAGTGTTTGTTGCTAGCCTTTGTATCTTCCTTCCACAGTGCCTTATACAATGCTGTGTCCTGAACAGATGTTGAGTAATCTGAGATGACCATTTAGGAAAATACACCATCTCAGTGATGGAAATAACATGACAGAATAAACATCTCTGAATGTCTATCCAGTTTATAACAACCTTCCTTTCCCAGAGCAGGCATTTTACATCATTCAAGATCTTTCCTTGGTTATGTTAGATCCACATCAACGCACCTGATCCAAGCTGGAACAATCTGGAACAATAAGAATTTCTGTCCCCCAAAAAATTATATTTGAGGATGAGAGTGGGGAGATGGAAGATTTTCACCTTGGTTGACTAATCTCAAGTAGTCTAGCGTTGTGTCTAGAAATATATCTCTCAATCCTACTCACTGAAGACACTAGGGGGACTGGTCTAGAGAGAGATTTTTAGAGGATCAGAAAGGAAACGTGAAGAGAAAAACATCTACACAGTCTTCCCAATATTTTTTCTGGATGTGTTTTAGGGGACTGTCTACATTGCTCTCCTTGGGTTTTGTAAGACATTTCTATAGTCTTATAATAAACTCTCTCTGCTTTGTTTTACCTAGCTCAATTTTGTTTGTTACTTATGACAAAAAGCTTCCTGATTGTTTGGGGAGGAAAATGTGTTTTTAGGTATATTCAGTGTCTTCGGAAAGATGATTGTCAAAAACAATCTCTGTTATTTCTCTCTATATATTAGTTGTCTATTGCTGCTATAACCAATTACCATAAACATAGTGTCTTAAAGCAACAGATTTTTATCGTATAGTTCTGGAGGTCAAAATGTAAGATGGGTTTAATGGGCTAAAATCATGGTATCAATAGGGCATCATTTCATTCTGGAGATTCAAAGGCAAAACTTATTCCTCATCTTTTCTATCTCTAGAGGCTGCCCATGTTCCTTGACCCATGGTCCCCTCTTTCACCTACCAACACAGTAATAATGGATTAAATGCTTCTCATACTGTATTACTTTGACTCCACCTTCTTACATTTCTAAGGACTATGATTATATTGAACCCTCCTAGATAACCCTGGATAATAATCTCATCTGAAAGTCCTCACTTTAAACACATCTGCAGAATCCCTTTCATGACATAAAGCAATAAATTCATAAGCTCTGGGCATTATGATGAAAAATTCTTTGAAAAGGGTGGATGGACATTACCTACCATGCTGCCTCTTAACCCAAAAGCATAAATTTTATCACTTGTTTTATTTTATATTCCAACTCCCAACCCAACCCCCAAGTGTCCTACCAAATCAGCCAGAATGTTGGTTCCATAAAAATGCAATTTCTTGTCTTAATTATCATTTTCCCCAGTACCTACAACAAAACCTGATGCAGTACAGCACTGAATCGACATCTGATAGAAAATGAATCTAGTCAGTACTCCATAAGACCTAGTACTTTTCTTAGGAAAGATTTTAAGCACAAACACATCAGTATACTATTTCTGGTACTTAAAGTCCAACCTATTGAAGGCTTATTATATTAGTCAAGCCTTGGATTGAACACTCTCACCAAGGAATCACAATTTCTTTGCATGAACTAGAAAATGAATTACACCCAGCATGGTTACCATGTGCTAAACATTGTTCTAGCACTTTCCATATGTGTTCTTTCACTTTCCTAAAGGAGAGGGATGTCTCCAGGGTGAGATCTTAGACTTTGCACAGGAAATAAGATGTGAGCATGGCCTTTGGCCCACTCTGTGATTGCAAGAAAAATATGTGATTCCAAAGATGTCCATGTCCTCATCCCCAAAGATGTCCATGTAAATATGCTTGGTTACATGGCAAAAGAGAATTAAGGTTGTAGGTGGAATTCAGATGGCTAATCAAATATTACAATAAGAGTTTATCCTGGATCATTTGAATGAGCCCAAAGTAATCAAAACGGTCCATAAAAGAAAAGGGAGAAGAAAGAGCCAAAGGAAGAAATGGCCATGAAAAAATGCTCATGGAAAAAAAAAAAAAACACTGCTGGCTTTGAAGATGAAGGAAGGGACCATGAGCCAAGGAATATGTGGAGCCTGAACAAGGGAGCACTGGACCCCTCAAGAGACCCTGAATGAAGACACAGCTTAACACCCACCACAGCTCATCCCAGTGAGACTCATGCTGGGAATTCTGATAACACAGAAAATAAATGTGTTGCTTTAATCTACTAAGTTTGTGGTAATTTGTTAGGTTAACAAATATACAACTACTACTTTGTCATTTCTCATTATCCATTGGGCATTTCGTGAAAGTATTCTTCCTTTTAAAATTAACCCTTGTTCTTCTCATTTTAAGTGAAACCAAACTTTCTCTAATATAATTCTCTTTGGAGCAGGCATTCTGGATAGCCCTTCTCTCATTTCTGTTTATGCATAAGATACTGAATCATAGTTCTTACCAATCTTCCCTTTGTGAATTAAAACTCTATTACCTGTCCAACACCTCAACCTCACAATCTCTCAAAACTCCTGCCATAAAGTAGCCCAAATTACTTTCTCTTTCAGGAACCAACACCAATGTGCAAATTTGGAGTCAAGACCCTACTTATGGTGTAGTGTAAGATGTGGAGGTACAGGATACTAATTACAGAAAAGCTATGCTACCCTCATATCCCCACTCAATTAATTTTATGCCTAGTCACACCAACTGCTTAAAAATGAGATAGAATGGCTCTTTTCTAAAAACCCCTTAATCATTATTTCTACAATATCAGCTGTTGCCTGTCCCCTACATCCTCCTTATTTTCCTCAACCTTCCGTTTTCCTCTTTTCCACAATTACCTTCTGCCTCCTTCCAGTGTAGGTTCGGTTGCTGACCACCATGGGAGGCAAAAGACAACTATTTCTGTGTGTTCACTGAGGTTTCAGGACCGGGGACAGTAGTACCTCAGGCTGAGAGTCCACAGGGAGAGTCCTATCTTGAAGCTGTTTCATTTTGAGGTTCACTTCCATATTTTCCCTCTTTTCTTCATTCTTTCTTTCTTCACACTGCTCCCCAAAGCAACTCCCTAAAACTGATCAATTATTTGAAGACATTCACATCCATCACAGATGGTCAACCCCTTAATATTTTGATTTGGCTTCTTAGACTCATTTCTCTTTTCTTCTTTTTGCAATTTTTCACTGTTTGATCCTTAAAAAAAATCATAGTGAATATTCGTGGACTTCAAATTCAACCCCAGTTGGACTTCACCTGTGAGTCATTAATATCATTCAACAATATATGTGTGATTAAAAATGTTCAAATTATAAGCAATTATATTAAGGTGTGATGTAAGTAATTTTTATTGAAAATAATATTTCCAGTTGAGTTTTAGAAATCTTTTCACCACCCTCAAATTAATGAACACACACTTGCATTGAATAAATAATTTTATTCTTTATTGCATCAGTCGGGTGGTCACAAGAAAGGAATTATTTTTCTTCTTATTTCTTTAGAATTTTTCTATTGCTTTCTCTATCCACTCTTCATCTGATCTCAGTGGATTTTCAACAGCCTCATCTCCAATAAGACCTTCCTACATCTTTGATTTTAAAATTCTAAATCTCATCTGAAATATCAGTTTCTAATGATCCTTCATATTCATCTTAACCACTTGACTATGTTCTTTCTTTTTGCCTTAAAATATATTCACATTTTCCTTTCATAAATGACACTGCTCTTGATGCTTGCAGAACTTAACTGAGCTACCAGTTACCTTTAAGAAAATGGGAATAATAAACATTCTCTGCCTTTACTTTTTTAAACTCTATCTAATAGGGGCTCTGTCCTCATTGTTCTAAGGGAACTATTCTCTCAAGGTTCATGAAGTCCCTTTGTTTTGGTTTGGTTTGGTGTTTGTACCAGGTATTAAACCTAGGGTCACTTAACCGCTGAGCCACATCCCCAGTGCTTTTTACATTTTATTTTGAGACAGGGTTTCACTAAGTTACAGAGACTTGCTTTGAACTTGTGATCCTCCTGCCTCAGCATCCTGAGCCTCTGGCTGGGGTTAGGGCAAACTCCACCACAACCAGCTCTTAAAGATTAACTAATGCAGTTGACTGCTGCTTCTCCTCCACATCCTCCTGAGCTGGCCACTTCTATCATAGCCTTCACTGTGCATATACTCCCCAGTGCCACCCCCTCTTCTTCTGCCTCTCTACTCTGTGTGACCCACTCCCAGCTGAGGTGACTCTATACCCTTGCCTTCCATTCCTACAATGCTTTACTGGAGAGTTTTCTATTCCCATCACTTGTTTCTATTTGAGTACTCCCATTTTTATTCTGAAAACTTGACTTTCCTATTAGTTTCACATTCTCTTTTTCTAGTAGGCTTTTAAGTTTCTGTATTTTCCCAGTGCGTAGTTCAAAGTTCAGATTAGACTTTTGTTTGCTCTACTAGATCTTTTTTTTATTTTATCCCCTGAGGATTTCTTATATCCCTTCTCTCCTTTTAATATATCAACATATTGGGTGGAGTCGCTCTGTCAAAAACGTGTTCAGGGATCAAGAGTCTTACACTGACACTCTGTATACATGTGTGCAGAGACAGTGGGCATGGAGTTTGGCTATTAAATATACATGGTCAACATTTATACTATGTTATTTCCTTGGAGATTTACTGTGCATATTATCACATTGAATGCTCTGAAAAGCTCTTCAGTTAATAAACCTCTTTAACTCAGTTTAATCCAATGTTCCCAAACTGATCTGACCTTATAAACTTTTTGTTCATAATTTTTTAATAAAATCCCATTGAACACTCAGGGAAATGTCATCATAACATAACAGGCATTTTCTTTGGAGTATGACAAACCTGTTCGAATCTTGATTTTTCTACTTATTAGCTCTGTGGGCAAGCTACTTAGCCTCTCTGAGCTTCTACTTCTTCAGCAGTAACAACAACTACCTTGAAGCCATCTTTTGAGGATTAGAGGGAGTACAAATAAAGTACTTCATGTGGTTTTTAGTGCACAATAAGTATACCATAAATATTAATATCATCACTGTCATTATTATTGTTGCATTATAATTATGTATGCATATACCTTACACAGGCTACACTACAGAATATTTTGAAGACTTCATGACTCATATTCCTGGCAGAATGTCTTGAATACTCTTTTACTCCCTAAATTCTAGGTTGTGTGCATGCTTTCTATATTAATGGGATATGATACAGGGAAAGGAAAAAAATTTTAAATGATTCCTGGTTACATCATGTTACATAATGACCCATTCCAACTTAAAGAAGTGACAGTTTTCTGCACATAATTTAAAGCTTAGAATCACAACTGATTTTTCAGTGAAAGAATTCCCATAGTTAATAGATGGTTTATAAGCACTGTGGAAAACAACTAAGAAATTAAAACATATCATTTTCATCATTAACAGATATTTTCAAAATAGTTATTGGGATGAATTCATTTCCCTTTCCTTTATTGTATGCTATGGTGTTTGGTGTTCTTGTTAAATCAGTGTGCGTCCTTGGCCACAGAGTGATGTAGTTCCCAATGTGCCTTCCAATACCACTTAAGACTTAAAGAAGATGCCACACCATTGTCTTAACAGTGGAGTGCTGCACAGATCTCTATTACAGAGGTTCTAGAAAATTTCTGGTGTTTATATTGATTTGGCAGATCTAACATGTGTGGTTTAATTGCTGAGGATATAAATTAAAACCAGAGAAACAGTAGCATATTTTAGGTAGCAAAAGAATAAATTCATATCAGAAGCAAGAAATAATATAGTAAACTCTACAAGTAAGCACAAATGAACCATAATTTACTTCACATATTTGATAGTTAAGTCTGAAACCAAATGGTCAAATTGACTTGGAAAAAATTGGCCTAACCAGTTTTTCTGAAGATAATTGGAATCATGATTTGTAGTTGTAGTAGGTCATTTTCCAAATGTGCTTGTAAGAAAGTCTCTATTTTTTTTTTGTATCAGGGATTGAACTCAGGGCACTGGACCACTGAGTGACATCTCTGGCCCTATTTTGTATTTTATTTAGAGACAGGGTCTCACTGAGTTGCTTAGTACCTTGCCATTGCTTAGGCTGGCTTTGAACTCACCATCCTCCTGTCTTAGCCCCGCCCCCCAACCTCCCATCCCCCACCCCCTTTGCTGACCAACATATCTAAAACAGTTCCCAAATTATTTTCTTCTGAGCACTACTCACTATTTAAAATTACTATATTTATTTTCAATTTTATCTTCTCCTTTCATAGCGCATGGTCTTATAGCTGGGTTTAAAATTATACCTCCAGTGCCAAATGGAAATCTTTGTATATTGAAGGTGCTCTATAAATGCCAATCTGGTGTTCCACAATATGGTTTGATTTTAAGGACTTTCATAGTTATACCAGTAGAATTGGTTCTTGCCAACATTTGCTCTAAAGAGTATGTAGATACAGTTCTGTTGTTGAGAGAAGTCAGTGGACAGGGCCATCCAGATGTGATGAACTGGACCCCAGGGGGTGTAAGCTTTTGAATCACAGAAGCCTCTCTGTAGAACTCACACAATATATTCTCATTTAATTAAGTTGGTCGGATTGGGTTTCTATTCTTTTCAAAATGCATAAATAACACTATTTTTAATACTTTATTTCAGACCTCTATTTCTACTAAGTCTGAAATATTGTGTGCTGAGATAAAATAAAATAAAATACATCTTATATCCTATTCACCAAACATGAAAGTTAATTTAGAAAATTGGAAATTGGCAACCAGTGTGTGTAAGAAATGGAAAAGGAAAGAGGAGTCAATAATTTTCCATGGTCTCGTGGGGCCCTTATATTTGTTGGTTAATTAAAATGACCTGAAGTATTGAACTTTCTTTCTCTGGGGGATATTTTAAAATCTCTGTGTGTCCCAGGAGAATGGCCATATTGTTTTACTCTAATTTTTTGATAGGGAAATAAGGACATAAGCAACCCAATTAGTGCAACTGGATTCAGAATTTTTAAAATTCTAGAGTAGACCTGGCCTCTCACCAACTTCATTTTAAAGGTGAAGAAAATGAGACCTAGAGGGAAAAATATATTTTTTGTTCAAATTTACATGCAATGAGTTTTGGTCTTTTTTACTTTAATAAACTGTGAATTTATTCTTACTATAGGATGAAAATGTGGACTTATGGTAAAATTTCTCTCAAAGCCATTAGTCTATAATATTATACTTTTTGACAAAAATAATAACCAGCAATAGTAGTTTTGACCAGTAGGTGGTCATTTAATCATTTCTCATACTGGTCAATTAATTCTTTGCACATATTAACCTCTTGGGATTCTATGAAGTCATTAGAGTTTTACTATTTTGCAGATGGAGAAAGAGGCTTAGAGGGGTTGCCTGCCAGTGCTCACTAATCTAATAGATTACTGAATCAGTGTCTGTCCTTTCACCTGATTGCAAAGCCCAAACTTTTTTTTTTTTAAATAATGTTTTTAATATTTAGTTGTAGGTGGACATAATATCTTTATTTTATTTTTATGTGGTGCTGAGGATTGAACCCAGTGCCTCACGCATGCCAGGTGAGCACTTTAACTGTGAGCCAGAACCCCAGCTCCAAAGCCCATACCTTTAATGTTGATGCCAATTATCCCCATAAGAGCCAATTCTGTTCTCTGCTTGTTTTTGTATGATGTAATGTTAAGGATGGATTTTATATTTTTAAATGGTTTAAAAAATAGAACATTTCATAATATATGAAGATTGTATGTTCTGTAAATTTCAGTGTCCATGAACAATGTCTTATTGGAACACATCCACATGCATACATCATATATATATATATATATATATATATGTGTGTGTGTGTGTGTGTGTGTGTGTGTGTGTGTGTGTGTGTTGTTGTTGTTGGTTGCTTTCCTGTCCCATAGAAGCATCAAGTGGTTATTGTAGTGTCCATGCTATCTGCAAAGCCTGGAGTCTTTACTACCTGCCCTTTTGTGGAAGAATTCAGTCTCCTATTCTTAATCATGAGGCTATCTTGCCTCCCAAAGTTTATAGTTAAAAAGAAAACAATAATGTAAGTGAAATGGAAAACAGAAACTCCACAAGGAAAACAAATACACATCTCTCCAAAGCAGAGACATTCCAATTATGAATAGAGATAATAACTAGAGCATTGATCTGGGGTAAGGAAAGAAACCCTTTCCTCTATTTTAGTTGAGATAACCCTGCTGTCCTTAAATAGGTAATTAAAGTCACTCCTGCACTCCTGATAGAAAATGTTTTCCTTCTAAAAACAAAAAATAATAAAAAACTCACAATTTACAGCAGTGTTTCACAAGGTGTGCTCAGGTACAGGGCATTTCTGGGAGTCCCTGACACCCATTTGTGCATCTCTGAGATCAAAACTACTTTAACAGTGTTACTAAAACTTTATTAGTATTTTTTTCTCTGTAATTCAGCCCAAGTGTACAATAGACTTTTCTAGAGGCTGCCTGACAAGTGATACCGTCAGAAATTGAATGCAGAGCCAAACATGAAGAGTCCAGCTCCATTCAGAATGATGCTGGCCTGTGGCTTATCATAGATTGCTTTAACAATGTTGAGGTATGATCCTGTTATCCCTAATTTTTCTAGAGTTTTGAACATAAAGGGATGCTGTACTTTGTTGAATGCCTTTTCTGCATCTATCGAGATGATCATATGGTTCTTATTTTTAAGTCTATTGATGTGGTGAATAACATTTATTGATTTCCGTATATTGAACCAGCCTTGCATCCCAGGGATGAATCCTACTTGATCATGGTGTATAATTTTTTTTGATACGATTTTTAATCCGATTCGCCAGGATTTTATTGAGGATTTTTGCATCTAGGTTCATTAGAGATATTGGTCTGTAGTTTTCTTTCTTTGAAGTGTCTCTATCTGGTTTAGGTATCAAGGTGATGTTGGCCTCATAGAATGTCTTTGGAAGTTCTCCCTCTTTTTCTATTTCCTGAAATAGCTTGAAAATTGAAGGCATTCCCTCTAAGATCTGGTACAAGACAGGGATGCCCTCTCTCACCACTTCTGTTCAACATAGTCCTCGAAACACTGGCCAGAGCAATTAGACAGACGAAAGAAATTAAAGGCATAAAAATAGGAAAAGAAGAACTTAAATTATCACTATTTGCAGACGATATGATTCCATACCTAACAGACCCAAAAGGGTCTACAAAGAAACTATTAGAGTTAATAAATGAATTCAGCAAAGTGGCGGGATATAAAATCAACACGCATAAATCAAATGCATTCCTGTATATCAGCGACAAATCCTCTGAAACGGAAATGAGGACAACTACTCCATTCACAATATCCCTCCAAAAAAATTAAATACCTGGGAATCAACCTAACAAAAGAGGTGAAAGACCTATACAATGAAAACTACAGAACCCTAAAAAGAGACATAGAAGAAGACCTCAGAAGATGGAAAAATATACCCTGCTCATGGATAGGCAGAACTAACATCATCAAAATGGCGATATTACCAAAAGTTCTCTATAAGTTCAATGCTATCCCAATCAAAATCCCAACAGCATTTCTTGTAGAAATAGATAAAACAATCAGGAAATTCATATGGAATAATAAAAGACCCAGAATAGCAAAAACAATGCTAAGCAGGAAGTGTGAATCAGGCGGTATAGCGATACCAGACTTCAAACTATACTACAGAGCAATAGTAACAAAAACAGCATGGTACTGGTACCAAAACAGGCGAGTGGACCAATGGTACAGAATAGAAGACATAGTAACCAATCCGCAAAACTACAACTATCTTATATTTGATAAAGGGGCTAAAAGCATGCAATGGAGGAAGGATAGCATCTTCAACAAATGGTGCTGGGAAAACTGGAAATCCATTTGCATCAAAATGAAACTGAATCCCTTTCTCTCGCCATGCACAAAAGTTAACTCAAAATGGATCAAGGAGCTTGATATCAAATCAGAGACACGGCGTCTGATAGAAGAAAAAGTCAGCTATGATCTACATACTGTGGGGTCAGGCTCCAAATTCCTCAATAGGACACCCATAGCGCAAGAGTTAACAACCAGAATCAACAAATGGGACTTACTCAAACTAAAAAGTTTTCTCTCAACAAAAGAAACAATAAGAGAGATAAACAGGGAGCCTACATCCTGGGAACAAATCTTTACCCCACACACTTCAGATAGAGCCCTAATATCCAGAGTATACAAAGAACTCAAAAAATTAGATAATAAGATAACAAATAACCCAATCAACAAATGGGCCAAGGACCTGAACAGACACTTCTCAGAGGAGGACATACAATCAATCAACAAGTACATGAAAAAATGCTCAACATCGCTAGCAGTCAGAGAAATGCAAATCAAAACCACCCTAAGATACCATCTCACTCCAGTAAGATTGGCAGCCATTAAGAAGTCCAACAACAACAAGTGCTGGCAAGGATGCGGGGAAATGGGTACACTTGTTCATTGTTGGTGGGACTGCAAAATGGTGCAGCCAATTTGGAAAGCACTATGGAGATTTCTTGGAAAGCTGGGAATGGAACCACCATTTGACCCAGCTATTCCCCTTCTAGGTCTATTCCCTAAAGACCTAACAAGAGCATGCTACAGGGACACTGCTGTATCGATGTTCATAGCAGCACAATTCATGATAGCAAGATTGTGGAACCAACCTAGAAGCCCTTCAATAGATGAATGGATTAAAAAATGTGGCATTTATACACAATGGAGTATTACTCTGCAATAAGAAATGACAAAATCATAGAATTTGGAGGGAAATGGATGGCATTAGAGCAGATTATGCTAAGTGAAGCTAGCCAATCCTTAAAAAACAAATGTCAAATGTCTTCTTTGATATAAGGGGAGTAACCAAGGACAGGGTAGAGACGAAGAGCTGGAGAAGAAGATTAACATTAAACAGGGATGATAGGTGGGAGGGAAAGTGAGAGTTAAGGGAAATTGCATGGAATTGGAAGGTGAGCCTCAGGGTTATACACAATTACATATAAGAGGAAAGGAGGAGTAGGAGAAAAATTATATAAGTGGAAGAAACGATTTATAGTAGAGGGGATGGAGAGAGAGAAGGGGAGGGGAGGGGAGGGGAGGGGAGGGGGGACAGTGGAGAATGGGATAGACAGCAGAATACATCAGTCACTAGAAAGGCAATTTGTAAATCAATGGAAATGTAACTGATGTGACACAGCAATCTGTATACGGGGTAAAAATGGGAGTTCATAACCCACTTGAATCAATCTGTGAAATATGGTATATTAAGAACTATGTAATGTTTTGAACAACCAACAATAAAATAATTAAAAAAAAAAGAGTCCAGCTCTTCTACTGAGCAAGTTACTAAAGAGAACAGCAAATTTATACAACAATGGCAGTCTTCATTGACTTCTTTTGTTGTTTTAGAAAAACACAATATTTTATCTTTAAAAATCATGCCATTTATACCAACATATAATAGTTTATTATTTTATATACATTAATAAATAATTCTGTTTTAAGTGTCTCAGTTTTAATTGGTAATGGGGTACAAGAGACAGATATAACTTGGATACACAAATGTTCTTCACATACTGAAACTCACCTTAGGGCTGTTATAGTTGAGATATTAGGTGTCTGCCCAAAGCCCATGTATGAAATGATGTAAGAAGGTTTAGTGGTGAAATGATTGGGTTATGAGAGCCTTAATCCATTAGTTAATCAATACCTAGATAGGGATTAACTGAATAGTAACTGAAGGCAGGGCTGTGGCTGGAGGAGGTGGGTCAATCGGGGCACACCTTTGGGGTATATCTTTTGTCCTTGTTTAACTGAGCTCTCTCTCTATTTCCTGGTGCCCTATTCCCATCTACTTTCCTCCAGACCACCCTTCTGCCATGATGTCCTGTCCCACCTCAGGTTCTAAGGAATGGAGTCTATCATCTATGGACAGAGACTTCTGAAACATTGAGTCCCCAAAGAAACTTTTCCTCCTCTAAAATTCTTTTTATCAGGTCTTTTGGTGACAGCAATCAAAAAAAACTGACTGAAATAAACTGAAAATGTTGAAAGACTTATCTGATCTAAATTTGCTGTGCCCTTTAGTGTTCAAGCCTAGTCAGACCACATATATGATGTCTTTCTAATTATTCTTGAATATTCTGCTAGGAGTTTCCCTAGCTGCAGTCCATATCAAATTACCTAGCAACTAATCAGGTGCATTTCTCTATGTCTCAGACTCTATAGGAGTGAAGCCCAAGTCTCTGTACATTATTCTCAGATAATTCTGGTGCTACTCACCTTAAGTCAGTGCTTACATAACACTGCTGGAAAGAAAGGTGTTGGCTTTGATATGGATTGAACCTGTTCCCTCAAAAATTCATACATTGATGTCATAGCTACCTGCTTCCCCAGAATATCACTGTATTTGGAGACATAGTATTGAAAGAATTAGCTGAATTAAAATGACACCATCAAAGTGGGCCTAATCCAATACAACTGGTATCTTTACAAGTAAAGATGAATGCACACGCATGGAGGGATGACCACGTAAAGACTTGGAGAAAGCAGCCATCTACAATGCAAGGAGAGAAATCTCCAAAGGAACGAACCCTTCCCTCATCCTCTTGTCATTCTTCTAGTCTCCAAACCTCTGAGAAAATATCTTGTGATTTTTAAACACCTAGTGCACCGTATTGGTTGTGACAGCCCTAGCAAAGGAAATGCAAACTCATGGGAAACCTTTATTCTTTTCATCTATATTCTGTTTTCATGGAAGTTTTTACAACCTTTCTTATCTTGTTATGTATTTTTTCATCTCCCTCATTATAACAGAAGATGATGCAGACTCGGTTTCATGCATTGTGCTGTTCCTGCTTCCTATCTCAGCACGGGTACATGATAGACCTCGGAATGAATGTTAACATTTACCCATTTATCTCTTCAATTACTTCAATGTTCCTGGTATCCATGTCTCTTTAATTTAAGGAGATTATAAATTTCTTGGTTGGAGAGGTTGTAGCTTCTCCTTCTGTCTTCCCCTTATAAACTTTGTAGGCCATGATTCTCCAAAGAGAACAGCCAGGTGAGTGAGTTGATAGATGGTTGGAAAGCTGACTTCAGAGTATCTATTCTCTTGACCCAATGATTATAGAGAAAATCAATGAATGCTTACTATGTTTTACTAGAAGCACTTTGGTCTGGGTGAATTTGAAAATAAATTAGATTATCTCAATGGATCAGCTGATACCTGGTCAGTAGGACTGGATCTGCAGGATCTATCTACATAACTAGATTGAACCAAAGGTGCTTGTTTTTGTTTGAATGCTCAGTGATTGATAAGGTATGTGCATGTCTGTGCTGCTCTGGTGATCCAGGAAGATTCCTGCAGTGCAAAGAAGATCATCCTTACCTTATCCAGCAAGAAAATGTGTCACTTAGAACCTGAAGTATCATGGTGGAGGTAATCCACAGTATGGAGATGCTCACTATTCTGACATAGGACCTGCACATCCTCTAAGACTGGGGGAGGCAGGAGCATGTCTAGTGACAATGTCTTTGGCTGCAACACTGGAATGCTAATGGTGAGATTTGCAGCTCTACATCCTCAAAGACATCCATGAATGTAAGTCACTGACAAGGAAGTGGTGGCCCAAAAGATAAAGAATGTCTTTCTACATGATGGACAGGTTCATGAAGTCATATGTGGCATAGCTGAGGACTCCCATAAATGACAGGGAGAGATGTGATTTTTTTCTTTTTTTTTTTCCCTCTAGACAGGGGCCCTACATTAGCAAATGAACTCATAAATGCAGGAAATGTGAATTATTAATAAGAATATTTCCACTGCTTCTGGAGTCTTGGAGACATTTTGCTTCTTGCAATTTACCTGATATAACCTTTACACAAAGCCTATAGGGGCAGTATAATTATATCATTTCTATGTTTGTAAAATAGAACTCAGAACTAATTAACTGAGCAAGTTATTTATGCTCTCTATTCATTGTTTGCAAAATGGAGATAATAATGTCAATACTAGCATTCCTATAGTAAGAACATACATATCATAAAGTTGTTGTGAGGATTAAATGTTTACATGAGAAAATCTCTTCAATAGTTCCTGTCACAAAATAATAGTATAGTAAGAGTTGTTTTTATTATCTCAAGTCAAATGAGAAGAAAATTGCATGGTCAGAATTCAAAACTCTAATCTATATGACACCAAACATTGTTCTAAGCTCTCTGATATACTGCCAGAAACAATAACTTCTCCTGCTCCTTCTCTTCCTCCACCCTGTGCCCCCCCCCCAGCTTCTTCTTTTGATATTCACTTCTATTGGACTTCATAGAGGACTCTGAGATCATTTATTGCTAAGCAAAGTTTGGCTAACTGACAACAGACATTTTCATTAATTTCATTCATTTATTCACCCCCCTCCCCCTATATGCAAGAATATTGCCAAAATTCTGCTAGGCACTAAGCTGCCAAAATAAGTAAGTTGCAATTATTATTTTGGAACATGGCTAGTGTTTAGAAAACTCTCTTTACCATATGCATGAAAGCAGAAGGGGCCCCCTCCCTTGCCTTCCATATCTTCTTTATATCTAATGGAAAGCAACACCTGACAAGACGATTTTCAGGTAATCTCTAGCTTCAATGCAATAAATGTGCAGGTACTGAACTTGAAAGCCTGTGACATTTGACAGAATATCAATGGAATTGTTATGCACAGCTACAGTTTGGACTATATAAAATTACATCACAGCAGATGAATGGCACCATTTCAACAGCTATGAAATGATAACCTTGTTGGCTATGTTTAAGTTTGCGAGACACAGGAAAGTACAAAATGCCCCATGGAACCACTTAGAAATGCAGGGAAGTCACACTTGCAATTGCATGGATGTAACTTCTCTTGAAACAGGGTTAAAATAGAACCGCAAGGAAATGGAATAAAATGGAAAGTTGCAACCGCTTCTCAAATTGTTAGCTGTGCATGATAATCCCTTTCTTCTTGCTTTGTTAATTTTATTGTTTCTGCTTTATATAAATCATTACTATACAGGGAACCCCTAAACATTGTCTGATCACAAATCTTAAAGGTAGTGTAGAGAGATGGTGAACTTCTGTAGGTGGATTGAGTTCCCTTAATTACTCTTTTTATGATAGCAAAACCAAAGACATTAGATCTTCCTCTGGAATCTCCAAAGTGCATCCTATTAACAAATATATCATTCCTGAAAACTCTAGAATGCTTCTTTAGATTTTGGAAGGTTAAGAATCCTTGACTAATCCTAATTCTATTTGCTGCCACAAGTTATCATGCACAGACATTAGTTCTTGCTTTCAACAGTGTCAAACCAATAATCCTTGTTTCTGGAAATGTATGTGAGAAGGCCAATTGTCACGACTTAGAGGGTTCTGCTGTACACTCTGTGAAAAAGTCAGAGTTTACCAAGCATAACTGGCAGGAGGACTGCTCCAGAACACCAACACATACGGTAATCACGGAAGTGAAAAGGTCACTCACTGGGGGCAGACTGCCTTGAAACTAGGGAACACAGGCCCTGAACCTCTGCCTTAGACCAAAGCACTCCCTGTCCATGTGAATCTGAGTGTATCTATTCACATGAGTGTCTCTGTGCTTGTGCTCATCAGCTACTTGGTGAGTCAAATGGAAACAGAGTAGATCATCCATGATTCACTCATTTGGGAAGTGCCTGGAAAGGTTTTTTAGACAAATTTTAAGGGGGGGGGGAGAATATACTCTTTTTACTGTGCTATCACAGCCTCCCAAAGGCGGGGGGGGGAATCCTTTTTTTCCTTTGAAAGGTAATATTTTAAAACATGCAGAATTATGGTAGGAAAGATTGAATAGCTTCAACTGGGCAAGCTGAAAGGGAACTAGACAATGTATCTAGGTTTTCTTTCATAGGAGAACTTTTATTAAATGCATAACATTTTTGTGTGTGTGTGGGGGGGGAAGAGATACGTAGGGATTATTAAATTCAAAGGTTTTTTTTATGAAAATAGAGACAAATTGTGTCACAGGAGATGATAAATTTTCGTCATTAATGACTATACATATAGGATTTAAAAATTCAAGTTACTGAGAATTTTGCAAAAGGCAAACTCTCCTAATAAAATATTGATTTTTCAAAAAGTAGAAATTATGTAATTCCAGGTTGCTGTTAGACTAGATATCTCCAATGAGTTCCTCACAATAGCATTTATTTAGTGTGATTTATGCTTGGGTTTTCTTGTCTGTAGTTGGGAGGTAGAATTGGTGTTTTATGTTTTTTGTTTGTTTGGTTGGTTAGTTGGATTTCCTGTAGTATCTTTGGTGTCTTTCTCCACCTCTGGTTTATGGATATTCCTGCTTATGCTTCATTGGCCTTGGAGAGATTTCATTTATTTATTTATTTTTCTAGCTAAATACTCAGCAGTAAATCTCAGATGTAATGAAGAGGTATGAATTCACCAGTTGCTGCAGCTTACTTCATCAAGAAATTGCTCAACACATGTGAGACAGAAAGAGAAGGCTCCTGATTGGCAATATCTTCTCCAAAACTTGATGATGTTCAGCCTTTTAATTTTTTCGAGGTGATGGATATACAATAAGGCTTTCTTTTGTTTTTATTTGTGGCTTCCAAATTGTGAATTGCCCCTCATATTCTTCATTCATTTTTAACTAGATTTCTTTTCCTAGTTAATTCTCAATAATGTGTCCATTATGTCCCATGACTGTGACAACTATTAATACTAAATGCAGATAATACAAATCAATGTTATTAAGCCAAATTCATGAGTAACAAATAGAAATACAGAAAGCCAAACCTTTCCCATCAAATTTAAGTAGAACATAAATACAACTAGTTGGATATTTTAACAAGAGATGAGCAAAGTTCTTCTGTAAAGGTCCAAGTGGTACATATTTTCAGCTTTGCAGGTCATAAGATCTCCATTGAGCCAGGTGTGATGGTACACACCTGTAATCCAAGCAACTCAGGAGGTAGAGGGAGGAGGACTGTGAGTTCAAGGCCAGCCCTAGAAACTTAGCATGGCCCTAAACAGCTTAGAGATACCCTGTCTCTAAATAAAACATAAAAAAGAGCTAGGGATATGGCTCAGTGGTTAAGCATCCCTGAGTTCAATCCCTGGTACAAAAAAAAAAAAAAAAAAAAAAAAAAAAAAAAAAAAAAAAAAAAACCTCTATTGAGACCACTCAACTGTATTGTAATGTGGAAGCAATCATATCCAATACACAGAGGAAGGGGGGACTGGCTGTCATTTGCAAGAATAGAAAGCCAGCCAGATTTGGTCTATGGACTTTATTGTTTGCTGACACCTGATTTACACAATAAGTTTTTGTTTTGCTTTGTTTAATTTAAAGTGAATTATGTACCTGTGTAGTTCAATACCATGTTCAACTTTTCTTATAGAGTTACACAGAAAATCTTGATTTATAGTATCATAATTGAATTGTCAACACTCATTTCACATAAATTTTATTTTGCAGCATACGTGGAACTCATCCAGCATACATTCTTTCCATTTGTTCGGTAGTATCCATGTGTTCATACTGTTACAATTAAAACTTAATGTTCCTTTTTATTACTATTTTTGTATATTTCTCAAAAAGTAAAATATCAATATATTTAATCCATACAAAAATATTCACACAATTTAGAGGTCATGACTATTGACTACAAGGTTAATATTTTTACTTTCTATGAGGCAATATTGTGATGTTTATTATAGCCCTATTTTTTCTTCTAATTACTTGTGATTATTTAGTTGTATCATATACTGTATCACACTTGCTTAATATTTCTCAGACACAAATCATCTTTGCATTTAAGGCCTTAAAGTTTATGAAAAATATAAATCTAAACTCTAAATAATATTTTCCATATATTGGTAATTAATATATAAAACTGTTTACCAATTATTCTTTCTAATTTTATATTATTGGGAATTTTCACTTTTTCTTGCAATTTTAAATTATAAAGCAATACAAACCATTATCAAACTTCTGGATAAAATTAAGAAACCCATCCACATTTTTCCTTAACATTTAAAATTTTAAGTCCCTTGTTCATGTCCCTCTTATTAGAGTACAAATCCTTGGGACCAGGAAGGCTAACTAACAAGAAATTAGCAAGTCTTTCATAAAAATTAAAAACAGCAAAAAATTAAAATAAGCAATTTTTGTTTATGTTCATGTACTAAATTAAATGATTCTATAAAAATAAATTGAGAAAAATATGTTCCTATCTAGAAATAAACTTTGAGAATGTCCAAAAGGATAAAAGTGAATGTATCTATAATCAATCAAAATGTACATTCTGAAACAGGAAACATGCAATGTCTGTTTGCTTAACTTTCTCTTCACTGAAAATACGATTAGTTCTATAATTTGCCTATATCATTAAAAAAATAATAAAGTAGTCTAATTCCCTCACATTAGAAGGTATCTCGTGCCAACCATAAAACAAAGGTGCTAATGGACAGGCCGTCTGGGCCTTCCCACTTCAAACCTAAATATTTCTATAGAGAAAAAAAATAAAACACAATTTACTCACTTAAAACCTGACAGCTATGCATCTGCCCCAAATTTTACACTTCCTTAGCTCATCCCTGCTGCCTGTGTTCATAGGTTTCAGAGCAAAAGCACTTTGTGTCAAGCCAGTTTCCAAGACATGGAGATCAAAGAGTGCCCTAAGATCTGAGAATCAGACCTATTTTACTTAGAAGCAGAGGAAGACTACTTCAGTTCCACTTTCCACCAGAAAACGATAACAACATGGGAAAAGATCCATTTTTAAGACTATCTCATCCTCTCCACCAGAAAGGTAGAAGTCCCTCCCTGCTAAACGAAATGAAGTGGTGTCTGTTCTAGACTAGACACCGTCTCTTCCAATCCTTCTATTTCAAAACATAACAGACTAGGATTTTCAAATTGGTATATAAACAGCATGGAGTTATTTGTGAACAAAGTGACTTCTACCAAGTAATTTTACAATTATAAAAATAACACAGAAAACATCCACATCTTTAGTATTACCCCAAATTCCTTCATGCATCTCCTCTTTCTTCTAGACCAGGAGTTGAGATACATTTTTGTAAAATCCCAGGTAGTTAGGCTGTACCATTCATAGATCACTACTCAGCCTTGTGTTTTAGGTGAAAAGCAGCCCTGGACTGAGTGTGACTGTACCAAGAAAACTTTGTTCATGGACATGCAAGTTTGAATCTCTTATCATTTTTTATATGCATGAAATGTTTCTTTGTTCTGTCTTTTCAAACATCAAAAATATGAAAACTATTTTTTTGCTCATTGCCTGTGCAAAATACAGGTGACAAAAAATACAGGTGAAAGGCCAGGTTTGGCCCAGGGGGATCCAGTTTGTCAAACTCTACTCAAGAACCCACACTTCATGCATCCTACTGTTCCACGCCTTTGTTTTGGCCGTGGCTGGTGCCAGGCTCTGTTTTCATCCTGAAGATGATAAATAACCTCGCTGCTTTCCCACCTCCAGCTGGCTACTGTGGCAGGAGGAGCCTAGTAGACAGTGTTCCATGGACTCATCATCTTCTGCCCCCTTAATTCTCTATAATGGAAAAAAAAAGCCACTCAATCACTGTCAGGAAATCAAAAATTTGGAGGGAAAAACCTGGCTTCCAAGCAGTATCTCCAGGAATACAAACATCCAGGAGAAAAAAAAAAAAAAAAAAAAAAAAAAAAAAAAAAGGTGTGTTCCCTCTATGGTGCTTTCTGTTCCTTTGATTTAAAACATCTCCTGCCACAGTAGAGTGGCAATACTTCAAACAGAGCCAGCTGGATGCTGGACACTTTCATATCTAACCTCGCTCGGTCCACTTCATGTAGGTTATACCAGCAAGATAGGCTCCTACACAGTGGAAGGTAGGAAAGCTGACCCCAAATCACAGAGGATGGCAACTCTCGCTTGGAGATCTCTACAAAAATCATAATCTGATCGATAAGGACCAGCATTACCATTAGGATATGATTAATTCCACATACAGCAACATGTAAGGGAAAAATGTGAAGAGTTGTGTGCTACTGAGAGACTGATAATCATCTGAGGACGAACATGCAGATCTCAGGCACTGACATTCCTATGAATAAATTGGCTCTCACCAGAAACATACAATAAAGTTTTCTTTTTCTTCCCTGTCCCATACAACTCCTCTATAGGATTGTGCCTTTTTGAGCAAAAATGGTAGAATTAGCTAAACTATTAGACACACTATTCACTCCTCTCTGAAATGAGGAAAAAGCTTTAGATATTAAATTTTAATTTTTATCAAAATATTTTTCTGAATTACATACTAAATGATAGTCTTATAGTTGTATACGCCCTTGGTTAATTTGTTTATCTTATAAATGATCACACATCTAAATTGCAATTTTTTTCTTCTTCTTCTTTTTTCTTTCTTTTTAAGTTATTTATGGAACAGACACAGGGAGATCCTCTGAGGCTACTTCTACTTTCTTCTTTAGCAATTTTTTGCACCGTTTTTCTGAGGAAACAGAGGTATTTTGGTTTTCTTTTCCTCCTTTAGAAAGAGTTTATAGCAAATGAAATGTTTTTGCATTATTTAATATTTGCATATCCAACCAAATTTGCACATCCCCAATATTCTAAAAGCTGTGCTAACACTACAAACAGGGGTTTGGTTGATAGAAGATGCACATGACACACCTCAGTTGTTTGAGCTCCTTGGCAACCAACTTCACTACTTCAGGCAATAGCTGTTGATCATCATGAAGGGATTCACCTGTGCAGAGCTTTCTGTCTTTGCCAACTCTGGAGGTACTAGGGGAACAGAGTATGTGATTTAGGACTAAGCCTCTTAATGAATTCTTTTACTTTTGTTCACTCTGCTTGGTACAGAGATGGACATGTGGCCAAAGCTGTCCAGTGAGAGATAATTTCAGGACATTTGTGACTATCATCAGAAAACAGACTGTCCTATTCTTCTGGGTGAGACTATGGTAGGACCTGCTAGTTATCATCTGTGTAATCAAGGGGGAATCTATCTGGAAATGGTACAAAACCATGGAGGAGAGTGAGACCGACATATCACCAGGAAAGCAGACCTTTTGGAAGAATTGTCAGTGTATTCTATTTATCTCTTAAATTCGAGTTCATTAAACTCCGTTTTTTTTCCTACATGGAATAATTATTACCAATATGTTTCGTACCTGTGATCTTTGCTTTCGATCTTATTTTCATCTACATAAAACCTGACCAGGTAAGAGTCACTGATAGTAATTTAGGCATGCAGAGAGAACAATGAGTCTCAAAAACTATTGGGATGCAGAACTAAGAACTGTGAGGAACCCAGCCCATATCCTTGCATACATGCCTTTGCCTGCAGCTTAGTGATTGACTGATGATCAGCATCAGAACTTTAAGATAACCACAAGGCTCATGGAAGAACAACTCCTTTAGGGAGTATGTGCCTTAAGGACTCTTGTGACTCAGAAATGACCCTAGCCTCATTGTAATAGTAAGATGCACACCCCAGGAAGAGATTTAAAATGTTAATGAGACATGTAAAATTATATAGGAATGTATAAAGCAACATGATTAAAACATGCCGAGGTAATATGAAAACTCAAGGAAGACTGCCGTGAAATTGAATCACCCTGCCCTGACTCCATCTCTAATTCAGCCCCATTAGCTTGGCTACCTTCCTTCTGTAAATGCTAAAACTCCAGACCAAGATGAGGTGACTCACTCTCTGAAATCACCTACACTCTCTTTTCCAATGGGTTCTTTCCCCTTTACAGCAAGTCTCTTTTTCTGCTGCTCATACTTGATACATCCTTGAATTATTTTTTGTGACATGACCAAAATCTGGAAAGTCCTAGTAGAGGTCTCTTCTTCTTTTGCATATCTCCTCGGACCCTTGTGGAACGACACTTTCAGGTGAGGAATATGCTTAAAGCCATGTGTTAGGGAGACCAGAGCCTGGCAGATAGGAAAGTTGAGAGAGAGGCTTTTACAAGTTGAAACATGGGTTCAGAAATATGAATGGGGCTTGATGAAGGCTTGGCCTTAGGGGTGATTGTAGACTGACTGTCATCCCTGTAGGCCAAGGACAGGAAATCCAGGACACTGCCTGAGGTTACATGGCTGTACAGACTCGAAAAAAACAAACACAGAGGAGTCCTGTCTCTTTCCTTTGTGACCTTCTAGGGATTTTCTTGTGGGTAACAATTACTTTTGAGCACCCAGTGAGGGTCTAAGTTGTCTGTTTTAGGGACATGGGAGTTACATCCAAAATGAGTCTTCAGGTTCCAAAGTAGTATCATGTCTTTCCTTCAGGTGATATTCAGAGGGCACTAACTGTAGAATTATTTCAATTTTTATTCTATGAATATCCACGTATCCTGACCCAGCTTCATAGTTTACAAGGCACTTGCAGTATTTGAAGAGTTGCTAAGTTATGAGTTTTGTATTATTCAATTAGTTCCCACTGACTCCTGGAAGCCAGAGTTCAGAGCTGATAGCATGATCAAATTCATGAGATATTTATATTTATTCATCACAGCTCATGCTTTAAGATGACATTAATTAGAGTAAAATATCTGAATCTCGCTGTGTTCTGATTAAAGGTACCACAGCTATGCAGACTGTGGCACAAGTGTGGCATTATCTATAGCAAGACAATGTCCTGAGCACTCAGAGGTGGCAGCAGAGGACTCCTGGAGAAAAGCATGAAAAAATGATGATCTTTTCTTCCTTCTGAGGTTCAGAGGGAGTCATCCTCCTTCTTATTAACATAAACTTAAGTAGCCCCAACATTGTGCTCAGTGAGAACCCAGTGTCCCAGTGCGTGAAAAAGATGGCCTGTAATAACTCCTGTCTATGCTGGTTTAACGTTCTTATGTGCTCTCCTGGAACTATTAATAACTGGAAGAATTTTTTTCCTAAAATATGTTTGAAGTGTACCATTGGTTCTGATGCAGAATCAATATTAAGTAATAATAACCCAGAAAGTTGCTGCCTCTTTAAAATTTTCATATAAATACACAAGGTATGTGGCTATGAATTAGCAAAGGACCATGCATCAGAGGATTTGTTTCCCAAAAGCCCATGCCTCAGAGCATTTGTCCTCAGCTGGGTATTATTGCAATGGGGTGGAAACTTTAAATCTTTTTTCTATTTTTAAGTTGGTTATTTCAGATACATGTCACAGTAACAGAAAACTGACTAATATATATGCCTTCCTTTTTTTTTTAACAGAGCAGAGATTAACATATTTTAATTATTCTTATAGTTATTTTATTTTATAGGTGAAGAAATAAAAGCTGAGAGGGTTTAATCAACTCACCTAAATTCAAAGAGGAGACTATAGGTCTAAGAATTACCAAACAAATTGATTTACATGTCCAAACTGTTGATGTCTAAAATGAGCACCTGGGTAAGCCCCAGTTGAAACATCTGTTACTCTTGCTCCCAGTTCCTTGATTTTGAACAGTCGCAACAGCTGCTAGATTGGAATCTCAGAGAGGACAGGGGTTATTTCTTAGTCATCCTTTTTTTACTCTCTCTAACAGAGTGAGGTACTGTGGGAGAAGAAACATAGTCACATGTTGCTTAACAACAAGGATCTGCCTTGAGAAATGTGCTATTAGGAAATTTGGTCCTGTGTGAATACCATAGTGTCACACTCACACAAAGCACATACCTATGGATGGCCTAGCTGGTATCCACCTAGGCTGTCGTATATGTGGTCCATAAATGTGGTCCAACATGACCAAAGAGCTGTTATGCAGTGCATGACTATACCAGCAAAAGGAGAGTTGCTGTTGTATGGCAAGGACGTTACGTCACTCATTCTTTATAACTACCTCATAGAATATATGCTAGTATTTCCATGAAATATCTGATCATCAAAGAGACCAATATCCTTGTCCATAGCTACAAAGCTAGTATGTGGCCAAGGTGAAATGAAACCCAGAACAGCACCACCCAGTCTCTTTGTTAGAATTTACTTGGATAGGAACATCAATGTTTATAGCAGCTCAATTCACAATAGCTAAATCAACCTAGATGCTGTTCAATAGATGAATGGATAAAGAAACTGTGGTATATATACACAATGGAATATTACTCAGCATTAAAAGAGAATACAATTATGGATTTTGAAGGAAAATGGATGGAGTTGGATAATATCATGCTAAATGAAATAAGTCAATACCCCCCAAAACCAAAGGCCAAGTGTTCTATTTGATAAGGGGATGGATGCTGATCCATAATGGGAGGGGGTGGGAAAAATGTAGGAACTGTGATTGGGCAAAGGGGAGGGAGGGGGGAGAGGCAAGGAAGATGGTGGAATGAGATGGACACCATTACCCTATGTACATGTATGACTGACTGCACATATGGAGCAATGCCACATTGTATACAACCAGAGAAAAGAAATTCATTCCACTGTCATATATATCTAATTATAATAAATAAAAAAAATAAATTTTTTAAAAAAGAATTTGCTTGGGCAGGATAAACATAGACACATAGACACGTGATACACACATACATTACTGCGCTTGTTTATTTATACTGCATCACGCTTCATGTGTAATACTAGTGGGAACTGAAATTAGACTAGGAATTTGGAGAATGCCTTAGACTCTTTATACTCTTCCAAAATATCTTTTCTTGAAATGTCGAAAGCTGTCCAACAGTGAAACTATCATTGCCTGGGATCTTTTAAATGGGATGCTTAAAAACTCAAAGCTAATGTGATTTATTTGATATGCAGAAAAACCAGTGGAATAAGGACGAGTCAACTGAAATGAGAAAAGACGGCTGAAGCGAGCCAGCTCCAAATCCTACGCCATGTCAAGCCTATTTCTGTTTTACCAAATATTAAGTGTTGAAATAAACAGTAGTATTTTGTTTGCTAGCTGCATGGTCATTCGTTACAATGAAAGAGAAATGACAATGATCTAGCTTAACACTCTGGATACTTGACGTGTGTTTTCCTATCTTCTCTGCTCTGCAAGATCAGCAGTAGCATGCACATCATACTGTGAGGAAGCTGAGGGTCTAGGGGCATAATTTGCCCCAAATCCAGTGGAGCTCATAAGGGAAAGAGCAGGTGACTCAAGCCAGGTGGTTTTGTGTGAAATCCACTTATTTGTCCTCACTCTTCACTCTGTAGAACATTTCCACAGAGGAGACAAAAAGCCTTCTTGCTTTCTCTCAGAAAAACAAAAGATAACGTAAACAAGAAGTGTTGGAGGGAGTTAGACTCTCTAGAAGGGATGGAGAGTCTAACTAAACTATCTGATTGGACAACAAGACAACATTGTTCACTCAGAAAATAATTAATAATAATAATAATAATCTCTTTCAACAGGATAATTTTTGAGCTAAAAGAGATACATTTATGAAATATTATATGGACTCCAACATGGTGGCGGGCACGGAGAGATCAAGGCTCTGACCTCTTCAGCTGTGCGGGCATAGGGAGTCGTAAACAACCTAAATCTGTTTGCTCAGGATCACTAGGCAATGCTGAGCTGACGTGGATCTGGGGCGAACAGTCTGGGCCTCTCAGAACACACACTGAGCCCGGATCGGCTGAATTCAAGCTCCCGTTCGCCGTCTTCCCACAGACAAACAGCTGTGACTCAGCATTAATCCATCCGGCTGAAACAACTGGTCAGCCCTTCTGATCCTACGGAGGTAAATGCCTACTGAGCCTTCATAAGTAGTGGCCACAGGTTTGAAACGGGGCTTGGGAGAGACAGTAAGGACCCATCCGTTGCATTGGTCGCCCGGCAAAGGGAAACGAACTGTCGCCTTTTGCAAGAGACACCACTATGGCAGAGAACTGATGTCATCAGACTGCGGCGGAGGAGATTACTTCATTGAACCCTGCGGCTACAGCATCAAATAAATTTATAGGAGTAAACAGTAACTCACCAGTCAAACAGAACAAGAAGTAACATGAGCAGCTTCAAAAAGCAAGGAAGAAAAGGAGTACAAACAATGCAGGACAGCCTAAATATTCAGGAGGACCTAGAGTCATCAGAAATATGGTCATATAAAGAACTCAAGGAACACCTTAGACAGATGGAATGGAACCTTAAAGAGGATACAAGACAGCAAATCCAAGCAGTGAAAGAACACATTGAGAATGAATTCCATAAACAGATAAAAGAAGAAGTTAAGCATCTTTATCAGGAGATAGAGATTATAAAAAATAATCAAACAATAATTCTAGAAATGAAGGAAACGATAAACCAAATTAAAAACTCAATTGAGAGTATCACTAACAGAGTGGAGCAAGTAGAAGCCAGAACGTCAGATAATGAAGACAAAATATATAATCTTGAAAAGAGTCTAGCCAACTCAGAAAGGCTGGTAAAAAATCACGAGAAAAACATCCAAGAGTTATGGGATAACATAAAAGAACCAAACTTATCAGTCATCGGGATAGAAGAAGGTACAGAGATTCAAACCAAGGGAATGAGTAACCTGCTAAATGAAATAATTACAGAAAACTTTCCAGAAATAAAAAAAGGAAACAGATATACAAATTGAAGATGCATACAGGACACCGAGCACACAAAATCACAGTAGACCAATGCCAAGACACATTGTTATGAAGATATCCAATATACAGAACAAAGAGAAAATATTGAAAGCTACAAGAGAAAGGAGACAGATTATATTCAGGGGTAAACCAATAAGGTTAACAATGGATTTTTCATCACAGACACTGAAAGCAAGAAGTTCATGGAACAATGTATTTCAAACACTGAAAGACAATGGATGCCAACCAAGAATTCTGTATCCAGCAAAATTAAGCTTCAGGTATGACAACGAAATAAAAATCTTTCATGATAAACAAAAGTTAAAAGAATTTGCAGCCAGAAAACCAGCATTGCAAAGCATTTTGAGCAAAACACTACATGAGGAAGAAAATGAAAAACAATAACCAAAACCATCAGTGGGAAGTGCCTCGGTAAAGACAGAGGGCGAGGGGAAAGATAATCATGGAGAAACAAACTAAATTTTTTAAAAAAAGGATAAACAATCAAACATGGATGGAAGTACAAACCATATATCAATAGTAACTCTGAATGTTAATGGCTTAAACTCTCCAATAAAGCGACAGAGGCTGGTATCATGGATTAAAAAAACAAATCCAACAATATGCTGCCTCCAGGAGACACATCTGATTGGAAAAGACATACACAGGCTGAAGGTGAAAGGATGGGAAAAAATATACCACGCACACGGTCCTCGTAAGCAAGCAGGGGTGGCCATCCTCATATCGAATAAAATCGACTTCAAGACTAAGTTAATCAAAAGGCATAAAGAAGGTCATTATATACTGTTAAAAGGAACCATTCACCAACAAGACATAACAATTATCAATATTTATGCACCAAATAATGGTGCTGCGACATTCATAAAACAAATTCTCCTCAAGTTCAAGAATCGAATAGACCACAACACAATAATTATGGGTGACTTCAACACACCTCTCTCACCATTGGACAGATCTTCCAAACAAAAGTTGAATAAAGAAACTATAGAACTCAATATCACAATCAATAACCTAGACTTAACTGACATATATAGAATATATCAACCATCATCAAATGGATATACTTTTTTCTCAGCAGCACATGGATCCTTCTCAAAAATAGACCATATATTATGCCATAGGGCAACCCTGAGTAATTTATAAAGGGGTTGAGATAATACCTTGCATTTTATCTGATCATAATGGAATGAAACTGGAAATCAATGATAAAAGAAGGAAGGAAAAATCCTACATCACATGGAAAATGAACAATATGTTACTGAATAATCAATGGGTTACAGAAGACACAAAGGAGGAAATCAAAAAATTCTTAGAGATAAATTAAAATACAGACACAACATATCGGAATCTATGGGACACAATGAAAGCAGTTTTAAGAGGAAAATTAAAAATTAGACAATAAGATAACAAATAACCCAATCAAGAAATGGGCCAAGGACCTGAACAGACACTTCTCAGAGGAGGACATACAATCAATCAACAAGTACATGAAAAAATGCTCACCATCTCTAGCAGTCAGAGAAATGCAAATCAAAACCACCCTAAGATACCATCTCACTCCAGTAAGATTGGCAGCCACTATGAACTCAAACAACAACAAGTGCTGGCGAGGATGTGGAGAAAAGGGTACACTTGTACATTGCTGGTGGGACTGCAAATTGGTGCGGCCAATTTGGAAAGCAGTTTGGAGATTCCTGGGAAAGCTGGGAATGGAACCACCATTTGACCCTGCTATTGCCCTTCTCGGACTATTCCCTGAAGACCTTAAAAGAGCATGCTACAGGGATACTGCCACATTGATGTTCATAGCAGCACAATTCACAATAGCTAGACTGTGGAACCAACCCAGATGCCCTTCAATAGATGAATGGATAAAAAAAATGTGGCATCTATACACCATGGAGTATTACGCAGCACTAAAAAATGACAAAATCACGGAATTTGCAGGGAAATGGATGGCACTAGAGCAGATTATGCTTAGTGAAGCTAGCCAATCCCTAAAAAACAAATACCAAATGTCTTCTTTGATATAATGAGAGCAACTATGAACAGATCAGGGAGGAAACGTAGGAAGAAAAGAGTAACATTAAACAGAGACATGAGATGGGAGGGAAAGGGAGAGAAAAGGGAAATTGCATGGAAATGAAGGGAGACCCTCATTGCTATACAAAATTACATATAAGAGGTTGTGAGGGGAATGGGAAAATAAACAAGGAGAGAAATGAATTACAGTAGATGGGGTAGAGAGAGAAGATGGGAGGGGAGAGGAGAGGGGATAGTAGGGGATAGGAAAGGTAGCAGAATACAACAGTTACTAATAGGGCATTATGTAAAATTGTGGATGTGTAACCGACGTGATTCTGCAATCTGCATTTGGGGTAAAATTGGGAGTTCATAACCCACTTCAATCTAATGTATGAAATATCATATGTCAAGAGCTTTGTAATGTTGTGAACAACCAATAAAAAAAATAAAAAAAATAAAAAAAGAGATACATTTATGATATGAGGAGATAAGGGAAGAGAAGATGAATGGACTTTTTCTATTGTCTAGAAAATTGATTTTAAAAAAAGAAAATAGATTTTAGAGATATTATAAGCAACTAAGTACCATCAAATCAATTATTATTAATAAATTAACTAAAAACAGTAAATGAAAAGTGAATAATACCAAAGCAAGCAAAATACATCATAGAGCTCTGAAATTCAAATGTAATTAAAGCAATTGTCTTCTGAAACAGCCAAAAACAGGGCTAAAAAAGTAAAGGACCAGACCTTATTGTCTAGAAGCTTATAATAGTCTTATGAAAGTAGTAAATAACATTTATTGAGCATATTCTCTTTACTGAAGTGCTTCCTATGTATTAACTCTTTTAACTGTCACCAAAACCCAAAGGAGGAGGTTGCTACTTTATGAACTGCACAGACAGTAACTTGTCCAGGGTGAGAGTCAGGAAGGAGCAGTGCTCTGATTGAACCCCATGTTGTATGTGCTTTCTTGGCAATGCAGCATGCTGTGTAGTCTTCACATCCACATTAGTTCTGATGTTTCAGATGTATTTGTAGTGAATTTTAAAATTGTGGTTCATCCTAGCTTTGGACCATTGCTTAGCTGCGATTACCTCGATGTCAAAATAATCTCCCTTTTTCTGCTATTATATATTGGGTTTCTTTACACATGGAAAACTTTACAGCAGCAGAAATTGTTTCTCAGCAAAGTCTGAAAATGAATGGAATAGGTAATTCTTAGAGGGGCTCACTCATATGAAAGGTGCTTTACAACTTCACAAAACTCTGCCCTAGCAGCACAATAGGAAATGTGTTTTCATTTAAAATGCAAAGTCTTTGATCTATGATCTAAATCACATTAATTCAAACTCTGCCAATTTGAAATTCATTGACTTACAGAATTTTAGAGATGAGCAAATTAGGAGGATAAGTAGAAGTTCACTGGGGATATTTATCCTCCTTAGGAAAACACATTTGAGGTACTTAAAAAAAAAAAAAAAAACCTACCAGAAATCTTCTAGCTGTTTACAAACAGTATGCCAATCGAAAATGATTTCTACATCATTTTTTAAAGTAGTTTAGTGGCACCTCTTCTCAATGTTTTTGTGTCTTGTGTGTACCCATGAATAATAAACACATTTTTATCATTAGTACAATTTAGCTGAAGACTTTTTGTCTCCACAGATTTGTCTTAAACTGGCGAGTCTGGGATATATTTTAAATAATTTAAAATAAGAAGCTTAATTATAATCAAAGCACACAGACTATAATAGCCCTCTGAAGCAGTGGCTAACGTTACCAAATACATTAGTCCTGAATAATCACGGAGATTCTCTGACTTAAGACAATGTTTCACACTGTCCTTCTGCAACAAATAAATAGTATTATGTTAGCTTTCCATAACTGGGACAGAAAAGCTGAGGCAATCAACTTAAAAACAGGGAAAATTTATTTTGGCCCACAGTTTCAGAAGTCTCTGGCCTTGTGGCGGGGGGCTTGTGGCGGGGTAGACATCATGGCAGGGAGCCCCTAGGAGATGAGACCAGTAGCTTCATGATGGTCAGGAAGTGAAAGAGTTAGAGGAAGGGTCCAGTGACAGGGACCAAATCCCTTCAAGTGCACGCCACCCCCACCCCCATGACCTCCTTCCAGGAGGCCTTTTTAAAGCCTTCACATTTCCCAAAAGGCCACAGGATGGTGACCAACCCTTTCGCATGTGAGAGTTTGAGGAAATTTAAGATCTAAGTCATAACCAGTGTGCTTTTATAAATGTGTTTTTGGAGCTGGAGTTTTGGATTTTGAGGCCCACCAGGGCAACTTAATAAGACCCTGAGCTGGAGATGTAACTCAGCTGTAGAATACCACTCATTTCAATCCCCAGACACAGAATAAAAATTTAAAAATGTATATTTGTGTCACACGAAGTTTGGGAAAAATGACATTAAAAAAAGCTAAACAATGTTCTTTATTCTGGGAGGCTGTATAAAGCCTAATATGTTATTGTGTGTTATAAATCCTCAACAAGCAGATTTTTTAGGCAGTGTTTCTCAAATTCAGATGTCTTTGGGCACATCTGTTATTATAATCTGAAATTGTTTTCCACAAAGCATTGTTTTGGAAAAGGTTCTTGTACATGGATCACAACCAAAGACATAATCCTGTCTTTTTTACGGTTTTCTTTTTATTTTCACTCCTCTCAACTTCCTGAAGAAGTTGGTACTTTCCCAACAAATCGGATGTTTAAAGTAGTCCCATCCCCATGTATCCAACATGAAGCTTGCCATTGGCCCTCATTGATTTTTCAAGAAAATATTATTATTTTCACCTTTATTCAGGCATAAAGATCCCTTGGAATTTCTCATTCTAGATTGTTTCTGTAGCTACCTCTAGATTTAGATTTTGATGCAAAATTATTTTAACTACCATATTGCCTGCCTGCAAGCCCCTCCATAATAGAGACTATTCATCCTCAGTCCCAAATATCTGCTTGTATAAAGACCTGTTCCAGCAAATCCCTTTTGGAATTTCCAGTCATTAAAGCATTCATTCATGCTCACAGTCTGCCAGGATTGAATTAGACAGACACAGTCACACTCAAGGATGCCATCCTTGGATGGAGGGGAACAGACAGTTAAAAGAAACAAATTAAAAACAAATTTTAAAAAATAGGATCCAATGTTAGAGGAAGAATGGATGGAGGAGAAGAGGCATTGAAGTCACTCCAAGTGATTCTGATAGGCTTCTCAGTGAGATTGCCCTCCCAATTTGACCATAAGTTGAGCTCCTGAGTGGGCATTTCTTGGTCAACTCAAAGCTGTGTGCTCTAGGGTGAGAGGACCAACAGGAATGGGAGTCTGCAAGCACAGGGCAGGAAAGAACATAAGCAGAGATATAGATGGGTTTGCTCTGTATGAAGAATTGAAAGATATTTCATAGATGCTGCTTAGATGAGAATGAGGAGTGAAGAAAACCATGTCTGCAGAAGTAAAGAGGGAAAGATATGGTGTCAAACTATCTTCATCACTACTTCCCTTTTCTTTTCCCCCAAACACCAACCACAATTATTGTGCCCATCCTCCTTCCAGGTTTCCCTCCCTGCCACACTTTTTCTGTGTTCTCTCCTTTTAAGACCCAGGCAAAAACCAGCACCAGTGCTTTTGCATTTCAATATGTAGCATAAGAATTCTATCCTCCCATCCTTGAGTACATCCTTGGCAACTTGAGCATAGATACTCAAATAGCAACGGAGGCTCCCTCCTTCCATCCTAGAGGGGCTGAGGATGTGGGTTGCACTTCACCATCTTTGCAGATGATAGGGAAAAACACCCCAAGGGAGCCATAAATATTCTTAACAACTGATTCAGAATAAAGGAGTCTGCTGGCATATTTGAGAAAATTTTGTATCAACAAACAGCCATTTTAAGATTATATCAAGATTCTAGGAATTTATGCAAAGAATATAATAGGTGCACAGGAACATTCATTAACAAATATCCTGCTTATGATAGGAAAGATGGTGAAAATAATTTCGAGGGCCTTCAAAGAGGAATCAGTATTTTAAAAAGATATGATGGTTTATATGCACAAATGAATACGATACAGCCATTAAATTAATGAGTTTGATTTAATATGAGGAGACAAAATGATGTCATTTACATATTAACTGACAAAAGGAGGTTGCAAATAATCAGGTGTGGTATGATCTCAGTTAAGGCAAATTTTATAAATACCTAATCACAGACCAAAAATTCATGGTAGGATATTTTAAGGTGATTTTTGTTTTCTCCTTTATATTCTGTTGTATTGTTTGATTTATCTTAAATAATGTGAATAGTTTTAGGTAGAAAAAAAAATAAAAAGCCTTGTTCAATTTTGATTTTAAATAAGAAACTTCCATTTTCAATGAACTAAAAATAGCCTGAGATAGTTTGGGTCTATGGCTCTGTAGACGAGCAATTCTCGAACCTTCTTTAGCTTGGATATGTGAAATAGCTCCTTGGTGTGGCACCTCTGCAGACAGGAGACCAAATTATGGAATGTGGGTTCTGCACCATGCTAGCGGGGAACTGGCTAGGTTTCCAGACTTTTCTTCCACAGATCTTGGAAATGAAGTCCTCTATTAGACGATTGTTCTGGCATGTCCACAGAGACCTAAAGTTTTCCACAAGATATCTGAGATCTAGGATTTGGAGACATTGGACATATCTGGAGACAAACCTGCAGATCTTGACTCTTACTCTATATAGGGAAGGGATATGCTTTTCCCTTCAGGAAACAGAGTTTATGTTTCATAACAATTTAGTTACAACTGCTTTCATAATGTTTTATCATATGGATGGCAGAATTACCCATCAAAGTGAGATTTAGAAACAGGTCTAAAAGAAAAAAGACAAATACACCTCACCCATTTATATCTGACTGGCAGCCTTGGTCTTGCTTAATTTTCTTCTCTGAGATAACATCTTCCATCCTCCAAAAACTCCATGACCTTCATCACCTTTAAAAACCAGCTCTCACGTTTTCTCAATCAGAAACTCTTCCTCCAGGGTCCCTATCTTGGCTTAGTGTGTTTGTCCCCCTAAATGGTATCACCTCTGCATATCTCTGATATGCTTCACTCATTCACATACCTGGGTAAGGCTGCTTTGTGAGATTTCCACGTCTACGTCATTCCTTGGACCCTGAGTTCTACAACAATTGCACATGCACAAAGCCGTCCTCTGGCTTCCGATATGACACTTCTCTCTACACTTCACTGAGACACAGCAGTGACTATGATGGGCTGAGGTGTGCCCCTCTCCCAGCACAAAGAATCTGTATATTGAAACTCCAACTCCTATTACATCAGAATGGTGTTGCACTTAAAGAAAGGGTATTTAAAGATGTGATTAAGTTAAAAATGAGAATGTTAGTGTGGATCCTAATCCAATACAAGATAGTGTCTTTATAAGAAGAGGAAAGGTGGATACAAAAGATGACAGACACACATTAGCACAGAGGAAAAGCCATCTGAAGATAACCCCAGAAGGTGTCTATTCTGTAATTCAAGGACAAGTTTCAGAGGAAATCATGCCTGCCTTCATCTTGAACTTTCAACCTCCCAAACTGTGAGGGAATAAATTTCTATTGTGCAAGAATCCTCAGTTTCTGCTGATTTATTATGGCAGAACTACCACACTAACACAATGATCTAAATCCCACTTCTCCATTAACATTGAAAGTTAAACTATAAGGGAGGATATTAGCTTTTCATTGCTGTGACCAAAATAAATGACAAGAACTACACAGAGGAGAGACAGTGCATGGTTCCAGAAGTTGAATCCATGATCTGCCAAGTCCACTGCTCGGGGCCTAACTTGAGGCCAAACATCACGGTGAAGAGCTAATTCATTCTTAGCTGCCAGGAGTCAGAGAGTATGAGAGAAGGGAAAGGGTCACAGGGAAGATGAACCCTTCCAGGGAATACCTTCAGTGACCTTCCTCCTCCTCCGGTCAACTGACCTGCTTACAGTGACCACCCAGTTAGTCCATTTGAACTGGGATGGACTGATGGGGTTTTAGCTCTCACAATCCATTCACTTCACCTCCTGAATGTTCCTGAAGGTTAACACTGGAGCTTTGGGAGACACTTTATATCCAAACCATAATAGGGAAAATAGGTAATATCTTCAAATAAGTTAATGCATAATTATTTATTAAGCAATCTATTTTTGACTCCTATATATCAGGGAAAATTTTGCCCCTTGGTGTTCTTCTTCATAAGTTAAAAAGAAGTCATTCCTGAATTAACAATGGAACTATTAATTTTTTTCTGATGAAAGTAATTAAAACAAGGCAGAACACTCTTGATCACAGAAGCTCTTCATGAAATATTTAGAAAACTTGGGACAGTGGAATAAAAGAACAGATTCTCAATAATGTCTCAAACAGTTATTTTGGGCCAAATTTAATTGTGTGATAGATGAGTTTATTCAACAAATTTAAAAGTGCCAAAGCCCTTATTCTCATCCTACAGCTGGAATTGTTTCTTGTTGCTTCAGAGAGTATCTCAGCCATGGGTCATAGGCCATAGGCAAGGCACATGCTTCTCAGATGGTCTGGAGTCTCTGGGCTATCTAGCCCAAAGATTTAGAGCTGTTTGTTTACTAATCGGAAATGCTCACATTTGGATTAAAGAGTTGTGAATAATTTGATAAGATCTGGTATGCTTTAGGAAAATCTTTTGATGGAAATAATAAGCTCATGCAAACTTTTGACATGCCTCTAATCCTTGGTATTTTGAAAAAGACATCTCAAAAGGATAAAATCATCTAGTCTACTTTGGTTAGCAAAGATTTCTCAAGTTCATTAAAAACATGAGTCATCAAAGAAAATTTTGATGAACTAGAATCAAGTAAAATTAAGAATTTCGGTTTATCAATGTACTATAACAAGACAAAAATGGCAAACCATCAACTGACAGGAGGTATTCTCAATTCTATCTAAAATATAAAGAAGTATATTCATAATGAAAAAGAAAACAATACACAACCAGTTTTTTAATAAGCAAGAGACTTGAGCTGTATTTTAAAAAGAAGAGAAAGAGAATAACAAAGGAGTATCTAAATAGTCAATGAGAATGTGAAAGTGTTAACCATCATTGGTCATAAGAAAAAGCCAATCAGAAGCACACCTGGGTACAGTATGCTTCTCTCTTCACCAGCAAGAAATATAGATGTTAAAGGTTTTTTTTGTTAGTTTGGTGGAACCATTCTGTATCTTAATTAATGGTGGTTACATGAGCATGTATATCTTACTATATGTATGACATACCACAACACACCTTCTGTGTGTTACATGTATATGTCCATTTTTATAACATACACATACATATATATCTTTTACATGCCACAAAACAACTCTCATCAATGTCCCTGTTTACCATCATTTATATTATCAGTCACTGAATCTTTATTACGATATTCCAGAGTTAGGAAGTAGTGGATTTTCTACTTAAATTTTTGTATGACATATATTTTGTCTATAACTAGATTATAAAATGCTTGAAGGAAAGAAAGATTCTATAAGTCTGCTGTTTAGGAGCCCTTACTTTAAGATAGGCACAGTAAAGCTGACTGCTAGAAAAAGGTTTTTTTCTTTCATTTTCACCACTTAGGGACTAGGTGCCATTTTCACATGTTTACAGATGAGCCCCCATCAACTAATCAGTCAGTAGGGGAGCAAGGGTAGAGCCTGGGGTTCTCTGTTTGCAAGCTAGTACTTCCAGCAAAATTCTGCTATGGTGTGCTATGCACTGCTGCATATCATCTAAACTGCACTGGGCTCTGCTGTATGCTATATTGGGTAGAGGGTTCAGCCACACTGTACTACCTGTCATCATTGCTCAAACCACCTCTGATTTCCTCTAGTTCTCTGTATTATGACCAGTTTGAGCTGAAATGGTGGAGTAGGTCAGCTTGCCTCTGGCTCCTTCCTGCCCTTCCTCTAACCTCACCTCTTCTAGACTTTCATCCCACCCATCCATCCACCCCATCCAGCCTTTCTGTGGGGAACAACTGCTAGTGAGGGCATTGTTAGGGGCTGTTTTATAGGGGATTAGGATTTTAATAGGTTACTCTCCCACTTGAGGTCCCAGCACTAGGCCCCAGCAATCAATTAGATAAAATTAGTCTGCTCCAGCATTGAAAGGCAATAACTGCAGAACAAACATCCCAAATCAACAAATAGATAAATCATTGAGACAATATGTAAAAAACATTTTCCAGGTTTTTATTTATTTATTTATTGACAAATCAGAATTGGAAACATTGGGTTCACATTCTCAAATGTAATATTGGGCCAGAATTGTGTAGAATGGTCTGCTGGAGGTAATGGGGTCTCCCAGATGCCACAATCCCTACTACTTCCTATTGTTTCCCTGATGCAAAACCATAGTTGTTTTTTAACTGTGATTGAGCTTTAGATTCACTAAATAGAGAAATATATCTTAGTGGCCAAATTATCTATCTGAAGTGAGAAGATAAGGAAAACCAAGAAAACTTAATTTTCTAACACCAAATGACACCAAATGTGCTGAGACACCAGGGTCTAGCCCAGATTTAGCACCTCGTGGCAGACTTCACGTACAAAGACGGGAGATAGAAATATTTATTTCAGCTAGCATTCATTCCTCATTAACGCAGTCTTCACATATTTACTGAATCTCTACCATGTTTCAGGGACTGTAATAAGTACCAGAAATGATGATAATGATGATGATCATGATGGTAGTGGTGGTGATGGAGATGATAAAAATAATTCATATTTATGGAAGGCCAGGTATTATTCTAAGAATCTTCTCATTTAATCTTCACAACAACCCTATGCAATGGATTCCATTATTATCTTCATTTCACAGATGAGAAAACAGGAGTTCAGAGAAGCAAAATAATGTGCCCAAGGTCTGCTAAGAAGTAATCTGACTGGGTTATGAAGCCGGCAATCTACCTGCAGAGTACAGCACCAGGTCACTGAAGCACAGTCTCTGATGTCACAGGCACATGGGGGCGGGGCCTCGGTGCCCTGGGGCTTTGTAAAGAGTTCCTTTCCAGGGTCCTGTAAAGAGGCTGTGGATGTAGTGAGACTTCCTGCCTGACCCTGTTTTAAAAATGTTTTGTTTGTTCTCTGAATTTCTTCCGTGTTTGTTTAAAGTTTTAATCTGGATCATTTACCAAATCCCTCGTTTTCCTCTATTTTAATTAATTTCTTTTTAGATCAGTCACTGCTACAACCATCCTTCTAACTGAGGCTGAATGTATAAATCCCAGTAAGCAAATGTAAACAAACAAACAAAAAGAACCCCCACTAATCCTCCCTGGCAGTTTCTGTGTTTTATCTAATGAGCCCTAATGTATCAGGATAAACAACCATTGCAAACTATTTGGTCTGAATTTAGAGAATCAATTTTTTTTTCTTTTTTCTTTTTTTTTAAGGCATTTGGATGATTTTCTTTACATCAGTCAGTGCAGGTCAAATAAGCTTCAACTACAAACTCTAGGATCTTGTCCTTTTGCTTTTTCTTTTAAACTATCACTAGAGCAATTGAGGAAAGTTCTATGTGCGCCATCAGACCACTCCTTGGACACCAAAGGTCAAGCACCCATTCTAGGAATTGTAGAATCCAAAGAAAAGTGGGTAGAGTCTGAAAGTTAACACTATCAGTTGATCATACACTGAATCACCCCTTTTCTCTTTCTTCTCTACCATTTAAAACCTTGCCAACTAATGAAATGATTTTGTGGGCTCTAATAGTCTTCTCTCTTAGTAGTTTTCTTATCTTAACCTTTATGTCTCATCATCCTATATACACACTTGTATTCACTGTGAATTAGGTATTGTGTTTTCAGAGTTTCACTCTTTTAACAAAAGTAATAGGTAAAAGATTACAATGTTTGAATATGTATCTATATATCATGTAGATACATAGGTGTATAGATAAGAATCTAGATCTAGATTATGATTTCCTGTCTATTATATTTTCCTGTCTAATACACCTGTGTAACTTTCATTAAAGTATTCATAGAATTAGAAGCTTGGGATTTAATGGGTTGAATAAAAATTATTTACTGAGAAACAAATTTTTAATTTGAATCCATCCCATTTATTGATTCTTGATTTTACTTCTTGCACTTTAGGAGTCTTGTTAAGGAAGTCAGATCCTAGGCTGACATGGTGAAGATTTGGGCCTACTTTTTCTTCTATTAGGCAGAGGGTCTCTGTTCTAGTGCCTATGTCTTTGCTCCACTTTGAGTTCAGTTTTGTGCAGAATGAGAGAGGTTTAATTTCATTTTGCTACATATGGATTTCCAATTTTGCCAGTACCATTTGTTGAATTACCTTTTCTCCAGTGAATATTTTTGGCACCTTTGTCTAGTATGACATAACCATATTTATATTGTTTTTGTCTCTGTGTCCTCTATTCTGTACCATTGGTCTACAAGTATATTTTGGTGCTTAATACCATGCTGTTTTTGTTACTATATCACTGTAGTATAGTTTAAGGTCTGGTATTGTGATGCCTCCTGCTTCACTTTTCTTCTAATGATTGCTTTAGCTGTTCTGGGTCTCTTATTTTTCCAAATAAATTTCATGGTTGCTTTTTTCTATTCCTATGAAGAATCTCAGCAAATAAAACATGAGGAGAGAACCTAGAGAGTTGGAGAAAAATTTCTACTACATGCACCTCTGATAAAGCATTAATCTCAAGGATATATAAAGAACTAAAATATTGAACACAAATAAATAAAAAATAAATAACCCAAACAATAAGTGGGCTAAGGAACTGAACAGACACTTCACAGAAGAAGAAATAAAATCAATCAACAAATACATGAAAAAAGTGTTCAATACCTGTAGCAATTAGAGAAATGCAAATCAAAAACTACTGTAAGATTTCATCTCACTCCAATCAGGATGGCAATCATCAAGAATACAGGCAAAAATAAATGTTGGCAAGGATGTGAGGGAAAAAGTACACTCATATATTGTTGGTGGGACTGCAAATTGTTGCATCCACAATGAAAAGCAGTATGCAGTTTCCTCAGAAAACTTGGAATGGAACCACCATTTGACACAGCTATCCCACTTGTCACTTTATTCAAAGGACATAAAATCAGTATTCTATAGTAATGAAGCTACATCAATGTTTATAACAGTTCAATTCACAGTAGCTAAACTATGGAACCAACTAGGTGTCCTTCAATAGATGAATGGATAAAGAAAATGTGGTATCTATACTTAGTGGAATATTACTCAGCTTTAAAGAAGAGAGAAACTATGGCATTTACCAGTAAATGAATGGAGTTTAAGAGTATCATGCTAAGTGAAATAAGCCAATCCCCAAAAAACAGAGACCAGATGTTTTCTCTAATATGCGGATGCTAATTCAATAAGACAGGGGGCACTAGAGAAGAATAGCATTACCTTAGATTAGGTATAGCGAATTGAAGAAAGGGGAAAGGGGATAGAAAATATAGTAGAATGACACAGACATTATTACTGTATGTATATATGTAACTGCATGACCAATATGATTCTGCAACATGTACACTTAGAAAAATGAGAAATTATATCCCATCTATATGTATAACATATCAAAGTGCATAAATGTATTCTACTGCAATGTATAACTAATTAAAACAAATTAAAAACATTAATAAAAAATTATTTAAGGCATTACATTAACACCCTTTTTACATGGAAAAAAAGACTGTGCTGTTTCCTGCTAAAAGGAGTGATTTATGATTTCAAAAATATAAGAGGAATGGGAATAGGAAGAGACTGAGTATGTTCTACCAGCCTTCCTCAGCAGCCACAAACAAAGGAAATTGGGTAGAGTTACAGTTGCTAAAGGAACCACAGTTCATGCAAGACTCACACACCTCCCAAACATGAAGTCTGTACTCCATGTAGCAATAGAATTTTCTAGCACAGTTATCTTCCAATATGAACCTTGATCCAGCAGTCTGATGCTTCCTACCTCTACACTCCCATCACTCAGGGTATAACATCTCTGGTTAGTATATTTAGTTAGTATATTTTATATGTTGCTGGACACTTTCTGAATTTAGTTCAGGTTTATTCTTCTTTAATTATGTGAACCATTTTCCCTATTTCTGCTCTTTGATACTCCGACATACTGTTAGAAAGCCTGAATATAGTTAGATTCTCGAGACTGTCCTCCAATGTTGAATCCAACTCTTGTTGGAACATCTTTACTGAGTACTTATTATGAGCCAGATTGTTCTCCATGATGGGACTATGTGGATCAGCAAAGCAAAGCTCCTAATTCTCATAGTATTCATGTGTCAGTGATGGGTAACGTATTAAAAAACAAACATGAGTAGCTTTATGTCCAAATAAACACCATGAAGAAAATAAAGGGGTCAATATGACAGAGAATGACTGAAGAAAGGAGTTACTTGACATTGGTTGACAAGGAAAGGCCACTCTGGGAACACAGAATGTGGAGACTTGGTCCTTTCCCAACTTTCCTTGAAAAACACACATCCTGCTCAGTTTCCATGAGAGGTGGCTCATTTTCTCACTTCCAGGAGTTAGAATTTGGCCTTCGATTTCTATTTCCTTCTATTGTCTCTTCATAATTATTTCTCATTCTTTTAATCCAATAATTCTGGTTCTTTATGAAGCTCATATGATTTAACTCTTTTTATCCCATTTGGGATAGCAATTTTTACAGAGCTCCACAGCATTTCTCCTAAATTCTTTGACATTTTCATTTCTGAAATTACAGATTCCCTATTTGGTACTCCATCATTCCGCTCCCACTTTGATGGATACAACATTCAAAAAGATGAAGTAAACAACAAACTGTCTGTCTCTATGGATGTGCCTCTACTCTAATGGCATTCAGCTCGACTCTAGTTGGGCAGCCCATTTGCCCAACCGCATCTGAACTTCACTGATACTCTGACAGTAGCCTTGAACTTCTGCTCTTGATGTACAAACTCCCATCAGTCCACTTCACAGGAACCCCAACTCTTCATTCAGATCTAGAGTCATTCATCTCCAAACCTACTTTACTCTTCTCATACACCCGTGTGCTGACTCTGTGGGCAGATCCAAGTTCAAACTCCACACCTAGAGCTATAGGGCATCAGGGAAAGTCACTTCACTTGAAGCTAAACATGTTGTTGTTATTCCCTTTCTACCTACACTGTTTTTTTCCCCCTTGTATTTCTTTAAATATGACCATCTATACTGAAAACATATTGCAGATCATTATCACTGGGTAAAAATACTGAACTTATTTTTCTCTAATTTACCCATTACTGGATTTGATGAGAACATTCCCATAACTGTATTGATAGCTTGTAGTTCATATTGATGTTATCATATCTCACAGTTGTCATTCATCAAATCTTCTCCTCATTGCTAATTAGTTACCTGCCCCACTTATTAGAGTTTCTTCTTCTGTTTTAATAATCACAAAAAAAAAATCCCCAAATGCCCTCATCCAGTCTCAATAAAGATCTAATATTCCATTTTACTAATGTACCAGGATGTTAAATTCAGCTCTTCCTGTTATCTTGAATTTTCTCCATAGGTCCTTGGCTGAAAATAATGTTGTAGTTGCCAAATCCTCCCCCACTGTAAAGAGAGATGCAAAACTAGCTACAAAGGACTTGCAAAGGAACGGCTCACAGCTAATTCTGCTACATAGGCCCATCGCTAATTTGTGAACACATAAGAGATAAAGGTTTAAAAGGCCATGAGGAAACTTCACTGGGAAAAATAGTTGAAATATTGTGCTATCCTCTCCTTATTTCTCATCTTATAAAAATAAAAACTTTTCCAGAAGGATCCCCAAAGTTACCTTAGTAGCTGTTCTCTGACTTAGGGGATCTGAAGTTTGGCATGATTCTTGCTGGGAAAAGTTCAAAGGCAAACCTCGAGTCTCTTTTGTGACCTGCTTTTCAAATGAGAGGAGTAAGAAGAGGCTTCATCTGGAAGAAACTGTTCCTCCATACCTTGGTGGAGAAGACAGACTTTTCCTGAGGTATTACACAACTCTCAGTGTAAAGCATTGGCCTGGGAACACTTTAGAACTGCATGGTAGGATGAGGTGACTCAGCAGGGCATGGACCACCAGAAGATCAGAGGAGAAGGGTGCAACTGAGAGCAATTGGCCAGGCTCTTATCCTTTCTCATACTGTAGAAGTTGTGATCAGTGCTGGTCAGAGAAAGAACCTTTGAGAAACTCAACCAGAGATTTTCAAGAGACACAAAGTCCCAAATTGCATACCTATCTCAACAGGACAATGGCAGCAGATGAAAACTATTCCCATCCCATCCATGAGGCAACGTTTTTCTTGGTATACTCTCTACCTAATAATATCCTTAAAGAGTAAAAAAAATTAGGGAGTGGGAGATGAAGTGAATAAAGGAAAGAGAAAAATGAATTCATGCATCCTTCCCTCACTGCAAGTTCATAAACCTAAAGTAAGCCGAGCTGAGGGAGGAGAGACCATCCTAAAAGGAACTGCATTTGAGATTAAATATTGGTTGAGAATATTCAATTACTAAAATAAATGTGATCTCAGGAAGTAAAGAGACCAAAAAAAAAAAAAAAGACTATGGCACCTGGCTGGGATTTTATCTAAATGAGGAAAGAATAGAGCTAGGCATCCAGTTTAAGGAGCAGCAAGAGAAAGTGGAAAGTTAAGAAGACCCTGTGAGGACCATTCAGAAAAACGGTTAACACTAAGAACAACATCGAACTTTTCAACATCTCTCTCATTTGCCTTAAAATTTTATATTTATTCACTTGTCCTGTCCTATGTTCTCATAACTCACAAGCAAAATCCCCTCTCCAGGAAGATAATGATTCTCACCTATATCCTCCTTTTGGTTCTCATTCATCCACTGATTGATTTTTCTTTTGAAATTGATACTCTCCTTTTCATGACATTGCACTTCTTTTATTATCTATTGTGATAGTTTCTTAGTTTTCTTTGCACTTTTTGTTGTTGTTGTTGTTCTTGTTCTGCACATTTTTGATGCTTTTCTATATTTTCTTTTCTCTGATTTCTCTCAATGGGTATATAAGGCTTCATATAGTACCACTTTTCTGATAACTTCCATATTTACATTTCAGCCTTAGGGTTTTGCCTTAGTTTAAGATCAAGGGTTTCAAAGGTCTGTGAGACAACACCATATCCAGAGGACTTTGAGCCCACTTTGTGTATCTTTAATTATATTCTATACATTTTTTAACAGCAGCTCAAATGTCCTACAATGTGAATTCTTCCCTGAGAGCAAAGAACACACTTCTTTGTACATTCCTTATAATGTACAAAACAACAGTTATTCTTTGATTCTACCATGTAGTAGCTCTCTAAAGGTTGCCAGGATATCTTAATAATTTTGTGCCTTCCAGTGTACCTAGTACAATATTTTTACAGGAACATACCTGTTCTTTGATAACTTGAACTGAAATAAAGCTTCTAGATAGAAAAACTTAAGATGATACTTTTAAAGATAGTCTATTCAAATATTTAAATTTGAAAACATGAATATACAACTAGAACATAGAAAAGTAGATACAGAACCTGTGGGAGCAATTCAATTGCTCCTTATATATATTCTTATCTGTTTGCTTGAATATTAATTTTCAGAATTTTTTCATTTCCTCAAGGAAATTGGAAACTTGTTGAGACATTTTACCTACTCAGGAAACAAAGTAGAATAAAAAGGAAACTTGAGTCTCAATATCCAGGGTAGAAGAGTCATTCTAAAATCAGTCAAGGCGAGGAGGTAATAAGAATGACCTATACCTAAAATGCATAAATATATGTAAGATATATTTTTGTAACATAAAAATATACATAAATAATTTATATAAATATATGAAAGATATAGAAATATTACATACATACACATAAATGCCTGCATTTAGACACATATAGGATGTACTTGCTTCATGAATTGGTGGTTCATAGTTATGTTCCCTCACAAGTTATTTATTATAAAGAAAAAAATATACCTATACTCTTTCATATTGCAAAAATGAGCATGGTCAACGGCATATACTCTCCTGAGTTCTGATTCCTGATTCTCAGTTGCTTCCATGACAACCATGTCATTTCACTGCCAGAATATCTTATAAACAGTTAAGATGAATGGAAATATATGCATGCTCTCCTGCAATTAATTGTTAAGAAATAAAAGAGAGAGAAAACTTAAGTTTTTCATTTGATGAGCTCCATTCTACATGGATAAAACTATTTTCCTAACTATTCCCTCACCCCATAGATCAAATCAGACGCGGTGCTTATTCTTGCTTAGAAGCTGACCATAATCATTTTCTTCTACTTGTTTCACAAAAGGATTTTTTTTTTTTGCTTTCTCCAATAGAATATAAACATTCTTATCCCTAGTCTTGTAGTTCTGTTGCCTTGAGTTCTTCCTATGCTCCACTGTATTCATTTCCATGTATGTGATCACCTTTAATCTTTCCAAGCATTATTTTCAAGTTGATGAAAATGAGGAGCCTATCAGTTAAGCAATTAATTCACATGTAGTCAGAAAAGATGGGCTTCAGTAAGATAGAATGGCTGTGACTGTTCACTTACACTTTCCTACTTTATTCCTCTTAAGGAGTTGCTCATATTGTTACCTACTGTGATGGATTCTATTACTGTTCTCAATTCATTACCCTTCTCAGTATTCATGTCTTTTTCTATGTGTCTTTTTAGTACCTCAATTAATGGCAGAGTTTATTTTGTCACCCCATTAATTTGAGCTGACCATAAATAATCTTTTTCCAATGGAATATAGAAAAAAATGGCAGTGCATGCAAACCTTAGTCTTAAAGGGTCATCAGAGGCTTGAGGCTTGTGCTTCAACCTCTTATGTATCTGCATCACTGTGAGAATAGCACAAAAATAGCATTCTCTGCCTATCATGTTAAATCAGGAAAGATGAGTCCTATTTGGAGCAGATCTTGGTATGACCTACTGTTTTATACCAAGCCCAGTAGAGAGCAAGTTCAGTCAGACCATACCTGCCTAGGCAACATAGATAAGAATAAGTTATTATATTGGACCATTGAGTTTTGGGGGGCTTTAAATTTTTAAAAAATTAACTACATTCACATTATAAATTTAATTATATGTATATATTATTATATAAATAGTCAACTGAGAACTTTGTGATAATCCTTTGTATTCCTACCTAATTTCTTCTAACAGATCATATATTTCAGAGATGTACTGAAGCCTTGTAATATTTCTGAGCACTAATTAATAATAGCTAATACAATGTATTAGTTGGCACAGGGTATGAATGCTCAAATATTGTTGAATGAATACATGTGTATCTTCTTTTCTATATCTTTCCCAAAGAGAGCTAGTATGTAAGGCTTGGTGCTCTTTCAATAAAAATGCCTAAATCTCAAGTAACCAAAGATTCTGTATGATAGAATAATTTACACTGTGTTATCTGCTCATGATACCTGTCTCTGGAGGATCCTGATGTGTTCTTACTTAAAATGATAATTTTTCAAGAAGTGAACTGTTTCAAAATACTATCATATCTCCTTAGAAAGTCAGCTTGGTATTGTGGAAAGAACTCAGCTTTTGGTGCTATATGCTCAGTTTTGTTATTTATTTGGATTGCCAACCTGCAGCCAATCTCTGAACTTTTCTGAGCCAATTTTTTTCAAATGTAAAGCAGGAATAATAATATCATTCCTCTTGTGATGTTTATGCAGATTAGGATGATTGGCATAGAAAAAAAATGAGGTATCTTTAATTAAAAACTACTATTTATTAAGGACACATTACATGTAATAGGTCTTTTACTCAAAACCAGTACAATATATCCATATCACATTTGTAACAATATTAGTTGGCATTACATAACACCTAATATTTACATGAACTTGACAAAAGATGTGAATGTTATTTAGTGCATAAGAGTAAATGAGGCAATTTATCAGATATACCCCAAGATTCCTTAATACTCCTCCCTTCAATAGTTTGAGCATAAACTCCTTCCTCTTGAATATAGGTTGTACTCAATGAGTTAGTTGTATTGAACAAAATATGGCAAAAGCAATGGGATGTCAATTCATTTTTGGCTATAAAGAGGCTGCAACTTCAATCCATATGCTATATGTCACTGTCAGAGTCTAGCTCTACCCACTGAGATCATTTGTTCCAGGGGAAGTCTACTACCATGAGGAGCATCTCATGACAAGAACAGGCCTCCAACCAAGAGCCATGAAGAAAGGAAGTTTGCTAACTACTCTAAGACTGAACTTGGGAGTGGATTCTTCAGCCCACTCAAACCTTGAAGTGACTGTAACCTCAGTGAATAATGGACTGAAACTTCATAATTTCTAAGGAAGGTCTTTCAAGTACTGCCTTTGTTCTTCTTGCTGCTCACAGTAAGATGTATGGGAAGAAAAAAAAAAGCAATCTAAAGGGAAGACTTCTCAGCTTAAAGGAATTTGATGGTTTTGAAAATTCTCAGAACTTTTCCTAGAGAAAATAATTCTAAAATTAAGCCAAAAGCATATACAGGCTACTGTCAGGAAATCTAGTCTAAAGATTATGTCAAGGGTGTGACTCTAAACTTATTTCATAAGACCTCAGAAAGAGTTTGGGTGGGGCCTCAGGGATCCTTTCACAGAAAAAAAAAAAAGACTCATTAAAGATATCAATTCTGTGTCTTAAAGATCAACTCAACCAAACAGCAGGAGTGCTAGTAATCTTATTGGCATTGTCACTTCATATCTTTAGTGGAACCCTAAAGTAGACAAGGTTTGAGGAAATTGGGTATGTGGGTATTGTCTAATAGAATAGTACCTAATAAGATATTCGGAAGACCAATAAGATGTACAGTAGACCAAGAAGGGTTTTAGAACAATAATGTAAGTAGTGATGTTGGCAGCTTGAATTCAAAAGAACAGATAATACAAAATGAAAAATTCCTTGGTATCACAAAAATTCTATTGTCAGAATATAGGTTGAGGAAATGTCTCACCATCACACACACACACACACACACACACACACACACACGAATGTGTTTACATTATATTATATTATATTTTGAGGGCAGATAACGCATGCCTTTAGATTCAGAGGTAGGGATAAACTGTAGTCAATAGGCTCTAACTGATGAGATTCTGGACTTCAGCTGAGGCTGCAGGGAGTGAGAGTTTGGTCACCTTGAGAGGGGTATATATTTTCAAATAAGATGAATGTAAATTGTGAATCTCAGGAAGACTTGATAGCTTAGTAAATATATCCACAAATTCTTTGATACTGATTTCTTTAAGAAGTAGAGATGACTTCTGCTCTCTTTGGATGTGATCTTCATGGGCCCCTTAGGAATCAATAGCTTGTCTTAGATAAATAATGTACAGCAAGAATGATGGTTCTCACTTCTAAAATTAGGTCATAAAAGGGTCTGGATTCTGTGTTGGGCACTTTTTTTCTGTTCTTGGGATGCCACTCTTCTCAGAGCATGCATTCTAGTGAAAGCCAGCTGAATGAAGATAGGCCCTTGATGAGGAATAGTGTCCTCAGCCAGCCTGGCACTGAAGCCTTCCAAAAGCCACATGAATGGGCAGGAAGCAGGTCTTCCAGCCTCAGCAGAGTTCCCAGATGATGATAGCTGTGGCTAATCAGAACTTCATGGGCGTACTCTGAACTATAATCACACAGTTAAACTATTTCAGATTCATGACGCTTAGGAACTACATAAGATAATATAGAGGCATTAAACTGTCACATATTGGTACATATTGCCCTGCATCAATAGGTGTTATGGTTTAGATCTGGAGCATCCCTCCAAAAGCTTATGTGTTGAAAGCATGGTTCCCAATGTAGCAAAGAGGTGGGGCTTTGAGGCAATGATTCAATTATGAGAGCTCTGACTCCATTAATCCATTGGATGGATTAATCCATTAATGGTTAAATGGACTATTGTATGATGAGACTTAGCTGAAGGAAGTATGTCACTGCCCCTTAAGGATTTATCTTCACCCTGTACCCCACTTCCTTCTCTCTCTGCTTCCCAGCTGTAGGAGCTGAGCAGCTCTGTACCACCATGCCTACTACCATGTTGTTCTGCCTTCTTATAGACCAGAATAATGAAATGAGCTGGCCATGGATGGAATCTTCTGAAACCAGGAGTCAAAATAAATCTTCCTAAGTTTTTGTCAGGTATTTTGATCACATCAACACAAACTAACACAATAGGTCACAGATATAAGTGACTTCTCAGAATACTATCCAAATTCCTGTGTAGATAATTCTTATTATCTTCATTCGATAGGTAAGAAGGTTAAAATATTTTTTTAAAAGTTAGGGGATTTTACTGAAGTATACAGCTAATAGGTGGTAGAATAAAGATTTGAGTTCACATCTACATGTCTTAAGGGTAAAAAAAAATTACATTTTATATAAATAAAATAAAAATATAACAAAGCCACATCTTTTATAAAAATAATGTTTGGACTGGCACAGAAAGTCCAATAATGACATACAAAACTACCATCTGCTTTAGAAATAACAGAGGTGTTGGACAGGCCGAGGAATGTGTGAAAGATGCTTAAATCTCTATACCACAGGGGCCAGGACATCTGGTAAAGAAGAGGTGAGCCGTTCCTTCCCCATTCCAGCTTTCCCAATTATGTTAATTGTAACAGAACTTGGCTTCCTGGCAATGCAGAGCTAGTGAGGCATTTGACACACTGTAGAATTTAAGTTCAAAAGTAAAATTGTTTAATGAATGCACACCCTGCTCCTTATTCATTATGCAAAGTTGGGTTGTAGAGTTTTTCAATATGTACTCTAATTCCCTTTAAGAAACGTGATTCCACATTCTTCATATCAGTGCAGGGGGAAAAAAAAAAGGTAGTCTGCTAGAACAGGCTTTGGGGTCAGTTAGAAATTCTGTGCTCTGTTTTTTAAAAGGAAGATATAATCCCTTTTTCTCAGCCATTGTGTTTTATTATGTTGAGGGTTGATGGCTATAAAACACAGCACCTCCCCTTCAACTTTTCCATATAACTTGATTAGACAGGAATAATCTCTTATGCTTTCATGCACAAATTTAGGAGTGACCCAGAACAAACGAGTTTCCTTCATCACCATAGCAACCAGGACTATGGAAAAATGCCACTCACTGGGCTATGCAAGTCAGAATTCATTCCTTTGATGTTAATTAACAAATTGCTTTCAGAAAATCAATGAATGTCCCTACTCCCCTCTAAATGTTTGTGATATATTTTTTAGTACTTCCTAGAGTGATGTGGTGGAAGAATGATGGAAGAAGCTGAATGAAAGAGAACCCTACCTTCTCCCAGTTAGTTAGACACAGAGGTGATCAGGAATGGGAGGGTGAGATTGGAAGAGCAGAATTCATTTGGGCTTCTCTGGCACGGAGATTCAAACCCGAATGTATGTTTTCTTATTGTCTGAGTTTCTTCCTTTAGAAACTGATGGCTGCTTTCTTCCCAGAGGAAAAAAATATTTACATATATAGGAAAACGAACCAAAAGGACCATCACCAAGCAAGGTTTTGGTAGAAACCTATATTTAGAAATGTCTTTTCTAATCTGTTCCTGGGACTGTCAATTTTCTCTTGGGTGATTTAATGATTTTTTTTTCTTTGCCAAAAGTCCATAAAATATGCCCACCCTTTCAGTCAGATGGGAAGGATACACTCCAAGATGCAAACACAGGTAAATACACATGAGAGTCTTCACACTGATCTCAGTACTACGTTTTTAAAGATAGAAACATTATAAGCAACACTGTAGGATTAAAGCGATCTAAACGTGATTTCAGAGAAATTAAACAGGGTTTATAATGTTCAAGTGAGAGCAAAAAAAATAAATAAAAAAGCAGGTGAAGGATCAGAGCTCGAGGATGATGCATTTAAAAACTATTTGAAAATTCCAAGTAAGTTTCAGAAACTTGGCAAAAGAATGAACGGACTTCCCTTAAAGAACTTTCTCTTTTCTGTCTTAAGGTTTGTTGCTGTTTTTCTGTGTGGGGACAAAATTCCATGAAAGACTAGTTGTCTGTAATAGATTTGTATTTGTCTTCTTTACTAGATGACAAAAGTTTATTCGAAAAGATATATCACTGGTCCCAAAAAGTCTCTCCATTCTGTTCACTTGTAATGTGATGTGGGAGAACAATTCAAAGAAAGTATACTTTGAATTGGCTTAATTAAGTTATTGATAAAAGGATTAAAAACCGACATTTTCGAGCATACTGAGTCTTAGAGAAAAACTCATTATTAAAAACCTTTATCTATTTATAAGTAACAAAAATAATTTCTAGATAAAATGATGTGAGGGTCAGAAAAAAAAATGTATAAATGTGGTCAGAATATCTTTTCAGGTCCAGGATTAAAACTAGAAAACTTTTATCAAATAAAATTTATGAAGAGCAATCATTTTCATTATTTTTTGACTAGCAGAACAATTTTGCTCGAAGACATTCAGCAAGAAAAGTCAATATACAAAAGTAATTGAAACACAGTTTATCAACTGAAATGCTGGATGAGCCAACACAAGCCCACCCACTTTTCAGTAAGAGCACTGTTCTGAACTCCACTGTGGTAGACGGTGCTTTGCCACAGTTCCTCCTGCCCTGCCACTGTCCTTTCTTGCCTTTCTCTCATCAAACGTCAGTGCTTGGTTAGGACAACTAGGCTCTTGCAACAAAAAAATCATCCTATGCCATATTGGTCAAGGAAAGTAGCTACTTTGCAACTCAGTTTCCTTGGCTATACAATGACAAAATGAGAGTTCAGACTATGTTTCTATAAGGCCCTAGTGATCTCACCTCTTGGTATTCATACTCTGTGAATTGCTCTACCTTAGAGAGTGGGCTGGACCCTGTAATTTATTCCAAATAAATAGAACAAAAGAAAAATGTTCTTTTTTTTTCTTTTTTACTATCTTTCATGATTTATTCTTCACTTAAAAATACTGTTAGAATTTGATGCATACAATAAGCAAGGGCTATATAACATATACATACACATGCAGATACACATATATATGCACTATCAGTAAGAAAAGTGATTGTATGGTATTTCTGAGACTACAGCAATACTGTAACATCTCTCTCTCTCTCTCTCTCTCTCTCTCTCTCTCTCTGTGTGTGTGTGTGTGTGTGTGTGTGTCTGTGATGTTTGTATGTGTTTCTTTCTCTCTGTCTTTCTCCATTGTAAGGAATCTTCTAAATCCTCAATAGTTCCACCTGGCAAAGAACTGATCTCTCCAACAGTCAACAAGAACCTGAGCCCTGCCAATGGCAATGTGAGTGAGACATAAGGGAATGTTCCTCCCCTTATGCCTGGAGATGCTTGAAGCCCTGATCAACTCTGCAGTCTTCTGCTCAAACTGCAAAGGAGAGGACTGTCTAAGTCCCCTGTATCCTTGACTGACAGAAACCAAAGGTAGCAAATGCTTGTTTTGTTAAGTTATAAAGCTTTGGAGTGGTGTGTCACACTTCAACAGATAACCACACAGAATAAATAATCTTTCCTTTTACTTCTGAGGTTCTTTTCTTTTAACAGATGTTTCACATTCATTTAAAACAGCTAATAAATCCAGAAAAAAGCTTGATAGTTTAGAGAAAAAAATTATGCTGATTTGAAGTATTTAAACACCTCTTGGACACCCAGGTTTCCTCCTGATTTCATTACTCTTCCTCTTTAGATGCCAGAATAGAGACGTACCTGCCTTGGAACCCCTGCTCTACTTGTGACCTTTACAATATCTATTGCAGAAAAAGCTGACAGTCCATAGTATGGAAACCAGTGCAGCATCTTCTGATGGGGAATTGCATTTATCTTTGAACACAAATTCGTCCTTTCCTTTCTAAAATCGTGAGCCCAGAGGGCATTTAAGGGCTAAAGTAAAGCTGTTCAGGACCTGTTTTGTCAGATTAACTAATTTTCTTAAGGAGAATCCCTTTTCACCCTCCTACCTGTGCAGTTTAAGCTCAGATCTGGGCCCACTTGCCATGAGGGATCTGGATCATTGTGAATTATTAGTTGGAATGAATTTTAAACCTGTGCTTTATTTTGTATAGAAATAATCTGATTGCTGAGGTCATATTTTATTTTATTCAATAATAATTTGTGATTTTCTGTACCTCAATCCCAACCCCAAATGGTATAGATTCTTTGAAAAAAATGCACATCTTTCTCCATCATCTTGAAGTAAAAGGATAGATATCAGAGATATTTATAAAATAAATGCTGCATAAAATAGTAGAACTGTTACATTTCATATTTCTTAGCCTCAATTACTACTTTATTGCCCTAAGAGGCATTTGATTATCATTTGGGAAATGAAATAACATTCTAATATAAAACACAGTAGAATATTCCCTCTTCTAAAATTTTTAGTCTCACCCTTAGGTGCAAAGAAAGCATGACTTTTTCCACTAAAATTTTTCTAAATACCAATCTTAGATGGAACAAGCAGCTCTAACATACAAAACAACTCTAGTACACCAGATAGAAATTTTCTTAAAGATCATGTATGATAATAATCAATGCCATTCCCAGCTTTCCCAGGAATCTCCATACTGCTTTCCAAATTGGCCGCACCAATTTGCAGTCCCAACAGCAATGTACAAGTGTACCCTTTTCTCCACATCCTCGCCAGCACCTGTTGTTGTTTGACTTCATAGTGGCTGCCAATCTTACTGGAATGAGGTGGTATCTTAGGGTGGTTTTGATTTGCATTTCTCTGACTGCTAGAGATGGTGAGCATTTTTTCATGTTCTTGTTGATTGATTGTATATCCTCCTCTGAGAAGTGTCTGTTCAGGTCCTTGGCCCATTTGTTGATTGGGTTATTTGTTATCTTATTGTCTAATTTTTTGAGTTCTTTGTATACTCTGAATATTAGGGCTGTATCTGAAGTGTGAGGAGTAAAAATTTGTTCCCAGGATGTAGGCTCCCTATTTACCTCTCTTATTGTTTCTCTTGCTGAGAAAAAAACTTTTTAGTTTAAGTAAGTCCCATTTGTTGATTCTTGTTATTAACTCTTGTGCTATGGGTGTCCTATTAAGGAATTTGGAGCCCAACCCCACAATATGTAGATCAGAGCCAACCTTTTCTTCTATCAGACGTAGAGTCTCTGATTTGATATCAAGCTCCTTGATCCATTTTGAGTTAACTTTTGTGCATGGCGAGAGAAAGGGATTCAGTTTCATTTTGTTGCATATGGATTTCCAGTTTTCCCAACACCATTTGTTGAAGATGCTATCCTTCCTCCATTGCATGCTTTTAGCCCCTTTATCAAATATAAGATAGTTGTAACTTTGTGGATTAGTCTCTGTGTCCTCTATTCTATACCATTGGTCCACCCGCCTGTTTTGGTACCATTTGACCCTGCTATTGCCCTTCTCGGACTATTCCCTGAAGACCTTAAAAGAGCATGCTACAGGGATACTGCCACATCGATGTTCATAGCAGCACAATTCACAATAGCTAGACTGTGGAACCAACCCAGATGCCCTTCAATAGATGAATGGATAAAAAAAATGTGGCATTTATACACCATGGAATATTACGCAACACTAAAAAATGACAAAATCATGGAATTTGCAGGGAAATGGATGGCACTAGAGCAGATTATGCTTAGTGAAGCTAGCCAATCCCTAAAAAACAAATACCAAATGTCTTCTTTGATATAATGAGAGCAACTATGAACAGAGTAGGGAGGAAGAGCAGGAAGAAAAGATTAACTTTAAACAGAGACATGAGATGGGAGGGAAAGAGAAAGAAAAGGGAAATTGCCTGGAAATGAAGGGAGACCCTCATTGCTATACAAAATTACATATAAGAGGTTGTGAGGGGAATGGGAAAATAAACAAGGAGAGAAATGAATTACAGTAGATCGGGTAGAGAGAGAAGATGGTAGGAAAGGGGAGGGGGAATAGTAGGGGATAGGAAAGGTAGCAGAATACAACAGTTACTAATAGGGCATTATGTAAAATTGTGGATGTGTAACCGACATGATTCTGCAATCTGCATTTGGGGTAAAATTGGGAGTTCATAACCCACTTCAATCTAATGTATGAAATATCATATGTCAAGAGCTTTGTAATGTTGTGAACAACCAATAAAAAAATAAAAAATTAAAAAATTAAAAAAAGAAAATAATCAATGCCAATTTAATTACAAAACAAAACAAAACAAAAAGTTTTCTTCCATAGGGTCCCAAACTGTGTCTCTGACCACTTCTTTATGGGGTTATATGTTGCTCTCCCTGCACATTTAATATTAGCATTTATATTTAGCAAAGAAAGAAACCCCCTGTGTGCAACTGCAAGTGGCCATTCAAAGCTCGCTGTGTTGGTGCTATTGTGGTTGCATTGAGTGTGCAAGCATGGAGAACTTGAAGACAAAGTTAGGGCAGCCTGCTGATAGGCCTGCTCATGGGAAAAACTGAATGGTGGAAGAGAGTTATGAAGAGTCTTGACATTGTATGATGGTGTCAGGAGAAACAGACGTTCAGAATTAGCATGTGATTATGCTGACAATCAACCGGGGTAACCTAGCACCTATTTTTGATTAGAGATTAGATGGTGGAATTGGCTGACTTGAGATGAATTATGAAGTTGGGCCTGAGTGTCACCACAGATGAGCAAAGCTAACAAGAATTTTCCTTTTGCAGTATATTAGGAAGGCCTAATATTTCTGAAGCTGAAAAATAAACCCTAATTTACTACCTAGCATTGCTTCTTTACCTTTGATATCTTATAGGAAGAAGCATTACATTTTCCAACAGGAGACACTTAATGAAACAACACATCTTAATTCCACATATAAGATAGGATTTAGAAGATCACTACTTAATTCTCCTCACTTTGTTGGGGAGGAGTTTTCTCAAGATTTGAACAGTAAGCTGCAGTAATAGTTGTTTACAAGTTACTTATCTTACTCACATATGAAACCAAATATTAAAATGTGTCCTCAAACAGCAGTTCCCAGTGTCTGCTATACATTAGCCACCTGGGAAGGTTTTTCAAAAGAGGGATTCCTCAGACCAGATTGAGCAAGAAACTCCAGGGGTGGGAGCCAGAAATATATATTTCTAAAAGTTAAATATTGCATTAAAATATATATCTGCATATCTCCAGGGAAGAAAGAGGGAATTCAGAGTTTGTAGTTTTGCTCCTATCAGGGAAAAGGCAGCCCTCCATTTCTGCCACCCTAGACCCAGTGATAGGTTCTTCTCTAGGCCATGTCTCCATCTCGTAATACCAACCTCTCTGTCCTGTCTCAATGTTTGGGCATTATGGTGTTCCGGAGGACCTGACCTCCTTCTGAACACTGGAAATACTGGTGTGGCTGGGCGTTTGAGCAAGATGTGATCTGGGAGACTAAGCCTTTGCAGGATTTTTCTCCCTTAGCAATTTCCTTTCTGCTCTGTCATTACGTTAGAGGAAGGGCTGTTAACAAAGGGGATTGGAACCTGTTTACCAAGCTTATAGAAGAACCCTCTGTTACTTGCATCAACGTAGCTTTCTCTGAGTGCCCTTAGATGAGCACAGTGGCCTGAAGAAAAGACAAAACAAAAGATTCTCGTGAGGGGCTTTCAGTCAATGTGCTTGTTGAGAGCAATTCTCTTTATGTACCTTTTACATCAGATTTTGCTGCAGAACCTCTTTTTCAAAGATGTCTGTGCAGCCACTGCCTCAGAAGAAAGAGATCCTGTCCACCTCTGGGGTACAGAGCAGATTTATTTCCTGATCAGGATAATAAAGGTAATATCTCCCTCCAGGCAAACTTGGGGAGGGTGCAACTCCGTAACTCGGGGGGTTTTGTAAGCCTCTGATCTCTCTGGTGTGATTCGAACCCACCATGTGTGCTGCATCCACTTAGGTTACTCCACATGGCCCCTGTGGGACCTGGGGCTGAGAAAAAGCAATGGAACGTGGGCCTTGTGCTTACTACTGGATAGCAATGTTACTTTTTACTCAGGAATCTGGTGTGATGGAGCCCACCCAACAGGCACTGGCTGAATTACTAATATAAGGAGGTAAGTTACAATTCCTTTTTTGTTTTTAATTTATTTTATTTTTATGTAGTTCTGAGTATTGAACCCAGCTCCTCACATGTATTAAACAAGCGCTCTACCGCTGGGCCACAACCAAGGCCCCAAACCTTACAATTCTTGAGAATGCTTCTCAAGTTTCTATACACTATGTCAATGAGTCTCAGTTCTTCCACCTATTTGTGTTTGTGTGTGTGTGTGTGTGTGTGTGTGTGTGTGTATGTGTGTGTGAGAGAGAGACAGAGAGGGGGGCAGGGAGGAAGCAGGGGGAGAAAGAGGAGAAATGAGGAATTGAACCCAGGAGTGTTCTATCACTTGATTACACTGTGCTCAAACCTTTTCACTTTTACTTTGAATCAGGGTTTCACAAAGTTGCATATACTGGACTCAAATTTGTGATCCTCCTACTTCATTCAGCCTCCCAAGCTACTGAGATTACAGTGTCACTTATTTGTTATGGGACTTAGGACATCACACACTAACTTTTTCTTCACTAACAATGAGACTGACTAGTTATCTCACTTCCTCAATATGGAAACTTGGCAGAAAAAATAGCAATAAACAACAATAATAGTAACCATAATTATATTGATAACAATACAGCTAATATTTGTTAATGACATGCTAGACTTTGTGTGAAGCATGTATACAATGTAGCTCCTTCAGTTACAATTACCACATAAAACAGGAGTACCAACTGCTATCACAATTTGATTTTTCAGTAAGATTATGAAGATCAAAATGGTGTCATTGATAATAGAGCACATTTGGAGGTACAAACCTAAGTCCTGAAGGAAATCACTTTCTTCCCTTTCCTTACCTGGATCTCAGGCAGGGCCCTGCTATGCATCTCTGCCTTTGCCCATGTTGTTCATCTAGAAACCCTTTCCTTTCTTCTTGCATAGACATATCTTCAATGTTCATGACTTAGCTCCAAGGAGCACGGAAAGGAGAGGAGATGTTTCCCTGTGTAAACACATTTGCTTCTTGACCTACAATAAGGTTTCTTTTGACTTCTTTGTGACTTCAATGCGGTTTCTCCTGCACCTTTCCAAATGACATTACTCTCCCATCTGGGGCACAGTATTCTTGCACTGTCTCACACATGAGCTTTTGGGGAACACCTCCTATCTAAACCATAACACTTATGTTTCAATCAGAGTGGAAGCCAAAGTGAAGAAAGAAGTTAAAAAAAAAAAAAACCACTATGTTTGAAACATTCATCCTCCTTCTCCCTATCCTCTTAACAATACTCCTACAGAGCTCTTTGAACTCTCATTTTCCTGCTTACTTATCTATGTTCTCTTGCTGTTTGGGCACAACCTATTGGTGCCCATATTCTTGCTAACTAGTTGTACCTGGTAGATAGTACATAGCATTATACATTCAGTATTATGTAATGAGCATGTACTAGGTTCTCAATAAATGAAAGAACAAGCTTAAATTGGAGAAATTCTCTTCATCACTGTCTTCATTTGTCATTTTAGCACTAGCATAAACACATCTATCTCATTATAAGGTATAATATTGATAGGTATAGAGCAAGGTTATCCCATTTCATAATGGGACTCAGTGTTTTCCATGTGCCACTTCCACAAATCAAAGTAATCAGTACGGTGTTTCTGACTATCAGTTGCTGGCTTCCAAGCTATGCCAGAATATTTTTAAAAAATAAGAACCAATTTTTCACCATTCATATTTCATTTTATGAAACCAAAAGATTTCTCAGTCATAAACAGAAGGCAAGGAAGAAATCATTTTTATCTCTATAAGAGCATCATTACCCAACAAACAGGAAGAGATGGAAGGGCACACCTCAGGGTGCTCCTGACACTTTATGTTGGCTGGGTATCTGCTCTTCTGGTTTCTTCCTTCTAAGACTGCTGTTACACCCTTCTACATGTTACTGCAAATATGAAATTGAGCTCTCATGCTTAGAGCTTAACAGTGAGCAGTTGTCCTTGAACCTGGATGAGTAAACCTGAGCTGTATTCCAAAAATATACTTTGACATTAGAAGTCTCAAGTTTTAGCTACCATGTACTGAGTGTTGCTAGGTGCTGGGTATTTTATGAATAACGTCCCATTTAATTCAAACAACCGCCAAGTGAGGAAGGGAATATCTCCATTTTACACACAGGAAACGGAGTTTTGTTAACTTCCCCAAATTAATTTAGTCAGTAAAAGGGTCAGGATTAAAATACATGTTTCTTTCTAACCTCCAAAGCCAAGCGCTATTTTATGTCTCCCAGGTTTGTGTCCTAAGAGTGAGTGTTGCCATATCTAGTTTGGGGCAATTCCAAGATGGTAAATGCCTTGAATTGATTAGATAAGAAACTGCCTCCAAATTCAACATCAGTGACTTCTTCTATGTTTTGCTATACTCTGGGTTGGGGACATCCCCCCAGAATCTTGGTAGCAAAAGTTTTGTGTTCAGCTTAGTGCTTTTAGAAGGTGATGGAACTCTTTAAGAGGTGGGGCTAATGGGAGGGTTTTGAGGCAATAGAGGCCCCCCAAGAGGAGTCTGCGACACAGGACTCTCTTGTCTCTCTTTCACTCCAGGCTGTGAGGGGAATGGGCTTCCTCTACCACATGCCCTGTGTCATGATGTGCTCCCTCCCTACAGGCTCAAAGGGAATGGGGTCCAGTGACCAGGGAGCGAAAGCTCTGAAACTGTGAGGTAAAATAAATAGTTCTTCCTTATTGGATAGCTCAGATATTTTGTCACAGTGACGGATATCTGTATAACACAGTAAACCACAGAAGGGACATTATGTAAAATAGTAATTAAGTGTACAGTTTCTAGGATCTCAATGCCCTGGAACAGATGGACTTAACAGCAAATAACTTCATCTCAAGAAATCAGAATTGTTCCAGCCATTCAAATAAGAAAAATAACAGTATGCCCCATCTAGGTTTTATGTGACTATTACAGACAAGGAAGGGTTCACAAAAATGATTGACTCTGGTATTTAATTAATAGGACCTAGAAACCAAACTTCAGGGTTTTTTGTTTGTTTGCTTTTGATTTTTTTGGGGGGAGGGGTACCAGGGATTGCACTCAGGGGCACTCAACCACTGAGCCCCATTCCAGCCCTATTTTGTATTTAGAGAATAAATAACTCACTCAGTTGCTTAGCACCTTGCTTTTGCTGAGGCTGGCTTTGAACTGTGATCCTCCTGGCTCAGCCTCTGGAGCAGCTGGGAAACTCCAGGTTTTAATGAAGAATTATAGTTCTAGTAGTTTCTGCATCAACACTGCTATTAATTTATGGTTTTCAGAATATCTCTTCCAGTCAGAATTTGATAGACTGAAGATTTTTTTTTAAAGCAAGGGATGTATGAAAATAAATGTAGATGGACATTTCCCTCAAACTTCACCTACTGTCCTGAACCCTATGTGGAGGTACAGAGACATTGTGACATCCCAGCTCCTGACTTCCCCAACAGTGATCCTGAAATAATCCTCTGGATTCTAGAGACTGTAACTTAGTTCTAGCATTGAATTTGGAGAACGAACAGCTGCTAATCGTGTTGATCAGATGATGTGGATGGTTGGAAGACGCCTATAGAAAGGGAGAAAAATCTTTCTTTTTTAAGGGCTCAGGGAAAAAAAAAATATCATGACACATGGAGACTAGCACACTTGTTATTCCACCAGATTTCTTCACACCTGCATGCATATAACACATCATTTTAAAAATTCACTAACAACATTTGAAATTGAATTCATTTTAACTTGGAAAAAAAATACCATGAAAACTGCTAGTTACCAGTGGCCAAAAAGGAAGACTCTTCCATACAAGGAACAATTTCTGGAGTTCTGTGAAAAGCTAATTTTGTTCTTCTTCTTCTTTTATTTATATTGCAGATATTTTACAAGTTCCATAAGACTCCATCCCACACAAGACAGTGAATCTAGGCGGCAGAGAAGACTGAATTTCCTCAGCATTTCACAGTTACCGAAACACCTGTGTTAAATAGCTCTCTGTGTATCAGCTGTGAAAACTCACTGTTCAATAGCCCTCCAAATCTCTCATTTATTCCCCATGGTGGGGGATCCTGGGGGCCTCACACTGGGTTATTATTAAATGCTTGGAAGGGTAGTGACTCAAGAGCTTCATAATGAATTTTAAAAATAAAAGAAAAACAAAAAACAAAAAAGGACCGGCAAATTTCACCTACACTCCTTATAGGCATTCCCTTCTACCTCTTCTGAGACACAGCCTTATCTGGAAATTAATTAAGCAGAAAGTAGATGGGCACAAATACCATAACATTCTGAAGCTTAATTAGCAAATGCTTTTTAACTTCACAACAGGTCTTAGCCTTGTTGGTTACTTTGTTTCTTAAAAGAGGAGAAAGCCAAGCGGTATTATTCTTTGCTGCTTTTCAGAGAGGAAACAAGCGTGGAAATTTAAAAATAGATCAAGGGATGCTCAGAGGGCAGCTCCCTAGCAACCCGGGCTGCAGGGCTGGGATGGTCACATGAGTGGTCTGTGTTCTGCCAGGTATATTGGCAGACCACTCCCCGGACAGCAAGGACTAGGAGGGAAGGAAGACAGGAACAGATGAAGCCAGGGAGGGGAAACTCAGGTGCCAGGTCCACAGACACTCCTGCAAGCCCCTTCCATCTGATCCTGGGGAAATCCAATGACTGTGCTCAGCAAGTTTGTCCTTTGCCATCCCTGCTGGGGCTCTCCGCTCCTCCCCTGGCAGCAGAGCAGAAAGGCTGGAGGTTGGGAGTGCTCTTGGTCATCAAAGACCCAGTGCAGAGAAATTATTTCCAAAATATTTGCAGTCTAATAGTAAAAAAAAAAAAAAAAAAGAAAGAAAGAAACAAACAAAGAAAAGAAATAAACCACAGCTCTGCCTTTTCTTTATTAGCTAACAAAGGAGGAAATGAAAAGAAGGAATGTTTATTGATAGTCTTTGTGCCTGATGCTGTGAAGCTTGTTTTTGAGGCTCTGATGTGAAGAAAAGGGAAAAAAAAAATCCTGCATGTCATATCGCTGCAGAGTACAGACACCCTGCTGAGCACTGTGAAAATATCATAGGAAAATATGACATCAAATTGTCGGCCTACAATGATACCATTTCTTATTAAAATAAAAAGCAGAAAGGTATAGAGACTAACAACGCATTTCCTTTTCTCACTCAGTCTTCAAACAAGGAAAGCTACCTGGATACTCAAGATATTAAAACATGTCCATGTGTCAAAGTGGAATAATTAAGTATTTGATGCCAGCCCATTAACCAGATGTGCCCTTGCTGCCCCCAACATCTTTTTTTTTTTTTTTTTTTTTTGGTGTGAGGAGGGGCTTGCTTGTCCAAAATGCCTTTTGAAGGAAAATGCCAAGAAAATTGCTTTTATTGAAAATGTCTTTTCTTTCCCCTGTTTTGGCCCACCCTCCCTCCCTTCATGGACAGCGGTCTCAAATGGCCAGCCCTTCACTACCACTTGCAGAGAGAAATATTTTTCTTTTCTTTGCACAATTAAGAAATCATGAAAAATGCAATGATACAAAAGGAAAAGGAAAAAATAAAGTGAACTTTCATGTTTCTATTATTCAGGATCAGGAATAAAATGACAATTCCTCCTGAAGGGCACGTTTTCATCCCGCCCCCTCACCCCCAGCCACTTCCTTTTCAGTAGGCTTCAAAGTAACCATTACCCTGAGTTATGTGCATACTATTCCCAAGCTTCTCTTTATACCTTCACCATGGAAGCATGCATCTCTAAACACTATACTGTTTACGTGTTTCTGCAATTTCTACAAGTGTTGTACTGTGGAACTTGCCTTTTTAAATTCCATAATCTGCTTTAAAAAAAAAAAAACTAAAAATTGCATTTTTGAGATGTTAGTACATTGTAAGTCCATGTTAGTACATTAGTTTTCATTTTGTATTCTGTCGACTTGAAGAAATAGAACACAATTTAATTATACACTCTTTTCAACTAAGTCCCAGTTTCCATTTTTGGTACAATTATAAGCAAAGCTCGATTTATCATTCTTATTCATGTAATAGACAAATTCTTATCTGTTTGAGACAAATATGTCCTACGTATATGTTCTCACCTCCTCACATATTTGAAAACAACCTATGAAGTTACCACTTTAAAAAAAAATGTTAAAATTTACTGTACTCTTTTTAGGCACTACCACTATGATCTATGTTTTACATAATGTGTTTCTCATTGTCAGAGTCAGAAGATTAGTTACAGTCTAGTAATAATTCTCAATGTGATAATCTGAAGATTAGTTTAAAATAGGCAATTTTATTTTCATTGTATAGAAAGGAAACTGGGATTCATAGAATTTAATTCCTTTGTAACTCTAGAGCAGTCTTGACCTTCCAATTCAGATTTGGCTATCCCCAAAAGCTGTGTCCTGTACCACCACCACCGTCTACTTGGCCCAGTGGACAGGAAACACTCCACAGGCCTCCCACCTTTTAAAATTGAGCACTCTTCCTGAAATAAATTTGTTGAACATGAGCCCAACAAATTTTTATTTAAATACACATTTTTAAATACTTAACACTATGGAGATTAATTCACATGAATTAATTTTTGAAAGAAAAAACAAATTTAAAAGGATGAGGTAAATACGAAATGTGATTTTCTTTTATTCAGCTCATTAATGGTGTAAAACACCATGCTCTAAGACGTATTATCCATAGTTATTATTTCCTGTATTGCTCTTTATTTTTCAGAAAAGTAGTACAAGTGGCCAAAGAGAGCTTTTATTGCTTTTGAGGTTGATTAGAAGTTTAAGAATGAGGAAATGATGATATTCAGATACAAGAAGAACAAAAGCACCTTTTGTGGAATAATTCATTCTGTATTTATTCTGTGTCTTGTTTCTTCAGGTAAAGAATGCCATCATCATCATAATCATCATCACTAATATATATTTTTAGTGGAGGTAAAATCATTAAATACTACTTGGTGTTACAGTGCTTCACAGTCTAGTTACAAGTTGAGTTTTCTGCTTTTCTTTTTTTTTAAACAGGTGTTCTTAATCTTTATTATTGACAAAAAGGAAATCTCACAAATTATTGACTGTGCTTACTAGATCAAAATATTTAGTTTTCAATATCATCCACTAATTATGTAAAGGTATTTTTTTGCCTAACTTAACCTCATAGATTTCTGTCATTGAGCTATTTTTTTAAAGATGATTATTACTAGGTTATATTATTACATTTGTAAAAAGTTATCCAAAACTTTATTTAGAACTATTATTTGGAAAATTTTAAGAGAGGTTTGAAAACACCATTTGGAAACTTAAGGGTTCAGGCATGAGTTTTGTTTTTTTTTTTTTAAACATGATAAACACTGTTTTCAGAAACAGAACTGCCCATCCATATATACTTTTCCAAACATCATATTTCAAAATGCGTTCACTGAGCAAGAGGTTTTAAAAAATACATACTTATTTCACATTCATTGTGAAAATAACACTTTTATTTCAGGGACAATGTTTCAGTATGACTTTTTGAATTTTTGAAATTGTGTATCTTCCAGATAACACAAACATAACATTATTGAACACAAGAACTCTTCTAAGAATTTTGTCAAGAGAAAAATCTAATAATCTCTATGAGGAACAAAAAATCTTTTTAATCAATTCTCATTTCATTATATATTATACAAAGTCTCCTCTGTATTTCAAGACTCTTGCTTTTGTAAAGTTAGCTATATTGCTGGTAATGTGTATAAGTGCATGTATTTCTTATTTGCTTCTGAATGACATGTTGAACGAAATGTGCATCTGATGTCTCTTCCATACCTTCACACTGGAATCCTTCCCTCTTCCATTCACAAAACTCCATCATATATAATTCCATTTACCAGAGGAATTCCATGTGCTTTCAAAGAATGTAGTTTGTAGTGAAGAAACTATACAACAGTGAAAATATAATTTCTTTGAAACATCTTTCCTTTAGTGAATAAAAATATAAAAATTCTTTCTGAATACATTATTCAGTTTATAAAATACCAGAAGTTGGAACAGATTATTATACCTGCACAATTATTAAACTGCACAGATAATTTCATGTCATAATTCACAAAGATAGTTGTTTTTTTCAAAATTTTGTCTATGTTTTCTATGTATCATTTTATACTATTAATTGACAAATGTATTCTTTCTTATTTTAGCTATTCTTGGAATAGCAGGAAGAATTTTTTTTTATTTCTTACTGTTACAAAAACCTCAAAATAACATTTTAATTTAATTGTTAAGTGTAATAAATTTGTAAGGTGCTGAATGAGCATGGTAAACCTTACAATATCGCTGAAACAACTCTGGGGTTTGCCTTCAAGTTCTGCATGGTTAATTTTTAAATGTCTCACTAATTCTGATGGCTTAATTCTACCAACATTAGCTGATATCTCAAGGCACAAAACATACTTTATGCAAAGATGATCCTTGACAATGGTAAATATAAATCTTTATATCAGATGTTCTTTGCAAATTAGGTTTGTGAGCATGGATTTTCCCATCAGCCAAATCTGATGACATAATTGTGTTTGTTTTTTTATCTGGTGTTTAGTTTTTGAGGATTTTATCTGACCACTAGAAGTTTTAGTTCAATTTTCAATTATTGATTTGTGCTTCATTATTAGTATATTTTCATCTTCAATCTGCAGGGGTTTCTTTTGCTTTTTTAAGAAGCCTATTTGCCCATTTTTTTAAATTTAAGTAAAACTTGATAATATATTTTCAAATTCATTTGGCCAACATATGCAATTGCAATATACCTCAATATGCTAAATGTAGACATCAGAGTGTGGAACTTTGCTAACTCATGTTCATATGGAATTCTCATCCTTCTCCAAAGAAAGCTCAACTCAATCTCCACATAAAATGTTAGTGAATTCTATGCTCTATATTTATATAAATAGTAAATTTACCTTCTAGTACTTTTTACCAGTAATTTGGGGTATTTGAGGCTGTCTTTACATATTGATGATATGAAGTTCTATACCTAGTTTAAGGGGCTCAAAACCAGGATGAAGGTCATGCTCACATTCAACAAATGCTTAATTAGTATTCACCACATAACTGTCATAATGCTACTCATTAGGGAAATTATGAGGCATAAAAAAGGGATCCATTTTCATGGAATTGAACAACTTCGTGGTGAAAAGGATAAATAATAAGTCAAACATCAGCATACATATATTGCTCAGGCCAGTGTCTTAGAGCATTTCTTTCTTCTGCTTATATTATTTTATTTTAAAATGTTTTCATAACTTCACATATTACTGCTAAAGATTTTTTTAGATTATTACTATTATTATCATTATTATTACTGCCCAGAAGCACAGGCAACAAAAGCAAAATTGAGCAATGGGGTTACATCAAAGTCAAATGCCCTGCACAGCAACAGAAAAAATCAACAGATCTAAGAAGCAACCTACAGATTGGGAGGAAATATTTGCAAATTACACATCTGACAGAAGGTTCATCTCCAGAATTTATAGGTAATGCAAATATCAGAAAAAAAATCCACATATAATCCAATTCAAAAAGGGGCTAAGCCTCTGAGTAGACAATCTTCAAAAGAAGACATACAAATAACAAATTTTATATATATACACACACACACGCACACACACACACACACACACACACACACACTCATACACACACATATATAATCCTGACTAATTATCAGGATTCAAAAATCACTAATCATCAGGAAAACAAAAATCACAACCACAAGGCAATATCACTTTGCCTCAGAAATAAAAAAAAAAAAATGACAGTGAGGATGTGAGGAGAACTCTAAAACACTGTTGGTGGAAGTGCAGATTCAAACAGATGTTAAGGGAAACAGTATAGATGTTCCTCAAAAAATGAAAAAAAAAAAAACAGAACTATCATATTATCCAGCAATTCTGTTATGTGGTACATGCCCAAAAGAAATGAAATCATTCTATCAAGAGGAACTTGCACTCCATGTTTATTATAGCACTATTCAGAATAGCCAGGATGTGAAATCCATGCACATGCTCATGAGTACAGAAAGGCATAAAGAAAATGTAGTGCACGTATACAATGGACTATTATGCAGCCATGAACGGGATAAAATCCTGTCATTGGTTACAATGTAGATAGACCAGGTGGATATTATGTTAAATGAAAGAAGCCATACACAGAAAGACAAATACCATATGGCTTGTCTCACATGTGGAATCTGAAGAAAAAGCTTATTTAATAGAAATTGAGAATAGAATAGTGGTTACCAGAGTCTAGAGAGAGTAGGGAGCAGAAAGAAGAGGCTGGCCAATGAGTAAAGTTTTAAAATTACATAAAAGGAAGTAAGTTTTATTATTCTAGGGCATAGTTGGTGAATGCAGCCAAAAATAATGCATTGTATGTCTCAAATTAGCTGTGAGAGGGGTTTTTGAATGTACTCACCATAAAGAAATGATAAAAGTTTAAGGTGATAGATATTCTCATTACCCTGATTTATTCACTAGCTAATGTATAGATGAATCACAATGTCTCCTGTAAGTATGTACAATTATTATGCATTAATAAAAACATTTAAAAATTCACATATATTTATTGTGATTTGTATTTGCTATGGCTAGAAAGTGTCCACTCCGAATTTCATGTGTAGAAACTTAATGGCTAATGTCCTATTAGCAGGTAAGGCCCACATATATTTGTTTGGTCACAGGCATCTCCCTTGTATATGAGCTTAGGTGCCCTATAGAGGGGCTTGGCAGAAGGAGTTCATTCCTTTATGTCTCTCTGCCTTTTGCAGAGTGAGAACACAGATTCTCTCTCTTCTGCCAAGCAAATCCTTCAAGGTACCATGTTGGAAGCAGACCACAGGCCTTACTAGAAGCTGGAGCCTTAATCTTAGACTCCAGTACAATTAAAAAAAAAACATCGTTATTTCTTTTTGTAAATTATCCAATCTGTGATATTTTGTTATGACAGCACCAAATACACAGTACCATGATGGAAAATGAACATAGGTAGAAGAGGGGATATAACCTAGATGGCATGGTTTACAAGGCTGATCGGAAGAGATTTACAAGATAAGATGGTAGCCCAGTTAAGAGTGAGAAGAACAGGACTCCAACAATAGCTAACACAACCAATTCCAGTCTCTCTAAGGATTGAACTTTTGGGGTAGTAAGGCATTAGAACAAGGGAACATTCAGGAGACCAGGGCAGAATTCAGCGAGGACAGAAAGGGTCACTGCTGTTAAGGCAGCCCAGACCCGCTTGTGGCTCCATGGAAAGGAGGGTGAGATCTGGGTGCCATGTCACTGATACAAGTCCTCTTTTAGGAGCCCTAGAGGACAAGCCTGCAGATATCTAAATCCCATTCCATAGCTTTGGTGTGGGACAAAGGAAGTCTCATAGGTTGTAAAAGTGGATAGAGATGAAAAGAAAACATAAAAAGTTAAAGTCAAAGGTTAAGAGCCATAGCTATTTCCTATTTATTCACACGAGGCTGGTTAAGTCACTGGCCTTGATGTTAGACATATGTGGATTTACAACCCAGCTCAGACACCGACCTCCTGAACTACCCTGAGAAATACCCTTCACCTCTCTGACACTCAGTTGGTGCATCTTTAAGCTATGAATAAAAGCAGTTACACCCCACAAAGGTTACGTGGCAACTGTGTGATGAGTGAATGTAAGTACAGTACTTAGCCTGGCTTTAACGGGGACTTGGTGAACTTTAGTAGTTGGTATTATTATTTTCACAAATAACACAGTGCATTTTTCATCACTTGGAAACCTGAGTGATTGCAAACCTCTAAGTGAAGATACCCATTCTTTTGAGTATTAATCTGATTTTGCAGGTAAGAAAACCGTGCATCATATACTGAGTCAACCTCTTTGGAAGTAGATGCCATCTCTGAAGAAAACGTACACAGTGACTGGGGTAAACTCTCTCTCTCACACACACACACACACACACACACACACACACACAGATACAATTGAGTCTCTCAAAGAACTGTGCTCCTGTGCTACAGATATATTAATGAGTGGTTAATTGAATTTCTCTTTCATATAGTGATGCTGCATACCCAGATTGTTTTTCCCTGCCAGCCACCCTGCCTAAAATTCTACCATAATCCAGCTTTTCCATTTTTCACCATCTATGAGAGATGTAATAGAGTTTTCAGCTAAAACTTTAATAAGAGATCACTTATCATGCTGTTGGCTTGGAAAAAGACAACATGACCTTATAAAATTGGGAAAGAAAAGCAGAGAGACACCAAAAAAGGCAAGTTAAGTTCCAGAGGAACATATTTTCAATTGTGCCCAATGTTTCTGTTTGAGAAAAAAAAATAGAAAGACTGCCAGTAATACCCGATGTCCTGTACCCTTAAAATCTTTAGCATTAGTTTCTTCTTGAGAAGATATCATACCTAAATCATGTTTAAATGGACCATGGTTCCCAGAGATCCACAGGCATTGTGCATTCCCTGGGATAGAACAGTTTCATTTTTTAATTAGATATGCATTTCTGTAGATCAGTTTCAATGATAAAGAGCCTGTATTTTGATGAATAATATTCTCTTTTGTCTTAAAACAAAACAGGTGGATAGTGTTTTAAACATTTGTTTAAAAGGAATATTGGTCAGTTTAGCACAGAAATGATTAGTTATAATCACATAGTACCGTGCACTCTTCAAAGTCCTTACTATTCAGCTATGAAGTTTCACTGAAGACACGTTGCAGGATTAAAGAAGAGACAGACTAACTGTTGAGAGCTAAATCTGGTGCCTCAACACCCAGCATTCAAAATGACACTAATTTCTAAAATCCACCAATGCACAGTTGCAGCCTTTCTCATTGGTAGGAATGGTAAAGGTGAATTAGTGGCACTAACATTGTAAATTTCAGGAACTGAGTTAAGTATTTCAAAAGCTCTATAGAGACCTGACTCTATTGTTACTAATAATTTTTGATTAAGCAAACTGTCTGTCGCACCATATAAGATGAAGTAGGGAATTTCTACCCTGTCTCTCACACTGAAAACAGCTATACAACCTGGAAAGAGCACATGCAGCAGCTGTTTGAGAAACTCTAAAATGTAAGTAGTACCCTGGAAGCCAATTGGGGAAGAAGACAAGTGTTCAGACTACCAGTGGACTGGCTGCGAGGGCATCATTCTCATTTATTTTTATTATTTTTTCTTCTGGCTTCCCTCAAGCAGATCTCACTGTAATCTGAAACTCAAAAATGGGCCTTGAAAATAGACAGAGACAGCCCCTTCTCATTCTGGCCAAGGCATGCCTTTCTGTCCCCTGCAACTTGGTGCTGCTTATAGTCACAGTGAGGGAAGTACACAGCACCGCAGGGGTGCCCAAGTCCCAGCATTCTGGATGGAGAACTAGAAAGGGGTCTCCAAGGAATGGAAAGTTCTGGAAGATTGTGAGTGCTTTTATAAGCTTCTGGACCCTACTCCTAACTGAGCATTTGTGAATCAGATTCTAAAAAGCATGCTAATTAGATAGTTGAACAAATAGATGACTGCTCGTGTCCCAGGGTAGTCACCAAATAGTATACAGGTGAAACAGATCTGAATATTCCCACAAAGGGTTAGAGCACTGAAGTAGCAATGAAGGCAAGGTCCCTGGAGGGTTGACTGTAACTAGAAGCTTGAACCTAGCTCGCTCAAAGATATGTTTTTCATAGGACTTAATAAGATGCAAATGCCCAGTGCTTAATCCAATATGTCAGATATAAAAGAACCAGGAAAGTCTCTACTTCCATAGCAAAAGATAATTAAGATGCCCAGACATGCTAGAATTAATTGATAAAGCACTTAAAGCATAAAAATGCTTCAAAAAGAAATTGCAAAAACACTGGAAACAAGTGGAAAAAATAGAAAGTATCAAAGGTAAAGGATGAAACAAAGAAGAATTAATGGGAATAATGAATTGAAAAAAAATGTGCTAAATGAAATTCAAATCTCCCCGATGGCAGAATGCAGTTGAAGAGTAAACAGTAAATTTTAAAATAGAACAATAGAAATTATCAATCTCAAACACAAAGAGAAAAAATGTGAAATAAGTGAGCAGTCTCTGTGGAAAAATAGCTATATAGCTATGATGATCTCCAACAAAGACGGGAAATTTGGAGTATTAAAATTTTTGGAAATAATAATAGCTAAAAAAATTCCATTATTTGATGAAAGAATTCCAATAAACCCAGGCCCACAAATATCATAATTAACTGCCGAAAAGTAAAGACAAAGAAAAAAGGTTTTGAAAAATAATATGTTCCCTGTAGAAAAATAATGATTTGTAGGACTGCAGATTTCTTTTCAGAAACCATGAAGGCCAGAAGGAAGTTTAAACCTCTCTCACAGTAAGAGAATTTGATGTCTGGTGAACATATCCTTGAGAAATGAAGAGCAAAATAGAATAAAAATAATTGAAACAAAAAAATGAATTTGGATGAAGGAAAGCTGAATTAAGTCAGTGCCAAAAAATCTGTGCTGAAATTAAACTAATACACTCAGATGGGAAAACAACTTATTTTTTTATCACTTGCTGATTCTCTAACCCTGACTCCAAGCTGCTTTTCAACTGGTCTGTAACAAAAGTGTATAAAGATTCATTAGGGCTCAGTAAACATTAGTCTGATTTGTTATGGTGACAAGGAGTATTTTCCTTAAGTGTAACTTTTATATCACTTCATGACCGCAGCCCTTTCTTCCTATATGGAAAGTATAAAGTGAATGGCCTTTTCCATATAGTATTCAGGTTAGGTCTTTTATTAAAAAAGCAACAGCAACAAAAACTTAGAGGAGAGTCTCTGAGTAAGTACCCTCCGAAAGGACCTAAATATATTTTAGGAAATACAAGCAAAACAAGACCTTGGGGGAATGATTTTCTCTATATCAAAATTAAACCAGGCTTATCATAGTAGTTAAAAAGAATAAAAGTTAGATTACCCCACTCCAATTCCTACCAGAGTCCCCAAGTCCTGTCATCTCTCAGAGATCAGACAATCCAGAGAATCAACTTTAAGGTACACCAAAAGCAATCTTTTGCTGTGATACTGCAAGTTTCAAGGACTATCCATTTACTTGAGGGTCTTCAGCCATATTTTGGGTAGAGATGGAAAAAAAAAAAAAACCTGAGGAAGGAGAGAGCTAGATTTATCTTTATAACATGTTCAAGTTTTAGATATCTTCCCAAAGTTTAACATACACAAATTGGTCCTCCGCTAAACTAACATTTAACTGAAGTTCCCAAAAAAAAAAAAAAAAAAAAAAAGAACACTTCAGCCAAGAGTCTCCTTGATACATCCTTCTCTCTGTTGGATAACTTTTTTTTTTTTAAACACTCTCAATCTGAAAATATGCTATTTTTCTGGATTCACTTATAGTCTGAGTAAGAATTGCTTCTCCATCTGCTTTTATTCCGTGTTTTAGTGGAAAAAGGAAGAGCTGCCTAACTCAGTAGATCAATAGGTAGCAGGATACACCAATGTATTCATTACAATGCTGAAATCTTATTTCCTGTTAGTCAGTATGGCTCTTTTGTGCTTTCAGTTGGCTGTGAGCACATTTTATAGCTTATCTTCCTCTGAAATATTTTCCTCATTGAGGATTTTGCATTGATGGAGATAGAAGGAAATGAGCATTTTTCCAAAAGCTCCAGAGCTGTAATGTCTGTTCTCAGCCCTACAAGAGTCTCATGGTCTCCTTGCATATTAACAACAGGCAAATGTCTTCTTGCATATTAAGTACTTGATCAGGACCCTTTGCTTCAAGAAAGTCTTCTCAGCTAGATGAGGCAATAAGAAATGAAAACCTGAGTAATATTGAGATTTTATTGCTTTCTAGCAAAACTGAAGAGTTGGCTCTTTTTCTCTAGAAAGGTTTATAATAATCAAGACCTTTCAGTGTGGTGTAAAACTATGTATTATAATTCTGCTGATGGGAAGCTGCTTTCTGTTTTTCTGTACAAGCAACATGAAAAAAATGGGCTGCCCTCTCAATGACTTTTCAGGGAGGGGACCCCAAAATAAAGTTGAGTAGAGCCCAGGCCATTCTGAGCAGGAATCCAGGAGGTTGACAGCTAGTGCAGATCTGCTTATCATGTCCTGTAGTCATAATGTCTTTTAAACCCTCTTCTCAGATCAAGTGGGAAACTGCAAATATATTAATGCCCTCCAGTCAAATACTTGCCAAGATAACAGATGGCCAATACCACTAAGCAACCTTGACCTTGCAAGCACCTGCCCTATCAATTGGACTCGGGATCTCTTCTCTAGGGAAAACACTGTCTCCTTTGTGACACTACATGTCCAACCATCCTTGCAGATTCCATAAAACACATAGTCCATGCAGCAAATATGAGCACAGAATTTTCTCTCATGTGAACTGAAATACTGACATGCTACATAAATTCCCTGAAGCCTTTAACTGCTTCCACATAAGGACTGGACAGAAAAGAGAACACTGCTGAGCATGAATCAACAGTTATATTCAACATCTGAAATAAAAAAGCTCTGTGTTGGGGCTGATATAACACTCGAGTGTCATACACCATGCAAGTAAGTGCCCATCTAAATCACAGGAAATAGCCATTGTCTATAGATTAAATGTATGTCATTAACCAGTGTGCTCAGATGGATCCATTAGGTGTGAAAATCCTACAGATATTTCAAAGAGCATTTACCATTGTGTGGCAAAGGAGAGCACTCTTCCCAATGTTAAAACTCCACAAGTACAAATGCTGACATAAAGAAGATATCTAAATAGATGCATGGATGCTGACAGGCAGAGAGCCCGGCCATAAAGCCCTATTAAGAGGTCATCAGGGACCTGGGCGACTGTCTGCAATTGGAAGACATTCTTTCTGAGATGGGCTCTACACTCGTATGCAGGAGGGTGTTCAATAGGCTAGGAGACAGCATCACAATCATTCACACACTTGCAAGCAAGAGGCCAGCTTTCTAATGTCTGCTCTGGTATTATATCCTGGAAAGTAATTTAGCATAATGAGCAAGAATCTAGGCTCTTGATCTAAGATGAGCTTAAGCCCTGACATTGATTCTGAGTACTGCTATACCCTGGGTACATAATTATACCCTTTGCCTCAGTTTCTCTATCAGTTAAATGGGGTTATGGTAACACTTTTAGCAAGATACTCTGATCATTTAATGAAATGCAGTACATTAAGCCTTTAGTACTATGCCTGGTACTAAGACTCATTAAATGTCAGTTATTATTAATAAATGTTCATCATTACTATTAATAGTTTAGTATGCTTGGGAAAATGACTTATGCTTTCCGAGTCTATTTCCTTTTTGGCAAAAGAGATATTGGAATAGATTATTATGACAAAATATGTCCAGCTTTAGCATTCCACAGTTACATAATTCTGATTTGCTGCTAATAAATACAGATATATCTTGCAGACATGTAATAGGATACTTAAGTATTTGAGGGTAGAAATGGTTAAGCTGGTATTTTATTTCTAAGGAATCCAAGGAATTTCTTCATTAAATCTGTGCCACAACCCTGTGGCCCATTAACAAAGGAGGAAACTGAGACCCATCAAAGATGAGAACCTTGCATAGTTATGTAGGTACCAAGACTGAAAAACTGAGGTGTAGCAGTAACAGGATCGAGAACAAAGGTTAGCAACACATGTCCTTCCCAAGAGAAAACTTATCAAGCCTTCTGGCAAAGTGAGCCACCATGACACTCCTATCATCTGGGCAGAGAAGTTGCCCAGGCTGGTTCTGAGATGCCCCAAACCCAGACTCCATAGCCAAGGGGAAGGGCAGGAGAAGGGAGGGCAGATTCATTTATTTAGCATAAATAATGTATTCCTTAATTATCTGCCACATGATTAAGTAATTCTAATGTAAATAATTGAAATCAAGGGGAGGGGAGGACAATAAGTATGTGTAGCACTGTTTGTAAAAAAAAAAAATGTATTAGTAGAGGACACCAATTTAAATGAGATCAGGTGCATTCAGGGTGGTGTGACCTTAGAGCAAGAGCAAGAGGGTAATTTAGATTTCAAATAAAGACTGGGGGATCATGTATTCGTCAACACTTATATTAAGTGCTACCAAGTATAGGGATGGTGTTGAACTCTGCATAAAATGACAAATAACCTGAGTTCCAAACTCACGCAATTCACAGACTAATGAGGAAGAGAATTGTATAACCCATGCTACAATATTCACAGTGTGCATATAATTACATTATTTGTATATGCACATGATTCCATTATAACCATTTGTTCCACAGGAGAACAGAGGGAGAAATACCTATTTCCCAGGAAGGTTAATTGAGGAAGGATTCTAGTTGTGTTTCAGAACAAACAGGAGTAGGGCTAATCATCCTGGGGATTGGGTGGGAAGGAGGTTTGCCATAGTACCTTTGAAGTAGTACTATTTCTAATTCACATTGCAAGGAACAGTCCCCTGCTTCTCAAGACTTCAACTTAACTCACTCTCTATTGCTACAAAAGTAGTAAGTATAATTGCTCTGAATAACTTTCATAACCCCTCTTTAAGGAATAATCCAATAATGCAGCCCATTCAGCCAAAATCAACTTCAAGTTTGAAAGCTGGGAAGTGATATTAGAAGTGGTAGGCTTTGGAGTCAAAGTTCCTGTTCTCCCATCCTATCTCCACTTTTTAGGAACTAGGAAGCTCATGCTCCGCAAGTCTGTTCTGCTTCTCTGAATTTAAGTTTCTTTATCAATGAAACAAACATAAACATGATATTTATTTATTTATTTATTGCTAGCAGGGATTGAACTCAGGGTCACTCGACCACTGAGACACATCCCCAGCCCTATTTTGTATTTTGTTTAGAGACAGGCTCTCACTGAGTTGCTTAGTGTCTCATTTTTGATGAGGCTGGCTTTGAACTTGCTATCTTCTTGCCTTAGCCTCCAAGCCACTGGGATTACAGGCACGCACCATGGTACCCAGGTATGATACTTATGATGTCTACTTTGTAAGAGTCTGAGAAATAACAAGGGATCTACAATGTCTAGCCATTATTATTATCAGCATGACAATTGATTACAATTTCTAAGAGAAGTAAAGAAGTAAAGGACATCTGGTATTCTGAGAAATATCAGCAATCTTTCTGAGACTGAAATAAACAATGTTGGACATTGACAGAAATCCCCATACACCATTACCATATATACAGTATCATACGTATAAAACATTGTATAATCCATAAAATTTACTGAAATGGAATTTATTTTAAATTATGAAACATATTAAATTCCAATTGTTAAAAGCAAAGATTCCACAAGTTTATCTACTTATATATATTTTTTAAATTTAGAATAAGGTATTTACCACCATCACTACATTTTATCATCTGACAAACAGGCTTATGTTATCTTTCTAACTTATTAAGGAATCCCAGAGATACATTCTGAAAAAAAAATTACAATAAAAATTAAAAAGCATGGTTCTCACAGTATTGTATGCCATATTAAAATCATAGCAACAGCCCTTGCCCTAAGTTCTTTACAGAAAGCTGTTTATTTTTTTTTCCCATTAAGCTCTTTTCTCTTCACTTGTTTTTGTTTTGGTAAAATACATATGACAAAATTTTCCATCTGAGTTATTTTTAAATGTACAGTTCAGTAGTATTAAATACACTCGTAATGTTATGCAACCCTCGCCACTGTCCAACCCCAGAACTTTTTTCATCTTGCAGAACTGAAACGGCTGCTCATTAAGCTCCCACTTTCCACTCCCAGCTCTCAGCCCCTGGCAACCCGTATTGCTGTCTCCATGATAATGACTGCTCTAAGTGCCTGTACATAGGATCAGACAGGTTTGTCTTTTTGCAATTGGCTTACTTCACTTAATGGAACGTCCTCCAGGGCCATCCATGGTGTAGCTTTGTCTGAATTTCTGTTCCTTTCATGCTAACATCCCACTGGATGTGTATTCCATATTTTTCTTATCTAGTCACCCATGAAGGAACACAAGTGGCTCCCACATTTTAGCGATTGTGTTTGATGTCACTCTGCCCATGGAGCTCTTTTTAAACTACCTTTATAAAAGTTCTTATTTATATAACCTCCTTGAATTTTTCAATAAGGTTTCCCCTTTCCTCTGAATCAGACTTAGTCTGTGGTTCAAATCCATCGCTGTCTTTTGGGTACACAAAGTTCCTCTACCTGTGGGTACATTAGAATCCGGAGCATTGGCAGGTTTTGACTCTGTGCTTTGCCCATTTATTGGATTAGTCAAGTTATACTACTACTCACTCATAAAGTTCACCACACTTACCTTCCTCCATGTATCTGAATCTCAAATTTAATGACTTAAAAGGATACTGTCCTCACTGAGGATGAAGATCCCAGTGGAAAGCACACAACCCCATCTCTAGAAAACATTGATGTTGGGATCATAATGTTTCCCAGGAGATAATTGATTATAAGATGGAAAATTGTAAAATGCACACTCTAAGCAATTTGAAGTGTCTCATGCCCCATTTGGCATGAATGTCAATTAGGATTGGTTATAAGTAACAGAAATTAATTGTGGCTTACTCAAGCTCATTAAAATAAATAAATAAACAAATAAGTGACTCTGAATAGAAGAAAAACTAGAACAATGTGGCCTCTGAGAAGATGGTACCTGAGCTGCTATGAGTATCAAAATCACAGGACACAGAGGACTGTTTCTTCATGGTGCTACTGTTGTAGTGGATCCCAGCCAACCATTTCCTACCTTCCCAAAATTCATGAAAGATTCAGATGCTCAGGGGATAGTCCAGCTGGCCTGTTTGGGTCATGTGCCTACCCTTTGTGCAGAGAAGAACAGGGTGTCTTGAGTGACTATCACACAAAGATTATACACGTTGGGCAAAGTGTAATTTTTTTCAAAGGAAATTTAAAATGCTGTCACCAAAAGAAGGGGGAATGGATGCTGGGCAGGCAAAAACAACAGATGTCCACTGCAGCAGGTCTATGTGGTGTATTTTTGATGAGCCAAAAGATGAGAAATCATGCAAAGACACACACAGCAACACTCACACACGGACACAATTTTTGTGCTGATTCCTACACTAAGTCCACCTGATTTGACTCACTTTTTTTTTCTCCTTTGATTCTCTTCTTACTTTAAAAAAAAAAAAATCTTTCCTTCTAGACTTTGTTTTCTTTTTGCCCAGTTCTTCCACCATGTTTTTGCTACAGATAGGGTATTTTTCAATCTGTTAGAGGAGAACACAATCTTTCCCAATTCCTCTTATCGAATAAATATCAAACAGTGGCAGAGATAGGCGTCCTATGCATGTTTATGATAAAAATTCTCTAAATTACTTTGCATTATTTTTAGTTGGGGGAGAAATGGGAGTATTTCTGTTTGGGGATGAGCTACTTTTATTGTCATATTCTACCCTGAAGACATACCATATATCTTTGCTCTAATGAAGTGTTTTCTAGGAAGTAGATATAGTTCTCTGTTTCTAATCTTTAGATGACACAGATTGCTATGGTAACCTTGGGTTTCTTGATTTATAACTCTTTTCCTTTGTGAGAGAAGTAATTTCAGTTTAATTTACTAATGGATTTTTACTCAATGTACAATAACAAATAAGTCTGACCACACCCCTTTTTATTAAAAATCTGTAATTGGGATTTTGCAAATGCCAAGGTTGTTTCACAAAGACCCTGCAATGTGATATATAGTTTAAAGAGAAGAGAAAATGTGAATAAAATAACATATCAAAGTCAAAGTAGGGTAGCAACTTCAACAGCAATTTCTTTTTTAAAAAATCGCATTTATCTTCGAAGATCAAAAGATAAGCTTGGAATAGTAATCAGAATACAAAAACAAAATTGCAAAAATCAAACTCCCAAATTCATGAAGCATTGTGCTCAAGAATGCATGTATTTATTTATTCTTTGTTGTGAGAAGTCCTGTAACACAGATTTAAATAGACAGAGCCAAATGGTATTTTGACACATAACATCAGGGCTAAATGTGCCCCAGTTTACTTCAGTTCCTGCTCCATTTATACTGGATTCAATGTTGGATCCAAACAACTACAGAAATTTTTAACTTGAAACAAAGTGAAATGTCCTAACAAATCTAGTTCTCTGTCAAATGGCTCTGTGTTTATCCCCTTTGTAAAATCAACAGGAAGGTTTAGTGGAAAGAGAATTGGAACAAGAAAGCCTTTAGCTTCAATTGCTAGCTGTATTATCTAGGTGCTGTGTGTCCTTGGGCAAACCATGAAACCATTCTGAATTGTCTCTTAAGGGACATTGTTCAGTTCACATCAGATATTTTTCAGATGAAATGACACAAGGGTACTGAAAACTTGTGATAATAATAGAGTTGTACTCAAATGTTCAGTAATTAACAGGGCCAAATCATGACATTAGCTTTCTAAGCAAGAGGGTGGGGCCCCAGGTCCCTCTCTGAGTCTTGTGACTCTCCTCACCTTTACCAATAGTCACAGGGAGAACAAGAAAGGTCAGAGGGCACAAGTTCTCCAATAGCAGCATAGTGAAGACTTAGTACAGTGGATAGCACTGAATGAAAAGTATGTCCTACTCATGGAGATGTAATAATTGATCTACAGCCACATGATTTATATTCTGAAGTTTACATCATTAATGTTTACTTCCTTTTATGGCCATCAGATTGAACAAAAACAGGATGGGTTTCCATTCTGAAAAGAACAATTAAGCCTATATTTAGTTAAGCCTAGTTACCTAGGTCTTAGATGAAAAATATTCCTCCCTCCCAGACTTTGGACTTGAAATTTCTAGACATCTGTAACAAAAAAAAACTTCCCCCAACAAGGTCACAGACCTCAGTGAGAATGAACTTACAGTATGTCCTAATTTTTAATTTATAAAACTTTCTTAAAATTCTATAAAAAAGGATTTCATTTTTTTTTCTGATTTTACAATGCATTCTTAAAATTGAAAATTTAGAAAATATAATGAAAAAGTAAAAAATCCCTCTCATGCTGCTTCCTCAAATACAATTACTAGCAACTTCTTTGCAGAATGCACTTGTGTGTAGGTATGGTAGAAGTGTGCTGCATAGATTACTATTTTTTTCTTGACATGATTTTAAATGTATCTGCCAGGCCTGCTACTTTTCACAGAAAACATGAGCTATAAGCTTCATAAAATTTCATCCTATGATTCTGCCAAATTTGTTTTTATCTACCCCAAATTCTGTGATTTAAAAAAAATTATTCCAGAAATAAAATCTCAGTTTTAAAAATTTAAGCAAAACAGAAGTTTAAAGAGAAATAATGCAGCTTCTACTATAACCGTGAAATTTTATTACACATCGTCCTGCTCTGCTTTCTAGTAACCTACTCTAGGGCATGTTTATCTGCATCCTGGTGGACTTTTTTGTGTGTGTGTTCACAATGATAATATCTGTATTTTGGTTACTGCAGAACTATGGTATCAGTATGTAGAACCTGAGGTCTCATTTCAGACCTATTAATTTAGAATCTACAGTTTCATAGGATATCTACACATTTGTTTACATCCTAAACTTGATGACATGGTGCGGGTCAGGGAGTGGCAGACCACAGCTCTCAGGCTTGTGGGCCAAATACTACCAGCTGCCTATTTTGGATGGCATGCCCACTAAGGGTTGTTTTTACATTTTTAAATGCTGGAAAACAAAATGAGTATTAATATTTAGTGACACATGAAAATTCTATGAAAATCAAAGTTCAATGTCCACAATAAAGTTTTAATAGAACATGCTCATGCCTATTTGCTTATGTATTATCTATGGCTGCTCTAATGCAGCAAAAGCAGAGCTGAGCCGAGTAGCACAGCAGAGATCCTGTGGCCTACAGAGCCTTAAATATTTACTATCTGGCCATTTCCAGAAGTTTTCCAACTCTTGGACTATCTAGCAGAGAATCTAGGACAGTGAGCACATCATTTCTATAACATATAAATGTATGATGAAAGGAACTAAAAAATAAACCAGCCAACTCTTTCTTCATGCATATTATATTTAATCATAAAAATGTTTCCCAAATATGTCTATTTGCTGATACTTGTCTTGTTTATTTATTTATTTATTTTTTCTATCAACCTATTGTCTGTCTAGCCACACTGGAATGTAGCTTCCAAAAGGGAAAAACACCATTCTGGTTACTGAAGGCACACAATACAGAAAATAAATAGCCCGAGATGATGAGCTAATTTAAGAAAAATAAATGTCAAATATTTTCTGCTTGAAATGAGCTTGTCGCTATGCTTGTTCTTGAAAGAAATGTAAGGGAACAGTTAAAGAAGAAGTGCCAGTGGTCAACCCTTTGTTAATGTTAAGAAACAAAGATTGTTTCTAGTTGGTACTTTAGAAGATTCAGTTTAGAAACATTACAAAAACATGCTGCACTTACACAGACTCTGACCATCAGAGCTGGAATTTCAAAGCATTTGGTATAACAACTTCAATTCCTGTGCTATAGTCAGTAAATTCGAAAAGGTGGATGATAATGACACAGATCACAAAGGGTCATTTAACTGCTAATTATGGAAATATAAAATTGACTCAAAGAGCTCCTTTTTTTCCCTCTCACAATAATGCTACTGGCTTGTGTCACCTACTTGGGCAAGCACTTCAGTGATAAATTCAGGAGTACAAATCAGGGAAGACCTTGAGTTCTAGAAATGGATTTTCCAAGAGGTGGGAACAAGGGTAAATAGAACTGTACCCTAAAGCAGGAAAGAACCTTGTGCCTAGCTTGGCTGATGTGATTTAGGAGGACTATGGGACATAAATTTAAGGGCAATCAGTATGACAAAGAAAAGTGAGAAGAAATAAATAACTATGAAGAGGTCATTGGTGATTCCTGAGAATGAGCATGTGGGTTTATGGGAGTGGGATTTTAGGACTATAGATTTTTCTATCATTTCTAGCGGATACCATCATCTCAATTTGTTACAAATGAGCAAAAGATTTCGAGACGAGGTTGTTTTTGGATTTTATGGTACTGGGAATTGAACTGAGGGCCTTTGGTAGGCTAAGCAAATACCCTACCACTGAGCCACTTTCCCAGCCTACAGTTACTGTTTAATTGATGCAAAGGAACACCCAGCCAAGAATTCTCTGATTTGTTCATTTGGATATCTCTGTGAATGAACTCATTTGAATTTGGCAGCTTGTAAGAGTTTATTAATCCAACATTTTGATTTGCACATTGTTTAGAATTTGTAAGGTACTGATATTAGTGTTTTGTCATGTTGTGCCTGAAGAAACTGTTTGTGGACAGGAGAGATGGTTCAGGTTGACTTTGCTGATAAGTCATGGGGCTTTGTGTTGGATTCAGTGCTGCATGGTTCAAGAGTCTGGTTTACCTTGGCCCAAGGCATTTTCTCTGAGCAGCAATTGTAGAAGGGGACCAAAACCCATTCAGATCTACCTCTCTTTACTGCTCACAGAATGTTGGTTAAAAAAAGGCCTACGTTTTTAAATCTAGAAAACTTACGGAATCATCTCCTCCTCCTCCTCCTCCTCCTCCTCCTCCTCCTCCCCTCCCCCTCCCCCCCCCTCCTCTTATTACTGGGGATTGAACTCAGGGGCACTCAACCACTGAGCCACATCACCAACAGTATTTTTATATTTTATTTAGAGACAGGATCTCACTGTGTTGCTTACCACCTAGCTTTCTGATGAGTCTGGCTTTAAATTCCCAATCCTTCTGCCTCAGCTTCCCAAGCAGCTGGGATTACAGGCATGAACCACAGCGCCTGGCATGTTCTTATTAATTTTAGCATTTCACCTGCTGGTTGATAATATAAACTGAAAATAATAAAATCCTTTGTTCTGAATCTTTAATTTTTTAGGAGTTTTTCTTATAGCACTGGCCAAGTCCTCCCATGTCATGTTAAATTAGAATCTAGGCATGTTTCTCTTCTTTCAATTTTAAAGAGCAATCATTTAAAATTTTACTATTAAATAAACTATATGTTGTACTAATGCATAACTTCTAGCAGGATACGGACATTTTCTAGAGGTCCTTGTGTTCTGTGTTTCTTATTAAATCAGTGAAATGCTTTTATTTTCTGCTCAAGTGAGAAAATCATCTGATTCTGGATTAGAGGTTTTATAATGGGATAACAGCTATTTAAACACAGAGTCACATCATGACATCACTGTTGTCCTAAGGGCTGCAAGCTACACTGGGAGGCAGGGAGTGAGGCACATGGGGCTTGATCTGGGAAAGCTCTGGAAGGAAAGATCATTGGGATTAAAATTTTCTAGAAGAAGAGCATGAAAACAAGTCTTCTCACCATCCCTATAATTTAATGCTAAATGGGTAGGATCAGAATGATCCACCCTTTCTCCCTCCTGTACCTGGCAGCAGTAAGATGGTATGGTGCAAGCAGCATGGGCTTTTCAATTAGAAGGACCAACTCTGGAATCCCAGCCACACTACTGAAAAGCTGTGTGTCTCCACAAGTCATTTAACACTTCTAAGTTTCAATCTGTCCATAAATACGTAAAGAGCGTTGTTGTGAGGGATAGGTGAAGGGAGATGTTGCCTGTGGAGTGATGGGCACAGCATCTGGCACACAGTGGAAATGGGACACAACATCTCAATATTAATTGTCCTGAGTGTGGTCCCCAGAAGGACAGGATGGGCAACATTTCCTGGGAATGAAATGAAATGAAAATCCTCAGGTTCTATACTTGACATACAAAGTCAGAACCTCAAGGAAGAGGGACCAGCCATCTGTGTCCTCCAACAGAGTCTGGAGCTACATTTGATTTGACAGTGTGGGTCTTTCTTCCTATAGGAGCAATCTGATGTTGATGTTCTTGAATTTTTCCATAACAATTTATTAATGTTTCAGATACTTTGTCAGCTACCATTTATTCAGAATTACAACATTTACATTTCTAATTAATAGAAGATGTATACATTTATTTTCTTCTGTATTTAGAAACAACATTGTATTTAGTCACATAAATTAAGTTGGGTGATTTGGGGACTTCTTCTATTTGGGATAATAAATACTGTGGAGTCACAGTTATTTCATACAAGTTACCTACAACTTATCTCTAAAGTCATATGGGAAGGATTTTTTATGGACAGAGGTCTATGATTACCATTCCAAATTGAAATTTGATATTCCTTGGTTCCTTTCATCTTTCATCGATTTTTATATTTTAGCTACTTCTGATAATTTATACATTTTATCCATGTTTTTATACATGTTAGAGTTTATAATGTCAGTGTTTATCCATGTTTTTATACATGTTAGAGTTGTTTATAATAATCTAAATTTTTTAAAAAAATGTGTTTTGACTCTAAGTATTTCTCCTCTTCATAATGTTTGTAGATTGTCTACAAAATCTCCCACATTCCTTCTCCTAAGGTGATCTGGCAAAAAGTCTGAAAATATTTCTTTTTTTTTGTATTTTATTTAGAGACAAGGTCTCACTGAGTTGCTTAGTGTCTCTCTGTTGCTGAGGCTGGCTTTGAACTTGTGATTCTGTTGCCTCAGCCTCTGGAGCCATTGGGATTATAGTCATGCACCATCATGCCTGCTGAAATTATTTCTAAGGAACAAATTTTTCTTTTCTTTCTTTCGTCTTATAGCATTATTTTTATCTAGTGCTCTTTCTTCAAGTATAAAATGCCCCTTCTTGGCCCCTGATAGTACTCAATGTTTGTGGGCAGGTTAGATTCCTTAATGGCTGCACCTCTATGGCAGGACGATACTCAGAACCGATTCTTCTACACTATCCCATACACAGTAAAGAGAAAGTGGCCTCCCTTGGAACCAAGAGCCAATAAGAAAAGAAAGGGCACCCCACCATCACCTTATCAAGAAGCATAACAGGACCATAGCCCTGATAGTGAGTTATTCCCCAGGAACCTGGACTGAATCCCTGAATGAGCTCTTTTTACAAGGAAATGGTGAGTATGGATTCATCAATAAAAAGGGAGACACACAGTCCAGGGCTGCAGAACACGCTGATGTGGATGACAGCTCCTTCCAGGAGATGTCTGTAATCATATCCTGTTCAGCTGAAGAGAAGGGGCTCTGGTCCTGTGGAAAGCAGAGTTCACATGGAGTCTCTTCTGGGAGAAAAAAAAAAGGCTATGGGCTAAATCTAAATCTAGCTGGCTCTTTACTAGGTTACCCAAAGGAAGATCTTGAACAAATCTGGTTACTATTATACCATGTTTTATTTGCATTACATTTTGACAGTAAGAGTTCTATTCCATTTTGGTTTGGGCTCATATTTTTTGTGGCCTTTATTTTCTACCTATTTTTTAAAAAAAATATTTATGCATATTTTTATAGTAAGTTTATCTTTTTTTTGTAAATAGCATCTATCTGAATCATTTCTGCTATCGTTAAAAATACAGTCTGAGATTCTTGGTATTTCTCGTGATCATGTCAAATATTCTTTTAGATAGAACATTTCTGCAGCTCTGTTTTATATTTTTCATTTTCTATGCTTTACTTCTCTTCATCTTCTCCTATCTTACTTTCCACTATAAAATAATACTTTTTCTTCAGATATGAAAATTACGATAAACATTTCACATTTGTATTCATATTTTCTATCTTATAATCAAAGCTAATATCTTCTTAATAATTTCTTAAATGCATCAATATATGTACATCTCCTTGATTTCTCTGTATTTTTAGTTCTAGAATGTTCTCAGTTGTTATGAATATACTTTTTTTCCATGTGCACTCAAGTTTGTTTGGAAGAAAACATTAACCTGATCAAGTTTTTTTTTTTTTCCCCCTTCTCACATCACTTGCAGAATCAATCCTCCTGAAATCCTTTCCTGTTGTCTGAGAGTACGTTTTCAAGTGTATCTCTAGAGTGTGTCTTCGTGTGGGAAACTTCTAGGGCCTGTATGACTCAGAGTGCTTTGCCTTAAGTCCTCACACTTAGATGATGACTTTGCTAGACACGCACCTTCAGGTTATTTTCTTTCACAGGTTTAGAAACTTGACTTCAACCTCTTGAATCCACTGTTAAAAGGGGCACTGTCAATCATTCTCACTTCTTTGTAGGTGGTTTGTCCTTTCTTTCTGAAAGTTTTATTTTTTACCATTTTGGTTCTTCCATTTCACTACATCTAACTGTGACGTTGTCCTTTGTTCTTTTTCATTGCCTTATCTTTCCCAGTTTGAGCCCCTCTAATTTGACAACTTTCAACATTTTTTTTGGAGGGGTAACTCTAGAAAAATTATCTTAATTATTTTCTTGGCTATCTGCCATTTTCTGTTATCTATTTTCTCCCTCCCTCTTTTTGAGGCTTCTAGTACTCAGATGTTAGTATTTCTATTGCTTCATAGCTGTATCCTCTGAAGTTTTTTTATTTTCCATGTCTGTGTTTTCTTGCTGTTTTCTGCCAGTGCTCACCCGTAGGACTCTTTATCTTATCCACTCTTTATCTCTTTGGTTCTTACTGTTCATTCTAACTCCAAGGTCCCTTATTTCTGTCATTTTTCATTGCTGTTTCAAACTGTTGCTTTTTATGATTTCTTTTGTTCTTTCTTCATGTTTCTTCATCTCTTTCTTCAAGTGAAGAAGGATAACATATCTTTGTTTGTACAGTATTCAGGTTGATTCAAATTCTTTTTCTCTGTGTCTCTATTATTCTGCATCAGAGGGTGTTTGTGGTTACTCAAATGCCCTTTCTTGGCTGTGTCTAATATTTTAACCTGAGGATTCATGTCCTGAGTTCTTGCTACTCTGCATGGAATTTGTACTAGGAGAAATGAAGGTCCTGATTGCTAAGCCTTAGGTGAAGGAGATGAGTTAGAAGAGACAAAGATACTGGACATGGATGGGAGAAACAACAAAAAGATGATTCAGCACTTCTATTTATTTTCATCCTACCAGGCAACTCTTCTTGCTGTTGTTTTTACCTTTCAAGCCTCATGAGTCACCAGTGCTGAGCAGAAGTGTGGCTCCAGATCCTAATACTTCATAGCAGGGAGTTGTAGGAATGGAGTTCTGGAGGGCTGAGCAACGCTGGCCAGCCTACAGGGGGGTTTTATCCACTTACACCCATGTGGCTGCCACATAGCCCCATTTCTCACCCCTGTTTGTTTCCAATACTAGAGACCTAAAAATTTGCACCCAACTTCCATAATAAAAATCAGAGGAGCAGAGCATCCTGCAACCTTGTGTCTCCCTCACAGCTGCTTTCCTGTTGTTCTGTTCTTCGCATCTTAAATATTATGCATCCAAAACTTCCAATAGGCAAAGCAGACCTTAGGTTCCTCAGACAAATATCATCCTCCATTTTTTCTTTTTTCCATCTTTAAAGCCATGGTTCTCCCCTGGATTTGACAAGGTTAGGGTTTACTTCTGAGGAGGAATCAGCACCCCAGTCCAGTCTGTCATCTCGAAAGCACCTCTTAGGTCACATTCCAGGTTGTGTTCTACCCACACCCAAGCTCTGTCAATAACTAACCTCCATCTCTCACGCCAGGTCAAACAGGTGGAATAAATGTCGCCCGTGTCGCCTACTAAAAGCTCTTATTTCATTCCCTCATTTATTCTTCCAACAAATATTACCAGGCATTAAGATATGCTGGTACTTTCACAAGTGCCAGGGGCACAAGACGAATTGAAGCATGACACAGATTTTGAAGCATTTAGCTAACCGGTGTCAAAGGACTTCTGGGGGAATGCACAATAAAATTCCTCTGAAACAGCAATATTACTTATCTGAATTATGGCAACGATTAGAATGTATTCTCTCCCATCCCACATAACTCAAAAAGATTATTTTTAATGAGCTATTATTTCATTTCCCAAGCTTTATTTCTCATTGTTTAATTCTTTTAAAATAGCATTTCACATTATTGAGGGGAGGGTTAGTTCATCTGCTGATTGCTATACCTTCTGGGATCCCTTCTGTTCCCTACGGCTGAGGCAAAACCCAAATTTACTAATGAACTGCCAAAAATTTCATCTCACAAATTCCTACTCATATGCCATTACTGTAAAGGCTTTGTAGTTATTACAGTGATGAGTTTATAGCCTGGAAACTAGGACAGTGCTGTTTCAACTAATTCATTACCTACTCTTTACACATTTTAAAAAGGAAAATGTGTGTGTGTATATGTGTGTGTGTGTGTGTGTGTGTGTGTGTGTGTGTGTGTAAGAGAAAGACATAGAAACCCAGAGAGGCAGAGTTGTGTTTTCTCCTTTGGCCATGGATTCCATTCTGTGAGACAAAGGGTTAATTACATAAGGATCTCATCTTTGCTCTTTGGACTCACCTTTGGTGAACTCTCAGCCTAACATGGGTACTTAATTCATTTTTTAATCCATTCAGTCAGAGATAATTGAGTGCTTCTTATGTGGTAGGCATCTGAAGGTGCTGAATATCTACCTATCGTGGTGGTTTTGTAGTGGATGGACTTAGTGGGGCTGAAGTCTGTTCCCCAGGAATCCCTTTCCTCCACATCTCTGGGTACACTGGGTTACAGGATGGAAGTGATGGAGCAACCACACTGGGGCTCATGTACAGTGTTAATGCTCTGCTACCTTCCTCCCCCATTCATGGGCCTTCCCTTTCTCTGGAGCTTCCTCAAGGTTCTTTGCCTCACAGGCCAGGGATATGAACTTAGCTCCAGGAAAAGGGAACTTGGTTTCTGTAGGACATCCACATACACAATGTCAGTGGAAACAAGAATGAACATGGGTTTCAGCTCATCTCTGTGGGGTTTGGACTCATGCTGCCAGCCAGAGAGACAGGAGACTTCTAATCAGGTGTCTTTCAGAGAACGGTTCAGAAGGATTATGGGGCAGAGATTTTGTTCCAATCCACGCAGGCCCTGTGGGATCCCGTTTTCCCTCCTTCATAATCATACCCTTGCTTCAGGGTGCTACTGTTTTAGGGAATAACAAATCTCCTTTAGAACACTTCTCTCGGGCTATAAATCTGTGCTTCATCCCTAGAGAGAGAATCTGAAGCAATCTACAAGACCCATTAGTCTAAAATATAACATTATTTGATTCTATGATCAGAATTTAACATTCATAAGTTATTAAATATATGTTTAATGCTTTCAGGGAGGTATCATCAATTTTAGGAGTGTTTATTTTATTCCACATTATTGAAAGTAACCGTGTTATCTTTATCTTCTCCAAAGCTTGGCTGTCACTCAAAAAGAAAGCCCTTCTCTTAACTCACTAAGTGAATCCTGGTGACACGCTCTGTGATGTAGGTGTTAACTTGTGCTCCCTCACATCACATGGGTTGCCAGGGTTGTTTAAAATAGTTTTCTTCTTTCTCTTCCGTCTATTCTTTCTTCACTGTTTTCTTTCAATTCTCTTTACTACTGGCCTAGTTAACCACCACATCATCGCCTGCCTGGACTGTGGCAATTGTTTTAATTCTTCTCCCTACAGCCTTTCTATTTTAATTTCGTCTTCCACTCTGTCCCAGGAGGAACTTGCATGCCAATATGGCCATGCAAGTATCCAGCTAAGACAGCTGAAGGGCTTCTAAGCACTGAGCATCTATGTATTTCCATTTTAGTAAAATTTGCATGTAAAACTTCCTTGGTCTTCTTTAGGACTAGAGGATAGGACTCCATTTCTCAGCATGAAGATGAGGACTTCATAGAGCCACAGACTTGCTCTAACTCTTCGTCCATTCTCTGAAAACTGCTTTTCTCCGGGATTCTTTTCCATCCCACTTTGCCTTTTCCTTTGCTGTTCCTACTTCTCAGAATGCCTTGTATTCCTTTATCAGATTACCTGTGTCTTCTCATTTCATGTATTACTGTCTAAAGCCTCCTGCAGTGGCCCAGGGTATACAGCCCTGGCCTTCCCAGTCTCCAGTACCTTTAGAACAAGATTCCTCCCACAATATGTTATTGTTTTTATACCTGTTTTTTTTTTTTAATAATCTTTAAATACTTCAGAGCAATAAACTATCTTTTAAATTCTTTTGGATTCTTCAACACGTCAGAGATGGTTGAAATATATTTGATGAATTAGCAAAAGTAGTTATATATGTTTTGCTTCCACAGAAACTCAAGGCAGAGTTTGTATAGGAAATGATCTATGCTACCAAAAGGCTTAGCTTTGTCCCACAATCTCATGACAAACTCAATAAAAATAAAGCCTCTTCGGCTCACCAGGCCCCCCTTTCTTGGGATGGCACTGAGCACTCTGCCATTGAACCTTTGGCATTTACTTTGCAGATCTGGATTGCTCTACACCCTAGCCCCAAGCAAGTAATTGAATTATTTATTTCAGAGAGAAGTTCTGCAAAATAAAATATCCTCAATCTCATAGTCCTTCAGTAATATCTTAGTGTCCTTATAGAGTTGTGACCTGCTCATATAGCCTGTTCCATGACTTCACTCTTGCTCTGATATCGTCCTCAATTTTTTAAAAAAGAGATTTTCATCAAAAGCATCCTACTACTTGAGTTCAAGAATTGTGAGGAACCAAACAAGACTTGTAGGACTTCTCATGAGGCCTCTGATGTGAAAAATTACACTGAGCAAATCTTTCCATTGTATTTGATTCAGTTGCAACTGTATTGATTGTGTGGTGGTTAACTGTGACAAGGCTGTAACTACCACAGAGGGGGTGAATTTTCATTTGTCCCTAAACCACTGTTATGGTTTAGATATGAGGTGTACCCCAAAAGCTCATGTGTGGGACAATATAAGAACATTCAGAGGTGAAAAGATCAGATCATGAGAGCTTTTATCCAATCAGTGGATTAAACCACTGAATGGATTAACCCAGTGGTGATTGATTATGCGGAAGTAGGGTATGGCAGGAAGAAGTAGGTCACAGGGGATGTGACTTGGGGTTCATATGTTCCTGGTGGTATGTGGAGAACTCACTCTGCTTTCTAGTTGCTATATTTTGAGCAACTTTCCTCTGCCACACCCTCCTACTCCACTTCACCTTGGGTCCAGAGCTATGAGGAGGCTGACAATGGACGGAACCTCTGAAACTGTGACCAAAATAAACTTTTCTTCCTATAAGTTGTTCTTGTCAAATCTTTTGGTCACAGCAACAAAAAAGCTAATTAAAATGGTCAGTATTTCTCAAGTTGTAGATTTGGGACCAACTGCATCTGAATCAACAGAGATGCTTTGTAAAATACTGTTTTCTAGGCCCCACTGACAAGATACTGTTATAGTTAAAGCTTCGTCCCAGGGTTTCATAAACTGACTTCCAGACCACTCACGTAGAATTGAATCAAGCCTTTATTGAAGCACACCACTGGCGGCTGACCAGAACATAAAGCTGTTCCCCTGATCAGCCCGAACAATTGCAAAGGCACTCCTAATAAGCCTGAAAACCACAAAAGGGATGTTCGGGGGTCTAGCCATTGCAAGCAAGCCAGGTTACAGAAGCAGGACAGTGCAGTCAAGCGGAGGGAAGCCTAACCAATCACAGTTAGCCCAGTCACCCCAGTTACAGAAACAGACCCCTGTTACCCTAGTTACAGAAACAATACCCCATTAGGTAGTTTTGTTCTTAAAGGTTTCTATAGCAAAAGGAAAAGAACATCTTGCCCCAGTCATGACTCTTCTACTTGGCATGGTTGTTTTACAGGATGAAGTCATAAAACAAAATGGAGTCACATTTGCTCCTACTACCACAATTCTTTATCAGTATTCCTAGAGTTGGGAATGAAGAATCCTGGCTGCTCCCCCATGCCCAACACACACACACACACACACATATACTTCAAAGCAATACATGCAAAAATGGCTAAATGCTAACTGGAGCCACATTCCATTTGGTGGCCTGTCACTTCTCACTGGTACCCAATGGTTGTCCTCTTTCCATTCAGTGTCCACAGCTGTCTGATCCCTTCCCTGAGGGGTCCCACAAGAGACACCCAAACCTGCATTTCCAACACTCTGTATTTCTTCAGTAACAAACCCTTGTGTAACTCTACCACTGCTTGGACACATTTTGGATAACTGTTTCAATGTACTCAATAAATTATAAAGGATAAAATGTTTAATTGGCTAAAATGTGTAATTGTTTCTACATCTTTGATTTATAAAATCAGAAGAATTTGAGGGCCAAACAATAGAAAAAAGAGAAAAGACTAGCTCTACAAGAACAAAGAAAACAATCTGAATGTGATGGGTGGGAGGGACATCATAGACCGTTCTGCTGTTTTTCTCACTGCCATTAAAAAATAGACTGTTCTTTGAAGTCATCCTGAAAACTACTATATATTCAAGATGTAAATTAACAGTAAGCTATCTATTAAAAGACTTATGATTTTGACACTTGCCAGAATATTTCCATAATATATATTTTAGAGAAGTTATGTATTTCAGATTCTTAAGAGGGAAAAATGAATTCATTACTTTCATTAAAATAATCTGTGTGTTATCTTTCAGGTGATGTTGACATCTAAGTAACATTTATTACAATATGAGAATTCTGTAAAAAAGATTTTACAATAAGAACTGCAGATGTTAGCTGGAAAAAAATCTTCCAACTTTCTTTTGAGTCTAATAAGAGACCCATTATTATTAAAAATAGTCATCTAAACTTATTAGAGGCATAAAAATGACACCGAGTACCAGACATCTTCCTGGTGTGGAGATAAAATTATTATATAAAAGACATAAAGAGCTAAGAGTGCGAATATCTAAAAATCACTTCATTTATTTTAGGCTGTGTCTATAGGGCCACTGCAATGGAGCCCTTTATAGTTAAAGAGGGTAAGTATTAGAGATTGGAAAATAATTTGAGTAGCTGATATTATGTCTTTTTTTTCCTGCAAAAATGAGTGTCTCTGAATGAACCTCATACTTGCATAACCTCTCTGCTTCTTTTGACTCTTTGAACCAATAATTCCTTGAGGGTAATACCCATTTCTTTATTACTTTGGCATTAGTTCTGCATTGCCTAGTCTGGGACTTGCATCTTTAGTGGAATAACTGACAGATGCACCAAGTGTTATAGAATTAGGCAATCAACAGGCAATATCCCAAGAAATTCAAGTGTTTCCAAATCTCCACTAATTATCTGAGTATTTCCATTTTAATGCCTTTTTATGCTAATTCTCTAAGTAGAGAATTATTAGTCAATTTATGAATTAGGATCTTCATTACAGGTCTAAAATGAACATTATTAACTTACTAGCTTAAGTGCCTGTTTTCATAGCAATTGTCATTATGTAAAAATTTTGGATAAAAGTGGCCCTCCTAATACATCACTTAATAACAAGCACATCAGCAGCTAGCCTGTGCGTGTGCTTCCTCTAAGGGAAGAGTGGCTTCAATGAATGAAGGAGTCTTCAGTACAAAGAAACAAATGATAACAAATGTAAAAAGAAGGGTACCATGACCTCATTCTAATTAATGACTTTGACAATCATTACTTACTGTCGAGAGGCATTAGTCAAGGTTCAGTCTTTAGCCCAGGCATTTACCACTCAATATCATACGGCCAAAGCAAAGAACTTCTCCATGTCAATTACTTAATACAATAAACTCTCAAGTCACTTTGAAATAGTTAAAGAAATCTATACATTGATAGCTGCTGGTATCTTTTTATGCAGCATTGAACTAACTTGAAGTTTTTGCAGTACAAACTTCTGTGCAGATATTTCTGAGATCTCGAAATTGGGAAATTCTCAAAGGAACTGAGGATTCTGTTGTTCTGCAAAAATGCTAGGTTTTCCTATCAAAACACTGAAAAACTGAAGCGTATTTCCAGTGCCCCAAATTAAGGATGCTTTTTAAACCTTCCATTTCATTAAATTGCATGGCTGGATAGGAAAGTCATGCTAAAATATTGTGATTAACACAAAGGAAGCTTAACAGACAGTGCTATTATAGGTGAAAGACTGCTAATTGCCATCTTCCCAATAACTTATTGATTTTAATCAAATCTTCCTAGAGCAGCATGCCAACGGCAAATGGATAACTAGATAGAGGGAAAACACAACAATGGAAGGGGTAATATGGAAGAAATTATTCATGTTTGATTTGTATAAAATTGAACAAATATTCCTGATCAGCATTTCTACAAATATAGATTCGTCGGGAAGGTGCTATCTAAATTGCTTCTCTCACAGTGTATTGAAAATTACCATAACTGTTAGCATTTTTAATTATTTTGATCTGCTGAAAATAGATTAAACTGAATGGGAAATTGGCTTATTAAGGCTTATATATCTGAGTTAATATGAAATGTTCTCAGCCAGTGTGTCTTGAGAATCCTTCAGTCTAAAAGGCACTTTCTATCTCTGGTTGGCTCTGGGTGGGGGAACAGTTTAAGTTTAAGCCTCAAAAAAGAGCTTTATTCCTGTCACTTAAGCAAAATCTCCCCACAACTGGTAATGGAAATATTTTATAAATGAGCAACTGCTCTGTTGGATAGACAGAACCAAGTTTTTGTAGGGAAAAAAAATTTATTGCGAGACTAAACTTAACACTTAAAAAAATATGGAGAACACTTGAAATCCATCTTGTATTACAATAGCAGTTTCTCAGTGTGAGATTCAATATAGTGTGAAACACTGAAGAGCTCACACTTTGGTCATTCACTGATGATAAAAAAGAAGTACAAGGTCGAGTTTCAATTGCTAGCTCTAGGCAGGCCCTGTGGTACCCACAGACAGTGTTTGGTTTGGGAGCATGTCTTATTCATCATATTGAAACTCTGGACCCAAGGCATATCTTAAATATGAGCATGATTATACTTTCTGGGAAAGACTATTTAGTTTGACTTATAAATCAAATCAATAGCACAAATATTTCAGTTGCAAAATCATCTTCTTCAATATGTACACAGAATTAATGTTGTAACACTTAGAGCAGGGTGTGTCTGCATAAACAGCATTGAGATTGTTGAGCTAGATCATTCTTTGCTTTTGGGGTCTGTCCTGCATATTTTAGGGTGATTAGTATTGTTGTGGGCATTTTCTTCCACACACTCTTATGACAACCAAAATCATCTTCAGACATTGCTAAATATCCCATGGCTGTTAGAGTCGCCCCTGATTGTGAATTGCTGCCCTAGTACAGGGGATTCTTTAGTTCTCTTGATAATGATGCACCTCAAATAATTATCTAGAAAATTTACATTTCAGTCTAACAGGGAGCAACAAAATAATGAAATCTGCATTATGATTCTGAAGTCTGAGAAGTTGCTCTTTGAATATACTGCATCCACAAAAATACCTCTATCTAGGTCAGCATTTGAAATTCATGAGATCAATTGACTACATGAAACAGGTAGTAAAAAATAATCACAGTGGTCGTTTGAAAAGGCAAGTAAGTCTCAAGATTATATGGTGCCGCCTTCTGCTTAAGGTTCTAGGAAACTGCAGTCTAATCCAACAATGGCAAATGATTGGTAAATAGTTGCCAACTCCAGCTGACTGGTAGTGACTGATGGAAGTCTTGCATTGAGGAAGATTCTGATTTGCAACCAGGCCCAGCAGGAAAGCCGGCTGTGATGGATTAGCCATGTCTACCTTGGACCAGACAAAGGAAAGTCATGGGCCATATTTCACACAGTGACCCATTCTTTCTTCATCTTTTCAACTGATTTGTTCTCCATATTATTTTAAGCACCTGTTGAGACTGTGGTATGATGTTTTGGTGTTGAGTCAATAAATATGTAGAAAAAGAAATTGCAACAAAGTCCTTTTAAAATATGAACTAAGCATCTTCTATTTTAGCCTCTTTGAACATGCTACTGAGCTAAAAAAAAAAAAAAAAAGCGGTGTTTTGGATCAAAATGTTAGTGTTATAGTGCTCTGGCTTCCAATGCAAACGAAAAAAGCCACTCGTATATGAAATACAAAAACAATCAATACCTTGACTTCCCAGAACTGTATAGTTTCTTTTAAAATAGGTATAAATATTTTCATTCAGTGTCACCTAGTATTCTTAGTCTCTGAGGTTCCAAGAATCAACAGGCTAATTTAGCCTGCCATCTAGACTGTGGGGTTCAGAAAGAAGTTAAGCTTTGCCTCAATTTCTGCACATAGAAAGAGAATCAGCAAAATCTCTTCTGAAATAGAAGTTCCAGTCTCCCACACCACCCAAATGACTGTAAGACAAGCAAGCCTAGAAGGGTTCAGTCCAAATTTTCATTTTAGCAGGAATCTTACAAATGACATGTGAATAATTGAAATCACCCATGTTGAATCCTCAAAAGCTAAAGTTCTTCTGTAGATAAGGTTGACATAAAACATGTTGATTTACTTTCTTTGTTTCAGGACTGATTTAATTTATCTGATTAAAGTAAAATAAAGACTGAGACAAAGTGACTGCAGTAGTTAAATGTGCTGTTACTCTCTCAAGGCGAGGGAAACCTATTCCAGTGCAGGGATAAGGATTCGTGGATTGTGGTTTTCAGATCCTCCTAGATAAATTAACTCAGAGAGGATTAAAGCCTTGGGAATTGGCTAGCATGTTGATATGAAAAGACAAGAACAGCCTCATTTTCTAAAGAACATGCCACAGCTCAGCCAGAAGTGGGATTGACCAGTTTAAGGGTGGTATTGTTATCACTTCAAGATTAACTAGATTCAGAGGATATCCATGCAAACCAGTTACCTAATAGTCAGAAGTTCGCCATTTGAATGGCATTTACCTACTCTGACCAATTTTCTGAGAAACAGTTTTTCCAGCTCTATTCGTTGTACTGGGCTACTTTCTATTTAAACTTTCACGGTTCAGGGCCATGAACAGATTAAGTTCAACTACACAAGTTCAAGGTGCTTTGGAAATATCTTTCATCATCCCCATGTTAATTTGACATCTGTGGCAGCTTCAACAGGAGAATGTATTTTAGAGAGATGTCCTTTACACTTAGTGGAAAAAGCATTTGAAGTAAGGAATTCTTTCCTTTAATCAAAGCATTTGTGGCATGGTGTTTGGGTATTGACAAAACAGAGCTGGGGTTTAATCCCAATAAGAAAGAGAGAGTGCTACAGACAACCAACCAAATACATTCCCTAGTGGAACAACTAGTGGGGTAGAATGGGCTTCTCTGCAATTCCAAGGAGAAAATAAATCTGAAATAAGTCAAGGACAGAGACCAAGGGGATTGCAAAAGTATGTTTAGTTGCACGTTGCAATTGAGCTACTAATGTTGGGTAAATGAAGGAGTAAAACAAATTACACAATTCGTTATCAGCTCTAAAGATGTGGAGAGAAAAGACTCCCATTTGAAAGAACACTTTGGGGCTTTTCCTTCCACAAGAAACATGTTTCATGTCATCCAGACACTAAGTAGATTTCTTTCACAAAAACTGTTACATTATCTGGGTAAACATGTCAATCAAAGACTACAACTAGCAATTTACAGCAATGATGCTAGATTTAACATCTAGAGAGCAAGATTCCAGTGGGAAATAGTGTTTTTATTTACTTCTTTGTTACTAGAACATTTCTTTTAAAAAGGTTTTTATATAAGAGCTTTGAAAAGAGAGTATTTATGTTATAACCAAAACAAATCTTTAAAACTTTGAGGTCTTTTTATTGGATTGCTTTCTCCTTCAATTTAAGAGGTATTTTCTCCAAAACACTATTTACAAAATTTTCAAGTGTATCTCAGAACAAACACTTTTTCTTATTATGAAGCTTTGGGAGAATGGTGATATGATACACTATTCTGCTTGCATGTTAAGGTTTAATCATTACTTATTAATTTTCTTATTTTCATGAGATTTTCTCAAACTTAATATTCTATTAAGGTAGCATCTGTTAGAGGAATTATCTTAGTTTTTTAAAGCAAATTTTAGCTGATTACCATGAATCTACATAATTAGAATTAGGTCTAATTATGTAGTGTAAATACATGTAATATATTTATAACATATAATGACATAATTATGATTCACAATAATGTTGAAAAACTCCTCCTTAAAATTAGTAAGAAAAATATGCTGCACAGCCCCTCTACAATTTATTAGCAATTTTACAATGTATGTTTTTCTGTTGCTTTTAAAATGGAACTTCATAAGAAAATATAATTAAAAACAAATATATTTTGAAGTTATTACCCCAAAAGAATACAGCCAAACCTTCATTACATTTCAAAACTATAAATATTTTGCAACCTCTTTAAGAATATAACTTAGAATACTAATTCTAATAAGCATACATTTCTAATATACCTCAAACCCAATATGGAATATCTATAGTATCTAATGCAAGATGGTTATCACTGGGTCTCAGAAGTTACTTATCAAAATGAAACAAAACAGAATAATGGTGAGTTTTACCCATATACTGGAAAAATACTGGGCTATGCAGCTGTATTTCATATCCTATATTATGTAAAGATACATTTTAAAATTATAGAACACAATTAATCATTTAATTCTCAAAATTGAATCATGTAATTGATATACTATAGCACATCAATTTACACTTTCTTTTCTGTAAAGGATGGTGGTAAATATTTTAGGTTCAGAAGATCTTGTGGTCTCTGACACAACTATTCAAGTCTGTGGCTGCAGATCTAAAGCAGTCATAGACAATATTTAACTAGACTGCTATGACTTTGTTCCAATAAAACTTTATCAACAAACAAGTGGCTACCGAATTTGGCCTGGTGTGGACATAGCTTTCTGAGCCCTGCACTGTACCATTGTGGTTAGAAGAACAGGTTCTAGATTCTGGCTACTCTAATTTTTTTATTTTTTATTTTTAATGATTTTACCATTTAACAACAAAGTTAAACTAAGTTTTCTCATTTGTAAAATGAAGGCAATGACCATGACTATCTCATAAGGTAGTTCAGAGGACAAAAAGAAATAATTTATATACAATACTTATCCCTTTGTTGGACAAATAAATAGGCATTCATATACGCAAAATATTTGGTATTTACCATTAGTTTTCAGATTTTGATAGCACAATTTTATACATTAAAGTTTGAGAAACATTTATATAGTTGTGAAGTAAAAATAACCATTCTAGTAAATTATTTTTTTCTACTTAGTGAACTTCATCATTCCTAATAAGATTGACCTTATATATAAGGTATACACTGCATACATATACTAAATATATTATTATTATTATTATTATTATTATTATTGCTGCTACTGTTGTTGTTGTTAGGTTGCAGTACTGGTGATTGAACCCAGGGCTTCCATGTGTTAGGCAAAAGCCCTATCACTAAGCTACCAACCTCCCCAGCCCAAAAAATATATACTTAGATCACGTGTTTTTATATATAACAAAGAAAACGTATCATGTGCAAAACACATGTGATTCTGTATTCATGCATATTCAAACACCAAATAATTGTTTGGTGCCTAATATATATAGTCATCATGCTAGGCAGTGAGTTTCTTACTTTTTTTTTAACTAAAAGATGCAGGGAGCAGACAATTAAAATTCAGTATGATAAATTATTCTAATAGAGTGCATATATTATATTTTAAATGATTTTTTTGGGGAAATAGCTTAAGAAACTCTTCTAATAGAGTGCACATGTTATATTTTCTAAAAGGACTTTTCAGAAAATTCTAATTTGCATATCACTCTATATTTCTTAAAGGATTTTCATGAATATATATTTGCTTCACCACTAAAAATACAAGTGTTTTAAGGATAAGGTGTGTGTATATATATATATATATATATATATATATATATATATATATATATTATTTCCACCATGCCTCTCATGTTTTTATGCACATTCTTTTTGTCAAGTATTCATCTTTTAATAAATTAATTTTGCTATTAAGTGAGCAAGATAGTCACAATTAAGTCATCAAATTTTTCATCAGATCATAAATTCAATATTTCAGGTGCTCTTCTGGGGTGAGAGGGTATCTTATAATTTAAAAACACAGCTCTTGCTTGTTCTTTATCTCCCCCCAAAGTTGTGAGGAATAACTGTGTAATATTGGGATAAAATGAGCTTATTAAAAAAATGGATACAAAGTCCACAGAATGCCAAGGAATTCTAACAAAACACTCCATTACCTGAAGTAGAGGTTACAGAGGAGGGATATTATCCTGGGTTTCAGGAGAACGTGTGTTTGAAGACCAACTACAGAGAATTGCTCTTCGCTAAGTATGGACAGGTCAATCACTCTGAGACCCTGCTCATCTATAAAATTAGTAAGCTTCATGGAGTCTCAAAACAGAAGAATTCCCTACTTCTCCCAAGTTTCTGATAAGCCTGCTACAGGGGTTGGTGCAGTGAGAGGCAGAAAACTTGATTTAATGTCCTGGGGTTCAGAGAGGCCCTTTTGTGGGGCCCTGTTAACAGTGGGTGATATGCCTTAGGAGCATGGGAGTAGGGTGGAAAGAAGGGACTCATTCCCAGATCCCATTCTGCTGTGCAGTGGATCCAATTCCAGCATCTTTCCTGACCCATACTTCCCCAGGGACTCTTTCTCCTATGCTTCCCCTGGGCCCTTTCTTTCCTTCTTGCATTTTTCCCACCTGGGTTTGGAGTCCTTTCATGTATCCAAAGCTATTCCAGTTTTAACTCAGCCTTCAGCTGCCTCATGCAGCTTCCTGGACAGAAACTTGTATGACCCTTTATCTTCTCAGCAAACTTTTCGTTCCTTTATCCCATTTTCTCCTTGTCCTGCTGGGGCACATTCTGATCCAAGAAGTCATTTCTACCTGAAGGGTAATAGTTAAGGATTACCTAACACAGACAATCCAACATGTGTTATTACAGCAGCCTTCACATTCTAAACACAAGTCAAAAATAAGGGGAGGATTTAGATTATTTACTATTGGGGAAGATACTTGGGAGGAATTTTTAAAAGAAGTAGGCTCTTTAGCTCTTGAGCACTTTGAAATTCCTCCGGGAGAAAATACTTTATATTTGAGATACCTGGTACTTGGTGAAAATGTTGATTCTATGTTTGTTGTGGGGGCAGGGTGGTGGGGAGGGGGTCCTTAGTCCTTTCTACTCAGAGCATGTCTTGCAGACCAGCAGTGACTCTGGAAAATGCAGAATCACAGGCCTCTCCTCAGTCCTACTGAACCAGAATCTGAATTTGCACAACATCCCCTGGTGATGATTCTTAAAATCATTAAAGTTTCAAGACAGTGATACACCAGAGAGGCAAAAGCCCCCACATGCTTGGATCCACGCACTGGGAATCCTGATTGCCCATACGAAGAAGGGTTGAGGTAGATCATGTCTAACCCCCAAAGGGATGAATTTCACGGATGAATACTTAATATCTCCAGTCAATACTTAGCCCCTTGGGCTTTGGGAGAATTCTACATGTACTATCCACAAACAATTTAGGATGATGGAAAACACCAAGAGATACATACAGCTTGTAACCTGCACTTGACTTTTTCTATTATCAACTAACTTCACCTCTTTTACTTCTTGCCTTTGCCCACATGTCATTGCATGTCATTACTCATTATGGGGATTTAAGCCACTCCGGGGGGGGGGGGACCTTCAAATGATGCATCTTTCCAACTTTTCCATCTCAAAGCACCACCTCATCCCTAGGGCCTTATATAGTGCAGTTCACATACTTGGTAATAAAAAAAAAAAATATTTGTTAAACTCATAATAAAGAATGTGTAGAGACAGGTCTACTTTGAAAGAGGTTTGTTTAACCCACAAGAAACTGACAAGGGACAAGGGGGCAGTTCACTGGCAGAGAGCAGGGCACTATGGTTGTCTACCTTGTTTTCGTAAATAACATTTAATTGACACTCAGTCATGTGAATTTGTAGACATAGTGTCTGACATTGCTTTTATGCTGTAGCAGTACAGCTGAGCACCTGTGACAGAGACCAGGTGGTCCACAGATACCTGGTCATTTACAGAACAATCTTCCCATTCCTGTCATGGCCCTTGGGCCCGGGTCCTTAAAGCCACTGTATGCTTGACTATATCTGGTACCACTGCTGACCTCCCTAGGCTTATTACATCTGCAAGAATGACTTCAATTGCACAAGGCCAGGATTTAACTGAGGAGAGGATTGCAAACTCCTTTCAAGAGATGCAAAAATACCAAATGGTGGATGTCCTTGCTGGCCCAAGCCTGCCTTTGAAGGACATTTAAGACAATATTTGAATGGAACCAAAGGGTAACCTGTACCTTGATGATCAAAGCACAGTCTCCTTCTCCATCTTCATTTCCACTGTAACTGAATAAACTCTGGGAAAGAATCCGTGCATCTTATTTTATGAACCTGAAACCCCCTGGTCTGCCCTCTTCCTGCTCTGCCTTCTTACATGAGCCCACAGGTCTTTTGTATCCCCAGAGGGAAGGAAAAATTCTGCAGGGTCTTCTTTCAACCTCTGATTAAATCAGACTTTTATACCCTGAGACGTCATTCGGAGTGTCTTGTGTATCTCACTAGGCAAAAACCTTCCCACATCGAACTGATAGATTAGATATTTATACCCTAAACATAACTGAAAATCAGTTCACATTTTAATACCTTTGTGTGCATCATCCCAAAAGTTACCTCATTTATCAGTCAGGGTTCAATCAGAAAAGTGCATCTGTAATATCTAATATTTAATAAAACTTTTTAGTAGCATTTCATTTTATATTTTATTACTGAAGTTACTATCATTATTATAATTACTACTACCATTCTTTGGCTTCGAATAATATGGGTACTGAAAACAGAGAGATTTCTACTATGTTCTTTCCCAGATAAAAAGTTTTCAGCACAAAAGTCATTGGCTATTTTTCAATTGGTTGGAAAGAGCAAACCAAGATGGTGCCAAACTCACTTCCTCTACCTGAACTCACTGCCTTTTATCTTTTCCTTAATTTAAGGGAACTGGGGTAAGGACCATGATTGCTGGCCCCATAAATAAATCTCCAACTCAAAGAGGATGCATAACTAGAATAATTTGGCCAGAGTCAGTTCTTGGCCAGAGAGTTTCCTGGCTTCTGCCTGCCCATCTGAAATGCCCCCAGAAGATATTCTAAATGGTAACTTTAGGTTTTACAAATCATTTATTTATTTATTTTTTTCTGTCAAGGATTGGCTAAAAAAGAGAAAGGCCTTTACATGAACGTACATTTAAATTGACACTGCCAATGCAGGTTATATAACTCTATATGAATCACTTTAATCATTTTAAATGTGTATGGACAAATCAAACATACAGGTGGCAGTGAACCTGAACCCAGCTATTTTCTATGGCATGTCCACATGAGCCAATTTGGTCAGTTGTGTTTGTTAGATTTATATGTGAGGTACAGGCATGCTTCTTACACATTCAACAATAGGTCAGAAAGAAAACAAGTGTCAGAGAAAATTCAGGACCACACACATGCAATAATAGCATACAGGTACCCCACTGTCACCCATCCCAGTGCCAGGCCTCCACCCTTGGGAATGCACCAAGAGTCTCCCCTATGCTGTGTGGTTTAGGTGGGTGCTTTTAGAAGAATTTGACTAACCACAGTTAGAAGACCCAAATAATTGACTAATAACCGGGAATCTAGTCTAATGTTTTCTCTCAATTCTTTTTTTGTTTGTTTTTCAGAAAGACCAGTGTCTCTATAATATTTTACCAGTGTACATATCCTGAACATCACATATTTCCCAGTGACATTCAGTTTGTTGCCTTCTACATAACATGGCTGCGATATTGTTTGTAAAGGTAGCAGAAGATCCTGTAGCAGCTGCCTCTGCACAGTGGCCTTACATGTGCACTGTGTATACCTAATTAAGACAGCTCTGCACCACCTGTACCTGTGGTAAAGGAACACAAGCATACACAGCACATCATCTGTAACAGAAGTAATTTCAATGCTAGTTACAGATTAGACAACATTTCTCATGTTGTCACTCTGCCAGATTTGATATGAATTCATTTGTTCAAAGAAACATGCTCTGGATTCGAGTCCTATACAATACTGGGGTTATACAAGTGCAAGAGAGTACAACAGTAAAGGTGTTCCACAGTAAAGTATCACTGCTCAAAGGGTGTCCAGTGGACAGGCAGCATCAGCCTCTGGGTGTGCTGGGATTTTACTAGGAATGCAGAATTCCAGGGTCTACCCTAGACCTTCTGAATCAGAGGTAAAGCTTATAAAACTACCCTGGCCTTGTATGCCTGGAGATACTTCAATGCATGGCCTAGGAGGGTAAAGGTCCTCAAACAATAAAGTGTCTCAGAGTTCTCAGGGGTTATAAAAACATGCCAGAGTCTCCATGTAACTAGCAGGTGGCTGTTCTGCACATGGTCCCTTCCTGACTTTGAGAAACACTAGCTGATTGGAGGTTAGTAAAAGCATCTGGGGGACCGGGTGGTGAGAAGGGCATGTGAGTCCATCCTGAAATGAGAAAATCTTGAATTGGAGCTGCTGTGCCTCATGTTGCTGGCATTGAATCCTTTCCTTTTTGGGTTTGAATGGAACAGATAGCCCATCTAATTGCTGCCCCAGCTTACAAGGGTCACAGACTTGAATATCTAGTACTGCACAAGGTCTTTTTTCATAGCTAATGCATATCAAATAATTTAGACCATTTCTGTGTCTGATGAAATGGGTTTTCAACAGAAGCAGGAGGTCTAAACATTGGTCATTACTGAGTGCTAATCACAGAGTATTAAGAGACTTATTTACTATTTTTAAGCATCTCATTCACTTCACATTTTTCTAAAGCAAAAATGCTTTACGTTTGTGTGAGGAGAGAATGATAAAGCTGCACATTCTAACATGGCCTGTGAGTCGTCCACAAAGCCTAACCTGAATTGTATCCCTATTTTTAAATAGATAAACCTAAAAGCTAATGATAAGCCAAGAGCAGCTTTCCATTACCATGACTGAGTTCCTGTCTTCCAATTCTGTCTCTAGTCTTAGTTTTTTGAGCCAAGTTAACAAGGAAAAGGTTTTCAGGTAACCTAGATTGCTGTTCTTATAAGTGCTTGTTATAGCTGTAGTGAAATAAAAAGAAGTGCCGGGTGGGAGGAACGCATTATCACCCATAAAAATGAGCAAGAAAGGAATCATTTGAGGGCTGCCTGTTGGATAAGAAGTGAAAAGACCCATCAGAGGTGCAGTTCTGGAAATTTGCTAATTTTCAGGCCATCACACAGAGAAGAAATTCTCACTCCAAGACAAGGCTGGTTGGAGGTTGTTGCCTTGGTGACCCTGCATCTTAAGTAGTCATTGAAAAGAATCTTGGGCCCTGGGTTCAGCAATTCCTTTTCAAAGAATTTATCCTGCAAAAATACACAGATGAGCATCCAAAGATGTAACTGCAAGGGTGTTCACTGCAGCTTTATTTTTAATGGTGAATAACTGGAAACCACACCACTGTATATCAGAGAATGAATGGATAAATTTAAAAAATAGGCACATAGTAGAATACTATGCAGCCATTATAAAGAAAGAAATCTAGATTATTAACACAAAAGCCTATCTAATTGTTAAGCTAAAAAGCCAATCTCTGAATAGTATTTATAGACCTTGACTTATAAAAATAGTAGTGTATTGGGGCTGGGGATGTGGCTCAAGCGGTACCGTGCTCGCCTGGCATGTATGGGGTGCTGGGTTCGATCCTCAGCACTGCATAAAAGTAAAATAAAGATGTTGTGTCCACCGAAAACTAAAAAATAAATATTAAAAAAATTTTCTCTCTCTCTCTCTCTTTAAAAAAATAGTAGTGTATTAAAAGGAAGTTAAATCTCAAAGAATGAAGAGAAAGGTCTAGTTATAGGAAATGTTTATATTCAAATTCATATTGATATGGCTTGAATGTGAGGTGAACCCCAAAAGCTCACGTGTGAGACAATGCAAGAAGGTTCAGAGGAGAAATGACTGGGTTATGAGAGTCTTAACCCAGTCAGTGAATTAATCCCAAATGGGATTAACTGAGAGGTAACTGGAGGCAGGTAGAGTGTGGCTGGAGGAAGTGGTTCATTGGGGGGTGTGGCTTTGGTTATAGATTTTATATCTGGAGAATGGAGTCTCTCTCTCTGTTTCCTGATCACAGTGATGTGAACTGTTTCCCTCGCCTGCCATGATGTTCATCTTTACCTCAAGTCCTGAGGAATGGAGCTGGCCTTGTATGGACGACTTAGTCTTGTATGGTCTAAGACCTCTAAAACCATGAGCTCTCAAATAAACTTTTACTCTTCTAAAATTATTCTGGTCTGATCCTTTAGTCACAGAAGCGAAAAAGCTGACTACAACACACATGCTTTGTTTTTTTTAAAAAAAAATATTTGAAAAATGTATTATTTTAACAGGATAAAAAGATTTATAAAAGGTTCCTGAGAGATTACCAGTCTTAACCTATTTCTTCTTTTATTTTTTTTTTTCATTTATTTTTAAAATTATTTTTTAAAAATCATCTTTTTTACAGTCCAGGGAATGACTGGCCTGAAATCCACAAGTGAGTTAAGTTTTCAGGAAGCCATAGAAATAGCCAAGGCCCACTAGAAACTTCAAAAGAGCAATAGCCTGCCTGGCTGTGTCTGAGTCTCTCCTGGCAAAGCCCTCCATTGCCTCCGGTGTTGTACTAGAGAGCTGGAGGAAGCAGGGAGAGCGGTATCAACAGATAAGAAAGCTCAGCCAGACATAGAAGGGGGAAACTATGCTGTGAACATTTCCTTCAAATTAATAATCTGGCAGCTAATTTTTGAACTAACTCTAATTTGCACGTGGCACCTTCTGTCAAAGCTGTCAACATGAGTTGCTTTCATTTCACACTGGCTCGCTAGCTGGAGGGGCTGGCACGAGTCCAGGTGCTCACCCTGCTAGCACAGGCTGCCATCAACTTGGGCTCCTTGGCTGAAACCCTTGGGTAATTTTATGAGCAAATGCAGGTGGCTATTTATAAATGTGATTTCTGTTTAAAGGGTTGAAAATCCACTCTACCTCCACCCCTGTACTCTTCATCCAATAGATACCCAGGGCTCCAAATAGCACAGAAGAGTCCATGGTGTTATGGGGACCAAGGGCGTTTCTAGAAGTGATGGCATCTAGGTTTTCGTAATTCTATACTATCAGCTGCATGGGTAATTGGAGCCAACTATTGTAATGGGTGCCTCACTCTGCTCACATATGAAATGTCAGTAAATATATTCGTTTAACCTCCCTTTCAGACATTAGATAAAATATTAGGTTTTCAGATATGGTTTCTGTTTTTGCAGGTTGAGACTTTTAGGCCAACATAAATCCCAACCACCTTTTTCAGGGCATGACTCATGTATTCTTCCACAATCTCCCAACCAATAATCATCTCTGTCTTCTTTCTGTGCTGATTGAACCTGCTATATTCTTGATCATTAGGGAGGCCAGATCTTCAATTATTTTTTCTTTCTTTCTTTCTTTCTTTAAATTTTTTTTTGATGTGTGTGCATGATGAAGTGAAATAGGGTATCTTCTCAAGACTTTTTAGAAAACATCATTCCTGATCATAAAAAGAGATGCTTTAAGAGAAATGTGCTCCTTACAACTCACCTTGTCAACTGCAAATGCTGCATGACTGCACAGAAGTCTTGCAAGAAGGACAAAAGAACTGGGAAAAGGAGAAGCTGTGACCATGCCACTATTGTCCCTGGGCTGTGGAAGCTTACAAATGTGGCAAAATTCTCTAATTGTCTTCCAAGACTATGTACCTGAATAGGTCACCAGTCACAGCTTTGTTGAAACTTACTCATGCCCATTTTGACTTTCTACATTGCATACATAATACTACAGCAAAAATATTTCCTGATTTGAGAAATCCTGAGTAGCTCGGTACTCTAGAACCAAGATTCATAGGTGACTCTAGAAATCTAATGAATATATTACACTATAGGTTTATGGGAATCTAAAAGGTAATTGTGTTTCTCAACAGGCATTCTGTTACAAAAATACTAGATATATTATTAGATTTTAAAAAAATTAAAAGAGGTATATTTGGAAAACATAGATTAAACAAACTTTAACTGGTCATTTGTTTTTACTTATTTGTTATTATTGCTAGTTTTATTGGTTATTTGCAGAAATCTTAGAGTTTTAAAGATGTAGATGTACATTGCACTTAACCAAGTAAAGGGATAGCAGTTATTTTATAATTATTCTCTGTGTTAGTCAGCTTTTGGTCCCCAAGGCCATGCCTCCAGTGACTAATTCTTCCAGCCACACTCCACCTGCCTATAGTTAATACTCAGGAATCCATTCACAATGTTCATATGTCAAATGAATTAGACCACTGATTAGGTTACAGCTCTTGAAATCTAATAATTTCACCTCTGAACCTTCTTGTATTTTCTAACACAGGAGCTTATTTAGAAACGCCTCATACCCAAACCATTAATATTCTGCCTCTAACTCTCCAAAGTTCATATGCATCTCACAATGCAAAATGTATTTAGTCCATTTTCAAGGAAGCCCATCATCTTAAGGATTTCAGAGCTATTAAAAAAATCCATGTCCAAAGTTTCATTTGAGACTCAAGGCAAACTTTTGGTTGTAAGTGCCTGTAAAAATCAAAACTAAATTATGCATATCTGATATACAATGGAATACAGGTAAACATTTCTATTATAAAAGGGAGAACAGGACCATGGAAATAAGGCATGGGACCAAAACAAGACTGAAACCCATCCAGGCAAACACTGGGTTTGTAACTACTACATCTAGCATCTGGGGCACACCATCACGTGACATGATCTCCAACAGGCTTGGGTCACCCTGCCCCTATGGCCTTGTTGATTGCAGCCCTGTTCTCCAAACTGGATCTGTTTGTAGTCATCACCTTTCTTCTGAAGATGTGCCCCATGACAGGCATCTTTTATTCCTGGGGGGTCTTTCTGGTTTCAGCTTCCTTCTCATAGCTTTAGGCATTGTCTTCTCAGAGGCAGCACAAAGGGAGTCCCACCTTCCATACATTGCCTAGCCCCTCAGGCCTTCTCTGAAATCTTGGTGGAAGCCTACATAATCCCCTAACTACAACTTCTTGCATTTCTGCAGAAATAGCACCAAGTTGATGAAAGGTGAAAGACACTGAGGTCCGCCACCAGCTGATCCCCTGGACCATGACTGCAGCAGCCCCTGAATGCCTGGGCCCTTTGAATATGATGAAACAAATCTTAGAGAAACTGCTTCCTAGGCCCCTGTAGGAGTGGTGTGCCCCCAGGGTCTCTTAAATGCATTGTAACTTTTCCACCCTTGAGTATGACAGGGGTGTGATCTTCATTATTATTGAGATGCCCTCAAGACATCTTTCATAGAGTCTCTGTGCAAAATACTTAAATTCTCTATATCTTTCTCTCTCTTTCTTATTTATTTATTTACTTAGTACCAGAAATGAGCTCAAGGGCATTTAACCACAGACTCAAATCTTCAGCCATTTATATTTTGAGTCAAGGTCAAAGTTGCTTAGGGCCTCAGTAAGTTGCTGAGGCTGGCCTTGAACTTGTGATCCTCCCTCTTCAGCCTCTCTAGCTGCTGATATTCCAGCCATATGCCTGAACCCAGTTTAAATTCTCTTTAGTAGTGGTACTCTCTTCACTAACCACAACTTTCTTGGCCCCAATTTACATACACTTTTCTGGACAAACAGCAAGTTTTACAAATTGTTCATCTCTGCTTTCTGCTTCTGATTACCACAATAAACTTGGCTAATAGTCGCAATACTCATGCTATTTCCTGAATGCTGTGCTGCCTTATAATTTCCTCTGCCAGATTAGACCATCACCTTGAAATTCAGTCTCACGCAAAGTCTCAGGCCATAGGAAAACTTCAGACAAGTTATTTTCCAGAATGTATCATGAATGGTCTCTAATCCAACTCCCAATATAATAATGCCCATTTCTGTTTGAAATGTCATAAGCAAAGTCTTTACTGGTTACAGTCCTCTCAATATTCTGATCTTCTGAGCTCACACCAGAACAGCCCATTAGGCTCTTATTACAACATTCTTAGGCTTCTCCAGTCTGAATCCTCAATCTTTTCCAAACTCCTGCAAACAGTTCCAAAGTCTTCTGAAAACATGGTCAGGCATACGCACAACGAAGACTACACTTACAACCCTGGTACCAATTCCTGTTACTCAGCTTTTTGACACTGACAGAAGTACCTGAGAAGAATAATTTCAAGGAGGAAAACTTCATTTGGCTCACAGTTTCAGAGGTTTATTCTGTGATCATTCAGCTCTATTGTTCTGGGACCAAAGTAAGCCCTATCCATAGTGGAGGGGCTTAGCAAAAGAAAGATGCTCATCTCATGACAGCAAGAAAGCAGAGAAATAAAGAGCCACGGACAAGACATATATTCCCCAAGGCCATGCACCTAGTAACCTACTTCCTCTCTCCATACTCCACCTGCCTACAGTTACTACTCAGTAGTCCATTCAAAGTGTTAATCCATCAAATGGATTTGTTCACTGATTATGTTACAGCTCTCATAATTTAATCACTTTATCTCTGAATTTTTCTGTATTGTCTATCACATGAGCTTTGGGGGAGATGCCTTATATGCAAACCATAACATTTTGATTCGATTATTGCACTTAGCTTGAGTGTGTTATAGTTTTAATGTTAATCATTTAAAAAACAAATAAAACCAAAAAACAATACTTAAAAAAATCCTGTAAATTTGTTAACACCATTTCTTTGATGTACAGAAAATAAAATTTATTCTACTCAGAAATATTTTTGGGTAAATGGGATGAATAGATATGCATTTAATTCCATTTGTTCTTTCTTTGGAGTGGCATACCATAAGCCTCAAAAGGACTGATCTTTTGATAATATAGGGGAAAAATCAAGACTATAATCATCAGTATCATCTTCAAAACAAATCCCAACCATTCATTCAACAAATACTTGCTACCATGTGCCCCGTGGCATTACAGGTATGTGGAATGGAACATCAGCCCTGCTCACACGGAACTGAACTCAACATGAACTGAAACCTCTCAAAACATAAGCCAAACTAACCTCTTCTTCTTATAAATTAATTGTCTCATCCATTTGTTTAGTGAGAGCAGGGGTAACACATTCCTGAGTAATACAATCAATTCTCTCTCAGAGAAAAAGAATGGATAGGTTTACAAGTAATCTTATATAAAATTAAAAGTTCCTAAATTCATGTAATCTCATGTAACACATGCCACTGCCTACATAGGTGCCACCTTTGCCTCATTGTATGGCCCCAGGGGATTATGACTTCCTCTTAATGCTAATTTTGTTGGGAAAAATAAACAGTCTTTGTCTCTGACCAAGAAGTCTCCTGGTGCTTCCAATACTTCACATCTACTGATGATGCACATAAAATATAATTTAGCTCACTTTATACTGAGGGTCAGAAAAGATCTAGCCAAAGATGTGATGCACTATATCTTCAGCTGTAAGCTCAGGTGTGAGAAAAATACGGACAAGGTGGGTTCTTTCTTATCCATCCTATGGGGGCAATGTTATGCTACACGAATGACAATCTCATGTGGGGAATTTTATGTTTCATATTTCTGGCTGTATCCCCAGAGTTTAGAACAGTGCCTGATACAAAGTAAGTACTCAGTGCATTTTCACTGAATAAATCAATGATCAGCACAGAGAGCTTTCCTTCACTTTCCTTCAATACACAGCACCACCACAGACTGAGTAAATCTCAGAAGAAAGAGAATAAATATTCCTTATGGTTGATGGTAATGGATTTTAGAAGAAAAACTACCTTACTGCCTTTGGGTGAGAAAAAAAGAAATATTCTTAATACCTAGGTTATGAGTCTGTATTAAAAAATAATTTCCTGGGGATGCTTGGTTTCATTTGGACCCGTCAAACCAAATATAGTAAGTGAATTATGCTAAAAAAATAAGTTCCAAACCAAATAAATGTACATATACCTGCAGGCATTCCAATTGGATTTTTTTAAACTCAAAAAGTAATTATGCCATTATCTATTACTGAACCCAGTGAGCTGTGAAGAGATAGTGGAATTCATGTCTACTATTACTGAGTCATTTTTTCTTGCTAAGAACTAATATGTCAGAAAAGTAGCCAAGAATAAAAAAAACATTAGAAATATTGAGATTAATAGCTATTATGGTCATATAGCAGAAATAGAGAAACAGATAAATTGATAATAAGTAAAAATCTACACCAACTGTCACTTTTGTGCTCAGATTCTAAAAATTGTTCTAACATATATTAATATACTTATGAATCACATTTTGTTTGAATGTGTTAAATACATGCTGGCTACTAGCAGGATTGGTGCAACATGAGATTGAAAGGAAATAATAACTTTTACTGAACTCAAAGGGGCAGATGCTGTGACTGTTTTGTAAGGTTTCTGGTCATGGCAAAGTATTTAAAAACTCCATTAATTTTGCAGAGATAAAACAATTCCATTCAATTCATTTTTCATACTTCCATTTGATTCCTTTGTGGGTTTTAGAAGGAGGGTGAAGGTTTTTGCATTCCTTCATGCACTCAGGGGCCATGGCAACAAAATAACAGTTTCTAGTTATAGAGCAGTGCTTGATGCAAAGAGCTCTGCTAAGAGTTTCACCAGTCCCCCCAGCAACGGAACTGTCAGAGAGATGCTACCATGTGCCCATTCTCCAAAAGAGGGATTCGAGGCTGAAAGAGATCAAATAACTTGCCCAATGTTGTGGAACTGGAATTAGAAAGGCCAGGATCCAAATCTAACCAGCCAAACCCCATACTCATCTTAACCACCACACTATTAAAGGAAAAGCCTCTTGTGAAAGGATTAAGCCCCAAGAAAGGTACCGGCCCCAGTGACTCTAGGAGGCTAGAACTATCCACAGCTCCTTTAGACCGGGCCTCTCAGCCTCCATTTCAGGAAGTCTGAAGGCAACACGGGGCACCAAACTGTTAGGATCTACCTCAGGAGCCAATCTGTCCTCACATTTTGATCTCATTTGCTTCCTCCTTTCTGTCCTATACCTATATCTTTTGATTCTTGGTCTGGAGACCCATATTTGAGGGACTTGGGAGGAAAATGAGCTTTTCTTCAAACCACTCTTTGGGGGTCTTTATTTTTCAGTATCTATGAAAATTGAGTCATTTTTATATGGCTACCAGACATTTAGTAAAATATCTAAGTAATTTTCAAGAATATGCCTACCACTTCGAAATGTTCAAATGCTGTTCAGCTTAGCTTTGATCCCCTTCTCCTATCTTCTTTGTCTTTGAATCCCAGATCAATACTTTTTTTCACTTCAGACTATGGATCTTTCTCTACCTGGACCCAATGCACACCTGCTGTAGTATTTTTGCAAGCTGAGCTCCTTCCAGAGGATACCTTCTCCTCATTATTTGTATAGCCCATTTAACCTTTGGGCTAAACTCAGATCCTAATTCTTCTGTGATAAATTCCTCTGACCAACTTCATTCAGAGAGATCATTCTTTTCTCTCAACCCTTAAATAATACTTATAAGCCATTATATGAATAGCATTGAGTTGTATAAATTATGGGTATGCAGATCTCCTCAACAGAGGAGAAAATAGAAATGATCATGTAGGAAGGTCTGACAGAGTTGACCCTGGATCACATTTCAACCAACCCCACACCATCTTCATATGATATATCAAGATATGCAACAGAAATAAAGAAGTAAAGTGGGAGTTAGTTAGCTAAAATATTTAACCCATATACTTAATATTTGAGTATGTGCCACTTTTATATGGGTACTGGAAATTTAGTAAAATATCTAAGCAACCAAACATAAAATTGATAGTGAGATTAATGTTTTCCCAAATTATTTCATCTTAGCAATTACAAAGCATAGCATAATGAAGATATCTAGAAAATTTTCAAAAAAAAAAATAGAACTGCTTAACAATTTAACCTAGAGTTTCCAAATTGGATTTTATCATGGAACATCTCCTTTATAGAAAATTTAAGAGCAAGCAAAACAGAATTCGGGAAAAAATTGTTTAACATGATACCCCATAAATTAGTTCTGAGGAGTAGATTCTGAGGAAACCAGCAGCTAAATAGAATTTCTATTTTATTTATGAATCTTCTGTTTAAAAACAGAAGCTGAAGGGTTAAGTCACTGCTTTTCACAGTCAAAGGATGGGTCCAGATTCAAGTGATATACAATGACACACTTGCCTGATCTAAATTCAAAGTCTTAATCTTTGAAGTGGGAATAATATTTCTGGAAAACTTGTGTTTTCAGTGAGCATTTGATGAGTGCTACAGTTTGATTGCCCTTTAATTTCATTGTGATTAAAGTACTGGTCCCAAGAGTAGTGGGACTGGGAAGTGCTATGGAAACCATGGGAATGGGACCCATGGGAGAGCCTGAGGTCACTTGGCATGACTTTGGAAGGTAGTTCTCCAGACAGGGTTGGTATAAAAGCCCAAGTTTGGCTACACAAAGTCCTCTTTGCCCCTTTTTGGAAACATAACCCTTTGCTCTGCACACACTTCCACCATTGCCATCTGCCATTTTGTGATGTAGTTGGGAATTAGCTGATGTCAGTATCATTCCCTTGATTTTCCAAAATTATGAACTAAATAAAACTTTTCTGTTTTTAAGTTAGTTAACTTAGGTATTTTGTTGTAGTAACAAAATGCTGGTGAATACAGCCATGAAGAATACTCAGAGGAAAGTCAAATGATTGCATACTTTGATATACCTGTACAATCATTTGACTCTCTTCTGAATGGAAGTCAGCAAGTATTTAGGGGATTGCTGAGCTGAGATATAAATAGTACACTGGGCCTCAGCAAAAGAACTGCCCATTCAGGGAATTCTTGAAGAGAAGTTAGGTGTTAATTCTCTCATTTTGCTTATAATTCCTATATCACAAAATACTATAGATTTGTTTGCAAGGTGTTAAAACTCAGTAGCTGTCTTAGTTTGCTTTGTGTTTCTATAATAGAATACTGAAGAATGGGTTATTTATTTTAAAAAATAATTTATTTCTCAAAGTCCACGAATCTGGGAGGTCCGACATCATGGTGCCAGCAGGTTTAATGGGCAAGGGCTGCTTCTGATGGAAGAGAAAAAACTCTGCCTCGTGTGGTGAAAAGTGGGAGTGCAAGTAGATTGAAAGCTATGTGAAGCCTCATTTATAAAGTCCTCAATCTCATTCACAAGTGGGGAGCTCTCATGGCTCAATAATATCTTAAAATGCCTCATCTATTAATGCTATCATATTAGCAATATCTGAATTTTGAAGGTGCATATTTAAACCATAGCAATAACTCTTGGGTTCAATGATTTGCATAGAAAGAGTAGCTTACAGTATTTTCCTAAAGCAGTGTAGTAGTGAGAAACTTAGCTTATGAGTCAGATGAACCAAGGATAAAATCCCAGCTCTGTTTTATGCTGCTCTGTGAACTTGGACTAATCATTTCACCTCCAAGTAGCATTAGCATTTTAAAGGTGGTTGTAAGATTTAACTGAGACAGTATTTGTAACAGCTTAATAAAAGTAGAATTTCGATTGCTGCATCTCCAACTTCCAGTACTACTATTTCTTTAAACTGCTTTGCTGAAGGGAATAATTTATTAAACCCAGCAGTTATTGCTAATCTGTGAGGTGCCAGGGCTGTGCTAAATTTGAGCAATACAGCAATGAAGGAGATGTAGTTGTTACACTTAAGAGCTCAGGGTCCTGTGATAAAGGCAGACAAGTAAACCCCCAAATTAAAATACACTCTGACAAGTGCCCTAAGTGAGGTTTGCCTGGTACATTATGGAAACACAGAGAAGGAGAAATCAGCAGCAGTGGGATCAGTTCAATGCTCTAAGAAAATAAAGCACTGGAGCTAAGTCTTCAAGGTAAGTAGGCATTAGCCCATTGAACCAAGCTCCAGACTGTGGAGTGGAGGTGAGGAAAAGAGTCTTTCATGCTAGCCCCGGGAGCTCAAGATAATTAGTCTAATCAAGTCATTCTGAAGATGACAATTGAGAGAAATATTCTCATGTATTAATAAAGTTGGGCCTCATTTATCCCTCAGAGGAATTAATCCTATATTGTGAAGGCAGAGGGGAATGCTGGATTGTATATTTCCAATCTGAAGAGTGACAATTAGATTTGGACAGATGGAAGGGACAAAGATAGGGAAGGGAGAGCTAGTGGCCAACCTTTGAAATAGTTAAGGTCACAAAGCCCCTCTGTGTTCACTGAAGACCTTAAACACACACTCTGCTCTTGGTGAAGTAATCCAGTCTTGGGACTGTAAATTGGCTTTTATGTTCATGGCTTTCTGTGTAGAACGAAGGGCATTTGTTAATAGCACAGGAAATACAGGAGAAGAAATTAACACTGTCCATCTTTTTTCTGTTATATATTCACTACAAAGGAATGAAATCCCCCTCCTCCCATTCTGCCCAGGAAAGCCTCAGTTTGGATTACTGAAAGTTTAGTTCTCATATTTTTTTCAAGAGAGAGAGAGAGAGAAGAGAGAGTGAGAATTTTTTAATATTTATTTTTCAGTTTTCAGTGGACACATCATCTTTATTTTATTTTATGTGGTGCTGAGGATCTCATATTTCTATAAGAAAAATAAGAAGCCTATATTTCCTATTTTTTTCTTTTATTTTTTTAAGCCTAATCTTTAGAAGGGAAAATAAAATTTAGATTATGTTCAAAAGAGATGAATCCTGGTTTCTGGAGAGCAGTCAGATACCACGGAGCTTGTGCGTTGTTTCCAGAGTGGCACTGGAGCTAAGTCTTCAAGGTGCAATAGATATATAGGCCCTGAAAAATAATCCCTCCAAACTTGGTATCCCTAGCAAAGAACTTGGGGCTACCTGGGGCCTGTAGAAATGGCTGAGCTTCCCTCTTTAGAACAGCGCCAAGGTAGTCAGGAGTATGAGAGTTTCAGCAACCACCACTGCAGAGTCAAGATCAGAAGACCCTCCCAAGGCTCAGAGCTTTAAATAAAAGACCCCCCCCCCCCCCCCCCCCGCCAATATTGCATTGTATTTCTTACCAATCCCTGGTGAAGAGGGAGGCAATGGAAAGGGAAAGAGAAGCCAATTGTAATTTGCATAATGAATGCCTAAAGGTTACAGAATCTTGTTAAGGGTCAGTTAGAATTAGCAGGTTATATATTCTATCTATTTCATTGCACTGGAAGACTGGTATTAAGTTGGACTGCTACATGGCCTTGATGATGTTGAAAAGGACACACAGAACACAACGACATGATTACAGAAAGACTATTTAGGCAGGACCTTTTCTTTGAAATCCATTATCAGAGCTGACTTGATTGGTCGTGGTTTTCAGTTGCTGTTGCTCTTTCTAATTAGAAATTATTGTTAATCATCATTGATGTAGTCTGTGATTAGTTAACTTGAAAGTATATAGCTCCATATTTACATTAGCAATGTTTTTGGCCTGTGATGTTTTGAAAACCAGAATCATACCCAATTCATATATGCTACTTAAAAATAAAACAAAAACTGTATTGCCAGGGCTTATTTGTTGCCTTGAATTAATTGTTCATCAACACATTTGCCACTGAAAAGTACCCTGCGTGGCCAATGAATGGCACAGAGGAGAAGTATTGCCTGGTCTTAAAATGGGCTATGATCAAGAAAGTTTGAGAACCACTAGTGCAAATGCTAAGTGAGGAAGGCTGAAAGCAAAGCAGAAATCTTTTGGAAGAGGTGGTATATTTCATCATCACCTGGGGCCTGCAAGCTGTCGGCAATTATATTAACCTCACAGGTTAACTTGCGGCCTAGGCAGAAATAAAGAATGTAGGGAAGAACAGCACGATATGCTCACTATCACTCATTTAGCTTCCCAACCTTTTTTGTGTCTGGATTTAATGGATAAAAGCCTTCCCCATGTGCACCCTGTTCCGCACTATGCAGTCCCTTGGATTGCAACCAATATGCCAGGTAATGTCCCTTTTTAGTTTCCATCCAAAAAAATCTAAACATGCTTCCGTGGCCAAAAATAATAACTTGTAGGTCAGAAATATCTGAAACTAAAACAACAAAAAAAATCACATTGTAAACATAGTAGATTCTAAATATATTATTACATGCTTAGGGAAGTTGATCCAGAGAGATGCATATCAAATGATTAACAGTGAATAATTCTGGCAAGGGGATTATTGGAAACTTTCATTTCCTAGTTTATGTATTTTTAACAAATTCTGATTTTAAAAATAGAGAACATGCATTGCTTTATAATCAGGGGTTGTCACAGTGTGTCTCTTTAGTGTCGTCTTAGGATGTAGGTATGCTCTTCACAAATTTCTCCCAAATGAACAATTAAAAGGAAGGGATTGATCTAGATTCTGTGTTTGGTAGACTGTGCTTATTCACAATTCACCTTAATAATGTAATTTAATATATCTACTACCATTTGCGTGATTGTGTACTTAATACTTTAGCCTCATTCCAAGTAATAAAATCTGGGAGCTCATGTGTTTGGTAGGCTGGGTGAACTAAAGTAAAAACCTGTTCTTTCAGGTACCCATGTCACCATCTGCCTTACACACTCTCACCTGGGAGCTGCAGCTTACATGACCTCCAAATTCCTTTCAATTCCAAAATCAAATCTCAAAACAGGAAACAAAACAAAAGCAAAGAAAAACAGAAACATGGCCTGCTCTGGTGCGTCTTCTTGCTATATACTATTCTATTTTCTAGATTTTGCAGGTAGTGTTATTAAGGACAGTCTATTTTCTATTCTATTTCCCTAACTAATCAATAGTGAAGAGCATAGGGCAGCATATTTTGATTAAGGGCTAGAGGGTAAATATTTTAAATATTGAAGGCTGTGCACTGTCTCTGTTCTTTCTCTTCTTTCTTTCTCATCTTCTTCCTCTCCCTCATTTCTGTCTTTCTCCTCCTTTCCCTTCCTCCTTCAAAGCTTTTTAAGTGTCAATTTAAATTAAAAAAGAGAAAGAAAAAAGAAAAACCCTTAATAGCCCATGGACTCCATTTGACCCATGGGCCTTCACTGCAAAATCCTGAAACAGTGGGGGCTTGTCCAGCAGAGCTTGTAAAAGTATCTTAGTTTATGCATACTACTATTTTGTGGGCAAGCAATAAAAAAAAATTTGCTAGTTTGATTTGGAGATAAATTGTATTATAAGTTTATTTTCTTCGCTTGGTTTACAGCTTAGTGAGAGCTTGGGTGGTGCAGACTGGCTAGCATTTTGATGGCTTTGGATTTCTAGGGGTTTTAAATTTCTAGTTCATTTCAGGTCCTCCTCCTCCCAGTGTGACAGATTTCTCAAAACTCTTTGTGGCTCACTGCTGCCATTGGTGCCTGGATCTTCAGAAGGCCTTCAGGAGGTCCAGTGGGAAATGGAGGAGACACACCTTTGGCTTTTAAAATGCATTTGAGTGTTAAGGATTTCGATTTCACATTCATCCCTGCTAATGAGGGGGGAAGTGAAGCTTCCCTTTTAGCCACCTTTCCTCTTCTAAAAGAGCGTCAGGATTTCACCTTTAAGGGAAGCTCTGGGCTTAGCGCTTCATCCCACATCAAAACCCACTCCTGGGATTTCTACCTTCAAACAAGTGAAACAAATGCATTCGGCAGGGGGGCTTGCTGTCAAAGGGGAGGGAACTCATCCAGATATCAGAACTATTCAGATAGGGTTGCCTACTTAGTTAGAGAAAATCAGTGGCTGATAGAGAACACTTTCAGTGGGGGACCACTTAACACTCCATCACACAAGCTTCCAATCTCTTTAGAGCCAGGGAAAGAAAAAGCCCCACCACATTTAGGTGAGTGGGAAAAGTGTGTAATAGATGATACAGCTCAGCATGGGGCAGCCCAGATATTTTGATTACCTTTATTTTAACCTCCCCCTATTAATGGATACTTTTCCCACATAGGAACCACATTTCCTATAGAAATTCCTAGAGCAGTGGCTCCCTTCTCTCTCAATATTTCCCATTTTAACACTTACCTAAAAGAAAAGATGGATAATGATAGATACTTCGTGTTAAAAGGAAAACAGAAAAGAAAAAAAAAAAAGGAAAGAAAGAAAGAAAGAAAAAAGTAGTTCCATTAGCAACTTTGGTAAGAAATTGCTGCACATTGTTCCTCTGACAAGTAATTTTTCCCAGCATGTGTGCATCTTAAAAGTATTGCAAAACAATATCTTAAAATGAACTGATTAGTATGCATGCTCTGTGGTCACATTTAAGTTCTATTTATAAAATCTATTCTGTTCCAGGCTCAGACAAACAAAACTGAAATGCAGCTGTGTAACACATTGATAATTTTCATTAGTTCTAAAAGCCTCAATAGAATTTGCAATTTTATTCATTACATCTAAATAATCCTGGAAAACCCATTGTGAAGGTGACCTTTCACTTTTCCCCCCCTGGCCTTTGTGTGACTTGGCTGGGAGTGTGTGTGTGTGTGTGTGTGTGTGTGTGTGTGTGTGTGAAATGTGAAAGGGCTGGGCAGGGGAAAGATTTCTGCAGGAGTGAAGAACAAACGAGAAAAAATAGAAAATGAGGCACAAGGAATTAAAATCCCCACGTAGATTCTGAAAGCCATTTTAACTGGGGGCATCCTGCCATCATTCCCCAGATGTGTAGAAGCCCAGATTTCTGAAATCACTGTGTGATACTGTGGGCAAATGTGGATTGTATTCTAATGCACGGGGAGGCGGTTTGCTGTTTTGATCTAAGAGTTGAGGATTTTCCCAGAGAGTGAGCCAAAGGACAGGCCCATGAGGAATAAATAGTGCTTCTTCTTTCAACTTGAACTTGTTCTTGAAAAGTGAAACAGTGCCAACTTTGGAGATATCTTTTCTTACTGTGAGCATTTTATGTGTATGGATTTAAAAAAAAAAATACGTACTTCCCAGAGTGCTGGCAGCCAGCCATAAAACCACAAAGAAGTCTTTAGAAAATTAAGATAACAAAAATAAAATAAGAGGCATAATATGAAAGGTGAAAAATAAAGACAAACACTTGCAATTTAGCAGCTACGGAGATGGTGCTTCGACATTGACCAGGCAGTTAAAATGATAAAACCTGTGTGTACAGAATGTGAGGCACCTGTCTCAGATAAATACATATGCCTAGACATCGACACTCACACTCAAGAGTTTATCTGATAATTGCTAATTTGGGAGTGAAGATAATGACAGTTATGAGTTACCCATTATGTACAAGTACCACATTGAACAGTCCAACTTCCTGGGTACTACTGTCCAAGGTTTCAGCAGGGATGACTTTATCTTACTGTATCTGAAGACCTTATATTTTTCTTTAAAAGGTGGTTGTGATTGTTGGAGACAAGGCGAAATTCTGGGAAATATTCAGTTAAGCAAAGATAAGGTGGCTTTCGTAATGTTCAAAACTTTTAATTTGAAAACATCAATCTCAGAGAGGAGGCAGCGTGGGGCTCCCCTGTGGTTATGGAACAATAAGAGATTTTTTTTTCTTTTCTTTTTTGGGTGCTCTTAGAATTTGTGTTCTGCGGAAATATATTTTGAGCAATGTTGCTTTATATGAATGATTACTTTACAAACCAGTGACAGTATTAAGCTTCAGGTAGAGCAAAGAACATTGTAAAATGATTCATTCGGAGTGAGGGTCGAATCATGGAGCTCTGTGCAGGCAGGTGAGGCTTCCATGAGGGAGATCTCAGCCGCTAAGGAACTTAGACACAAAATAGGAGAAAGAGGGACAAGGCAGAAACCTGCTGCTCAGTGAAGTCTATAATTTGCCCAATTTTAATTTTAATTTTTTTGAGTACCCGGGATTGAACTCAGGAGCACTAGACCACTAAGCCACATCCCCATCCCTATTTTGTATTTTATTTAGAGACAGGTTCTCACTGAGTTGCTTAGCACCTTTCCATTACTGAAGGTGACTTTGAATTCACAATCCTCCTGCCTCAGCCTCCCCAGCTGCTGGGATTACAGCACAATTTTAAACTTTCAACACTACAATTTGAAACAGAGATTTACTAATAAAGTGAAAAGTTTCTAGAAGATTATTTGTCAAATTGTAGCCTTCCAATTACTGCCTTAGAAGTCTACTAAAAATGTCATTAGTTGTGTGAAATCCTACCTCATTTCAAAACCACTATGTCCAGTGATTCTCAGCAGACAGACATCCTACAGTGTTATAAGACTCTTAGCTAACAGGATGAAACAAGAGGAATTTTATGTCAAGAGATGTTACATCAATATCTGAGGGGGTGGAAAGAACATTTAGAAAAAAAAAATGTGTGCCCTGGTGCTTTTGTTTGGATAGCTATAGAATTCAGTTGAAAGAAGGAAAGTTCATGGACACACTTGCATGTCATTGGTAGAGAAGTATTTCAACTCTAGCTCATGAAGATTCATAGGCTCATGAATTTCATGCTGTGAAACCTCTTTTTTTGTACATAGCTAAGACAGCAGCCACATTTATAAATGTTATAAAACAATTAAGTCCTGGGAGTCCCTGGCACATTAACATTATGGTAAGGTTGTGTTTGGGGATTTTACCAGAGTCAGTTACAGGCAACCAAGACTATAGTTCTACATTTATGTGACAGATGTCTCTAGTCATGGCTGCTAACTGAGCTCATGGAGCTCAGAGTTTGGTCACTGCTATGATTTTGATTACTGTCCATTAGAGGTCTACATGTTAAGTCTGGATCCCAAAGAGGCAGTATTGAGGTGGACCTCTAAGAGACAGGGTCCCCAGGGAGGTCCTGAGGTTATTGGGGGGTGTCTACAAGGGGAACTGTGGCAACCCAGCTAGTTTTCTCTCTACTTCCTGACTTGTGACATGAGCACTCTGCTCTGAGATAAGTTTTCAGCCACTGTATTCTGGATTCCTCATCTAAGGCCTAAACAATGGGACCACCTGATCATGAACAGGAACCTCCAGAACCAGTATCTTCATAAACCTTTCTCTCACTTAAATGCCTCAGGTATTTCATTATAGTAACAACATGCTGACAGATACAGCCACTTTTTATAAAAAATTGAATTGTGTATTTTCAACCAATCACATTATACATATAAAATTTGAAATAAGTTAATATTTCAACCAAGTTTTAAAATATTGTGAATCATTACAGTATTTAAAACTTTATTCTGAGTGGGTTATAAATTATATTGCTGTCAATGTGTGCTGGTTCCATTTAGACCAGTGAAGAGAAATTTGTAGTCTCCTCTGTCAACATTAGATGACTCAAGCTGTTGTTTATAAGAATCTGGACTTGCGAATGAGCTGGCAGACTACTGTGCTATTATTTCAGCATTCACTCCCATTGTAACTTTGATTCTGTTCTAATAATGTCAAGGAAGTGCTCATTTTCTAGCAATGGTACTGTTCCAGGTGAAAAAAAAAATAGTAAATTTGGAAGGAGTTTAGGCTTAATGAGTACTATGAAGGCCAAAATACTACCAAGATACCTAGGGCTATCAATCAAAGACAGGGTGCTCTACAAATTATTAGAGATGATACTGAGAAGCAAAACAAAAACCACTAAATATCTGTAATCTGGTTACACTGCAAATTTACAAAATTATCTTCTATAGCAAGGTAAAGTAAATGGAGGAAAAAAAAAACTGTGATGACCTGACCACAGACTCAACCTCCAAGCTACAACTATTACAGTTTTAAGCACCTTGGGAATTCACTCCAATCACTTGCTGTTTGTTACGATGGCAAAATTAATCTTGAATTATGTCAGTTTTGAATTAATGAGAGCTTTTTCAAGAACATACCTTTGGCATAAAATAAGACTCCTTTGCATCCACATTTCATGCATCCTGAAATGCATGGACTACCACACCAGATCAACAAAGATGTGCTCGAGTGCTATGCTGTACAATGAGAAAACAATGCCAACGAATGACATCTACTGCTTATCACATGCTCAGCATATGTTAGGAGTTTGCACCCACTCTCACTTCCTTCCTACCGACCATTCATTGATGTTGTTGCTGCCATTGTGCATTTTTCCCAGTGAGTCATCTGAGACTTAAAGGTTGATGTACCTTCCCAACATCCAACACGTATCCAAACTTAGGTTCAAAGGACACACTTTTAACCATGGTGCTATGTTAAGGCGGAGTTAAAACATGACTACCTGAGAATTTGTGTGTTGCATTTGTTTTCTGAACTTGCCTTGATTCAACAGAGCTTGTTTTTGATGTATTTGTAATGCTAAGAAAAATTGTAAATTACGGTGCACACTGTTATTTCTTTAATTCCATAAGCGGAGGATAATAAGGATAATGAGGATTGTTCCTTGGTAATTCCAGTGTGATATTTTTGTGGGTGGTTTTCAAAGCACATGGTATGCAATTAGAGATAATGTGGATAGCTCCTTGTTTTCGGGGCGTGTGCCATCCACTGGGCACTTGCGGAGAGTGCTTGATGCGTGTGCCACAGGAATCGATGTGGACGGTTCATTTGCCTCTCGTGTTGGAGAGCCCTTATGGTTTTGGCAGTGGCACAGCCCTCAGATGACTTGTAATGGAGATGTATAAGGAGGAGTCTCTATTATATTTTAAATACAGTGTTTTGCTTCTGACAGTATTTCCTCCTTTTCTTGGACTTCTTCCCTCTACTTAAAATTGCCATAGTAATCAGGGAAGTGACTCTTGGAGCTGTGGCTGACTAGCTTTCTGTATTTATTCCCTTGCTATGACTTTCATCATAACTTTTCAGAAGGCACATGGAGAGAGCCCATCTCCCTGCCAAGGTTTTTAAGCTCGGCAGAAGCAGATGTCCAGCCGTGTAATTTCTGCCCAAGTATCACTGATATATTATTGAGGAAACATCAAATCAGATGAGTACTGGAAAAACTAAAGGCTATTCCCACAACCTGTCTGCCTGATCGGTTCTATTGAGGTAAGATTTATTTTCAGTCCTTCATGTTCTTCAAATTTGCCCTTGTATTATGGAAAAAAAATCTCCTTTATTCACGTGTGCTATTCAATGTTGCTTTGTAGTTTTATGTTCTGTTTTTATTTCAACTGTTTCAATTTCCCCTTTGTCTTCTCTTGCTCAAGCCACCCACAATCCACAGTCTCTAACAAAGCAACCTGACCTCTCTTATATTTGATAAAGGGGCTAAAAGCATATAATAGAGGAAGGATAGCATCTTCAACAAATGGTGTTGGGAAAACTGGAAATCCATATGCAACAACATAAAACTGAATCCCTTTCTCTCGCCATGCACAAAAGTTAACTCAAAATGGATCAAGGAGCTTGATATCAAATCAGAGACTCTGCATCTAATAGAAGAAAAAGTTGGCTCCGATCTACATATTGTGGGGTCGGGCTCCAAATTCCTTAATAGGACACCCATAGCACAAGAGTTAATAACAAGAATCAATAAATGGGACTTTCTTAAACTTAAAAGTTTTTTCTCAGCAAGAGAAACAATAAGAGAAGTAAATAGGGAGCCTACATCCTGAGAACAAATTTTTACTCCTCACACTTCAGATAGAGCCCTAATATCCAGAGTATACAAAGAACTCAAAAAATTAGACAATAAGATAACAAATAACCCAATCAACAAATGGGCCAAGGACCTGAACAGACACTTCTCAGAGGAGAATATACAATCAATCAATAAGTACATGAAAAAATGCTCACCATCTCTAGCAGTCAGAGAAATGCAAATCAAAACCACCCTAAGATACCATCTCACTCCAGTAAGATTGGCAGCCACTATGAACTCAAACAACAACAAGTGCTGGCGAGGATGTGGAGAAAAGGGTACACTTGTACATTGCTGGTGGGACTGCAAATTGGTGCAGCCAATTTGGAAAGCAGTATGGAGATTCCTGGGAAAGCTGGGAATGGAACCACCATTTGACCCAGCTATTGCCCTTCTCGGACTATTCCCTGAAGACCTTAAAAGAGCATGCTACAGGGATACTGCCACATCGATGTTCATAGCAGCACAATTCACAATAGCTAGACTGTGGAACCAACCCAGATGCCCTTCAATAGATGAATGGATAAAAAAATGTGGCATTTATACACCATGGAATATTACGCAACACTAAAAAATGACAAAATCATGGAATTTGCAGGGAAATGGATGGCACTAGAGCAGATTATGCTAAGTGAAGCTAGCCAATCCCTAAAAAACAAATACCAAATGTCTTCTTTGATATAATGAGAGCAACTATGAACAGAGCAGGGAGGAAGAGCAGGAAGAAAAGAGTAACATTAAACAGAGACATGAGATGGGAGGGAAAGGGAGAGAAAAGGGAAATTGCATGGAAATGAAGGGAGACCCTCATTGCTATACAACATTACATATAAGAGGTTGTGAGGGGAATGGGAAAATAAACAAGGAGAGAAATGAATTACAGTAGATGGGGTAGAGAGAGAAGATGTGAGGTAAGGGGAGGGGAGATAGTAGGGGATAGGAAAGGTAGCTGAATACAACAATTACTAATAGGGCATTATGTAAAATTGTGGATGTGTAACCGACGTGATTCTGCAATCTGCATTTGGGGTAAAATTGGGAGTTCATAACCCACTTCAATCTAATGTATGAAATATCATATGTCAAGAGCTTTGTAATGTTGTGAACAACCAATAAAAGAAATAAAAATAAAAAGTAAAAAAAAAACAAATAAAATAAAGGTATTGTCCCCAATTACAACTAAGAAATAAATATTTTTTAAAAAAATAAAAAAAAAGCAACCTGACCTATAGCCTTCCATGTTCTTCTTTGGACCTGAAATCCTAGTTACTGATTACTGTACCAAAAAAAAAAAAAAGAAAGAAAAGAAAAAAGGTATCATATGATATGTGCTTCTGAAGCTTGCTTGAGTGGCTCATGTGTTTTTGTTAGTAATTATTAACTATCTCTTACTTCAATAGTTTTTCAGTCCATTTCATAGATATTCCTTGGCTAATCGGATGCTAATGTCAATGTCATAAAGCAAATATTATTTATGATGTTCAGTTGGCTATTTTAGAGCTCCCTCAACTAGTAATGACCGAATAAGAATGAAAGGGTGAACCTGATCATGTGTGTGATCATAAAACACAGATAATTTAAGAGTTGATTCCTTCAATTTTCATTCATTTAGTGCCTACCTTGTGTGTAGTACTGCTCTACAGTATCTGCTTTTATGGGCCTCACTTTCCAATAGTTCTGCAGAGAGGTGATCATAAACAAATAAAAAAATCAGATAATGTCAGAGAGTAATGTGTGCTCCTACAAAAATCAAAACAGAACAATGGTATAGAGAGTGCATGGGAAATTCACAGGAGGTGACATCTGAACCAAGATTTGAGGGATGAAAATCGTCAGTCACAGAAAGGTCTAGACTCGTGGAAGGGCATTAGAGACAGAGAAAACTTCAAGGGCCTGAGATGGGAAGGAACTGAGGGCATGTGTGGAACCAACAGAGGCCAGAATGAAAGGAACATAATAGAAGAGGGGGGACTTGTGAGAGAGAAAACTGTGGAGATGTGCAGAAGCCAGGCAAGTTACCAGAAAAATAGCTCAGAGACTGAAGGTGGTTAAAAACTGCAAAGATAGTTCAAAATGCTATGGGGGGGGAAAGGTGCGGGAGTGGGTGTGAGTACTTACCTTCCTAGAAGAGGTAATAAGGGAGACGGGCTCTGAAAGACAGGTAGGATTTAGACAGGGGGAATTTCGCAGTGAGAGTGGCTGGAAGGGCATAGGAACAGGTGGGAGCAGCCTGTGCAGGGAATTAGGTGGGTTTGTGTGCAGCGCTCTGTGACACCAGGAGCACAAGCTAACCCGCAGGAGCAAGAGCTGGGGACTACAAGGCTTCAAAGGCTACAAAGGAGGCTAGGCTGAGTACTGGAACATGAAACTCCCTGAATAGTTCACCTGAACCATGGAAAGTTTGGGGGATAGAACACGACATCATCAGAGCTAGGATTTCAGATTTCTTTGACTCTTGACTGCTGGGTTGGAGTAAGTTAGGAAGACTGGGGTAAAAAGTTTAGTTGAAGCTCTTAAAACATTAAACAGAGTGGACTGAAATCTTAACAAAGATGCTATTGCAGAGAATGTAAATTATATATATATATATATATATATATATATGGCTGAAAAACATGTTGGCCTTAAATCTGACATAGGATTTAATTTTTTTATAATGCTCATAAGACAGGTGGAGTCTCTCTAATACACCTCTAGGGACAGGGAAACATTGTCTCCTGGAGAAGCCAGCTGTGTGATTGTACAACTCCAATTATTAGTAAAGTCCTTTCTCAGGTAGAACTGGAATCTGCTTCTCCATAGTTTATACCTGAACCTAGTTTTGCCGTATGCAGAAAAGCAGATGAAGTAGCCTTCTTCTCCTGCAAGTCAGCCTTTAAGGCGTTTGAAACTAGCTAACATTCTTCTGTTATTTCTATTAATTCCTTTTCCACTTCTTCAACCATTTATCCTACATATAAATATATGATGTGTATTATATCTTATGTGTAAATGTGAAGACCATATTGCATTTTAATAAGTAATTACATGTACTCAATTTTTACATGTTCTTAACAATGGGAATTTTTTTTTAATCTGGAGACATTTTTTTTTTTTTGCTTTTCTTGAAAAAACTTATCTATTCAAACTTCCTTATGTATAAATGCTGGCCACTAAATATACAAATGGGTCACAAGAACATGGAAATGCTCTGTTCTATACAACTTTATTCTAGGCCAAGATTCCTTAAACTGTGAACATAGAATTGAGAATAGCTTTTACATTTTTAAAAGGTTGAAAAACATCAAAAGAAGAATAATATTTCAACATACATAAAAATTTTATGAAACTCTAATTTCAGTATCCAAAAGTAAAGTTTTACAGGAATGTACTCGTTCATTTCTTTATTGCCCAGGGCTCCCTTTATATTACAATATTGTGGCAAAACCCACAAGGCCTGCAAAGCCTAAAATATTTACCATGTGACCCTTTAGAGCAAAAGTTGGCTGACCTAGACTCTGAGAGTCCTGTGTGTGGTCTGCTAATGGCAGTTTCTGTCTCACCTGGGAGAACTGCAGAATCTCAGGCCCCACCCAGGATCTACTGAATAAGAACCTACATTTTAACTAATCCCCAGGGAATGTTAAAGATCAGAAAGCAAGGCTGGAGCACACTTGTCAACTTTGCATGTCTCAAAGTCACCCCAAGAGTTACTGTCTCTGTGATACCCTACAGAAAGCAGGCCACGTGGGGCCTCATAGACTACATTTCCATCAAGGGCCCAAGGGATGCTGATGCTGCAATTTCCTGAGCACATTTTGGAAGATGGGTGGGAGTCTTCCGCCCTTAAGCCTTCCTCCTTTGCAAGCTTTGCCCTAACCATTCCAGACATAACAAACTCTTTCTCCCCTCTTAGGCCTCACACTGCAAACTGGGCTCCCTTTACATGTAGGGTAGATAATAGCATTTAGCATTAGTAGATATCTCAAGTGGAAAGGACTCTCTGTCTTACTAACTTAATGGCCTCTTGCTATTTCCCCAAACATGCAGAGCACATTCCCACCTTGGAGCTTTTGCATTTTATTTCCTCTGCTTGGAAGGCAATTAGGTCATTCAGGTCTCCCCTTAAATATGCCCTCTTCAGCAGTGCATCCTCGGAGTGTGCTCTCTAAAATTGCTTCTTATCCCCACCACATCAGTCTTTCCTTACCTCACTTTCTTTTTCTCCATTGCACTCAACAGCACTTGACATTATGTATTTATTCAATGCCTCTTTTCTCCAACTGGATTATAAACTCTGTGAGAGTCAGAACTTTGTCCTCATTAATTCTCTTTTAACTAAGCACCTATTATGTGCTGGATACTTTTCCATGATTAATTGACACATGGCTGTATCCAGGAAAATAACTCTGACTCCTTAGGCATTAAATCAAAAGTTGGTGAATAAATTAATAATTTTTTAAATTCACTCAGGGCAGAGATTATGGCTAATATTTTCTAAATTTATGTCTCCACTGTTGTTAAGTACAGCAAGTACATACAACTATTGAAAGCCAACATTCTTGAGTAATATGTAGCAGGCACTCAAAATCAACATGAGTTTTATTCTCATTTTAAACTTAGGGAAACTGATATCTAAGGCAGGCATATCACTGAAAAAGTGTATCAACCTACATAATGTAACTTTGGAGACTGAAATAATAACCATTACATAATTTGTCTTCTCAAAGGCAACTTGTAGATTGGCAGGTGGGTGTGGCAACTAAACCATACCACTAGATTTACTTTTGTCCTTTTAAGAGGGACACTTAAAAGTCAGTATTATCTGCATCATTCCACAAAAGACTGAAGGTAATTCTAAAAATGACACACACTAATTATACGATGTATAGAAAAGGGAAATTAAAAACTAGTGAAGAACTAACAGGTAAGGCGTTATTCTGTTGGGTCACAAATCTGTCAATATATCCACCGATTTCTTTCTTTGAGGATGGAGAGGATGTGATGACTATTATTCCAGGATCTTTGGGTAGAGGGCCTGGATTTACACAAGTTGGATCTTTTTAAGAAAAAACACACACAACATAATGTTCTTCAGGTCTATCCATGGTGCTTCAAATGACAGTGTCTCTTATTTTTTTAAATTTATGTTTTCTAAAGCTTTTAAATTTATTTCCATTGGTGCATTATAATTAAACATAATAGTGGGATTCAATATGCTATATCCATACATATACAAAATTTGCTCATTCTCCTTCCCCTATCCTTCTTTTCCCTTTCCTCCTGCCTCACCTGAGCTACTTGCTCTACTCTAATGTGTCATTATTATTATTATTATTATTATTACTACTACTACTACTACTACTATTTATTATTTGCCTAGTGCATTATCATTATATATTATATGGAGATATGTGTGTAATAGACAAATACATGAAAAAATGCTCACCATCTCTACCAGTTAGAGAAATGCAAATCAAAACCACCCTAAGATACCATCTCACTCCAGTAAGATTGGCAGCCATTATGAAGTCAAACAACAACAAGTGCTGGCGAGGATGTGGGGAAAAGGGTACACTTGTACATTGTTGGTGGGACTGCAAATTGGTGCAGCCAATTTGGAAAGCAGTATGGAGATTTCTTGGAAAGCTGGGAATGGAACCACCGTTTGACCCAGCTATTCCCCTTCTCGGTCTATTCCCTAAAGACCTAAAAAGAGCATGCTACAGGGACACTGCTATATCGATGTTCATAGCAGCACAATTCACAATAGCAAGACTGTGGAAGCAACCTAGATGCCCTTCAATAGACGAATGGATAAAAAAAAAATGTGGCATTTATACACAATGGAGTATTACTCTGCATTAAAAAATGACAAAATCATAGAATTTGGAGGGAAATGGATGGCATTAGAGCAGATTATGCTAAGTGAAGCTAGCCAATCCCTAAAAAACAAATGCCAAATGTCTTCTTTGATATAAGGAGAGTAACTAAGAACAGAGTAGGGAAGAAGAGCATGAGAAGAAGACTAACATTAAACAGGGATGAGAGGTGGGAGGGAAAGGGAGAGAGAAGGGAAATTGCATGGAAATGGAAGGAGACCCTCAGGGTTATACAAAATTACATACAAGAGGAAGTGAGGGGAAAGGGAAAAATAATACAAGGGTGAGAAATGAATTACAGTAGAGGGGGTAGAGAGAGAAGAGAAGAGGGGAGGGGAGGGGAGGGGGTACAGTATAGGATAGGAAAGGCAGCAGAATACAACAGACATGAGTATGTCAATATGTAAATCAATGGAAGTGTAACTGATGTGATTCTGCAATCTGTATACGGGGTAAAAATGGGAGTTCATAACCCACATGAATCAAAGTGTGAAATATGATATATCAAGAACTATGTAATGTTTTGAACAAGCAATAAAAAAAGAAAAAAAAGAAGGAAAATTTGTTTTTATTTTTAATAATCATATTTTCTTAATTTATGTCACAAGTGGGGTTCTCACTACAAGTGTCCTCCATTTATTGGTCATGATAAATTATTGAGACATGTGTAACTTTTTGTCCAGGGTTTTGTTTTGTTTTTAAAGAGATTTATGGTTATACATAGTAGTTGGGTTCACCCAATAAACTCACACATGCATGGAAATTGATTTCAGTTTATGAGCCCTCATCCCCCACTTCCTATTTCTTCTCTCTTCCCTCTGTCCTCTCTTCTCTCTCCTATTCTCCTCCCTTCACTCTACTGGATTTTCTTTTATTCATCTCTTCATTTGTACTTGATGGTTTTTTTTGTATAATCTTATCATTCCCTCCCCCTTTCCTTTATTTTACACTAGCTTCTGCATATGGGATACAATATTCAAACTTTGAGTTTCTGAATTTGGCTAATTTTATATACCATGATATTCTCCATTTCCATCCATTTACCAGCAAATACCATAATTACATTTTTTTAATGATTGATTAGAACTGTATTGCATGTGTGTGTGTGTGTGTGTGTGTGTGTGTGTGTGTGTTACAACCAGTATCTCCATTGTAAAAGGCATTCCACTAAATGAAAAAGAGATGCAGAAAGAAAAATAATACTTGATATCACTAATATATGGAATCTTAAAAAGAAAGTTGAATACCCAGAAACACAGAGCAGTATGAAGAGTTAGGACTTCAGGGCTATATGATATGCTTTTTGTTGTAAGCCACTGAGTTTCTGATACTTTGTTTCAGATATCATAGGAAATAAAAAATATAAGAGGTAAATGTATTTTAGGGAGTGAAATATGCATATTTGATCTCTAGTGGATTCCTACAAAAAGAAGAAATTTCTGAGTTGGAAGAAGACAGGCAGACACCCTGATTGGATTATTTCCTAACAGACACATTAGAAAACTCTCCTAAGGAGTGGCACCATAAACGAGTGTCCTGAGAAACCACATGGAGTGAGTGCTTGGTCTAGTCATCTGTGGACACTGTGAAAGGGCCTGGGCATTTTAATTTCACACAGTGTGCTGCCATCTATACAGACTTTCTGGCTCTAATCAGAAGAGCAGTATGGCAATACCACAGGAAATGACAATGGGCTTATAGAAAGATACACAACGTTTAAAGGTCTATGACAGATCGTATTTCAGATCTTTGGGAAATGATGGACATTTCAAGAACTGTTGCAGAAACAGCTGGCAATCCATATGGAAAAAGAAAAAGAAATAATTGGGAACCTGAATTCATTCTACAGGACAAAATCAATTCTAGGGACAGTAAAAGACCTACACACGAAAGAGAAAAATATGTAAACTTTAGAAAACAATATGTGAGAAAATGCTCATGTTCTCAGGAGTAGAGAAGATTTCCTAAACAAGATATCAAAAGCAGAAAGCAGAAACCATAAAGCTAAAGTCTGATCAACTCACCAATTTTGAAGTTAAACACATCTTATTTTGGGGGGGATGGGGGGGCGCTGGGTATCAAACCCAGGGCCTTGTTCATGCAAGGCAAGCACTTTACCAACTGAGCTATATCCCCAGCCCTAAGATTTATTTTTTTAAAACCTTATTTATTTTTATGTGGTGCTGAGGATCAAACCAAGTGCATCACATATACTAGGCAAGGATTCTACCACTGAGCCACAACCCCAGCCCTGACCATTAGATTTTGACTGTGCCCATGGATTCGAGAAGGCTTGCCCTGGACTGGGCCTCACATGACAGCACTTATGCCCATGGCTGAGCTTTACAGCAGGTCTTTCCTCTTGATCTTCTCTTCTTCCTGCAGCTCTTGCCTGTGCCTGAAAGAAGTGGAGCCAGGGAGGGTAGTCCCTGTCTCAGGGTGGCCACTGGGCTGACTTTCAGGTACTGGGCTATCAACAGGCAAAGTCAATCTACTCAGCAAACAGACCAATGGACCTAAGGTTTCTCACTATTGGAGAAAGGAGTTGTGAATGTGGAGTAAGGAAGACTAGAATAAACTCTATAGTGTTTGATTGGCATCTGATAGTATAAGTATACACTAGTAGCTTCTAATGCATCTATTTAGGTGCAGAAACATCTAGATGTATCTGTTCATGCATACACACATGAACTTGTATTTCTTACCTGTGCTTGTGCGCGCGCGGGGGGGGGGGGGGTGTCCAGACACAATAAATTCTAGTAGCAGCAATACTGCTAAGTATTCAGATCTTGGTTTCTAAATACCAGTTTCCCTTTTCAACTTAACTCAGATTTTCCAGAGAAATAGCTGCCGTAAAAGGGAAAAAGAGATGAACCTACAAAAACTAGATCAATAAGAAAAAAGGAAGTACCCACAAAATAAGAAAAGCCACATGTCAAAATTTATAGAAGACACTTTGAAAGATCTGTTGGCCTCATCTTGGATAATGTGACCATGAAAAGAAATAACAATAGGAAAAGACTGTAAACATTGGAGTCAAATAAAAATCCACAAGCACATACTAGTATAAGTAAACAGATTAATTAATTAGTTAAATGAAGGGAGGGGAAAGCTTTACCTTATGACAGAATGCCAACTAGTAAATCTAGGTGAAATTAGAAAATCACCATTTGGCAAGCATCACAGTCACAATTGAATCAGACAATGTTGATGAATGCTAAGTATAGTCTATTAATGAGCAACTGGGCATAATTACATGATATGTGTGTGAGTGTGTGTGTGTGTGTGTGTGTGTGTGTGTGTGTATCTCAAAGGGTCACCTCATAAGAGTAATACCATTTAAGTACAACACTCTAATTAATTTTAGATGGCGGGTCTCACCATTTATCATCCCAAACAACTGATAAAATTTAATATCCCTAGGAATGGAACAGATCACTGTTGTCAGCCTTCTGATCTGATGCAATAACAGCACAGTATGACTTCTGTGGAATTCCTATCGAAAAGCTGGAATCAGAAGAAAATGTAAGATTTTAAACTAGGGGCCAATCTCCAAATTAAATGGACTGCACACTTTAAGAATTTCCAGGTATGAAAAGAAGAAAAGATAATTATTAGAAAAAGTGGCAAAAGTGACCTTTTCCCTTGGTACACTCTTGGCAATGTGGGGCTTCTGTTCAAAATAAGTCCTAGAGTGAAAATGGAGGGCAGATCCTGAACCCACCCATGAAACACATGTCAAAGGTGTGAAGTAAACCTGTTTTGGTGCAGGCGATTCACTGTTGTTTTTACATTGAATGATATCTCCAGCATCTTCTGACAAGTATGCATGAGTACAGAACCCAAGAGTTCTGTTATCAACAGGTATCCTAGAGAAACTTGCAAATGTGATCCAGGGTGTATTTTTCATAATGCTTTAGAGGCACTTGTTATCAAAAGAAAAAAAAATGGGAGGGTGGAGTGAAAGAACCCATATTTCCATCAAGAGTAAAATCAATAATTAAGTTCTATTATATTCACACAATAAGATAAATGACCTACAGATGCACATATCAACAATTCAAGTCTCAAAGATGATATAATATGGAGTCAAAAAACTAAGGCAAAGAAGAAAACACAGTGTGTGGTCCCATATACTTTTGGGGAGGGGTTCCTAAGGATTGAACTCAGGCTGCTTAAACACTGAGCCACATCCCCAGCCCACCCCTCCAGTATTTTATTTATTTATTTATTTATTTATTTATTTATTTATTTATTTATTTACTTATTTTGAGATAAGGTGTCACTAAATTGCTTAGGGCCTCACTAAGTTGCTGAAGCTGGCTTTGAATTTGTAATCCTCTTGCCTCAGCTTCCTGAACCACTGGGATTATAGACATGTACCACCATGCCCTGCCCATATACTTTTAAAAGTAAAATTAATAACATAGTCTTTAGGACAGTACACATGCTGTAAATATTACAAATAAAAGCTAAGAAATAACTAACTGAAAATGCAGGCTTGTTGTTAGTAGGGGAAACAGAGAGAAGAAAGAGGTGAATTCAAGAAAGCATATGACGTTTTTTCATATGGGGTAATGTCTGATTTCTTAGTCTTGTGATGGGTATGGGATTATCAAACCATTTTGTCCTGTAAGTAATGCACATATATTTTCATGTAAAAATTCAAGTATACCATAACCTACAAGGAAAAATGTTGGGGAAAATCACACTATGCTAACAATGTATCTATCTTTCATGATATGTGATCCCCAATATTTCCTTTATACTGTTTTTTTAAAGTTCATCTTCCATCAAATTAGTTCATGTTCTGTCAATCTAGACAGTTGGTCCCTTGGAATTTTCCCCCAGCATTTGAAATGAATATTGCACATTTCAAGAAATTTGAATTATTCCCAGTGACTTAATTTCAGAGAAAAGTTGCTCTGTGTGTGTGTGTGTGTGTGTGTGTGTATGTGTTTACTTTACATTTTTTAAAAAATCCTTTTTGTTGCTTTAAATAGTAGAGCCAGCCTGAAAATAAAGGGTAGCAATTCAAGTAGTGGATGATGCTGCTGTATTCACTGGCCAGACCCTTCTCATAATGCAGCAAGGATGTGCACAGATGAGAAGTGTTTCAGAAGCCTGACAGCAAATCACATGCAACTCACATATTCCTTCACCTAAAATCCACAAGGCACTTGCAGGTACCAAAGGCAAAAACAACAAGAATGAAAAAGGTATAAAGACATCATTGCATGTGCCTAGCTTGCGTCCCAGGGATCACCTTGGAATGAATGAGCAACCTTTTCTCTTGTCCAGATATACTTGATTATTTTCAAAATGGCAAACCAAAATAGATACAAGGCAGTTGATTGAAAGATAAGTTGGTGAGGATGTCCGAAAGAAAATGCATTTGCTTTCTACTTCAGGGTTTGTGATCAAGTCCTATTGCCTAGGAAGAATCTGGAGAGCAGACCCTCCAGAGGGCTTTGAAAGTGAGAGTCGCATCAGGTTCGTCAACAGCCTCAGAGAATAATGCCATTCTAAGAAGCACCCAGCATCCAGATAGATAGATGATAAAATAAGGGAAACACATGCTCAGCACACTGGGATAGAATATAAATAACCCCATTACCAAACAACCAGAAAAGGCTGGTAATATTTGCTAAGAATGATGTCTTAAGATCTCTGGTCAAGCACATGCTTAAAATGAGAGCTTCTCAGGTCAACGTCTTGGTTGGTGGCTTGATTAGACTGTAATTCTGATAATAAATAGCAATTCTGACTTGGGAAGGAAATGCTGCCAGGAATTGAAAGGGCTAGAAAGTGGCCTTCGAATGATCTATCCATCCATCCATTTATCCAAATTTATGTCCATCCATCCATCTGCCAGTTCTTTCATTCATTCAATTATCCATTTATTAAGCATTATCTGAGGATAGAGATGAAACAAACCTTGTGTTAAACTGGAAATTCAGAAATCTAGCAGTGATTTGAAACTGTTCCTGCCTTCAAAGAGTTCATACAGTAGGACGGCATTTTTCAACCTCAGCACAATTGACATTATGCTGAGGGGATCATTAGTTTTGAGGGGTCATTCCCATTGGAGGATGTTTAGCAGCATCCCTGCCCTCACTTGATGACCACAGTCCCCAATGTCTGCCACACATACAATCCTACCATCCACATAGGTATTGTCAAATTTCCCCTAGGTGGGGGACATCACTCCTGGTTGAGAACACTGGTTTAGCAGAGGAAGCAAACTGTTCACATATATTTCTACATCTGAGATATTCTGTGATTAAGAAACATCAGGGCTGGGAATGTGGCTGAGTGGTAGAGTGATTTCCTGGCACTGAAAAGTCTCCAGTGGAAGACACTGTAGCCAGAAGATATTTTCCATTTCTTTATAAATTTTTCTGAGTAAATGACACCAAACTTCAGAAAGTTACTACCTAATCCTCTTAGTAACTTGCCTGATAGCTGAATTTGGAGCTCACAGTCTACAAATAAGGTAGTTATGCAAACAATTATGAAGTTCAATGTTAAATGCTTTGCTAATGATATACAAATACTGTCAGAGTCTCTGAAGAAAGGGTGGCCATCTTTGGAGATCTGGAAGGCTTTTATAAAAGCATGATATTTGATTTGGCCTTAAAATACAAAGAAAAGTACAAAAGAATGTTTGGAAAAGAGACAAATGGTAGGTAGAGCTGTGAAAGATCTGAGAAATGATAAGTTTCCTATGGCCAAAGGAACCAGGTCAGTACTGTGACAAGTATTCAAACACTATTTATTTACTTAGGCACTGGGTATTGAACCCAGAGGCACTTAACCACTGAGCTACATCCCCAGCCCTTTTTTTTTTTTTTTATTTTGAGACAGTATCTCACTAAGCTGTTTAGGACCTCCCTAAGTTGCTGTGGCTGGCTTTGAACTTGTGATCCTCCTGCCTCTTCCTCCCAAGCTGCTGGTAATCTAGGTGGATGCCAACATGCCTGGCTCAAACACCCCTTTAACAGACAGGAGTAGCTCAGTTTAACAGACATTACTAGGTAGCAAACAGCAATGGCGAAGTACAGACTCCTCCTCCTTAACACACAACACACATACATATATCTCCTTCCCCTGTCCTTAAGGATAAACAAACACTACCAAGAGTACCCTTTTCTCAAATAAGCTGCATCACTCTACTAGGTCTTCCTATGTAGCCTTGATGTTGAGTCAGCACCCCGAGCAGCAGTTTTGACACATATTTTGAAAGACTCTTTGACTGCTCAAAAGACAGGATGAGAGATGGAACTTTGGTTCAATTCTCCTCTGCTATATTTTCATCTGGAGCACACTACCTGTGCTACAAAAATGATAGCACTGATAACAAGGAGGGGACATGGCTCCCATTAGCAGAGCAAATGGCATGAGCTGGGGGAATCTGTGAAAAGTTGCTGATACTCGCCATGCAAACAGCTTCAAGAAAATGAATGACACCATTATGTCTGCACAGCACCACGTGCGACACATTTATTTCTACCAAAGTTGCCTTCCTCTTATTACACAAGAACAATTGGAAGACACAGCATAAGTACAGAAGGGATTAATTAACAGCCATTCAGCACATCACACTGCATGTCACACAAGCAAAGAAAGCCCTCTCAGAGCTGTGGATCATGTTCCCAGCAGAAGCCTGGGGTCCTGGGCAGCCTGGTGGCCTTGCCCTTCGTGTGTCTCTTTGCCCAGGCACTGCAGGATGCTCTCAGCCTCCAGAGGTTTGCAGAACCACTCTCTTTGGAATCTCAAAAGTATTTTCCTGCTAAGAAAACTGAAGGACAAGAAAGCAACCAGAGCTGATCTTTTAAAATGCATAACTCTGAGAGGGAAAAAAAAAAATAAGAGTGGAGGTGGCACTAAACGCCAAGGACTCAAGGTTAGCGCCATTCTTGACTATGCTGACTCTATTAGAGAGGAACACAGTTCTGTGATGGAAAGAAACATCCACGGGGTATGGATTGGACTAGCCCTTGTTCCACGAGCCCGGCTGAGAATCGCAGGAGGAGCACAATCTTATGTTTATTCATCACTGGCAGATGCTAATACATTTCTGGATCGACATTTGGCAGAAATATGAATAAACACAGAGAATTCACAATCAGATATCAGAGCTAGAAAGCTGAATACTACTGATGGATTGATTATGTTTTTGAGCTATTTAGATAATTGGACATACTAAGTACAGAGCTTTCTGCAATGATAATGGACCTGTCCCGTTGTGGTCTATTTAACAAACACTTGGACTATTTTTTTAAAGCTTGTTTACATTCCTGTACATCCTGGCTTTATTGATATTCTGTCCTTTGAATTACAGTGTCACCCTAGCAACGCTCCCGAGAAAGTTGAGGAGGGCATTATCATTGTTAACCCACGTTTTCAAAGGGAATGAGAGCAAACCCTTCCTGGATAAATTGGGAGCTGATTTTTCTTATCATATTATCCCCAAATATGAACCTATTTAAGTGTTAGTCAGAGATGGGGGCGGCAGGAAAAGAAGCGGCCATATCCCCATCTCTAAATGAATGTGCCTGTGTGAATTTGCGACTGTAGGTTCTTCTGCCTGACATGTTCTTCCCCAAATCTTTCCATGCCTCATTTCCTGTCACTCATGTCTTAGCTCAAATCTCCCTCCAAAAGTTATCAGTTTTCTCACGTTGCTCCTCAGAAACTATGCCTTATTTGAATTTCCCCATAATATTTCCTATCTGAACTATTATTTCCTTATTGTTTTTCTCCTCCATATTGTGTAAACTTAGTGACACCAAAGACCATTAGGTCCCCAGAGTCTAATCCTGTTCCTGGGAAGTGGTTGATATATACCAATTATATAGAGGGCACCTACTATTTTAGGACCCCATACTCTTCACCAGCATGGATACTTGGCTGCAGCTTATGTTGTTCAAGTTGGGTCAGGCATCTGACTCTCTGGGTGATTTTCATTCTGTTTGCATTGTGGCATCTGGTGCTTTAAGCAGTAGGCTTGCATTGAGCCACGATATTTGCACAGTCCATTTCTTTATAGAGATGAACGCCTGCATCTGAGTGTATTTTTATGGTGCCCATGAAAAAAAAATTCTCTAGCTTTTCCAACTTTCTAAGACTCTCTGCTGACCACTTGAGTACATCTTGCCTAAGAAAAAAGCATTAGAATTGGTAACCAAGCTTCTACAAGTATAATGCGACCTGCGGAGAAGGATGTTTATTTTCAGATGAAATGTACCTGTAGATTCATGTGTGTTCAGTCTTAACTACAGAAAACATTTTCTTTGAAATATAATTCAGGTAAAACCTGATTTATCTTTTCCCTAAAAATGCTCTCCAGGTATACCCTGTATATTGCAGAGATATATGTGGGTTTTGTATGATGCATAGATAAAATGCTTGATTGGAGATACATAAATAGCATTTAACTTAAAGTTACAGAGCTTGGTACCTGCAGTCTTTAGAGAAGTGATGAATATCATTTAATTATCAGCTAATCATAGACATTTCTCTCTCCTGGGTTACTGGACTAACAGTAGAATTCAAATTCTAGATGACTTCCCTATAATTCATAAGTGGCTTTATGAGATTGATAATTACTTTACACTTTTTATTTTTGAGGTTCTAAATAATGAAAATGGTGTAATTATTCAGTCTTGTTCTTTGATTTATTTATAACATTTATTTGGTCTTTGATCTCATGAAACTTTTAGGAGGCTCCTCTGAAGTAGTGTCATCAATTAGCAATGTCTTTTCCTAGTAGGAATATAGAGGGTGATCCCTGGGTATCGGTTCCATTTTAAAACTTTGCCCATGGGCATTTCCAGAATTCAGTTTGTTTTTCAATTTGACATACTAAAATAAAATAATGGAAGAAGATAGAACACTGTTAATGCAGTTGAAACAATCTGACAAGTTCCCTGACTTAGTTGTTTTTGTTTATAAGTGATCGATATATGGAAATCAGCATGAGTTTTAAAGTCACAGAGTAACAATTTCTTAACCTCTGTGCTCTTGAGAATTCCATCCTGATGCCAGGACTCGGGTCAATCTTTGTTGCCGTGTTAAGAGATGAATCAGAATTTTGATCTCTCTCTTGTGTTCTCAGTAGAAGAGGGGGGAAAAAAAAGAAAGTAAAATATTCCCAGTGGTTACAGGAAAAAACTTGGAAGCTGACCCTGTGGAAGATGTGGAGCTAGTAGGTTGCCTTGGAAATGACTAGCAGTAGCTGGCATATCTTTAGCTCGGGCTCCACAGTATGAACATGGGAAAGGATTTAGGACAGAGTTGATTGGAAGTTGGAGGAGGGGGTAGGTGGGAGCCACAGGTAGTGTGGTAGTATTAAAATAGTGTCTGCATAGAGAACAAGCTGTTTTTACTTGGATTGTATGTTTATTTGAGAGGGTTTGTTCTAAGCTTCTTTGAGGTGTGGTTTGATGGATCTTGCTGGAAGACATTTATGCTAAAGCCTGAGCAGGGTCACAGGAAAAACATCAATTTAATTGCATGCAAAGTGGGGGTAATCAATATATCCACCTCTCAATGTTAACTGGAGGATGGAATGACATAAGATGTGTAAAATACCTAATATGTCACCAGGCTATTATTACCTGAATGATGTTATATGGTGATGTTGTGAAAGACCCAACTGCAACCAGCACAGTGATGCTCAGGGTGGTTAAAGCTCACTTGCTCAATTAAATTAGCCCTTCTTTACAAGCGAATGAATTCAATCACTGTTTGTACTTGGATAAAAAGCCCCCATGTTAAAAGAAAGTGGAATCAGTTGAAATTATGGATTCGCTCTTCGCTATTTTACTTAAAAACATGTTTTATTCCCAGGAGATAGAAACAATAACAATAAATAGTGAATAAAAGAAAAAAAAAAACATCATAAGCTACACACCACAGATTCCTAAATGACAATATCTGAGTTAAACTTTGAGGAGTTATTCTGACTTATTTCTTTCAATCAATTTATATTTTCTCTTTCCCCTAAACATCTGAACTTTACATTGGGCTTACATATGAATCAATAGAAGATGAATGGAATATTAGTTTCATCTCTTCACCAAACTTTCTCATTTAACAGTGTTTTCAAAGAATCATTTCTAAAATTACATTTTACGGCAATTTTCCCACTTGTATTATGTTTTTGAAGTTCATTGTTCTTGGGAGGTGAAAGATTCCAAATGCTATAAAGCAAAATGTCACACTGCAAGTTGTAGGCAAGGGTAATAAACTTGACTTTTCCTTGTAGTGCATTTCAATTAGGTACTCTGGTACCTGGGGCATAAGGATTACTGCATTTCCTTTTGCCAATGAATCGTACAACTGTTGAATCATGTGCATGTGAGTGAGTTCATGATATAAACAAATACAAAAGTAGGGTCTTCAAGAAACAAAATTATATGGACTCATTTTTTAAGTTTAAATTCTATCATTCTTATGAAAAATCAAAATATTTAATTTCTCCATGCAATTCATGCCTCTATCCTCATCAAAAATTAAATTTGATTTATTCTGTTGTAAATATAGGCAAGCAATAAGAAACATAATGTGAATTGCTTGTATTAGCAAAACCATCAGCTGTCACAAAGAAATGTTGATATAAATGGTAGTTTATTAGTAATGTTTACTTACTTAGTGACAAGTTTGCTTTCAGCCCCAAATATTTCTAATTGCCAAAGGCCAGAATAATCCATTAGCATGAAATCAGGTCATAAGAAAGAATCTATGGGGCCTACAAGACTTCCCAGTGGAGTGATCATTTAATGACACTCAGTGATACTCTGGACAAAGAATGTGCATTCACTAACTGATTAAAAACAGAACTGTGCAGAAACTAACTTGCAAAGTACAAAAGTCAACGAGAAAAGCAGCTTTAATAGAAAATGAAAAAAGGTTCATTTTATAATTTACATGAGGGATTAATAATAAAAAAAATACTCTCTCCAAAGATGAGGCAGCTGATGTAATTTTGTATCTCAGGATTATAAGATAAAATACACAATGAAAATTCATCGAAAAATTTGCTTACATAAGATGATTCACAATCACGCAATATTTTCCAATCTATATAATTGTAGCATCAGAAATACAAAGCTTACAAATCTGGAATATTAAAATTATGAAAGATTCAGGGGTCTCCTGTATACTTGTCAAATGCATTATAGAAGTACTTCTAAAGTTGAAGAAATTTTAACAAATGTCCTTTATGGTGTGCAAACGAAATGCTAATTCATCTCATCACTGTTCCAATCCCATGACAAAAATCATACTCTGTCCATATAGAGAGGGTACAAAATTCCCCACGACTTGTTATTCCCTTCAGATATGATATACATAGTCTTACCTAATTTTTCAAGCCTCCATCTATAAGTCAGAGAAGTTGACTCATGATAAATTTAATGAGTTAAATATAAATACCAATCTCTTACTTTTCAAAGCACTTTTATCATTTATTTTTATTTATTTTTTTTAAGAGAGAGTGAGAGAGGAGAGAGAGAGAGAGAGAGAGAGAGAGAGAGAGAGAGAGAGAGAGAGAGAGAGAGAGAGAATTTTTTTTTAATATTTATTTTTTAGTTCTTGGTGGACACAACATCTTTGTTGGTATGTGGTGCTGAGGATCGAACCCGGGCCGCACGCATGCCAGGCGAGCGCGCTACCGCTTGAGCCACATCCCCAGCCCCACTTTTATCATTTAATACAATTTTATTTCATCTTTAAAATTAAAGTCTCATGAAATAGCTGGCATTAACATTAGCAGCACCATTTATATAACTAAGAAAAATGAACTACGTAGACCACAGCAATTTCTCCCAGGACATGAAACTGGAAAGAGCCAGAATTGTTCACATGCAGGTTTTTCTGTTGCCTCTGAATATGAGAAACATACACACACACATGAATTTCTGATCTGAGCTCTTCCTTGATTTTTCTGAGCCTCCACTTGGAATGTGGTTGCACAGATATACAAGAGCATTTCAAAATGCTTGATTTTTATACCAAATTAATTTCTTTTTTTGTAAAACTTTCAATGAATATTGTATGAATCTGAGGCGAAGATGCAGAATCAGTTTTAAGATTATTTTGCATAACATATTTGCACAATGTAAGTAATACTACCCAGAAGGGAAAAAAGGGTTTGATAACATGTTGTGCTACCTTCAGGATTTCAGCTTCTGCCTGGGCTTGGTGTCTTGTAAAACCAGCAAGTCCATCTTTTAAAATTTAAATTCATTAAATTTAAACACATTAACAGAGGGAACAATGAATTCTAGTTTGAAAAAGGTACTGTGGGTTTCATATGCCACTTCTGCACCATTCCTTAATTGCTTATCTAATAAAAAATTTGAATGAAAAAAGAAATGATAAATTTAAAATTGAATAGCCAGAGAATACTTAGATACTTAGGTAGTATAAATGCCTTTTCTTTTTTTTTTTTTTGATACTGTGGATTAAACTTAGGGACACTTGACCACTGAACCACATCCCCAGACCCATTTTGTATTTTATTTAGAGACAGGGTCTCAAGGAGTTGCTTAGCACCTCACTTTTGCTGAGGCTGCCTTTGAAAATGTGACCCTCCTGCCTCAGCCTCCTGAGCCACTGAGATCACAGGCGTGTGCCACCACACCCAGCAGTAGAAATATGTTTTTAAAAATATGAAAGTGTTTCATTGAATTAACCATGAGATTTTTAAATTTTATTTAAGTGAGAGAAAAACTGTCTTGGCAATTTTTAGCAACTAGACGAAAAACACTAATATTGGGTAAATTATGCCTTTCTTATGCAAAAGAGTACAGCTAAAGGAATTGTATAGAAAATAGGTTTTCCTGTTTGAGCTAGGTCATCACCTATTATATCTTTTTTTTTTTTTTTTGCCTATGTGCTCATACTTTAGTGTCTCTATTTTCATCAATACCCAGGAGGAGAGGCAGAGAATCCCACAGGTCAATAATTTATCTGAGTAATCATAATGAATGTTTACAAAATATTTGCTTTCTCCTCTCCTGTTTTTAATTGAAATATATAAATGTAAATATATAATATGTGTGTATGTATGCATATATATGTGTTTGTATTGTATATGCCTGGGTTTATAAATACACACACACACACACACACACACACACACACACACACATATTTTTAACCCAGGGCCTTGGGCATGCTAAGGCAGCCCTTTATTTTACTTTTAATTTTCTTTTTCTCAGTTACCATTACCACTGTTTGTTGATGACGTTCTCCATGTCTTATTTATCCTTTATCCTGGCCTACACTCATTACTAGGAAATATGTGATAGATGGATATTCCTATGTTCTGCCCATAGACTAAATGTTCACAGAGATCCTTAAACAGGGTGAATGAAAATTTTCAACCACTTCTCAAGAGTAGAAATTATTATTATTAATGCTGAACAGTGTAAATTCTTCCCAGATCTTAGCATTTGCTTGCTCATGTAGATAACGTCTTCAAATATTCCCAGGTCTCATGAGCATAGTCTGAAGCATTCTTGAAAGCCAGTCCATACTGCCATACTAGTGTATGTTGTATTCTGCTGCTTTTCCTATCCATAAAAATGGGAGTTCATAACCCACTTGAATCAAATGTATGAAATATGATATGTCAAGAGCTATGTAATGTTTTGAACAACTAATAAAAAAAAAAAGCCAGTCCACACCGTCCACTAGATGGTCTCCGGGGACCTCAGCCTCTAATTCCCTTTCAGCACATTTCACACCATTGAGTGAAGCCTAACTAAGCCTGTAGTCAATTGTGTATGAAGTAGACTTAAGGAGTGATTATTTCATTGTATGCACGTGTTCAATTACTTTCCTCTCTGCACACTCAGGGGTAGAGTTATCTGAACTAAAATGGCAATGTTTTTATTTCCCATTATTTTAGAAACCTAGTCAACTATAATGTAGGATTGCATTGATTCTCAGGAGGAAAAATCTGATTTTTTACCAGCTTGGTAGTTTGGACTCACAGTCACTGATGGTGTCTAAGGTGAGTATTATCCTTTGATTGTGGAGGTAGTGAGCAGGGGACTCTCCATCTGCTCTTAACTCCTCCCAGCACATATTCTAGGAAGAGTGACCTTTATTGCTATTAGCTGATAGAGTACATGGAATAATGTCCATTCCTGGAAGTTTGGAAGTTTGATTGAACACATACATGATTATTATTATTCAGTACTAAAAATATCCCCAGGAATTGGACTTCTATCCTGTGCCGCTGACACTCTGTATACAATAGCTCTTTTAATTTAATCCTTTAAAACATGCCCAAGAGGGAACATTATGAAGACTGGAGAAGCTGTTTCTGTAGCTCACACAGGTAATCAATAACTAAATACCAGCATAGAAACAACTGGGATTAGAACCTGTGTCTAAATTATTCCTGAGCTCTGTGTCTCTCTACTTCACCACTGTCCCCACAGCAGTTACTTCTGCAGCTAAGAAAAACAAACAAAAGCCCCACACAGCTGATTTAGTAAACAGTGATGAGTATCATTGCTGTTATATCCCAACACATCAGAAAACTCTAAACAGCTTTACTATGTAAAGACTTAGGACCAAGGAAAGACAGCTGTTAGAAGGACTGCAAGGAACTGTGTAGCTGAGGGCAGGTGCTAGGTGCTGGGTGGTGGGCAGGAGGTACAGAAGGTTCATAATGACAAACGTCCCAGGCACATCATGGGCACTACCCATGTGTCTGACATCACTATTAGTGCTTTCTACAATTAACTAATCAATTAATCTTGCAATTAATTTCTAGTGGAAACATATGAGATGCCTATCCTTCCTTCCCTGAGGATATTCTGAGCACCTCTTATCTTCTAAGCACTTCTCCAAGTGTCAGGGGTCAGAAGTGAAGAGACGGCAAAAGGGCTTTGCTTTCCGTCCAGGTGAAGGAGACAGGAAACAGGTGAACGAATAAGTGTGTAAGAATTTAAGAAAGTGACACCAGCTCGGAGAGAAATTTTAAAATGTGACGTGCCAAGAGCAGCTGTGAGGGAACTGTTAGGAAGAATGATCTGGAAAAAGACGTTTTCATGTCAGCATCTTACACTGGGATCAGAAAGCTCTAAGAAGCCAGCCACAGCCACAGGAAGAAGAGAGGGGGCAGGTCAGGCTGAAAGCCACATGGAGAGGATGAATTTGGAAAGTAGGTCAGTCAGTGCAGGTGGAGATGGGTCTGGCAGAGAGGGCCACCAGGGTTGGCTCCTTCTCAGCCTTACAGACCTGGATAGGGACTTAGGGTTTATGAGGAGGAGTAAATGGGAACTCATCCAGGAATCTTGTGGAGGTGAGGTACATGGCCTAATCTACCACTTCAGAGGAGCGCTGTGGCTTCTTGACAGGCACCGTGCTGTGGAACAGGGAAGAGGCAGGGGGAGGGCAGAAATGGCAGCTGGGAAGGGAGGTCAAAGGCACACATTCCCTGGAGATCTTGATGACCTCTTTCAGGGCAATGCCTTGAAGGGAGGTAACATCAATATTGACACTTTACAGAGGAAGAAATTAGCTCAAAGTCTCTCAGCTCTGCAGCTGGGGCACAGTGATCAGAGACTCCTCAGTCTGACTCCAGAACACCAATTCTTTTTTTTTTTTTTAATTTTGAGTTGTTATATATGAAACAGAATGCATTATAATTCATATTACACATATAGAGCACAATTTTTCATATCTCTTGATGTACGCAAAGTAGAGTCACATGGTTGTACACAAAGTAGAGTCACATTCTTTGGGTCTTCTTACATGTACTTAGACTAACGATGACCATCGCATTCCACTGTCTTCTATACCCCTTTTCCCCCTCTCTTCATCTCCCTCCCCTTTTCCCCTTTTCCCTATCTAGAGTTCATTTAATCATCCCCCCTCCAGCATCCTTTAATCATTCAGCATTTGATTTTGGAATTGGACAGTTTCACTTAGCATTATATTCTTCAGCTTTATCCATTTTCCTGCAAATACCATGATTTTATTCTTTTACTGCTAAGTAACATTCCATTGTGTAGATATACCAACCACATTTTCTTTATCTGTTCATCCATGGAAAGGTATCTAGGTTGTTTCCACAGTTTAGCTATTGTGAATTGTGCTGCTATAAACATTGATATGGCCGTGTCCCTCTAGTATGTTGTTTTTAAGTCCTTTGGGTATAGACCAAGGAGTGGGATAGCTGGGTCAAATGGTGGAAAAGGACAATTTGAAATCCCATCAACAATGTATGAGTGTGCCTTTTCCCCCACATCCTTGCCAATGCTTATTGATGTTTATATTCTTAATAGCTGCCATTCTGACTGGTGTGAGATGAAATCTTAGAGTAGTTTTGATTTGTATTTCTCAAATTGCTAAAGATATTGAACATTTTTTCATATATTTGTTGATTGATTGTATATCCTCTTCTGAGAATTATCTGTTCAGTTCCTTGGCCCATTTGTTGATTGGGTTTTTTTTTTATGTTAAGATTTTTGACTTTGTTATATTTTCTAGAGATTAGTACTCTATCTGACACGCCTGTGGTAAAAATTTGCAGAACCCCAATTCTTACCTGCTGTCTTCACTATGAGGAGCAGAGAGAAAGTCACTTTTGCTTCTTAAATTCCCTTTTTGGTTGAGAACCCTATCAAATCACACCATGGGCGGTGTGTCCATGGCAGGAATCTTAGCATCTACCAGGTCAATGTGATAGATGCTAGAATTACTACTGGAACACTGTCCCCATTATTGGTTAATGACTAAACCAAAACCAATTTCAATTGCACAGAGATCATGTTTGATGTATTCCTGTTTTCCAGAAGCTTCCCTTTATCGGAGATAAAGTGTGGCCTGATCTTTTAGGTCAGCATCCATGCTCGTTCTGTTCTATCAACCATCTGGATGACAAGAAAGCAGGGTACTGCTCACCTACATCCGCACAACCTTAGAACAAGGTGAATAAAGCCCATTCTGAAAGTCTAGAGCATGTAGAGAAAAAATGAACTGACTCTGAAAGAACTAGCTCCCACCACATGACCCAGCTGTCATTATTCACACTGATGAAACCTGATAACCTCCAGACCCATATCTTTCACTCCCTGGGCAGTGGTCCTTCAGTTTCCTACCTCCAGGTCTTCTGGGTCATACCCTCTTAAACCCTGGCATCCGGAGCCAGCTGTGTGAGCCACTGACCTCTATGGTTCTCTTATCCAATCCCTCTATCATTCCTCTAAATAAATGATTCTTTTCTGAAAATACAGCACTTACTCTAAGCCTCCAAGAAACAGTTAATGCTAGTGATTAATTCCCCTTTCCTACATACTCACTTCAAAGACACTCGCCCTTAGTGGGCTCTGTAGTTTATTATCTCTTCTTTTGAAGCTAGCAAAGTTTAGTTTGCTTTAAGATAATAGTTTTCTGTCTTGAATATTAATGAAGAAGCTCAAGTTTGAAACACATTAGGGTAAGTATTGTAGAAAGCAATCAACAATGTATAATATCCTAATTCTATCCCAATACATTGTTTGGACCAGGAAGTATTCATTGAGTGCCTCCTGTGTGTTAATATCTATGACAAGTATATAAAATGAGTAACAATACCTGTTTTATTTTTAAAACATCTCCTTTATAGTTAGGAATTGAGAAATACATTTTAATCGGCAATTAAATATGTTACGTAGTAAGTGCTAAATGAAGGTGCAAGCAATTACTGAAGCCATCAGAGAGATCTCTTGATAGAGCTGAGATCACTTTGGGACTGTTCGAGAGGGTGAGGTACAGGCAGACCCTGATGAGTGCTTTCTGGATCCAAATATCCCCCTTTTCTATTTAGAAACAGAAATAACAGAGGTGCTACTTCCCTTAAAGACATGACATGCAACTATGTTTTGTTTGCTTAGGACTTTAGCATGCAACTTCTAGATCAAGTGTTAAAAGGAAATTATTTTCCCTCTGCCATCTCTTTTTCTCCAACTAAAAGACTGAAATGTGGACATGGTGCTAATGAAGTGGTTCAACAAAACAGAAAAGAAGAAAAAGAGGTGGTGGAGTTATCACAAAGGAGTAAGCTAGGTCCCCAAATGAATAATCTTGCCAAAGGGAAACTTCCTGAATTACCTGTTTCCACATGGCTACAGGTCATAAGTAAGACTTCTATAATGTTAGTGATGTGGCATTTGTGAACCTCAGGTTCATGGAGACTTAAACAATAAAAGGATGCAGGGAGAAAGCTCTCAGCTAATCCTCACTGCTTTACATTTGGGTAAGAGGAAGGGATAAGCAGGGCAATTTGATGCCAAAATTCAGCACTACTCAGGATAAGATATAAATTCAACAAAAGTGATTAAATAAGGTAAAGGAAGTGGATGGGGATACACATGGACTTTTATTTATGAAAGAAGAGACAGCAAGAGAGTGAATAGAGAAGAAAAAGAGGAAAAGCAAGAGGAGGGGTAGAGGCAGCATGGGAGATTTATTTAGAATATCACTGTGTGCAACTTCTTTTGTTTATAATCAAAGCTTACACTGGGGGAACCATCAGATAATGGACCAAACAGTAAATGATAAACCAATTCTTACCTTGTAGCTCTGTAAGGTAACTGCTACCATCAGTCTTTCTTTTATGTAGTGTGTTTAAGTTTGGGGGAAAAAGGATTTCCTGCAAGCAAAAAGCATCTCATTCTGGCTCGGTATGAGCAGCAGGATAATGGTTCAGAACTCAGGGGAATTGCTGGGGAGATGAGCTTGCAAAGAGATTTAGATGTTAGAAAAGGGACGTGGGCATCTATAAAAAATGAGAAGCTCTAGAACAGTTTCCTGGTTAAAGACTGGCAGAATCAGAGCAATTTCTTAGAGTGGTTTATTAATCTGACAAATCTTTATTGAAGTTTTACTTCATGGCAAGCATGTTGAGATTAATCTGATTGTGGTCATAGAGAATGGATAGAAACTTCTCCCAGTGAAATCATCCTCATGCCAAAAGAGAGTAAGTAGGCATGATCTATGAATTGTGAGATCCTGGGAGTTGAAAAATTAAAATTAAAAAGAATGTTTAAATGTCTGTTGTAAGCTAAAATATTATTTTCAAGAACTTATAATTGAATACAACTGACAACTCCAAAATGATATGTCCTGTATTTACAGTGGCTACAAATCACACTCATCAAAATACTTTGAATAAAATGGGTACACCACTGATCCCCTGCCTTCTCATTATAGCAGTTGTCACAGTTGGTCATTTGGGGTAAAGAATATTTAGATGATGTAAGAGGTGACGCGCTTCCTCAAAATTCAAGTCTACGGAAGAACCTCAGAAGGTGGCCTTTGTATGTGAAACAGGATCACTGCAGGTCTAATAAATTACCATGAAGGCATCCTGGATGAGAAGGGGCCCTAAACCCAATGACTTGTGTCCTTCTAAAAGAAGGCAAAACGAAGCACAGACACGTACTAGACAGAGGCAGTAAGAAGCATAGAGGATGATGGAGGTGAAGTTGGGAGTGATTCGTCCACAGACAGAGAATGCCAACGACTGCTGAGAGACTCCCAGGCAGGACAAGGAAGCCAGGCCTGTCCCTGTTAATCAAGGGGAGCCTGGCCTTGGCCCTGAGCTTCTCATGCTTTCAGACTTCCAGCCTCCAGAACCCATGAGGGCACACGTTCCCCTTGGGACAGCAGCCCTGGGAAACCAATACAGGTGGGAGCAAAGAGGGATTCACCTGGATACTTGCAAGAAACATTACAGTTTTTACTAAAGGTGTCACAGGCGTGAGACAGGGAGCTTTGACACAATGGCAGAAATAGATATAGAGGGGTCAATTATAAGTAGCACCAGATGTATTTTTAATTAAACAAAATACAGAAAAGATTACATTCATGAAAATAAGGGAGAACAAAGCTTAGTGAACAGGGACCAGGCTGGAGAATTCTTGAGTTTCAAATGATAAAAGTCACTTTAAAGGTTTGGGGTCTTCATCTCTGGAAAAGAATTCAGATATAGTTTTTGTAGAACAGGGGTGACCAGCTCATTCTGAACTTTGAGGTTCATGTGCAGCCTTGAAAGGTATAGTCTTTGTCAATTATTTTAGCTTCGTTTAAAACTGAATTTAAAGACCAAAGTGGCGTTAGTCATTTTTCTGTTATTGTAACAAAATACACGAAATAGTAAAATCATAAAGAGGAAAGATTTATTTTGACTCACAGTTTTGGAGGTTTTTGTTTATGACTGATTGGTTCCATTGCTTTGGATCTGTTGTGGCACATCAAGGGGAGGAAGCCCATTCACCTCATGGCCAATTATGAGACAGAGAAAAAGAAGGTACCAGGGTCCTGAGATCCCTTCAAAATCACAACCCCAATGGCCCACCTCCTAAAGCTCCCTCACTTCCTAATAGTGCCAACCTGGAGACTAAGCCTTTCACAAATGAGCCATTGGGGGACAATCTAGATCCCAGAAATAGTAATGGTCTTTCAGAGGGCTCAGGCAGACACCATTTTTAAAGTATACAATTATATGTAAAAAAAAAAAAAGACAGGAAAATAATATTTTTAAAGGTAGTAGTAGATTTTAATATTGAATACAATTAAGGAAATTTGTACAACTTCACTTGGAGATAACCTCATACTTGTAAATGTGAAGCTTTAAAGAGAGTTAGCTCCAGGTTAAATAATCCTGGCTCCAGGTCCACCATCTTATCCTGTTCCACCACCAGGGCCATCTGCCTACTTATCTCCCTACGTCAGTAGCAGGTCAGAATTAGGATGCTGGATCTCCTACACTCACTTCTACTCTGATTTTAACCACTCTCCAAATGAGACTGGATTAGAAACAGGGGGAAACTTAGCTTCTATCCACATGCCCAGAACCAGCTTCTACCTTCTGGGTCCCCTCAGAGTACTGGCATTTCATTGAACAGTTAGAGGTCAATCCACAGTGACCTTAAATAAGGATATTGGGTTGATTTGTTTTGTTCTTTGTTTTGTTTTGTTTTGTTTTGTTTTTTTTAGTGGCTCAAATTGATCAAACACCAAAAATTTGTTTTGGTGCCAAAAAGTGACAGCAGTATTTTCCCAGGATGAAAATGTGTTCTTTGCCAACAGTCTAATGGAAACCTGCATTAGCAGATAAAGCCCTAATCATCTCAACTCTAGGACGGCTGTTTTTGTCAAAGATAAATTCCCGAATAAACAGAGTTCAGTAGTGTCCTCACAACCAGTCTATTCTAGGGGAGAAAACCAATCACTGGAGATCATTCAGAAAAGTTGGCAGAGTCTGGCAAAGCTAGCTCCAGGCCTCTGCCTACCTGCAAAGTGAATCATTTGTCATCCCAGGAGGGAGCCAATGCTCCACTCAGGGCAAGGGTCAATGGCAACGCTGTGGGATGGAGGCCCACGCTCAAGGCCATGGGCACTCTCTACCTGGCCCAGGAATAAAAAGACACAGCTACCTCAGCATTATCTTTCTCCTGACCTTCATGAGTGGACTTGTCCCAGTAGGGGAACAAAACAGCAAGCCAGGGAAGAAAAGGGAAAATTAAAATGTTAAAAACTATATTATAGCTCGTTGGTGACCTTTAAGAAAAAATTAGGCTTTAGAACGTTAGACTGGAATGCATACCACCAAGTCTGACAGCTGCAAAGTTATGGATTCATTCATTTATTTATATTTCTGAGCGGCTTTCTACCAAAATCTGAAACAACAAGCAGACCCTTCGTGTTTCTTGCTGGCTGAGAGCCAAAGAAAATTCAGAATTTTGATCGGTTTTAACTATTGGCAGAAATTTGCCTTGAATTTCAGAGCGTTCCTCTCCTCTATAAGCTATTTGCAGGGTTTTTCAGAGTCGGTTCCTATTAATGAGGCAATACAAAGCTCTTCAGACCCAACCTTATGCAATGGTATTTTTATTTCCCTTAAACTTGCATGTTAGTTGGTTTGCTGAGTGAATACAGCCCTATAAGCAAATAAAGTTTGAAGCCACTGGTATTATCACCAGCATATTTCAAGAAAGTCTGTGTTAGAAATGACAGCAAGTGTCAATATATTCCAACTACCTAGAGCATTCAAATTTAAAAACCAAAATATCATTGTTGTTAGAGCAGTGAGCCGAATCCTGAAGACAAACTGCTGTTATGTATCAGACGAAAGGATTTTATTGTCCCTAAAAAAAGGAGCCTGTAAGTTTTCTAGGTATCTTCATCCCTGACAACAAACAAACAAGGAAATGAACAAATCCACCCAGGATTTTATAGCAATTAAATATTCCTTCTGCTCTGATCAAAATGATCTTTCTACTTGGTGAAGGGGAAAATATATACATAGTTTATTCTTTGACATCTTTGGGTAATCAATGTTCAGCTCATGCTGCTTACTTCAATTCTTAAACATCTTATTATCTCTCTTTACTCACAAAAATGTATTTCACTGGGTTCCTGATATTTTTAAGCAGCCATTTAATTTCTACTTTTTTAATATATATATATTAGAACATCACAACAAATCTATTTAAACTCTAGGCTTAAATTTGGGGTAAAGGCAATTTTAGGATAATATTTTTGAATGATATACTGACAGCACATAGGAAATATCATTAAAGGTCACTCAAAATTAATATGGAGATTACCAAGTGTCAGAAGTTATTTTGCAGGAGCTGCAGAATATGTTTGCAATCTGATTTTGTGGACTATCTGTTACAAATGAGAAAAAACCTCAGTGGTTTTTGCAGAATCCCATTTTCTTAATAGGAAATTGATGAATGACAGCATCTGGCAGGAAGAAAAAAGCATATGGTCTAACTAACTGTTTCTATAGAGGTTAAAAACAGCTTTGGAATTTCTCTGGTTGCAATTATGATTGACAGACCATCAAATAAATCATTCACTTTTCTTTCCCCCTCCAACAGTCCTGCTATTGACAAAGACACAAGGGGGAAATCAGTGGTGTGGTGCATGAGAAATTAGACATGCAATGCCCATTAACATAAATGGATTTTTTTGCACCTAATTCCCTACACACCATGCAAAAATCTACCCGCAGGACATGGAGTATGCATGTTTTCTTGTTCTTTCTATTTATAATTTTTAATTATTAATTTCATATATAATTGGTTTCTTTAGAGAATGAAATGCCTAGTAGGTTATCTTAAAACACTGTTTTGGAGTCTTGGGGCTTGATACTGCAAAGAGATGGGCTGATACTGAAAGATGTTATGGTATGTAATACAAACAATGAAAATTAGGCTGAGAGGTCTTGAATGAAGTTAGGCTAATTAAACAATTCTCAGTGTTTAAATTCTTGCTCCTTTCTCCAGGGTATACTGCCAATCATCTTATCTTGGGGGATTGCTCTGGTTTGCCCTCACCTCCAGGCTCAATTAATAAATGTAACCCTCCAACAGCTTATCAAATATTTTTACTACAAAAACAAAAACTGTTTTGGTGTTTTCAAGTCACTTTATTTCTCTTTATCTCTTTTGTTTTTTCAAAGTCATTTTAAAATCCTTCTAAATGCTAAAGGTCGGTAGCTTGTCTAGTTTCATCATTTCATGTTCTAGAATCTCCCCTTCCTCCTTTGTTCAATTTCAATCCTGGCTTTGTTTGCACACTTCCAATGACCAGACACGTAGAATCTCATAAAGCAGCTTTTTCTGTCATTAGACAATCCTACTATGGTGGCTGACCTCCAGAATGGTCCCACTGACCCTCTCTCTACCTGGTATTTATGATCTTCCATGGAAGATTCTACCTCGTGACCTTGATAGAGCTTATCAATGTAATGAAGGGGCTATTGAAGAATGGTGGAACCCTTGTGGGGTTCTGCTGAGACTGTGTTAAGAAAACTATGAGAGTTTTGAATTGTTCTCTTCTGGATCAAAAGTTCTTAGGGAAGTCAAATTTTTGTGTGAGGACTCTCCAACAACCCTGTGAAAATCTGTGGGAAGTCACACATGAAGAGACAATGAAGTCTTCCCAGCAACCAGCAGCTGCATACAAGCCATGTCAGGTGGACACTTTGGGAATAGACTGGCCTGTCCTGGACAAGTCCTCAGATGACTACAACCTTGGCCAAAACTTTTCTGCAGCTTTGTGATAAACATCAAGCTGGAACTACTCACTAAGATGCAAATGAATCCTTGAGCCCCGTGTACTACAAGATAATATATGCATGTTGTTTTTTCCAGGCTGTTCGGCTGGGGTTAATGTTTTTATTTAGGTATTTTATATGTAATATGTAAATGGTTAATATAGATTGCATGAAAGTCTTTTATGTTATTTTTAGCAGAACCATTGAAGACTTGGAGAAATAAATGAAATCCCCTTTTCAAATGATAGAAAATTCCAGATGATAGATAGCAAATCTTTCTGTTTCACATTTTCTCTAGGTAAAAGATTCTGACTCCTTTGAGTAGTTTGGTTCTCACTCTGCTCTGTGTTTGTTCTCACTCAACCTCTTCTCTCTGGGTCGAGCCTTCAGCCATTATTATAGTGATGTCCCCAAGGAGTATGCCTGCATTTCTAATTACCTCTATCATCTTTCCCTGAATGTCTAAAACCACCTCTAACCCACAAGATGAGAATTAAATAGCTTGTTCATCATTTTCATCCAAATTTTCTTTCAAAAATGTTTCGTCTATCTTGCCCAAGTACACAGGTAGCCATTATGAATTTCCCATATTGCAAGCCTAATATATTTCATGTTCCAATTCATAATGCAGAATAGTGAGCATATCACTTCATTGTTTGAGATTCCTTTGGATATCTTTATGGCCTCTGGGACACAATGATTATAAACTTCTAAGCATGACTATCAAAAGACTCTAATCTGCTCAGGGTTAACATTTTCCATCCTCTCTTATAACTCCCATGGTCATGTTGAATAATCACTAGATGATTCATATTTTAGGGCCTTTGCACATGTGCCTGTTATTTCTGTGAATGCTTTTTCATCATGCTGATTTCCCACTTCTAGAGTTCTCACATCTCCCACAAAAGACACCATAATGACTCCTCAGGACTTGCCCTTCAAGTAAAGCTTCCTGTGTGTCCCTGTCCTCTGCATCATTCCTTCTGTATGGCTCTATGGAGTTCTTACCATGTGTTTATACAGTGTTATGTTTGTTCACTGCTATATACTCTATCCATCTTACTTTTTAGAAAGTGTATGTCTTATGCATATTTAGATATATTCATTTACACAGCTATTGAGAAGCACTTACAGAGTACTTTTTCTACAGCATGCCAGGGACAATTGGTACATGCTGGGGATACAGAAGATAACAAGGTAGATAAAATCCCTCTCCTCAACAAGCATATACCCTAGTGCAAGACACATCGCAGAAAATCATGCTTGTAAATGCACAGTAGTTTGAATGGTGCAGAGCCTCTGCCAGGAAAACAGAACATGGTAATGATTAGGGCATGCACATAATGGTGTAGGTGGAGTGTGGTCCTTTTATATACCATGATCACGGAAAGGCTCTTCTGATGCTGTGATTTGAACAGCAACCTGAAGGTAAGAAGAAGAACAAACTCTGGATACATAGAGCAAGATAATCCCAAGTAGAAAAAAAAAGAAATGTAAAGACACTCAGCATTCTGTGGGAACTGGAGGAACCCTATGTGACTGTAGCAAAAGGGAAAGGAGGAGGGCAGTCCTAGGTCAGAAGGGAAAGGAGGAGGGCAGTCCTAGGTCAGAGAGCCGTCACAAGTGAGATGATCCTGGAAGGTCTTGCAGCCATAGCACAGGTTTTGATGTTTAAGTATTGTCTATTGCAGAAGTTAAAGGGAGGTTTTAAAAAGAGATGTATTGGAAACAGCTTGGCATCTTTTTCTCTTTGAACCTTGATAGATTTCCAAGGTAACATACCATCACAGGTGCTCATTCATATCAGATAAATAACTGTCAGTTATCAAAGCCATGGCACCAACCTAACTATCATACTCACACTGAATTTTTGTTAGTTTATGTTCCTTTTTAATGGCCGTATTTAGAACTGGACATGATGCCCAAGTTTAACCTAATGAGTTAAAGGAAGACAAATGTATGCTCCATGATATTGCAATATGAGAATCTCAACCTCTTCTGAAGTCTTACACTTGGGCAATTGTGAGGGAAGATATGTAATCCAAGAATCCAAGGATTGTATTTACCTTTGTCAATTTTATCTCATTAAATAATATAATCAGATAGTTATGATATACAATGTTCCATTTCAGTTCAACAAACAACTAATGAGCATCTCAGATGAGTCAGTTCTTCCCTGTGGGTGTAAGATAACTTAAGCATGGTATACCAGATTCTTGTCTGAGAGGGATTCCTAGCATGCTTTATTTTTATTTTATTTCTAATTTTTTAAACAACTTTTGTATTGCTGAAAAGCAAACACGTAACTGACTACAATTTACACAGCTAATTTCATAGTTTTTTTAGATATTCTATGTTTCATTGAAGCCAGTTAACATTTTCTTCCTGAGATACAAGGAAGCTAGAATGGTGTCACAGAGCCTGTTTATTCTCTGCCCATGTCTCTTATCTTTACCAGGTTCCTTCACAGGCAGTCCGGTTGTGCATTTACTCCTCAGAGCCAATTCCTATATGTCTTACAGAAAATATCTGAGAAGTTGTATCCTGGGCTCTCCTTTCAACCACACTGTGGTTCAACCAAAGACTGACTGGTCCAGGGGTACAGAACAATTCCCTTTCTCTAACAGCTCCGAGTGAGATCTATATGGTCTATAGAACCTTGTGGGGTTCCACTGAAGTATCCCAAAGGCTTTTGCTGGATATCTTACCTATACTTGACCTTCTTTGTTACCACTCCTTGTTATAATTGCCTATTGCTTCTTCTAAGAATATGTCCCAAGCCAATGTGCATGTGGCAGAATCACATACCCTTCTCTCCCCTTCCACTGTGTCCCAAAGATTGACTTTTGTGCACATTTATTATACAACTCTCCTTCTGGTAAATATTTATTCCTTTATGTAGCCTTCAAGAATCCTGAAGGGAATTAATTCTATCTTCCATTTCTACTTTTTCTAAGAAAGAAGTTGGTTTAATAAGCTCATAGTGGAGCACTGCTGAGCTCAAGTTATGCTAATAACTTTCTCCAAGTGCTCAAAGGGTTTTTCTAGAACTTTGGACCTCATGCCTAGTGATGTGTAGCTACTATGAAAAAGTTCTTTTTTACCTATGAAAGCCAGAATCATATTTTTTCCACTAGCCTTGAACTTTGTAGATGGTACCTTTCTCTAGCATCTCTATTTTCTTAAGATTTGACTAATGACAAACTCTGAGGACATCAATAGATGTGAACCCTGGCCGCAGTTTGGAAATACCCAAAGTGAGTAGTACACTTACTAGGAAATAACTTGCTTGCATCCCAGTTCTATTATGTGAAAAATGAAAGACTGGACCAGATGTCCACATGCCCAAGACTAAGTTTATAAAGAACCACAGTCGGAGTCAGTAAACAATTGTTCAGATATAATTGTTATCATATATTCTTAACCTAGATCGAAATATGTTTGAGACTAGGCAGACATGAAAGCTATAGTTATAAATAATGGACAACATAGAAATATTCATAACAGGCAAAAAACCCTGTATAATTATAATTATACAGTATTGGTTAATCATATAGAGTGAAAAGGATATAAAGCTCTGAAAATAGATGGTTGAAACAGTAGGACAGTGAATCATATTTTTACTTTTAATGTTTCAGTGTAGTTCTTAGAATTTTTATCACAAATAATATGTTAATGTCATCTCTCTCTCTTTTTTTTGTAAAAAAGAAAATTAAAATTGTTTTTCTTCAACTGGCAAGTCTTAGTCCTCTGGGTAAAAGGTAACTGACAACAAGCTAAAGAAACAAAGATTTCAGACCCCAAATATAGATTTTTCAAAATATTTTAGAAAAAGGCATTAAACACACAAAAAGATACAGCACACAGCTGTAGAAAGAAAATCAACCCTGAGTAGGGGAAAGGTAAAATTTCCAGAGTTAACACATTATAATATCCAAAATGTCTACTTTTCAAAAAAGTGGGACTGATTCACAGAGGAAATTGATAAAAACTGTCTCTAAGAAACCCCAGAAATTAGATTTTATAAATAAATATTTTAAATCAAGTATGATAAGTATACTCAATTGAATCAAGAAATCCATGGACAGAAAGAAGACACAAACCAGGAGAATGCCATATGAACAAGAAAAAATGCCAATGAGAAACCAAAGAAGAGCTAAATTTTATTACTTGGAACCAAACAGGAATTCTGGGTCTGAAAGGAACCAAGGCAATAATGTACTGGCATAAAAACAGAAACACAGACCAAAGGAGCAGAATAGAGAACCCAGAAGTAAACCCATTCATGTACAGATAACTGATTCTCAACAAAGGTGACAAAGACACACTGGAGAAAGGACTGCCTCTTTAATACATGAGGGTGAAAAAACTGGATAGCCATATGTAGAAGATTGAAATATGCCCCCTACCTCTTACTCTCTGAAAAAAATCACTCAATATTGTTCAAAAAACTAAATGTAAGACCTGATACTCTTGAATTACTTTGGGGAAACACCTCAAGATATTCGTATAGGCAATAATGTTTTTGACAAAACACCAAAAGAAGAGGAAGCAAAAGTAAAAGACAAATGACCTTATGTCAAACTGAAAATGGTTCTCCATAGCAACAGAGATAATCATCAGGGTGAAAAGACAATATATGCCATAAAATTGGAGAAAATATTTGAACACAGCTCATGTGACAAAAGATAAACTATTTGTTTCTAGTAGTGAGAACAGTATGGAGGTTCCTCATACAAGTAAAAACAGATCTAGTACATGATCCAGCTATCCCACTTCTGGGTTAATATTAAAAAGAAAATAAAATCAGTGTATAAAAGAGATTATTGCATACCCACGTTTTTTGCAGCAGTATTTACAGTAGCAGAGATATGAAGTAAGGGGCCAATCAACAGATAAGCAAATAAAGAAAATGTGGTAGATATAAAGAAGGGAATGTTTATTTAGCCATAAAGGGAAAAAATGAGTTTCCGTCATTTGTAGCAGATTGGAGGAACTGAAAAACATTATGTTAAGTGAAATAAGCCAGACTCTGAAATGTTACACACATTCTCTCTCATATGTGCAAGCTAAAAAGTCAACCTGAATGTAGAATAGGGATTACTAGATGCTAGGAAGCATGTGTGTGGGAGATGGGGTTATACAAAGAGAGGTTGGGTTTGCTTAGTGCACATTGTATACATGTGTTGAAATATTATATCAAACCATGATAACATATATGAGTCACACATGCCCTGTAAAACTAAAATAAAATAATAAAAAATAATACTTTATTTAAAAAGAAATTTAGAGGTAAAGTTAATACAAACTAAACTGAAAATCAACTTGAGAATTTTAATAGTAGATTTGACTAGTCAGAATCTGTGGAGCTGAAGATCAACTGAAGTTATTGTCTTACAAACAGAAAAATAAATGAACAGAGCCTACGGGACTGATGAGACACCGTTATACACAAATATTCATAATGTGAATTCCATACGGAAAAAAGAAAGATAAATAGAGTATGTTATGAAATTATGATAATAAACTACTCAAATTTGATTTAAAAAAAAAGATAATCTAAACATTTAAAAAGCTCAGTGAACTCCAAGATGGAAAAATGCTAAAAGATACATATCCAAACAGGTTGTACACAATCAAATTGTCAAAAAACAAAGGTAAATAATCTTCACTAAAGAAGTGATTCATCATGTGCAAACAGTCCTCAACAAGATTGACAGTGCATATTTCCTCTAAAACAGTCGAGACCAAAAGGGAATGGAAAGATGTTTTAAAATGATTTAAAAAAAAATCTCCAGCTGATAATTTTATACCCAGCAGAACTATCTTTCATAAAATGAGAGAGAAATTAATACATTTTAAGTTAAGAAATAAGAGCAACAACAACAAAAAAAGCTGAGGGAGTATCATTACTAGTAGACTTGCCCTCTATGAAATGCTAAAGAGATTTCTTCCAACTGAAATGAAAGGATACTAAGCAGTCTTATGAAACCATATAAAGAAAAAACCTAAGCTTTTTGGAAACATTACCAGATTAGATGATCATGAATATATATTACATATTATGTTTCTAAATGATTTCCCAAGTTTAAGTCCAGGAACATTGTGGTGGAGGGATTTCAATTCATTTTACAATTTATATGAGCTTACAATGAAAAGTACAAACTTCTACATTTCAAAATTATTAGGTATGATTCTCTTGTTTATTACCATGTATATACTTGCAATAGAATAAACTGGATAAATAGAAGAGCAGTCTCCATAGGAGATGGCTAAAATCATTAAGCTGAATCCAATATAAGCACTGCAAATATACACTTTCTTAAAAATAATAAGATACACATGAAAAGAATGCTATCCCTAAATTTATGTTTTATTTTATAGCTTCTCTGTTTGTGTAATAGAACCTTTCTTTTTTCAAAACCTTGAAAATATTATCCTGACATTTCATTTAGTAAGTTCGTGCATTTGTATTTTTATGTTTAGATTTATTACTCTGTCAGGAATGAAGCTTTTAATGATGCAAATGAGCAAACTTTTTTTTTTCAATATTATAGCTGTTTAACCAATGCTATTTATTGAAGAGTTTGCTATTCTCTCTTCTTGCAAATTGAAATAGTTTACATTGCTAGCTGGAACATATTTTAATTTTCATATTATACAAATTTATTTCTGAACACTTTGCCATTGTTCTCTATGGACCTGTTTTCAGGTTAATCCTGCACTATTTTAATTATTATCACTTTCATAGTATGTTTCACTCTCTTTTGTGACAAGCTTCACCATGTTCTTTTTAAAATGCTTTCTATTCTTAAATATTTTGGGGTTTGAGAAATTCTAAAATAATCTTTTCAAATTCTCTTGAACTATCTCTACAGTTCAGATATTGATTGGATTCACATCCAATATGTAGATCCCTATTATTATTGAGTCTTAATGTCCAAGGACATAATGAGGTCTCTTCATTTATTTAAAGTGCAGTGGTGACAAGTGAAATTTCTGTCCCTTTCTTTTTTGTGTAATTTTGGGAAATTTACCCTACTATTTGGTGGGATAAGGATTCAATAATTTTAATCCATATAAAGCTTTTAGAAAAATGCCTGGCATAGTATAAATACTTTATAGAACTATTAATTTTTTCCTTTAGAATACATTTATATATGTTTGTTTACAGAAAATAAAACAGAATAACTAAGTGAGTAACCAATTTTTTTTTTTTTCCTCCACTAATCACCTAAAAGCCCATTTAGGAAGAGTGCTGGCGGGTTCTTGTTTTCTAGTTTTTGCTTTTATGTCATATACAAGCAACAAGTTCGCTTAGGCCTAGATTGAGTTGCAGGCCTGCTATGGGTCTAAGTAAGACATCCTTCTAATAATATCTAAGTAACACAACCTACTAATCATATTTATTAAGACACTTTACACATTTTACATATTATACTAACACACAAGTGTATTATGCACTGGCAATGTGCTAATTTTTCAATGGAAGGAACAGGTACAGAGAGACCAAGTGACAATCTTTAGGTTATAAAGCACACAAAGACTCTCAGCTACTATGCTGTGCAGGTTTTCATTTTTCCACTGAAAGAAAATAACCAAAAGAGGAGTTTAACAATTTATAAATCTCTGTTTTTTTTTAATTTTTTGTTGGTTGTTGTTATATTCTTATTGCTACTGGGGTATGACCTTTACCCTAAGGGAAATTAATATATAAGGGGAAAACCTGCTTTGTCTCTGCTGTGGGCATGCACACCAGATTTCTTTGTCCTTTGGCTCATTTTACGGCTAAAAACCCAGGAAATGGGTAGATGGCCAAGGTAGTTTATTCATAAGTCAGTGGGCTCATAAATATTATAGTCTCTGTCTCCAAGATACATTTGTGATTATTGCCAGTAGACCCCAGTATTTTCGTCTATGACAGAATCCATTAACAAGTTGGAAAAAACTCAATTGGAAAAAAAAAAATCCAACTCTATAATATAGGTCCATTACAGAGTTGGATATTTTTAGTTTCTTGTTGCCATAGCAGCTATATGTGTAAGCAAGGACATAAACAAGATGCTAGGTTTGTGATCAACAATAAACTAAGGCTCCATTACTCTTAGGATTACAGAGACTTACATGACGTCTAGTCTGAACAGTGGTCTTAGAGTTAGAACTTTATTGAAAATAAAGCAACATATTTTACCATACTGACCTCTAACCATCGCAATTTATTATTCATTAAAAACTCTCCATATTGATCCTTGTGGTGATAATGGTTGAAATTATATCATTTATATAGATGAGAAAAGTATGGGTACTCAATACCAAGTAGAGAAGTCAGAGAAAAATTCTCTCAATGATCTGAATGTTGCATGGAAAAAAAGCTTCACTCATGGCAGCTAAGGTTTTACCATTTTGCACACCACATAGACACAAATCTGAGACCCAGAAATGGCAAAAAGCTAAATTCAATTATTTTAACCTACATGTGACTCTTGAAATCTTGTTCAATTCAATGCTAAGTTGGATAATGGTCAATTGAACTGAAGCCTGTTTATAGACACATTAAAATTTGAGGAATATAACAAGCTGAAATTGCTGAGATGAATAGTGACTAAAATATCTTAAATATTAAAAACAATTTATATATTTCACAAGAAGAAGAAATCAGCCCAGAATAATTTTTTAAGAAGTCCTATTAAAGTTTACATTTTACAAAATAAGGGAAATCACTCTCAAAGTATTTACGGCCTGAACAATGCAGATAGTTGAACACTAATGGGGCTTTTCTATGAGAAAACTTTGAATTTCTGACAAAAGAAATCAAAGCTTCAGGAAATATTCATCATCATCTCCTCCTCCTCCTCCTCCTCCTCCGCTTCCTCCTCCTCCTCCTCCTCCTCTTTCTCCTCCTCCTCCTCTTCCTCCTCCTCCTCCTCCTCCTCCTCTTCCTCCTCCTCCTCCTCCTCCTCCTCCTCTTCCTCCTCCTCCTCCTCCTCTTCCTCCTCCTCCTCTTCCTCCTCCTCCTCTTCCTCCTCCTCCTTTTTAATGTAAGCATCTGAATCTTTTGTTTGAAATAACACTCTCTTATTAAAGGATAAGGGAATATGACCAGTGTATTATACCTTCCACGTTTAAATACCAGAGGCAAATTCCAAAGTTTTTCTTTACTCTATGAGATTAGGCACTTATAAAAATGACATATGCCACATTTTTTTATCCATTCATCTATTGAGGGGCATCTAGATTGGTTCCACAGTCTAGCTATTGTGAATTGTGCCGCTATAATCTTTGATGCAGCCATATCCCTATAGAGCGCTTTTTTAAGGTCCTCAGGGAGTAGTCCGAGAAGTGCAATAGCTGGGTCAAATGGTGGATCCATTCCCAGCTTTCCCAGGAATCTCCATACTGCTTTCCAAATTGGCCTCACCATTTTGCAGCCCCACCAGCAGTGTACAAGTGTACCCTTTTCCCCACATCCCCGCCAACACTTATTGTTGTTTGACTTCCTAATGGCTGCCAATCTTACTGGAGTGAGATGGTATCTTAGGGTGGTTTTGATCTGCATTTCTCTGATTGCTAGAGATGGTGAGCATTTTTTCATGTACTTGTTGATTGATTGTATGTCCTCCTCTGAGAAGTGTCTGTTCAGGTAATTGGCCCATTTGTTAATTGGGTTATTTGTTATCTTATTGTTTAATTTTTTGAGTTCTTTGTACATTCTGGATATTAGGGCTCTATCCGAGGTGTGGGGGGTAAAAATTTGTTCCCAGGATGTAGGCTCTCTATTTACCTCTTTTATTGTTTCTCTTTCTGAGAAAAAAACTTTTTAGTTTAAGTAAGTCCCATTTGTTTATTCTTGTTATTAACTCTTGGGCTATGGGTGTCCTATTAAGGAATTTGGAGCCCGACCCCACAATATGTAGATCGTAGCCAACTTTTTCTTCTATCAGACGCAGTGTCTCTGATTTGATATCTAGCTCCCTGATCCATTTTGAGTTAATTTTTGTGGATGGCGAGAGAAAGGGATTCAATTTCATTTTGTTGCATATGGATTTCCAATTTTCCCAGCACCATTTGTTGAAGATGCTATCCTTCCTCCATTGCATGCTTTTAGCCCCTTTATCAAATATAAGATAGTTGTAACTTTGTGGCATCTATACACAATGGAGTATTATGCAGCACTAAGAAATGACAAAATCATAGAATTTGCAGGGAAATGGATGGCATTAGAGCAGATTATGCTAAGCGAAGCTAGCCAAGCCCTAAAAAACAAATGCCAAATGTCTGCTTTGATATAAAGAGAACAACTAAGAACAGAACAGGAAGGAAGAGCATGAGGAAAAGACTACAGTAAACAAAGACGAATGGGGGGAGAGAAACGGAGAGAGAAAGGAAAGCACATGGAAATAGTAGGAGACCTTCAATGATACATAAAATTATAAGAGGTTATGAGGGGCAAGGGGGAGGGGAAAAAAGGGAGAGAATTGAACAACAGCAGGGGAGGTAGAGAAGGAAGATGGGAGGGGAGGGGAGGGGAGGGGGGATAGTAGGGGATAGGAAAGGTAGCAGAATACAACAGTCACTAATATGGCATTATGTAAAAATGTGAATATGTAACAGATGTGATTCTGCAATCTGTATTTGGGGTGAAAATGGGAGTTCAAAACACAATTTGAGTCAAATGTATGAAAGATGATATATCATGAGCTATGTAATGCTTTAAATAATCAATAAAAAAATTTAAAAAAAATAAAAATGACATATGTATCCTAGGTAACTGTAAGGTACATGACCAGAATGGGATGCCCTGATACAGATAGTGTCCTCTTTCACTCTTCAATCAAGTTATTAATTTATAATGTTTTAAGTATATTATTTGCCTTTTTAAATATACCTTCAGCTTATTTCTCACTTTAAGCAATAATATGCCCTGGGCATGAAGTCAAAAAATCCCCAAATAAGACAGCTCCTAAATATTTTCCCTTAGAGGAGCTTTCCTAATCAGAGCCCACCCCAGCACTGATGGGTTTCAAGATTAATTTTGCAAATATCCCTTAGTTTCATTACTCTAAGTTAGGGTTCATATATAACACAATTCTCTAAAAATGCTTACCTTGCACTTAGAATTTTTTTCAGAATTCCTAAGTGTCCACCAACCAAAATATTTGAGCAGAGTGTGCCAATGTTACTTGCTAACTCCCCTTGGATACCTTAAAAAACTCAAGAACTAATAAAGGGAAAACTTTTCTTCTGTCTTGTAATGCTGTTCCAAGGATGCCTCCCCTAGTACTTCATCAACCCAAATCATTTTATTTTTAAATGTTGGGAGAAAATATTGGAAATGACTCTGTGCTGAGAGCTTATCTAATTAACCAGCACTCACCCATACTTTTGAAAGTTTCATGCAAATTATAGACACACTCTTCATTTTTCTGTATGGGCCTTCAAAAGTAAATAGGCCAAGTTCATGGTTCAATTTATCCTTGTTTTCAAAATGAGGGAAAAAACCAACCTCCTAAGCTGTTGAGAAAATTAGAGGATATCATCTAGGTTCAGCATTTAGTATCTGGAACGTAGCAATAAATGTTCATTATTATTTCCAGAAATGTTAGGGGGAAAAATTCCTAATCTTGTCAAGAGTTGAACTGTACTTTGGACTTAATATCACTTCACAAAGTGAAGTTTGAATCACATGACTAACGTGTGAATGTGGTCTCCTGCGCTGTAGGTATAGTAGCTCATCCATGTACAGCTCTGCCCTATGCCCACTACAAAGGAGATATAGGTAGCCTTGGATAAAATGTTCTCATGAAATGTTTCTTTCTTTTTCCATTTTCAGGGAATTCTTAACATAGTCTCTAAGAACATCCAGGCATGTAGAGGACACAGAAGATTGCTCAATCCCATATCAGTTTACATTCTCAAGTATAGCGGCCTTACCTGTACCCAGGACTACAGGGAGGAGCTTAGAAAATCTACCATCTTCACATACCTTTGCTTTAAGAATGAGAAGATCATTCAAGTCTGCGTAATAGAAATAGAATTCCCTGGCCATTGGTGTGGTTTCAAGGATGAACATGACTGGCTGAACACCAGTCATGTAAATAGCTTTGTTTGACCATATGATTAAGAGAATCACTCCCTCTCTTGAGGAATGACAAATGACAAGTCATGAAACTTGGTTCCTCCTGTTTTTTGACAAAGTCCATTTTTGGAATGCTAATACTGTGGAAGATAGAGCAGAGGTATAGAGAAAAAACTGCAAGAAACTTTAATTTTAATTGATATTGTTACATTACTGAATGAACCTTGACCTGTAATGTACTTAACCAACATGCTTCTTTTCTCTTTTACTACTTGGAGCATGCTTTTAGCTGCAGTCAAAAGTTTGTGAACTCATATATGCTCCAGTCAGTTTTACAGTTTGCAGATGGAAAGGTCAAAATAAAAAAAAAAAAAAGTGTCAAAGTTTACAGTGGCATTGGTCTCTCTCTCTCTCTCTCTCTCTCTCTCTCTCTCTCTCTCTCTCTCTCACACACACACACACACACACACACACATACACACACAATTACAATTTTAAAAAAATCCTAAACCTGGCTCATTGGCTCATTGAATCCAAAGGTCAGTGCAAACTAATGTTTAGTATTTTGTAGTCCTCTGTAGTTTAATTAAGTCTGCTTTAAACAACTAAAGGTTTAAGGGAGAATATTCATTAGAGCAACTGTGGTAATTGCCCAAATGCAAGGATGTAACTTAACTTGAACTTCTATTGTATTTCATTCGTGTATCATGCTGTGTTCTAGTTACTCATGGGAATTATTTAAAAAGAAGAAGAAAAGAAAAAGAATAATTACATTCTAACATGAATCTGATCAACTCAGTGTTGCTATAGATTTCTCCACACATTAAATACATAGCACCAGAAGTTAAAACAATAACAAAGTATTTTAAAATGTGCATATGATTCTTGAATCCTATTGCTATTTGTCCAAAATGGATGTCTAATATGACAGAGTTATCCATGAAAGGGAGTCTGAATCACAGCAACATAGATTAAGGGAGTTTTTAATCAAATAGTTAAAGCAGAAGATCAAGGTCTGAACTGCATTGTGAGCCTTCACTGAGGCAAGTTCCAAGCTGATTGCTGCAGCCATGCTCTCTTTCTTGCTTTTTGCCTAAGATGTTTAAGGAGAGCAAGGAAAAAAAATCAATGTCTTTTCAACTCCTCATATTCTCTTCCCTCAGAGAATTTATTATCTGGACTGTCTTTTGAAAATCCAACTCAAAGTTATAAGGAAAGGATTAGTAAATGAAAAATTTAGTATATAATTAAATCTTACATGCAGGAAGGAGAAATGAAGAAGATCCACATTTTAGACTTTGAATATAAGTTTTGGTGATATATCACAAAAAAGAAGTTTCAAAAAAATTTTCATTGATGCCCCCAAATAACTAGTTAGTCATTAACAGTTTTTTAAAAACTTTCTTTCTGTGCTTGCTTGCAACAGGAGTGGTCTGATTTTATTTTGAATGATTCTGATTGCAAAACAGCTTTTTGATTCATTCATTCAATGTCTTTGGAAAGACTCCACTTAATGAGGGTCAGAGTACCATAAGGGAAAGCAGAGGCAGATCCTGTCAGAAAACAGATGCCAATCATACAATGCATTGAGTTTCATACACATAGATTTAAAACTGAACCATATTGGGGTCTCTCAAAAATAAATGTGTGGAAATCATTTCCTTCCAATAAAAGCCCAAGGTCTGTGATGCTCCTGTTAATGATGGTGTCCAAGATGTTGTGGATTCACTGGACACTTCTAACCAAACTGCCCCACATGCAGAAATTATTCAGCAACCACAGCATCACATTTTCATGCCTAAGTGCCCAATTTCTTCAGGGATATTTCATCTCTCTTATAAAGAACTAGTTCTTAGGGGAATAGCTTTTGAAGTTAGCATAAAATAAATGAGAAAGAATGGAAAATCACTGTACTGGTAAGACAGGAGAGAAAAGGGTATTCTCAAAATAGATGGAAATGTCTTAAACTAGAGTATAATATTTGGAAAACAAACCTTCTATAATACTGCAATCTTTTAAAAGAAATCAGGGTGGAATTAATAATCTTACATTTATGAAAGTATTCTACAGAAAGAAGTCAGTATTCAGACACATGTGTATGTTCATTCAATGGAATACTATATACCAGGGAAAACCAATCAGTTATTGCTATATGAATGAAGATGGAAAAAAAGTTGGGCATACAGCAGAGAAAGAAGGCATAAAATAATATTATATAAAATGTTATATATATATTGTATATATGATTCATATTTTGTAAAATTCATGATAAACAAAACCAAAAAATAAGTAATTTAGAGACAAGTAGGAAAGATTATTAGTGAAAATGTAGATTTTTTCCAAAATTGAAGATAGTCTTTAAACCTCAGGAGAAGGAGAGGCACTCACCAGGAAAACAGCCACACAATCAAGACTTGAGATGCTAATGTGGAACAAACTGAATTTCTTCTTAAGGCTTTGTTTCCTCTTCTGTAATGAAATCACTGCTTTGATGTGAAATATGCATTAAGTAAAATAGTTTTGAATTTTACTTTGTCTTAAAAACCTAGGAAAATGAGAGTCTCCCTTTTAAAACCTGCATTTTAACAATACTTTTTATAAGAAAAGTTTGAATCAGGGCTACAAAAAATTAGTTCTTTCTGAACAGGATTGTTTTATTGGAGTGATATAGAATACCAAGGAGTTAAGTAGAATTATTGTTTTAAGTACGCCTATCTATTTATCCACCCATCCATAAGGGTATAATCAACAGGAGTTCTCTTTCTAAAACATTTTTAAGGACATTCAGTAGAAATGGGTTTGTCTTTATTGTTCTATACTGTAGATATAAATGGTATAGGCAGATTTAAACCTAAAATATGCTTATTTTTATTAGTATCCTGTCTTATGTGACTAGATGGAATAAAAGCAGAAAGATTTGGAATAAGTTTGAGATTGGGACTCAATGCTCTATATTTAAAAAAAAAGAAATGATAATGAAATGGAAATTTTCAGGACAGGAAAATAGTTTAAAATAGTCTTAGAAAAAATATAAAAAGAATATGAAATGGTAAATTAGAATAGAAATAAAACATAGGGAGAAAGAAATTTTGATTTTAAGATGTAAGTGGGAAATTAAAGTGCAGAAAAGTGAAGTTGTAACTGGTAAGTAGGAAGTTAAGTATAATTCCATAGAAATGTTGAATTATAATTGTGGTAAGTAGAGTGGCAGTTCAACTTATATCAGGAACAAAGGAAGCAGGAGGTGAAAGGGTTGACAAAACTCATAGAATAGTGAAAATGTCCATGTAGTTTTGGAATGGCATAAGATGAAAAGCTGAAAATAGAACAGGAATAGATAAAGGAAAGTAAATAATGACAAAAAGAAAAGGGGACTTGAGAGGAGTCACAACTTCAGTGTAGCATGAAATTGAAACATGGCAAAAGGATAATATGAAATTTTGAAAAGGCAAATGACAAAAGTGTGAAGCCCCCAAAATGGTTAAAAAACAAGGCAAAGATGAAAAGATTCTGGGCGATTCTGAAGAATTAACAATGCATCGTTATCGGCTGGAACATAAATGAGAACAAACCACTGAACTCTATAAAGAAGATGAATAATGAGAAGCTTCAGGAAGATTTTTTTTTTTAAAGCTGAATAAGGTGAGATAAACATCTCACTCAAATACCAAAAAGAAGCACATGGAAGCAAAAGCTTGCTTTAATGGTAGGTCAAAGAGCAATAGAGAAATTGCAGAAATGCTTTTGAAAAGATAAAAGGCCAAAGGAGAGCTGGAAGGAACCGGGGGGAAAAACCAGACTAAGAGAAGGTACTGCCAGGGCAGCTTTCGCAAGCGTTTATCTGCTTTCTGAAGTCAGTTGCTATGAGATGTCAGTGCAGAGAATGTGGCTCGATTGGAAGCATCGTAAAACGTGATTTAAAAGTTTAAGGGTGTTATTTCACATGAGCAATAAACAAAATCAGAGGATCACATGCTCTTCCTTCAGACCTGTGGGATGTACCATCCACATTATCCATTTAGAATCTTCATTCTGAAACTCTCCATGAAAGGATTGCTGAAATATTATTATGTAGCACAAATTGGGACAAGTAGAAATCTTAAAAGGACTTTAAAGAAGGACTTTAAAATCCCTATATTGTCATAACTCTATTATAAGAGAAATGCCATACATTAGTTTTATAATAAGAAAGGCTGGTAATGGGAAAGGGGGCCTGAGACAGGGCTGTATTCTAAATACCCTCTAGTACATCATTTTTTACTGAGTGGGAAGGGCATTGGTGGGATCATCAATGCCCTGAGGTCACTACTTTTGCTTAAAGTGGTGTGAAAACTCATCTGTAATTTCATAAGCTTTGAACAAGCTTTCTTTTTCTACAGACCTATAGAATGTTGGTTATCTACCTTCTCAGTTTAGAATCTACATACTGAAATTCTCCATGTAGGGATTGCTGAAATATTATCCTGTAGCACAATTTGGGACAAATAGAAATCTCAAAAGGATTTTAAAGCCTTTAATTTTTGCATTGTTATAAATCTATTATAATAGAATATAAGAATATGAAATATTTGAGATATGAAATAATATGAAATCACGTGCAATAATATCCTTCAGGGGACCCAGTTTTCTTTCAACAGAGGATGAAGGGTGGGGTCGGATCTCATTTTCATCACTATTTAATCTGTTCTTTTCCACTTCTGTGAGGCCATTCAGGTACCATGAACGTGGGATAAAGCTGGACCAGGTCCCCAGTGGCTTGACTCTGATTTCTTGCCTCATTTTGCTTTAACAGCTGTAAGCCAGCAACGACTATGAAGCGCCTCCCCTGAGCCCTCAGTCTAGACAACTGTATGTACCAGGAAACAAGATTTCAGGAACACGTGACTTTAACAACTCACTTTGAAGCACTGGCATGTCGATTTAATAGGACCCTTGCAAAAATCCTGTAAGATATGTAGAGAGGATCCTATTCTTATCATCTTAATATTTCCAAAAAGGAAACAGTTCAGGAAGGCAAGAAAGCTACTCAAATTAATCAAGTCATGACAGTAAAGATTAAGACATGATTTTTTTCTCCAGTACTTCCACACACACACACACACACTCCAAATAATGGAGTCCCACCATTTACCCATCACTATCTCCAAAAGCAGAGTGATTAACACCTCAGTACAGGGTATTTAATTGGCAATATTTTAAAAGAATATAGAATTGCCCTAAGTAAGTACTTGATGCATTACTAAGGATTTTATTGATGTTTCTGGAATTCTATGATTTTTCCTTCCTTGATCAAAACACTAAGATACCTGGTGGGTGTGATTATGGACAATAGCTGCCTATGGTCTCTCCACTTAGCAGTGGTCTTTCCTTCCCACTTTGCCTTCTGAGTTCTCACTCACAAACTTCACATTTGGTACATATCACCATGTGCTTGAAGGCAATTCTCTTATAGCACAAAGGATTTCTGAAAATGTTACAGTATAATCTAACAACTTTACACACTGTTTAAGAAATACAGAAAAGGGCAACTTGTTCTCATTTGCTTCTCAAATGCCAAACCCATATACAGTAATATAGTTTTATGGAGTGTAGGTTTTTTTTTTTCTTGGCATTAGACATTACATTACTTTTCAGTGGCATAAATTGAAAACAAAATCACATTACCTGACAAATTTTCAGCAATTTGCCAGTACTAAATGTTACTGAGTCCATTAGTACTTGTATATTGAGTTTGTTTTATATAATTTTTTCCCTCCCTTCTGCCTACTAGAAGAAGAGGGATACAAAATGAAAGAAAAACTAACTTAATCAGTTAACACAGAATGTAGCTTCCAATTTAAAAAAAGAAAGACTTGCTCCATGTTAATAAATTTTACAAAAATCCTATAGAACATAGCTAGGAAGAGATTCCCAAATTTTCTCTCTGAACACTGGGAGGATTTTTAGAGAACTAAATGATCACAGAGAGGTTTGGGAGACTTCCCTAAGATAAAAATTCTATATTAGTATTTTCCCCTAATTTGAATGCAGGCTTTATCTTTAGATGATGCACTGTACTTAGAAATTATAAAGGATGGTTGTAGGTCAACAACCTGTGTACTCCAACAGAATAGTTGTGTCACTAACTAAATAGGTTAACAATGTGTTTGGATTAGGGCAGAGAAGGGAAGGTGATGTTTTAAGATTCAGATAATAAGTCATGCAACTAGAATGTAGACAAAATGAGAAATGTGCACCCTGGCTTTCCTTACGGTTTTGCTTGTGACTAATAACTGGTAAGATAAAGCACAGTAGACTCTCAATACTTATCATATGAGTGGAAGAATGAATAGAAGGCCCAGTCATGACTTCCAAAATGTCAAATTCCAATGTGCACCTAAAGAAAGGAAAGAACTAAGGCATTTTATCCCTTCTTTGTTTTAACACTAGGTAGCATTTTTAGAGATAGTTCACTTGAATCTTACAGTGATATGACATTACCCAGAGAAGGAGACTGTTCTGATGCTAATATTCTAGCAACCATCTTCACTATAAGGAAATCAAATTGCTTAACCCTGTGCCATTGACCAAAGCCGACATTATTCACTAGTCTTAGAGAAGGAAAACTAGGGATTTTATACAGGAGTTATAAAAAACATTTCACAAAAGTGATTCATTATGTATTCTGATTTGGTTGCATAGGATACATAATATTAAAAAAATGGGAAAAAACAATTTAGGTAAATGTTATGTTAATACGAACCACAGGCATCTTCAAGAGCACATTTTCTTTGCATTGGAAGGGGGATTAGCTGTTGTTTTCTTTAATCTAACACTATAACACTTGCAAAAGCATTTTCCTTAAATACTATTGATTATATAAATGCAAAAAAAGTTATTAATTTTGGACTAAGTTTTTTTTTCTTTTTTAATCTTTCAGGAGAAAATGATACTCATATATTTCATATATTTGTGTGATTAATCAGTAGGCAGATGAATTAGATATCAACATGGTTCCATCTAATGCTCCATGAATAGGTACTAAGACACTTCAATATTTTAATAGTCTAATAAAATGCCTGGCTTATGACAATTGTCTATCAAAAGTCAAACACATAAAATTAATAAATTCTCCCTGACATAGAATCTACAAATTGATCTAGATGTTCAATAAGCCGGTTCCTTCAAAGATTTGAAGTATGATTTTTCAGTTGTTTTAAACAATAATACCTGTATATCTTTTCAATAATGTTAAATGAGATAAATTGTAGTATTTTGTATCTTTACTATTTGCTCTCAAGAAATCACTTTCTTCACTTCAGAGAGTACATTTTCTAATTTTATATATATATATATATATATATATATATATATATATATATATATATATATATATATATAAATAAAAGATCCCATTCACTATTCCCAAACTGGTTGAGGAATTCTACAGTTGAGAGATTAAAAAAATCACAGCAAATTCTCAGAAAATTCTGCTACACATGGCTGAGAGAGAAACTTGGCTTATAGGCTGGGGCAAAATTTTCTTTTTAACAAGGATATTGTGGACACGGCTAAGTAGGTCAAGTTAGAGATGTATAAATGTTAGCGTGTTTTAAGATTGCCTTGTTAAGGCCAAAGGGTCACATCAACTGTTGAGGATGAGAGGAAGGATTTTTTTTTTTTTCCTCCCTGAATGGAAAGGATTTCCTACCATCAGTCACCTTGGGAAAAGTGCTAATCCACAAACTCAAACCAAGAAAAGATTTCAGACATTAAACAATGGTAGGAGGAAATCCAGCTGGCTAAGATGGGGTCCAGAGTATCCCAGTGATCTAGAAAATGTTGCTGGTCATGGAAAAACTAGTCAGCAAGGGGTCTGCGAATTTGTGTTTAAGTGCTTGTGTAGTACTTAAAAGGACTGAGCACCGAAGCAGAGCAAAGACAAGAAAGAGCAGAGCTGCATCCTTTGGGCCTGGGAGGCAGTGGCTCCTTCAGGAGCAGCTGTGTCCAGGAAAGCAAAGCTCTTATCAAGAGGCCCAGGCATCTAGTAGCAGAAAGGCAGGCTGAGACGAATTCTGTGCAGGAACTTGTGAGCACTTGTGCACATTTACTCTATAAAACATTTAGTTCTAGCTAAGATTTGAGATAGGGATTGGAGGTGGCAGGAGAGGCCAGAAATTAGGCGATAAACACTCATACAACAATTTCCAGGCTGTAAAAAAAATGGGACCATGGTATTATTTCACAGCTAAAGCCAAAGCTTTTTATACAAGAATTTGAGTCCAGATTCTTTTACCTAACTAGCAAGGCTACTCTATCTTGCTTATTTGCATAGGTCCACAGGTTAGTGCCACCCAAACTGTGGTTCGTCTGCAGATGGGCAGCATCTGTATCACTTGGAAGCTTGTCAGGACATACATCCTTTTGCCCAGCCAAACCGACTGAACTGCAAGATCCAGGGAACCCACATTTCAATAAGCTCCGAGACCATACTTGTGCACATTGAAGTATGAGAAACAATTCCTGAGATGGTGCATTTGTGGTGGTGAAAAGCAAGACCTTTGTAGCCAGACGGCCTGCCCTGAATCCTGGCTTCACCACTTTTGAGCTGTGGACCTTGGCCAAATTACTTCACCTCTCTGTACCCCAGTTCATTTGTAAGAACAGAACATAAAGAGTACCAATGTCAGCATTATCATGAAGGTTGCTCTGAGGGTTATTTTAAGAAATAAATAAAATTGTTTCTGTGTTCAAACTAGAAATGGGCACATGTGTAGGAAGCCTGTTTAAGCTCTATATAGCGATTTAAAGTAGTACGTTTTCCATTTCCGAACAACCTGCTCTTGTTGCCTTACTTTTCATTAGAGAGCACTATTGTGTCTACCTTTTCTTTCTTATGACTAAAGAAACCTGTAGCCTCAACAAATATCCTCTGTATATTAGATACTCTTATTTGTTGGGGGATTTTGAAACTCTGGGTCATCTATCCATACGTTTATGTATGTATGTATGTATGTATGTATGTATGTATGTATGCATTTATCTATTTCCATCTATCATCTATCCACCAAACTGTAATTTTATATACATTTTTTAAGGAATAGAATTTTTTTATTACAAACTTCCAATAGATTTCTTATTGTACATAGAGCCTGAAGAACAAAAGGTAACCACTACACAAGTCCAATTTTTGCTTTACAGGTACATTCTAAGGTACCTGTAAAGGTGTACATTGTAAAGGTGTACACTGTAAAAGTACCTATCATTCCCATTGGTTGTCTATTCTTGTTCATGGTATGAAGAGTCTATTCATGGTCTGTGGGGAAAATGGAGTGCTAATAAATGCCCTACCTGTTCAGAAGTCTTTATTTTTAAATTTGCAGGTCAGAATTGTGCTGCTGCACACACGTGTATTAAGACATTACTTCTAGGAAGTTCCATGAAAAGGCTAGTATGTCATCTACTCATTAACAACAACACTATAGTTAATAAGTATTGGGTTAAATAAAAGACTGATTCCCTAGCACTGAATTAACATTTTAAAGGACTTAATATAGGGCACCTGACCAGGGTTGCCATGTACACCAATCTTGGGCAGGGTAGAGGGAAACCTCCTTGGTGTGCTGAGGTATTCAGTAGGTGCCTATTGGGTGCTTGTGGTCCTGGATAAACTGCCTCCTGAGAATATTTCCCTGGACAGAACACTTCCTTTCCTTCAATATCTTTCCTGAAATCCTTCAACCTCCCTTTCAGGTTCAGTACTACTTAAAAGAAAGCGGGGTTTGAGGAACCTCTCTCTTTTCTTTGCTTTTATATTCATATGACAAGGCCTCTGCCAGCACCTGTGGAATAGCTATTGTTATCGGGACCACCACTTTAATACAATTATGGATTTCAACCCACTCTTTATAGTTTCCCAGGAGAGTTAAATATGGTTCAAAAATATTAAGTGGCTCCAAAAAAGCAAGATGAATTGTGCAAAAAGAACCATAGTTTCAAAAAAAAAAATGCACACCTAAAAATATTTCTGAAAGTACAGCCTTCATTGATTTTTAAGTAGCTTTATTTCTTCTTCAAAAATGCTGGGGAGAAAGTCAATTGGTTTTCTCTGTTTTATTTTACTTTACAAAATAATGCTGATTTGAGAAAAGTCATCACAATCGCCTAAAGTTCTGTGAAATAATGATGTGGTGTGGCTCCTAGCTAATGGTCCCAGTATATTTGTAAATCAGAAGATTTATTCTGGAAGTTGTTACATAAATATCAGCAGGGTAGACTTCTTTCATTTATTTTGCATAATTACATTCGAAATGGATAGTTCTAGCACTCTAAAGCCAATATAAGCGCCTGCAGGAGAATGTCTTTTTATATTCATAGAAACATCAGCATATTGCAGAGACATGTCTTGGTAGGTCAAAAATTATTCTGGATATCTACTTACCATCACAAATGACAATTAGGGAAAACAGAATCTTTCATTGAAAGAAAAGGAAATGGCTCCTGATTAAGAAAGAGTGTCCTCCAAATGTGCAAAGTTCATGTTTCTTTTTGTATTTATTGTCCATTCACACAAATATAAAAAAAAAAATAGGAAGACCGATTCTGTGGAAGATGTTTGCACAAGACACGAGCAATCAATAGCCCCCAAAATACTGTTTAAAGATTGCTTTGAGTTTTTATCAAGCTCTACCCCTTTATCTCTGTATAATAATATAGACCCCTCATGCTCTGACCCAGCAATCCTCCTACAATTAATTCACCGAAACATAAATACTATCAACCCAATCAGACAAAATTTAATTTTAAGTCAACAACAAGCTTACTCTAGCCTAAGTAAGGTTTTCCTTAAACTTTTCCTGAACTATGAAACCAAATTTTCAGTACCCTCCATAGGATTTATAAATCTGATTATATTTCTAACAGCAAATTCTTATATGCGAAGCTCCATATAAGGACTGTCAACTTTTTTTTCTTGGTATTCTTTGGAAGATAACAGACCACAGAATTTAATTAAAGTAGTTTATGAAAATAAAGCATCCCATTCCTCTAAAATCCTATTTATTTTGTCTTAAATAGATGCTGAGTTCCATTCTTTCCAACAAAACTGAATTGGAGGAGCCAGGAGCTTGTTTTGGTTTTGACATCAGTATTCCGGCAGTGATTTGCTGATGACAGAGTTTGTCCTGTTTCTAAAATCGTTTTTATCCCTTCGCAATCAAAAATAATTTAAAAACTTGTTTTTATTCAATTTGCCTATTAAATTTTCCATAACTTTTTATAGATTTGCTTTCAATTCTTAGGCTGAAACTTACTTACTACCAAAGTAAACTGTACCTGGACACCATAGATCAAGTTTTCTTGATGAGTAGTGATGAATGTTTGGGAAAATGTGATTATTTTCCTCCTGCCTATTCTAAGTATATATTTAAGAACATGAAAAGCTAGACTTTTAATAAAAAATTACCATTAACTAAAAATTGGTGAGAAAATGTATATTTGTTTTCAATGGTAAAAATAAATAAAGAAATAAATGATTATAAAAACACTTGTAATCCAGGCTTTAAGAGTTTGTACCCTGCAATCCAATCTTTCCCTTTAATTTCTTCTTCCCTTATAGCATTTTAGTCTGAAATTGTTGGGGGGGGGGTCTATGCATGCAATATGGTATACTAATATAATAGTGTGGATGCAGAAATCCAAAGAGGGTCTTGGAAAGCAAAGATGTGGTGTATACCTTAGTTATTGCTGAGTAAAAATTGTTGGCTTCTTATTACTCAGTGGAATAGACCCACCTAAACCTGCCTCTAAAAGTTTTCATTTAGTTGAATTTACTGGTGTCTGTAAATTCTCTGGCATTCCAGGGTGATGTGTGCATCTTAGTTGTTAAGTTTATTTTCTTCTTAAGCTTATTCAAATGAGTGGGCAGAGATTATTTTATATCAGTAACTAGTAGAAGTGTGAGTATGCTTGATCATTTATAGACTTTTTTTTCCTGAATGAATTAGAAGTGGTAGTCTTCTTTCTAGTACCCCAAATAAATAAAAACACAATGGTAGCTGCTTATGATTGATTTTTGCTTCAAAATTCTACTGTCATAACAAGTTTCCCCTAAGATGATTGGAAAGTATGCACAAAATTGGATTTCAAAAAACGTTTTGCATTAATAATCCAGATATACAATTTTTTGAGTAGCACAGGTGATTTCACTTTAAGAGAGTACACCGTTCATGTCTTTTGTTTGCTTTCAGTTAAATAAAAATGTTTATTATATTATAGAACTTGAAAAATAAGGTGAAACTGACTATCACATTCACACACGCACACACACACACATACACAATAACAGTTTCGGAATATTTCCTAGTGGGGATTCAGCTTTAGTGAAATTCTTGCCTTGTTGAAATTTGGATAGAATACTATAAGCACCTGATCTATTCAGATAGGAAAAGTAGTAATGGTAACATTTTAGGTAACCTTTTAACTCAGTCCCAATATAACCAATTCTTCAAGGGTGATAGGTTTTAAAATACACAGGATGTTTCCTAATATTTTCATTCCAATTCTGCAGCTCAAAGGTTTGTAAATCTCCCATCAGCCTCCCAAAAAAAGATCTTTCTGCTGATTTCACAGCTAGCCCCTTCTAAGTAGCACTTGAATGTGTACAGATCAGAAGGAAGAACTAAAGTTGAATATGTCCTCAGTAAGCAGAGATGAGCTATTTACTCACCTCTGCCATTACTAGAAAAATTTGAGTTTTTACAGGCAGGCGGTTGAGTTATTTCACTCAGTACCAATGGAAAGCATTATGGAAACATGACCAATAAAGTACAACTTCCTCAGATTATTATCTGTATTACTACAGGTAATACATTGAAAGACAGAGAGAGACTGGGTGTCTTCTCATCTCTTTCCATTTCCTGTTGTCATGTTCAGTAATCAGAGTAACATATGCAAATAAAGGTGTTGCCCACCCAATCATTAAGACAATTTAGTGATACTAATAAAAAGTCTTCCTGGGTAACAACCTTAGAAGGATGTGCAGGAATATTGCACATTCTTCTGGCCATATTTTGTCTATGCCATGGTCAGTAATGAATTGTTCTCTACCATCTACCTATAAAGACGTATGGACTTGATTTCTCTCAAATATTTGATTTCTCTCAAATATTCCAAGGACAATTCAGAAAACTCCACTTCTTTTTTTTTAAGAGAGAGAGAGAGAGAGAGAGAGAGAGAGAGAGAGAGAGAGAGAGAGAGAGAATTTTAATATTTATTCAGCGGACACAACATCTTTGTTGGTATGTGGTGCTGAGGATGGAACCCAGGCCACACGCATGCCAGGCGAGCGCGCTACCACTTGATCCACATCCCCAGCCCAAACTCCACTTCTTTTACATTACCCTGATCATTCTAATAAGTGTTTATTATTATCACCATTTTACATACATTATAATATAAACTGTAATTCCTATAGGCTTCCTTCCTTGAGCATTCACAATATAATTTTATCTAATTCTGAAGATTTCCCCTGACAACTACAAATATGAAGAGGGCTATATGTAGAAATTCAGAGGCCTGATAGCTCAAAGGGAGAGAACTGTGTACGACATCAGCTTTCAACACAAGATGGGGTGTAAGTAGTATTTACCCACATCATTGGCACAAAAATCTATGAAGATAAATAATCTCATTTGGTCTCTTAAGAAGCTGACATGGAAGATTCATATATCTGCTTACAGTAGGTTAATTGTATATAATTATGGATTCTTGATGGGTAGTTATTATTTAAACTGCCAATTTAGTTGAGTATTTCTAAATTAGTAATTGACAATTTATCCTTATGTATTTATTATTGATAATAACAACTAAAACTTATAGTAGATTATGTTGTACAGTTTGACCATATCTCAAGTAAATATTTTCATTCCAGTTCTGACAGATCAAAGCAACAAGTGTTTATTATTATTATCATCATCATTATTTTGCATATATTATAATATAAACAGTAATTCAAGACACAATTATTTGGGGAAGCCAATCTGGCAGTTATGACCACTGCAAAACTGTATACATCTATGTCCTCTAAAACTCTAATTCATGGAAATATTCAGTAGAAATAACTACACAGTTTTGTAAAGACATATACACAAGGATATATGCCAAAGTATGAATTGTAGAAAAGAAAAATTGGAGACATGCAATGTCATCAAAAAGGGTACTGTGAAATAAATTGACTAAACAATGCTAAGGGGCGATGAAAAAATACAAGCATGGAGAAACCTAACACCTTAAAATATATACACATATATTTCTGGCTTATTAAAAATAATATCAGATAAAATAAGATTTATGTATAAAAATAAGATTATGTTTAATGTAACCCTAAATTCTATCAGCATAAGCCTACATGTTTAAAGTAGTCATTAGTAAAAGCAAAACATCCTATAAAAATATTAAAAATGAATTTTCTGATTTATTTTAATATAACTATTTTCTAACTTTTCTGTACTCCTTCAGTGAAATATATCCTATTTTATACCAGACTTTCACCTCCTGGTGAAAGAGATGATGTTTTTGTTCTTTCAGTTGTCTGTGAGTACCTAAAAGTGTGATGTTATACTCCTAAGATGTCTTGTGAATGAATTATCTGTGAGGCTAGAACATAAGCCAACCACTTCCAGTATCAGCGGGGTACCAAGTAAAACAGCACTAAAGCTTTGACTTGGATTCCCCAAATCTGTGCTCTATTTTTTAAGATGTAACCTCACCCAAGTCACCAAAATACTGTGCTTCTTCTCTGTCCTCTGAAGTCTCTCTAGATAATGAGATCTTCCTTGGTAAGGGTACCTTCCCAAAGATCCTAAGGAGCATACTCTCAGCCCTCCTAGGAATATGAAGTACAGCTCGAGATTATGCTCTGATAATAAACATCTTTTAGCATTTATTTTTTATTTTATTAAAGAAAGAGAGAGAGAGAGAGAGAGAGAGAGAGAGAGAGGAGAATTTTTTTAAATATTTATTTTATTTTATTTTTTTAGTTCTTGGTGGACACAACATCTTTGTTTGTATGCGGTGCTAAGGATGAACCAAGGCCTCAAGCATGCCAGGCTGAGCACACTACTGCTTGAGCCACACCCCCAGCCCTCTTTTAGCATTTAAAAATCATCACTAGGGAACATCTGCTTCTAGCCAAGATGGAATAATAGAGACCAGATTTACCCTTCCTCTAGAAATATCAAAGAAATAAACATCATATACAGAAGAATGGTTTCTATGGTACTAGCTAGATAATAATGAAGGACTGTAATTCCTGAAAGTATGATGAGCTGGACAACTGCCCAAATTAACTGCTTTCAGAAAGTTTCCCAGCTATATTCTAAAAGGACAAAACAAAGGTAAAACCCAAATATATCCCTGAGTTATGGAGATTGGACAGTACAGGGAGACTAAGGAAGACAGAATTGGCAACTTAGAGCCCTGTGGAGAAGAGAGCTATTCAGAAAAAAAAAAAAAAAAAAAAAAAAAAAAAAAAAAAAAACATGAATCTGCAGCAGGTGCCCCTAAAGTGTTTGGCAGAGCACTGATCCATGTGTAAATGCTAAAAGACTAGCTGGGAAGGGGGGTAAAAAAAAAAAAAAAAAGAACTACCTAAAAGATTAGAGGAAACAATACCCAGTGCTCACTCAGGGATAGAAAAGTGCCTGTTCTCACCAGGTAGTTGGAAAAAAAAAGGAAAAAAAAATTGAAACTCATAGGGAATTATGTAGTACTCAAAAATCCACTTCTACAGTGCAGAATAATTAGCCATAGATGAACAAGGACATATAATCTTGTTGGTTTGCATAACAAATCATTTTGTAAAGATATGAAAGGACCAAATAATTCTTGAGTATCTTGTTGGTATCTCAGAACAAAGCTCAAGAATGTTTATAGGAAAAAATATTCATCAGCTGACATAATTCTAAAATTTGACAGCCAATAAAAAATTATTAGGTATTATCAGAAGTAAAAAATAAACAAAACATGTAACCCATGATGAGGAGAAAAATCAGCCAACCAAAATTGCTCCAGAATTGTGCAGATGTTAAGTGGCAGAACATGAAATTAAAAATAGTTTTTATGAGTGATAGAGCATCCCTGGGTTCAATCCCTAGTGAAAGAAAAATAGTTTTATGCATTATATGCTCAAAAAGGTAAATAGATACATGAAAACAAAGAAGAAAAGAAGACCTACATGAAAATTTGAGCGCCAAAGCTACTTTTGTCTGAAATCTAAAAGTACAGTGGATTGTGCTGAATGCAAATTAAATATTAATAAAGAAATTATTAGTGAACTTCAAAATGAAGCAATACAACCACAAGAAAACTACAGGGAATAAAACTAATTTTGAAAGGTGAAGAATAAATTTATGAATTTGTGATGAGTTTGAATGGACTAAAATAGGTGCAGTTGGAGTACAAGATACCGGGCAGGAAAATATTTGAAGAAAAAAAATCATTTAAAAAAGTCTAAATGTAATGAAAACCATAATCCCACAGACCCAAGAACCTGAATTAATTCCAAATATAAGAAATATCCAATTATATCAAAGCACATCATAAAAAATGATAAATTTCTAACATTCAGTGGTAAAAAGTAATTCTGAAAGTCACACACACACAAAAAGACAACTGAAGTAAAAAGACAAGGTAGATAGCATATTTCTTGTTGGAAACAACACAAGCAAGAAGAGAGTGAAGCAGTGTCTTCAAAACACTGAAAAAAAAAATCAGCCTAGAATTCTAGACCCAGCAAATATATGTTACCCCAAACACAGGCATGAAATGCAGACTTAATTTTATATTATCAATACTGTTCATCACCTGAAAATCCACATTACAGAAACGTTAAAGGAAAGCAATATCAGATGGAAATATGGATCAACATGGAGAATTAAAGAGCATTTAAAATACCTTATGCAGGGGAGGCGGTCTGGGTGTAGGAAGGATAGTAGAATGAATCAGACATTATTACCCTATGTGCATATATAATTATATGACAAGTGGGATTCTACATCATGTATAAACAGAAGAATAAGAAATTATACTCCATTATATGTGATGTATCAAAGTGCATTCTACTGTCATGTATAACTAATCAAAACAATTTTTAAAAATGTTTAAATACCTTATGCAATAAACTCCAACATTTCTTTTATAAATGAGGAAACTCTCATTTAGAGAGGTTCAGGGATTTATTCAGTGTCAAACCACTAGGAAACAGCAGAGATACTATTAGAACTCAGAGGGCTTGTCCACAACATAGAAACTGTAGGATAAACGGGCCAATGGATTATGTAAAACATGCTTCAAGATGCCTTGCTTTAGGAAACCATTGAAGAGAATGGCTTTCTATACTGTTTTCCTTTAAAATGATCATTTTGGGGGGACTAACTGCAGTGGTGGAGATGATTTGGAAATTTATGTATTTATCTATACTTTCACAAAATTTCTCCTTAGTCTTCTGAGGTTTGCTTTGCCAATCACATTTGAATCATTTACTTAGTATTTCTTCAAATGTCTGCATAAGAAGATGTGCATTTTTCCTACAAATGCAAAGTACCACTTTATAATTCAAAAATATCTAGCACAGTGTTGAATGCATGTGTGCTAGTTAGTTCTAGACTTTTCTACTAGTTTGTTAGTGAGTTGTGTGTATATTCAGATTTTTACTCTTAGTTTAACTCCTGGAACATAACTAACACTCTATACATACTGATTAAGGACATAAGCAAATTAATAATACAAAGTTAGTGGAATTGAATTGCTACAAAAATAGTTTGCTATCTTTCTCAGTAGTTTCAATAGTTTATGTAATAAAACTCAACGGTTTTCCTTATTCTTCCAAGATTCATTTTTTCTACACCACTTTCCTTCCTTTTTTTTTCTTTGAATAGATTATAAATAAGTTTTTCTACTTGAGCAACTTGAAGAGGGAGTCTGAGAGTCAGCTGCCCCTCAAACAGTAGTTCTATTACAGTTTGACCTCCTATGGTACATTGACAAATTCTTTTCCAAAATTGCTCAAAATATCATGCTTCAATTTTAGATAATTTTCAATTAAATTATGAGTACAGATGATATTTCTTATTTTTCATACATCTGATAACATTTCAAATTTCCCAAGTCATTTTGGAAGACAGGATGAGACCAATTGAAAGAATAGCAGTTCAAGAAGAAAGCAAATAAGGGACACAAATTCAAAGAGCTTTTCATTTGGTTTTAATATTATTAAAGCATTCCATCAGCAGAAATTTTGGTTAATTCTGGAAAAGGAGGTAGTTCATTGATACCTTAATTTTTCCCAATATGAAATGTCCAGAATACTATCATTAGAATAATTGAGAATGCTTCTTAGAAGTATAGAATTTAGAGTTTCTCTCCCTGTGTCTCCCCACTCCTCAATGGATCAAAGTACCTCTGGTTAGCGACTAAGAATCTATTAAACAAGTTCCTAATGCTGCTTAATATTTTTGAAAATTTTAGAATCCATGATTATCTAAAACTCACATTTGAGGGTGACTTCCTCTTATTGTAAGCAACAGAAAATTCAACATCTCTTGGTGATAATATTGAAATGATAAGCATTGTTCTTGTGACTGCAGAAGGAGGTAATGGGAATAGATTCTGGCTCCTGGCCATGTCTCAGTCTTCTCACACTAAACTGGTTCTCTTTGCAGTCAGACTGGAAATAAGTTGGCTGCCTCTTCTCCAGAGTATTCATGCTCTCCCACTGAGAGAAATGGTTAACAAAATGTCCCAGCAAGAACTTGCTGACTTTTCATGACCAGCATTGAATGACCTGCCTAGCCCTGCAATGATAGAGGGATTTATTCACACCAAGTGGACCCTTTGGAGAGAGAGGTCTTCCAGACAGAAATAGTGAGACACTGACAAGAGAAGTGGGTATGTGATGACTAGGGAAACACGCATGCACATCTATTCATGTGCATATGTGTAAATATGTGTGTCTGGGTGTGCATGCACATGTACCTACAAAGAGAGACGAAAAGCAAATGATGCAAGAGTGCAAATTTTAGGACAGTAAGTGTAGGGATTTCTGTGCTGACTTTTTTCATAAAGAAAATATTGGGTTCACCTTTCATAGTGTCTACTCTGTTGGAGGTCAGGGATGATTTATAGCATGGGAATTATCATTGGATTAGCTTGAAACTATGAAGCAATGGCAGTGTCCCAATTTTAATTGAGGACCTTTTCTTTCAGAAGAAATAGGTTCCTCTGGGACTAGACTATTTTGGGGTTTCCTGTGATCCCTCTAGTGTTAAACAAAACAGGGAAAAAGGAGCTAGGAAAAAAATGATAAACCTAAAATGAAAAAAAAAAGGGAAAATAGAAATCGAATACACTGGGTTAGAGGAGATGCATCATCATAGTAATTTCTTTTCTACAATCTAATTATGATTCCCAACTGTTTTCCTGCCAATATCAATACAATGCTTTCTTGGAAACTAAAAAATTATTTTGCAAACTGAACCAAAGCAGTAATAGACCATTTCAAAAAAGAAGGGCTGTGGAATTAGTTTACCTAATCTCAATTGTTCCAGTTACCAGAGTGTTTTGGATTCTTCAACTGGCCTCCAAGAGACTTCTGATCCAAATTTCATTTGTGTTCAAATATTCTGTGGCCTTATCCTTTTGGAATATATGCTCCTTTCCCTCTCATTCTATCACTATGTACTTTGTCAATTACACTTAACTAGTTCAAACCAGCAACTTCACACAGGATGCAATTCAGTCTTACATTGAAAAACAGGTAAAATATGAACACAATGCAGTTAATTTTCAGCAACTCATTTGTGTTTATTGATTTGCAATTCCAATTGTGTAAATGAATAACAGTGTATCATTGAAAGAGTTTGTTCTCCACAGAGACACTTCTGGGAATCTCCTCAAAATTTGGATTGCTATTGATTTAATCCATGTCACTTGTATTTGAGATCTATTTGGCTGATGTACTGAGGTTTTAGAAGTGAATGAGGCTCAAATCCTGGACTTAGGGAGTTCAGCAGCCAGGTTTGGTGGGACAATGAGAAAGTAAGTATGTCATAACTGCATGCTGGAGGAGTGCATGGGACATGGTAGGAATATGCCTTAAGATAACTATGCTTTGACAGGACTTAACATGCTGCTTTGTGAGTGTATCCTTCATATGCACAAAAAGAGAAATTTAAAACTAAATTATTTTGACAGGGTAAAGCATTTGACTCAGAGAAAACAGTGTGCAATAGGCCTGGAGCAGGAATAAGTTCGATACTCTCAAGTACTAGGAGATCTTCCATGTTCTGAGTCTGTGTTTCCTAATGTGTTAGGAGAAAGCTGAGCTATGAGGGGGAAAATGTGTCCTGATGTCACAGTCCTTGACTACCAGGTTGAATTTTCTTGAGATAGAGATTCCAAAGAAAATTAGTGGCGATAATGACAATATTATTGAGCATTTACTATGCAATATGCATTTTTGTATCAATTTATCTTTGCAACTCTATTATGAGGGACACTGAGACTCAGAGGCTCAATAATATTGTCTCATAACCCTCAGTCAATAAGTACTATGTTTGATGTTTGGAACCATTGTATGACTTCAGGAGACTGCACCTGAATTGCACCAATGTACTATGAATGAGGGCTTACATTTTAAGTAGAGATATACTTAATGTAATTTCAGGAAGCATGAATTCAGAAGCAGAAAAGACTGGAGACTAGAACATTATATGAACGGAGACTGGAGTTGGTACAGAATTAGATAGAGGAGGTTGTTTGCAATGTATATGGCCCAGAAAGGATGAATTCTATAAATATGCAACAAAAACAATTTGGGAGATAAAAGATTTCAGGATGAATCCCAAGGTTATAGCTTGAGGAAATGGAAGAAAGTGCTGATGGGAAACAGGATTTCCTTTTACAATTAAGAAAATGTAGAAGGAGAAACAATGTCTGAGAGGTGACTTTTATGAGTTCAGTTCTTGAAACTGTGAATATCCTGGAGATGAGATTCGCTACATATTTTTAATGACTGCTTCTGCTTCTCTTAAGTGAAAGCTTATCACAGTGAAGAATGAGTGAGAATTTTCCTTTCATCTATCTTCTTCCAATTCAAGGTGTAACCAAAGTCCATTAAAACCCCACCTAAATTCCCACACCTAAACTTCTTCCAACTGCTTTATCACAGAAAGATATTCTCACCTCTCTCCTTGGAGAAGCATGAATCATACTCAGTGGGAAAATTGCAGCTCATGGAGTCTTCAAATGTGGGGTTCCTCATCTCCCTGAGTCTGCGCTCCAGTAACCCACTTCCCCTGACATGGGTTTACAGATATAAGAAGACTTCCTCTGAGCCTTAATTTGAAACCCCAGGTTATTGATTTAAAGAAGTTCTTATGGGGCACTTACTCTATTTAAAAAATGCAACAATTCACATTTTTTTACAAGACTTTTCCCACTTCCTCTACCTTAAGCAAAGTAACTGCCTTCAAGTTTATTTATCTTCAGTTCTGACAAAGCCTTGAGGTTTATTTGTAACCACTGATGACAGTTGTTTTCTTTGCTACAGTGTTTGTCCTTCTGTAGTTCATTTTCAGTACACCTCTAAAACTCAAATATGGTCAAGCTTTTCTCTGAGATTTAATAATATTGCATGGCGCCACAATGCTATAAAATAAAGCTTGAAATTCTTAGGTATGGTGACAAGATGCTTCATACATTGGCACCTTGTACCTTTCTAGTTACTTCCCCAAATTTTCTACTGAATAGAAGATGTGCCAGATGTGCCCCCCACTTTCTCCTGTCTTGGAGTTTGCTAAGTTGCTCCCTCTGTTGGAATTTCCCATGCAGATAGTACACAAATATTTATCCCATGGGAATTATGTACATAGCTAACAAAGCCCAATTTAATGTTTTTTAAATATTTATTTTTTAGTTGTAGATGGACACAATATCTTTATTTTATTTTTCTTTATCTGGTGTGTAATTTTGGTGTGTTGAGGATCAAATCCAGGGCCTTGCATGTACTAGGCGAGCACTCTACTGCTGAACTACAACCCCAGCCCCTCCAATTTAAATGTTAATTGGCATTTCTCTCTGAAGTCTTTCTTTTTTGGGGGAGGGAAGAGGGGATACCAAGGATTGAACTCAGGGGCCTGGACCACTGAGCCACATCCCCAGCTCTATTTTGTATTTTATTTAGAGACAGTGTCTTAATGAGTTGCTTAGTGCCTTACTGTTGCAGAGGCTGGCTTTGAACTCGAGATCCTCCTGCCTAAGTTGCATTTAGCTCTGAAGTCTTTCTTTATCCCCTTTATCAGCACAAATCACCTTATATCCCAGCAACACTGTGGCATCTCTGTCATCTTATATTGGAATGTATGTATATATCACTATTATAATTCTTCTCCCAGTGTGTTTGTATTCTCAGAGTGTGTCTCAGAATTTTTTTCAAAAATAGTTTGTGTTTTTATTTCAATAATAATCTAAAACAATAAGTTTAAGCACGTTGTGGATCATCTGGTGGAGCATTTACAAGTACCATGGCACTAGTTAAATGCTGCCGTGCTTTACATTTTTAATAATGTTGGAGATGAGTCATACTCTTCCCTGTTGTGTGTTAATGAGAAAATAACATGGACACGTTTTTTCCAAACGTAGACCTAACACATACCACAACGCCACACAAAGAAAACTTCATGCACTTCAAGGAAACAAAAAATTGTGGGAGAATGGTTATGTGTAAGCTTTTGTTTGTTCATAATTGTCCTAAAGTTAAACACTATTTGCTATTTGATTGATGAATACATTTGCATAACCACATAACAAGACAAATTGGTGTCATATTTTTAAATGATTTTTTTTAATTTAAAATGGGTTTTAAAACATTCAAGTTTGACAAACAACACATTTTTTTGTGATTTTCTTTTCTGCTGGGTTGGGAAAAGTGATACAAATGAGAACCTGGTCTGTTCATTAAAATATTCTTGTATATAACATAATCCTGGAAATAAAATAAGGACTCAATAACTAATTATAATACAGATATTTGTTTTCAAATTGCAGTAATGGTTTGTAATTTTCTATCCCTTAACCATTTTTAAGTATATAGCTGGGAATATCAAGTTTGTTGTCAAACATATCTCCTTAACATTTTATAAAACTGAAACTGTGTAATTATTTATAATAACTTTCTACTTCCTCTGAACCCAAGCCCTAGCTACCATCACTCCACTTTGTTTCTGTGAATCCCACTATTTTAGACTGCTCCAATGAGTGAAATAGTGCAATATTTGTACTTGTTTGACTGGCTTGTTTCACTTGGCTTAATGTCCTCAAGACTCATCCATCTTGCACATGTGACATTGGACCCTATGTTTATCAACCAACCTACCAACAGATACTTAGATTGTTTCCACTTTGGGGCTCTGGTGTATAATGCTACCATAAAATTACTGTGCAAATATCTTTTCAAGATCCTGCTTCCAATTCTTTTTTTTTTTTTTTTAAAGAGAGAGTGAGAGAGGGGAGAGAGAGAGAGAGAAAGAGAGAGAGAGAGAGAATTTTTTAATATTTATTTTTTTTAGTTCTCGGCGGACACAACATCTTTGTTGGTATGTGGTGCTGAGGATCGAACCCGGGCCGCACGCATGTGAGGCAAACGCGCTACCGCTTGAGCCACATCCCTAGCCCCTGCTTCCAATTCTTAACAGAAACATTTTATATTAAGTGGTAAGTAGAAATCATATCCCCATGCTGGGGATCAAGAAAGCCACATTCAATCTCCCTTACTGATTCTTGTGCTCCTGCTTTTAGAGGCAGTATCTGACCCCCCCTTAAAAATATTAACATGCATTCATGTTTCCCATTTAAGTGATTATTAACAGAGGAAGAATTCTGGTGTGTAATTTTGCCTTTGAACTTATTATTTTTTTTTTTACATATTAATATATTAAGACAGGCTGAGCTGGGCACAGTGGCACACACCTATAATCCTAGTAGCTTGGGATGCTGAGGCAGGAGGATCAGGAGTTCAAAGCCAGCCTCTGCAACAGTAAGGTTCTTATCAGCTCAGTGAGAGCTTGTCTCTAAATAAAATACAAAACAGGGCTGGGGAAGTATCTCAGTGGTAGAGTGCTCCTGAGTTCAATCCCCGGTTTAAAAAAAGAAGACAGGCTGAGATTCTTCAAAACTCATTGCACATTTTCATATATTCTATAAATGAAGGCTACTTAACTGCAAGTTGTTTTCATATGATGAAATTTTGATAAACTATACAGAATTTATAGAATTGATATGCTATGTATACACATTATCCATACATTGATGTCACATTTATTTGTTTTTTATGTTTTTGAGACAGTACTTTTTCTTTTCTTGTCTCAGGCAATTTTGAGTCAGTTGATAATAAGGTCATTGGCCCAAAGCACCAGCCTATAGTACTTTATGGACAAGACATAACTGAAGATCATCTAAATCTATGTAAAATGAGTCTCCACATTTTATTATAGGATGAAGGAAATAGATGGGCTTATAGAGGGTTCTTCTTGTGCCGTGAGTATTACCTTGACCAGAAATAGTTTAAAGATAAAATAATATTTTGGAGGCCAATAAAACTTTCTCAATTTTTAAAAAGTTGAAACCACCAATCAAATTAGGACCCAGAGCACAGAAAAGAAAAAGTGGGAAACTTATTGTGGCTAAAAGCTTCAGAACAGGGCATTCCAATCTGGGATGGTTTCAGACAACTTCTCGCTCAGTTAATACAAGGGTCCCTCCTGTTCTTCACTTTTCTGATCTTTAATCTCCAAGTTTCGTGACTCATTGTTCAGGGACAGAAGAAAAAATCTTTATCTCATATTAAGAGAAAAGTGGAAATATTGCACCCTGGAATCTCAATCAAATATATGTCTTCAAAAGGCACTTAATATTCAGAACAAACTGCTACATGGGATAATTGTTTAAAGCATTACAAAAACATAACCTGACTTCTGCATTTTGAAAGAATAGTCATCTGATAGTTATTGCTGAAATGCTACTTGCAGCTCTTCTCAATAGATAACTGGGGGGCCTTGTGTGCAAACCAAACAGACTTTCAATGGGAATCCTTTAAAAACATACAGTGAGCAATCACACCAAAATATTAATTTGCACTCAAGCACTTGATACCACAAGACACTCCAATTATCTTTTACCGTTTAAGCCAGAAGAATTTCCAGGCTTTAAACTAGTCTCTTAAGAGATTTAATTCAATATTACTTACCCAAAAGCAGCTAGCAGGCTCTGTTTTTGAACTGCAGGTCAATGAGAGTGACCCAATTGAGACCCAATCAAATCTAAATATGTCCCCCCTGAAGAACTATTCACAAGGTTAATTGTATCTTGGTTCTACTTGCTGAATAGGAATCAATTAAAGAGAATAGTGGAAGAAGGCACGAACAGCTACATCGGCTACATAGAACAGAGTCATATTAGGAAACGGTGTCCCTTTGCTTCCCATCCTCATGGATCTCTACTAAGAAGGGAATAAACCCACAGCAGAGATGATGTTGAGCTTTCCATCATCATTGTAATCAATACCTATTTTACTCTTGCATCAAATAATGTTATTTGTGAATCCACAGAGGCCAACACAGATACCTACAGCTCTTTAGTTATTGGTCGTAACAGCAAAGTTCCTTAAACCTGAATGCTATTGAGGTATGTTAACTTATGGAATTGTAGGGAAACACAATACCAAATCATTCAGTCGTAACAACAGGGTATGGGGGTGGGAAGGGAAGGTTACAGTGAAAATACTGCTATGTATTAACTTTCAAGGTTTATATGTGGGCATTGAAAAAATTATATCAAAAGAATCCAATTTATAAAGGAAGATAATAGGAAGAAGAAGAAGAAGTGCTTTTTACAAGAAATACAAAAAGAGCCGTAGTATCTAAATCCTTAACACTATGATCAGTTATAGAATATAGTAGTACAAAAGAAAGGGAAACTATTCTTTAACATCTTAAAAATAAGGACAATAACACCCATTTGAAGGCTCGCTATCACCAAGCTTTACTCTAAGAGTTTTATCGACATTGTTTTGTTCTTCAGCACAATCCATGAGGAAACTGAGGCTGGAGAACTCAACTTCTTCAGTCAAGGTCACAAAGAAAGGAAAATGAAAATGTAGAAGAGAAAACCTTGCAGGTGATTCTTTGTGGTGAACTGCAGTCTCTATCTGCCTGTTATCAAAGATAAGAGACAGAGATATAAAAATACCCAGAGAGTATGAAATCTTAGAATAAAGTCATAATGGCTAAGTAACAGGCAATTACTGAGGCCTTGTGGAGGGTGAGTGTGGTTAGACTGGAAACACAGGGAACAGTTCTAACAGTTAAGGCCTGAGTCAACTGAAGGTCTTTGCCGGCTTTCCAGTGGAGCCCAGACCTCTAGGCAGCTGATAAGTGTTGATTATCCAGTTTCCAGTATTAGCAGTTCTTGGATTATTCTGAACAAAGCAAATGTGACATTTCACCAAGTCGCCTGTAAAGAGATGAAGTTGGAGACTTTGGGCACACATCTTTGTTTCCTACATATGGCCACAAAAATGAAGTTGAATTCTGACTTTCTTCTCAGAAATGTACCAGCAGTGTTATTTTAGGGTTCAAAATTGTATTCACTTACTCTGTCCCAAAAGTTCCTCTTTACTTGTGTAGTTATCAATTCATCTATTCATTTTTCCATGCATGCATCCATCCAATTTGCTAGTCCTTCCTGGACCTGAGCTCTGTATTCAGACCCTAAACTTCAGCATGATTTGTGTGTATTCCTTGATAGGATATTAATAAACCTAGGCTTGCTGGTTGTAAGACTCATTCTGACAATTTTCTAATATTTAAACAGCTTCTACCCTAAATCCTTTTGTTTAGGTTTAATGTCTAGCTCTTTCTTAAAGTGTAAACTCCATGTCAACACAATCATTTAACTTAGAAAGACCAGGAGTTGTTTATCCATTTCTTTTGGTAATAGATTATCCTCTCCTCCCTCCTAAGCCTCCTTTTCTGCCCCTCCCCCGAATTCACTGTTTGGCTTAAAGGAGGCCAGAACATCTGACCTTCTCTTCAGTGACACCTCCAAAGTAGATTGCTTCACAGTAGTTCTATTGCTTTTCCCACTCAACAGCTACTAGTCACAGAGTGTTAAGCTATGACTTGAACTACCAGGATCAACAGCTGAAACAGCATTAGCTATCAAAGGAAGGCAACCATTTACTAGGGCTCAGAAGAAAGAATGGCTTTCAGTATAATTCTTCCCTTGAAGAAGCATGACTAAAACATTCAAGAGATGTGACAAGGAGACACAGAACACCTTAGATTGTTGATGGCAGTGAGATGTTAACCAGCAGTGATGTTCTACTGATGTTACCATCTGTAGTCACTATGGGAAGGCATGACCAAAAGACATAGTACCAAGAGTTGGAGGCTAAAGTAGGAACACACTTCATTTTTATCATATAGTCTCTCAAACTCTGAGAACAAAACTAATACCACAGTTATTTCCTTTATAGTTTCACAGGCGACATTTTGGCTTTTTCCTTTCTTAGTTCTCCAGGCAAGATCTAGTGAGTTCATAAGGGAACTCACTATGTTTTCGTAAATGGTTCACAGTAGCAACACAGGTGAAATTCATTAAAAGGTTTAACTGGTTAAGGACTCCTCAAATGTGGCACTTCCCATGTGGTGTCTGTATTAGTGTCTCTTTTGATGGCATATTGAAGGGAAGTTAGAGAGATGGAGCTTATAGTTTTTAGTCTCAAAGAACATTTTAATGTTTTTGCTCTACCTGGAAGAGATGCCCTTCTCATCACAGAGTTGATTTTACTAAGTACCAATTATACATGGCTGTGTCTGTGGCTAAGCACACAATACATGACCTCTACCTTCTTTTTTTTTTTTTTTTAAAGAGAGAGTGAGAGAGGAGAGAGAGAGAGAATTTTTAATATTTATTTTTTAGTTCTCGGCGGACACAACATCTTTGTTGGTACGTGGTGCTGAGGATCGAACCCAGGCCGCACGCATGCCAGGCGAGCGCGCTACCGCTTGAGCCACATCCCCAGCCCGACCTCTACCTTCTTAAGCATGACTATTAAGCTCTTCAAAAAAGTTCCTGATTTATTATCTCTTCTATGAAATGTGTGCTTCCAGACAATAGTAAGAATCAAGCAGCTGTTAATAATTCACCCTTTGAAGCATTTTCCTAGAAACTGGTCACCAACTGAGATGAGGAACTTTCCCAGTAGGATCTTAACTAAGTCTATTTCTTAACTAATTCCCCACTCTTCACTGTTTTCTTAAGCATGCCTGAATTAAAATGGGCCACATACAGCTGGAAAGATGGTACATTGCTGCTTCATTTCATAAGTAAAGGAACATAATATACTCTACAGATGCAGTCTTACTCCCACAAAGTACACATCCAACTCTTGACAAACTTCATGAAACAGCTGTCTTTTACCGTGAATGTGTTTATCTTTCACTTGGTGACCCCAGACCATAGAAAGAACTTTGACTTTCTGCTTAAGCCAGTCCATAGAGAATTTTCCAAAAGAGAAACATATGACTTCCATTTTTAATATAACCTTTTAATTTGGGAAAAGGGAGCCTCTCTCTTTTCTCCCACTAAAATCCTAACTTAAAACTACCATCATCTATGCTGTGACCAATCCCTACTGCTGCCACTTCATAGATATTGATTTCCACTCATCATTTTGAAAATTACATATAGAACAACTTAAACATTCGTGTATAAATACTGTATACCAACACAGGGATCTTAATATTGATATTGATTTTTAAAATTTGCCAATTAAATCAATTGCACCATTCTCCCAGTGAAAACATTCTTATTGCATTATGAATAACACCCAAATTCCTGTAATCTACCATGCTCATTTGGTTTAGTTTCTAGCTACAATACAACTTCATTTCTAACTTTTTCTTACTGGTATCCAGCCAAATTTCCATTCTCAGATTCTTCAAATACACAAAGTCTGCCCTGACCCACAGCCTTTATTTTGGCTTTTCTGGGACCTTCCCATGACCTGTGTCCTCAGAGACCCTTTACCTGACCTTCCCATCAGAAATATATCTTCAGCCCTCAATCACTCTCAACATAATACCATACTTGACTGCACTTAGAAAACATACCACTCTCTGAAACTGCCTTATATGTTTTGGGGTTGATTGTTTTTATATTTTTTTTTCACTGAAATACAAGCTCTGGAAGAACTAGACCTTGCCTGTTTTAAACGTATCTAAATCACAGTAAAGTAAGCTAAGCCTAGTTTGTAGTAGTAGTAGAAATATTACATGTTAAATGAGTTTACAAATACTATGACTCTACAGCCAAGTAAAATCTATTGTTTTAGAGGAAACAAAACCAAAACAGCAACCTCCCAAGATCTAGAACACTAGTCCATCAGGTGATGACTCTTCAGCAGCTCATGGGGGCACTTATTAGGCAAGAGCAAAGATGTACCTATAAGCAAAGAGAACTCATAAATGTGGCCCCTGGCCACTGTACACATAGACACGGTAGACCTTGTAGACCTTTATCTAAAATACTTATCAGAAGTGCATAGGGAAGAGCTACACAGAGAAAGAATAGCTCCTGAGATTTCTCTATGTCCTGAACTTAAAAAAAAAAAAAATGCAAGATATTCGAGGATGCTGCATTGGTAACATTGCATTTTCTGTAAAATATTTCTAACCTATTACAATTATTTTGAATATATGCTTTTAGGTTCAATTTGACATTTCTTCCAAATATTTTGGAGGATATTTTTTTCTTCTTCATAACCTTCTTCCTAGCACCATGGAGAGCTTCAGGATAAAAAGAGAACTGTGGTGATTTTCCTACTAATTAGTTGCTCTTATTAAAAAGAGCAAGATAATTGATTTTAGGATGCACTACCCCTTATTAAGACCTAATTAAGCTGTATATCAAAGACTAATTAAATGGCATTATTCCATCTCACTGATGAGTCTTGATGCTTGGTGAATAGATCTGGGTGGTAGATGAATACTCTTGGAATAGATTTCACAGCCAGACAGATAAATATAGACAGAGAAGCTGAGTAAAGGGAATTTTCGATTATCTAAACCTAACACACTTATTGGTATTTCTTCAGCCTGACAGTTTGAAATGCACAAAATGAAACATTTAAATACAAACTCAGCACTGTGGTAGGATGGGGAACAATGAAAGAGCACGGCTGGAAAACAAAATTTAAATATGCCATTAATCCTTCTGGTGAAATGGTGGACTGGGGAATTACAGGTATTTATTTATTTATTTACTCTCTTGATGAGTCAAGCTACTCAGCCTTGATGAGCCTTGGATAAGAGCTCAATTATACCATCATGGATGTCTGGAAACCTAACATCACTTTAAATGTTGCCCATCAGCCTCCTTGTTCCCTTGTTCTTTGGAACACAGTGGGTCAGGGGAAGAAAAGAGGGAAGTGGAAAGAGATATCATCATGGTAAGGATCTGAATACACTACAAACCTAAATATAGATGGAAATAGAGACCTAACAAAGTCTGCCCTAAAAAAATATTTGGAGAATAAGAGGCATTAATAAGACAAATGTTTTTCAGATTTTGATCTTACATTAGAAAGGGATATTTTCAACAGCAAATCAATCTGCAATAAGTCAATATTCTATTTGACCAAGAAGATCATATGCCAGTGTTTCAAGCGTTATGTAAATTTAGTCACTGCTTCAGCCCTATCAAGCTGACCTTGGACTGCCAAGTCTGTGTCTTCAAGGCAGTGTCATTGTGACAACAGAAACTCAACATTCCATTTAATCTATGAGGTCACAACCCCTTGGATTATAGTGGGTAATCTCTCAGATTCTTTGGCCCCCTATAATGCAAAAGCTTTTTGAATAAATCACAAGATATTTGCAGAAAGTAATGATTTCACTATACAGCTAGGCTATATTTGATTGTCTTTAATAGTTACCTTCACTGGCAGTATAATAATTTGCAAACAATAACATCAGTCATATGTCACTTTTGCACTCATTATTGGCCAAGGTATAACCCCCAGAACCAATAATCTATACTACTGAACATCTAAATTAAATGTCACTGTGTACTAAGAGCAGGTTATTCATTTGAAACTGAACTTTTGCAACTCTAACATGTATTTTGAATTATCTGAAGGACGTCTACCCTTGAACTCTTCCTGCATTAATACACAGAGAAGTGGAAGAGCCGCAATGTCTGTAAGAAAAGCTGTACAAATAGGGAACTGAAATCTCTATTACAGGAAAATGAGTAAACAATTTATTTTTAGCTATCTTTACAGAACTCAGGGGCAGGAGATAAAGGGTTTGACTCAAGTTTTTCAAGGTTGTCAACCTAGAAATTCTGCTATAGTTAATAGAGTTTATCATATTTAGATTGTCTTTGAGATGGAATTTCTACTTTCTTTTTCATTTCATGTAAAATTATGGATTTTAACATAATTTTGGATAATTATATGCTGCATATGATTGCTGAAAAACAATCAATTAGTAAGAACTGTAATTCATTCTTTTGTTTTGCATTCTGTGCTTGTTTTCCCTAATAGAGGTGGAATATGAAGAAAGAGTGAAGATAGGGGGTTTAATTAATCTCACGGGCTTTCTGTCTCAATGGGAGCAAACCTTTCATGAACCCAAATTATGAATCCATAAATCCATAACCCACAATATTAATAAAATAAAAATGAAGAGAGATTTATTATGTTCTTTGAGATCCTTAAAAAATACTATTGATGTGATGGGAGAAATATCACTGTATCATGGAAGACAAAGACTCTGATAGAAATTTTAAAGCAATAATGAAATAAATGGTACTTTGTGATAATTGAGGATGGTCAGTCCTCTGACAATTGGTTCACAAATATTAAGCTGACCATATCCTCACCTAACTGTGCACAAAATTACTCTTGAGTGTTAGTTAACCTTGAATCTGATCTCATTTGGAGAGAGAAAGTCTCAAGGAAAGAAGAAAAAAATGTTTATCTGCACACAATGCCTCAATGTCAAAGACAGAGCAGGATTTTTCCAAAGATGACACTGAGCACATTAGGGGAAGAAATCAAATGCATTAAAATTTTAACCTAAACTTTGAAGTACAATGGAATTCTAGCTCATTAAGAATGAATCATGTATCACAATAAAATTTGCTGATCAAAATATGCTTTGGTTTAAGGAAACTGACATTCATTTTTGAGCAATCTGCATGTACAAATAACAATCAAAGTATAATGTGTATGATCTCCTCATGGCCACTGGCTTCTGCTTGGTGGCAGTGACAGATGAGAGCCGGATCTGTGCTTGATTTAGGGTTTTTTCACAGCTTGTTTCAAACCAATTGCCAGCTCAGAAAATGCAATGACTCTTAGGCCTTATTGATAATAACTTGAGTGGGTCATTGCCCCCATCTCTGAGACTTGAAGTGACTTGAGGTAAGTAACAAAACTATACAAAATGAAAGACATATTTGAAATGTGCTTTTTCTCTTTTAGTTGCTGGGAAGAGTGAATTTATTTCTTTAAAGTGTATAAGAAGTATATTCTAGCTTCCTTGTAAATTCTGGCTTCCTTATAAATTCTTCTTTAATCTTTCCTTTTTAATTACTTATCTTATTTCTTCTATTATTTTTGAACACTTACAGATACATGTTATTTCAACAAAAGTCTCATGAACATTTTGGAAAACTGGAAGAACATGTGGTCCTTTATCAGGTAACAGTAATGTGTATGAATAATAAAACCTCAACAAATGAAGAACACTTAATTTGTTTTCTCTTCAAACTTACCTGTTTTTTTTTTTTCCCTCTCTGTTTTCTAGCTGGTATTCTACTGGCCATTTATTTAAGGTACATATAGTAACTTCCATAATTACTGATAACTTGAAGAAGGAAATTATCTTTGCTGTTGAATGCAAAGCCTTGCACACAGGCTCAGTAATCATTAACTGAAGGAATGAATGTAAAAATTCCTTAGGTAATAATGGATATTGGAAAATTAATTTATAAAGCCGTTGAGCATTGTCTTAAGTTGCAGCAGACATTTCCTTAATTCTTACTAAAAACATGAGAAGCATTGTAAGTTTATTTTGAGTGAGCCCAGTGATTTTCAAATGTTTTTAAAATATTAATAATAAATTTAAAAGATATTTTGCCTTGTGTTTCACTCCTTACATATAGACATTCATATATAAATGCATGGCCTGAACACTTACAGATACATGTTATTCCAACAAAAGGCTCATGAACAGTACTAACCCTTATGACAAATTGCTGAAATGCCTCCCATTGAGTCATGCCCATGCAATCTCTGGCGCAACAACTGTGGAAATGATATAGTCATATCCTGGATTAGTTTATATTATGTGGAAATGAGAAGTAATTCTTCAAATGGGATTAATGTCCCTAGACCCTAACCACTTGAACTTCAGTTAATCAAAAGTAGGTCTAGAAAGAAAAGACAGGAAGAAGTAGCAGACTCCTGTAAGCTTTGAAGAAAGTGGATATCTCCAGTTCTACAAGGAAATAAATTTAACCCCAACCACATGAGCTTGGAGGAAGACTCCAAGACTAGGATAAGAGGTAAAACCCAGCCCAAGTCAACATCTTAATTGCATCACTATCAGATCCTGAGCAGAGGACCCAGCTAACCTGTGTCTCTAGACATGACCCACAGAAGTTGTGAGATATTAAATTATGCTAAAACTGCTAAATTTATGATTATTTGTTACACAGCAGTAGAAAAATAGTACAATCAACTGTTATTTTTCTGTTTTTAAATTGCTGGTCACAGTCAACAATATTGACAGTATATCAAACAACTTACATTTCAGTAATCACAGTTATATCTTTAAGTCATCTTTTCAAAGTTGCCAAAATATTTATTGACAGAATTTCATTCTCCTGAGTTGAAGTAATTTATGTTCAGAAACTCTCTTAAAGGTTAGAAGCCATTATCATCCATTCATATAATCTGTTATCAATTTGTTTATTCATTTTCTAAAGATTCCTTACAAAACAGCTATCTACTACTAGGCATTGTACTAGACATGGATAGCATTGATGAGCAAAATATATATGGATTCCCTTCCCTTAGAAAACTTCAGTGTGAGGGTTTAAGAAAGACAAAGGGGAAAAAGAAGTAAATCTAATGATGATAATTCAATAAATAATTACTAAAAACTATTTCAATTATTGGACATTTTAAAAATTTTATTGGTTAATCATGATAGAAATAAATATGAATATTATGTAGCCCATATTTTATTGGCAAAATACAATTTGAAAAATAAATGAGTATTCTATTTTAAGTGAGTACTCAGTGATACCACAGCAAAAGATAGTGGAGAGTGATTGTGTTAGCCAGATTTCCACTGCTGTGATAAAATATCTGGGATAATCCACTTTTGAAAAAAGGAAATATTTACTTTGGCTACCAGTTTCAGAGGCTCTAGTTTATGGTTGCTTTCTCCTATAGCTTTAGGTCTATGCCAGGCAGAATGGCAGGGAGCATGAGCTAAAGCAAAGTTGCTCACCTCATGGCCACAGGGAAACAAAGATGGTAGAGAGGGAGGAAGTGGTTGAGGTCCTCATATACCCTTCAAGGGCTGGCCCCCAATGATCTACTTCCTCTAAATAGACCCCACCTCTCAGAATTTCCACCACCTCCCAATAGCACCGTTACCTAAGGAAGAAACCTTCAACACATGAGCTTGGGAAGAACATTTAAGATCCCAGCATCAGCAGCGATTGAACCTACCTACTGAATCCAGGGAGGGTTTCTGAGAAGAGTTGACATTTTTATGTGGAATCTGTGGGTGAAAGGGATCAGCAAACTATTTCAGGGATTAAACAAAACTTTCCAGGAGATTTGTGACCTTTTTCTAGAAGATTTTAGTAAGGAACATGGTCTCAGGGGATATGGTGATTACCATAAGCATTTGTTTTTAAAGAGGGAGTGTGATTAAAATAATAGCCTTGGTATATAAATTCAATTATGTGAAACTGGCCCTACAAGCACTGACAGAATATTCTGTAGGTTATTTACGAGACAGTTAAGTTCTGCATGGGTAGAGGTAGGAAGAAACTGAGAATTAGTCCTGAGGTTTTTTGGTTATTTTTCTAAGTTAGGACTAAAGTGGGAAACTTTAGGTTGCCAAATGGAATGAAATGACAGTAAATACCTGGTTAGAAGGAGTTTGAACTAAGCTTTCTACATTTTTCAAAAACATTGTCATGAATCAGCCCTTGAAAATCAACTTTATAACACACGCTGCTCCAGAGTCTAGTTTGTATGGTTCTGTTACTGTTAAAACAACAAAACTCTTCCCCCCTGGGCTCTGCTCTTTTGACATAGCAAATGGTGGTAAAGAAATAGTAACTCCAGAAAAAAGACAGAAATAAATATCACACAGTTTATGCAATTGACTTAGAAGAGCCTGTTTCTTAGGTCCCACCTTGTTTTAATAAAGTTTTTTTTTTTGATGGCTTTTCTAACCTATGAAAGGTTAGAAGCACCACATTGTACCTGTGAAGCAGTGCCTGCTGTCATTTGTCAAAGGCTTTGCACTTCTTCTCTAAGAAAAAATAAAGGATCTGATGGAGGAAAAGGAATTTGTTTTATCTATGGTCCAGGAAAAAAAAAAGTTCTTAAAAAAATCAATGTCTCTTTTGGCATGAATTTAGTGATTTATTTTCAGTATATTGGAAAACATTACCAGTTGTTTTGCATTAAAATCTATACTCAGGGTACCAATATGCTGGTGGTCCTGTGCTCTTTCACAACAGAAAAAAAAAAGGATCCTTTATAGAATTTTATAATCATTAGCCACATACCAAAACCATAGTATTCAGTGTCTAAATGGCTTTTATATAAGATTTAATAGTGTTTTGAAAATTTTGTATTTCTAGGTGATTAGTTCATTTCTGAAAAAAGACACTTTTTTGGAGTAGGTAGAATATCAATTCAGAAAATATCACTATGTAAATAATTCACATCTTAAAGAAAATACTGTTAAAAGCTTAACAGAGGCTGCTGTTTCTCCTGAGCAGACCAAAGGTGATTCTAAATAAAGAAGAGCTCTAGATACTTATTGGTTTTGAGTATGATGATTGCTAACATCCAAACATGTTAGAAAGCATGGACAGCTGAATTAGACCTCTCACATCCCAATGTGCAGAATTTTGACCTATACCAAGAGATGTGTAGCTAAGCCTGAAATTGTCTTTTATAATAAATCCTCAGTTACTCATGGCCTCAGGATCATGATTCATTTGATTTTTTTGGCAGATTTTCACTATTAAGAAATGCAAATATTGACTTTGAAAAAATGAAAGCATTAATATCATTTAAATTTGCACAGTGTTCTGGTCATATGAAATTAATCATTTAGATCATCTCTCTCTATTTCTTATTATTTTCATAATAAATGTTAAAACTCTCATATTTTATTCAGAATCCAAATAAATGTAGACTATATAAAAATGGTCAGAGGACCATCTTTTCACATGAAGTCTTTAACATAAGGTTATAGACCAAGGCAAAACACAATACAGCTGTATTCAAAGGTTCAATTTTAACTCATTGTAAACCTATTGTATATTTGTTTCAAAGAAAGAAAAAACGTGAGGAATTTAACTCATTATAGATGTTTTATATTCAATTATCTAAATTACATATTACATTTATTCATTCACTGAAAATTTACTAAGCACTCAAAGCTTTGGTTAAAAAATAACAAGAAAATGTAATTAAACAAATTCTGATAAGTAAGGAGTTTACTGGTATCTATGATAAGGGTAGGTCTTTTTCCAAAAGTACGTATATAATCTATCTTTATTTTATGTTTATACCAAAGGGGACTTTGTGGATTTCTTACAATGTTGAGGATCAAAGAGAACTGATTACTTATTTCACTTTCTGATTGCTTTGATGTACTCTTTTGCTCTACAGTATTTCTGAAAAATGTAATCTTTTTCCTCTTTAGAATATTTATTTTGGGACAGTTGGCAGAAATAGTATCCCATGCTCCTGAAGCGTGGTTACTACACACTTATAGATCAACTCTACACTAGGAATCTGCTACTTAGAGCTTCCAGGAAGAGACACTATGTGTCTTTGTGCAGTGATTAAACTTCTCTGCTTCTCAACTAAGAATGAGAAATGAAGATTTTTTTTTTTTTTTTTTTTACCTATTTCAAGTTGTTGTTTGGAGAATTAAAAGGAAGTAACATTTGTGCCACATAGGATCTGGCACATGGTAAGTACTATATATATATCATTCATTATTAGTGGTAGTTTTGATTACAGAAAATATACCATGGTTTATCAACATTCATTATTAGTGGTAGTTTTTTTTTTTATAAAGCATGGTATATTTTCTGTAGTAATTAATAGTTTCTAAGAGAATCTGGCATGTACACAGTGAAGTAGCACCATTTATACTTTTAATTAAAACGAATCCAAACATATACCAAAAGAGAAAGACGCATCACATCTTTAAAGATGTCCCACCACTTTCTCTTCCACCTTAAATTAGATTCCAGTCTCTACTCTCTCACAAAGGAAAGTCACATGGGAAGTAGAGAAGAATAACAAGAGAAGTTAATTTTGACTTTGAGACTACCAAAGACCTTTGTCTAGGTGACTTACATTCACTCCCTTTGTCATGTAACTTCCCATTCTTTATTACAGAGACAGAAGACAATTTTTTTTTTCACTAGTAACAATGGTACCACTGTGAGATTTTCTCTGGTCAAGAGACTGAGGCACAAATGGCAGCATGATAATTCTAAGCCCAAACCCTAAAAAAACCCTTTGTTTCTTCTGATCTCTTCAGGTTCTGCTATCTTTTGAGAAGATCTTGCTTAGCTTCTGGTCTTGGGAGAAGAGTGAGTGACACATGTAGCAGTCACAGTAGCTAAAACAGCCCATGTTAGCACAGAATAAGCCAATGTTGCATCAGCCAGCAGAGTTCTGTGCCAATTAAATGCTTAACACCACTGCCACTAAGATGTGTGACTGACTTTCAGTTTAGGTGTATAAGATGCGACTATACAAATGGTCCTAACTTATTGCAGTATTAAAATTAACTTTTTTATTTAAGAAGAAACTTGATTTCATCAAATCACTGACTGTAACAATACTGCTTAAGGTCTTCTTTCCATTATTCCATTATATAACAGACATCATGGACAAACTCTGCAATTATTCTCTTTAGTCATATTTTAAAAATAGACCAACCCCAGAACAGTGTGGTGCTGGCTTATGGATCAATGGAACAGAATAGGGATATTAGAAATAAACTCGCATATTTGTTCAAATGATTTTCAACAAGTATGCCAAGACTGCTGAATAGGAAAAGGACAGTCTTTTCAATAAATGGTGTGGGAAAACTGGAAAGCCACCTACAAAGAATAAAGTTGAACTCTCCATTTATACCACATATAAAAATTAACTTGAAATAGGTGAAAAACCTTAATATAAGAGCTAAAAACTGTAGAATTTTTAGAAGAAAATATAAAGGGAAAGACTCATGACATTGGATTTGGCAATAATTTTTTGTATATGACAATAAAAGAATAGGTAATGAAAGAAAAAAATGGATAAACTGGACTGCATCAAAATTAAATTATTTTGCCCATCAAAGGATACTGTCAAGAGACAAATAAAACAACCCACAGAATGGGGGAAAACATTGACAAAGCATGTATAAAGGACTAATATTCAGATTATATAAAGGATCCTTAAAACTCAACAGTAACAACATTTTTTAAAAAATACTGAAAATGTTTGAATAGACATTTCTCAAAAGAAGATTTAGGAATGACCAAAAGAAAACAAGAAAATATGTTCAACATCACTAAGCATTTGGAAAGTACAAATCCAAACCACAGTGAGATACCACATTAAATACGTGAGAGTGGCAGACAGGCAGGTAGAGACAAAGGAAGGTGGAAGAAAGATAGGGATGGAGGCAAGCAGGCATATCATGTTGAGGAGGATATGGAGAAACTGAAACCCTTGTGCTTTGCTAGTGGCAATGTAAAATGCTATGATGATTCTTTAAAGATTGAACATAAGAAATTATTACATAATCCAGTAATTCCACTTTTGGGTATTTGAAAATTCGAAAGTAGGAAATCAACACATAATGGTGCTTATAGTACCATTCATTATTCAATATCCCAAACAGAAATGATCCAAGTATCCATTAACAGAGGAGCAGTTGAACAAAACATGACACAGACACACCAGGAAATACGACTCATCCCTTACAAGAAAGGAAATTCTGACACATGCTGTGGCAGGAAAGAAGCTTAAGGACAATTTGCTAAGTGAAATTAATCAGCCACAAAGGGTCAAATACAGTATAATTCTACATACATGAAGCAATCAGAGTCGTCAGAATCCTAAAGAGAAAGTAGATGGTGGTTGTTAAGGACTGGGGTATGGAACTTGAGATTTAATGGGTATGAAATGTTAGTTTGTGTAGATGAAAAAATTCTGAAGATATAGGTGGCAATGATTGGATAATGACATGAGTGTACTTTCTGCTACTGAACTAGCCGCATGCTTAAACACAGTAAATGTCATGTAGCATATGTATGTTACATACGTATGTTACTCGTTTTTTTTTTATCACTGTTAACAAATGCCTGAGAAAATAACAAATATAGGAAAAGGTTTATTTGGGGAGGTTCAGTTCATGGTTGGCTGGAACCATTTTTCTGGGCTTGAAGTGAGACAGAACAGTATGGCTAAAAGGTGTGGCAAAGGAAAGTTGCTCAGCCCAGAAAACAGAGAGAGGGAGAGAGAGAAAGGGGCTGGGGGTAAGATAGAGCCCCCCCTTCCCACCTCCACAGGGTATGTCCCCATTGACCAACTTCCTCCAACCATGAATCATCTACTTACAATTTCCACTTCCTTTCAGGAGTACATTCAACTTTCACTGGATGAATCCACTGATTAGGTCAGAGATCTTGTGATGTAATCACTTCCCAAAGCCCCACCTCTGTAACATTGCTACACTGGAGACCAAACCGTCAACACAGGAGCTTTTGGGAAACATTCCATATCTAAGCTGTAAGAACATATTTTACTTACTACACTTCTCTCTGCCATTAAGCAACTCTCAAAACTTGCATCCTAAATAGGGGACTGGAGAAATGAAGAAAGCAGGGTGTTTGTTGTTGTGCTCGATTACTTTTATCCTGTGTCTCCTGTACTATCTAATTCTAGGTTTCTAAGGGTTTAAGTCTACAAGAAAGGGTGAGGGCGATATCAAGGCTCATTTAATGGAATGATTCAGTTTATTCTGTTAAGTTTATTCTATTTCCTGTCTCCTCTGGCTGGGTCTGGCCTGACTGCTGCTGGTGGCCTCTGCTGATAAGTGGTTTCCATGCATGGCATGCTTTCCCCTGATCTCCATCACTAACTTTTCTTTGCTCTCTGTAGCCCTGTGGCAAGATGAGCGATTCCGTAACTCAGCAAGTATCCAGGAAGTGAGAAGCAGCTCCCATTGAATGGTGCTTGTGATTTACCTTAAAGTACTTCAGTATAAATGCTAGGACATGAAGGTCTGTGTACTCAAAAAGTTGCTTTGCACTTTATCTAGTCTAATCATAAATGAACAGTCCAACTGCATTCTGAAGGTTTCAGTAAAAGATGGACGGATGTTTAAATTAAAGATTTTAAATATGCCTAAGTCTTCCCTGCAGGGGTTATTAACTAGGATAATGCATGTGAAATAATGTTTTTTTTTTTATTTGTGGAAAGAGTGAAGTTTAGAATTTAAGCGGGGGCTAAATGGTCAGTCCTTGAGCAAACAGGGTAAAATAGCAAATCTGACCTCCCTCACATCCTACAGCACTTGGAGAAATAACTTTGGTTCATCGCATGCTGCAATCACTGCTGTCCACCTTTCCAGCCCCATGTCACAAAGTTAATGCAGGATTCTGCTACCTGATTCAATCAGAAAAACACTTACTTCTGCTATCAGAATGCTGCTGCAAATTTTCTTGCCCCCACTTGTCAAACCACCTTGCAGCTAGATAGTGAGAATTCCCGGAGCCTTCAGAGAGGGGTTGAATAATTTTGTGGGGTCTCCTTGATAAAATATGTTTGCTTGAGTTGAAAATTTTGTTCCAGACACATACTAGGTGCTCAGTAATGCTTGTGAAATAAACAAACTGAACAGAAACCTTAACCACTGACTACTTCTCACTGGCAGAACAAGAAGTGAAGCCCAACTTGGAACTGAGCAATTGGGAAAATTTATTTATAAAGTTGAAGTTTAATATAAAAGAAAAACTGGAAATGGAGAGCTAGCTAAATGCATAAGTAGGCAGATAAGCAAATGGTTTCATTGGTTTTATGTCTGTTCATAATGGTTAAAAGGCTCACCTACCATTCTCTTTACATTCTTATCCACTTCTTAAGAGTTGGGAATAATGCACCTTCTTTTAGCTCATTCCAGGGGACACCAAGTCAAGTGTCTGTCTTGAGCCCAATTACACTCTCTTCCAAATAGGACCCCTGCTACTCTTGTGCAGTCATAGAATCTCAGAGGAACAGTAGCTGCAAAAGCAGTTGTAATGCTGAATAGAACCTTAAGTAAATAGCCTAGAAGGCCAGTGAACAATGAATTATAATAAACCAACTATAATTAGTAATAAAAGCCTTAAAATAACTGTACTCAGGAGATAGTATTGGTCATATCCTTGCTGTGTTCTGGAAATAATAGAATCATTTTTTTCACCCAATGTAACTACAATGGTAATTAAAAGCTGATTTAGGATCAAAGGCAACCTCAAGGTTATAAATATAAGTAGCTGGCTCTGAAAGTACAAGTAGCTTTCTCATATCTACATATTCACTTATTGAAAAGTGTGAAGAGGCTTTTGGAGTCCACTTAAAATTAAAAATATATTATCTGAGAAAAATTAGCTAAGTGAAATAAATCACTCGATCTATATGAAAGTATTTCTGTGCCTAAAATATCTTAGAGGAGGAAGACATAAGTCACCATAAGAAAAAAAAAAAACAGCTATTTATAATGTACTTTCTATCAGAATAGGGAAAGTTTTAATTGCAAATTTCCATGATATAACATGCAAAGTAACTTTGTAGTGAATAATGAAAGCCAAGTATTTAGATGATACTTCCAACAGTTTCTAGCAACAAATAGAAACTTTCCAGGATTTACCAAATTTCAACTGTTGGTATGTGGTACAAATATCTATCCATCATAATATTTTTCTCCCTATTTCATATTCATTTATCATTTTAGATTAAAAATTGTTTACTTAATAAAATCATCATCTCTAGCTAAAAACAAATCTAAGAAATCAGACTGTCAAAATCATTATAGCAATGTTTAAGAATTATATCTGGTATTACATCTGGTGTTTCAGGGTGAGATAACATGACATGGACAGGGAATCTTCCAGGGAAAAACAGCATGATCTCAGATAGTTGGGGCTGGGACTAGGGAGCAAAACAAAGACAGATTCATCTTCAGGGAGTTTCCAGTCCAGCTGGAGAGACAGATGCCAATCAAGTAACAACGTAGTACCTGTACAGTGGCAATAATGTGAAATTGCTAGGAAGGGGAAGTCCAGAAAGTGGTAGAGAGCCATGGAGAAAGACCTCAAGCAAAGACCATTAGCTGAAAGATGAAGGATGGTGCCAAGCCAATGGAGCCATGTGGAGGAGGTGGAAGGGGAAATGGTGTGTGAGAGTGAGAGGGAGCAAAGTGATTTTTGTCTCTGTAAAAAAAAACTTCTATGGCTAAAGTGGCATGACATATAAGAGGCTTAAAAAAATCTCCCAGAAAGGCATTCTGAACATACGTCTGTTTTGTTAGGTCAGTAGACAGGAATGACATGCCTATGACATGAAAACTTCGTCTTCCCTCTTCCAGGCTGTGGGCATCCTTTTATGAGTAGAGACAGCCCCAGAATCCTCCTATCCATAGAACCAATGGAACTCTCCCAGCAGAGCAGCCACAGATCTGTTAAACCTGCCAAGGGGGAAGGGACCAAGTGTCTCTTCATCTGGACTTCCCCAGGGGTCTACATTCCTTCACGTGATAGGTCTTCAATTAATACAGAGCAACTCAGAGCATAAAAGAAGATGACAGCCATAGCAAAGATATAATTCACTCATTTATTTAAAGAGAGATTATGGAGCACCTTCCAATAGCTAAATCTTCTTCTGATTTCTAGAAATAGTCATGATCAAAACAGAAGAAATCCTTCCTTTCATGAAGTTTACACACTAGCAGGATCCAAAGAGGACATGATGAAGTTATTATGTTAATAAATGAAAATAAAATGTTATGATAAATGCTATTATAAAGGCCATAAATGGAGCAATGACAGAAGCGCATGGTAGTCAAGAAAGTCATCATTAATTAGGTGGTATCTGGGCTGAGATGTAACTGATAGAGGAGAAAAGTCCACATTGGGAAACAGGTGAAGGAGAGCCAGAGGCAAATCACAGATTAAGGAAGGGATGGACTATTATAGGAAGGGAAAGGACCTTAGTGCTCAGACTGGCTTGAGAGTAGTGAGCAAGCAAGAAAGAATGTGCCCCTGAGCTGAAGGTCACGCAGGACTGGCCACCCCAAGGGGAAGAGTTCCAGATCAATAGAGAGTGACGGATTGGGGTTAAGCTGGTGAGTAAAAGGTACTACTGGTTAAATGTATTACAAAAACTTTGCTGAAGGTTTAGTGCAGAACTGGATTTCTGAGGGCCAGAATGGCAACAGGAAGATACACTTAGTGCTGAAGACCATATGGATTATAAATCAACAAAGCATTTCTCTGTCTTGACTACCACAGATAGCATGAAAAGTAGCACAAATATGTTAGCACACAGAGGTGAAGATGAAATGGTTGACAGAAAATGGAATGATACTATCTAATAGAAACAAAAAAATAATGAATCAGTGAATAAATCAATCCCCAAATATGGACTAAAACTTCAGTTTGTATAAGATCTATAAGCATTCATCAGAAGACCAAAGAATACCCACATTCAAACAGGATCCTTTGATTCTACTTCTACTTTCTGACAACTTTTTTTTTTTTGGTACTAGAGATTAAAGCAGGAGCACTGAGCCACTGAGCCATACCCCCAACCCTTTTTACTTTTTTAAAATTTTTATTATTATTATTATTATTATTATTATTATTATTATTTTGAGACAGGGTCTTACTGAGATTCTCAGAGCTTAGCTCATTTGCTAAGGCTGGCTTTGAACTTGTGATCCTCCTGCCTCCCCTCCTGAGTCACTAGAATTACAGGGCCTGTGATACTGCACCCAGGTTCAGACAACTATTTTAACATTATGTGATCATACTGTTTTGGATTTTTCTATTATTGTCATCAAAAATTTTTCTGCCTCAGAATAATTTCTTCTTAAGTGCCAAAGGAAGCCCTTCTAATGATATTCGGACTGATGTCAAGGAAACCACGGCTCTAATTTATTCCAGGTGTGACATTTTGTACTCATTTCTCTTCTCCATGAAGGAGTGCCTTCTCCTTGATGCTCATCACTGGATTATTCATGGTTATGATTTGACCTGGATCCCTGGGTTTTAACCTTGGCCTTTTGACCTATCCTATTTCTCTTCTGAGCTTGCACTATCTTTGTCTTCTGATATAAGATTTCTCATTAGCGGGCACTAATGAGGGCTTCAGATAACATAGAAAGAAGATCTTTCCACCTCTATATTTCTTGAAATTTATTTGCAGCCAGGCCTGCCTGACTTCCAACCCAAAGAAAAGTGGGATCAAAATATATTTGCAGACCCTGCCAGCAAAGAAATAAAAGATTCTACTTAGGATACCTCTTATTAACTAGGTAAGGCTGCACAATATTCGATTCCAACTTTGTTACTGCTCCTCTATAGAGTACTAGAACCACAAACATATGTGGCATATTTGGAGTATATATTGTATTTCAGACACTGCAATGTGTTTTCCACATTTTCTGATTTAATGTTTATAGAAAAGTCACCATATGGGTTCTATTTTTATTCCCATTTTGCAGGTTGAGAGACTATAATTTGAAGATGTTGTACAGCTTGCCAAGTTTGTATAAGGAGAAAAATAGTAAAGTCAGGATTCATCTCAGGCCTGTATAGTTCTAAAACCCATACCTTTAGCTACTAGCTAGAGTATCTACTACAAAAGTGGGACACATCTTCCTCATTGCTATAGCCTATGCTTTATTCTTACACCTAAAAGAGACTCAATGTGTGTCACAAAAAGAAAATAGGATGCTTTAAGTTAAAAGGCTTCAGGTATGGATCAAAAACTTAAATACCATTGTAGCAGCCTATCTTGACTAAAAGCTTTAAAATATTAACAACAAAATTAGTTTTCTCCACAGATTCCTTTGTTATTGACAAAATATCAAAAACCACCAGCCGTTTCAATGCTGACACCCACTCTTAGCACAGTCCATGGAACCAGGGTCCCGGCTAACTTTTATTCACTCCTGAATGAATCATCTTTCATTCTGTTCCAAAACAGGAGGGGAAAAAAAAAACATGTATTTCTAAATAAGTTGTTGTAAAATTTGCAGAATATTGAAAATTCTGCTTCAAGGCTAGAAAACCTGGTTTCTTTAATAATTCAAAACTTCTGTCTTCCTAGGTGGGCTTCAAGATTGCAGTGAAATCTCAGGAAGCATGAGCCTGCCTTCTCCAGGAAGGGAGTGCTGCTTAGCATACCCATCAAAGTGCTTTCCTCTTTGTCTCCATTAGATCAATAATCCTGAGGCAGCCGAAGTATCTATTCAACAGAGGGCTCCATTTCTGAACTCACTCATGAACTGTCTTCAAACACAGCAGCCGATACCTGCAACCCTTCTAGTTCTCATGTTCTCAAACCATAGCTCATATGCATCTAACACCATAAGTTACTGCAAATCTTTTACACAAGAGTGATTTCTTTGGGATTATAGTTCAGTAAGTAAAACTCTCCTTGGGAATTATTTAATTTTTCTTCAGCTTGTTCTTTTTTCCTGTCCATCGGCTGCTGCCCCGCAAATCCCACAGACTTGTCATTTTTAAAGTTGAAGTATCAGAATTATCATAAAGTTTATTCTCTGTAGGCACCAATGCACAAAGGCAAAATGAAAAGGTAGAACTGGACAACCAAAGAAAACTAAAACAAAACAATTAAAAAAAAAAAGAAAGAAAACCCACACACATTAAGACTGTAAATATGTAGAAAACACACTTCCACACAGCAATCTATTTTGTATTAAATGGAAAAGAATAATGATAAAAGGCCATCAAGACATCACAAAAACACAGAAACATTTTATGTCACAGGTTGAAAGATTAGACATATCCAAGTGTTTGCTAGAAAGGAAATGGAGTGATAGTAAAAATTGATAAATTCCTTTTAGTATAGGATTCTTTACAGTTTTCTAAGTGTTGTACCGTGTTATTTCATTGCCTTCTGAACAAATTGATGCAGTGTGCAATTTGCCTTGGTACTGTGTCATGTTTCCTTTTTATGGAGGGAAAACTGTAAATAAGGTTAGATATATGCAAACAAAAAAAGAAATTAAAAGAAAAGAAAAAGAAACAATTTACTAAACAAGGAAAAGGCCTCCCTGATGATGGCAGAGACAGTTGAATTCTGAAGAAGCACATAATTAACTATGGCTTGGAACTACTCCAAAATCTCATTCACCAACTGGCTAACACTTAGGCTAAAACATGCTGGGTGCCAGGAAGAACTCTCAGGGTGAAAGCCACCAGCTCTGAGACAATCAACCTCATTAGAACACAGAGGGTTTCCCTTCAAATTGGACTTTCTTCCATTAGAATGTGCAAAAATGTATACTTTTTTGAATATATTGTACAATGTATACAAAAAGGGAAAGGGGATAGATATCATCTTGTGCTCAACTAATCCAATGCCCAAGCCAGGATGATTGCTTACAGTGACATTCAAAGAAAAAGACTACCCTGGTAGCAAATGTGAACATGTAAATGAGAAACTTGATGGAGTCATAGGTGGTAGATTTTACACCAGGTCTATTTATGAATAGCAATATAAATTTTCTTTGTTTTTCTGCTACGATTCATTCAATCAAACAACTTTCCTCAAGCAAGTCCATGTCAGGCATGGGGGGGGGTTATAAAATGAATATGAGAATGAGATACCAGCTTTATCAGCAAGTGGCTCCTGGCTTAGACATGAAATTGGAGACTAAGGAAAGTCATGATTAGTTTTAAAATGACAGTGCACTAACAGATCCAGGTAACTAACCTAAACCAGAAGAAGGAAGGAGTTGCTGTTTGTTTTTGAATGAATACATTCTTTTTTTTTTCCCCCATAAATGTGAGCATCCAGAAAGGTTAGAATCCTGCCTAAGGACAAGATAAGTACCAGAGGCGGCTACGGTTGATTTGCATATATACTCTAACAAGAAGTCAAAGATGCTTTGATTGGGTAGCGACTCTCCAGGTTTATGATGCACATGTTGTCATTTCTGGGGATTACCTGCAGAAGCGCTTCAACTGAGGGCAACTCTCCAAATACCACACAGAGCCGTCTGGACGTCTCAGCTGAATCTGGAAGACAGGAAAAGCACCGGGTAAAGCTATCAGCTTATAACACAAAGGTAGCGCTGGGCATAAGTGATAGGAAATATCCACACCAAAAAGATCTGCCCACAGAACACAGAGAATGCCAAGGACAGAGGTGGATTAGTGGTTTATCTCAGAAATGACAGGTTTCTGAATTTCAGAAGCATCATGCTGGAGTGGGTGACGGAAAAGCTTTGTGAGAATAAAACAAGATCCCCATTCACTGGGAAACCTTGGGTTTCTTTTTTGATCTAAACCCAGTTTGGAAATCCGAGATTAACCTGATAGAGCCAGTTTTTCTTCAGTCACAGTCTCTGCTTCCATGAGGATTGAGTAGATTTGGAAATGCAGAGCTTGTCACTATATCCATTAACAAGCATGATATGGAAGTCTAGATCAAATGGTTTAGAAAAGCAAACTCAAAAAATGTCACCTTCTGCTTTGAGTAAGTTTTGCTTTTTCCCCCCAGTGTCACACAGTTATTTATGTGTATCTCTGTGGGGAAGATGCATTTACTTCATTTCATCTTTTACAGAGAGAGAAACAGAAGTCATTGTTTGCCTTAGGTTTGGACATAATTCAATTCAGTACAAAGGAATAGAATGGGCAAGTATCATCAGGCTGCAAAATAAGGCACCTTGTACTCCAAAAAGCATGTCTTTCTCTTGGTCCAACCTTCATGAGAATCCTGGAGAATTTACAATACAGAACAACACACTTGTGAACTGCCTTTGGTGGTGGCAGCACAAGTTAAAAGCAACAGGAGAATTGCAAATGGGCCTTCTCCAGACTTTATTCTCCAGAATAAAGGTGGCAGGGTAATATCTGGGAATATGCATGAGTGTAAAGAAACAAAGAATTTACAAGGGTCCTGCACTGCTTTGGGACTTTAAGTTTGAAAAGGCGATCAAATGAAAACTGTGCATTGTGATAAATGTTGAACTACGTACTTAGCAAAATTTCATGTCGAAGCTCTAAAATGTTTCTCCTTCTACCAGCATCAGTTTCTGGAACTATTATCACAAGATAAATGCCATAGAAACATAAAGGCAGATGTTTTGGTCTCTTTCTCCAAGGAAACTGTACTGTTAATTTTTAATAATTGTCAGCTCTAGAGAACCTTGATTCTTGGACCTAACTTTTCAAGAAGGGACCTAAAACTCTGCATGGAATTCTGTTTTGATGGGCATGATGGTTTCCTTTGCCTCTGAAAGGAAAATAACAATAATTAAGCACTTAAAGTGTCTACAGATGAGACTAATATTTCCTTTTCTTAAAAAATACTATCAGGTTTTTTTGTAAACAGAACCTAATTAATATAACTAGTTTTGTTATAATTATCAACCTCTTAGGACAAATTTTGTTCTCTTTTTTTTTTTAAGAGAGAGTGAGAGACAGAGAGAAAGAGAGTGAGAGAGAATTTTTAATATTTATTTTGTAGTTTTTGGTGGACACAACATCTTTGTTTGTATGTGGTGCTGAGAATCTAACCTGGGCCGCATGCGTGCCAGGCGAGCACGCTACCGCTTGAGCCACATCCCCACCCCCAAATTTTGTTCTCTTGATGCACAATCTACACAGATTTTTCTAAGTCTTAACTATTAAGAAAATTTGTGGTCACCAGAATTTATTAAACAGCCCTGTAAAGAAATACCAATCCCATTAGAATGACAGCTTTCATTTACCTGAAAATATTAAAACCCTGTCAATGTGATTTCCATCAAGAAGGTTTTCACTGAAATAATAAAAAATAAATGAAGGAAATCAAATGTAGTCATCTAGTTAAATATTCATTTTCTAATCTTTAGGGAGCTGTTTATTATACTTCCAACACCTGGCCTTTACCAGAACATTGTCTGATTTTAAACTTTTATCATGCTTCAGCAAATTCCAAGAGATCTACCAGTTAAGCCCTATTATGGGAGCCAGAGTAACAAAGCAACCTCCCTCTGAGTCTAGGAATGATTGAACAAACTTTTGATTCTAGGAGAAACATCACTGGGCCAGCAAGAGGCAAAAGTATCTTCAGTTATGTGAAATTTAAGGAGACACAATTACAGGTGTTTTCCCTGCACCTGCAACAAGTGCACAAAAGGGCCTCTTTCAATTTTGCAACCCAGGCACCTCATGTACTTCCCTCAGGTCCTGTCCTGGCCTTCAGTTCTCTGGCACTTGTAGTAATAGTATTTAATTTCAAAGTTTTTTCTTGGTGAATAAATATATATATATATATATATATATATATTTTTTTTTTTTTTTTTCATGTCAGGTGCTGTGATGCACATCTGTAATACTAGCCACTCAAGAGGCTGAGGCAGGAGAATGGCAAGTTCAAGGCCAGTCTCACCAATTTAGTGAGACCATATCTCAAACAAAATATAAAGGGCTCAGTGGTAAAGTGCCCCTTGTTTTAATTCCCAGTTCCCCAAACTATATGCATATGTCTCTATATTTTCTCATGTGTTTGATAAAATTATAAGGCTGTATGTTTGCCACAATTGCAACTTACATAAGACTGTGTATTTTAACTTAAGAAAAAGTAAATGCAAATTCTTAAGATAGAAGAGGTAAGAAATAAAGTGAAATGAGGTGTGTGTTCGAAATGTATTCCTAAGGTCTCCTTAGGTATTCCCTGATCTCATCCACCCCAAGCCTAGGAGGAGGATCATGGCCAGTGGGAAATTACAGAAATTGTATTAGGAAAGAAACAAGTGGGATGAGGAATAAAAGACATAAAGACACATGCATAAAGAAAGCAATCAAGAAGGAACACGACTCAATGATGCAAAACAATCTAAATACTGTCGTTATACAAACTAGGATTTTAGTTCATCATTCAAACCTGACTCCTGTCATCTTAGAAGATCTTTTCAAGCAAGTCAGAGCCTGTGAAACTTAGGTTTGTCATATATTATGTAAGAATTATACAAAAGAACCCTTCAAACAAAATCATGGTCAAAACATCTGTTTTCCAGTAATGCCTAAGTGCCAGATACTTTGAAAAAGCATTATCTCAGGAATTTGAACATAGTCCTGGGTTAATATGTGCTGTTCTTATTTTAATGAAAAGAAAAATCCTGATAATAAAATACTAATTAAGTATACATATCATATTTACATGCATATATGTAACTGAATGCAGTACATTATCATACAAACATATTCACATGATAGCATATGCATTAAATTAAACATCTAAAGCACTTAGCAAGTCATCCAGCTGTGGAAACTCAAGGAAGAGTGGATATCATTAAGGTAAATTATAAATGCTCTTTTAACATAAGTGAAAGTTTTACAAATTTCTTGTTTGGATCATCTTCCCTTACAGTTTATCTTTTTACAGACACCATTTAATTGATGTAAAGAGAAGAAACATGTGAGTCAATTACCATCATCACCAATCTTCCTAAAAGGCATAACTAGGTTTTGGACTTTGGAAGTCCCCATGAATTCATTAATACTTATATAAACAGAATGTCGTCCAGGTGCTTGGAACAGAGAGTGGAGGGAAATCAAGAGGCTCTGACTTTTTCATAACAACACACATGAAAAGCTGAGGTGCTTCCTGAGGTGGGACCTGTCCTGGTGACAGAAGAGGCACCCACTCCCACCCCTGGCAAACCTCTACTCCAGAGCAAAATGGGAAGGAGACTACACTCAGAGGACCTGAGCCAGACAGACCTCTTGGCTGGAACCAACAAATTCCTCAGGGGTTTGTGAGATGAAACATAGAAACGAGGTCCCCCTAGACACTGTCAGTATTTGCACAACACCAATACCTCAGCCTACGGGTAATATTTTTCTACTATAGGAGTTTCAGATTTTAACTGAGTGTACAGCTAAATTCCACTCAGGGATGTTCTCCCTCCACTTTTCTCCACTTAGTTTTGCTAACTAAACAGAAGATGATGACTCTTCTATGCATGGGAAGTTTATAGTCCGAAGGTGTGATTTCTATCCATTGAAACAAGGAGCACTGAGATGTTAAAACATGTGTGTGAGTGCACATGCGCGCGCGCGCACACACACACACGGTTTGAAACAGAAAACATTACTGCTAAGCAATTTCAACTTGCTCTCTCCTTCCCATAATAGGTTGGAGCAAATCCATCACCATTTACAAGGCTGTCTCCCAATATAAGGCAGGACGTCAAGGAAACCTGGTTGATTACAAATTATACATCTATATTCTTCATTAGCAATCTATTCAGAAAATATATAACATGGCTAAGGCTTACATACCAGAGCAACGTATGATTTTCTCATTCCTATTACAGAATACTGGGATTGTTGCATTAGAACACTCAAAAGGTACAATCTAGATTAAACATCCCAGGGCACAATGAATGAGTCAAGCATGCCTCAGAAGGAAGCAGATCTCCTGAACAGAACTTCTAGTTCCCTGCTGTCATTTACTGTTCTGTATAATCAGAATGCACATATGCAAGGCTTTTGAATGAAAAGCACCTGTTACACCTGAACCTCCCCAAGGACCGCAGAGATGCCAGGTGGCAGTGAATCCTAAGACACACATCTGGAGAATCAGATTCAGAGGGAAAGTTCTCATGAAATCCTAGTCTCCTGATTCAGAGGGTCTTGTGGAGGAAGGATTCCTGATATAAACTCATTGGTAGCAGGAATGTCGGCCAGCAGGATGTGTCTAAGCTCCAAGTCAGGAGATCATCTCACCCGTGAGAGGAACAGGAGTGGCTATATTTGGGATGTATTTCTGATAACGCATCAGTCTTGTTTAGAAATCTCTCCAGCATTAGGTGTTCTAGCATAAACTTCTCTCAACTCAATTGCATTACCTGATTCTAGTTTGTTTATAACTTCTATCAATTATGAAAATACGTTGCTTATTTGCTAATTTCCTGTCTCTCTCACCAGAATGAAATGTCTTAGACAAGAAGAGTATGGGGTTTCTATTCTTAAATTTCTAGCACCATACGACAGTGTTTGGCACTGTTAAACAAGAAACAAAATGTGAAGTAATAATTTTAAGATGCTTTTCCATACTTCAGTAAAAAGTTTACTAACATGTATTCTACAAAGAATGTATTAGTAAATATGTATTTTAAAACATTGTACATAAAGGGTATATTTAATACATGCACATGGCTTTAATAGTAATAAAATGAGTACTCATGTGTCCTAAGAAGTAGAGCATTACTCTTATCTATAGAGTTATCTTCTGCAAAGGCAGGTACAGCCCATAAATTGCCGTTGATACCCTTCTCCAAGGATTTAGCCTTTTCTTTCCTTACGTTTTTCTAGATCAACTAAATTGATAAAAGGGAAACAGATTTAGGTAATGCCCCATACAAGCTGAAGTTTTGGCCCCAGTTTTTCTGATCATGTGCCCCATCCTAAAATATGGTTATAATATACATTTATCACATAAATAGTTGCTTCATAATTACATGCATTTATTATCAGTCAATATATTTTACACATTATAAAGTCTACATACAGATTGTACTGTCAGAAAAAGGTGAAATTAAAATATTTTATAGGGGCTGGGGATGTGGCTCAAGCGGTGGCGCGCTCGCCTGGCATGCATGCGGCCCGGGTTTGATCCTCAGCACCACATACAAACAAAGATGTTGTGTCCGCTGAAAACTAAAAAGAAAAATAAATATTAAAAAATTCTCTCTCTCTCTCTCTCTCTCTCTCTCTCCCCCTCTCTCACTAAAAAAAATTATAAATTATATAATTTTTAACTGTACAGACTTGTTCTTTTTAAAGACATTATAGTTACATCATTAGCACCATATTCTATTAAGTATAAACATGCTAATAATAAGAAAGGAAATATGCTGTCACTCCAAATTAGGGTGGTACATATCTAATTTCAGGCATGTTAAAACACATGTCTTATAACCAACAAAATGCAGTAAAAATTTTAAGGGAAAAATACAATTGAGTATAGTTTACAGCTATCAAAATTTGTATTTTCATAGTGCAACATTATGAAACTATAACACAACACTTAAAAGTTTATTTAAATTCTAATTTTGGTTTCATGACTGCCATAGCAATGAAATAACATACTATATATATATCTACAGAGATAGATAGATAGATAGATAGATAGATCCAAATAAAAGAAATGAAACATCGGATCATTTCTCAATAACAAAGATTTTTTAATCTAACCCACCAATTATATGAAAGGTTTTGCTGTTGTACTTGAAAATTCTCAGGAGGGGGTGCATTTTAAAACTGTTTATGAGTGAATACCAAATGCACTAAAACTTCATATTCAGTGATTCTACGTCTAAACTATGAGTGTGTGTGTGTGTGTGTGTGTGTGTGTGTGTGTGTCTATGGGACTGATGGTTCATTTTTTTATAGCAACAAATAAAAGGAGACATATAGGAAAAAGATCATGAAAAGAAGGAAAGGAGGAGGAGAATCAGGGAATGGGGCAAGAGAAAGAAGTAAAACAGGGGAAAGGAAATGAGGACAGCAGGAAGGAAGGAGAGAGAAAGAAAGAGTGGACTAAGGTAGAAAAAGGAAACTGGGTGTGGAGGTGCAGGACTGTAATCCCAGCGGCTAGTGAGTCTAAGGCAAGAGGATCTCAAGTTCAAGGCCATCCTTAGGGACATAGCAAGGCCCTAAACAACTTACCAAGACTCTGTCTCAAAATAAATGATAGAAATTGCTGGGATGTGTTTCAGTGGATAGGCACTTCCTGGTTCAACCCCCAATACCAAAAAAAAAAAAGATAAAGGAGAAAAATTTATATTCTGAGGACAATGTTAAAACACATATTTTAACATCCTGGAAGATCACCATATGTAATTTTAATATATATCTATTTTAATTAATTATATTTTCCTTATAAAAGTAAAATTTCTGGAAAATTCCAAAAGTTCCCTCTCTCCTCCCCTGTTTCTATGCTCCCATTGCCTTTCCTCTTACTTGCCTGCCCCTCCTCTTTCTTTTCCTGGGGACTGGCAAAATTTGTTTCTTAAAAGTAAATATTACATTCAATTAATTTTCGCCTACAAACTCTTGAGTTTTTTCTTTTTGAAATTAATATATGGAGGGTTAATTAGGCAAAATGATAATGCAATGAAGTATTATTGTCAGGTATATTATTACATACCAAAGATACAACCAATTTTCAAATCATTTACTCAGTTTTGGTGCTGATATCATAAATTGCTGCTTCATAAAAAGTAACTTTGACAATAAATAATACATTCATATTTCAATGTAGTTTCCCCTGCAGCACATTCATCAGCCTGTTGTTTTGTTGTTGTTTTGTTTTGTTTTTTGATTTCTTAATGTATTAGAACATTGGCAACAAGAACTATTTGTAAAACGTGACCTTCCTCATTTTTCCCCAATAAGGTGATATAAAGAGAAGAACCCAAATAATCTAAACAATATTTAACACCTTTAGCATCTGTTGGAAAGCAAAAATGAAGACGAATGTTCTCCTAGATAGCTCATTCAATGTTTATCTTGATGACTAGAAAACAAGCAACCACACAACCATTGAAGTGAATTACAATAAAATATACGTTTTTCAGAGAGAGGAGCACAAAATCAGTTTTCATTTGGCATGCTAAGTATGCTATATTTGAACAGAATGTTACATATTCATTTCATTCATCATTTAAAGGCAGATAATCAGGAAGTCATTACGTGGCCTGCATTGGGCAGCTATTCGATTAGCACATAATTGAGCACTCTGTAATTCAGCCAAAGCTGACAGGCTGGGAATGCATAATATCCATCTTAGGTATTTTAAATGTGGGGGGAAATGATGGGGCAAATAGTGTCTGCAGGTCAACACTGACCACGAGAATAAAGAGAACATCCAAAATGTAGAAAAACTGGTTATTTACAATTCCTTCCTTTTTATAAATTCTCTTTGTTCATTCATTTAATTTTGCACTTCATAGCCTTCTATAAAGTTGGTAACTCATGTGGGAAGTCATGGTCTCTGGCAGCAGAAGATTTTATGGGACACTTTGTGTCTTGCTGACATCCTTCTATGGAGTTTCACGCTGACCACAGACTCGGACAAGAAGGTCATAACTTAAAGCAAAAATGTGGTTTTCTCTAGAAGTTCAAGTGAGGATCTCAGGTTGGAGGGTAGAGGGCCAAAGTGGAAAACTGCTGTGTTTGCATCTGAAATGTCCCACAAAGTCCATATCTTTAGTCTTCCTATATAAAGTCAAGGTCAAGTTTCAATCAGAAGGGAAATCTATCAGATTCAGGAATAAAAAGTATTTGGCTAGAGAGCTTAATTTATTATTATTTTTTTTAAATTTTTTTGTTGGTTGTTCAAAACATTACAAAGCTCATGATATATCATCTTCCATACATTTGATTCAAGTGGATTATTAGTAGCTAAATTGGTGCTTTATAGAGTAGGGTAGTGTAGAGGATTTTATCATTGGTGCTTGTGTTTGTTTTCTAGGGTGGCTTAGAATAACAGAAATTAATTCTCTCCTAGCTCTGAAGGTCACAGGTGTGAAGTCAAGGCTTCGCTGCAGGGCTAGCTCTTCCTAGGAGCTCTTCCTGAGGGCTGTCAGGGAGAATTTGTCTCACATCTCTCTCTCCCAGGTTCTTAAAAGCACCAGATGTTCTCAACATTCTTGATTCTATACTCCCAACTCCAGCCTTGGCCTCCATCTTCACCTCTTTACCTACCTTAGTATCTCATCTTAACTATTCATACCTGTCAGAGTCCTGTTTCCACATCAGGTCACATTCTCAGGTAAATAGGGTTTAAACTTCAATGTACCTTTTGGGGAAACACAAATTTATCCATACAACATTGTTTTGAATTGCTAAGACATAATAATAAATAGCAGATTAATTTTGGTTGATTGTACTACTTTATAAGTTCCCTAGAGTTGGTTGTTCTACTTTATAAATTCCTTACAACAAAGTTACTCCCTTACTGCCTACACCTGGGGAAGGTAAGGCCCATAGTCCACTCATCATACCCATTGCCTTGACTTGGTCAACTGTCACAGACAATGTATGAAAAAGAAAGGGTAAATAATCTACATACATATGATCATGGAAATAAAGTCAGCCCAGGACAGGGTGGTAAAGGTCTCAAACAAAAGAAGAGGAAGCCCTCCCTGATTCTACAAAATGATTCCTTCTCCATGTTAAAAGGCAATTAAAAGGCATAGGTATTTCAAATAGACATATGTATATAAATACATTATATATATATATATATATATATATATATATATATATATATATATATATATATATATATATATATATTAAATAACATAAAAATATGTATGTATGTGTGTGTACATATATATGTTTCAAATAACAAAGTGTGTGTATGTGTGTGTGTGTGTGTGTGTGTGTGTATGGCTAGTAACCAGATGTGAAGAGCCACACACTTTGGTGACCTGCTTCTTATGGTAGAGAAGGGATACAGTTTGGGAGGCATGTGAGTTGGCAGCAAAGCATGAAATCACACAAGGAAAATGGAAATGCTGGGCTTAGAAGCTTGAGAACAATTTGGCCACTATTTCTTCATGCTCTTTCCTTACTGGCTCAGTTTCTGTAGTGAAAAGTTCCATGGCATAATCTCTGTACTATATCATTGTTTTAGTTGGCTTCTTCATTGATGTGACCAGACCTGACAAGGACAGTTTTAGAGGAGGAAAAGATTTTTTGGTGCTCATGGTTTTAGAGATCTCAGTCCATAGATAGCCAACTCCATTTCTCTGGGCCCAATGTGAGGCAGAACATCATGGCGGAAAGCACAGTGTTAGGAAAGCAGCTAAGGAAATGGCAATAGGAAGTCAAGAATCAGAGAGAGCTCTGCTCACCAAAGAAAACATTAAAAACCCAAAAGTTATGTCCCTAGTGAACTATTTTCTCCAGCTATACTCCATGGTTACCAGCTAGTTAATCCCTATCATTGGTTAAGCCAATGATTAAATTCCAACCCTTATAATCAAATAATTTCACCTCTGAATATTCTTGCCTTGTCTCACAAATGAACTTTTGGTGCATACCTCCTATTTAAACCATGGCCAGTATATAAGAGTTTGGGAGGACAGTTATATGGAAATACCAAACCAGACAGTAAGAAATCAATAGAAGACTCCATAGTAAGATGCTAAATAAAGATAAGTATTTTCCAAAATACACTTTTGTGAATCTATGAGATTAGTTGTGTTAGGTCAAAGGATCTGAAAACATGAGAAGCATTTCTGACTTGAGATTTTGGAGAGTGGTTAGTCTTTGTTGAGTCCCACTTAGGTCAATGAGAAAAACCTGGTGAAGTGACTCTCATGTCAAGATTAGTGAAGAGATGCTTCAGTAAGACCATTTCAGGGAATTTGATAGAAGCCCCTCCCATCCCATGCTTGGAGATCATGAGGTCTGGGGCTCTACTTGTTCATGAGAAACCTAAATATTGAGCCAGACACTGTGGTGTGCACCTGTAACCCCTGCTACTTGAGCAGCTAAGGTAAGCAGGAAGATCACAAGTTCAAAGCCAGACTCTGCAATTTAGCCGGACCCTGTCTCAAAATAAATGAAAAAGATAAAAAGGAGATCTAAAGGCTGAGAAATGGAAATGGCTGGGGCTAAGTGATGGGTCAAACAGATGATGGCACAAAACAGCCCTCAGTCTGTTGGAATAAAGGAAGAATGATCTGTCCTGTCGCTCACATAGATGACCCCTATGTGTGAACGAACAGGCATGCTGAGCTGAACAAAACTTACCAGGGGCCATCAGGAGAGGAACAGTTGCTCAATCAATAGAAACTGTAGGAGTCACAAAGTCCTGAAGCTGAGAAAGAGGGCAGGTTGGATTTCTAGCATCAAGAGAGTATTTCTAGCAACAAGTGACCTTTAGGTTAAAGAGGCAAGTAATGGTGTAAAATGAGGTTTTCTATTAAGAGCCCATAAGAACAGCTTATGAGAGAAAAAGGACATTATTAAATTTCTACCTGAACCAGGTAATATGAAGCTACTCAAATATTCATCATTAAAATAAGAATTTTCTTGCCTTTATCTTCCTTCCTTCTCCATCTCCATCCTAAGACTCCTTAAGAAAGGTCTTGCCACTCAAATGGAGTATGAGAGAGAAGATTTAACTTATGAAACATTTTTTGTTATTATAATAGAGTACACTTTCTAATTACTAAATGAAGACTGTCTGGTGACTTTAAGAGACCACAGCATGTTTTATTGACCAAGAATAAGCAGAAAAGTCATGGTGTCATGGTGCTTACTTAAGTTTTCATAAAGACCTAGGGAAGAAGTAAACCCATTGAACAAATCTAAATGAAAACTGAGATTCTAGGTTGCTATGATTGTATCCTATAAATCCAATGAACTAATTACCTTCCCATTTGTACTCCATTTAAGTCACCTTTCCTACTTGACCTTGTGTACAGGAAAGGTTGGGCGCTGAATGTTAGTGGAGCTCTTCCCCATACTTTCATAATCTGGAGTTGATGCTGGTAACCAAGGCAGCTGGAGAAGGTAGACTTGATAAGGGAGGGAGGGCTTGCTTCTATTGACTCTCCTACTCTTTTTTTTTTTTTTTTTTTTTTTTTGGTGGTGGTGCTGGGGATTGAACCCAGAGCCTTGTGCATATAAAGCAAGTACTCTACTAACTGAGCTATATCCCCAGCCCAATTCTCCTACTTTAACATCAATAGCAACAACTTGGTAGATGAAGATGCTTACAAAGGTCATGATCAGGATTTGGGTCACCTTTGCTGAGTATCTAAAACAACAGAAAAATAATTGTATTTGCCTAGATTGTTCATTGTATTCTAGCAACAGTCCTCCATGATCAGCGATGTCTTGTGTGTAACAGTTCTCTTACTTCCTTGTTATCCTAAGTTCATGACGAACATTGCCTCAAAAAGACTGTTTAGCCTTTGGACTTTTTTTCCTTAGAGTTTTACAAACTATGTTATGATGAAGACACATAACAGAAATAATACCTTACTTTTACCTCTTATTTGTTACATAAGATCCATACAACTTCATCTTTTTGTGAATGTATTTTGGTTCTGGGGCAAAGACACTCTGAGATTAAGTGCCATAAAAAAGGCCAAGAAAATACCACTTAAAGAAATCTAGAATGCTCTCTGCTTAACTAGCAATGCAATAAATCAATATGACAAAAACCACAAGGAAGTTATAGCTTTGGATATTTGTTTTAGAAGGTGGATGTTTTGAATTGATTTTATCCTCCCCAAAATGATATTTTGAAGTCCTCACTCCCAGCACTTCAAAATGTGACTTTATTTGGATGTAGGATCTCTCCAGTGGCAATCAAGTCAAAGTTAGAACATGAAGGACAGCCTAATCCAATAGAACAGATGTCCTAAAAATGGGGCAGGGGCAGGAATGCAAAAGAAAAAATTTGAATATTCTCTCTGAGAATGTCAGCAATGGAGGTGATACTCTTAAAGCAAAGAAATGTCAAGGATGGTGGGCAAAGAACAGAGACTAGCAGAGAGAGGAAGTATTGCCCCCTAGAACCATCAGAGAGAATTTGTCCCTGGTAGCACCTTGATTTCCCTTTCCAGCTTCCACATCCCTAAGGGAGCAAATGTCTATTACTGAAAGCCACTTGGTTGTTGCTTCTCTGTTAACATTTCTCCAAACAAAGTAATTTAGTGGGGTACTAAGATGATGGAGGAGACTGAATTGAAGAAGAGAGTTTAGGAAAAAAAAAACAACAACAACTAAAAGAAACCCCAAAAACATAATAATCTTGGGGGGAAAAGTCACCTCATATAAATTTACTGGGAGATTAATTTTTTTGAGTAAGGTCTAGGGGAAGAATACCATGTGCTTATTAACATATCCTAAGATTTCATATACAGCATGAGTTTCTCTCTGCACAATATTATTTAAGGTCTTTGAAGGTCTGTGGAGTTTGGTGAAAGATCAAATGGTGAATGATGATAACACCCTGATGTTTCATACATCTATTATGAAATAGCACCTATTTTGTACTCTATTATTATTACTTCTCTTGTTATACATTTGCTGTCCCAAACTATATACTTGCAGGGCCAGATGCTCTATAGTTCTTAAAATTCTCTAGAAAAGAGGGAGTTTCCTTGCACACAGTAGGCACCTAATTAATTCAGAGTTATGTGAGAACATTAGACTGAAACAACATTAGATTTGGGGGCCACACACATTTAAATCCTCTCTAGGCAGTTACATACTCTCTATTACAGTAGACAAGCTTGGTGTTATTTTTTAATCCACTGCATTTTAATTAGCTTTGATTAATAGTGCAAAGAGCTAAAGGAAAACAGGATCCATTTCTTTCTTTTTTTTTAAGTCAATATGCAAGGGGATTTACATTCACTAGTCTAACTCTTTCACATATCACCAGCAGAATTGGGCCCCAAGCAATTTATTCATTTGCAGCCATAATAAATGACTCAGGGGATTGAAATGGTGAAAGAGTCTGTCATTTGAAGATTTGTAGTGATTGGCTACAATAGGAAAATGAATTCCACAAAGCCAACTAGAGGATATATAATGAATTCATTGCTTCAGTTACCACAAAAACGAAATACCAAAAGGTTTATTTCCCACACATAAAACAAAACTCACTGGTAATATCATGTGGAAAGCAAAAATGTTGGGACAAGTGAATTCAGCAACAGTTATTCATGCATATGCTGTTCAAGCATCTGAAAAAGCCAGACACAGTTCATACAACTTATAAAGATTCCTTGTTACTCTAGATATTTTTTTCTATCCTTTTCTTCATACATACCCTTAAATCCCTAGTTCTAGAAGCCTAGAAACTGTTTAAACATTTCCTTACCAGTATGGGTTTCTTGTTAGGATCTACCAATATGCAGTTTCAGTTGGAGATTCAAGGACCAAAGCAAGAGAAGTCCTTTTCCCCCTGCTCATTTTAGTACCTCTGTTAGCAACAACAGAAGCACTGAGCAGTGTGGACAGAGGCAACAGTATATGTGGGGTATTCAGCAGCATCATGGTGCACAGACCCCCTGAGTACCAATGATGAGATTCCAGAAGTAGACTCAGCAGTACCTCTTTTACATTAGCATCAATAGCAGGCTCCGGGGCTCCACCACATGATGGAGAAGCTCCTGGAATGTCAACTAATCACAATCTACCTCTTTCCTCCTATACCCCTTTATTCTTCTCCTCTGTATGTCTCTTCTACAAACATCAGCACATTGGTTAACAAGGAATAGAAAAACTCCTAAAATTGGAATGAGGATGTCTGAGTGGATAGAAATTAATATGAAAGCTTTGAAACTCCAAATCCCTCTGAGCCTACTTTATGAGAGGAAACCTTCCCTTGATCTAAGAACCTATGAATACCTTAACTGACCAAAGCAGTTACTTTGAAAGAAGATGCCAATTCCTTTCATGGCATATTTTCAACCCAGCTCATTCCCTTAATACCCATGAACATAGGCAGGTCCAGTAGGATGGGAACAAAGTTTAACAAAGAAAAAGGCTTATATACTGAAGGAATTGTAACAATCACAGAATTTATATTGGTAGGACCCTGGAAAGTATGTGTAGAGAAGTACTCTCAGGTTGTCATAAACAAATAAATCTGGAATTCATTATGTAATCCATTAGAATTCATAGAGAAGATTCAATGTGTTAGGTTGATTAGTGGTAAGTAACGCAAATGGTTTGTTTGGTTGGGCAATTGAAATATTCATAGATATTTAATATATTTGTAAAGGCAAAAATTCCATGGATTTCTTTTCTTTTCTTTTCTTTTTTATTTTTGTACCACGGATTGAACTCAGGAGCACTCAACTACTAAGCAACATTCCCTTCTTATTTTTTTATCTTGAGACAGGGTCTGACAAATTTGCTCAGGGCCTCACTAAGTTACTGAGGCTGGCTTTGAACTTGTGATCCTCCTTCCTTAGTCTCACAAACCACTAGAATTACAGGCATGGGCCACTACACCCAGCTGGAATAATTTGGGGGAAGGAATCCAAAGATGGAGAATATAGGCATGCAATGGTATGTTTATTACCTACTACCGACTTCCCCAAGGGGTCCAGACTATTCTTCATTCAACAAGATATTAAGAAGGTCTGCATGACATGAAAATTAGAATTCTGGAAAGTCTTGTGGCAGTTGAAGGAGATTTTTGTGGGCAATGACATCTCTGAAAGAGATTTCCTGATGTTAATGGGGATAATAAAGTGGAGTAAATTGAATGGCAAGGAGGATGACCCAAACTAATGTATCTGAAACTAGAGAAAGTAGATCTGTGACCATCTTCTTTCCTCAGTGATAGAATTGAAAGTAAAGTGATTGTAGAAAAGGGACCCAGCCTTGCAGTTAAGGCAAGAAATGAACTACACATCTGGACATCTGCACACTAGCTGGAGGTCTGCGCATCTGGATGTCCATCAGCTCACGTAAATATCTTTCTTGCTTAATATTCTTTTCCCTATTTGATTTCAACTGGCTAAGATGAAATGCCCCAAATTACATCAGGCAACATAATCATATCCTTGCTAAATATTATTATTATTTTAAATAATTTTAGCTGTAAATGGACACAAAACCTTTATTTGGTTCATTTAGTTTTTTATGTGATTCTGGGGATAGAATTCATGCATGCTAGGCAAGTGTTCTACTGCTGAGCCACAACCGCAGTCCCTGGATATTATTTTTAACCCTGGGCATATTCATTAACAAGGAAATGTGGGAAAATATTTAAAAGAATAAAATCATGTCATTAATATATTTGTGTTAAAGAAACTAGATTTGGTTCTTCATGTATAACATATGCAAGATTTTGACCTAATAATGTAACTAGGTTGTCTTATAATCCTAGTTTAAAATATCAGATTGGAGAATTAATTCATAAGTGCATTCTGGGCTTAAATGTCACCATTCTATTGTGGAACATACAACACAAACAAAACAATGTTTGTAACTTGCTTATAAAACATATAAGCACTACTTAACTTCTTGCTAAGGCTTATACTATTGAAGTAATTAAAAAGAAATCAAACATTAAATTTAAACATGCAATTTAAAAGTTGAAGTTGTTTAATTAACTAAATGTGTAAATAGGATCAAACATTAATCAAAGGCTTCCTTAAAGGTGATCACTAAAATTTGTTATACCTGTAAGAATAATAACATTTATGTGCTGAATTGAAAAACTGAAGGGAGAAATAGGTTTCTTAATTTGTTGTTAGTTTATTGAATATTAATTCAAATAATGCCAGCTCCTAAAAATAATTTTTTTGTATTACACATCTGCAGAATAGATTTTAAAAAGATATTTTTTAAGGCCTAATGTATAAAGATTAGTATTTTCCATACAATGAAGTTCTTTTTTTTTTTTTTAAAGAGAGAGTGAGAGAGGAGAGAGAGTGAGAGAGAGAGAATTTTTAATATTTATTTTTTTTTTTTTAGTTCTCGGCGGACACAACATCTTTGTTGGTATGTGGTGCTGAGGATCGAACCCAGGCCGCACGCATGCCAGGCGAGCGCGCTACCACTTGAGCCACATCCCCAGCCCCAATGAAGTTCTTAAACACAAGCAAAATACCCCAACTTGGGCTTTCCTAGACAATGAAGAGAAACTTAGCTGTGTTTAAATCACATAAACATGATAGATGATAAATTAATATCCTATCTGGAATTTTCTAAGTTAATTTTGGCAATAACAACTCCCCATGTTAAAGTAACTCTGCTTAAATAGAATTCAGAACATTCACTTATAGAATTTCAGTCTTGAAAAGAATCTCAGAACTTATCCATTCCCATCCCTTCATTCATTCAGAGATGAAGAAATGGAACCTCAGACATGTAAAATACCTACAGGCACAGAGGCAATTCACAAAAGAATGGAGACAGGGAGCAATTCCCCGGGTACCTCGCCGGTGTCATCTCTAATTCAGAGTGCTTAACCGATCAACTCTTTCAACACTTGACCTCGAAACCAGGTCATCATTTCAACCTCCAATTTAGAAAGGGGAACCAGGAAATTAATGCCACATTATGCAGTGATATAATCATTATGAGAGCCAACCCAGTCTAGATCCTGGAGCTCTGTGTGTGCACAAGGCCTTCTTGCTTTCATTTTTCAACCTGGCACCTTCTCTTGCCACTAAGTATTCACGTGGAGTTCTTTTAAAAGGAAAGTTTCACAGGCTTCCTATGGCCTCTACTCTCCCATAGAAGGAGTGACATTTGAGAATTCTGACAGTAAGACATCTCTGACTTCAATCACAGAGTGCGAAAATGAATATTTTCCACATGCAACTTTGAAGGTTGGTGCTCTTTTAACATAGCCTTTCAGTTTTACTTGAGATTGACTGCAGGGGAATCGGATGGTAGTTGAAGCAGCACAAGAGAGGATGTTTGATAATCAGTGCCCAGTGTAAGAGGAAGGCTGACGAGGCCTCTGTTGCACACCCAGGCAAGGCAAAGCCCATGGCTCAGGGAAAGATAATTGATCCAGAGAAATTTAGTGCTTCCTCAGATGCTTTCTGCAGCAATTTATGTGTGATCTCTAGCTAGTGTTGACATTGCTTCCACACATTTTCTCAAATTCCTTTTGAATGGTGAATTAAGTATCATATTTGTTGTGTACATTCTAACACATATATGTGTGTGTGTGTGTGTGTGTGTGTGTGTGTGTGTATACGTATACACATATACACGTACATATACGCACATTCTAATACATAATCTATGTAGTTGTATATAATATATAATAATACAGCATAAGATCGAAAACAGGAGATATTTTTTTTAAAAAAGAAAGAAAATTTTAAAAAGTGATAGTTGGATGTCTCTTGTCTTCCTATCTAAAGTGGAAGAGGAAATCATATCTGGATAAATGCTCACTACGGCATGACAGTTTGCAAGATGGAAACTAAGATAGTTAGAGTTTGAAGACCTTAACCCCCTTGAGATCAGATCCCTTGCTTTTTGTTTATTTCTATATCCTGCAAACTCCAAAATACATGTGTACTTTTGCTTTAAATATCCTTTCATCTTGGGGTGATATTCATTTACTCTTGCAGCTTCATTTGCTATCACTTCACTTTGACCTGAAGGGTTTTCTAATGTGTCTTGATAGTGTAGATTTCCGGAGAGAAATTACTCACCTCTCATGTGTCTGAAAATGTTCCATTTCATCTTCATTTTTGAAGGATAATTTTCCTGACTATGGGATTCTTGGTTGACTGTGGGATTCTTCCTCACTTTTGGCCTTTGGTGATATTGTCTCTCTGTCCCCTTATTTCCACTTTTGCAAGTAAGATACCCTCTGTCACTTCTTTCCATGTTCTTTTTTATAAGATACACATCTCCCCCATGGACGCCTTATAAGTGATTTCAAAAAGATTTCCTTGTCTTTTACTTTTAATGGTTTGGCTATGATGTGTCTAGGTGTATTAATCTGCCTTGGGGATTCTCTACAATGGTATCTTTATGAAGATGTCTTAATTAATTGTAGAAAAAAAATTCTCCCATAATCTGCTACAGATTTTCTGTGTCTCCACTCATGAGAATCCAAATTCCATGTATATTAGGCCATTTGAAGATTTTCCAATGTGTCTATTACAAAGTGAACTATACTTCACAAAAATTCTTATGTTGAAGCTATAACTTCTAGTACCTCAGAATGTGGGTGCATTGGAAGATAAAGACTTAAAAGAGATACTTATTAAAATGAGGTATTTATGGTAATCCCTAATTCACTATGATTGGTTTCTTATTAGAAAAATAATTCTAAAGGTAGACATGTATAGAAGGAAGACCAGATGACAACACTGGAACCAAGTGGCCATCTATAACACAAGGAAAGAGTAGTCCCAGAAGAAACAAACTCTGATGATACCTGAAGCTCACACTACAGCCTGCAGACAGTGTATTTCTGAAGAGTAAGCCAACTAATCTGTGGTATTTTCTTATGTTAGTTCTAGCAAACTAATATACTTTATCTGAGTGTTTTCAGTTTTGCATGATTTATATTGATCTCCCTTCATGTTCACTGAATCTTTTTTTTTTCCTGTGTAATGTCTTTGGTTTAAGTACATTAAAAGATCTTCCCTTCTTATATTCCACTTCTTATTTCTACCATTTCCATTTTTTTCTTCATTATAATTGTGTTCTGCTTGCTGAAATTCCCTAGTTGCTTCTTGTCCACTAAAATGTTTCACATATTTAGTGGATCCGTTAAATCTTATATTTTAGTATTAAAATCCTTGTGTGATACCGTAAAATCCTTGTGGGATATTTCTGGGTCTGCTTCTATTGACTGTTCCCTCTTTTAACAACATTGCAATCCCATTGCCTTTCTTCTTTACCTGTCTCATCATTTTTAGTTCGCTATTCATTTTGTATACATGGAGAGTAGAGAATACTAAAATTGATATTTCCCCCTAGAACTGTTAATGCTATTTGTGTTAGGTCACAATGTGGGGGCTGAATACATCGAAATTAAGTTTAAGTGAGTCTAGGCTTTTGTTGCTGCTTTAAATAGAGTTCAGTCCATTCTCAAATGTTTTGAGTTTCATGAGCAGTTGGTTTTCTTTTTCTTTCTTTTTTTCAGTCCCATATTCAATTTTCTGCTCTCTTCTCCCTGCTTCCTAATATATGCTTTTGGAGGACTTTTGCAATACCCTTGATGAAGACTTGGGGTACCTAGGTGAGTTTTCTTCTCCATTCAAGTATCTGTGTCTGGTCTTGGGAAGCACTGGATCACACTTAGTGTGAACCCAGAGGTATTATGAAATTTCTCCTCGGATCTCATGCCTTGCCTAAACTTTCAACTGGTCCCTGTCCATGCTCCAGGAGGACCTGTGTAGAGAGCCATTTTGCTGTGCTGCCTTGTGTGGGCGTGAGCCTAATTCTTGGGCTGAGACCCAGTTCTTTGTTTTCAGCCACTCCCTAGAATACAATGTATCAATTGTCCAGCTCCTGGAACAAACTGTTTTCAAGAAGTGCTTGTTGCTTTGCACAAGCTGGAGCTGGGTGTCTCTTGCATTATGTGCAAGTGCTGGGTCTATCATTCTATTGGCTGCTGCTGTGTTGCTATGCACTCTTTGTCCAATGGTGTACGAGCAGGGCTGCAGCTGAAGTATATAAGGGGTGGTTTTTTCGGGCCGGGGCGCCTTTTTTCTCTCATCTATACCTCATGGAAGCTTCCAATAAAGTGTGTTAAAGAAGAATCCTGCTGTTGTCGTCTTTCCTGCCGGCGGGTAGACGCGACAAGTGGTGCCGAAACCCGGGAGAATCAGAACTTTCAGTCGTCAGGAGTGGTGCACCGATCGTCCCGGTGAGCGGACCCCTCGTCCCGGTGAGCGGACCCCTCGTCCCGGTGAGCGGACCCCTCGTCCCGGTGAGCGGACCCCTCGTCCCGGTGAGTGGACCCCTCGTCCCCGTGAGTGGGACCCCTCGTCCCCGTGAGTGGGACCCCTCGTCCCCGTGAGCGGGACCCCATAGGCCTCATATTTTATTGCAGCTGCAATGTGTGCTTTTACTTTTGTTTTCTGTGTTCTTTTTGTCGTCTGTGTCTTTTGTTTTCTGTGTTTTTCTTGTTGTTGTGTCAGGGGTGCCGCACCTTCAAGTCCGCTTTTCTCGGCCCTAGATGGTCTGTTACGCTCCAAGGGCCTGAAAGTGAAGCATAGCACTTTACAGAGATTTTTACAGAAGGTAGATGTTGCTGCACCGTGGTTTGCATATTCGGGCAGTCTTACTATACCTAGTTGGGATAAGTTAGGCAAAGATCTCGACTTTGCTTCTGAGCAGGGCATATTAGAGGGCGGAGTGATACCCCTTTGGAAGATAGTCCGTAGTTGCCTCACAGATGGCAGGTGTCATGACGCACTTGCTCTAGGACAGGAAGTTCTAGAACAGTTACATGAGGAGAAATCAGAGACGGCAGGAAGTGAGGCATCTCAGGAGGATGGGAGCGTGCGGAGCGTGAAACAGGGGAGGAGACGATTGCCTCCGGCAAAAGGTGAGGTATCTCGGGAGGATGGAAGTGTGCGGAGCGAGACACAGGGGAGGAAACGATTGTATCCAGATCTCAGTGCGCTGCGCACGCCTCCATGCGAAAGTGGGTCAGAGGACGAGGAGGATGAGGAGGAGGAGCTTGGAAGGCTGTCTCGCCAGCTAGGGAGTTTAGCTGTCGGAGAAGGGAACAAAGATAGATCGGGGCTCAAGAAATGTGATCCACCGGATCCACCGCCGTATGGTGGAAGTGTTTCGGGGAGAGCTTTCCATGCTCAAACATGGAAGGCTGTTAATGCTGAGATGGGTCTTGCTTATCCAGTTTTTCAGGATGATAATAGGGGAAGATTTTCGGAGCCTTTAGATTTCAAAATTGTGAAGACCCTGGCAGAGTCTGTGCGCACTTATGGAGTGGATGCCGCCTTCACACTAACTCAGGTGGAGAGTCTGTCTAGATACTGTATGACTCCCTCTGATTGGGCTAGCCTTGTTCGGGCTTGTGTTTCCCCCGGTAAATATTTGGACTGGAGAGCATTTGTGCTAGAGGGCGCTATAGAACAAGCCGCCCAAAACCATGCAGCAGGACATCCGCATTGGGATAAGGAAATGCTTTTGGGCCAAGGTAGATTTGCTAATCAACAGACAGGATTCCCTCCTGAGGTATATAATCAAATTAATAACATTTGCATTCGGGCATGGAAGTCACTTCCAAATAGAGGAGAGGTATCTGGTAATTTGACCAAGATTTTACAAGGCCCTACAGAACCCTTTTCAGATTTTGTAGCAAGGATGGTGGATGCTGCTGGAAAGATTTTTGGGGATCCTGATAGAGCCATGCCCCTTGTCAAGCAATTGGTCTTTGAGCAATGCACCAAGGAATGTAAAGCAGCAATCGCTCCTTATAAGAACAAAGGCATAGAAGCATGGATGAAAGTGTGTAGAGAGATTGGAGGACCTTTAACTAATGCAGGTCTTGCAGCTGCTGTCCTCCGGGTTGCAAAAGGGGGCGGTCCTGCCGCCAGGACATGCTTCCAGTGTGGTCAACCCGGTCACGTCAGACGTGAGTGTCCCAAAAATGTCAATTCTACTGGACCTCCTTACAGTGGCCCTTCCACTGGCCTTATTTGTGTGTTACTCTAGATAACTGGGCTATTCTATGTTGCTCGTTTCAAGGGAATATTGATAATCATTACCCTTCTCACCCGTTGCTCCATTTTGTTAAAGAACATCCTATCATTTTCCCTAAGGTAACTTCATCCACTCCAATTCCGGGGGCTGTTAACATTTTTACTGATGGTTCCAAGTCTGGAATGGGAGCTTATGTAATTAATGATTCTCCCCCTGTTCAGCATCAATTTGCTCCTGGAAATCCACAATGGGTAGAACTGCAAATTGTTATTGAAGTCTTTAAACAGTGTCCTTTTCCCTTTAATCTCATTTCGGACTCCATCTATGTGGTGCAAGCACTAAAAATCTTGGAGGTTGTGGGAGCTATTAATGATGCACGTAATGTATCTGCTTATTTTAATCAGCTTCAACAGCTTATCTGTAGCCGCACTGCTCCTTTTTATCCAGTACATATCCGGGCCCATACCTCTCTTCCTGGCCCGTTATCGCAGGGTAATGCCTGTGCAGACTTAGCCACTAGAAGTCAGTTGATCTGTTTGGCTTCCTCCTTAGAGGGGGCTAAATTGTTTCACCGAAATTTCCATGTTAATGCTTTAACGCTGCGCAGGCGTTTTTCCATTTCAAGAGCGGATGCTCGGCAGATAGTATTACACTGTCCCCATTGTGTCACATTTCTTCATCCCCCTACTTATGGAGTAAACCCACGGGGATTGAAGCCATTGGTTGTATGGCAAATGGATGTGACACACATACCTGACTTTGGTAACCTCAAGTATGTCCATGTTTCTGTTGATACGTGCTCTGGAATTATTCATGCTTCTGCTTTATCAGGAGAAAAGGCACGTAATGTCATTACCCATTGCCTGGAAGCCTGGGCGGCGTGGGGTGCGCCCACGTCCCTTAAGACTGATAATGGACCTGCTTATACTGGCAGACAATTTACATCCTTTTGTTCTGCTATGGGAGTACAACTTACTCATGGTTTGCCTTACAATCCTCAAGGACAAGGCATTGTTGAACGTGCTCATCGCACCTTAAAAGAAACTTTACAAAAACAAAAGGGGGGAATAGGAGCTGAACATACTCCTAAAGAACGCCTGTCCTTAGCTCTCTTTACCATTAATTTTTTGAATTTGGATATTCATGGTCGCTCTGCGGCCGATAGGCATGTGTCCCCTCAGCCCTCTGTGATTGGCTATGTTAAGTGGAAAGATGTTCTTACGGGCCAATGGAACGGCCCTGACCCCGTGCTGACATGGGCACGAGGATCCGTATGTGTTTTTCCCCAGGATCGCACGGAACCGTTGTGGGTCCCGGAACGCCTGACGAGAAGAGTCTTGGCGCCAGCTACTCAGCAACAAGAATTACCACGGCAATCCCGCGATGAGGATCTTCATTCTGCTGAGTGCCCTGGCTCTGGTGCTGATGCCGATGACGCAGACGACACCAATGCAGTGGTGGGCAGTGGCACGGGCTTGGCCAATGCCGATGCCGGTTCATGATTTAATGATTCCAGGAATGCCTCCCGTATCATCGGCGAATACTTGGCTGGAAATTGGTCCATGGCAGCGGAAGACCTGATCCAGTCTCAACTAACCCAGATAGCTGTCTTGAATAGTACCCACGTCGATCCCATAACTTTGGGTCAATTCACCGATTGGATATCTTCAGCTTTTTCCTTTTTTAAAGAGTGGGTGGGGGTAGGCATTTTTGGTGCAATGTGTTGCTTCGGTATGGTTCTCTGCTTGTGGTTTCTCTGTCGCCTTAAGGCCCGCAGTGCTCATGATAAGGCTATGCTCACACAAGCTCTTGCAGCTTTAGAAAATGGCAACTCACCTCAAGTTTGGCTTGCGCAAATTAAACAGTGAATCTTTGACATGGTCGTTGCACCCCAAGTTTACGGACATTGCACTGGGAACGACATGTCTCTTCTTGCTATTTTCTTAGTGTTGGAAAGCCCTTGCACTCTGCCGGCTTTACTGCCATTGCACGCAGATGGGTTTCCACACTAGTGCTTTTCTATCGCTTTAGGACCCGTGCCTTTCTTTTAGGGTGTTGCCAACTTGTTTGTCGTTGTATTTTTATAGCCACAGTTCAGCCTCAGAGACCTAATAATGACTGGCTGAGTAGATACCATTAAACGCCTTGGCAACAACGAGCTGATCTTGTAGTACCCAGAGACGGGCAACTTTCACGCTTGCACTGCAACCTAAGACAGGGGAATGGGGCCTCCCCAAAGACGGGTAAGCAATGTAAGGGCAGTGAACGACCTAAGACAGGGGCTACTTGATTCCCTTTGACGTGCAACAAACAAAAGGAAAACACTGCTGGCAGTGGATTCCCCCCGGCCCCCAGGGCTTGGATCCAGCCCTGAAGTTTATGCACGTCAAGGAGGCCAGCTCACAAGGCCTTGTAAGATCTGTGGTGTCTGTTTTCATATTCAGCCAATACCGGTCATGCGGGAACGTCCTGACCTGCTTGGGTCTGATAAGGTTCCTGGTTGAAGGCTTAGTATGAGTAATGGCAATTCACCTCTACTCTTGCCTGTATTGTTTTTAGAAAACAAAAGGGGGGAACTGTAGAGAGCCATTTTGCTGTGCTGCCTTGTGTGGGCGTGAGCCTAATTCTTGGGCTGAGACCCAGTTCTTTGTTTTCAGCCACTCCCTAGAATACAATGTATCAATTGTCCAGCTCCTGGAACAAACTGTTTTCAAGAAGTGCTTGTTGCTTTGCACAAGCTGGAGCTGGGTGTCTCTTGCATTATGTGCAAGTGCTGGGTCTATCATTCTATTGGCTGCTGCTGTGTTGCTATGCACTCTTTGTCCAATGGTGTACGAGCAGGGCTGCAGCTGAAGTATATAAGGGGTGGTTTTTTCGGGCCCGGGCCCTTTTTCTCTCATCTATACCTCATGGAAGCTTCCAATAAAGTGTGTTAAAGAAGAATCCTGCTGTTGTCGTCTTTCCTGCCGGCGGGTAGACGCGACAGACCTGTATCATGTGCCATGGCTTTCAGTTGTGAGCACTTACATCTTGGGCATGATTTGTTACTATTTGGATTCTAGTTCGTTCCAGCTTCATATATATATATGTATATATTCTGGACTCTCAGATAGGCTTCTAAAATCCTATAATTTTGAAGCTGATCTGGATAGACATCAGGTTAGTGCCAGCATGTCATAACTTGAAAATTTTTAACACCTAACTAAAAGTGGAAATCTCTTTTCCCTATTAATTGGTAAGATATAATATGGTACTGGCAGGCAAAATTTGCTCTGTTTGAAAGGAATACCATATACAACAGTACTAGCTTGCCAAATGTGTAGCATGTATGCAGAATGCCAAATAGCCCAGTTTGGTTCCAGTATTTGATCCATGCAGGTGAACTGTAGATGGTGTTGGAGATGTCTGTTGGTTTTGACAGCACACTATTCCATTCCTCATCCTGAAAAATAACTCTGCTTCTATTTGGGTAACCACCTCTCACCTAATCCAATTATTTTATTTTAAACAGTTGTTAACACAAAGCTAGTCATAGAAACTCAGCCTAGATAACTAGCATACCACATCTCTTAGTTATGAGACCCATGGCTGACTGGTTGGCACTGTTCACTGGGGTTTAATACACTGAAGAAAAGAACATCCATTTCTCTCTCTGTATTAATGAAGTCCATCTGGAGCAGAAGATATGACAGAGGATATGACCTAGAGGCCAGCCCTCATGGCCCTCTTTCCTTATTTTGAGAAGATTTTTTTGTTTTGTTTTGTTTTGCTTTTTGCTTAAAGGAGTTTAACTGGGCTATGTCATTTATAGGCTAGATCCTCTTTCTTTATCTGTAATAAAATGTTTAGAGTTCAGTTACTCTGCTGTAACTGTCAAAGCAGCTCATGACATAAGTTCCAGAGACTTTTTTCAATTTATTATTTCTAAAACCAAAGCAAAAATAAATAGTCACATGAAGAGATTTTATAGTAGGATTAGATAAACCACTTTTGTGATTACCCTCAAAGTTCAGATGAGAAAATTCTGACATGAATGTTTAAAATGATATCACATGGGTTACACAAATAGTGCTGGGATGTTAAACATGTATTTTTCAATTTGCTGATTGGGGCTGGGAATGCAGTCTAAAGGCAGAGCACTAGCTTTCTATGTGTGAGGCCCTGGGGTTCAATCCTCAGCACTGAAACACACAACAAAAATTTTGCTGATTTGGCAATTCTGTTTTCTTTTACTATATAAAATATACTTACTCAGAAAAAAAATTACCTACTTTATTCTCCTATTGACTATGGAATTCCAATGTCACTGTTTTTCATCTCTATTTATACAATGCTAAAGTACACCAAAAGTTAGGATATCAATAGTGACTTTTCATTTAAATTCTAACAGAAGATTTCATTAGCTTGAGATGACCAGAAGATGGTTCTATTATTAAGTTACTGTGTGTCTTCACTTATTTCATTTCTTCCTTCATATACATGCATATACTTCCCAATAAAAAATGTTTTCTATAACTAAACATTCAGGATATATGACCTGTTGTAAAGTGAATTACACTGCATTGTAGCCAAAAAATATATGTAAATTCATAAATATTATTTTATAAAAGATACTTCATAGTAATCACAAATTAAAATTAAATTCTTTTCATTAACAAATGTCTTTTTGGGGCTGGGATTGTGGCTCAGTGATAGAACAGTTGCCTTGCATGCACGAGGCTATGGATTCAATCCCTGGCACCATATAAAAATAAATTAATTAATTAATCAAAGCTATTGTGTTCATCTACAATTTAAAAAAATAATAAATAAATAAATAAATAAATAAATAAAGGTCTTTTTGATCACCAAGGCCATAAAGACAAGAGCCATGTCCTGTTTGCTCTATAACAGTCTCCCCATCCCTACTTTAGTGCTGGTTGATGTAATTGGCATTCGTTAAGTATTTGGGAGGTGAATGCATGAATGAGAGACACCACTCAATTTTCTCAATTTAAAAATAGAGAAAGATTTCCTCTAGCTGAGATGATTAGGAAGTCTTTCTGTAGCAGACAGCATTTCACCTGGGCCTGCAAGGCTGGTCAGGATTTAAATGAGATTGGGTTAGAGGCAGGGGAGCCGCATAAGCAAGAACACACAGGTGCTGCAATATGCAGCACATATGAAGAATGTCAAGTAGCTGCATTTCCTTGAAGTGTTTGATATATGAAGGAGAGTTGTGGAAAATGAGGTTGGAAAGGAGGTTTGGGACCAGAGGGCCTTTTATTTCAATCTAAGAAGTTTTACTTTTATTTTGTAGACAATGGGGAGTCAGTGAAGGATGGTGCCCTGGAGAATGAACAGAACAAGGGTACAGGATGATTAATCTGGGAGAAGTCTGCAGACTGGATTACAATGTGGAGAGACTGGAGGTAAAGAGACAAGTTCCCTATAAATTTCAGGTGAATAACAATGAAATCTGAAAACAGCAGAGTAAAAGAGAAAGAATGGAGATACTATGACATATGGTAATTTTTTCCCTAGTAACAATTATTACAACCACAACGATTATTTACTATTGCAGGCACAGTGTGCGGACACTAGAGCAACATTTTGTTTTTTTCCTAAGCAATCCTATAAAGTATGTCATACCATCCCTGTTTTGCATTTGAGACACACAAGGCACACGGGTAATACCTAGCAACTGGCTGAGCCATATTCGAACCCAAATAATGTGACCCCTTAATCCAAGCTCATAGTAAAAGTTGAAATCTCAAGTCCTGAGTAACTCTTCAGATGTGGGGTAAATAGAAACAGGGATTCCTCCTATTTTACCTGGTGGGATTCCCAACTTATAACAATAAAAGAAAAAAATTTTGATATTTAGGATACATTGGGTCTGTGATGTCTCCAGAATATCTGGATATGGAGTATTCTAGCAAGTAACCTAAAATATAAGACAAACCCCCACATGCAGTCTGGAAATGAAGATTTAGAAACCATCAGTACAGAGGAAATACCTGAAATCATACTATTGCCATAAAGTGTAAAGAAAACAAAAGCAGAGACTCAGGATCAACCTGTTGTGAATGACTACATAGAAAAAGGAAGCAGAGGACAGGACAATGGAGGAGTCACAACCACAGATGGTGTCATGGGTTTAATTGTGTCCCACAGAAAATTGGTGAAAATCCTAACCCGAAAACCTTACAATGTAACTGGGTGTGGGGGTAGAGATTTCACAGTTCAAAGTAGATTAAAATGAGGTAATTAGGGTGACCCCATTCCAGTACGACTGGCATTCTCATAAAAAAGTGAACATTGGTGCACAGAGAAGGAAGATCTAGAGACTCACAGAGAGCAGGCAGCCATGTGACAGATGTGAGGTATACACAGGGCAAAGAATTCCAATGATGGCCAGCAAGTACCAGAAGGTTTTCCCCATAGCCATCAGAGAAAGCATGGCATTGCCAACATCTCTAGCCTCCACAGCTGTGAGACAATTAATTTCTTTTATTTTAAGCTACCCAATTTTGACACTTCGTTATGATAAAAGTACACAGAACATATACCAGCCCCCCAACACACACACACACACACACACACACACACACACACACACAGCCAGACTGAAAAGGTATGATTGGTCAAAAGTGCTGGAAAGCTAGAGTGATATGGTTGTGCCTGAAGACTAAACAGATTCTATTTTATTTGATAATTAGGTGCTGATTAGTGATCACTGAGGGACCAATTTCAGCATAATGGTGTGGGAAGAAGTACATTTCAAACAAATTCCTACAGCTACCAAGTAGTTAACTGTAGTATGGGAAACACAGGATTGTAAAATAAGATAATGATGAATTGAAATCTGCATGCCTATGAATGCATTCATGTTTTTTAATTACTAGGATGGCAAAGAAAATCACATCCACAGTCCATAAACACACCCTTTGTATTGGTGACTATTCTATCAGTAGTCCCCTAAATCTGATGATAAATTAGTATAAAATAGTTAATTTAGTATAAAATGTAACAAACTGTAGATTATGATTTCTGACCTATTTACATGCACTTGTGTCAATTTCATTGAAATATCTGCAGAATTGAAAAGCTGGGAGAAATGGGTTAAGAATATTGTAAAGTATCTGAAAGTTGAAGCTATAGTGTTTTATGTTGAAATTATTAGGAATTTTGATTAAAATGTGTAAATAGTAAACCATTTCACTAATTCTGCTCTTTTATTATTTTCTGAATTCTACTCATTTTGGATATAGCTTACTCATCTTTTTCCAAGTTCTCAAGGCAAAAACTGAGATCACTGATTTTATACTTTTCTTCTTATCTAATAGACACCTTTGAAGTTCTACACTTCCTTTGAATACAACTTATGTTTTCTGTGGTGCATATTTTGATATGTTAGATTTTAATTATCATTCCATTAAAATGTCTTCTAATTTGTGCTTTTTCTTTGATCGCCAAGATGTTTAAAAATAAAGGAGTCAATTTTCAAACATCATTTAATTGTTGTGGTATTCATTTGTTGTGGTATCTTTTAGTTCTTGATTTCTAAATGTAAATGTGGTATGGTCAGAAAATGTCTATAAATTTCATTTATTTTAAAATCTTTTCAAACTTTTTCATTACACAGAATGTTGTCAATTTTGGTCAGTTTTCAGTTAAGGTCTCTCTTTTGAAAATAAAATGTATTCTGTACTTTCTGAGTTTCATGATCAATTAACGTACATCAGGTCCAATGGTTGCCAGTGTTTACTTCTTGTATAACCTCACTCATTTTTATTTTCTGTCTGTCATGTAATGAGAAAGAGGTGCTTGAATCTCTGACTCTGCTGATTTTTCTATTCCTCCTATTGTCTATCATTCTGCCTCTTCAGTTTTCTTTCTGACTTATTGAATGCATTTACATTAAGGACCAGTTTGTTCTTTTGATGAGATTTTTTATTATTAGTAAGTAACTCCCTTTATCTCTTATAATATTCTATGTTTTGAAAGGCATTTTGTAGAATAATAATTTAGCTGTGCCATATTTCTTATGGTTTGCATAGCATAATTTTTCCATCACTTGACTTTCAATCTTTCAATATCTTCGTATTTAAATGCATGGATTTTAGACAGCATATAGTTGAGTTTTGCTTTTTATCTTCCTGATAATCTTTCCCTTTAACTTACTTCATTTTACCATGTCTGAAAAGGGTGTGATAAAGGCAATGGGAGCATTTTTAAAAGAAGCAGTTCTGATCTATGTGAGCCAGGTAACTTCACTGGAATAAATATAACTGAAGGAGATAATAGTGATATATTAATAAGTTAATTTAAATAGACCATGTTTCTTTACACAAGTGCCTTCGTAATGTGTAGAACACTGAAAGTGCTTTGCTTTGTTTTTTTTCCATAACTATTATGGTTTTATTTATTAACTGTGGTGCTGGGATGGAACCCAGGGCCTTGTGCTCACTAGGCAAGTTCCCCACCACCAAGCTACACCCCTGCTCCATTCATCACATCTACTTATACCCTCTATCCTTATTGTCTCTTAAACTTTCCACCTTATGCCGAAGATCCCTTGGTACTTCCTATCACTACATCTGAGTTTCTAAAGATCAGATGGCAAAGTAGAGCCAAGGAAAGTCAAATAGCTCATATTTTTATTCTATTAATTTTGGAAGGGTTGCTTTTTGCCAGCTTATTCACTTCACACGTGAACAATGAAAGAACAAAAAGAGAGAGAGAAAGAAAGAAAACAATATTAAAAAAAAAATAACAATCTCCATGGAGTCTCATTATATTTGGCTTCCGTGGGATACATCTGATTATGGATTTGACAGATGTAAATTAATATGGTAGTGCCAATGTACTCATTTAATGACATATTTTTCTTTTAAGTGTTTTTATTTTAGCAGCACTTATTCTTAGTACACTGAAAGTTTTTGAATAGTTGCTTTTGCCACTCTAAACAGTAAATGACTCTAACTGTTCTGCTATTCTACTAGGCACAGAAGTAGGCTGGGCCATGATATTTGAGTTACTTGCTATATTTTCTGCAATGGAAATCTAACAGTTATTCAGAAATTGGAAAATATAGCAGGCAGGGGACAAAAACAACCTAAGAATTAATAAACATGGTAGCTCAATCGATATTTGTTAACTATTTCTTGCCCATGTACTCTGGATCATGTCCACACAGTTACTGCCAGAACCAGAATAAAATGTAAATAATCTAGAAATCATTTTTATGTAGTTAGCATCACAATAAAGTCTATAAATTTTATCCTTATTAAATTTTCTCCTTTCTTTTTAATATGTGGGTGAGATTTTTCATGCTTGGCCAGATAATGCACATGTCCTGATTTGCTTCTTTACATGTAGTATCTTCCTGATGAAATTAATCTTAAATAATTTTATAAGATGAATTTTCTTAGGCCAAACCTTAATGGTATTGGAAACTTTCCATTTTTTTTCAATTAGTCTAGAATGCTTTAAATATTTTTAGCATGTTCACATTCAGACCTATGGCCATGGGGATCCAGATTGAGTCAACAGCAGAATTCTGGCTGAGAATTCTTCCAGGGTTTGTCTTCTTTTGGTTCATTTATAACCATATCTTTTGATCATGTACTAGTGAAATTTAGAGAATAGTTCCTATAAGTCCTCACATTTATTTAGCTTCCTATCTTAGGATCATCATCGCTTTTCCCATTTGACTTTAAAAAGTTCAACATTTGTTTCTCAACTTTGGATAAAGTTTTCCTGTTTCCTGTCCCCCAGTACATAAAACAGCACAGAGACCTAGTTTCTACACTTCTACTAGAGAACTGTAAAAGGCTCTTGATATCTTAGCAGAAATTTGAACTTCAATATGAAATAAACCCATGGTGACTAATCTTAAAGTCAAGGTACTAGAATCCAGTCTAAAGGACATGATAATTTCTTTTATTTTTAAACCTTAAGTGTACTAGCTATACAGACTATATGTGTATATGGAGGGCAGGTAATAAATGCCAAATACAGCTTCAACAGGGTCAGGTGTAGAAGAACATTTGTTGCTTAACTTCTCTGGAAGTCCACTTTTAAAGCTGGCTCCACGCCTGGTTATATTCAGAACTCTGTTAATTTCCATGAATCTCCTCTCTCTCTCTCTCTCTCTCTCTCTCTCTCTCTCTCTCTCTCTTCTGCTCTAAAACATTCAGCCTTCCTTCATGTGAGTAGGGGACAGTGATCCTATTCTTGACCCCAGGGATAAATCCTAAACATGACTAGTTTGCATGCTTCAACTCTATCCCTTTTGGTAAAGAAGGGCTTAGAGATGGTGTGTGAACTGATAACGGAAGATGAAACAAACAATTTCATCATGAAAGCATGGGAACAGGTCCTAGAAAAGGTGTTCTGCTACTAAGAAAGAGGACAAAAAAGATGACTCCTCCCTCACCCCTGGCCACATTGTCATATCTCCAGGTGATTCTCAGCACAAGGGAGTCATTTCCTAAGGACTTGAACATGATCCCATTGCAGAGGGGAGACAAGTCAAGAAAATCATAGCAAAGCAGAACTTAGAGTCCAGTAAAATATACCTGGAGTCAACACTGCCTCTTCCCATCCTCACCTTTAAGCTATAAAGACATTTATTGGTTAAGGCCGTTTCAATGGAGATTTTCTTTTGTTGGCAAAAGTATCTTGATACAAGTATGATGCTTTTGGTGTATACATAGGTAGGTTTTGCTCAATTAATTATGTACTGTGCATAAATATATGAGTATGAGAATTTAAAAATCATCAAGCTCATAAAACACTGAATTAAATATTGTGCAAATATTACACAACAATACCAGGTTGAAGTTATTGTTTGGGATTTTTTTCTAGAGGTAGTGAGACTAAAGTGAAAGAAGTATGTTTCAGTATAAATTAAAAAGGAAAATAATCATTTTTAAAAACCAAATTCTGTCTTGGAGACTAATAGGCTAATTCTACCCTCAAGATTCATAGTATCTTATTGGAAGAAAGTCAAATAATTACCATACAGTTTATACTGGGTTTAAAATAAAACACAATGAGTGAAATGATGAAAAAAAATTAAAAGACTCTGAATAAGAACAAATCCAACCCTAAAATCTCAAACATTCACATACTATGTGGCTCATCTCACCTTACTGGCAGTGTGATAGGGTCTGAAGAGAGGGCCATTAGGAAGACAGAAAAAAAAAAAAACAGAAGAGAAGGAAATTAAGAGAAAAGGAAGGAGAGAACACAAATGAGCTTATTTTCTAAAGTGTGAAAAGTGTTAAGTACCTCATCAATTATATTTGACACAATTAGTGGGTTTAATAGTGGCAGGAAGATCTACAGAATGTCTGTGTGTGTGTGTGTGTGTGTGTGTGTGTGTGTGTTCCTTTCCATAAGAGCCAGAATTCCCCAGAGACTCAGATCCAAACTTAACTTTCCTGAAGTTCACTAAATACAGAAACATCCTACTGTGATCTATTAACTCCACAAAGGGAAAATCAGCAACTGTGACCAAAACTGGTAGTGTTCAGCAGCAGATCCCTAATCTCCTGCTTTAGTAGTTTGCAGAGTTTAGACATAAACTATGATGTTTCCCAGTTGACACCACTCTGTCCCCTCCCTTCTTCCCTTTTTGAATGGCAGGTGCTATCTCTAAATGTCAAGACTCAGTGTGCAATTATGTAATTCAGGCTCTGCACAAATTGGGCGATTACCCAATTAGGAAAAACTTTAGGTTTTAGTGGTTTGTTCCTTAATTTTTCACTGATGGTCCTAGCTGTATAAACATAGAAAGATCTCTGTCCAAAACCAGACAGCATCCCATGGTCATTCTCTTCTCAAGTCTCCTCTGAAACCTGAAATCTTTTTGGACCCTGTTTTTTGGAGGACCTCTAAAGATTAGCAGACCATTATCATAACAGGACCCTGACTTAATCATTAGATGATACCTATTAAATTTCTCAGCCATTCTTTGCTTTCAATAATGGCTGTTTCATTGTTTCTTGTTATTTCAAGACTATTACTAAGAGTATACATTTGTAATAATAAACTAAATAAATTTTGTTTTTAATGAAAGCATTGTGGAGAAAAAGAAAGCATGCAATGAATATATGAGTCAGTAAACAAAAGGGTAAAGATAGCCAATTTTCAGATCTGGGGAATTAGAACCAATTACATATACACATGAGTGACTCAGGCATTTTGGGTTTTTTTTTTTTTTTGTTTTGTTTTGTTTTGTTTTGGATGATGTAGATCCAGTCCTTCAATTGGACAAACTAATGTTTGAGACATTCATCACATTAATCATCTGAAGAAGGAAAACACGGTAGTGTTATTTGTTTAAGAAAATTACAAAAAAATTAAGTTGTATGTAGTACAATAGATCATTAAAGACTGAAATATACTATCTTGAATTGAAGGAAAGAAATCTATGTGGAAAATTCTGTACATCTGTTCTGAAAGTTTCCCTTTATAACCAACAAAACTGATTCATTCATTTCTAGGGATAGATTCCATGATTACAATAAGATTGGTTCTGTAAAATGTATTCCAGAGAAAACGAAAGAAGAATAATGTTAGATTAAAAAAATAAGTAGAACTCCCATAAACTCATATCACTCCCTGCCTCTGAAATAAAAGAGAAACAACAGCAAATTTACATATAAAACAGGACTAGCACTTTAAGATGTCTACACTGCTATTCTTCAATCGTATTCATTAGTCCTGGAGAGAGGAAGCTGGAAGCCTCATTAAAGAAATTTAGCAATCCATTTTTATCTCTTCTATTGGCTTTTTTAGCTATACCCCTACGTTCTACCTGTTAGTGTTGCTCTAGGGAGTATAGGTAAGTATCCTCAACTTATCAGTTTACTATATGTTACACCACTTACGTGCAATACAATACAAGAACCTTAAAATTATGTCATGTCATTTCTAATATTGTTGTAATACATTTTATATCTGCAAAGAAGCCACAAAAACATTTCTATTGTTTTGTTCTAACAATAACCAATTCTCATTTACACATATTCTTAATAAGGAGGAAAGGCTATAAATATAGCCTTTAGTACCCGTACATGTACTATTTCACACTTAGTTCCTAAGTATAAATCATTTTCATTCAGCCTGAATAGTTTTTTAATTTGTTATTTTTAGATATACATGACAATAGAATGTATTCTTACATATTACACATATAAGGAGTGTAACTAACTCTAATTAGGATCCACGATGTGGAGTTACACTGCTTGTGTGTTCTTTCATATATGAACATAGGAAAGTTATGTCTGATTCATTCTACTGTGTTTCCTGCCCCCAACTCCAAGCCTTCCCTTCATTTGCCTTTGTTAAACCAATGAATTTCTATTCTTCCCTCCCCTACTCCCACCTTATTGTGTGTTAGCATCCACATATCAGAGAGGACATTTGTCCTTTGAGTGTTGGTGACTGGCTTATTTCACTTAGCATGATAGTCTTCAGTTCCATCCACTAAATGGTTTTTTTAAGATTTCTTACAGAGAAGTTTGACAGTGACAAACAATTTTAGTATTTTCTTATTTGACAATATCTTTATTCTGCATTCATTTTTGAAGGGTCTTTTAAGGAGACATATAATTCAAGGTTGGCAGCACTTCTAAAAGTCATTTCATTGTCTTGTGGCTGGCTTTTCTCCCTGTGTATATTATTTCTTTACTACTGGTATGCATTAATTTGGCTATGGTTTACACAGTGAGTTTTCTTTGCATTTATTCTAGTTTGTATTTCCTGTACTTATGGCATCTTGGATTACTATGTCTATCAGGTTTGGGCAGAGGAGAACTGAAAGTGCCTGAATTTCTTCTTATCCTCTGGTGCTCTAATTCCACAGATGTAACATTGCTTGATGTTTTCTCAGAGGTTCACTGGGTTGCTATTCATCTCTTCTTCCTGTCCTTTCCTGTTTCTGTACTTCATGTTGGACAGTTTCTTTTGCCCTGTCTTTGAATTAATAATGTCTTCTGCAGTATCGAAATCCCTGAAAATCCTACCCAGGTTGGCCAGGTGCACTGAGTGCTTCATAATAATCCTAATAATCCCAGCTTCTCCTGAGGTTGATGGTGAAGATCAAAAGATCAAGGCTAACCTGGGCAATGTAGTAAGTCCCCATCTCAAAATAGAAATAAAAAGGGATGGGTTGTACCTCAGTGATAGATCTCCAATAAATCCAATCCTCCATCACACACACACACACACACACACACACACACACACACACACACACCTAGTGCATTTTTATTTTAGAGGATTCTTTATTCCTATATTTTAAATGTAATTCCTTTTTAAAAAATAATAATGCTCTTTACCCATCTGCTTAGACTGCTCTATTGGATCCATCATTTTTTGAACTTTTGACCTATTTGTAAAACTATTTTAAAGTTCTTGTGTGGTAATTCCAACATTTTTTATATTACTGAGTCCATTTTTATGGACATGTCTTTCCTTCTCAACTCTTTCGTCTGCTCCTTCCACTCCTGAATCACATCTTGCAGTCTTCTATGTCTACTAATTCCTTATCAAATGTCACACAATTGAATGATATATTATTGAGTCTGAATTGATAGTATTCCTTATTTTGGGGGGAGGGGTTACCAGGTATTGAACTCAGGGCACTCCACCACTGATCCACATCCCCAGCCCTGTTTTGTATTTTAGTTAGAGACATGGGTCTCACTGAGTTCCTTAGCACTTCCCAGTTGCTGAGGCTGGCTCTGAACTCGAGATACTCCTGCCTCAGCCTCTGAAGCCACTGGGATTACATGTGTATGACACTGTGTCAGGCTGATGGTATTCCTTTAAATAAGTTTTATTCAGTTAGCCATCTGATTTATTGATGAATCTGTTTCATGATTTTGAGCTTTGGTTTCATGTTGGGTTAGGAAAGGATCAGAATAATCAGTTTTTGATCTAGAGTTGAACTACATCTGAGGCAGTTCCATTGAATGGCCAGGCTGGTCAGCAAAATTTCTCCATTTAGGTTGGTTTAATGCATTGGTCACCAAATACTGTGAGTCTCTAAAGTACTTGTTCTGCTTAGAGCATTTCTGTTGCTCTTGCCTGATAGATCACTTAGGGTCTTCCCTCAAGTCTGCGTAATTTAGTACTGAGCCAAGTACAGAAACTGGACCAAGTGAAGATACTTTTTTTCCCTTAATATTTTTAGTTGTATTTATTCTATTTATTTATTTATTTATTTTTATGTGGTGCTGAGGATTGAACCCAGTGCCTCACTCATGTGAGGCAAGCTTTCTACCACTGACCTCCAACTCCAGCCTGAAGATACTTTTTTGCTCATTATTACACAGCTTTCTTCTCTCTTGTCTCAAACGCCTCAGCAATCCCAGACTCAGACCTCGACTTCCTCAAGTCCATGAAAATTGCTATGAGCTTTCCCTGCTCTGAAGCTGTCAAAGCTTTAACTACCATCATCATGTAGTATGGAAACCGACTCTTTGCAGAAAGCTTGGGAACTGAGACTCAGCCACAGATATACCTGTTAAGGGTGACTACACTCCTAGGTTCTTATTGAGTAAACCTGTAAACACTTATTTTATATACTTTGTCCATTTTTCAATAAATTCGTATGATGAGGGTTAATCCAAAATTATGACTCACTCTTGACTGGAAGTGAAATTCTTTTGAAATATTTAAATGAATTGTTTGCATTATAACTGGATCTGGTCAGTGTAGAAACAGAAATTCTACCTAAGGATAAAATGCCAAATGTTCATTTCCCAAGTGTGTCACTGAAAATAGTACCTCAACGTGAAATAAGTTTGTAAACTTCTGCAGAGTTGTCGTGGTCTGGATGTGGGTTCTCTAAAGTGGTAAAGGTTTGGTTTTCCACCATGGTACTACTAAGAAGTAGTGGATCCATTGAAAAGGGAGGCCTAATGGGAGAACTTATGCCAGTAGAGGCATGCCTTTTGCTTCCAAGCCACCGTGAGGTGAGTGACTTGTGGCACCATGAGCTCTGTGCCAGAATGCACAGCCTTGTCACAGGCCCCAAAGCAAGAGAACCCAGGATCATGGACTAGAACCTCTGAAATTATGAGCAAAATGATTTGTGTTCCCTGGAAGACCTTCCTTCTTGATATTTGCTATGGGAAGCTACCTACCATAGCCCTCTTTCCAAGATGCATGATTCACCTTAACAGATGGAACCCGCCAAGAAATCTTCACGTGAGGACAGTCAGGATTTTTTTAAAGTCTTACTTTCCAAAATTTACTTGATCAAAGATCCTCTTTTGTTTTCCTCATTTCCATTTTGAAGTTTGGAATATATATCTTTAAAAATAGATAGATAGATAGATGAATAGGTAGATAGGTAGAGATAAGGCATATCAATAGTGTAATAGAAAGCAAAATTTTCTCTAAGGACATGAAATTTAACAGAGTTTGAATTCTGTGAAATAATTTTACTGGTTTTAGAGATATTATCTTGACTCTCAGAGGTGAAAGACTCTGGTGGAGACCACGCAGGTCGAAACTGACGTGCAGGTATTGACTGAGAAAGGATATACGCTGCAGCATGAATGTGCACACTCTCAGTCCTCTCCCCAACCCACTTATTATCCCATGCCTGCATTCCCAGTAGTCACATGTGAATCAAACTCCCCTGCTTTTGGCTTCTGCTAGAAACCTGATGCTTATTTTTGTGCTGATGCTTTTTTTCTTCTTCTTCTTTTTATTTTCTTTTAAACTGACAGTATTGGTGGATGAGCTCTGTAAAATCCCAAATCAAAAAAAATCTTCTTTTGCCTGGGGATGTGGCTCAAGAGGTAGCGTGCTCGCTTGGCATGCGCGGGACACTGGGTTCGATCCTCAACACTACATAAAAATAAAAAATAAAGATATTGTGTCCACCTAAAACTAAAAAATAAATACTTAAAAAACTCTTCAAGAGTAGATTCTCAGGCACATTTGAAAATACAAAGAGGGACATTTTCTGTTTCTTTTGTGGTGGGTCTGATGCTATAGTTTGAAGATCCCCTCCTCAGCCCATGCTGAAATTTAATTATGATAGGAACAATGTTGAGAAGTTGGGACTTTAAGAGGTGCTGGGTGATGAAGTCCTGCCCTTAGAAAAAGACTAATGCCATTATCATGAGAGTAGGTTAGTTATTTCAGCAATTCAGTCCTCTCTCCTCCACATGTTGTGTATTCTCTTACCTATGAGCTCTTCCACCATGTTATGTAATGATAACACCCTTACCAAGTGAGACTCTTTGACTTTTCAGCTTCTGATCCATTAGCCACATACATTTCTGTTTATAGTAAATTACCCAGTCTGTGTTATAGCAGCAGAACATGAACCTAGGCAACTCTAAAACATTGTTCAAATAATATTACATATTGAACTGATTCTTTTACATTCTATTACCAAAAAGGAATGGGGGAAAGAAGGAACTTAGATAATGTGTACTAGAACACAACTGAATAGGAAGAGAAATTTGTAGTGTTCTACAGTACAGCAGGTGATAGATCACCATAATCTATTAAATATTTTATGAAGGTCGAATGTTTTCTCTGATATGAGGATGCTAATTCACAATAAGTGGGGCGGTAGGGAAAAATAGAGGTATAGGTTAGGTAGATGGGAGTAAAGGGAGGGGGTAAGGGGGTAGGAAGAATGGTAGAATGAATTGGAGATTATTACCCTATGTACATATATGATAACACAACTGGCAAGATTCTACATCATGTACAATCAGAAGAATGAAAAGTTACATTCCATTTATGTATGATGTGTTAAATTGCAGTCTATTGCCATGTATAACTAATTAGAACAAATAAAAAAAATACTGAACCCCAAAACCATGCTACATTATTGTTAATTTGAAAAGTCAAAAACAAATTTTGATTGTGATCTATACACTATAAATGTTTAAACCAAAACATTAAATTATTTTCTACAAAATTAAAACAGTTGTTAATAGACAATTATTAATAGATTTCTCATATTTCAGCACATCTTGGAGAATGCTTTTGTTTTAGACTCTTTTCAAGGTTATTTGTATAGAAAACCACTCTAAAATGAAGAAAAATGTTTTATCTTGTAGCAAAAGGGAAGTTTCCTTAGAATCTTGGAAGACACAAACAGTGCTTCTTTTTGCAGCAAAAAATAGGCATGCACACATTCTATTATAAAACATTTGGGTTCCCTAAGTCCAGGGTTGCCTTCTGTAACACAGCCCACATGCAGTATTTTCCTGGCACCACCCAGTGAGACTTGCAGCTCTAGTAAGTGGCACAGGTAATGCTGGTACTCTGCTGCTATTGCTATGGCAAATTAAAGTAGTTTTCTCTAATTCAGGGAGTCCATGTATTCTACCAGAATGTATAAAGACTAAGATGACATTTCTTGACAGTAGGCAGGTAAACTTCTGGAATAATTGGGGTTCAATCTAGTTTACAGAGAGAAAGGTAGAGTCATGAAACTGGGGCATTTTATTCATAATATTAAATTACCTCCTTGTAATATGTGGAGTTTTCTGATTAAAAGAAATATTCAAGATATTTATTTTGGTATGTTTTGTGTTTATTTCCTAGCCAACAGTAGATTGAGTGAGAGGCAGTGAAATGGATGCTATATTTAAACCTACACTCTTTTTAAAACATATTTCAAGAACATTGTGTTTCTATAAAGTAAAAGAAAATTTTAACCTTCTTGCTACTGCATTAGTTATAAAAATAAAAATCAGTGCACCTTTCAAATTAGTATTTATTTTTAAACAAATGTGAAATAAAATAGTCAATGAACTACATATTAGTTCACATTTCTCTAGAGATTTTAATATATCACCTCTGAAATATTTTTCAATATATTTGAAAACAAAAATGAAAAGAAAATACTTATCTACCTTGGTTTTATAAGCTACAAGCTCATAAGTTTCCTGTTAGAGTTTGCAATGTACTTAATTAATTAGTGAACTCATTTAAACAGTGCCCTTGAAGACAATTTTTCCTTGTTTTTTACTTTACCTAAAAGGTCTCAGGGCATTTAACCAATATATAGTACAGTCATACTTTACAGTAAAAGATAAGAAGGCAGTTGTAATGTTAGGAATGGGAATATCTCACAGATCCACTTGTTTTTCTTCACCATAAGGGAGATTTAATTCTGTTGCAAATAAAAACAATATGTAAGACACCAACTTTCCAATTATTCTCAATGACCATTGGGCTGTCATGTCAATCCCTTACACCTGAAGTTATTAATGACTCTTTTTCCAGTTAAATGAGATCCAAATGTACTACATTTTTATTTCAAGATGTAAGTTCAGATTAGCACCTCAAAAAGAAACACTAAAGAAAATTAGTCATACATTTTAATTTGGAAAAATCATTTTTTCCTTGATTTGTTTATATAATTGAAGCACAGAGTGTGGCAGGAATTTCTCCCCAGCTTCTGTAGCTTTATAAAGATGGGGGCACTATGGAAGCATCCCAAATAGTGAAACAACATTCCACAAGCCTCATTGAGACACAGAAAATTAATACCTCTATATTTCTTGTCTGTGTCTTCCAAAAGGCTCAATTATTATATAAGTTTTAAAGAGTTGGGAAGGAGACTGGGTTTTTAAATTATTTTATAATCAGAAGTCCAATGTGTTCTATTTAAGGGAATAAACTGAGAAGCTGTAATTTAAGTCAGATTTGTGAGTGCTCCAATGTGAAGCTTTATTGGATTTTCAATTATAATTAACAGAATAATAACTAAAGATGTAAACAGAAACAGAAATGACTGTACTATCAAACACCTGCTTCATAATTATTTGAACAACAAAATGTTTTTGAGTCTCCCACTTATTTATAATCCTGGCATGTTTTTTAAAATTCCTGTCTATGTATCAATCTGCTTAATTATTTTACAGCTCTCCATGAGACAAAAACAACTCAAAAAAATAATCTGATCCAGGTGACAAACTATGAGTAATAAATATGTTACTGGGAGGTCAGTTTACCCAAGTACAGCAGAAAGACTAAGCCAGTGTAAAAATATCTGGAAGTCCTTGTGAATTAACCCCATCATCAGAGGATGTTGCAATGACCCCAAGATATCAATTTAGGATTTAGATTCAATGGATTCATAGTAATCCTGTAACTAAAAGGTAAGAATGATTTTGAGCACTGTCTTTAGCGCTATTGCTAAATAAAAGCAGGCATCTGCCTTTGTGCTGTAAAGGAGGCTATGTACAATTTTCATTTGGCATCCTAACAATCTTATATTTGGTTTGAGCAGTACATTTTCATTTCATTCATCATTTAAAGACAGATAATCAGAAAGTCATTACATTGGCCGACACCAGACCCTTCGCTCGATTGTATCGTAATTGAGCACTGCGGAGCGTGTGCCAGATCTAATGGATAATGAATATATTATGTCAGAAGAACCGCCTCAGTGAAGCTCCTGGGGAATAGACAGAGGGGGTGGGGGGGGGTGACATATAGGGTCACAGATGTTGCTCTGATTTACTGATGGAATGATTGTGTAATTAGGTAATCAATGGCAGAGACTGTGCTGTTGTGGATATCTCACTCTGAAAACAGAAAGAGCATATGATGGACAAGTCAGCAAGTAACCAACAGACTCCTCTTGGGATGGAGCCCAAGACTACTGTTAACCATTACAGCATGCACATGTCTCCCAATAGGAAGATTAAGATGTAGACAGGAACCTAGGACTGTTATGATGAGAATATATACCACAGCTCTCATATTATATTTTCCTCAAGGGTTTTTTCCCCCCCTTTAGGAATAATGAAATCTGTGTATAATTACATAGATCCTCACATTTCATGAAGGTCTTTTTAAAGAAATTTTTTTTAAGTGACAAAGTATATTCAAAATTTTTCAGGCCCAAGAAATTCTTAAACATACAATAACAATAAAGATAGAGATTTTATATTGTTGATATAATAGCTATATTTTTTAAATTGTTGAATTATTTGAAGTTTTAGGCATTTTTATTTACATATATTACTTATCATTGTTATCTTCATTATAGAGATTCAAACACTCAAGCATTCCTTAATCTCATAAATTTCCAAGAGTACAATGTAAGTATATGATCAAATCAGTGTGCCAAGATGACTATATAAAACTCTATGCCACTTCATTATCTTCTTAGTCTGACTGAAGTCTACTGTTGCATTGTTCGTATCTCATTTTCTCATGTAAAGTCTGTTTTTTACACTGCCCTTTATGAAAGATATGCAAGAGCTCATGCAATTACAGATTTTAAAGAAGAAAAAAATCTGTATGTATGTTTAAAGATGCAAAATATTATGTATGCCAAAGATACATCTTCTGGCAGTTGCCATTATTTCTATTGTGGTGGGAAATTTGACTTTTTTAAATTGCTTACTGTTTAACATGCAGTACATTTTATTGTTATACTATGAATTAAAACTCATTGTTGTCCATTATAATTTACATAGACCCCAATTATATTCTATTTATCATATGTTAAAATTATGACATCTGATCAATTGGCCTAGGCTGTGACTAATGCACTTGTGCCAATTTAGACATATTACGATTTTGGTGATACTGAACAAGAAGAAAGGCTTTTACCCAATGGTGACTAATGTCAATTTCAAAGGATCTCAACCCATGCTATTTTTTAAAAATGTGTATGTTGACAGATAAAAAAGCATTTTGTTCATGTGAGAGTAGCAGTCAATAAAATTAGTAGGCATATAATAGAGAGAACCAAGCTTTAAAGAAGGAGTGATATAGAAATTAGAGTTATCAAACAATTCAAGATTTCTAATATATATATATATATATATATATATATATATATATATATATATATTTAGATAAAATGATGGTTATTTTTTTTCTTGGTAAATAAAGTTAATATAAAATTGTCAAATGAAAATTTTCAGAACCCAATTATGAAATATCTAGCATTGAATTACAAGTAGCAGAAGACATGATAGTAAATTGAAGTACAGATCAACAGAAAATATCCATACTGAAACACATGAGGAAAACCAAAGCTGATGAAGGAATAAAGACAAATATCTAAGGCATGTTTAAACGCCTATTCTATACATAAAAAGAGGAGAGAGGTATATTAGTTACCTATTGCTATGCAACAAATTACTGTAATAGTGGCTTAATACAAAAATTATTTATTATCTCACCATCTCTGTGAATCAGAAATCTAGGCAATGATTAGCTAAGTGCCTTTATTCAAGCTATCTGATTCATTTTCAGTCACCCTGACAGCTTGGTCTGCAGTCATATCTGAGAACTTGACTGGAGAAGGATTGGCTTCAATTCACTTACATGGCTCTTGGCAGGATGCCATTCCATTCCTCATGGGCCTTTGGCCTACAAGATTCTGTTCTTTCCTGATTATTGGCTGGAAGCCTTGCTCAGTTCCTTGCCACCTGGGCCTCTGAATAGAACAGCTCATATCACGACAACTTCTTTAAGAAACACATGACAAGGGGAGAAGTAGACAGTGAGCGTACACCCACACCCACACCCACCCACACACACACACACACACACACACACACAGAGAGAGAGAGAGAGAGAGAGAGAGAGAGAGAGAGAGAGAGAGAGAGTTCAATGGCAAACTCATAGACTGTAATCTAACTCGAGGGGACCTGCCTTGGTTATTGTCTTATTCTAATCATTAGAAGTAAGTCACTATGAACTATCCACATTCAAAACTGAAATTTACATAAGATTATGAGTCCCAGTGGGAAGGTGTCTACGGGAATCACCTTCCTGCCCACCGCAGGAAGAATGAAGCACAAGTAGTATTTGAAAAAAACTTCATCATTTTCATAGGAACATGCCTCTCAGATCTCTGACTTTATGAGCTAAGCTAGGCTACAATACCCATGAAAGATGTGACCTGTTGGTGTCAAGGCCACAGTTCCTATGACCTGCTCCCAGTTACTATGTCCAGCATAAATAATAAGTATTTCCAGGAGGGGAAACATCTCCTCTATGTGACTTTGACTAAAGGACTATCCTATAGTCTTGGAATAGTTTTTCACTGCTTGACTGCTGTTAAGATGCTACTATCCAAATATCCAATCCCCTTTCCTTCTCCTTGTCCTTTGTACTCACTGTTAGTCATAAATTGCATTGTGATAACCCTTCTGCCTTTGTCTGGTTCCTTACCATTTTAACTCCCAGATGTTTTTCCTAATACTTTTTTTGTTTCCCCATAAAATCCTATCATGGTCTGCTTACTAGACAATGTGGACTTACAGATACTGGCTAATAATTTTTTTTTTTCCAAAATTGAAGAGATACATTAAGCCACAAAATGAAGACACAGCAAACTCCAAGCAGAACAAAAGAAAAATTCTGAAATTGAACACATAAAAATACTTAAAGCAACCATGGCTTCTGTGTGTTAGGAATGGGTGGGATCTCTTGCATCTAAAGTAAAAATAAATCTTATAGAAAAATTTTCTAGAGAAACTATAAAAGCTATATGGCAATGAAAGCTAGACTACTTAGTGATAAAGGAATTTATCTGCCAAAGTGAATGCTCTATGCCAAACAAAAAGTAATTGTAAGAAGACTTTTACACACCAGAAATGAGAATTTTTGTCACCAAAAAATATTATTTACTATATATATATATATATATATATATATATATATATATTTAATTTATTCTAGCAGAAGGAACATTATCCCAGAACAAAAACAAGGCTATTAAAGATAAAGAACTTTGATAAAGTATGTACATGGTTAAATCTGAATTTGTAATATTTTGCATGTGCATATGCTTATATTGTGGACCAAATCTAGACCTTGCTAGGCAAGCATTCTAGCACTGGGCAACATACTCAGCTTTTTCTTTTTCCTTCTTTCCTCATAGGGTCTAAGTTGCTGAAGCTATAGTATTATACTTGTGACCTTCCTGCCTCAGCCTCTCATGGAGTGGGTATTATAGGTGTACAATACTGGATAGATTAAATTCTTTGAAACAAGTTTTTGTATGATTAAAATATATATAAATTAAAACAACATGACTAAAATAGCACAAATATAATGGAGATTTGAATAAAGTATACTGGAAAGAGAATGATAATTCAAGAATGTGTGCTTCTTTTATAATTTCTAGAATTAAGAAAAATATGTGCTCATTCTAAAAGGAGTTGTGATGGGAGGGGAAAAGTTGGAAAAAATAGAAAACAAACAGTAAAATAGTAGATTTAAATCCAAATATATTCATAATTGTGCTAATATAAATAAGCATAATAGGTGAGTTAAAAAGTCAGATTATCATATGGAGAAAATATAACTAATTGGTCTTGGGTATTTGATACACCTAATATATGTACATAGAATGCATAAGTTAAGGACACAGACTGTTGGCTGTAGATCTCTGCTGAACTGTAGTGGAAAATTGTTATATATATGGCATGCCACTAGGCAAGCTGCAAATGTTATCAGCTGCACCTACTGTGTTCTTGGTCAGGGAACAACATTATTAACTTATTGTGGCAGTTAGGAGACTCTCTGTACTATTAGAGGAAACAATCATGTCCATACAGTCTTGGTGACAGTATGTATACATTCCTGCCACGTAATTTGTAAAGTGATTGTGAGAAAATGTAAATGGTACCTGAGACTTTACTAAACTATGGCTAGTTCTAGATGAAAATCACATAGGAGACAGCTTGATGGATAAGAAGAAAAACACCATACTCTGAAAATCCTAAGGAGAACCTTGCAAAGGCAGAATGTAAAAAGTGAGAACTAATTGGTGAGGATATAAGAATTGATATTCTCCATGCTGATTATTTCAGAAAGTATCATGGGACTGTTGAAGGTTGTGAAGATCCAATTTATTCTAGATTGAGAAAAATAACTAAATTTCTTTCCTTCATAGTCATTATCCCCTTTATTATAATTTTTGCATAAAAATAACCTTCCCTTTTCACTTCCTTAAACCTTAAACCCCTGTTTTGAAGGTAAGGTTGAAGGAATTTTCTAATTTGAATCCAGGCTGGGAGACAAGTAATTGTATGGCAATAAATTAGAGATATTTTAGCATATTGCTAACCTTCATATTAATAACAGTCTATATTTGTCCAGATTTTTCACTAGCTAGCCTTCGAGCTTCCTCTTCTTAATTCTGAAATATCAAAGGATCTTTTTCATTGATTCAGAATGTTATTTTTATTTCTCAGCATTTATGTTACCTATGCTATATAATTGGGAAGCTTCTTATAAATTGGTCATAATCCAATCGTTCTGATGTAACATGTCCTGATACTCCTAGACACCTATACAGAAATCTTCACTTCTTCTACTAGTATATTTTGGTTCTAGTGAAAGATCACTGCCTAAAGGCAGTTGTACCACCTCATTCTTTTATATAACATTTACTTCTGAATGTGGCAAAGATAAAATGTCTACCCTGCTCAGAAACAAAGTGATTTCTAGAGCAGAAAATGAAATAATTAAGTTTCTAAATGTTTAGAACACCTGAAATATACTAAAACAATGTTACCAGGTGATAAAGACCTGAGAAACATGATGTTTTAAATCTTCAGTTTACAAGGGCAAATCGCTTTTGTTATACAGAACCTATGTTGAGCTAATCCTTTTCTCATTTTTCCATTTTCTAAACAGCTTTGCCCCTGGTATCCAAACTGACTATACATTCTATACAAATGTGTGATAGAGGTGATTTTTAATGGGATTTTCATTGCTAAGGAAAGAGTGACATCCCAGTTTCATAGCACCTAGCTTTATTCTCAGGATGAACTGTCATTTCATTCATATCAGTCAAAGAACTACTTTCTTTTCCCTGTACAGAAAAATTCTGCATTCTCATAATTTGAAAACTAAAACATTGCCAACAACAAAAGGCCTTTGACAACTTTATTGTCTGTCATAAATCAATCTGGCAAGATCAAGTGACAAAATATGAAATGTCAAACCTATACTTCTGTCTGTTAAAATGATAGTATTCTCTGTATAGTTAATGCACATGTTTATTTTTTTCTAACCTACCAACAAGCAATATTTCTGCATGCTTGATAGGGGAAAAGTCACACTGTACAAATGGGGCACAAAACACAAATTAAAACATATGGCATTGCCTTTTTTTTAAAGAATAAAGCTAAGATTTTTTTCAATAATACCAATATGTAGAATAATCACACAAAGCAATAAATCTAAATATCACAAGTGTATTATGAGGCCTTGAGTAAGGTTGAGTTATGTGAAATTTCCATTTTTTAAGTCAAAAAAACTGAATGCAAACATTTCAAATGATTCATCATAATTATGAGTGTAATCTCATTAACACTAATAATTTTCCCATGGCATACATTGGGGGAATATTTTGTGGAATCTAATTTTTAACTTCTGAAATTATAGAGGCTGAATTATGGAAACACAGTAGTGTCTAGAATATATCCATGGTCATTCTTAAGAGCATGAAGAGAGGGCAGCCAGCTTCACTCCATACAAACTGTTCAAGACAGGAAAAGGACCAAAGAGATACATTCCATTATCATGTTATTAGTGTGGAATCAAAGGACACATCTGTCCATTCCATATTCTGAAGCTTTGGTATTCTCACTGGAAAGAATCATTGCCCTTTGCTCTTGCATTGAATTAGGTGGCCATCCTATCATATTGTGCATTGCTGTCTTTTTAGCACCTCCTACTTTTGACAAATAATATTCTGTCTTTCTTTACTAGCTTTTTACCTGTCATTACCTCTACACAGTTGGGCCTCTAAAGGCAGGACTGTGTTGGGCTCACTGCTATCTCCCCAAAGTTTGTGTTTGGTATGCACTCAGCACATAAGTCATTTTGAAAGTATGAATGTGTGAATGAATTAATTCAATGAAAAAGCAAAAAGAGAATTAAAAAGTGGAAAGTATACAACGGGATGGTTAAAAGACAATCACAATAACTATAAATGGAACTTAAGTTAACAGCTAAAATACAGAGATTATCAAGAGGAACTAAAACAAAAAACTAAAACTAAAACTATGTAGAGTTCATGTGTATGAACTCTACATAGTATCTGAGTTAGGTAGGCTCAATAGAATGTGAAAAGATTGATTACAGAAAAATAAGTAAAGATTTTAATATATAAATACTAAAAAAAGAACTTCTCTATCTACTTTAATATCAAAGCAACAAAAATACAAAGTGAAAATAATATAAATAAAGACTATTTTTGTCTAATGATAAAAAGCCAATTCATTAGAAGGTAAAACAATTCAAAATTATATGGATCTAGTGAAACAGACTCAAAACACACACATAAAATTTGAAAAATTCACAATCATACTTAGAGATATTAACACATTTCTATCATTAATTTATTTATCAGACAGAACAAAAATAAAGAAAACCAAAAATCTAATAAGAATGTAAGATTTCAACAGCCTATTCACCCAGCTAAATCAAATGGGTATATGATCAAATATTGTCAAAAATTATACAACAAATATTCAGCATATGTGAAATCTGTATTTAGAAAAACATATACATTCGAAGACTTGAAACATACCTTAGCTCATTTAGAAGCATCACCACTACAAGAACACATTCAATAATCAGCTGAACTCAAAGGATGGGAAAGAAAACTAAGTCCTCATAATCACTTTGGAATTTCAACACATTAAATACATCATTAATAGTGTGAGAAATCAAAACAGAATTATAATGTACTTAGAAATGGGGAGTGGTGCCAATGATCACAGGATGAAGCCAGGGAGAAATGAAAAAAAAAAAAATAGAGCCTTACTGATTACATCAAGGAAGAAGAAAGAGCAAAAATGACAATCCAAGCACTTAGCCAACTCCAGAAACCAGGAAACAAACCAAAGGGCATAGCCAATGCAAAATCAAAGACAAAACATTGGCAGATTAGAAATAACCAACTAACCTAAAAGTTGGTTTGTTATAAAGGCAAATAAATATACCAGTCATGGGGGTAAGAAAAAGGGCAAAGTAAATATTATTAGAAAAGATAGTCGATATAGGAGACATTTAAAAAAAAATAGCAACAGAATATTTCAGAAAACGAACAAGAAGAAAATTTCTTTATTAGTGAATTAATTTGCCAAAAGTGACCCAGGAAATGGAATACTTCAAAAGACCTTTAGCTACGAAAGAGGCCTCATTTGTCTATTAAAAATATATCCAGGAAACACACCAAATCCCAGACAATAGTTCTAACAATACTCCAGGAAAAGTGAATAACTGGAAAGCACATTCTTGGAGGATATGACAAAGCTTTCTCAGTCTCTCACACCTCCAGTAAATGTATGCAGTCTATCATAATTTTTAAAGGCAAGGGAGAGAAGGATGATCTGATGAAGTACAAATATCAGACAATCATAATTTTGGGATATGAAATAAGATTTCAAAAATGTATTAGGAAAAATAATCCGTCAATATAGTAATTATTATTTTATTGATAATCAAATTGGGCATTTTTCTAGGTATGTAATAAATAATAAAATATCAGGATGTACAATATTAATATATTTCAACATATTAATCAATATAATTAGAAAACAATTATGACACAAATACTACATGTATTTTCATAGAATTTAATAGCAATTTGTAATTTATATAAGAATCAGGGAAATCTTGGTATAGAAAAAAAAGTTATCACCTAAAAAACAAAAAACATACTACATTGAAATTTATAATCATCATCCCCAAATAATCTATTACACATGCACTAAAAATCTTATGAAAGTTAAAAGTAAGAAAGAAAAGGAATTTTATAAAATTTTTAATGTAAGATATAAAACTGACCTTATTCATAGTACTAAGATTTTTCTATAGCCAAAAACTAAAAGGATTAACAGTTAAAAAAATGAAATGTAATGAGTCCAATGAAGTTGCTGGGTAAGACTAATATATAAAATAAAATATTATTATACAACAACAGTAAAAAGGTGACACAAAAGAAAAATACAACTTATAATGACAACAAAAATCAGAAGGTGCTTGTAATTAAAGCTCTTAAAAGTTTACATATTAATGGAGAAAAATTTAAAACACTCAAAAAAGGAATCTAATTTTACAAAATGAAATAAAATGTCCAATGATGGGAAATGCAACAACACAGACATAAAATTATCCCCAAATTTCTATGTAAATGTTACGGAATTCCAACCATATTCCCTAACAGTGATACTAAATAGTCTATTGGGGAACAAAAAGACAAGGATAGAGAAGACACTTCTGGAAAAAAAAAAAGAATGGGGAAGATTGATTTGTGTTATAGGATATTATGATAATTGAACAACACACTGATCAAGATTTTGTCTCCAGAGCAGTGGTGAGGCAGTAGATAAAGGGATGAATAATGGTAACAACATAAACCTCTAATAGTGCTGACCACCAATCTTACAGTGAGGAAGGAAATGTTGTACATCAGTGCTGTGGAGTTGGGGTAGTTATGAGGGACTTGGATAGTGAGCAAGTGCAATGTTGATGGAATCACTAAGAAACAAAAAGCCAAAAGCCAAATATTCTTTCTGATATGCAGATGACACAGTAAGGGGAGGGGAGAAGAAAAGAAGCTCATTAGACTATACAAACTGGAATGAAGCAAATGGAGGGGGCATGGGAACAGGAAAGACAGTAGAATGAATCAGACATAACTTTTGTATGTTCATATGTGAATACACGACCAGTATAATAAACTTCACATCATAAACAACCACAAGAATGGGATCCTGATTAGAATGTATACTCTGTGAATGTATAATATGTCAAAATATATTCTACTGTCATGTACACCTAAAAAGAACAAATTTAAAAAAACCCTGAATTTGTATTTTGCTTAATTACAATTTAATTTAAATGTAAATAGCTACAGTGGACATAGTACTCTCATATTAGTTCATCTCTAGAAGCATCCATATGAGAAAATACTTAACAGAGTTGAGTACAGATGAACAGGGTGGATTAGCCTTATGGGAAGACATGGTTCCCGCTTCAAAATGTGCCCACTCCAAAACTGCAGGTGGAATAAATTTTTAAATGCAAAAATTTAAAACTTAATTATTTTTTAAAAGAAACTATAAGAGTAAATTTACTGTTTCCCCATAGTAGAAAATGTTTTCCAAAATAAGACATCAAAAGAAAAACCATGAAGAATTAAATTTTAAATCTCATGGGTGTCAAATATAACCATAAGCAAAATGAAAAATATAAACTCTAGAGAGGGAGATGGTGTTTGTAATATATTTAACTAATAATGGTTTTGTGTCCCAAACAGATAAAGATTTGCAAAAATCATTTAAAAAATTAAGAACCGCAGGCAATGGAGAAAGAATATTAAGACAGGCAGCTCATACAAGTGTCCATATGAAGCATGGATAAGCTTGTGAGAAAAGGAGAAAATCACCGGCTTCAGGAAATATAGGAAATCAAACTGAGACTTCCTCCTACCTGCCAAATAGACAAACCTGAAAATAACTGACAATCCCCAAAATTGGTGATGAGGTTCATCAGTAAGAATTCTTATATAATAACTGGGAGGAAAGTCAACTGGTGTAACCACTTTGGAGGAGAAAAATGTAAATCTAGTCAAGTAGAAAGTGCATATGATTTGTCCCCCAGAAATTCCATTATAAACAGTCTAAAGAAACGTATTTACAGGTGTAGATGATAATAAGCACTGACTACAATAGTGAAAAGTAGAACAACCAAAAGGTCTACAACAGAATGAAGTGTGACTCTTCTTAGAATGACATATTATACAGCCATGAAAGAAAAAAAAAAAACTCATGGGTTATCATTGCTGAATACTAAAACTATGCTAAGAAAAGAGTCCTACAGAAGAAATATGCTTATGATTTTGATGTCTAACATTTAATTTTGTTGAGGTGTGTGCGGGGGTGTGTTCTGAGACTTTGTTAAAAGTATGGTGATTGCAGTTACTAAGTCTCAGGAGAGAGAGAGCTGCAGTGAGATAATGCTGAACCCACACATGGCACAAACAAACTAATACTGGTCTGAAGTTGGAATAAGATTATAATTTCTGCATGTTTGTCTTTTTACTTTTTAATTTGAAATTTATACTAATCCACCTTTTGTTACAGATCATTCATTCCAAAGTGCATGCTAGAAAGATAAGAATGCTATTCGTCTCTAGGAAATATTTTTATTTAAATGGACACTGAACCAATGGAGAGAAGGAAGGAAGACAGGAGGAAAGGAGGGAAGAGAGCAAGGAAAGAAGGCAGACATGGAAACAGTAAAAAGGGGCCAAAGGAAAGATGATGGGGATAGAAGAAGGGAGAAAAAAATGAGTTATATTCCACAGTCTCCATCTATTACTTTATTATTAAGATATATTTTGTATTTCAGATCTATCTATTCAATATTTTTTATTGGCCAAACATTTACAGTTTTAGATTGATGACTATATGTCTGATAATCTCTCTCATTTTAATTTACTGTCTGATCAAAAATCTCCATTTTTAAAATATAAACTTTGACATGAAGATTCAATCCAACATCCCTGAATGCACCCCATGAAGCCAAGAGGTCAAAGATAAAGTCTAATTCGGTGAGTGGAAAACCAGATATGGACAAGACATCTTTAAAATCTCTCTCTCCTCCCCTTACAGTGGAGGAAAATTAAAAAAATAAAAAATAAAAAAAATAAAAAAACAACCATGCCTGCAATTGCTGCATTACATTCTTAATTTCAGTATTACATGGCCGTCTAAAAGCATTTCACAGGTGTTTGCTGGAACTCATTAGACTATTTGGAACTCCTTCATGCTCCCTAAAAGGCAATTAAAATGTGTCTGCAAATTACCTCATGTGGGCCAAAGCACAGCTGCCTCTTCCCCCAGTTACTACACAGTGTTTCCAAACACCAGAAAACTGCTTGGAAACCATCAGTTTGCAAAGGCAAAAAAGGGCCTTTGGGTGGCTTCCTTTCTTCTCATCCCTAGATAGGCCGATTCACTTGGGGTCTGCTGCCAAAACACAAAACCAGGCTGTGGAGGTATAGAAGTGGCTGATTACAAAGACAGCTTTAAGGGTCTCCGGATACAATAGAGACTTAAGTGTTCCAAAAACTGGTAGATTCTGCTCTGAAGTTTTTTTCATCTACAGTAAAGGACGCATAAATGTGTGGACTTTTAAGGGTAGAGCTCTAGCTTTCGCAGGGTGCTAACCTCATGGTGTCTAGGTATTATCTGCTCATTCTGCAAATAGCAAGCTCATCATGAGCACACATTACTAAGATATATTCTACATATATAATCTAATATTAGGGGAAAGGCCTTTCTTTATTCCTGGAGATTTTGCTCATGAAAGCATAAAGGATATTGCTGAGTGGGCATGAACACCTTCTTGACAGTCCTGTGCATTAACTACTTAATTCCACTGTGCTGACCACAGCCTCAAGGCTGAGGCCCAGAGGGGACCCAGCCTTTGAGTCAGCCAGGACCTGGGAACAGTGAGATTCAAACAAGCACATTCCAAATCACAAGAACTTAGCCAAACATGATTCTGGGTAATAAAATAAGTCTCTAATAATTTGATTAATTTCAAAGTTAATTTCAGTCAACTTGTTAATTAGAATTATTACACATGAACTTAAAAGGCATCCATTGATTTTACTCTATAGACTAGATTTGTAAAAGAATTTCAGCTATACCATATTATGTCTTATGAAATGGTGAACTAGAAATGAAAACAAAACTACTATTTATTTTTCTGAAATCTTTTATCATAAGTATGTGTAATTATGTTAGTCTCTAAATATTGAATTGTACCAAACTAAATTCTTTTGATATTCAAAAACATTGTCTAAAGCAGAGATCAACCTACAAACTGAAACTGGTAGTTTTGCAGTAATAAGATTTGCACATTCAGATAAAAAGATGTTTAGAATGAAGCAAAGAAAGGGAGTTACAGTTAAGTAGATTCTTAAAAAAAAAGATTATGAAAAAAATGTAACATTTTCCCAGACAGCATGCAAGGCACAGATTTCCAATAACTTCATGGAATGCTGATAGGAATAACTAAACAATGACTGCAAGGTATTTTGTAATTACAAACTGCTAAATAATAAAAGTTGGCTAATTATCATTTAAAAATACATGGATGGTTATTGGAAAGGGAAGAATGAAATGACAATGATGAGTTTAATATCTAAATTAGTGGTTATCTTAACTGCTTTACTCTTGGCCAATTAAAGTGATGAATGAAATTTTAAAGCAAATGCATTAGGACTTTGCTATACTTTCATGTGCAACACAAAATTCCACATGACAGAAATGGAGGTGGGTTAAAACAGCGTGCTATAGCACCAAGCATGAGAAACAGTTCGTGGTTTGGGTGTGAAGTGAACCTCAAAAGCTTCTGTTAATGCAGGAATATAAGAGATGAAATGACTGGACTATGATACCTGTGACTTAATTAGTCCATCGTAGTTTGTAAGGACTGACTGGGTGGCAACTGTGGGCAGGTGGGGCATGGCTGGAGGATGTAGGTCACTAGAGGCATGGCCCGAAAGGGCTTATCTTCCTTGTGGCCCCTCTCAATGGCTTCCTGGCTCCACAGAAGAGCATGAGCTCCTTGAAGAAAGGAATTTGGTTTATTTCCCCACTACAGTCTTAGGACTGGCACTAATGATTTGTTTTAGGGAGGAAATTAGGATATTACATAAATACTTCCCTAACAACTACTGGCACCAATTGTTTAAGATTATCACATTTAGAGGTCAAGCTTTGTCCTTTAGCAAGTCCGCAAATTCAGTTTTCTCTGTGGGGCCATAATTAATCAGAATTGAGTGGAAATGACTCATATTAACTAAAATGGCAAGATGTTGATGTATCAATGAGCATGTTGAAGTTTGAGAATGCTAGGTAGAGCCTAATCACATTAACATTGTATTTGGTTACATAAATGGAGGGATCAGTGGAGGGCACAGGATAGAATATTAGAGTCATCAGTAAAAGATGACCTTTAAGGCCATATCGACCTCTTATATGGTTTCTAAATATTTTATATTAGTCTCTATCCCTAACTTCATTTTTAATCAGACTCTGGCCACATTGTCTTTGTACTGTATGCTTCCTTTGGGCATTTTAGATATTCCAAATTTGCTCACATGTGTATCTACATGTAATTTCTTCCTTCCCTACCCTACTTTTCTTCCCTGCCTCCACAATTTATAGGTATTAAATTTCCTCTCCAGTCTCTTCATCATAATACATATTCTTTCTTTATTTCTTTTTTTGTTGATTTCTTTCTCACCAGTTCACCTAATCTATAGGCATGGGAGTACAAGGAGCTGGGAAGTTTGACTGTCCTGTTAAATTCTGAAAATATTTAGTTCCAAAGGCAAATAGAATATTTGTGGAATGACTACATCAGCATTGCTTTACCATTTGCATATTTCCTGAAATCAGGATAACAACATAGGCTTGTGAAGAGGACTGAATCAATGTAGGTAAAACACCTGGAACATAGGTTTTCAGTAAGTGACAAGCATATTATTAGCATTGAATATTAATCAATTCACATTTTCCAGATAATCTGATGAATTGTAGCAAAAAAAAAAAAAATTTGAGGGAAAGTGTTTTTCTAAAGCTTCATCTGAAATCTGCCACAGAAGCCTAAAATAAACATTGTGTTTTAAGCATACAGAAAACCCTCCCTTTTGAGCTTTTCCTTTTAACTGGTGTTTTGTAAAATATATTCATCATTTTGAAATATTGATTAATTGCTCCGATTCCTTAACTTCCTAATTTAGTGTTTTGAAAAATGGTTTCCATTTTTGGCATTTATTTTGCAATATTTTATCTTCAACTGAACTTTACTTAGGTTGTCGTCAGAAGTTTTATGTGATGGAGTTAGCAAGTAAAGTCAATATTTGGCAGCACCAGTATGTACTACTTAGAAGCCCACTCTCCAGCATCACTTCAGCAATCCATAACTGAAGATGGATGGTGCCGATGCCTGCTGTATTACCACACTCGGGCAAGCGCGGTGGGCTTTAATAGAAGAAATATACACATTTAATGCCATAAACCCACACTAAAGTAAACATCCCCAGAAAGGGCCTCCGTTATTCTTTGGCATGATATCCAGGACTGGTACAGAGGAAACTACCTGCAAGTCTCTGCCTTTCAATCTGGATGAAATTTAAATTAATCCTGGTCAGACATTATGTCACATCTGATGACACATATGAAGATTTGTGGTACTGTGATCACCACTCTCTTGAGTTCCAAGACCCAAAATCTAAACTTACCTGTAATAACCCATTCAGGACTTAAAGGTAGTTTCTGATGTTTATGCTTAGACTCTTATCACTTAACCCCACCAGTTCATTTGCCACTAACACATAAATACTGTCCCTTCTTCAAAATTTTGTGGGTCTCTCCCCTGCCTTTGTCAGCTTTGTATAGGTGAACACAGTAACCCTAAGAAGAACTACCTTCTGTAAGTCATAATGACTGTGTCTAGAGATTTCCAATTGTGAAATTTGGTTTTATACCGAGAGCTGTATACCACATTTTAATTACTTTGGAAATACTTAAATGTACATTTTGGATACAGACCTTTCTAGATGGATGACTTAGTAAAATGTATGAAAATTTCTGACCATTAAAATGGTTGACACAGATGTAAAAACAATCTTCTCTCATTAAGACAAGTTGCTTATGTTTACATCCCAGTGGAAATATTTTTGAAGGCATTCATTAATGAACCTATTCCTTTCCCTTTCTTGAAATCCAGTTTCTTCAGCCTATGGCTGTTTCATTGAATCTGTGGGTATTTTCGCATATGTAGGAAAGAAATAAACACAACTAACAAAGAAAGGGTTATTAATTCTTAAGGGTTATTAATTCTGCATTGATTTGTACAGTAATATGGCTACCCCACAGGCAGAATACCAAGTAAAGGTGGCTGAATCACAGGCTACATAGCAAGGAAACTAACAGGTATATAGCCATTATGATTTAGATATGAGGTACCCCCAAAGACTCATGTAAGACAATGAAAGAAATTTCAGAGTTGAAATGGTTGGGTTATGAGAGCCTTAACCTAATCAGTGCATTAATCCACTTGCATGGAATAATCATGGCAACTGAGGGAATGGTGAGGCTGGAGGAAGTGGGCATGGGGGGCATGCCTTTGGGGTACCTATTTTGTCCCTTTCCTGAAGTATCTGCTTCTTGGTGGGCCATGTCCTGAGTCACTTTCTTCTATACCCTCTTCCACCAGGATGTCTTGCCTTACCTCTAGCCCTGAAGATTGCAATCAGCCATCTATGGACCGAGACCTCTGAAACTGTGAGCCACCAAATAAAATGTTTCCTGCTCTGAAATTGCTCATCACATGTGTCAGTTGACTAAAACAACGTGCAAACATTGTTCAGGGTTGGGGGCGGGGACTAGAAGTTAACATATTAATAAACTATGTGGCAATCTCTCATTGGCACAGGGTCAAACATGTGCCTCAGATTGTCTGAGCACTCCCCCTGGGCATTCATTTGTTTGATTTTAGCATGTAAGTTCATTTATTGTAAAAGTCTTGGTCATTTGGGGCAACCAGTTGTGTCAGGTCTATCTGAACATGTTTGATGTTCCCCTGTTGATGTTTTGAACGTGGAACATGGATGTAGTTTGAAGGACCCAAGGCCATTTATCTTTAGCATTGAGCATGCAGTTGATTTTTTTTTCTTTTAATAGTCACTATCTGGAACTTAACTCTATATTCTTGCGTCAGATCAAAGGCCTAAAGGCATCAACATCACTTACAAAGAGATTAAAATAAATTGAGTTCCAACACCCATTCCAATCCTGTAAAATCTGAATCTCTGAGGTAAAAGGTATTTAAAACAACTAAGCAAGGATTAGGAAGATGGCGGCGAAGGGAGTGCATCACCCCCGTGTGCCGCGTCACTGTGCAGGAGAATGACGAGTTAAAACAGCTGAAGGCTGTCTTGTTGGGAATTTCCAGCGAAATTGAGGTGCTCCAGAATCTAGTGGAGGGATTTTCATCGCATGAGGATCGGCGGCGGGGGCTTGGTTGCGGGCGATTTCTCCGCACGGAGGGTCGCACGGCTTGTTCGGCGGATTGCCCCGCGGCTGGAGTCTGCGGCGCGCACTGGGAAGCGGCGAGGTGGCGGCGAGGAGGTGCAGCACTGCGGTTTCTGTGGGCTCCGGCCAGCGGTGCAATGGCTGCGCTCAGAGCTTAGTTCTGTGTTTGAGACGGAGGAGGGAAGTGGTCCAGTTCGGTTCTCCACACTGGTCGGTCCACGGAGGAGGCCAGCGGCCGCCATCTTGGAAAGCTGACGTAATCATCCCTGTTTTCTACTGATCTCAGCTCATTCAGCTACGGAGCAGGTGATTTCAGGCTGTTATTTGACTGTGTCTCGCAGACAGATAGATCAGGCTCAGGGCTAGAGAACCCGCGGAGACGGCTTCTTGGAGCTCGCCCCTAGCAGAGCGTGCACTGAGCTCTGAGAAGCCGGGTTCTGGCTCCCGGAACTGTTTTGGCCCAGGGCTGGGGGAACCCGTGGAGTCTGCTTCTTGGAGACCGCTCCCAGGAGAGCGTGCACCGAGCTCAGGGCAGCCGGGTTCTGGCTCCCGGAGCTGCTTTGGCTCAGGACTGGGGATCTCGCGGAAACTGCTTCTCGGTCCGGGTCCTGCTGGGTGCTGTGGGGGCCAGAGGGGCAGAATGGAGCTGCCGCCTGCGCCCAGAACAGGCCAAGCAACCCGCCGGCGTGGTATCACGTCACCCCAACTGCAGCTGGGGCCGAAGAGAGCAGCCGCCCACGCCTGGATCAGGTCCAGCGACCCGATGGCGTGGTAGTCAAGTCACCCCATTTGGAGTAGGGGCCGAGCAGAGCCGCCGCCCGAGCCTGCAAGGTAGGCAGACCTGCGACCCACCAGCAGGACAGGCCCGGTGGCCTGCCAGCGTGGTGGACACGTCGCACCGATTGGAGTGGGGGCTAAACGGGGCCACTGCCTGTGCCCGGAGAGACAGACACATCACACTGGTTGGAGTGGGGGCGGAGCAGAGCCGCCGCCCATGTCTGGAAAAGGCCCAGCGACCCGCCGGAGTGGCAGTCAGGTAGCCCCATTTGGAGTGGGGGCCGAGCAGAGCTGCCGCCCGACCCCGCAAGGTAGGCAGACCTCCAACCCACTGGCGGAACAGGCCCAGAGGCCTGCCAGCGTGGTAGACACATCACACCAATTGGAGTAGGGGCCGAGCAGAGCCGCCGCCCACATCCAGATCAGGCCCAACGACCCGTGGGCGTGGTAGTCATGTCACCACAATTGGTGTGGGGCCAGAGCAGAGCTGCCACCCGCGCCCGCAGGGTGGGCAGACCTGCGACTGACCGGCAGAGCAGGCCTAGCGGCCCGCCAGCGTGGTAGACAGATTACCCCAATTGGAGGAGGAGCACAGCCACTACCCGCTCTGCAAGGGAGATTTTTCAACTATACAAGAGCAATATAAATAAATAGGGGGAAAATTTCAAAAACACAACAGTTTTACTAAGCAGAAAGAAACACGAGCAGTATGAAAAGACAAGGCAAGAAAGGACCACAAGCAATGCAGGTCAACTCAACTTTAGAAGAGGTAATAGCTGCAACAGATGGAATGTCAGATAAAGAATTCAGGATATACATGCTTCAGATGATCTGGAGTCTCAAGGAAGACATGAGACAGCAAAATCAGACAATGAAAGATCACTTTGACAAGGAATTACATAAACAAATCCAAGAAGCAAAGGATCAATTATACAGGGAGATAGAGGTAATAAAAAACAAACAAATAGAAATCCTAGAAATGCAGGAAGCAATAAACCAACTTAAAAACTCAATTGAGAATACTACCAGCAGAGTAGAACACTTAGAAGACAGAATATCAGACAATGAAGACAAAGTATTTCAACTTGAAAAGAACATAGACAGCTCAGCAAGACAGTTAAGAAACCATGAGCAGAACATCCAAGAGATGTGGGATATCATAAAGAGACCAAACTTAAGAGTCATTGGGATACAGGAAGGCATGGAGGTCCAATCCAAAGGAATAAACAACTATTCAATGAAATAATGCGAGAAAACTTCCCAGACTTGAAGAATGAGACAGAATCCCAAATCCTAGAAGCCTACAGGATGCCGAATGTGCAAAATCATAAGAGATCCACACCTAGACACATTATAATGAAGATGTCCAACATACAGAATAAGGAGAGAATTTTAAAAGCTACAAGAGAAAGGAAGCAGATTACATTTAGGGGTAAACCAATTAGGATAACAGCTGATCTTTCAACACAGACTCTGAAAGCTAGAAGATCCTGGAATAACATATTTCAAACACTGAAAGAAAATGGGTTCCAGCCAAGAATCGTGTATCCGGTGAAATTAAGCTTCAGGATGGAAGATGAAATTAAAACCTTCCACGATAAACAAAAGTTAAAAGAATTCACAGCTAGAAAACCATCTCTTCAAAAAATCCTTGGCAAAACATTACAGGAAGAGGAAATGGAAAATAACAATGAAAACCAACAGTGGGAAGTAGGACAATAAAGGGGGGAAAATAATCAAAGAAGAAAACAAATCAGGTTTAGTAGCATTAATAAACACATATGGCTGGAAGAACAAACCATATTTCAGTAATAACCCTAAATGTTAATGGCTTAAACTCACCAATTAAGAGACACAGGCTAGTTGAATGGATCACAAAACAAGACCCAACAATATGCTGCCTACAGGAGATGCATTTGATAGGAAAAGATATACATAGACTGAAGGTGAAAGGTTGGGAAAAATCATATCACTCATATGGACTGCGGAAACAAGCAGGAGTGTCCATACTCATATCAAATAAAATAGATTTCAAGCCAAAGTTAATCAAAAGGGATAAAGAGGGACACTACATACTTCTCAAGGGAACCATACACCAACAAGACATAACAATCATAAATATATATGCCCCAAACAATGGAGCAGCTATGTTCATTAAGCAAACTCTTCTCAAGTTCAAGAGTCTAATAGACCACCATACAATAATCATGGGAGACTTCAACACACCTCTCTCACCACTGGACAGATCTTCCAAACAAAAGTTGAATAAGGAAACTATAGAGCTCAATAACACAATTAACAACCTAGACTTAATTGACATATATAGAATATACCACCCAACATCAAGCAGTTACACTTTTTTCTCAGCAGCACATGGATCCTTCTCAAAAATAGATCATATATTATGTCACAGGGCAACTCTTAGACAATATAAAGGAGTAGAGATAATACCATGCATCTTATCTGATCATAATGGAATGAAACTGAAAATCAACGATAAAAGAAGGAAGGAAAAATCATGCATCACTTGGAGAATGAACAATAGGTTACTGAATGATCAATGGGTTCTAGAAGACATCAAAGAGGAAATTAAAAAATTCTTAGAGTTAAATGAAACCTCAGACACAACATATCGGAATCTATGGGACACATTGAAAGCAGTTCTAAGAGGAAAATTCATTGCTTGGAGTTCATTCCTTAAAAAAAGAAAAAAACAACAAATAAATGATCTCATACTTCATCTCAAAATCCTAGAAAAAGAAGAGCAAAACAACAGCAAAAGTAGTAGAAGGCAAGAAATAATTAAAATCAGAGCTGAAATTAATGAAATCAAAACAAAAGAAACAATTGAAAAAATTGACAAAACTAAAAGTTGGTTCTCTGAAAAAATAAATAAAATAGACAGACCCTTAGCCATGCTAAGGAAGCGAAGAAGAGAGAGAACACAAATTACTAGCATACAGGATGAAAAAGGCAATATCACAACAGACACTTCAGAAATACAGAAGATAATCAGAAATTATTTTGAATCCTTATACTCCAATAAAATAGAAGATAGTGAAGGCATCGATAAATTTCTTGAGTCATATGATCTGCCCAGATTGAGTCAGGAGGATATAGACAGCCTAAACAGACCAATAACAATTGAGGAACTAGAAGAAACCATCAAAAGATTACCAACTAAGAAAAGCCCAGGACCGGATGGGTATACAGCAGAGTTTTACAAAACCTTTAAAGAGGAACTAACACCAATACTTTTCAAGCTATTTCAGGAAATAGAAAAAGAGGGAGAACTTCCAAATTCATTCTATGAGGCCAACATCACCCTGATGCCTAAACCAGACAAAGACACTTCAAAGAAAGAAAACTACAGACCAATATCTCTAATGAACCAATGATGCAAAAATCCTCAATAAAATTCTGGCGACTCGGATTCAAAAACATATCAAAAAAATTGTGCACCATGATCAAGTAGGATTCATCCCTGGGATGCAAGGCTGGTTCAATATACGGAAATCAATAAATGTTATTCACCACATCAATAGACTTAAAGATAAGAACCATATGATCATCTCGATAGATGCAGAAAAAGCATTCGACAAAGTACAGCATCCCTTTATGTTCAAAACTCTAGAAAAAATAGGGATAACAGGATCATACCTCAACATTGTAAAAGCAATTTATGCTAAGCCTCAGTCTAGCATCATTCTGAATGGAGAAAAATTGAAGGCATTCCCTCTAAAATCTAGAACAAGACGGGGATGCCCTCTCTCACCACTTCTGTTCAACATAGTCCTCGAAACACTGGCCAGAGCAATTAGACAGACGAAAGAAATTAAAGGCATAAAAATAGGAAAAGAAGAACTTAAATTATCACTATTTGAAGATGACATGATTCTATACCTAGCAGACCCAAAAGGGTCTACAAAGAAACTATTAGAGCTAATAAATGAATTCAGCAAAGTGGCAGGATATAAAATCAACATGCATAAATCAAAGGCATTCCTGTATATCAGCGACAAATCCTCTGAAATGGAAATGAGGACAACTACTCCATTCACAATATCTTCAAAAAAAAAAAAAATACTTGGGAATCAATCTAACAAAAGAGGTGAAAGACTTATACAATGAAAACTACAGAACCCTAAAGAGAGAAATTGAAGAAGATCTTAGAAGATGGAAAAATATACCCTGTTCATGGATAGGCAGAACTAACATCATCAAAATGGCGATATTACCAAAAGTTCTCTATAAGTTCAATGCAATGCCAATCAAAATCCCAACGGCATTTCTTGTAGAAATAGATAAAGCAATCATGAAATTCATATGGAAAAATAAAAGACCCAGAATAGCAAAAACAATGCTAAGCAGGAAGTGTGAATCAGGTGGTATAGCAATACCAGACTTCAAACTATACAACAGAGCAATAGTAACAAAAACAGCATGGTACTGGTACCAAAACAGGCGGGTGGACCAATGGTATAGAATAGAGGACACAGAAACCAATCCACAAAACTACAACTATCTTATATTTGATAAAGGGGCTAAAAGCATGCAATGGAGGAAGGATAGCATCTTCAACAAATGGTGCTGGGAAAACTAGATATCCATTTGCATCAAAATGAAACTGAATCCCTTTCTCTCACCAAGCACAAAAGTTAACTCAAAATGGATCAAGGAGCTTGATATCAAATCAGAGACGTGGTGTCTGATAGAAGAAAAAGTTGGCTATGATCTACATACTGTGGGGTCGGGCTCCAAATTCCTCAATAGGACACCCATAGCGCAAGAGTTAATAACTAGAATCAACAAATGGGACTTACTCAAACTAAAAAGTTTTTTCTCAGCAAAAGAAACAATAAGAGAGGTAAATAGGGAGCCTACATCCTGGGAACAAATCTTACTCCTCACACTTCAGATAGAGCCCTAATATCCAGAATATACAAAGAACTCAAAAAATTAGACAATAAGATAACAAATAACCCAATCAACAAATGGGCCAAGGACCTGAACAGACACTTCTCAGAGGAGGACATACAATCAATCAACAAGTACATGAAAAGATGCTCACCATCACTAGCAGTCAGAGAAATGCAAATCAAAACCACCCTAAGATACCATCTCACTCCAGTAAGATTGGCAGCCATTACGAAGTCAAACAACAAGAAGTGCTGGCGAGGATGTGGGGAAAAGGGTACACTTGTTCATTGTTGGTGGGACTGCAAATTGGTGCAGCCAATTTGGAAAGCAGTATGGAGATTTCTTGGAAAGCTGGGAATGGAACCACCATTTGACCCAGCTATTCCCCTTCTCGGTCTATTCCCTAAAGACCTAAAAAGAGCATGCTACAGGGACACTGCTACATCGGTGTTCATAGCAGCACAATTCATGATAGCAAGATTGTGGAACCAACCTAGATGCCCTTCAATAGATGAATGGATAAAAAAATGTGGCATTTATACACAATGGAGTATTACTCTGCATTAAAAAATGACAAAATCATAGAATTTGGAGGGAAATGGATGGCATTAGAGCAGATTATGCTAATTGAAGCTAGCCAATCCCTAAAAAACAAATGCCAAATGTCTTCTTTGATATAAGGGGAGTAACTAAGGACAGAGTAGGGATGAAGAGCATGAGAAGAAGATTAACATTAAACAGGGATGAGAGGTGGGAGGGAAAGGGAGAGAGAAGGGAAATTGCATGGAAATGGAAGGTGATCCTCAGGGTTATACAAAATTACATACAAGAGGAAGTGAGGGGTAAGGGAAGAATAATACAAGGGGGAGAAATGAATTACAGTAGGGGGGGTAGAGAGAGAAGAGGGGAGGGGAGGGGAGGGGGGATAGTAGAGGATAGGAAAGGCAGCAGAATACAACAGACACTAGAATGGCAATGTGTAAATCAATGGAAGTGTGAATGATGTGATTCAGCAATCTGTATACGGGGTAAAAATGGGAGTTTATAACCCACTTGAATCAAACTGTGAAATATGATATATTAAGAACTATGTAATGTTTTGAACGACCAACAATAAAAAAAATAAAAAAGAATAAAACAACTAAGCAAATGAAAACTTCCCACATGAAAAAGAAATAAAGGGTATCATATAATATTGATACACCCACCAGGATGGCTAACAAAGGGAGATGTTAGAAAAATGCCTGGTGTTCTCCTCAAGGAATAGGGGGGGGGGGGAAAGAGCAGTAGAGGGATACTTGATGGAAACACTCTGGAAAAATGTTGAACTGCCTGCAAAGCTGATCCCATGTATACCCTGCAACCCAGAATTCTATTCCTGGGTCCATAATTCAACCTAAATGTGTATATGTTTACTTAAAAACATATCCCAGAATGTCCATAGTTGCATTCTTCATAATCATGTAAAATGTGAAAGTACTAAAATATCCATTCATACTCACCTACGGGCAAATCAATTGTGGCATATTAAGCCAAAAAGAGCGAGCATGCTTCAGTGAAAATCAGAGAACAACTCTATCAACAACATGAATGAATGAAACATAATACTGGGTCATATTGCTGATGATTCCAATAGGTTAGCTTTGCAAAAATTAATCAAGCTGTACGCTGATGATTTGTATTTTTTCTGTACGCATGTGAAACTTAAAAAAGAAACAAAAAAGAGAAAAAAATTTCCAAGTAATTTTGCTGATGGACCAATATACTTTTCTAACTTTATTTTTATGTTTGTTTTTTCTACATTGACCCTTAACTGTTCCAGCCTATCTTCTATTGTTGAGTGCAAACCTACTCAGGCCAGTGATTTTGTGAGATACAGGGGTGGGTGTTTTAGTCAGCCTTTTCACTACAACTAAAGGATCTGACCAGCAGAACTCTAGGGGAGGAAAAGTTTATTTGTGTGTTCATGGGTTCAGAGGTCTTAGTGCAGAGAAAGCTGGCTCTGTTCCTAGGGGCTCAAGATGAGGCAGAACACCATGACAGGAGAGCGTGACAGAGGGAAGCAGCTCATATCATGGTGGTCATGAAGCACAGAGAGAGACTCCAGTTCCAGACACAAGATGTATACCTCATAGCCACACCCCTAATTAACCACTTCCTCCAGCCATAGCCCACCTGCCTCTAAATACCACTCAGTTAATCCCAACAGGAATTAACTCACTGATTGGATTAAGACTCTTACAATCCAATTATTTCTTCTCTGAAACTTCTTGCATTGTCTTACACGTGAGCTTTTTGGGGACACCTGATATCCAAACTGTAACATTAGGGATATGGGTGATTGTTTATATAATTCTTATGTTAAAATTTTGCCATAATTCAATTTGAGAATAATATCATTACCCAACTTTCTCCAACTTCAGTGTAAATAATTGGCTTGGGTTGAGTTCTATGAATCCACAGTTATAAACACATAAAATAATTCTGATGCAGGTAATCAAGATATAGGTCCCACTTTCAGAAAAATTAATTTAGTGTGAAAAAAAATGAATCATCATTGTGAACCATCCAGGTTATTTGGGTAATTGTGACCCAAAGACATGACACACTTGTCACAGGAAAGCTATCCTTAGCACCTCTGAAATCCTGTTACACATGGCTTTCTATGTAAATGTGAGTCAGCATCTTTCTTCAGTTGTCTTACAATGTCTCTGCTGCTTATAATTCAAATGTCATGTGATAAAAACTGGAAAGTTTCTAACAGATTAGAAATAATACCTTTAGATAAAATACACAATTATATTAACAATGCAGAGCAAGTCTCTTAAGTGCCAAACACTCTTTGTAAATGTGGCACATAGATCATGAGTAATACCTGGTTTCTCCACCTATCAATTCACCAGGAAACTCTTTCAGACCATTTCATTTCAGTTTTAACTATTTACTTATTGCAGTTGAGGTGTGACAATCAGATGTCATCCCAAGTGCTCAGGTCTATTTTATTTTATTCCAGTCAGAGTGACTCAGAGAACAAACTATACTTGATATTAGACTTTAGCAAATTGAGAGAAAGACATGTCATGGAGCCTTATGCGAATACCCACACCCTTGCACTTAATTGTTCTTTATTTTAAGTAGAACTGTGCAATTGCTTGTCTTGATTTTCACACACAGCTGTTTACAAAATCCATATAAAGAAGAGCACAGTTTATAGGCAGGGAAGTCAGCAGTGACCTACTCAGCTTCATGAAGGAAATCCTGATACATTTCTGAAACTTTCTTCCTCTCCTTTGATCCTTCCCTCTTTCTTACCTGATGCCCTTAATTCAAAAATTGCACAAATTAATTATAGAAGCTTGGAAAATAATAATAATAATAATAAGCACAGAGCTGGGATTGTGGTTCAGCAGTAGAGCGCCCGCTTAGCATGTGAAAGGGCCTGGGTTCGATCCTCAGCACCAAATAAAAATAAACAAAATAAAGATATTAAAAAAAGTAAAAATAAATAATGAGCACAGAGAGGAAGGAAAATCATTAGTGATATAACTACTCATAGAGATTTGTATACATGTTTTTCCTTGATTTCTCTTAATCTTGTAGAAACATTTGCACACATACATGTATGTACATGTGTCCCCTATAACTATAGTTATAACAATATGTATTTTATAATAAGTAATTATGCCACATATACTATTCTGTGACCTAATCTTCATATAATCATATATAAATGAATAATTCATAAGCTCAACTTTAAATTAGCAGAATTTTTACATCAGCTTAAATTGCCTACTGTCTTTGTTCCAAATGAGACCATCGTCCTGTGCACTGTACCTACATTTCAGACAGGAAACAGGAGCTGAGAGTGAAGGAAAGAAGGAGGAAAAAAGGGAGAAAGGAAAAAGAGAAATGAGAGAAGGGAGAGAAGGAGGGAAAAAAGGTAATCCCTGTGAATTGTAAAAATTTTTACTAAAATTTAGTAATCTTCAAAAAGAGCTTGTCCGACTAATTCCTATTTTTAAAATCATTGTCTTACATTGCGTAATGATGCTCTCATTTTATGCCATAAAAGGCATAATAGCATAATTCATTGACCTTCAAGGAGAACTAAATCCTTTTGTTTTCTCCACAAGTACAAAAAGAAAAAATAGGTATTGAAGAGTCAAGGAAAAAAATTCCAAGAAGATTGCAGATCTCAAAATACAAAGCTTCCTCTGTCTCAGGCACTAAAAGTACTGGGTGTGAAGTATACCTCTGTCAACCTATTTGAACTCTAATTTGCATAAGTAGAAGATCATCTGACAGTCCATGAATATTCAAACTTGAAAAAAATGTTAATTGAGAATGAATACTGACAATTTCTTAAATTCCAGATTAAATATTCGGGTGATTTGGCCAGTTTTTACCATATTTTTTTTTTTTTTTTGCATTCTGTGGTTTAAGAACATTTGTCACAATTGATCACACTCTTCTAGTTAAATGCAGATATTTTGATACTTCAATAATGCATATGATGTTTTCATTCCAAAAAGAATTAATAGATAAATTTTAATGTTTAGGACAAAAAATAAATGTTTCAAAACAAATTAATTTTTTAGATATTTTTACCTAAATCTATTTACAAAGAAGGAATATGGAAAAGGAATGCATGCAAGAGTTTGCAATACTGAAACTTAAAAAGTTAATGATTTGATTTTAAAAAACATATTAATATAAAATATGAATTTGAGGAACTACTCTGATGATATTTTTTTTCTATGAATTTGGATTAAGAAAAATCAACTATAAGAGATGTTTATGCTATAATTACAAAAAAGATGAAATTGATCTAATAAATATATTTATCTTCATTGGACTACAGTTATACATTTGTGTATGTTTGTATTCATGTATATAAAGTCTGTGCTACATAAGGTACACAGAATAAGGAACCATGATAAAGTGAACATGGTTTATCCACTTGTTTGTTCATAAGTTTATCTTACTCCACTCATGTTCAAGTTGGTTTTCTTAGAAAAACAAAAACAAAAATTAACTAATTCATTTTTTGAAACTTCTGAGTGTTCTAGCTTTTATTTTGAATATATATGTATTTCCAGTTTGGAAGAATGGAACATAATTGGCAGCACTTTTAAAATCTAAACATTGATTATTGTATGTATGTGTGTGAGAAAAACAATTAATTCTTCAAATTGGTATACTGTCTCCACATTTCTTAGTCCTACCTTTCAAAAACACATGCACATTTAATACCATCAGGAGTTTCCCCAAATGCATATTTTAGTTCATAAGCATAGGCAGCCCACTTGACATCAATGCACCTGGCAAATATAATAGGAAACTAATCAGGCAAAATGGGTATATGATGATAAGTTACTGAATTTTTCTTATGTTTTAAATATATGGTGGGAAAATATTTTTCATTCAATGAAAATAGAAGAAGATGCCAGGGGATGAAATAAGTCACAAACTGCAGAAAATATGAAGCAAGATGAATAGGATTCAGGAAAAAATCACTCAGGAAAAAGCCAGAAAGAGAATAGAAAGGGAAACTTCATGCAGAATGGAAAGCAAATGAGTTTGATGGCTTTAATTAGATGTAAAGGAAACAGTGGGAGGAAAAGGAAAACTTCAATAGTGCAAGCATCAGACTGTCTCAGAAGGTAACAGAACTTAATCCTATCAACATCTCATTTGCATAGCCATAGTAAAAAATAACAATGGTATTTTTGTGACCAAAAATATATGCAAAGCAGTCATTGTGATAGTTCAGTAGCTATTTTTGAAATGGAAATTTCCTTACAATTTGAAGCAGCTCCTTCTTCAAAACACCAAGAGGCATCAGCCTCTACTTTGGACTACAGAGTGTTTTTTCAATGTGATATGCTGGATTTAACCAGGGTATTCCCTTCAGAGGCAAAATTTACCCCTCCCTGTAAAAAACTTATGGATTTTTCCATGTGTTATTGGAGATTTTTGAACACATCTGAAAGGACTAATTGAAAAAAAGAAAAAAAAATGTGCATCAGTTTAATAAAGTGATACAGCTGTTAGTTTGCTTCTTATTGCAATGAAAGAAAAAAAAAAAAGAACAAAAACTTGCAAGCTCTTTGGGGGAACAAAAAGACCTAAAATTATATCTCAAGTGGAAAAGTGAAATAATCTTACCATTGTTCCAAAAGAAGAAATCTCTCATTGTTTATTAGTTGTGACTTCTTCATTGATATCTGTATAAACTTATATTTCTGCTACTGATTGTGTGCTTCTATTCAGCACTAACATTTTAATAAGAAAAAATGTTAAATATCAAAGTAATAGATGAGCATTCCTCTAAAAGCCAATTTCATTAAATACCATCGGTATTAATCTTTCTAAATCTTAATTACAGCCTTTTGACATATTACCCCCCATTTGACCTTTTCTGCTCAATTCCAGTAAAGAACTGTAGGACAGACAGGGATACCAGCCCACGTAAACCTACAGGAATGCATCATTTTAATGCTACTGAGCAAATGGGGATGGTGACCCGAATTATATTTCATTCAGGAGTCAAAAGGACCTCATTTTTCTAAGCAATCAACCAAGTTCTGACTTCCTATTTCAGGATTAAGACATCCCAAAAGAGAGGACCAGTAGTCCGAGCAGATAAAGTTCTAAAAACTAAGACCTTAAGGAAAAAAGAAAGAAAGAAAATGTATTGCTGAAGAATAAAACTCCCTGAGCTAGATATGTGCCACGAAATTTAAAAACAATTAGTCATGGCAGCCTGTAATCAGACAACCTGGAATTCAGATGCAAATCATAGGGGTTTGGTGGTTCTAAGATTTTAAAAAGTAATGATTTTACTAGTAAGTAACATTTGCACCAATCAATAGCTCAAAACATCCTCTTTTTGATAGATCATTGAATAGGCACATGCAAAATCTTTGAGGAATTGGGGCTCAGGGCACTTGCCCCTAGAACTATACAGATAGCCTCCTATACCCTGGCACCAAAAATTTGATTGGCAATCTGTTTAGTACAGTTAACTTTTCCCATTTTTCTTGATATCTTTTTCTCTTTTGTGTCCTGCATACATCAGTACAGTGTATTTCTTCTTCTCTCTTCAATCTTTGACTTTCCTCGTGCTTTTGTCTCTGTTTTTATTTTTAATTTTTTCCTAATACATCATTTCTCTTTTCTTTTGCTACAAGGCTAGAGCATTTAGGGTAACTGAAGCAGCACAAAGACCCTCCCTTCAATCCCTGATTCTTGAGATCAAGTCAGAAGATTTCAAACAGGTTGCTAAAAGAGTAACAGGCCTGAGTTTATTAAAGAGATAGGACAAAGGCAAGCGGACACTCTCAAGGAAGAGAGTAAGTTCTTTTAGAGAGGAGAGGACCTAGTGTCTCCTTCATGACAGTTTTACTGGGGATTCCAAAGAAGTTTCCAGAGAGTCTTGCCCAGGTCCTAACTTTAACTTTTGACTGACAGCAGGATATCATTGCCATGACCATTGCAGAACACCTTGGCCCATGCTAACTGGCTCTAACTGGATTCTTAACCACAAATTCTTACAGATTGTAGGTATAGAAGAAATTATTCCCATCTCTTTGAGTTCTGGAATCTGGTTTGTGAGAAGAGTCACCAAAGTATCTCCCTGCAGGGTAACATGGGCTTCTCTTACTGACATTATTTCAGGCCTGCATTTTTTCTGCAGAGAGCAGGTAATTTGCTGAGGAATGTGACATAGCCTGCCCACTTAGGCAAGGCAGGGCTTCAGGTAATCTGCTTCTTGGAAAAGAAAGCATGTGGGGGTCAGCACACTGAGTCCATTCTATAGAATTAGTCCTTTAACCTGTGTTCCCACCACTCACAGCTGCCTGTTCCCTATTACTTTCATTTATTGATATTTCTTGTCTTTCATTTTTCTTCCCCAGCAGTAAATTGATTGGAAAATGGTAGACATAGAGAAGGGCCCATGGTGAAAGACACAAAGAATTTTTACTTGATTTTATCCTGTGTATCTCTCCTACAATAAAGCTTTAAGATTTACATATCAGCTGGACCTTGTGGAATAATAAATTACCACTAATGTGAAGATTATTATGGTTTCACAATTTTACAGCACATCAGTGCAAAAACAACAACAAAAACCTGAGGTGCACAGAATCTAGACTAACTGGGAAGAGGTCTTTGTTTACAGACATACAAAATTGAGCCACAGGGATACTGAAAGATGCTTATGATAGAGCCTTTTAAATAAAAGTATGATTAATGACTTTCTTGTTTTCTTATGGGAAACAGGCAAAGAAGATTTGCCAAGAAAGTGAGTAGAAATCCATAGCCACTGGAATTTGAGACTTACAGGTGCTTCTGCCAGCCTGCCCCAAGGTAACCAAAGACTTCAGTGTTCTATTGGAGAAGTGTCTCCCCTTCTCAATAGCACATCAGCCTTTGACTCTGAACCACTGTAATGTTAGAAACTGACAAGAAAGAAAGGTGGAATGAGTCAGTAGGTAGCGTACTGTCCGCTCTCTGTACCTGTAAAACCATTGCTTCCCCCAGTGTTAAAACATACCCAACTCTCAAAGTGTTTTCCTCCCTGGAGGAAATCCTGCCATTATAGAATCATTTGTTCCACTTCTTATAACTTCTCATTCTCTCTTTTCTTAAAGGAGATACTCTGCAGAGGATACATTAAGTATCATAAACTTTAGTGTATAATTTTATTATGACTACTAAATCTACAAGTTATTGTTTATTGAGGCTAGTTTTGCACTAGACACATAGAGTACTAACACTTCACAAATATTATCTCATTTAATTTCACAATCACTCTAAGGAGGGGAAGAATTTTACAATTAACTTTTATACCATCTACACGGTGAGGCTTATGCAACACGTATTCATCTTCATCCAACAGTTACTTAGGGAGAGAGTCAGAATATGAGCCGAGGTCTGCAGAGTCCCACAATCCATGTTGCACACTAAACACAACAACATTCTACTGACTTTGCTGTAATTTTAGGTTGATCTATTTTTGGCCTGAGGACCTTGTCCCCATGAAACATTTATTTGGGGGTCACTGAACTGCTGAGTTGTTTGGCACATCTGGTTGACATTTAGGGAATTGGTGAAGGGAGGTCATTTCAGAAGGGATTGTTTTTGGAGGAGAGGAATGTTGAAGAAGCAAGTGGAATCTAAAAACACATTTCATAAAGTTCTCCGAGATCCACTGGGATGAAAAGCACAGGAGGCAATTTTCCATGTGCACATGCAGTCCAGATTCTTCTTGTTAGGTCTGACATGGTGCACTATTTCCATAATGTGTATTAATAAGGCAATTTTCTTGGAAAAAAAATAAACGGGGCTGCATGCATGGTTTATTCAACTTTATTTCCATGGGAATTCAGTGGTTTGGTGCACTGTGAAGAAAGATGTTACCTTTCTACAGCAAGGCTCTTAACTCGAAGGCTCACTGCTGACCTTTAACATATACTTTTATAAGTTCACTTAAAGCCACAGTGTGAAAAAAACAACCTACTGCTCTTCAGTTCTCCAGGGCTTATGTGCTCATGTTGCGCTAGTCATGTCATGTTAGGCATTGTAACCAAGAGGATCTTAGGTGACATCATAATGACTTACAAAGAGGAAATGACAGGTAGATTGCAAAGAATCTGGCACCTTGAAATCAAAGATATGACTTTCATGGAGATGCCTTCCTCTTACCTTAAGATGCTGAGGCCAAACTGTTCTGATTTCATTCTAAGCATGTTTCCTGGGCATCTGGAGGATACTTTATTAGGCACAGGGAGTCTATAACGATGAACTCAAAATGATCCTTGCCCTCTGAGGGCTGATGATCATGTGGGGAGGAAAGCCATACACACAAAGTGGCAGAGTAATTATCACATTGTGCATGAAAGCATGGGTTTGGATTGTGGAGGAGCTGGAGTTAGCATCCCTGTTCTCACTTTGAGAGGTTTTATTCTGTTGAAGTTTCAGCTTCCTTGTCTGGAAGACGGCAATAATAATATGACTTGCTTGCAGGGTTGTTTTGACAATGACTGAGCACAAGCTCTGGTTCATAATAATCACTGTGTAAACTTGTGTTAATGCTTTTAGAAATAACATCAGTAATAATATCAGAAGGTGGTTTGCATTAACTAGATTAAATGAAAGCATCGTAAATTGCTGTGCACGTAAAGAAGGGAGAGTCTTAATTAGATTGGTGGAGTCTTTATGGTTAGAAGGTAGCATTGAAAATAGGTCTAATACAGAGGCAGGGTTTGAATAGAAATAAGTAACATGCATGAAGGAAATGTAAAGGGGATGGAAACAAATCATACAGACAAAGAATTTTTCCACAGAAAAAAATGAATAGTTGGTCTGTGCAGGCTATGGGAATATGAATAAGGCTACAAACTTAGCAACTGACCAGGGGGTGGAAAAACATCTACCAAGCAATAAATACTAAATTATTTTCCTAAAATAGCTAGTGTTCCTGAAGAAGTGTTTTCCCAATGTTATAAAAATAGATCATGGGGTCATTTGGGGAAAGGCAGGATTTAACAAAGTTAATAGATATTTTAATTACAGGACTTTCCATGGCTTTTGAAAAGCCATTTGCATGGGACTGAGGCTGAGTACGTATGGACTTAAGTTTTAACATTTTCTCATGGTTTTCCCACTTATACAAAATAACCAGGAAAACACTCTTTCATTAAAAAATGGCAAAGTTTTAATTATAGCAAAGGAAATAATTTGATTTTATAGGCACCAAACTTATTGACAAATATGCAATTTGTAGGTGTGCCAAATGAAATGATTTGGCTTTTAATTTTTAGCATGTTGATGATTTCAACTCTGATCAAGTCTCCCTTTCTGGTGTCTTATCTGGAATACATTCTGGATAAATTTTGAAATTACTATTTTGAAATTACTAGTTCAAAGTTCTACCCTCCAATCAGAATCAAAGTTCAATGTCCACTACTCCTTCCTAAAAGTCCAAATGCTTTCAGTGGTTTAGGATGAGAGTAACAAGAAAAGTCAACTTTTTTCTTTATTTCTGAGACAGAAGCCCCATCATTTTATCAGCTATCTCTGTGGGGCTGGCATCCTGAACCCAACTCTCAAAAGTATTTTCATATGTATTCCTCACCCCAGGGAGATGTCCCATTAGCATGATCCCTTGAGTCGTCTCTTCCTCTCCTCCATCTTCCACCAGGAGGGTTGCTGTAGCCCTCCAGGATGGGGAACCAACCTGCTACTTCCCTGGTGCCTATTTGACCAACTGGACTCTTACAATCTTGCTAAGCTAGTAGGTAGACTGTTCAACAGGTTCTTACCTGAAAGGGCTTCCCCATTCTCTCTCTTCCACTCAGAGTGTTTTGGACATAGATCAGCAGGCAAAATACTTAAGCAGGGATCTTTAAGTGAAATTCACCTAGAGTGCCATTCCCTTCCCTCCAACATATATCTACTTGGCCTTTTAGGGATGAAACTCCCTGTGGAAAGCAGAGAAGATCTCACCACCTGTCCTGTGCTCTATCGGTCCTGTGATCTGGATTCTCTCATCCCTCTGTTTTACCCATTTTCTACAAACACTATTGGTAAGAAAAAGGCTGAGGACAGAAGGGACCATTGACAGAAGGACAAATTATGCTTGGCTAACCCTGGGTTTTCTGGCTCTAGAGTTTGGAGGCTTCTCTGTAGCCCCTTTTTCATATATGAAATGCACAGATCTTTGGTTTCCATTCAGATTATCTCCTGAGCCACAACTCCTGAATCAGTGAAAGAGTTCGAGGGAACATTTAGTTACCAAAGCTGCAATCTTAAATTTGATTTTTTTTTGGTACCAGGTATTGAACTCAGGGGCACTGGACCCCTGAGCCACATCCCTAGCCCTATTTTGTATTTCATTTAGAGACAGGGTCTCACTGAGTTGCTTAGTAAGCCTTGCTTTTGCTGAGGCTGGCTTTGAACTCATGATTCTCCTGTTCCAGCCACTGTATCCAACTTAAATTTGATTTTGTGCACATGCACAAACGTGTACACCAAAATATGTATATCTATATGGAAAAGAAGCACAGTGAGCTGTGATAGCTGTACGGTGTAAGAAACAAACTTTTGTTGTTACAAGCCATTAAGATATTTGAGTTCATGTCTTGCTGAGCATAACTTAGCTCATCGTGACTGATGAAGATGTTCAGGGCTTCTGAAGAAAAATAGAGAAGATGGAGAGCTACAGTGGGGAAGAAGAGGCTTTAATTGAGAAATCAGAGGCCCTCTCACTGAGGTATCATTTAATCTAAGATCCAAAGAATGCAAAGGGAGAAGCACATTTAGATGTCAGATGGTGGCGATTTGCATTTTCCCCTTGTCTCCTGTTTGTCCATCATGAGACTCAGCTGAGCTCTTGACCTTAGTTGCCATGAGATACCTTTGTGGCCTTCCAACAATTTCCCTGTTTGTGCTTCATTTAATTTGAATGAATTTTATTTCTAGAACCATAGCCTGGCCTATCCTTTTATGTACTGCAAATGAAGAACAGTGATCAAGAGCAAAGAACGTAGGATTATGGATATTCCAGTGTCTGCCCTAATGCTATCATCATGATCCGTGTGTGTGAATATATTGTGCATCTTACATTGGTAACTGAGAAAACATGTGAGGGCTGAACCTGAAATGGAAGTCTTCTGCCTTCTGTGATTTACAGTCATCTAAATGTGAAAACTTATTTACGAAAAACAAACAAAAATTTTCAAATGAAGGAAGCAACTGCAGGAAAGTAACACTGTGAACAAAGATTCAGATATTTTGTCTTAATGTGAAATGACCATTAAAAGCCAAGGGTCTCTTTTCATAATGTATTCGTCCTCGATGGGCAGCTGTGTGGAAGAAAAGCTTGTTTAATGCAAGCAGAGTGTGAGGCACTCTGCAGACACTCAATCAATAATTGTGGAATGAATGCTGAAAGCCTATTTTTCTGCTCCTACTGGTAGACAAGTGTACTTGTTTTTATTTTGTTTCCTGTTTATATGCCAGTTGTTTTTCCTGCCCAACATCCATTTCCCCTCTTTAAGAAGAATGTGCATATTTTCTAAGGGAATTGCCCCAGAGCCTCTGCAGGTGGTAGCATGGGTTGTGATAACCATGGCTCTGACCTCCCCAGCTCAGGTCATGCAGGACCCAAGACTAGGAATACTGCATCTCTAGGACAGATGGAGTAAAGAAAAAAAAAATGGGGGGAGGTCATGGTTGAGCTGATTCCTTTCTGTGCTGTTGGTCCCTTTGCTCTGTGGTAACAATCCATTCAGTCCTGCTTTCTAAATTCTGCAGAGTGTCCTGTCTTTTCCACCGCCTAGATGGTTCCACTTTCTAGCTCCTTTTTGCTACCCTGGTGTTATCAACCAGATAAAATAAAACTAAAAGACTAAAACAAAATAAAAACCCAACCAAAACAAAAAGTGCTTCTTCTTATGTTTTGGTCTCAATTTTCTGGCAACAAAAGAAGCTTAAAAGGTAGGTACACATGTAAAGAAGAACTGAAATGTCCTGGAGATGGTGGCAACTGTGGTGCCACCTACTCAGGCGGGAGTCCTACATGTACTTCCCTCACTCGGGATCCCTTCAGCCTGTCATTGTCAGCCTTCCTAAGGCTGCAGGACTGTTCTTCCCCAGGAGACCTGGGGTTTGCTGCCCTTTCCCACTAGTGCCTCTCCATTAACTTCTCTTACCCAGAGCCTTTATCTCATCTTCCATGCAGACATGATCAATAAACTAATCAAAGGAAATGCTGGTCCTCAATGTGTTAACACACTGAGGGGCTCTCTTTGATTAGAGGGCTACAGAGTCATATTGGGAAGCTGATACACCTTGTTCCAAGACCCTGTGCCAGCTCAGAAAGTCTTGCATAAGCAATCCTTTATAATGAACAAAGCCTTGCTCATCTGCTGGTCTGTTTCCCAACTATACGAATGCAATATGGAACCTGTTTGTAAAATGAAGGACAGATGGTTATATTTGATTTTTTTCATGTCTTCATACATGTACTTTGGATAATGATGTCCATCACATTCCTCAATCATTGCTAACCCCCTGCCTCTTCTCTTCCCCTCCCACCCCTCTGCCCTATCTAGAGTTCATCTATTCTTCTCATGCTCCCTCTCCCTACCCGACTATGAGTCAGTCACCTTACATCAGAGAAAACATCTGCCATTTGTTTTCTTGGGATTGGCTAACTTCACTTAGCATTATCTTCTCCAATTGCATCCATTTACCTGAAAATGCCATGATTTTATTCTCTTTTATTGCTGAGTAATATTCCATTGTGTACATATGCCACTTTTTAATCCATTCATCTACTGAAGGACATTTAAGTTGGTTCCACAGTTTAGCTATTGTGAATTGTGCTGCTATAAACATTGATGTGCCTGTGTCTCTGTAGTAGCTGTTTTTAAGTCCTTTTGGTATAGACAGGGGAGAGGGATAGCTGGGTCAAACGGTGGTTCCATTCCAAGTTTTCCAAGGAATCTCCATACTGCTTTCCATATTGGCTGCACCAATTTGCAGTCCCACCAGCAATGTATCAGTGTGCCTTTTTCCCCACATCCTTGCCAACACTTATTGTTGTTTGTCTTCATAATAGCTGCCATTCTGGCTGGAGTGATATGGTATCTTAGAGTAGTTTTTTTTTTTTTAAAGAGAGAGTGAGAGAGGAGAGAGAGAGAGAGAGAGAGAGAGAGAGAGAGAGAGAGAGAGAGAGAATTTTTAATATTTATTTTTTAGTTCTCGGTGGACACAACATCTTTGTTGGTATGTGGTGCTGAGGATCGAACCCAGGCCGCACGCATGCCAGGCTAGCGCGCCACCGCTTGAGCCACATCCCCAGCCCCTTAGAGTAGTTTTGATTTGCATTTCTCTAATTGCTAGAGATGATGCACATTTTTTCATATATTTGTTAATTGATTAAATATCCTTTTCTGAAAGTGTTCATGTTCTTGGCACATTTATTGATTGGGTCATTTGCTTGTTTGGTGTTTAACTTTTTGAGTTCTTGGTAGAAAAATGGTACAGAATAGAGGACACAGAGACTAACCCACAAAATTACAATTATCTTATATTAGACAAAGGTGCCAAGAACATGCACTGGAGAAAAGATAGCCTCTTCAACAAGTGGTGCTGGAAAACTGGAAAATCATGTGCAACAAAATGAAATTAAACCCCTATCTCTCACCGTGCACAAAATTCAACTCAAAGTGGATCAAGGACCTAGCAATTAAACCAGAGACTCTTTGTCTAATAGAAGAAAAAGTAGGCCCTAATCTTCATCATGTGGGATTAGGCCCCAACTTCCTTAATAAGACTCCTATAGCGTGAGAATTAAAACCAAGAATCAATAAATGGGATGGACTCTCAGCAAAAGAAACAATCTGTGAGGTGAATAGAGAGTCTACATCTTGGGAGCAAATTTTTACCCTTCACACATAAGATGGTTATATTTGAAATCTTCTCTGTCTGCTTTTCTAGCTCTCTTTTCAATAAAGATAGTAGAAAGAGACCACTTGTTTTACGTTAGAGATGGAGAAAAACATATTCATTTATAACTTCAGGAAGTTCCTGGGAGCTCTCAGTCCAATACCTGTATCCCTGTGATAGGCATTAGAAGCGTACAATAAGAGCAGCTTATGATTTGAGCAGCCTTAAAATCTACTACTTCAAACTCCCACATATGCATTCTACATCCTCTTTATGAAATGGTCAGTATAAAAATCTTCCCACCTCTCTTTGTTTCTGTACAAGGGTGGAGATCATACATCTGTAGCAAGCTTCTCATTTTACCTTTATATGGACCTGTTTCTTTAATGTTCTAGTTTAAGTTATAATTCATCCTTTCACATTTTTACTCAGTAATATGGGGTCTATTCTCTAAGGGAACAAATAACTCTATGCAATTTTAACGTATTTCACGCCAAACTCTCACAAAGTCTACGAGATTCACTTGAAAGCCTAAATAGTAAGTTGCTAATAGCCCAAATAAACTAATTAGGAATTGCAATTTAATTACACATTAATTACACACCATTTTCTTTTTAATTAGTGTCACTTAAGGTGAACTGTGACTACAAATTTGTTTCTATTGATTGTGATGGTAATAAAGCCCAACTTAGAGTAATACCTTTTTCTTTTCCTTTTTTTTCTTTTTTTAACATTGTTCAGTGGATTAGTATAGTTTTACATTCCTTGTCTCATTTCCTGGTGTATTGTACCAAGTGGATTAGAACTTCAAATGCTACAAAGATACAAAAGCACTTTATTGAAAACAACCAAGACACGGGTAATTATCACCCAGGTTTTTCAATGATTTTTTTTTTTCATGTTTAGGTGGAGATTTGAGCAATGAGTTCCTTTTTGAAAGGAAGAAAAAAAAATATTACATACTTTTCAATGTCTCATCTTTTGGTTTTCTTTGGATGTTTAAAACCTCAGTATGACTTAAATTTTATGAAATGGGGGTCACTGACATATAAAAAAGTACAACAAATATATATACTGAATATCCTGTGGACTGAAACACAGAATTGTCTAATAAAAAGGTTATCCACTGTGTTAAGTCCATCACTGGCAGAAAATTTCTATTACTTCTAAGAGAACAGATTTGGCTGTATCTTCAAAGAGCTCAAATTTTATGTTGACTGGAATTTATCCATGGGTATTACTATGTTCTATTACCAGCTTATGGTATCTAATTTATAAAGTCAATTTACATGCAAAGCTTTTTGTATTCTTTGTACTACTTAAATTCATCGAAATATGTTTTATTTTCTTTGTGAAATCACTTCCAGACTCCCAGCTATTCAACACATAACTTTTTAAACAAAAGAAACTAATTTAGATGGTTTTCCCAATAAACCAATTCTAATTTTGCAACTGAGTTCATAAAACTTTAAGAAAAGACTTTTCTTGTAGAATAGATACACAGGCTGAGAAAAATCATTATTTTTAAACCACTATCAGTGTATTATAATATTTTCTGATATGGTTAATAACTATCACCAAACCTATCCAAAAAGGACCAGAGGGATAAGAAGACAAAGGAAACTGACATAATACTTTTAAGGAAGTATTATGGAAGGAAGGTCATGAACTTAATTGTGTTTAGAAGAAAGTCTCACTCTGAGCTCGTGTGCCAGTTTGGAGGACTGGTTTTATGTCTAATGGGAAGTTGTATATACATATGGCCTCCTGCCCTACATCCAGAGATCCATCACCCCCACCATGGCTGGTATAATAACCTGTCCCACCTCATTCTTCCTGCCAGTGACCTTTCTGAATGAATGCTTAATTATTTTACTTGCACAGGTATAAACCTGAAAAAAAAATCATCCTCAAATTATCCTTCAACAAAGATACGATTAATTACCATTTAAAGCCCTCTATTTTTAAGAAAGAATTTGATTAAATATAATTGAAAACAAAACCCTAATGAGGATAACTTTTGGAAGGCCCAGTAACTAATGCTGTTCAAAGTCTGGTTTCCATCAACATGAACTAATGATGTTCTTGTAAAGAAAACAGTGTACAGGAGTTCACAGGTGACTCTGTAGCCAGTTTGAACAAGTATAATTATCCAAAACCTAAATGATACTTTCTTTCCTGCTATAGTGAATTACAGATAATCCCAAGTACAATGTATTCTGATATCCTTTACCACCAATAAAACTCAGGAAGAAGAATAAATCTATTTCAGAGAGTATGTGATATAAATATATTCACTGAAAAGTCCCATTTGGCTACAATGCCATGCCAAACTTGTTAAAAAAAAATGACTTCCTGGTAGAATTTTCTAGGTCTCTTAAATAAGGTTGCAGATATTAAGTAGATGGTCTGAAACTGAGATCTTTAGTGCAGTCAAAACCGCTAAATGTGTATTGAATTTAAATTAGAAAAACATATTTTGCATTCATTTCCAAAAATTTCTTATTTAGGAACATAATGTTATTTGAATTTGAGATACTATTTGGTGTTTGGTGCCTTGAAACTCATTACAAACTCAAAACAATGCTTAAAACCAAATAAATAAAGTCCTTTGGTACATTATGTTTTCATTTTGGAAATTACTTTTAGAACTCAGGTTAAAGAACAATGTTTTCCAGCAATTGTCTTTTTAAAAGACTATTATTTTTTTAAAAAATTAAGACAAATTTGAATTAGTTTATTTGGTGAGTTCACAATAAGTGAGAAGGCCGAGAAAGTTAACAGGTAAAAATTTCTTTAAAGTACACCAAATAGTAGAACAAAGATGTATTGAGTTTTGAACCCTGAATATACAATAGCCATGGGAAGCATTTGATGTCGTTCGTTCTGTTTCTTTTGTTTCATGATTTGGGATCTGAAATGAGTCAGGTATCCAGTATGGTTTCTCACTGAACAATTCACACAACACACCTGCAGAACAGGAAAACAGCTCTGCTGTACCTTTCAGATGATTTGATATGCCTGGTTTAGACCTTAGCAAAATGAAACAAATATGAAACTGAATAGAACTGAAATTAATTAGAAACTTGACTCAGACGGATGGCGAAACACACATGAGGCTTTCTGAATCCTGAAAGGTGTCCTTTCATGGACTACATGTTGGCAAGAGATGATTGGGGTCGTTTTAGAAACTATAGCTCTCTAAGGGCCCATGATTAAAATCTTCTTAAATACCGCCTTTGTTTAGAAACACAGAGTGTTCTGTAGTCATAAAGAAATGAAGGCTAAATACACTTGTAACTTGGTGCAAAGTTAGGAAACAAGTAATTCTTTGCTTTTATATTGTACAAGAAAACATCTTTTACTGGTGTTGAGTAACATTGAATTAACAAGATAGAGAGAGTTGTCAGTAGTCACAGCACAAGGAAACACATCAGGAATTTATTAGATTTAGATTTATCAGTGCATAGAAATTCATGATGTTTAACTTAAAGGCAAAAAGAGCAGAACACTTTGAATAATAGCTTGAAGTGGATGATTAGCTAAGGGGATGCAACATTTAATAGCCAAAATAAATTACTATAATTATTTTATTACCTATGCTAACTGATTCCATTGTTTTTATTGAAATAACAGCTCCCTGAGGAAGGGAACGGTGTTTCAATGAATCTCTGCTATCGGCTTGTGTATTTTCCTGCAGCAATCAAAAACAATGAAAAATAGCCTTCATTGATAATACTTTTAATTTCTACATTCTGGCACTTGGAAAAAATATCTCATCCAACTGCAAACACCTAGAAATACCTGGAAGTTTCTAGAGAGGAGGGAAAGCCTATTAAAGACACATAGCTATTTTCATTTCTTTGGCCCCCATGTTTGCATCTTTTAATAGTTCATGCCTTTACCATATAAATCTTTTTTCTCTCCCACTGTAATCTTTAGGACAGACATTTTTGAGATTCTAATATACTTACCTTCTAGCAAAAAAACCCATATACACATGCCTGAATGCTTATGCATACATTTCTCAAAGGTGTAAAAAAGGAGGTTTACTCAGTTTCAGAGGGTGTGTGACATGTGGAATAAAACTATTGCACATTCCTAGAAAGTAAATTTTTACTTGAAATTTGAAATTTATTTTGAAAAAAAGTGTTTTTTCTTTTAAAAAAAGTATTCATTATGAAGTACGTAAACATGTCTATATGAAAAAAAAAGAAATGCCCAATTTGAAAGAGACTATGTCTCTCTCTCTCTCTCTTCCTGTCTGAGTCCTCATTCTATCTTCCTTACCATTCTTCTCTGCCTTTAGGAACACTTTATGAGTGAATTTTTATGCTGAACTCTTCAGTTCCTTCCACTGTTGTTCATTCTCAGTTGAGGAAATAAGAGATCCTCTGCCATTATAAGGTGTGGGTCCACAGAAACAAAACATAAAATCAAAGATAGGAGATTTAATTGATTTTAGGAAAATTGGAAGGGTAGTTATACAGCAAGACTTTTAATTGAAGTTTGAAAGATTTTTGCCCTCTTTTCTATCTTTTTTTTTAAAAAGCAAAGTAGCTTTGTTGTGTACGTGTTCCAATTTAAATATCATGATTTTATATGAATATTTGCTTTGATTTGGTTTACAAAATATTTCAAGATCTAGATATTTAGAGTAGTTTCTTCCAAGCATTTCCAAAATCTACTAGCTCAGCATTTACTCTTTACTCATGTGTCCATTTATCAAGTAAGCATTTATGGAGCCCCTTTCTGATGTGAACACCATGCTGGGTGTGGGAGATACACAGTTGACACAATGACTGTTTGTAAGGAACTCTGAAGTCTAGATAAACAACTAGCAATGTCATTACCAATGAAGTTCTTTTATAAGTCATGTAGAAAGTAAGGAGAGGAGGGGTAGAAAGAACAAGAATGGAAGAGGTGAGTGGGTGCCTAGTGAAGAGATGAACTGAGAAGGAAGGGAGAAATCCACAGATGTGTCCTTTTGTTCCTTAAAGCCAAGACAAAGTGTCAGACTATGGACATTTTAAACTAACTACATATTTAGTTTAAAATAAGTAATTATTTTATTATTATAAGTGATTATTATATTATCATTGCATAAATGAGATATTTAGGCTACTCTAAATGCATATGGCAACTGTATCTGAAGGGTTCTTTGAAGGAAAGTAGGAGGCATCATACACATATAGACCCGATTCAGGCAAGGTTTCCCACCCAGTGGCCAAATGATCTACCATATACCCAAGAATCATTGCATCAAATAATAACATTAGTCCACAAAATCTTACAAAAACACTTTTCTTATAGAATAGATTCACAGGCTGGGGAAAATCATTATTTTAAAACCACTGTCAGTAAATTATAATATTTTCTGGCATGGTTATTAACTATCACCAAACATACTCAAAAGGGACCAGAGGGAAATAAGACAAAGGAAACATATAATATTTTTAAAGAGGAAGGAGTTAATTTAGTTGTATTAGGAAGAAAGACTCACTCTGAGTTCTGGTGCCAACTTAGAGGAGTGGTTGTTTATGTTGGCTATGTTAACTGCAGCATGGATGTGTTATGTAATGAAACAGAGTCACTATATTGACCTCAAGGCCTTCAGTAGGACTTAGGGGACCTGGGGCATAGTATGACCTTGGAAAACACTTGAAATTTTCAAATGGTATTGCTTTATTTGAAATAATCTACCACTTTGTTTTCATTCATCTTCTCTTAACACACAGGACACACAAAAATACATCCACACATAATGATCATCAGTAGAGCCTTCAACCTCTCCATTTAAAGTATGTTTGCATTATTCAATTTCATACTTTATATCCTTCACACCAATATTTCCATTTATTATCTATTTCACTTACTTGGTATTTGTTTGTTTGTTTTATTTATTTTATTTTATTTTTATTTTTTTGGTTCTGGGGATTTTACTCAGGGATGCTTTACCACTGAGCCACATATTTAGTCTTTTTTTTTTTTTAATTTAGAGATAGGATCTTGATATGTTGCTTAGGGCCTTCCTAAGTTGCTGGGACTGGCCTTGAACTTGAGATTCTCCTGCCTCATTCTCCCAAGTCACTGGGATTACAGAATCACATGCACCATGTTGCTGGCTCACTTATTTGTTTTTATGACTCCTGCACTAATTTTTGAACTTCATATCCACACAACAGTATGAAAATTGCATTCTTGTACCCAAATCCGTACATGATCTTTGTTGAAACATTGGCTGCCAGTGGATGAATGGACAGATGAATAGAACTGATAAGTAGGAGAGATAAGAGCTCAAGTGTTCCAAATGATACAAGTGTTGGGGTCATTTAAAATAATGAATCAGAACTGGGAATGTCTTCTGTTCTTATAGTAAAAACAGCAAGTGTGTGGATTTGAGCTGTTTTAATTAATATTTTTTTCTAAGGCCCTTTTAGATTTCTGTGCTTACTTATTTTCAGGAACTGCATTGAATTATTTTGGAATGTCTTTGTATTGGGATATTTTGACTTCTTTTTTTCCTCGAAAACATGTAATATTCTGTTTCATTGCCCTGTCCATCAGATTTCCTCATGGTAGATTCAACTATAATGATGCTCAAATAAATACTCAAGGTACTGAAGAGCACAGGCTCACAAAGAATGAATGTGTTCAGAGGAGAGTCCAGCTTACTTCTCCCACTTTCACCCATAAGGCTGTTTCCTCACAGTTTCTCAAAGAAAGCAGATGTTGATTAACTTGGGAGAAGACATAATTAGAAAAACTCTCTAAAATGAGATAAGAATTGCTTTTTCTTTCCTGTATCTCCAGTTTTTTTAAGAAAGGGACTAGTTTTTTCTAATGGTCACATCATTCAATATGCTAAGTGTTTACCACTTCAAAACCCCAGAGTATTAGAACTACTAAAATGAAAAGTGTTGCAATAGCATCATCAAAGTAAAACAGTTAGTTTTAACTTGAACTTGTAGTAGCCAGATGTAAGTTAAGATTTCTTTAAAACAAACACTCCATCCAACAAGAAAAACATGTTAATTTGGGATTTTTTTAAGTTCAAAGAAAAAGATGTATATATAAAGTTAAGCACAAAGATATCTTGTGGAAATTGCCCTTCTAAGTCTTTTTTTCCCCTTAATATAAGGGGTTGTTGCATAGTTAGAATTTATGACTGAGGCATAATGCATGCCCATAATGCTTTCCTGAGAATTGGTTTTCTGTGATTTAGTTTTCCAAGGTCAATAGTGGTCCAAAAGTATTAGATGAAAAATTTCATGCATAAATAATTAATAACTTTTAAATTGTACACTATTCTGAATAACATGGAATAATCTTGCACTGCCCCAGCCTATTCTTTCCAACCTGCTCAGGATATGAAATTCACCTTTGTACAGCATAAATCCATGCTATATATGATACCCTCCAATTAGGCACTCAGTTGAATGTCAGTTATCACATGAACTGTTCTGGTATCTCAGTGTTTGTGTTCTAATAATTCTTACTTTATTTAAAAATGGCTCTAAAATGCAAGAGTAATAATGCTGGAATTTTTATCACAGCATATGTTTATAAACATTCAGTTAAATTCTGAAATGATATTTATCTCTTACTGTATCTAATATGTTAAATTTTATTATAGGTATGTATAGGATAAAACAGTACTTCATGAATTCAGCACTATCCCCAGTTCCAGGCTTCCATGGGGGGTGGTCATTGAATGTATAATTCTCATATGTACTTACAAATTCTAATAATGAAATGCTACCATTTGTTTAAAATCTAACTGGGAACATTTAACATGTATTGTTTGTTTTAATTCCTAAGACAGCAATATTTTATGGAAAAGATAACTGAAACTCAGCAAGTTTCCTCAGAAAGTATGGTATAGAAATAAAGAGCTAAAAATGATGCAAATGGGACTGAACCCCAAGTCTAACCAATTAAAAGATGTGTTTTCATTCCTATATGCTTTTGCTCTCTCCTTTTGGAGCTCTGGTAGAGACTGCAATACTACAGCCTGTGCTCATTCTAATTATGAGGAAGACAAGGGTGAAGTAAATCAATAAATCATAATTGCTGTCAATTATGCCACTCATCCAAGGGGATCCTCAGTGAAACACAAAAATCAGACACTGACGAAGGAGGCAGCCTCTTACTGTGTTTGCATCTATCAGTGAAAGGTGACCAGACAGATTGTGGTAATGATATTCAAGTATTGAGAATGGGCTAAATTCTTAGACTGCAAGAAGGAGGTACCTATATGATATGTCAAGAGCTTTGTAATGTTGTGAACAACCAATAAAAAAAAAAACACCATAAAGACTTTCTGCTACAAAAGAGAGTCAGATGAAAATCTGGAGAGAAGAGAAGGAAAGTCCTATAAGAAGCTCTCTCAAATAAAATTATTACCTGTATTTTATATCACACGAAACTAAGGCAGAGAGAAGTGCACCTGAATGGAATATACTATTTAGTAGAAGAATTAGAATTCATAAGCAGCTTTACCTGCCTTCAAAATCTGAGTGTTTTTCATTTTGTTTATCTGGTTTATTTATTTATTTATTTTTGGTTCTATAGTTTATTAGGTTTAAATACTCAATATGCCATCCTTAAATCAGTATTTTATTCTTTAAATAGGAAAATTAGAAAATTAGAGAACGAATATTGAAAGATAACTTCCGAAGGCAGGGTTTTTCTAATGGAGCACTATAAACATTTTAGTGCATATCTTTTTTTTTTCCTTAGAGGACTATCCTATGTGCTACAGCATGTTTACTAACATCCATGGCTTTTGACAGATAATGCCCATGGCGTTGCAGTCCCAGTTGCAAGTTACCACCAAAGACTATAGACATTGCCAAATATTCTTGGGAGACTCCTCTCCCCACTTTGAGACTCAGTGCTTCATGGAAGTGCAGGGGTAAAGCTCTGGCCTGGAAAAGACTCCTAGACCTTAGCCAGGTTTCAGTCATTTGCAACCTCTGACATCTTCAAAAAATACCAGTTATTTAAGACTCTAAGACCTTTTCTATAAAAACTGAGAGCATGATGATAGCTTTAGTTATTTAATGTCATAACTAGAAGGCCCCCAAATAAATATGTGGCTTGATATAAAAGTATTTGGGACACAAATAATTACTATCCAGTATGAAGGAGCATCATTATTACTTGTTTGTGGAAAGATGGCAATGTAAAAGGAAAATAAAAATCAGAGGACAAAAGTCATTTTAAGGAATATACTTGTTTCCTGAAGATTTTCAGAATATTATCAGCTCTAACAGCTAAGAAGATTGCTTCCTGAAATCTCCAGGCAAGAAAATCAGGTAACTGGCATGGTATTTTTAACCATAAGAGAAATAAGAGTACAGCCCACCTCCATACATGGAGATCTGTTGGAATCATTAAACAAACACTGATCTCAACCAATTAATTTTTAACATCAGATCTGTCAAGCATCAGCTTAGTGACCATGAGCTAGTCATTTGATATTTGTGAATACTATTTTCTTTATCTGGTTAATGGAAAGAAAATTTTATTAATTAACTTGCAAGCTACTTGGAAGTACTAGGAGAGACATATATGTGAAATGTAAGTGGTAAGACCCATGAATTAAAACATACAACCCCAAACCAAGGCCTTCACCAGATCTGTGTTTCAACAGACAAAGCCACAGGTCCTTCAGCAATACTTTCCTGAAACAGTGAAACATTTCTATTTTTTTTAATTTCTAAATCACATAATATGCTCCACATGGGAATCAAGAGACTAGATTTATAGAGAAAGGGTTAGATTGACTTCCTTCAAAAATAAGGAGCACATGTGAAACAAACCTCTGGTCATCCAAAGCATATTCCAAATTATTTAAAATCTCCATAAAATTTCAATTGCAAACATTTTATTCTCATTTCCTTACAATCGTTTCATGAAGCGATAAGTCACAAAGCAGAAGGAAATATCTTTAACCAATCCCTTCTTGATTGAGTTGTAATGACAATTCTGCTTCTGAGTCACTTTTTTTATGTAATGCAAACATAATCAGATTGTCAATAGAGGGGAGCATGCTCCTTAAAGTTAGCAGAGGAAGAAGAACACCTGTAACAATCAGAACTATGATAAAACTGTCAAAAGGTACATGAAATTAATTATACCCATTTTGGAATATATATCATTTTTACTACACTGTGACAATGGAAATTATGTTTTCAATAATATTTAAAAGAGAAAAAGACTAGAAGTATTTAACTGACACTTCAATAATGATATCTTTATACCTAGAAAGATACGTTGCTTTACTACATTTCAGAACTGTCTTTCCTGATGATATTTTCAATGGTGTGTCTCATGTCATCTTTTCCTTCAGACACCCCTAGGTTTAGCCAAAGTTATGGTAGTTTGTCCTTGGAACTGAATAATCAAATATCACTTCAAACAAAGAATGGTTCTGCTTTTTACTCATTTTTGAAGACTTGCATTTATAATGGCTCTATATGTTTGTCTTTTATTTTTACTTTTCCTCTCCCTAATTCTATAACTTTATCAGTCATTTTGGTTCAGGATTCTGGAGGTGTTTAGTATATGGCTTTCATGGGCACAAGTTAAGAGAATAAAAATGGCCACATAGTTTAACAAAATAGTTCAGCACCATGGACAGCAAACAGTAGTTGTCCTGTTCTGGACAAGGCATGGTTTGTCATTTACTACAGTAAGCCCACCAGTAAGTTTCTGCAGTATTCATACTCAAAATTAGTAGTTAAGTTATCAATTTGGCCTAGACCATTTCCTTCCTTACTTGCTAGGGGGAATTGTTTTCATGGTTCTAAGTGAGAATTTAAGACTTTCAAATACATGAGAAAAGCTCTTGTGCTGAAAATCACAAAGCACAGGTGAGCTGTAGTCTTGGCCAGTGAAAACTTCATAGCACCCTAAACAAGAGTCAAAAGGCTTTTGTGAAACCCTGAACTTCAAATGCATTAGCAGAGATAATATATGTTTTCTGAATCATAATGTGATTGTAATACTTTAATTATGTTGCTGAATTGTGGGTTAGATATCTGTTCTGTTCTTCCTTTACATTTGTAGTGGTGCATTTATCTTTGCAAGAAAACTCTACTTGAATTCAGAAACTGAGAAACAAAGTGTGCCAGTCATATTGGTTCTCTCCTGCAGGTTGTGGATTCAGCAATACTTCTGACAGATTTCTCTCGTATCTGGAGAGCCTTCAATATAATCTTCTAAATGTTTATTGAAGGTTAGTACACACATTTTTCCTTTTCATTGTAGAAAGGATAAAACCTGTACGACAATTGTGTTTTACAACAGCCCCTTCTTGGTGTCAGAAAACCAAAGTTGTAATTTAAGATTGATAGCTACAAAAAAAAAAAAAAGAATGGGAGTTCAGGATTTTTCAAGTTTAAGACAAACACTTTGCACATGCACCAGTTAAACCTCTAGCACTTACAATCCTGTGAAGTAAATTCAGGCCCTCGGGCTTGATGGGATAAGCACTACAGGTACTTTATAACAGCAAGTGAAATCATCAATTTAACACATTTGATACATGTGCTGTTCAGTTTTTGAAAAGTAAAAAGAAAGCTGAAGGAAATGAACATGGCATAAGACTCGATGCTAAGCACTTTGAAAATGCACATCTAGAAAGGAAACATAATTTATCCTGCAGTTACATGAGCATTCTAGAGGTCTTTCTGCAGCGTCAGCAAAGGTGCCATGCATTGGCAATAAGCCTGGAGGGAGGTGAGGTCACTGACCAGCTTGTAGGAGGGAGACCTTGCACTTTTGCAAAGATTTTGATCAGGAATATGAAGCTGGTATTTCCTACTTTGACTAAATTCTGACATATGGAGGATTAGAATATTGTATAAGCATAGATTTGTGCCCTCTGAAAAGCTGGCTAATGCCTTATTCTCCAGGTAAGGACATCATGTCCAGCTTAGTTGGTCTTAAGAGCAAAAGCACAGCATACTTAATGCATAGCAGCAATAGAAGCATGAAGAATCAATCCTCGGTAAGAATTTTACATTGAATATCAGCAAATGAGTGCAGTCAACATGGCATTTCTAGTAAGAAGAAATTTTAAAAATCAACTCTCCTCTCAAGTAATTAAGAGCAGTACCCCCCAAATGCAAATATCACTCAATACTTTTTTAGCTTTATCTATTAGTATGTACCCTGTGTCAAAGTCTATGCAAGGTGTTTGGGGTCTTAAATGAAGATAGTCCTTGTATGTTTTGTTCTAGAAGGAAAAATAAAGCAATTTTATGATATTATACATAATATTATGAACATGTATACATTTTTAGAAGCATCATTATGAATGGACTGGTGAGTACCTCTTGCACTCAACCCCTATTGGGTAAGAAACAGTGTTAAAACCAAAAAGTTACAAAGGGAAAAGCCATGGAAGGCATGACTTTGCAGAAAAGGGGAGATAAGAAGATTACAGACTACATATGAAAAGAGGAGCTGGATGGAAAGCATGTCTTGGGATCTGGCAGTGACACAAGGACACTGTGATGTGATTGTGAGAAACCCTGAACAGAAGGGGGGCAGTCTGTTTGGTGTTGACCACCCAACTCAAGATTGGTATGTTAATGGGCATCTGTTGGATGCATTCAAGGCTAATAGCAATTGAACCAGTATGTTAATTAACTTTTCTGATACTGTGACAAAAAACACCATATGAGAAAAACATAGAGGAGGAAGTTCATTTGGGTTTCAAAGGTATCACTCTACAGACATCTGACTCCTTGGCTCTGGGTCCATGAAGAGGCAGACATCATAGAGGAAGAGCACAAGGAAGAAAACAACTCAGGACATGGCCACCAGGAAGCAGGGAGAATGCTTCTCTCCAACAGGGCCAAAATACAGACCCCAAAGTCACATCCTCAGCAACCTACCTCCTTCAGCCACACTCATATGCCTACACTTACTACACAGTTAAATCCACTCAAGGGGACTAAGGCACTGATTATATTAAGGTTCTCATAACCCAATCAATTCACCTCTGAAATTTCTTACATTTTCTGACACATGAGCTTTTGGGAGACACACACCTCATATCCAAACCATAACAAGCAGTTACGGAGGTGATGTGTATGTTAGTAAGAGATAAGAGTCTGAACTGAAGGCCTGGCATTGGATAACAGAGATGGTCAGGATGTGATAGACTCTAAGGAGAGAGAGTGAACAATCATAACTCCAACAATCAATATTAAATAGAATGATCAAAATTCATCTACTCTATAACCACTGGAGTAATCATGCTGGTGAATGACAATTTTAAGTTTCAACATGTAAAGTATTAGCTCTCTAAATAAACATAGGGAATAATAAGAACAAGCACCATATATCCATGTAGGTATGGGCAGAAGAAGAAACTATTAAAACTGCACCTGGTTTCTAAAAAACTCAACAGAAATTCAGGAAACTGTATTCCAAAAATTCTAGATAAACACACCCAACATATTTGCATATGAATAGACACCAAACCTGTGTGCTAGAATGTTCTTTGAAACTCTTCACAATTAGCTCAAAATAAAACTATCTAAAATTTTCTGATTGGTAAAGTTGGTAAGTAAAATGTGCTATGTTCCCACAATGGAATACCAAACATCAGTTTGAATAAGCAAATGAAAACCTACAGAAGAAAACATAGATTACTCTCCTAAATAAGAGTAATGCTAAATGAAAAATGTCAAGGACAAAAGAGTATATACTATACGGTTTTACTGACAAAAAGTAGACAAAATTTTATGGTATTAGAAGTTGGCATAGCTATTAATTTTGAAGGAGACAGTGGCCAGGAGACATGCGGAACTGTGGGGTTCTGGCAGTATTTCATGACCTCTATGGGTTTGCATACGTGTGATCCATTTGACAAAATATATCCAGCTGCCCCCTTATGAAATTTATAGGATGCACTTTTCTGTATTTGTATTATAGATTTTTTTAAAAAGGCTTAAAAATGATATTTAATAAAGATTATAAGAAAAGATTATAGACAGGAAATGAGTTATAGTTGAGTAAATGCAAATCTGCCTCTCAGAAAGGCCAATTACACTGAGCTACAGGAGACATCATATACACCAAAACAGGGAAACAAATAAGCCTCTCCTGGGGTTAACAGTATCATTAGTTTTAAGTGATTTCTCAAAAATATATTCTTTAGAATTTATAGCCACATGCCTGCTTTCAGGAGTTGATCCTTCCACAAACTACATCAAACAATTGGTCTACTAGTTGTTTTCTTGTGTGTCAATAATCATCCCAAGGTCTTGCGTGGGCTATCCATGAAATGCTTAAGTGATCATGGGTTGGAACAATATTCTACTTTGTTCCCTGGAAAGGAAGGCTTGTGGCCAAATCATGAGAAGAATGAAACTGCCCTGAAACTGCTCCCACTGCACATTAGAATTTCAGTTAAAACTGCTACCTTGTTTTAACACCCACATTTATTTACTTTCAAGGCCAGCTTCACAGAAAAAGAGAATGAAAGCCTGTATTCATTGTCTAATTATCAATTTCACATACTTTAGAAACAAATAATGGCTCAGACATGTGTATGACTCAAAATATTATTGTAACATTAAGATCTGGAACAATAAAAAAAATTTCCAATCACTGTTAATGGGCTCCTAGAATAGAAAAATGATGGTATAAAGCTAGGATTTTTCTTAACTCTTAACTATTTAATGGACAGATTTATTATTAGTAACATGAAATGATTTAGATAAATGGAGAGGGAAAAAAAATCTCCCATAGAACAAGGTGGGCCAAGAACTAGCTTCAGAACCTTGGCAGCCAGCCGAGAACACCTCTATAAGGGAACATGCAACTTCAATCTTTATTATGGAGTGATCGCAAGTGGACTGATTCCGAACACCATCTGCTCTCAATGAAGTATTTGAGTTACAGGCTGCTCACTCTGATATGCCCTTCACCTTTGCTCTCCAATTCCACCCAAGGTCCCATTTGGAAAGGTTGAGTTTTATTAAATGTAAAAGTTTATTATAATTAATATTCTTTACAACAGCCATTTATTTATAGCAAAAAAGAACAAACAGCTGAGGTTCTAAATATTATTATCTATCAGCGTTCTATAGGCAGAAGGAAGGGCAACTTTCAATTGGAAGCTCATATAAATCTTTCAATGTCAGGTACTACATCAACTCTTGAGTCTCTTAGGTTGCAATAGAGATATTCAATTTAGAAGTCCTACACAGACATGGAGACAGGTGACCTGACTTTAATATAAAACTTTAGTAAGTTGCATATTCTGGTATTTAATATTATATACCACCTTACATTAAACAAAGTACCATGAATTTCATTTGTTTTACATGTTCTACTAAATATAGCACCTTGTGCTACATAGGTGTGTGACAGCCTTGAATAAACTAATAATGCTGTGTAAGACACATCTGACCATACATGCACATGGCTGCTTTGCAATCTCAAGGATTGTAGTGAATTTGAATAGTGTACCCTCAGGATGCATATCTGAGTCCTAATTCCCAGTATTTCTGAATGTGACCTTGCTTTAAAATAATGTCAGTGGAGACATAATTAAGGATTGCAAAGTAAGAACACCCTAGACTTAGACACATCCTCTACCCAATGACTGCTGCTTTGATAAGGGAGCTTCTACACACATAGACACAGAGAGGAAGGCCATTTAAGATGGAGGCAGAGATTGGAGTCATGCATCTATAAGTCAAGAAATTCCAGGACCACTGGAAGTATTCAGAAGCTAGGAGAGAGGCATAGGAAGGATTCTCCCTTAGAGTACCAAGAAGAAACCAACCTTTCCACCACCAAGGTTTTGGAATTCTCATCTTTGGAAATGTGAAAGAATACAATATTCCCCTTTTCTGTAGTTCTACTTTCTGCAGTTTCAGTCAATGTTGGTTTCAATTTTTTTTTTAAAAAAATGGAATAATGCAGAAATTAAAAATATTTTTAATTTCTAAATTCTGGGATGAAATGAATGATGAAATCTTATGTTCTCCTACTCCATATCATCCAGGATAAAAATGATCACCTTATCAGTGTATCCACACTGTGTATACCACCTGCCCATTTGTCACTTAATGTTTCAGCAAACTGACAATCATGATATCAAAATTCTTGAATTCAAGACATTATTTTATGCAATAATATCCCCAAAGCACAAAACTAATGATACTAGCAATTCCAATATGACAAAAAACCCTGTAAATTATATACAATAAGTGAAAAAGCAAAATTTCTAAAATTCAGGAAATAAAAGGAAAATTTTTTATGCTGAGGTTGTTAATATGTTTGGCAAGAATGAATATTCTATCCACGAAATTATGAAGAAAGAAAAGTAAATGCTGTCACAATTCAAACCATAAAATTTTGTGCCCCTGATTTCTTAATTAAGATACAAAAATTATTAAACCTGTGGTAGGAAGACATGAACAGAAAGGGTGTTCTGAAAGATGACACTGTGTTGCACCAAAAAGTATTGAGGCCATCTATGCAAACAGCGCAGCAAAGGACCCTTGAAACAATGACACCAAGCTATTTACTTTAAGCAGGGAATATTGTACAGATTTGGGAGTCTTTATATTTAAGGTTGGGTACTATTTGAAGTTTCAGGCATCCTCTCGGGGTCTACAAACATCTCCCACAGATAAAGAAGGACTACTATACATTTCTGCTCTCTGTAAGTCTCCTGGTTTGTGGGAATTTGTTATAGCAACCCTAGGCAACTACCATGATAATTACTGTTAATTTGAATTTTCTGGGAATCTATTTGTGAGCTTGGGAAAAAGACATTTCATTGGTATTCAGAAGACATGGCCTGTTAAGGCAGTTAAAGCTAAATGTGTTTGCTCTCCTCTCTTGCATTTCACTTTTTTTTTTTTTTTTGCCAATTTACTCTTTCCTTTCCTCTGCTAAGATATGTCAGAGTGAATGCTTAAGAAACGGTCAGGTACAGTGGCACACACCTGTAATCCCAGCGGCTTGGGAGGCTGAGACAGGAGGATTTCGAGTTTAAAGCCAGCCTCAGCAATGGCAAGGCACTAAGCAACTCAGTGAGACCCTGTCTCTAAATAAAATACAAAATAGGGCTAGGGATGTGACTCAGTGGCTGAGTGCTCCTGGGTTCAATCCCTGGTACCAAAAAAAAAAAAAAAGAAAAAGAAAAAGAAAGAAAAAAAAACATAAGAACTATTTGTGGACCATATTTCAGGTAATATAAAAAATTAACAGATTTCAGAAACTTTTTCTTGGAGTTATTTTAGCAGATTCTTCAGAGAATCCATGAATAACCCAAATGTCAAGATGATAATATACTTAATATAAACAACAACAAAAAAACCCTTAAAAAGTCCACTGGGTTTATGGATGTTATCCTTTGGATAAGTTAGCACTGTTCCTTACTCTGATTATGGAAATATAAAACATTTCCCCCAAAGACAATGTACATTTACCCATAAAATCAGCCTGCCGTTGTATTTTCCTGATCAGTGTCACCAGAGTGTCTGGTGACTTACCTCAGGCGAGCTCCTATCACCCAAATAACATATGTTACCATTTCCCGGAACTTTTATTCCTGGGGCCTCTCTGAAAGGAAACCACTAAATTACTGTCAAAATGCATACTTATGGCTTAGCATAACTCAATTATCCTGACAGCACTTTTTTAAAAAAAACATTTATCCTTTACTACTTTAAGATTTATTGTTCTGTCCCTTAAAGAAAACTGTGGAGCAAATCAAAAACAATTTATTTCTAATTTGCAAAGGCAGTAACAACCAACCTTGCCCTCTAAAAATGAGATTACTAAGGATAATGTTCTAAGAATCTCTTTGTCATCAAACAGAATTTTTAAGCAGAGATATCTTTTAAGATTGAAGCACTTGTCTTTCAAGACTATTCCTTATCTTGTGAAGTTGTCCTTGTGACAGATGCACAATGACACAATATTAGAGCATCAGGGTTGACAGGAGATAGCTCGGGGAAACAGAAAAGATGTCAATGTTAACAAATATTGTAAAGTTTTCTTTCCACTAACTTGAGTGGCATACACATATAGGCAAATGACCTGAAAGCCTTTTAAAATAACATTAGGTATATAGAAATTACAGCCATAATTTGGACATGAGCCATATTTCACTATAATGAGACTAAATGTTTATTTTTTTAAAAAAACCACTTCATTGCTTCTCAAGGAAGTTAAATGCATTTAATATATATTGAGCATTCATAAGTCAGACATGAAGTCACAAGACCAAGATTTCAAAAAATGCTTTGCATTTGTGTTCACTGTTTGAAGACATATTATGTTACTTTTCTCTCTTTTTCATTTCTTACCCGTGAATTTCAGGAATGAGAGGCAATGAATTCTGTATTTCTTTCCCAGACCTGCCATATCAAGTTACCATAAACATGGTGGATTAAGAAACAAAAACAGAAATTTATTCTTACACTTCCAGAGGCTAGAAGTCCAACATCCAAGTGTCAGCAGTCCCTGCTCCCTCTGATGACTCTGGGAAGGCTCCTCCACTGCCACTCTATGGGCTGCTGGAAGACCCTCACCAACCTTTGCTCTTTGGTTTGTAGGTGCCCCTCTTCCATCTCTTGCTCTATGGTCTTCTCTGTGGTTCCAACTCCTACGCCTCTCTATTGTTCTATGTGCCTTCTACTTCTTCTCCAGTGAATGGATTTAAGACCCTACCTAAACCAGGAGGACCTTCATCTTAACTAATTATAACTACAAAGGTCCCAGTTTCAGAAAAGATCAAGTTTTGAGATTGCAGGTGGCTCTGACTTGGGGGAGACATTATTAATTCCACTACAGTCTCCAGTGCCAGAATACTTAAATAACTCTCCTTAATTTTTCTTCACTAACAAAAGCGGGGCAAAAGGAGCCACAGTACTCCTTGATACTTTATGAACCCATATGCAAGTGTGAAAAAAATTAAATAACTATTTGATCTCAGTATTTGCTGTTCAGCAAGAAGGATTAGCAGCACCATACTGGTACTTTTTGACCTAGATAATCAGAAAGTGGCACATGGCAGAAAACAGACTGACTCCAACCTTTTACTATACATTGAATGCTGATCAACTTCAGAGAATATGCCTGCCCTTGGAAACAAGAGGAAACAACCGAATCCAAAACCATAATCAATACCTAAAGCACTAAGTCACTAACTTTCTGCTGCTAGTGGGTGAGTGAGAGTGTCTTCATAAATACCAATCGCTCTTGCAACTAACCAGAACCATCTGGAAACTAGTTATATTTTCTTCTTCAGTGTCAATTAATTATTGTCTTTTAGAATAACTATAAACAATTGACAACTCAAAGAGACTTGATAGTTTTATTTCTTTTTTGCAGGGTTTCAAGTATGTAGTCCTGTCCAGCAACCTTCTATTTCTGATCTTTTGACTCTGCAGTCCAAATAGTGTTCTCCCTAGTGTTATTCCATGTAAATTTCAACACCTATAGAAATATAATGGTTTTACTACACACTTTATATGAATTGCCTCACTTGATGGAAAGGAGCCTCTGATTTGGGGACTTTAACACTCCCCACTTTCAGGTTGAGAAAATTGAATTTAAAATGACTGATTGTACTCTTCAAAGTCAGAAACTTAGTGAATGAGGATTTCAGATGCAACTTTTTTTTAAAAAAAAATTACTTGCTTTAATTAGTTATACATAATAGTAGAATGCATTTATGTGCTTTGAAATACCATATATAAACGGCATATAATTTACCAGTTTCTGATTGTACATGTTGTAGAATCACATCAGTCATACAGTCATGTACATACATAAGGTAATAATGTCTGTTTCATTCTACTATCTTTCCTTACCCAGTATCCCCTTTACTCCCTTCAGTCCCCTCTACCTAATCTAAAGTAACTCTATTATTCCCTAGAGTCCTCCACCCATTGTGAATTAGCATCCACATATCACAGAAAACATTCAGCCTTTGGTTTTGGGGGATTGGCTTATTTCACTTAGCAGGATATTCTCCACTTCCATCCATTTATTGGCAAATGACATAATTTCATTCTTCTTTAAGGCTGAGTAATATTTTATTGTATATATGTACCACATTTACTTTTATCCATTCACCTGTTGAAGGGCATCTAGGTTGGTTCCATAGTTTAGCTATTATGAATTGAGCCGCTATATGAACATTGACTTGGCCATATCACTATAGTATGCAGATTTGCTGGAGTGGTAGTCCAGGTCCTCTATCATGGTGCTCCACTGGATCTGTTATCTATAAGTTGCTCAGGTCCTGGATAAATTGCTGAGGCTGGCTTTGAACAGATAATCTCCTGCCTTAGCTTCAGGAGTCCTTGGGATCTATTTTGTACTCTCTTCAGCCTCAGATTTACATCAAAGTTGCTTAGAATCCCAGGAATCTACCTTATCTTAAAATCTGCTGGGAGGTAAGGAGATTTCTGATCTTATGCTACTCAATCCTCAGCCATTAGGCTAGATTTATTCTCCTTTCAAAGGAGATATCCTTTGACACCTCTCTTCCAGGACCCTGATCTTGGAAATTTCTAAATCAACCATCTCCAAAGACTCTCAAGCACCCAGCTTATTTCAATACAATCTAAATGAAAAATACCGATGTACATTTACTTGCTTTTAAGATTTTGTCACTCTTCTCAGCATGGAGAAACAGAGTAGTAACCAATGTGGGGAAATTACAATGTTTTCATGAAAACTTATCTCCTTTTCCTGAATTTTTCTTTGTGGAAACCTTAAATATCTAAAGATCATTTAACTTTAAGCACTGTTTGGATCCAATTCCCAGGACTGCAATGCTCAGAGCCTAAATTGGTTGGACTACAGTTAAATCTATCTAAGTTTAAATTTATTTCTTCTTATTTCTCTTCCTTGGAGGGTTTGATCATTAAAATCTGTGGAATGCTCAAAACCAGGCTGACCCTGCTTTAGGATCTCCAGAGTAAGCCTTGGGGTTCTCTCCACCATCTGATTGACTTGAACCTGAGAGAAGTGCACCGTCGACTTGTTTGCTCTGGCTTCAGGGAAGCCACAGGTCAGCTCTCCTCCTGTCAGGACCTCAGGAGCTGTCCACAGTTGAGTCAGCTCTGGCCTTAGGCTTGCTTTATCTACCTTCCCAAGCTTCACCTCTGCAACTCTGCTCTCTTGAGGTTCTCCTCAACTACTGAAATGCCTGCTCTTACTTTTTCCTGCTTAATAGTTTCTGTAGACAAGGAAGAGCCCTGGGGAGGCTGGTGGCCCCAAACCAAAGAAATATCAGTCCCTTGCAAATGCACTTAAAGAGAAATCCATCTTTGTGACAGCATATTTATTTCCAGTACATTGTTTCCTGAAATGTGATCAGCACAAAAGCATTTACCATATTTTACTGGATGCATGGATAAATATAAGAAAGATTTTAAATGTGCAGTCTTAATAATATATAGCACAAAATGGGGAAAAAAATCCTCCACAACTAGTCCATCATACCTGCATATAGTTATTACTTCTTAGGATGAAGAAAACCTAATGGGGTAAGTAGACTTTCAGTCAACTTAAAGGAGAGGAAAATGCTAAATAATAATCAAAGTAGCACATAGCAATGGCCAAACATGGAATGCTACTGTGTGAATAGCAAGAGTTGAAAAAAGATCAAAAAACTTTCCAGTAATACACACACAAATTTAGATTTTGCAGTGAGATAAGAAACCAGCTGGGTCACCTTGTACAAAATTTCTGTAATTCCTATGTGCTTCTTCAGTTTCTTAATTCAAAAAGATAGAAGCCTTTTTAAAGGTATGAATACAAGTACTCAAATGCAGGACAATATGATAAGGTTCAGTATGTAAATACTCAATAAATTTGAGTTCCCATTCTTCTCCCTACACCCACCTGCTAAAACAACAAATTCAGTAAGCTGTGTTTATAGATGGGCTCAGATCTACAAAGGTAATCCTTTCTTCTCATTCCTGCTTCTTCTTTCTCTCCATAGATGACCTCTATTAGTCCTTGAAAAGAGTATTCATTCTCAGAAGATTTTCAAATTCATATTATCAATGAAAACCTCCCAAACTTCAAACTTTCTTTAAATTAATTTGAAGATTTTTTTTAAAGATAGGAATTGAACACAGTTAATTTTCCAATGGCTATTTAGAAACTGGATCATGAGAGATTACCTTCTTAAATTAAAAAAAAAAAAGTTACCTTTTCCAGAAAAGGAAAAACAAAACAAAACAAAAAACTTACTAGCAGTGAGAAGAAAGTAATGTTCCAGTAATATGGGTAGCTCTTCAGCAATTTTCCAATACTAATCAGTAGTAAATTATTTATAAGAGATGCAATTTAGAGGTGCTAAAATTTAAATATTTTGAACTCTCTGTATAAGGAAAAAATTGATTTTTATGGGGACATGGAATTATTCGGCTTAAAATTATAAATTAATGGATTGAAGAAGCAATCATTTTAATAGATAAGTGTGTGTTTTCAACGATTCTCTCCATGAAGCATGTGAATTTTTTGATCTTTTTCTTTACATCTTTATATTTAGCCAAAGGATTATTTGTGAAATACTTCTAAAAGTAAACAGAGTCATCTGTTTCCTATTTTTTTAAAAATATATGGTCAATAATTATATAGATAATTATCTGCATACTCTAAATGTTTAATCACAGACTTAGGACAAAAAAAAACTTCATTTTATGTTTCTGACATTTTTTCAGTATAGATTTTGGATAGGATATTTATCTAATAAAACTAAAAAAAAAAAAAAGAGTTTCAGGCACTATAAATACTCAGGCAATGGTCACAGATGGTCACAAAGGAGCTTAGAGAAGTTTTCTCCTAGAGGCAATAGCTTGCTCCTTCTGGGACTTTGAGTTGACAAACCTTTAGCGATTCTGGGGTGGAAAGAGCTCCTTGCAGGGCAAATGCAAGCTGCTGGGCCTCCCCAGTGGAAAGAGACCTGGACTCTCTTACCTCTAGGAAGAATGCATCACAGTATCCTTATAGAATAAATTAAAAAATGACTTAGAAATAAATAAGAAAATAAATTAGAATTAAAATAAATTAGAAAATAACTTCAACCCACAGAGCATGAACTCAGAATTTCTTTTCTCTTAAAAATAAGAGTTACATCTTCAAATAATTTATGAACATATCATTTAACAAAAAGAAATCTAGTAAGAATTCCAATGAAGCATAGGATAAAGATCAGAGCCAAATTTCTGAATCTCCAGAATCCTCAGTAGACCATGGTGATGAACAGTGAAAAGTAAAGGAAATTATCACAGTCGATAACATGGCAAACTAATATCAATGTGAGCAAAAGGGTGCGGTTGGAGTACCCAAAATCCAATAGACAGATGTGAAAGTGGATCTGAGAAGGAATATCATAGCATTATTTTCATATAGTCAGAATATAAGATTCTCAAATTAATAGGAAAACTCATGATGATGCTTCATTTATATAATTTATATATTTATTTATGTAATATATTTTTATATATATTCATTTATATAATGTCTATAGTTATCTATGTAATTCTATTCATATCTGTCTATCAATTTATAAATAATTATCTCTCTATGTGGATATATACATCAATAGATACTTCAGCCCAAAGCCAACATCTAAATTAACAGGGCAACATTAGCTTATTTCCCACCAAAGAGAGAGCATAGCAAAAATTTAGAAAAATACCTCCACTATTATTCAATATTTTGATAAAGATATTGCTAATATAGTTGGATAAAAAGAAACAATTAGAGTCATAAAATGAGAAATAAACAAATAAAATTACATCCACATATAGGTAACTAAACAATATGCCTGAAAAATTCAAAAGAACTGATTTGAAAATACTATGTTGAGCCAGGAGAGGCGGGGCATGGTGGCACATGCCTATAATTCCAGCAGTTTGCAGAGCTGAGACAGGGGGATTGGGAGTTCAATTCCAGCCTCAGCAAAAGCAGGCAGGAAGCAACTCAGTGAGACCCTGTCTCTAAATAAAATACAAAGAAGGGCTGGAAATGTGGCTCAGTGGTTGAGTTCCCCTGAATTCCATCTCTGATAGGGCACCCCCAGCCCCCAAAAAAGTACTATGGTGAATAAGAAGTTAGTAAAATAGCAGGATATGTGATTAACATAAAATATGAATAGGCTTCACATATATTCAAACCCCATTTCTAGTAGCAAATTTAAAGATTATATGAGTATGAATAAAATTTATAAAAATGAGCAAAATGTAAATGAAAGTTTCAAATTTCCAGGAAGACCAAATAGAGACTTGAACCAATGGAAGGCCAGACTACAACCTCAGATGTATTAAATCAATATTATAAAAATGAAAATTATCTCCTTAGTAAAATATGATATAACCACAAGAAATACAATGATTTATTATCTGAAGTTAGACAAATTAATTATGATATTGAAGCCAGAATTAGGCAGGTAGTCAGTATAGATAGGTAAATAGAGTCAGTGGATCAAGGAGGCCAATTTTGAATGAGTCTGGGAAGTTGGAGACTGTCCCCTGAGGGATCGTTTTAAGAACCTGCCCCTGCTTCAACATGTTGCCAAGGTAACCTGTCCCAGGAGTTTCCCCTCCCTACAAGGAGCTCTAAGGTTGTTAATGTGTCCTTGGCTATTCCATCCTGCCCTTCCCACTCCAGTCAACCTGTGCCCCTCCTTTTGGCCTTCCCACGAGCATTCCTGGGCCTAGTCACTAAGGCAGGAAGGAGATAGATGAGGGGACAAAGCAGGAGAAGAAAGGAATCCTAGGACATAAAAAGGGCAGAACACCTGGCTTCTTGGGATACCAGGATACCAGCTATGGCCCCCTTCTCCCTTGCAGGATAAGTCTATGTTACCCCTTTTTAAATAAACCCTGCTTGATATGCCTGCCATGGCTTGCTTCTTTAATGTTCAAACTTCAACATGTGGGGAAGCACATACTGGCAGTATCGATATCCTTGTTTAAAAAATATATCAAACAAGAACGATGACTAGAAAAGTGTGAACACCGAGAAATCAGAGTCAAGATCAGCTCATCAGAAATTGACACATATTAGAAATGGTCAAGGATTTTTCTATTCTTTTAGTGTAGGCAATGGTATGTCAATAGTGAGATAAGCAATACTACAAAATAGAGAAGCCCAGAATCAACCCCAACACATAAGGAAATACAAGCTTTCAGTGATATCTGAAATCACTGGAGAAAGTAAAAATTTTAAATCAATAACACTAGGACAAATGACAGTCATTTACAAAAGGATAAACCATGTGTAGCTCTCACACTCTGCACCAGAGTAATACCAAATAGTTTATAGATTAAAAAATACTATTTGAAAACAGATGGTATACGTTAAAAATCAAGGAGCATGAACAGGCATTTTAGAATTACAAATCCAAAAGCAACAACAGATATGACAGACATAATAAATATTAAAAGAAAAGAATAATAAAATACATTTCAAACAATATTGTAAATTATATTGTAGGCAAATTTTTATCCTCCAGCACAGGAAAAGTTCCCAACCATTACAAGAAAAATGTCAAAAATCCTAAATTAAAAAAAACAAGAACAAAAATTTGAAGTGTGTCCCATGAATAGGTAAGCAAAAGATCCTTCATCGTATGGAAAAATTCTTCATCTCATTCATAGTAAGACAGTACAAAGTGAACTAAAAAGAGATGTTAGTTCTCATCTGTTAAATGGACAACCTCGAAGTTTCAGGATATGTTTTGGCTGACAATTTTATGGACAAACAAGCCCTCTATCATACTGCTGGGTTGCCTGCAAAACACCATTGTTTCTATGATGAGGTTGTGGCCATGTCAGACAAAGCTGTTCATGTATCAACCTCTTTTGACTCAGCATTCCCACTATGAAGATTTCATCTAAGAAAGGAGGAAAACCATTCAGGTATGAAATATCAATGTCATTGTTATTCATAGCAGAATTATTGGAAAAAGCAAAATGTTGGAAGCAATCCAAACACTTGCTGTTAGGGGACTAGTTTGCCTATCGATGATACTTCTTCTGAAGACTGTGTTATGCAGTTATGAAAAAGAACAGAGATCAGATTTTATGTACTGATAGGAAATGATATCCAGGACATAGTAAATGATATGGTTAAATAAGTTGAAAAATAGGCATATGTTTGCTTATTAATAAAAAATACTGGAAAAGGCACCAGAAGAATAAAATAAAATTATTTACTCATAAATAGTAGAGAAAATAGAATGAATGCAAGATTTATTTGAAAAGAACTTAAAATATTTCTGTCTTTCAAACATGAAAATCATTTATTTATTGAAGCATACTGAATCAAGGGGAAAAGAAAACCCTAAGGTTAAAATAAGGTAAAACTAATTAAAATTCTCTATATGATATTCTGGGACAAAAACAACTATAAAAGTGTCTTAAATGTCACTAAATGTTTTATTTTTAGTAGCATTTTTGATACAATTATTCAATGTCTGATAAATCAATTAAGTATATAGGGTAATATTATTAGGAACCAAGTATTTCAATGTAATAAAAAAGAATCATATATAAAAAATTAAAGAAAGACACCTTATAATGCTACTTGTGTTTTGGAAATATCATATACAGTTAAACGTGCATCTCTCACTATTTAGTTAACTGTATACACACATTCCTTCTGTATCTCTATTTGTCTACCTCTATGATAACAACCTAGTAGCAATGAACACACCTAGAACTACTGTTTAACAAGCCTCTCTGACTAAGAGAACCAGATTTCTAGAGAAAAGGACTGATCATCAAGTCTAAAGCAGAAAAGGAAAAAGAGTTTAGACTATCATTTGTGAGAAGCAAGTATGAATTAATGAGAATTTAGACAAAGGACAGAGAGGTCAGGTAGCCAAATGTGAAACAACTGTGCCATTAAAAAGAAAAACAAAACATTTTTAGCTCACTGAAAAATGAACAAACAAAAATATTTGAGTCTTCATAATACTTTTTGCATTATGCCAATATACCATCCATTCAATAAATTCCATGCTAATACCAAGGGAAAATAAAGGGACATGTGTGCATATTTCAATATTTATACAAACAAGCACCCAAATATCAATACATCCATGCACAACATTGCAGGAGCAATACCTGATGGTCCCTAACCTTACCAAATGATCTAAGTGGGCATCCCTAATTGGGATTGACAAGTTGACATTTTGTGCCTCCTGATCTTAAATATTTGAAGACAACTACATTATCTCTTTAGCATTTTTAAAAAGCTAAATTGAATATATGCTTTTTTTAAAGCTCTTTCAGTTTATATAAAATACAAAGACACAGGGTTAATGACCCCTATGAAACAATCAGGTAAATCCAGAATATGAAACATTCTACAGGACAACTAGGCAGGTCTCTCTAAAGAATTAATGTCATAGGACAAAAAAAAAAAAAAAGAAAAAAATATAGAAGTTATTAGACGAGGGACAAATAAATTCATTTACAGTTTAGATATTAAAATTTTCCTTCAATAGAGAATTGATTCCAGAACTTACACTCCACGGTGGACATCAAAACACATAGGTGGACACCAAAACCCATAGATGCTCAAGTCCCTCATATAAGATTATATAGGATTTGTACAAAGTTTATGTATAAGTATCCTTCCATATATTTATATAATCTCTAGATCACTTCTAAGTAGCTATTACAATGTATCATTTAGGAAAAAAATGATTAAAAAATGTCTGTACATGGTCATAATAGACATAATTTTAACATGCTTAATTCAAGTTTTGTTGGAATCTGTGGATATAGAACCCAAGGATATGGGGCACTAATTAAATCAGGCAATATTACTGGATTTTATAACTGTGATAAGCATTATTGTCATGCAGAAGAATCCTCTAATTCTTAGGAGCACAATGCTGATTTTCATAGTAAATGTGGCATGCTGTCTAAAATTTGCTTTCAAATGATAAAATAATAAAATAAATATAAAGATAAAAGAATATCACAACATGTTCACTTTTCTATAATAGATAAGCATTTCCAGTGTACCTCCCTTTCAAGTCCTCAGTCTGTGTTAAATTTTTCATACCATAAAGTTGTGATAAGTCTCTGGCAGAACTTGGTATCTTTTCAACAGGTGGTGTAAAAATTGTCCATTTACATGGTTAATATTCCATGCCACTTCCTTCTAAACAGACACCAAAAGAAGTAGAACATTGACTTTTTAAAATTTAATTTCGCTTTGTTATGTCTTCCTTTTCAAGATATGACTTTTTCTCCTAACACCCTAATAAGACAAGAAAAACTCCTAAATGTCATTATCATTGATAAATTGCTAAGTCATGGAACAGTATGGACATTCAGGGCAAGAGGTGCCAGAGGGCTGATGAGACCAAACTGAGACCTGTCCTTTCAAGAGTCAACCTGCTTTTCTGCCTTGCATTCATGGAAGTAGGTTTTTAGAATAACTTAAAGGAGGGGGGAAAGCAACAGCGGGGCCTCAGAAAAAGCTCAGCAGCCATAGAAGTAGAAATACTGTTTGCAATGCACTGGCTCCTGCTGCTTGAATGCTTCAGTTAGCATTGAAATTCCCAGAGATATCTGGGCCCACCACTGGCTCTGTGCTGTGCAGCTTACCCTTCTTTTTTTTTTTTTTTTTTAAAGAGAGAGTGAGAGAGGAGAGAGAGAGAGAGAGAGAGAGAGAGAGAGAGAGAGAGAGAGAGAGAGAGAGAGAGAGAGAATTTTTATTTTTTAGTTCTTGGCGGACACAACATCTTTGTTGGTATGTGGTGCTGAGGATCGAACCCGGGCCGCACGCATGCCAGGCGAGCGCACTACCGCTTGAGCCACATCCCCAGCCCCAGCTTACCCTTCTTCACTGACAACCGTACTGTGGACTTCGGAGGAGAAAAAGTCCCCCTGAAAATAAAATCAAAACAATTTCAAAGAGAAAATATCTTTGATAAGGTAGAATCTCCGAAGTCATTCATCAATAATTTTCAAATTAGCTTACATATACACACCATGGACATGTTGAAAAATCTATGCATTTTTAATTAGAGTTTTTATTAATAAACTTTATTTTTTAAAGCAACTTAAGTTTCACAGAAAAATTGAGTAGGAGATACTATTAGTTCCCATATATTTAATATCCCCAGGAGGTCCAACCTCCCCAGTTAAAAACCTCTCACACCACAATGGTCTATTGGCAACCATCAGTGAGCTTACTAGACTTGACCCCCTATGTATGGCCCAGTGGTATTTGAGACAACAGCAGAAGCAAGGAAAGCACTTTTACCTTCTCTTCCCTCTTCTTTCCCAGAGCAGGTCATGAAACCCAACAAGGTCAGTCTCTGGCCTCCTCTTTCCCTTATTCCCTGAAGACCCTAAAGAGACAGTGTCTGACATATGCCAAGAAGAATCTGTACAGTCTTTGCTAAGTTTGCTTCAAATTATCATAGATTGGACTCTTTTTTCTTTAGTCAAACTTATATACGACTGTGATTAAAGCACATATTTCCCTGTTTCTTTGGGTCTTCATTTCCAAAGGCTCCTGTGTCATGGAAAACTCATAATAAATGTATTTGAGTGCTTTTCTGTTGCTAATTTTTCTTTAGTTATAGGGGTTTTAATGAAAAACGCAGTCATGGGTAAGGAAAAGGTATTGCATTTCTTTCCTATTCTGGAGTAACACACCAGTCTTTAAAGTCTGTAGTTTATAGAAGGGTTCACTCTTGCTGTTGTGTATGCCAAGGGCTTTGACAAACGTATCCACCTTTATTATCGTGCAGAACAGTTTTACTGCCTGGAAGACACTCTGTACTACACTATCCTTTTTTTTTTTTTTAACTAGTGTTCTTTTTTTTATTTTTTTTTTATTGGTTGTTCACAACATTACAAAGCTCTTACTAATAGGGCATTATGTAAAATTGTGGATGTGTAACTGACGTGATTCTGCAATCTGCATTTGGGGTAAAATTGGGGGTTCATAACCCACTTCAATCTAATGTATGAAATATGATATGTCAAGAGCTTTGTAACTACACTATCCTTATACCTCCCTACCTTCTCTCTAGCCCCTGGCAACAACCAATCTCTTCACTGACTCTGTAGTTTTATCTTTTCCAAAATGCCGTTCAGGGAAATCATTCTGTACATAGCCTTTTTGAACGGTTCCTTTTACTTAGTAATAGTCATTTAAGTTTGGTCATGCATATTTTTAAGTGGTCATCTAAAATTTTTTAACACAAGTTGTAGTGTTAAAGCCAACATTTAAAAATAATGCTTATATTTATTAAAAGATAATTTTCAAAAATAGATAAAAGCATGATTCTCTTACAGCTGTAAATATGAGCTCATGTAGTGCAAACGTTAGTTAACTGGTCAAAGAAAAAATTTAGGAATATTAAAATAAAATTGGCTTAAGGAGAATTCAGTGAATAGATACTGAATATTGAAATGAGGGTATAAATGGAGATTACTTCAGGTTTTCTGCATAGGAAAGAGGGCTCTGCATCCACCAGATAGATTCATTACCATATCTGTATATGAGAATTAATTTAAAGAGCTCTTATACATCTACAATCTCAAGAGTTGCAAAATAGACAACATATAGTTTTCCTTATACATCATTCTTGTATATGTATCCAAAAGAATACAAATTCCTTAGTAATTTGACACAATTTTTCACATTTATATATATATGTATATATATATATATATATATTTATACACACACACACACACACACATATATATATATATATATATATATATACAATCAATATTATTTAAAATGTTATTTCCATTTAAAATTACCTTGTCTTTTTATATAATTTTATTGTGTAATATTTTGCTATTTTTTCATTTTTACTATTTTCTCCCTGAAATAAATACATACTCTTAATTTTTTTTGGTAGGGTCATAGGCTCTAAGGGTTAACAAATTTAAGGTAATTCAGTTAGCACAGTCATCATCATTAATATGTAATTGATCAAGAGATACACATACACATGAATTCTGAAAAACGGTGATAATAAAATTTCACTAAAAATCCATCTCTCAAGCAGATGGCCTGTGGGGGTGTCAGTTTTTTTCTCAACATCAAATACAGATGTATTTGGAAAGGTCCTTTGTTTGTTACCCCAGGGTTTTTGTTTCCATCTGAATAATACAAGTAGAAGCTTTAGGATGTGGGCTGGATCAATGCCCACAGTTCTTCTGCAAATTTAGGGTAAGGTTATCATGACACCGGATGATGATAAGAAGGCTGTTGTATGAATCGATTTTAGGAAGGCTTTAGGAAACGGACAAGGATTTGGAAATCAAATCCCTTTAAACTGTTCACTGTCTGGGGTCTTTCGCAAAACTGTAATGTAGACTCGGGAATTCATATACACAGCTGAAGACTGTTGCCCTAAACCACCCAAAGGTAATTTGGTCAGAGGCACTCTCCTTTTTTCACATTTCCCCCTGTAATCTCTTTTCATTATGCAGTTATTTTATAATTCAAAAACTTTACTATCAATAAAATTTTGGAATATAGCCACATGTAAGTAGAGTATAGCATTTTCATAGGCTGACCAAGTTTTCATAATTTCATTTTAGTTTAGAGCTACCTGACTTGTTACCTGTGGCCAGGGAAACATTGTTCTTTAAATAATAGCCATGTTAACAAGAGGTATATTGATTGCACCCATTATATTAGGCATTTTACAGAGATATATCATTTGGTCCTTTTTCATCTTAATCTGAATTTTATAGGCTAGGGTACCAAGTGTGGTTTAGCAAATAGTATTCTTTGTTCAAGGTCACAAAACTGTATATGATTCAGTGTGTACATTACAACATATGCTATGCTTCTAATCTTTGCACCATTCCGTTACAGTCATTTGGTTTGAAGTTAAAACTTAATTCTTTTGTGTTTTGGGGATTCTACTATTCCCTATATTATACTCAATATTTATTTACCTTGAGTTTGAATGAATCAATTTTATGGTGTGTTTTTCAAATTCTTCACTTCCAAAAGACTTGATTTGGGAAAGCTGAATCTAAGATTTCCTTCCAGCACTAGTGCTCTACGATTGTACAACTGTTTTTTTTTTTTTTTTTTTTTTTTTTTTTTATTCTACAGCTTATTGGAAATGTTTCACATAAAACAATTATTAGAACAACAAAACCAAATCTGCCAATCTTTTTCTTTCTGGCTGGAAAATGCAGCTTCTCCAAATGAAATCCAGTTATAATTTTATTCTGTTTCTTGCTTCCTGCCACTCCTATCTCCTCCCAACTTTGTCTTGTTATAAGCTGCTTCTTTAGTTTTTATTTTTTTTATACGATTCCTGCCATCTTTACTGGTCACTGATTTGCAAAGAGTCAAGAAGGCCTGCCAACCAATTATTTTGAAAGTCAGCTTTAATACTTGTTAACCTTTTCAGCCAAGGAAAGAAGGCTCATACTATTAGGGAAGGCATTGGCTCTTCACAGAAGCTATTTTCTTATGAAATCATTTTAAAAGAGAGAAGAGCCCTCCAAAATATTTTTCTCACTATTTTGCAATATCTGCTGTTGGAGTTTTCCCTTAACATGGAGGCAGTGAATGGAGGTGAGGGAGCAGGAGGTGAGGGAATGCTGAGTAAACCACAATCACTTATACAGTCATTTAAATTATTTTACTTAAATAACCACTTCATAGGATCCTGGAGACCCTAGGGGAACAGGGCAAGGACCAAGTAAATTCTGAGTGTTGATATGGGAGAGTGGAGAGAGCAAGCTGAAGTGAGACACAGAGTAACTCCTGGGAGGCAGGGAACAGCCTGAGGGCATTCTGGTGAAATGACAAATGGAACTGGGAACTCTGCCTACTTCACAATTTTGCCCAAGGCCAGCCTATCTATGGAGGTCATCTTCTTCAACCCCAGACCTGATTGCATGGAAACCGCACAGGACAGTTGGGTTTCTACCAGTACAAAAATACCTCCAGTGAAGGAGATCCAATAACCTTGGCCCAGGGAAAATTTATCACAAACTGTATACTTTACACTTTTGAAAGCATAAATACCCACAGCCCAGTGATAATGATAACTCTTTATAAACTACACCACGGCAATACACAGAGATGACCTGGGTACTGCACAAGACATAAAAACACAATACACTTGCTTCATTGCAAATTAAGCTGTGAAGATCTGCCTCAAACCTTCCAGAGAGATTTTTCAATGAAAGGGGAAGTGTCTGCATATTTAGCCCTGCAGTACACTAACAGCACCAATATTTCTAATTACAAGACCTGTTCTTACTAAAATAACCCTCAGGCACACACATCTGCAGCATAAACTCCTACTGATAACTGGATTTCAGCTCTTTTCAAGGCACAAGTCCTCAGAAGAGGCATTGAGTGACAGATAAGGGTTTGAGAAACATTGCACAGGAGAAGTACCTCAGTCTAAGCATCTCTGGATGTTCTAATGGTGGCTGTATCAGAATACATAAATGTTCAGTCAGAAACATTGCATGAGAAACTGAAATGGAGGATTATAATTTATTAGGTCCACCATCTCATCTTCCCTAAGTGTATAAACTATTCCTAGCAGGCTGATCACAGTGCAAAAATACATCATCCAGAAACCTGTTCTTGGGCTAGGGGTGAAGATAGAACTCAGTAGTAGAGCCCTTGCTTAGCTTGTGTGAATCTCTTGTTCAGTCCTCAGCACTGCAGAAGAGGAAAAAAAAAAAAAAAAAAGAAAGAAAGAAATATATGCGTCCTCCTGCCCTTAACAATGTTTGCTGGCCAGGGCTCACCTGCCAGCAGTCTTGTTTGTTAGAATCTGCTTTATTCCTGCATGAGGGGCAAAAATGTTAACATGGGTGGCAAGATACTAAATTCAAAATATGCACCGACATGCAGAATTAAAGCAGAGATTCAAGTACTCATTGCTCTATTCACCTAAGGAGGAAAATATTAGTACACTGCTTTAATTGGCTTTTTTCTATGATCAATTCTTAAAAGTAAATCATGCAACTCTAGAATATCACCATAGGAAGTCAGCTTAGTTGCATATAGCATTAGAAATCCTTTTATTTGCTTTTATGTTAAAGAGGAGAATGTAGATTCCTTAGTTTTCATTTGTCAGCTCTTTTCTCTTTTCACGCATGTGAGTCAATCATTTTGAGGTGATTCCTTTTTAAACCTAATCCCACATTCATATGGCAAGCCTTAATGAGTCCACTGGGAGTAAACAAATTAGTCTCCACGATGTATTATGCATTAATTAATCAAACTAATAGTATTGTATAATGTGCAATAGATGAAAATTAGTTTTAAGTACAATACTCACATATAATAAGAAGGGAACCAGAGAAAAAAATAGGGAGTAAATTTAAAAAAAATCAGCTCTACAAATATAAGTTAAATAGCTCAGCTCCTCTTCCCCATGTCTCAGGCCATTCAACGGCAAAGAGCATATTCAAAGATGGCTTTCACAGTTGAGATATCTATGTGGCATGGAAACTGAGAGCAGGAGGACAGCAGCTGTGAACAACAACTCCAGATCCAATAACTGGTTTGCCACCTGCTTTTGTGCTGCTCAGGAGCAGTTAATTCTTTTGTGCATTTTTAAATGGTTGAAAAAGAATCAAAAGAATAATATTCCAGGACACATGAAAATTAGAGAAAATTCAAATTTCAATGTCAAGAAAAGAGGTGTTACTGGAACAGTCACACACATTTGTAATGTGTTGTCTATGGATGCTTTTACACTGCTGGTGCCAGTGGAGAAAATAAGACAGAGAGCTTCCGGTAGGCAAAACCAAAACTATTTATTCTCTGGATTTTCACAGACAATTTTGCCAATCCTAGAGGAAAGACAAGTTCTCTGCAAGGATAGCACATGGACATACATGGTACAGGAATACCATTTAAAAATTGGAGTGGAAAATGGATGCTGTCTTATGATTCACTAGAAAAAAAAAAAAACACTTTACTTCTTGCTCTTTCTGCCAAATTCTTCAGTGTAATTATGAGAAAAAAGTCAGACAAACCCAAATGAAGGAAGGAAATACAAATGTGTTCAGCTGTACTTTTCAGAAGAGATAAGGTAATGAAAGATAAAGACAGACTGGAAACTATACTAGGGAAGACAGCTAAGAGGATAATCAAATTCAATGTTTGACCCTGGATTGGTATATCAAACCAGACCCTTTTTTGGAGGGGTGGGGGAGGTCACGGAGGGCGATATGGTATATTTTAAATAACTTTAGAGATCAAACAAAAGTATGATATTAAAATTAGTGTTTTCTTTTCTTTGTTTCTTTTTTTTTTCCTTCATACCAGGGATTGAACCCAGAGGAACTTAATCACTGAACTACAACTCTAGACCATTTAGACCATTTTATATTTTATTTAGAAACAGGATCTCACTGAGTTGCATAAGGCCTTGCTAAATTGCCGAGGCTGGCTTTGAACTTGCAATCCTCCTGCCTCGGCCTCCCAAATTGCTAGGATTACAGGCGTGCCACACTGCACCTGGCTAGTTTTCTATTTGTTATCATTGTAGTATAGTTTTCAAACAGATGCTGCTGTTCTTAATGGAAAACACAGGAGTACATTAAAGTAAAGTTTTAAGTGTGCTACTTGGTCTTAAATATTTCAGGAGGAAAAAGATATATATGTGGGCATGAATGCAATATGTATGCATGTAAATTTATGCATGTAAATGCACATCTACACATATATGTGTATGTCTATGATGGGAAAATACAAATTTGGCAAAATCATGAGGAATCTGGACAGAAGATAGAATAGTTTGTACAGTTCTTAAAAACTTTGCTATGAATCTTAAATATCCTAAAGTCAAAATGTAAAAGGAAACAAAGATAAAAAATAAAAGGATGAGAGCTCTTCAAATGGTTCCTTCATCCTTATTAATATGAGCCATACACCACTAGTCCTGTACTTCCTCTTGATCCTCAGTACCTGAGCTCTGAGTGGTTACTTGGTGCGGTAGCTCTGTACTGTATTGAAATAGCCAAACTGAAACTACGAACCCCAATTGTCCCTTTCTGGGTGGTTCAAAGTGTGGTGGACACAGGCAATTCACAGAGGGTTCACAAGGTAGAAGGGGAGAAGCAAGCATTATTTTTCTTTACAGTCAGCACAAGATCCAGCATTAGGTCAGCTCACAGTGCTGTCAGTGATGTGATAGTTCACTTTGCTGGTGTGGGACACAGAGATCCTCAAGCTCCTACTGCTGAGGGCCATTACCAAATAGGAATGACGCATCGAAATTTCCTTGCCAGCGTACCCCATGTTAAATGGACTTGCCTTGGAAATTCGCTGTGACATTGCATGTGTGTTTGAGAAAGGTGACCCTGCTCAAGGACGAGGGTGGATCCAGGTTTAGGGTGTATCCTGCAGGTTTTAGGAAGTATTCCCATTTAAGACAATGTGGGTTTAGGGCGTTCCCAGTTTAAGACAATCTGGGTTTAAGGCAGTTCCAGGTTTAAGGTTATTGCTGCTGGGAATAGGGCGTATCCTGCTGCCTGAGTTCCCGTTGAGCTCTGGTGGAATTGAGAAAGTATTTGGAAAAAAGCCTGGTGGAGTACATGAATTTGGGCCCAGAACTTGGATTTCCCCAGAACATGTGTGTAGAGGCTGGTGTGAGTTCGGGAATAAAGAATTACTGCTTGAATCTACAAAGCTGTGAGTGGCTCGTGATTTTGTGCCCAGGCAAGACTGCAGCAGCTGAGCATACCTAAACCTAAAAATCCAAATTCTAAAATGTTTCAAAAACCAAAATTGTATGTTGACATGATGAGGCCACAGGCAGAAAATGCCACACCTAACCTCACGTGATGGGTTGCAATCAAAACTCAAGCACACTCACAATGCCACATAAAATTACCTTCGAGCCATGTGTATAAGAAATATAAATGAATTTCATGTTCAGACTTGTGTCCCACCCCCTCTGAAATACTATGTATATACAAATATTCCAAGATCTGAAACACTTCTGGTTCCAAACATTTTGGATAAAGTATACTCTAACTGTATATTCCATATTCTCTCTCTCTCTCTCTCTCTCTCTCTCTCTCTCTGGCCCTCCTACCCCTTCACATATCCCCCTTTCATTTCTTTCTCTCTCCTGTCCTATAACTAGGCTTTGCAGCCAAGAAGATATAAGTAATTCACCCAAATTTTCAAGTCTTAACTACAGAACCTGGAATTCAGAAAGGTATCTCCTTAGCAAATGGCCTTTTCCACCTTGGTTGGGATCTACTTGCACTCATTTCTACTTTTCCTCTTTAGAGAATTTGTTTCACTTCACTATCCACTGAAAAAAAAATTAATGCTTCTAGGGCCTGACATTTTTCTCAGCAGCGTAATTGCATATGCAGGATAAAGGATACCAATAAGGAAAGATTGATTTGAGTGCTCTATTTCTGTTGAAGAAATCCACTTGGTTTATGCTATAATCAAAGTCTAGAGATTGAAATAACACCAGTCATCAAAGTCTCCCTTAATCATTTATTTTTATTATATTTAGGGAAGATTTATAAATTAAAACAAGCATTTCTGAATTATTTCAGTGTGTCATATTCATTCCCCCCCATTCTCTTATACTAGAGACTGATAAATCCTGTACAGGACTATAGCAGGAGTCACTATATTATATTTAAAGAGAAATGAGAACACTTTGGCCTGAGTGATTAAGAAGCATACAATATAAGATTTATAGCAAAATAAAAGTGATATTGTATTATACCATAAAACCATCAATTGGATTATCACTGAATAAATGGTTCACAGTTTACTTGCACATAACTGATTTGTTGGACGAGCAGGACATGCAGATGGCAACTACAAAACGACTTCACAGGTTGATCTCATTCAAGTTGAGAGTAGTATACTGGTTACCAGAGGCTGGTGAAGGTTGTTGGTTGGAAGGGATAGGGGAATTTGGTCCTTGGGTGGGTACTAAGTTACACTGAGATAGAAGAAATAAGTTCTGGCATTCTACGGCACAGTAGCATGACTATAGACAACAACAATGTGCTGAATATTCAAAAAAGCCAGAAATAAACATTTTGAATGTGTTTACTACAAAGAAATATTAAGTGTTGAAAGAGATTAGAACTTTACACAACATATACACATATTGAAAAAAAATACGAGACACCTCAAAAATATGCAAAATTTTATGTCAATTTAAAAAAAGAAAATAACTTTATTGCCCCACCTCATCCTTTTGTAAATTCTCGTTATTAACCACTTCTTACTCCATAGCTGGAAGGAATCTTGGGAAGACTCTTACATCTTAGCCCCTTAGCCTTACCTAATAAAGCATACTTCAGTCAACCTCAGGCAGGAAAATCATCTCCTTTTAGTAATTATCTTGTCCATCATGTTGTACTGATCAAGAATGCAGAAGGTCATTCAACATTAAAAGTTCCTCCCAAGTGCCCCTCTTGGACCTGCTCAGGGCTGCTTCTGACTGTTGAATCAGAAAAGGTGCATGGGTCTGGCTTGTTTGTTTTTCTACTTTGTCTTCTGCTCTTCTTTTCTCATTCCCTAGTCTTCCTATGGCTCATTCAAGGCTAAAACAAGACAGAGGAGAGAAAGCTTGCAGAAAAGGTCATTCTGGGCTGACCTTATGTTAGAGAGAGTTAACTTGGTTTAAAGATGGCGGATGTTGAAAGGCAATTCTTTGGGTCCCATGTATTCCTGTTCACTCCTGGGAGATGCCCTGGATGCTCCTCTTAATTGGTGGCATCTTTCCTTCAGCTGACTGTTTATCATTCCTCCTTAGTTCTATACCTCACTGTGTCCTTCAGCCTCTGCTGCAGGGGTCACTTGCCCTGGGCAGATGTTCTCAAGGAAAGCAGCTCACCAGTATTCCCAATGTGGGATGGAATGTAGTTATCTTTCTCCTGCCTTTAGAAAGAGAATGTGTGGTGGCCTCCACATGCATCGCTGTTCTCTGATACCAGCATACATTTCAAGCAGCTTCTACTGTAGCCTTCTCTGCAGGAGTTCATCAGACATCAGCTCACCACATCTACTCAGCCCCAGGAGACTCATCTTTAGGATCTCCATGAGGTCTTGTTGCAGCCTGTCTAACTAGGTATGAGGAGAAGAAGAAACTATCAGTCCCGCCCTTCCATCATGAGTAAGTTTTTCAAGAAAGCCTTTGGTTTCCAACCTGCAGCCCAGACAAATTCAAACTTCTTGTATCATTAACAAAACTACTTTTGAGCCACTTCTTTGCAGGTCCTGCTTGTATGGTCTAGCTTCTCCTTTTGGGATTTAGATAATTGGTACCTACTTTCTCAGAGCTTGGCAAAATTAGAGTCACATTAAGCAGCCTATTGATGTGAATCTCTCCCACTCAAAGCAGTTTTACCAAGTACCATAGCATTTTCTCATTTAAAAACATCATATTCTATAGTTAAACCAATCCATAGTCATTATGCATGCAGCATTTAGGAATAACTAAGTAATTATTTTTACCCTCCTTGTATACATTTAATGTTTAGATTTAAATTTCAATCAACTAATCTGTTTTCCAGCTTCATGCTGAGTAAAATCACGTAGCTCTGAAAGAACAAATGAACTAACCAGTTGGAGAATGTAAGGAAATTTCCCAGAGGAACAGTTCCCATGAAATAGTTGCCTCCCAGCATGGAGGCCCTCTGCCTCTAACCTCAGGAGAACAGATCCTGAAAAGGCTGTGTGTGTATGTGTGTGTGTGTGTGTGTGTGTGTGTGTATTTTCTTCCTTTACTGAATGCAAACTGAGAAGTTTGCTGAGATTTTTGTCTCAGGGATAAACAAGTCTAAGGGGACTTCAGGTTGCTGCATCAGGAAGAAAATCAACACTCTTGGTTACAACAGTACAGAGGTTCTCAACCAGGGATAACTGTGTCCTCTAAGTGACCTTCCTCAATATTGTAATATTTTTCATTGTCACAAACTGGAGAGAGTGGGTATGTTGATATCCAGTGGAAGTGAGGAATATTGTTGAATGTGCTATAGTTTACAACAGCCCACAAGGAATCCTCTGATCCCAAATGTTGATGGTGTTGAGGCTGGAAATCTTACTGTACATGAGGAAGAATATCATGAATATGAAGACATGGTAATGAATAGAGATATTGTGATATTTTCAATAAAAGCTTTTAATTAGTTGCCTTTACTTCTTCTACTATAAAAGAACTTCACAGAGTATGTGCTGATCTCTTGGTAAATAGAAAGCGAACATCAGGGAATCATGAGCTCCCTATAACTGACCAAATTATGTAGAAGAACCCTGACAGAGAGATCTTTACAAAGTTTGATGACATAGTCTTCAAAAGAATTTAAAAAAAATATCACCTAGATCTTCACACGTCTTTTAAAAGTTGTCTATATTTTGAATTATCATGGTGTGAAAAATTGGAAATGATGTGTTCTCCTGCAGGGAGGTAGATTACATATGTATATTAAATACACAATTTCTTTTAAACAGCTTATGGCTTCAGATTTAATTTATTCCATTTAAAGAAAGTGTCCACTCAACAAGGTAATGGACAAGGATAATGCTCCATATCAAACTGGTTCTTTGCCTCAAATGTTAATTCAATGAAAAGAAAGTCTAACTTTAGTTTTTAATAACACGCATCTTGGTGACAACTTTTTCACTTATTTAAGTCAAAATGAAAAAGAAAAATAGTTGCCACTGGAACACAAGCTTGGGTAAAAATTTTTTTCCTTTTCCTCATTGATATGTTCTCTAAACAGTAAGCACATTGTAGGTGTTTCATAAGCATTTAGTCAACAGTAGATTTATAAAAGATGATAGATGATAGATAAATACATAGGTAGACAATGAATTTGTACCCAGGATGGAATAACATGCCTCATTACCTGAATCTCTACATTGTCATATTATCCCTTCAGGTCTTTTCAACCTGAGACAAGATACCGTAATGAGATTTTCACGTGATGAGTTTACTTGTTTTAGGACAGAGAGAGTTGAGCACTTTGTACAGGGAGGTGGCAGAGTCACTGGAAGAACAGAGATGGGCTCTCAAGACACAGTTTTAGAAAGGAGAACAGTTAAGGATATGAAGTGTTTTAAAGCTATCATGTCCATGGACCCTCTGGCCAATCTTCTTGTGTCCCCAGGTTGAAGACCAGAGTGCTAACGATTGGGGAACACTATGTTAATGAGGAAAGCAAAGGAAGTCAAGGAGCCTAAACAGGAAAATGGAGTGTGGTTGGAATTCAGGACTGGCCAATGATGTAGTGATAAATTGATCTGCATTTACAAAAGAAAAAGGAATACATGCCTGTAGAGCATAGAGCCTGAGAATTGTGCAGAACAGGTGAAATGGGATATGGGCTGGGAAAAGCATTTGCATAATTTTTTAACCCTTTTAGGCCACAGAAGAAAGAGCTTAGCCTGGGGCACGTCCTTGCTGAGACAGTCCTCACAGCCCAAGCTGGAGTGAAGCCTGTGAGGGTCTTTTCCTACCTCAGACTCAATGCATACACTTTTTTTTTGTTCAGATTGAGCATTGTTTCCAATGGTACCTGCCTATCCTATTACTTTATCTGTCCCCTTTGGGGAGTGCAATGTAAAATGAACAGACTAACTACTCGTTATCAGCTGCTAGGGAACAGAGGTTGACTCCTGAAGCTGGGACTGTTCTGTCCCTTCTCCATGTGAGAATATTTCACCATCCAGAGCTTGACTCAGTTGGGTTATCCTTGGTGGCTCTGAGACCAATGAGTACTGGCAGAAACACTTGGGCTCTGATAAGAGGCAATAAGCTCAGCTGCTCAGAAGTATAAAAGTGACCCTCTGTATCATTTTACATAGTTTATTTCCCCTCGTAGAGGTTGTCTTTTCTTGGCATTCCATTAAATATTTACTTGCTTACTTGTTCTCTACCATTAAGCAATATGAAAGTGGACATTTTTGTCAGTTTTTTCACTTTTTTTAATATTTTGTCCGTTTTTTTCACAGCTATATATCACCAGGACTTGAGGTAGTGCCAGGCACATAGAAGGTGCTCAGTCAACATTTATGAAGCAAATGTTGGAGAGGCTACATTGGAAATAGTCATGGAACCGACTTAAGACATTGAAACGGGTCTCATTCTAGCCGTTCTATGACCTAGGAGGTGAATAACCACCTTGGAGTTTCAATTTCTTCACCTTCTTTGTAAAGAAGTGGATGGTGATAATCACTGGGCTCTCTTCAGTTCTTCAGTTGTATCTTCTGTTTCCACCCATGGGTGGTTAGCTGAAAGGGTCATAATTGTGTGCATTTGTGGTGTATGTGTGTGTGTGTGTTGTGTGCTTTACAAATGAAGAAATTCAAAGAAGTAGTGAATATGCACTTTTTAAATGAGCAAAGTATTACAGAAAGAAGGGGCAAAAGCCTGAAGGCAAAAAGTGGTGAGCGTGGGGTATTGATAGTGATCCTCCAGAGGAAAAAACCAAAGGATATGTATGTGAAATATTACAAAAGAGGACTTTCAGGGAGCCCTACAGGGTCAGAAGCTCAAGAGCCCCCTGACAGCCCTCAGCACATAAGAGAGTCAGAGGAACTAGTACCTGCTCAATCCAAAAAGCTGAAGCTTCAGAACAAGCAGGACCCATGATGCATTCCCATTCTAGACTCAAGTCCTGGAATTCCCTGGAGAATCAGTTGCCAGAGTCCACACTGGAATAGTGAAGGAGATGGAGTTTCATATCCTTGGAGGACAACAGAAGCAATCCATGCACCACTCAAGAAAAATCTAACTTGCACCTTCCTCCTAGGCCTCCTTCTTTTTCCACCTTTTGTTTTATTGGGGACAGTGATGCCCACATTCAGGGTGGCGCTGCTTTGTTTGGTGTTCCACATGCCAATCATCTCTGGGAGGACCCTCACAGACATACCCAGAAGTCTCTTGATTCTAAGCATTCCCTATCTGATCAAGTTGACTATCCAGATTAATCATCACAGTGTGACTGTCTTCATTGAGAAAAAGAGTGAAGTCTTGCCATAAGCAAGCATGAAAATAAGAAGTAGAAACGATACAACACCTTATAAGAGCTGAGGCTTCTATGGAATGGGAATGTATAAGACTTTTACATCTAATACCTTTTTTTTCCCCCTTTGGTGGTGCTGGGCCTTGGGCATGTGAGGCAAACACTCCACCAACTGAGCTGTATCCCCAGCCCTCTAGTAGCTTTTAGCTTTTATAGTGCTTTAATTAATGTTAGTTTTGATATATGATTATCTTGCAATCATAACAACAATAAAAAGAGTTGTGTCAATAAGTTTTGTTTTGGAACACAAATAAGTAATTTTCTAACATTATTGCTGGATAAACTGGGTTTTGAAAAGTATCATCAAATATAAAAGCACATTTGTTTAAACTCACTTTAAACATATATAAGAAATAGCTGCCATAAACTAATCTTTGTGGAAAAGATTCTTAAGAACAACAATAATCAATAATCAAATGACTCAAGAATCTACAGGAATCCCAGTACTTATCTGGATACCAAGTACCAGACATTAAAACTAACAAAGCTAAATCTAGGAGAATATGCCTCAGTGAGGCATAAGCATTATTTCTTCTGCTTTTAGCAAGTCATGACAGATGCCCTATAACTTTCACCCATGAGTGGGTGGAGAAACTGAGGCTTAGCAACGGTCAGTAACTTTCCAAGTCATTTTTGAAGTCAAGTTCACTTAAAGCTGCTGAGTGACACCTTGTATTTGATGCTGCATCCAAACATTTAACCGAATTTACTACAATTTGTCACATGCTTTGCTGTCTAGACATGGCAAGTTTCCTCTGAGAAGATCTTATTTGAGGTGCCAAAAACCTAGAAGGTTTTAAGCCAGGCAAACTCTTTGATTGAAGGTAAATTACAACCATTGTTTGCCTGTTCGCTTTTACTCTTAATGTACATTTGTGCTGGAGTGCACAGATGAAAGCCCCGTCAGTCACAGGTATACTTAAAAAAAAAATCAATCCGAAAGCAAAAAGGAGGTTGAAAAAGATTCTACAGTGGTAACACAAGCTAGCCCCAAACATCTATTTTCTATTCAATTGCTTTTCCAAAGTTTGAAAGCTGCTTGTTAACTGTATGTTTTCTTAATCTAAGATTTTAAGGCGTTTGTTATTTCTAAGTAACATGATGGAGTTGAATGCATTCTTTTACTGAGATGTCAGGAGGAAAACTGTATTTTTTTTTGAGATGTCAGTAGGAAATAATCAACATAATTAATCATTATGACATCTACTCATATTCAGATATTATCATTATGCTTTTTAATTGTGCTAACACTTTATTAAACAAAGGACACATACAGACACAACTGTGATGGAATTTTAATCAGGTTTTACTTAGGATTGCTGAATATCATCTTTTCTGTTCCATAGTTTTATCTTCCTTTCCTTAACATGAAGGAGAGGTTTCATCTAGATACTCTTCTTTTGGTATTTAATATAAAAGTGAAACATCATGAAAGTGTTATATGGGGAAGAACAAATACAGGTATTTTCTAAAGAGTTTTAATAGAATACTGGGTTTCTCTTGCATATGGATAAACATTGAAACTCATGTGGCTCAATTTCTATAAGGAACAGAGAATCAGCCAGAAACAACCCAAAACAGAAACCTCCACTTTCACTTTCATTTGTGCCTCAGAGAACACTGAAGTCCCCCAGCAGTATTTTCAGGAACAATCCCTACAATTTCTAATTCTTTCTTATCCTATGCTGGTTTTAAAGTTCTATAAAGTCTAAAATTTCAAACCATCTTCTCTCATCTCTATCTGCTAGTATGATTTTTTTTCTTTCCCCCACCTCTCTTTCTTCTCTTTTTTGGAAGAGAGACTCATCTTTCTTCTCTCTCCACATTTCTGAAGTCCTGCCTATATCTCCCCATTCTTCAGATTTTATGTCACAAAAGATACTGGAGTCATGCTGGGAAACACTTTGCTGTGCTTGAGGGGAGAGGAGAAATCAACAGCAGAGGGAAAGACAACTAATAATCAGCAATAATACATCCTGTTACACTGCAATAATAATAGAGGCAGAACGTCCCTGACTTCTCTTAATAAGTTACTGTAGGTCCTGCAGCAGCAATTAGTTCCCAGCTTCCAAATTCTTCCAAACTTCCATGATCCAGCATCACCATGTCCCCTCAGAAATGCCAACAGCACCTGGGGAGCCCATTCCTTAAAAGTACAATGACTGTCATCTCTAAGGACCTTCAATGAAATATCACGAGGTGGACATTCTACCCTCTCCCTTGCCTAAGTCTCAGTTCCACAGAGCTCTGCTTGAGATCATCCCAGTTCTGGTATCCCTATAGAGCTGGGGTCTTCTGAGAAACTGAGGCAATGTAAAGACTCCACCTTCCAAACTTTGATTTTTGTGATCCCATCAGAAAGATTTCAGACATGTCACTTTGAGTCACAGGAATGAGTTTATTGAGGGATAGGGAAAGGGAAAGGGGACACTCTCAAGAGAGAGAATGGGTCATCTCAGAGGAGAGCGACAACATACCTCTCCTACACTCCAGTTTTATTGGGGATCCCAAAGAAGTTTCCAGAGAGTCCCACCCAGGTCTACCTCTTGAGCTTTGACTGACAGCAGGATGACTCACTGCCAGGGCAACTCTAGGTCATTTTGACCTCTGCTGACTAGTTGTAACTGGATTCTTAACCATACATTTTTACAAATTTTATGGTTTAGTGGAATTATCCTTGTCTCCCTGAGTTTCAGGATCTGGTTTAAAAGTCTCCTGGGTTCCTCCCATTGACATTACTTTGGGCCCACATTTCTCCTGCAGATAGGAGGTCATTTGCTGAGGATTGTGACATATCCTGTCCACTTGAGCCAGGCAAGGCTGTAGGTAAATTGCCTCTTTGAAAGGAAAGCATGTGGGGGTCAGCACAGTGAGCCCCTTTTCTGGAAATTTTTCTCTTAACCTTGCTTTCCTAATGTCCTCACTTGTCTGTCCTCTGATGCTTGGTTCCTCTAGTTCAACAGGCAGCAGCCACCTACTACTGCTACTGTCTTCAGTTTGCCTCAGTGATCCTTTTGTGTCTGTTTTGTCCTCCAACACCTGCATGACCTGTTCCTACATTTAACTCTTGGAAATACCTAGCATGGTTGCTGATTTCCCTATTAGAGATGGACCGACACATGGCTAGAGGATGCTAAAAGTGTCAATCACTTGACTACATTATTACTCAATAAATCTTCAAACTCTATAAGCATAGGGAAAATATTAACTGTATGGACTGATTTGTAATTGATTCAAGAACCTTAGAATTTACTGTTAAATACAGTTACTCGATTCTGAGTCCAGATGATGGCCATTGATATTAGGTGAAAATTTTCAATTAACTACATATTTCTATATTTCACAATTTTTTTAAATAGCATTTTTGTACTGTTGTTTACAAAATAATTACAAATTCTTGAACTACATCAAGTTTTGTGCAAAAACTTTATAACTTATCTATAGATTACTCTAAGTCCCAGTAGTTCCTGGGAAAGAAATTTAGGGTGTACGGCTTCTCCACATTTCAATATCTCATTGGAGAATCAATAATATTTGAGGCCCTCCAGAAATTTACTTCTGAATTCGGTGGCAGATAAAACTATATTGCTTTGCCCTTTGCCTCCGGGAAAATAAATACCGTATGGCCAATGCCTCTCCTTTCACAGGTGCTTTGCTAATATACTTACCACTTTGTGTTTGAATGAAGTTTTATTATGTATAAAGCACCTTTTGTATCTACCATCATACATAATTCATACTCAAACCTGTAAATCAGATATTTCTTCCTTTTTTTTTCCTGTAGAGAATCTAAGATTCAGAAGGATTTCAGAATTTACCCATGGCTCCAGTCTAAGAAAGAAAACCTGACCTCACACTTACTCCTTACAACTTTTCCATTCAGGTACAATTTTGTTTTGTTCCACTGTTTGCTAAACTGATGCCTTCACAGGAAGGATGTTGTCCAGTGTGGAGTTTTATAATGACCCATTGATGCTGAAAATCTCCCAAACTAACAATACTCAAGAAACATTACCTCATTTAACATGTGGCTTATTTGTAAAAAAAATGCAGCAGAGGAAGCTGATCAGAGACAGGGCTCTAAGAAACCAAATGGGAGAGATAATTACCTTCAGGGATATTTTATTATTAAAAGGTCTAATGAGAGGTTCTATGAGAGTAGATTAAACTATCAGGGAGCCTGCCACTAGTGACTTAGTAATTTGAAAGATCATTTATCATTTTCAACCAGGGCATATAATTCCACTTCCACTGATTTTTTCAAAATACTTTTAAAATTCTTTTAAAAATATTTGATTGGTAAACAAATGGCTCTTCATTTTTTTAGAGAGAAAAAATGTTCCTTTGATAATTAATGTAGCTATATCTGTGCCTTTGAATTTTAAGATATGGCCTCACAATTCATCTTTGTATAAAGTTACTGAATATTTACTTAGTAAGTCTTGATGAAAAAGTAAAACCAAAAAAGATATAGTTTTGACCTATTTACAAAGACTTGAATTTCTATATTCTTATGGATATGCACATACACTATTAGAAAAGCAGTTAATAACTTCCTACTTGAAATCTATTTTCTAACGTTTTCTTATTAGAAAGTGCATTTATTATAAAAAATGGCAATATATCAAATAATTATATTTCCAACCTTCATGTACAGAGATAGGTGGCCAATAAGGTATAAATAATAACCATTGTTGTTGTTTCTAAGAAAGCTTACACAAGTAGCGAGTTTTTATAATTTTACAAATCCACTTTTGTCCCTCTTTCATACAGAATCCTTGATATGGATGAGATACGATGACTGGCACTACAATACCTATATTGTGTGTATGAGGCAAAAATCAAAGGAAGAGGGTCTATTCAAAACAAAACAAAAAACCCTAGTGGTCAGACATAAGTATCACAGGTCCTATTAAGGGGTCTGCCATGTATCACTAACTGCCATGCCAGTGTATGAAATTTTTTGCTTCTATGAGTAAAAGAAATAAATGCTGCAATTTTTCATCTTTCACTGGTAGTAACACACACCACACACATTAGAATATGTGTGTGATAGCCACACACACTACTCTCTAATCAACACACCAAAGTTTCTAGTAGTAGCAGGTTCTCTTATACATTTCTGGCAGGAACCTGTGCTGTTATATAGCATGAAAGATAAATAAGCATAAAACTTCTCAAATCTAATAACATAGATATAATTTGACTTAGCAATTTCACGTGTAAGAATATTTTCAGGAAAAAAAATAACTGAAGTTGAGTATTATTTGCACTTATAGTGCTGTTTTGACCAAGTACGCTTACAATATTACACCGTTTGGACCAATCTAATGCCCAAACACATTAAAAGATTAAATTAAATCTACTAGGAAGCATTTGTGTAATAATATGACATGTAACAATATTTATGACATGGTAGATTCTTTTAAAGTGGTATCTTGAATTTAATTAAAATACAATAAATATACTAGGATGTATATCATGATCTGATTATGCTAATATATAAAAATATTGCACAGGTGTATAAAATTTACCTGTATAGACATATTGCCCTGGAGCTGATAATAGTTACTTCTATGCAGCTCAGTACAAAGTAATTTATATCAGTGCATATCAATTTCTTAAAAGCAATTAACATAAATGTGAGCATTTAGTTACCTATGCAAGATCCTCCAAAGGTAGTGCATGCTTGCTCTGTTCCCCACTATCTCCCTTCCCGCTTTTGGATGGTGACTTACACATGTCAAGATCTTGTTTGCCCTGCTATATTGAATCCCTGAAGGACTATAGAGCAAAGGGACATGTTTTTCCACTGACCATGAACAAATGTGTAATATGATTAAGAAACAAATATTCCCTGTTCTGTAATACTGAGATTTTGGAGTCATTTGCACTATAGGATAACCTCTACTACTCTAATTATTTATTGTATATTTAGCCATATGGACTATATTTCTCTTAAATTTTAAATTATTACATACCCTTGAGCTCATGGATGACATATGACCCCATTATATTTCTCTAAAATAAGTTTATTTTGAAAGAAAATTATGTATGTGTATGCACTCATTACAGGAAATGCAAGCAATATCCAAAACCATGTATACACACATACACACACACACACATATATATATATATATATATACACACACACATACACACACACATATATATACACACACACACACACTTTTTTTAAAGAGAGGTGAGAGAAAGAATTTTTAATATTTTATTTTTATTTATTTATTTATTTATTTTTTAGTTTTTGGCGGACACAACATCTTTGTTTGTATGTGGTACTGAGGATCGAACCCGGGCTGCACGCATGCCAGGCGAGCGTACTACCGCTTGAGCCACATCCCCAGCCCCCCCCACACACACACACACACTTTTGAAAAATGAGGAACCTGAATTCCACAACTCAGAAAAAGTTTTCACTACTTTTAAGTAAATACAATTTCGGTCATCTTTTCATATATCTGTACAAATAGAAAGGCAAAGAGAAACATATAGATACCAATATAGAGAAAAAATGTATAGATTTAAATAATTTTTGAAAATATTATCACAGAAAGCACTGCACATAAGTTTACTTGAATATAAAACTAAGAAAGTAAATTTAAAATAAAATTTAATTTAAAAAATTTTGATATTAGGGAAATTAGCTTTATACCAGTATTTCTAGTTCCCTATTGCATATATAATACTATTTGATATGAAAGCCTTATGCATGTTTAGGTATGCTAATGTTATACATGGTTTTGCCAACCAAAAGTCTTTTATATTTTACAGTTACATACTCAAATTATTAGTAGCTAAATTATATCATGTCTGCTATTATTCAGCCTTATCTGAAACAAGGTATAGATGAAGAAGTATATGGGTACTGGACATGGGTCCATGATTTGGGCACAGTGTAATAGGCATAGGTGAGTTATTATAACAGCCTATACAGAATAGCTTTCTATGCTTCAATAATGAATCTGCTGAAAAAGAAATCAGGACAACAATTCCATTCAAGATGGTCTAAGTAATATTTTTTAAAATATCTTTTAAAAATCTAGGCAAGGAAATAAAAGACCTATACAATTAAAAGTATGGAACATTGAAAAAATAAATTGAAGAACACTCTAGAACATGAAAAGACTTTCAATATTCATAGATATGCAGAATTAATATTATTAAAATGGCCATATTACCAAAAGCAATCTATATAATATGATTTACTTCAAAACACCAATGACATTCTTTATAGAATTAAAAAACAAATTTTAAAATTTGTAGGGAATAGTAGACGCAGAGTAGCCAAAGCAATTCTAAGCAGAAAAGCAATGCTGTACATAAAATTATTATACAGAACTATAGAAACAAAAATTGTTTCATGCTGGCATAAAAACATATTCATAACCAAAGGAATGGAATAGAAAACACAGACAAACACAGATATAGTTGTTGGGAGTCCCCCCGGCTCCAAAAACTAACTTCCCCATCCCCCGAGAAGAGCCTTCTAATGGTGAGCCCTGCTGGCTCACATGATCCTTACCTACCAATCAGACTAGCTCTGGTGGCTCAGATGATCCTTACCCACCAATCAGAAAGCACCCCATGCCAACTGTCAAACCCTTCCACCATTAAACTGTCATAACTGTCAAACCACCAAGGCTCTATAAATATGCAGAGCTGTTCCTCAATAAATGGGAATTTTCTCCAACGACGAGCCTTGTTCGTTCTTTCAACAGTCATCTGTTTCTTGAGAAAATGTGAAAATAAATCACTGGAGTGCTGGGTGCAGTGGCACATGCCTGTAATCCCAGAAGCTCTTGAGGCTAAAGCAGGCACGAGTTCAAAGCCAGTCTCAGCAACTAAGCAAGACACTGTCTCTAAATAAAATATAACAAGGGGCTTGGGATATGGCTCACAGGTTAAACACCACTGGGTTCCATTCCTGATACCAAAAAAAAAAAAAGAAAGAAAGAAAAAGAAAAAAGAAACAACAACAACAACAAACATTGGAGTAAAAAGAAGCCTTTTTAAGAAATTGTGTTGGGTATCCATATATAGAAGAGTGAAGCTAGATCTCACATTGCATAAAAGTCAATTTAAAATAAATCAAAGACCAGAATTATACCAGAAACTTTGGTATTGCCAGAAGAAAACATAGGAACAATATTCCAACTTACAGACACTGTTAACAAAATCCTCAATAGGACTCTAAAAGCTCAGGAAATAACAGCAAGAATTAATACATATGTAGCATCAAATTTATAAACTTCTGCATAGCAAAGGAAACAAGAATGTGAAGAGAGAACCTACAGAATGGGAGAAAATCTTCACCAGCTTCTTTTCTAATAGAGGATTCATATTCAGAATATATATATATATATATATATATATATATATATATATATATATGTGTGTGTGTGTGTGTGTGTGTGTGTGTGTGTATATATATATATATATATATATAGCCTTACCAACAAAAAGCAAATAACCTAATCAATAAATGGAAAAATGAACTAAACAGATACTTCTCAAAAGAAGAAATACAAACAACCAACAAAAATATGGAAAAAGGTTTAACATATTTAATACTCAGTGGAACGCAAAGCAAAATCACACAGGATTTGTTTTCACTCTAGTTAGAATGACGAACATCAAGAACATAAATGATAACAAATGCTGGCAAGATGTTGGAGAAGAAGGAACACCGATACACTGCTGGTGGGGTTAAAAAATACTACAGCCACTATGGAAATCAGCATGGAGACTTCTCAAAGGACTAGGATTGGAACAGTCATAATACACAGCTACATGACTCCAAGGTATGTATTCAAAATATTATATTGATACATGAATATCGGTATAATGCAGCACCATTCACAATAGCCAAACTATGCTATTAGCCTACATGTCCATTAACAAATGCATGGATAAAAATATGTGGTATATAGAGAGAGCCAAGTTTTACTGAGACAAAAAAAAATTATAAAATGTCATTTTCAGGAAAATAGATAGAAGTTGAGATCATTATGTTAAGCACAATAAACCAAATTCATAAAGTTAAAAAAATATATAGTGGGGAGATTTCATAAAAATAAAAGGGAGACCTATATAATAGAGGGAGGAGACCAGGGGAGGGAAGAGAAAGGAAAGGGGAAGCATTGGGGAATCACAGTGAGATCCCCATCTCAAGAAAAGAAAGGCAATGAGAGATTCCAGTTTGTGAAATGTAAATTCGTTTTAAACAAACTCAGTACCCAAAGAATGGGTCTCTTTTCAACAACTGCTTGACAAGCAGCCTGGCAGTGTAAGGTAAAGGCTTTGGGAGAGTAGACACATGTCCGTTAGGAATTGATTTGACAGAGCCAAAACCAGGGTGACTTGTGACTACAGCTCTCCAAGTTTCCAGAAGCAAGTGGTAATACTCCAAACCCAATTATCCTGCCTTCTGTTCTGCTGGCTGACCACTGGATTGATGGTAGAGCAAAGGTAACAAAATTAAGCAAAACAGGGATTTCATGTAAAGGATTTCTCTCTGCCTTTGTGATAAGGTGTATTATCATCATTATAAAAGGTTTTAACTAAGTGAGGCATTTTATATTACCTGTAAAATACATTTTAAAGTACTAACCTTGAAAAGAATAACCCTGATTAATTATAGTTCCCAATAATTAATTCACTCTTTTAAAATTTTTATCCAATTATAATTCTTCATCCTAGCTGGTTTCCACTGGTAATCACTCATGTTCTGTAAGAATAAAATACTCAGAAATGGACCCAATTTGGCAACCTGAATATAGCAGCACTAATTATAAAAATAAACTGTATAGAATGTCAAAAATAATTTGACAGATTTTTTTTTCTGCGACAACTTAAGGAATTAATAGGTTCCACTCAAATGTGTCCCTTTTAAAGTTTTGCATAGATACTCTAATTTCTGCATGTAACTCTCAGCAACTGCTAAGAGATAAACTCTGAAATTACCAATTTTTTTTTGTTTGATATCCAAAAGAACAAGCTTTAAAGGGGGACAATAAGAAGCGTCATCAGTGGGGAAGAATCTTTCATTTTCCAAGCACTTCAGGTGGGAGTTTTCTTATTTAAATACTCAGGATCAAACTTTACCATGTAGTTTTTTTTTCTGAATATTGAGAATAGTCCCACGTATAATAAAGAGAGAGAAGCAACCTAGCCCACCATATCAGAACAGATAAATTGTTTTTAGGGTAGTAGATACTAGGAATTCTTTGAAAAAAATGCATTTTTCTCCATAGTGAAAACTCTGAAATCAAGCTGAGCAGGCTCTCATTAAGAAATGCAGTATAGGGCTTACTTTAGAAGACTGGTAATTATGTTTGACATTCCTTGTTACATAGTTGGCCAGAAGTGTCATCCATTAGAGGAAAGAGATGTATGGCCTGGTGGTAACATCAGGAATCAAAAAGCTGAACCAATCTCTTACAGTGGCCAGCGCCCATCCAGGATGCTTTTTTTTTAGAATGACAAGGTGCTTCACCAAGAGGTCAGAAGAGTGGGCTGACTCAGATCAGAGGAGTTGACCCAGAGTCTAGGACCAGACACAGTTCCTGAAAGTCACTGTGGAACGTATCTATAATCTAACCAGTTCTCAAAGGGGGCACCACTCCTATCCTTTAACAAATCCTTTTACATGAGGATGAAACTATAAAGAATAATTAAAAACTTACAAACATCATAAATGGCACCAATCAAGTGGTTGGTAAGAAACCTTTCAAGAAATAGAGAGAGGAGTCAAATCCAAGGAAACAGAGTAGTTTTAGCATATGGTGAACTTTTTAACCCTTTTAAACCCTTCCTTACTTCTTCAGTAATTATTCCTTTGAAAAGTACCATCTGTGTTTTTAGGAGTGAAATAGGTGAAGCTACACACCTATATTAAGAAAAATGTGGGATGGAGTTGTCCCTGAAGGACCAGTGTATTTAGTAACTAAAATGGACACCTTTGGAAAAATTTGTCAGAGAAGGCATAAAAATGAGGGATGAACCAGGCACAGTCGAAAGCATTCTTTTTGCCTGTAATCCCAGTGAGTTGGGAGGCTGAGGCAGGAGGACCACAAGTTTGAGGACAGCCTCAGCAAACTAGCAAGGCCCTGAGCAAGACCCTGTCTCGAAATAAAATAAAATAAAGCATATAAAAAGGACTAGGGATGTGACTCACTGGTAAAGTATCCCTGGGTTCTATCCTCAGTACAAAAATATTTAAAGAAAAGGAGGGAAATGAAAGCTTTTAGTGTCTTTCTAACAAGGATATTCCTCTCACCAAATACCAAATGATGCTTCCAATAGGGAGAGAAGACGGATTTCTACCTACATCCTTCTCTGTTCAACTCACCCTGAGTCTGAGGAATTTGACATTCTACTTTTCACTCTGGGATACATAGGAGAAAAGAAGGATCTAGATTTAGAGACATCACATATTAAAATACAAGGATCTCTCTCTTAAATATTGGAGGAAGAAAATCATATCACCCTATCTAGCCAAGGTTTAAGTTATGTGGGAATGGGAACTAACACAGCCACCTGCACCAGTTACATATATATTTGTATGTTATTATATGCTTACACATACCAAAATATGACAACATTAGGGAGGGATGTAGATATATAATTTTCCTACTAACAAAAACATTATGATGCGGGCATCGTTATTTTCTCTTTGTAGCTGAAAGACCCCATTTCTGGTGTTTCACACTTTGCTGAATCTCACAACTCTATCCTTGGATAGTTCTTGACCTTTGGACTTTCCACACGACATAGGAACTAACTCTCAATTGAACTATTGGCTAAAAAGACTGGCATTCTCTTAAGTCCATTTAGAAGACGCTTCTGAATAAGGAATCAACTTCTCATTCATGGATTTGGTAAACTACCCTGAAAACCCATTTTTTTCTGTTCTGACCAGTCTTCACTCAGACCTTTCAAACTGCAACTCAGATGTGGAAGAACTTTCTAAAGGCACCATACAACACACAAGGGAGACGGGACTGAGCAGTGATGTTTAGATGAACGTGGTACTTAAGCCAAAGTTCGGATGTGGGTAATTTAAGTCTCAAACAGCAACTATCAGAGTAGAAAGGGCTACTGGCTGAATTACTAGTCGAAAGCATTCTTTATGGAAAACATACACAAAGTCCTTAACACAATATTGATGGACATAGGACAAACCACACCCAGCAGGCAACCGATCCATTTCACTAATTCCCCTGGTCAGAAGAAGAGACACTAACCCAGAGTGGAGCCAATCAGCAAAGCCAAGGTGAGCCAGGCCAGCTGTACACACTGGTCCAGCCATAAATCCATCCTAATTGGTACTCATTCAGAGAAATAAAACAACAGTGTGAAGAGTCCCATTTTTTATTAAAGAACAGCAGACATTATAAGATACTGTATTAACTAAAATTAATATGAAGTGAAATTACTTAAACTTCATGTTATTGATAAAAAATAATAAATATGAGTTAATAAGGGAATGCTCAGCATGGGGTAGGCTTCCCACCAGTTATATCAATACATTATTTAAGGAAATTAGAGTTAACACTCATACAAACTGTAAATTAAGTGTGATTATCCATGTTTAATAAATAAACTGATGGCTAAGGGAATAGAGGCACATGGGCACATGCCTAGGTTCCCAGAGTAGATAACTCTAGACACAGACTGAGTTGCTTGGACAAAGCCTCCCTCACATCAACAGGTACAGAGAAGGAAGATGATACCCAACCATGTCAGCTTTGGTCCTATAGCTTCAGGAGATAATTTAGGACCAAAATATTGAAAGTTAATCCATGTTTTCTGATGAGCCAACTATCACCTTTTATTTCTGAGAAAGGCATCACACCAAATAATCATAAGACCTAGGAATAAACCTGTAAAAAGAAAAGCCCATCGTTTTAATGTTTATTCGTTCATCTATTTATTTAGAAAATGTACACAACCTTGTAAAGCACAGGACTCCTCAGGCAGCTTCTTCTCTATTCTAGGACATGGCCATTCTATTTTCTCTTCCATAAAAATAAGATGCACTCACTGACAGATTAACTCTGGCTTTGTTCACCTGAAATGAATTGTGGCAATCTGGCGAATATTGAGATTTCTAAGAGGAAAGTCAGCCCAACAGTGAAGGAAATTGAAAGAATCAATTTTGTATGAAGGAGAAATAGACAATTAGTCAATTAACTCTTTAATAGATTGACAGAAGGCAGCTAATTGATCACTCGACAGATTTAATTCTAAGCAAGGTACTCTACTGTCTAAGAATACAGGAAGAACAGGATCACTATTTGAAGGAACTTAAAGATAATTCATTTCTAGAAATCACTGGTTTAAATTATGAATATTATATACATATATAAGTGAGACATTTTATATATATATATATATATATATGTGACATTATACATATATATGTGTGGGGGTGCGCATAAGACATTTTATATATATATATATATGACATTATATGTGTGTGTGTTATACATTATGCACATACAAAATATAAAGATATTTGGTTTTGAGAGATTGTAGATAGTGTCCAAGACTCTAATCCTTGCCAGAAACATGAAGTAAGAGCCTAAAGAGGGGAGAGCTACAGAACTGAAGTTTCCATCATAGAATGACCCTAAGTACAGCATAGAGTAGAGTATTGCTTTGTGTTAGAGGTGCATGAATCGTACATTTTCTTTATCCTTAAAAAAGAAGATTGATCCTGGAGAAAAATATTTTGTTATTTATTGTATGAAAAGTTATAAAAAAGTGATGTTTCAAGCTTAAATAGGGCTGGGGAATTTGTGCAATGATTCATTGGTACAATTTGGTGCTGCTTGTCAGCAGGCAGTCTCAGTTCCCCATTGTATGTTATTTGCGTGTCTTTGGTAGAGTGTATTTACTTCCTTAGAGCAGGTAATCCAAGAGAGGAGAGAGAACCTTGTTCTGGAAGTCACAAGCCATCATTTTTGTAATATCCAAGGAGTCATTGAGGCTACTGTATTCAATACAAAAGCAGACTACATAGAGGTGTGAATACCAGAGCGCCAACTTATTGGGGTGCCATAGAGGAGGCTTGATACAATAGAGGAAAAAGCAAAAACATTTATTTATTGGATGTAAGAAAGAATGAAAAAAATGAGGCATGAAACTCCAGAGTCTGGCTTTTGACAGTATCATCACCTTTGCTTAGAAGAGTTTTGCATTGGCGCTTTCCTGCTGAGTATTTGTCAACATGTGTATATGACAACTACTATTTCTCCAGGGAAAGTCACTGGCAGGACTTGTTAGATCACAGTGAAGTTGTTAATTTGTACCATCTCTTGGAAAACGGAAGGGAAGACATCCAAGGGACAGTTATAAAATCAACTATTTCAACAAACTAATGGAACTAAAATATTTGTATCTCCAAAGCACATTGAAGTTGAATTGAGAATTGGCTAGTAGGTCTTCGCATTGGAGAACAAAGTTGTGTGATAGGAGAACTCCTTGATTTTCTTGAAATCAAGGTTTCTTATCCTTGGTGTTACTGACATTTGGGACTGCTTAATTTTGCTTTTGTTGTCACTGAGGGGCTCTCCTGTGTTTTGTAGAACAGCATCTCTTGTCTCTACCTTCTAGATTTTATTAGCACCTTCCTCCCACTCTGGCAAGTAAATGTGACCCTGAATTACAAAATATCCCCATGGTGGAAAATGGTGGAGTGATGGAGGAAAGTAAACAAAAAAAAAAAAAAAAATCACCTCTAGTCAAGAATCAGAGCTCTAAACAATTTTGTCTAGATTTTTTCTTTTAAACTTTTGGTTAAAGATTTACCAAATAATCATTGGCCTATGGTGAAACTTTGTAATTAACCCACCTGCCCAATAGTCAGTACTTATTTAAAAAAAAAGCAAAGTAATTTTCTCTAATTCAATTGAAAACCCAGGGCAAGGAACTCACTGAGATGAAAATGAAAACAAAATTTTATGTGAGGTCAGACTTCAAAAATTGAATGCCTGCTACCTAGGCCTTCTAATATCATTGACTCTATGGATCACAAAAGACACTTTCTGATTGCCTTTACTATTGAACTGAAGTAAACATGAAATTGTAGGATAGGACAGAATAGGCATCCCATACCTAAAGAACTTTTTCTACAAATAGGGTTTATGAAATAGTTACAAGGACATTCAAGGACATGTCTCCTATAAAAATTACATTAAAGAACAACCCAAGCCTTACTGTTGTTTCCACCAAAGTCCCATGTTCATTCTAAGTCAAGTTGAAATGCTTGCTGCTTTACTGAAATTTCAAAAAAAAATGTAAGAATATCTCACTGCTCTTATTTGTAGAAGGCATAACAGTGATATTCTTTTCTGTGAGTGAGAGAGGCAGATTGGACAATAGCTCGTTGATTTCTTCCAAAATGTATAGCACAAAAGTTATTCTGAACCATTATTTTGTGTGAAGTATAGAATGACTTCAAGAATGGCAGATCAGGGCTGGGGATGTGGCTCGGGCAGTGGCATGCGTGCGGCCCGGGTTCGATCATCAGCACCACATACCAACAGGGATGTTGTGTCCGCCGAGAACTGAAAATAAATATTAAAAATTCTCTCTCTCTCTCTCTCTCTCTCTCTCTCTCTCTCTCTCTCTCTCTCTCTCTCCCCTCTCTCACTCTCTCTAAAAAAAAAAAAAAAGAATGGCAGATCAAGGAGCTCTATGGATTCTTTCCAAAGCAAAGTAGCTGTAACTTGTGAAAACTATTAAAAACAACAACTGCTGTATGAAATCTTCAAAATCTGTGTAACAGTATATGAAAAAATGATAAAATACAGAAATTTAAATATCTACACTATCTTGCTAAAACAGCAAGTGTCTATGTCATTTGAGCCAATTATTCTACTCCCACCCCAGCCCTACTTGGGGTAGTCACAGCCAAGAACACAGAACATCCTTTACTCCCTGCTCCCAGTTTAGGACTCCGGTTTCCCTGTGGGAGAAACCCGTCACTAGCAATTTTCATCCTCCCCAGCTCTGTGTTGTGGAAATTCTACTTCAATCAATAGCAGTTCAAAAGTCCACCATCTAGTTCCCATTTATAGGAGAGATATTTTACTTGAAAAATTGCAGATTGGGAATACTGGGACACAAGGTACCTATGGGATAGCTCACTAGCATAGTAGAGGTGCTTTGGCAGGACCAGTGAGCTCAGAAGACCACAGTGACTGCTGTTCCTAATGCTTGAGTTTCACTCTTCAAGAAAAAAAAAAATTCATTTTTCCCCCCTGAAACTCCAGAAACCAACAAGAATATATGATTGATCTTATTTGTACAAGGCATAACAAAGATATTAATTCCACTGATACAGGACAATGGTACTGAGATTTTGCCTGCAGAAAGAGTAAGCTACAAAACCAGACAGCTTCAAAGCATTCACGAGGGAAATTTAGTTTATTTGGAATAGTATCAGGGGAAGTTCAAATTTAAGAACACTCTTAAAACTAGGGAAGAGTTTGGTGGTAGACATTTAGTAGGAGGCTGCTAACTCCATGATAGTAACAACCTAAATTGCAAATGAAGTTTACAGGGAGAACTAAGGACAAGCTTCTAAGAAGAGTCCTCCTAGAGTTGAAATCAGCCTCAAAGACTGACCCAAAGATTGTGATCTCTTTTAATTGGATTAGACACCGAAGCAATTTGTGTCATGAGGGAGCCTTGAAAACACTAGAACAATCAGTTGGCAATTAATAGAGGTTCACAGCTGGATGTGATGTCAACAAAATCAGAAATCTTAATAGAGAGATCAGGGGAAGAATCAGTCAAAAAGAGTCCTGGTCAAAACAATGCCATCTTAGAGACACTATGTCCATTATAAGACTGCACTCCAAGGAGTGTCATCAGAGGATGCAGGCCAAAGGGGAAATACACTTTACAAAAATATTTTGGCCAAGTCACTAAGTAAATTAAAACATAAACAACAAATACAAGACTCCAAAACTGAGAACAGTATGTCATATCTACAGCATATTTTCTAAAACATACAGTTTTTAATAAAATATTATTATAAATATAAAGAAATGAGAAAGTGAGATTTACATATGTAATAACAAAATGAAAATCCCAGACTATAGAAATGCCATTAATGTGCCTCAAATTGTGGACTTATAACTAAGAAAAGCCAGTCTTATGGAAGTTAAGGAAGGTGAGGTAGCAAACCTCCTTTAATGGAAAATATGGATAAAGTTATAGAAATTCTAAAAAAAGGAACCAAACAGAATTGTGGAACCTTGAAGTACAAAAACCGAAATGAAAATATCACTAGCAAGGCTCAATGCTATATTTGAGCTGTCAGAAAACAGGATCAGTAAACTGGGAGACAAAGATTATGCAACTCAAAGATTAAAGAGGAATAAAGTTTAGAAGAATGAATAGAACATCAGTGAATTTTAAGGCACTATCAAACACACCAACTATGTTTTTAAAAAGTACCAAAATTAGATGAGATATACACCGGGGCAGGAAAAAAAGCTGAAGAAATAATACCTGAACAATTCCCAAATTTAAGGATATATATCCATATATCCAATAAGCTCTGAATATTCCAAATAAGAGAATTTTTAAGGACTGAAACCTAGATATACTATAATAAAAATGGTCAAAATAAAACACAAGCAAATTTTTAATCTCGAAGAGGACAATGACTCTATAAGGAAACCTAAATAAGATTAACAGTCAACTTCCCACCAAAGGAAATGAAAACCAAAAGGCAGTGGGATGATGTATTCAAAGCATTGAAAAAGAAGAACTGTCAATCAAGTATTACACAGTCATAAAAATGATTTTTTAAATGACAGTGAAATAACGATACTCTCTGATGAAGAAAAAACTGAGAGAATTTATAATTTGCACATATGATTCACAGTAATTAGTAAAATAATTTATTTAGATTGAAAGGAAATTCAGCTATTATTCAGGCAGTAATATAAATCTACATGATAGTTTATAAGGGTTAGCATGTAATTATTTTAAAAAGCTTAAGTTCATACTTCTTTTCCTTCCTTAACAGATTAAAGAGTAGTTTTATAAAAGAATATGCAAATTATTGCATTTAGAGTGTTAACAGACATATACATATGTATAAAATATATTTGACCATAACAGGAGGAAGCAGGTGGAAAGAAAGCCATATTGAAGGCAGGAAATGACATCAGCTGAATACTTCAGTCCATGGGAACAAAGGAAGAGAGCAAGATATGCTGATTAGAAAAATAAACATAGCAGACTCTATTGATATTAAATTGATCTCTTTACTTCTCTCTGCATCTATAATAGATGTATAATTATATGAAGTCATAATGACAACAATGTGCTATTGCTGTTGCAATATATAGATATAATATGTATATAATAATAGCAAAATGGAATGAGGGGCTATGTTGACATAGCAGTTCTATATCCCATAAGAACTAACAGTATAAATCTAAAGCATATTATCATAAGTTAAGCTGTATCTAAATATATGTTATCTATAATGTACTTTCAAAGATAAAAAATAAGTTGAAAGAAGAAAAGAGAATATGCAAACAATACCAAGAAGAATAGTGTAGTGGCTGCAATAATATCTGTCAAAGTACACCTTAAAATAAAACTTTGAAGTTCTAAGAGATAAATAAGGGAACTGTATTATGGTAAATGGACCAATTAACCAGAATTATATTATAATTATAAGCATATACTCACTTAGATATAGAAGCACACTGAGTCCCCAACTACATAAAAAGAGAACTGAAGGGAGAAATAGAGAATTCAACAATAATAGCTGGATACTTGATACTCCATTTTCATAATGGTTAGAACAACTGGGCAGAATATAACAAGGGAGCAGAGGCTTAAGCAACACTGAAAACCAGGTATACCTGCAAACATCTACAAATCACTCTACTAACTAGAGCACAGCAAATACTCTCCCAAGCACACATTAAAAATTTTCTGAGATACTCCATATGCTACACTATAAAACAAGGCTCACTATATTTAAAATAATGTAAGCCCAGCTTAGTGACACACATCTGTAATCCCAGCACTTGGGAATCTGAGGTAGGAGGATCAGTTGGGCAACTTAGTAAGACTTCATCTCAAAAAAATCAAATAACTTAATTCGAAATATGTGAAATAAAATTAGAAATCAATAACTGGAATAAAATTGGAAAATTCACAAATATGTTGAAATTGAACAACACAAACCAACAGAAGCAATGGGTCAAAGAAAAAATAAAAAGGAAGTTAGAAAACACTCTATGATGACTTAAAATGACACAGTGTAGCAAAAACTTGCAAAATGCAGGAACAGCAGTGTTTAGAGTGAAATGAACAATTATGAACACCTATATTCATAAAAGAAGAAGTATTTGAAGGCAATTGCCTACCTTCTACCTTAAGGCACTGGAAAATGGCAAGCATACTACAAGTAAAACAAGAAGACAGCTGAGAATGTGATGGACATCATTATCCAAAGTACATGTAAGAAGACATGAATTGGTGTGAACATAATTTATATACAAACAGAGATATGAAAAGTTGTGTTCTATATTGTAATAAGAATTGTAATGCATTGTCATGCATTTAAAAAATAAAAGCAATTAAAAATATTTAAGTGTAAAGAAATGAACTAGGAAAAAAAGATATCAAGCAAGACAAAACTGTTTTATTTGTTGTAGGTGTTGTTATTGTTGCTGTTTTTGTTGAAGATGGACACAATATCTTTATTTTATTTATTTATTTTTATGTGGTGCTGAAGATTCAATCCAGTGCCTCACATTTGCCAGGCAAGTGTTCTACCACTGAGCTATAACACCAGCCTCAAACATTTTTTTCTTTAAGTTCAACAAATCAAAACACTTTTAAGTATACTCAAACAAATGAACAACAACAACAAAAACAAACAAGCAAGCAAGAAAAAGAATGCTGAAACTAATGAATTCAAGAATAAAATGAGAGGTATCACTTCAGGACTTTCATAAATAAAAAGAATCTTAATGCAGGTAACCTAGAAAAATGTTCACCTTCGTAAAGGAAGATGAAAAGCACTAAAATTGAGCTGAAGTGAAGGTAGAAAATCCAAATAAACTAATAAAAGTAAAGACATTAGTTTAGTAATTAAAATTTTTCACCAAATAAAAATCCAAGACCTAAATGTCTTCACTGGTAAATTCTACCAAACACTTACAAGAAGTTGACACCAGGAGTTTTCAGCTTCTGTAAAACAGAACAAGTAACACTCCCAGCTCATTCTATGTGACTACTATTATTTTCACCAAAATGATCCAGACATCACAACAAAATCTATAGACCAGTATCATGAGAATATAGCTTCAAAACTCTTCAACAAAACACTAGCAAAGTTAATTTAGCAACATATAAAAATAATTATACAATATGATATGGTCAAGTGAGATTTGTTCCATGAACTCAAGGTTTCTGAAGATCAATGAATACAACCTAATACATCAATATAATAAATGATAAAAAATACATGATAATCACAATAGATTCAAAAAATCATTTGACAAAATCCTATATATTTTCATAATAAAAATAATAGCTACAAGTACAGATTCCTCAACTTGACAAAAGTAAATTACTAAGTGTCTTCAAAGCTGACATCACACTTAATGATCAAAGACTTAATACTTACCCCAAGGTTAGGAACAAGACAAGCATGTCCACTTAGATTACTTCTATATAAACTATACTGATGGTTCTACCCAGGGCGATTAGGCAATGAAAAAAAAATGAAATAAACTGCATTCAGATTGGAATTGGAGAATTACATCCACGTTTGAAAGTGATATCATTTTGAATATAAAAAATTCTAAGAAATCCTTAAAAGTTGTTAGAACTGTAATGAGTTTGGCCAGGGTACATTACACATGATGAATGCATAAATACTATTTTATTTTTATGCAATAACAATGAACAATCAGATTGCAAAGTTTAAGCAATTCCATTTATAGCAGCATCAAAAATAATCAAGTGACTAAGAATAACTTTAACTAAATAAACAAAAAGTACAAAATAATATGTAAAGAAATCAAGGAATGTATATGTGCATATGTGAGTATGTGTGTGTGTGTGTGTATATATATATATATATATATATATATATATATATACATATATTTATTTATAAAATATTAAAAGATATATCCCATGTTTGTGAATGAGAAAACGTAATACTTTTAACAAGGAAGACTTTTCAAAATGATCTACGTTTTCAGTACAATCCATGTCACAATCTCAGATGGTATTGTCTATAGAGACTGATCTTAGCATTCTTATTGAAACATAAGGGACCAAGAGAAGTTGAAACAATACTGAAAAAGAGCAACGTAGGAGGCTTCACACTTTACAAATTTAAAACAGTATAAAGATAAAGGGGTCGAGATTACCTGATATTGTAGTTAGAACTGACATATATAGATCAATGGAATAGACTTGGGAATCCAGAAAAACTGTGGTATATAATAAAATGGATTATTATTTCCAGTAAAAAAGGTATACATTATGAATGCTAATACCAAGATCAACCTTGAAAATAGTAGCTAAGTGTAAAAATCCAGTCACAATACTCTCCACATCATATGCTTCCACTTATAGGAAATTTCCAGATCAGGCAAATTTATATAGACAAAATTTGACTGTCTGTTGAGAAGTGGGAAGGTAAATAGGGAAAATGGGAAGTCAATGACAATTGGCACAGAGTTTCTTTTGGGGATGATAAAATGTTATAAAATTGATTGTGGTTATAGTTATACAAATCAATGTATTTGTGTAAAATCCATAAAGTTGTTTGTATACAACTTTTACATCAATATTCACACTATATGAGTGGGTATAAGGTATATGAATTACATTTCAATAAAGCAGACAAAAAGGGTAGAATATATTTAACTAAAACTATTTGTTTTATATATATATATATATATATATATATATATATATATATAATGAAAAGTAACTCCCACAAATAAATTGCACTAATGTAGTCAGATATATCATTTTCAAAACTTCCAGGTAACATTACTAGTACTTAATATCAACAACAACAACCATAATATCTACATTTTCTTGAATCTGGCTTTGTGCCTTGTACTGTTGGAAGTATTTGCTATTCATCTTCCTTTTTATTGTTATTTATTTTTGTGACAACACTATTTGGTAGAAGATGTCATTATCTTTATTCTCAGATGAAAACTATGAGGCAGACAGTGGTTAATATCTTGATAACATTCACAGATAAAAGTTCAAAAAGGCTGGATTGGGATTTTTATACATTTTCATCCACTAATTTTTTTATTAAGGAATTTAACATTGGTGTTTCTGAGGATGAAGAAATTCTGCTTATATGCAGAGAGCATCCTTTTATTTTTCTTTCTTTTGATTAATCTTTAGTATACACTACTGGTTTGTTACAATCTAGGAAAGGCACATTGAAAGTGAACCAATGTACTCTTTCTTATATTTCCCTTTTAGGATGTCCATTTTCAGAGGGCATGGACGTTTTTTTTTTTTTTTTTTTTTTTTTTTTTTTTGCTTGTGGTAATAGAATGCCACCAAATTTATTTACATTTTGGAGCAATGTCCCATATTTATTTTAAAAAATGATTCCTTCAGTGTCAGAGTAACACATGATTTAGGACAGTGACCCACGGCCAGATGCCAGTGGAGAGGCTCTATTTCTTAACTTAAAAATGAGAACATAGTTCAGCAAGTGCTAGTGTAGTTATGGAAACAATAGGACAGAGTATTTAATTTTTTTTCTTTTTATTTGTCTTTTCTATACCACACAAAATATTTTTTTTCTTTTTATTTATTTTATTTTTTTTATTGGTTGTTCACAAAATTACAAAGCTCTTGACATATCATATTTCATACATTAGATTGAAGTGGGTTATGAACCCCCAATTTTACCCCAAATGCAGATTGCAGAATCACGTCGGTTACACATCCACAATTTTACATAATGCCCTATTAGTAACTGTTGTATTCTGCTACCTTTCCTATCCCCTACTATCCCCCCTCTCCTCCCCTACTATCTTCTCTCTCTACCCCATCTACTGTAATTCATTTCTCTCCTTGTTTATTTTCCCATTCTCCTCACAACCTCTTATATGTAATTTTGTATAGCAATGAGGGTCTCCCTTCATTTCCATGCAATTTCCCCTTTCTCTCCCTTTCCCTCCCATCTCATGTCTCAGTTTAATGTTAATCTTTTCTTCCTGCTCTTCCTCCCTGCTCTGTTCATAGTTGCTCTCATTATATCAAAGAAGACATTTGGTATTTGTTTTTTAGGGATTGGCTAGCTTCACTAAGCATAATCTGCTCTAGTGCCATCCATTTCCCTGCAAATTCTATGATTTTGTCATTTTTTTATTGCTGCATAGTACGCCATTGTGTATAGATGCCACATTTTTTTTTATCCATTCATCTATTGAAGGGCATCTGGGTTGGTTCCACAGTCTAGCTATTGTGAATTGTGCTGCTATGAACATCGATGTGGCAGTATCCCTGTAGCATGCTCTTTTAAGGTCTTCAGGGAATAGTCCGAGAAGGGCAATAGCAGGGTCAAATGGTGGTTCCATTCCCAGCTTTCCCAGGAATCTCCAAACTGCTTTCCAAATTGGCCGCACCAATTTGCAGTCCCACCAGCAATGTTCAAGTGTACCCTTTTCCCCACATCCTCGCCAGCACTTGTTGTTGTTTGACTTCATAGTGGCTGCCAATTTTACTGGAGTGAGATGGTATCTTAGGGTGGTTTTGATTTGCATTTCCTGACTGCTAGAGATGGTGAGCATTTTTTCATGTACTTGTTGATTGATTGTATATCGTCCTCTGAGAAGTGTCTGTTCAGGTCCTTGGCCTATTTGTTGATTGGGTTATTTGTTATCTTATTGTCTAATTTTTTGAGTTCTTTGTATACTCTGGATATTAGGGCTCTATCTGAAGTGTAAGGAGTAAAATTTTGTTCCCAGGATGTAGGCTCCCTATTTACCTCTCTTATTGTTTCTATTGCTGAGAAAAAACTTTTTAGTTTAAGTAAGTCCCATTTGTTGATTCTTGTTATTAACTCTTGTGCTATGGGTGTCCTATTAAGGAATTTGGAGCCCAACCCCACATTATGTAGATCGGAGCCAACTTTTTCTTCTATCAGACGCAGAGTCTCTGATTTGATATCAAGCTCCTTCATCCACTTTGAGTTAACTTTTGTGCATGGCGAGAGAAAGGGATTCAGTTTCATTTTGTTGCATATGGATTTCCAGTTTTCCCAACACCATTTGCTGAAGATGCTATCCTTCCTCCATTGCATGCTTTTAGCCCCTTTATCAAATATAAGATAGTTGTAACTTTGTGGATTAGTCTCTGTGTCCTCTATTCTATACCATTGGTCCACCTGCCTGTTTTGGTACCAGCACCATGCTGTTTTTGTCACTATTGCTCTGTAATATAGTTTGAAATCTGGTATTGCTATACTGCCTGATTCACACTTCCTGTTTAGAATTGCTTTTGCTATTCTGGGTCTTTTATTTTTCCATATGAATTTCATGATTGCTTTATCTATTTCTACAAGAAATGCCATTGGGATTTTGATTGGCATTGCATTAAACCTATAGAGAACTTTTGGTAATATCGCCATTTTGATGATGTTAGTTCTGCCTATCCATGAACAGGGTATATTTTTCCATCTTCTAAGATCTTTTTCTACTTCTCTCTTTAGGGTTCTGTAGATTTCATTGTATAAATCTTTCACCTCTTTTGTTAGGTTGATTCCCAAGTATTTTATTTTTTTTGAGGATATTGTGAATGGAGTGTTTTTCCTCATTTTCGTTTCAGAAGTTTTGTCACTGATATACAGAAATGCATTTGATATATGCGTGTTGATTTTATATCCTGCCACTTTGCTGAATTCATTTATTAGTTCTAGTAGTTTCTTTGTAGACCCTTTTGGGTCTTCTAGGTATAGAATCATGTCATCTGCAAATAGTGATAATTTAAGTTCTTCTTTTCCTATTTTTATGCCTTTAATTTCTTTGGTCTGTCTAATTGCTCTGGCCAGTGTTTCGAGAACTATATTGAATAGAAGTGGTGATAGACGGCATACCTGTCTTGTTCCAGATTTTATAGGGAATGCCTTTAAATTTGTCCATTCAGAATGATGCTAGCCTGAGGCTTAGCATAGATAGCTTTTACAATGTCAAGGTAAGTTCCTGTTATCCCTAGTTTTTCTAATGTTTTGAACATAAAGGGATGCTGTACTTTGTCGAATGCTTCCTCTGCGTGTATCAAGATGATCATATGGTTCTTATCTTTAAGTCTATTGATGTGGTGAAAAACATTTATTGATTTCCGTATATTGAACCATCCTTGCATCCCAGGGATGAATCCTACTTGATCATGGTGCACAATTTTTTTGATGTGTTTTTGTATTCGATTCACCAGAATTTTATTGAGGATTTTTGCATCTAGGTTCATTAGAGATATTGGTCTGTAGTTTTCTTTCTTTGAGGTGTCTTTGTCTGGTTTTGGAATCAGGGTGATGTTGGCCTCATAGAATGAATTTGGAAGAGCTCCCTCTTTTTCTATTTCCTGAAATAACTTGAAAAGTATTGGTATTAATTCTTCTTTAAAGGTTTTGTAAAACTCCGCTGTATACCCATCCGGTCCTGGGCTTTTCTTGGTTGGTAGTCTTTTGATGGCTTCTTCAATTTCATCCATTGATATTGGTGTGTTCAAATTGTGTTTATCCTCCTGACTCAGTCTGGGCAAATCATATGACTTAAGAAATTTATCGATGTCTTCACTATCTTCTATTTTATTGGAATATAGGTTTTCAAAATAATGTCTAATTGTCTTCTGTATTTCTGTAGCATCTGTTGTGATATTGCCTTTTTCATCCCGTATGTTAGAAATTTGAGTTCTCTCGCTTCTTCTCTTCGTTAGCATGGCTAAAGGTCTGTCGATCTTATTTATTTTTTCGAAGAACCAACTTATAGTTTTGTTAATTTTTTCAATAGTTTCTTTTGTTTCAATTTCATTGATTTCCACTTTGATTTTAATTATTTCTTGCCTTCTGCTACATTTGCTGTTGTTTTGCTCTTCCTTTTCTAGGGCTTTGAGATGAAGTGTGAGCTCATTTATTTGTTGGTTTTTTCTTTTTTTGAGGAATGACCACCAGGCGATGAATTTTCCTCTTAAAACTGCTTTTATTGTGTCCCATAGATTCCGATATGTTTGTCTGTATTTTCATTTATCTCTAAGAATTTTTTGATTTTCTCTTTTATGTCTTCTGTAACCCATTGATCATTCAGTAACATATTGTTCATTTTCCATGTGATGTAGGATTTTTCCTTCCTTCTTTTATCATTGATTTCCAGTTTCATTCCTTTATGATCAGATAAAATGCATGGTATTATCTCCACCCCTTTATATTTACTGAGGGTTGCCCTATGGCATAATATATGGTCTACTTTTGAGAAGGATCCATGTGCTGCTGAGAAAAAAGTATATCCATTTGATGATGGTTGATATATTCTACATATGTCAGTTAAGTCTAGGTTATTGATTGTGATATTGAGTTCTATAGTTTTTTTATTCAACTTTTGTTTGGAGGATCTGTCCAATGGTGAGAGAGGTGTGTTGAAGTCACCCATAATTATTGTGTTGTGGTCTATTTGATTCTTGAACTTGAGGAGAATTTGTTTTATGAATGTTGCAGCACCATTATTTGGTGCATAAATATTGATAATTGTTATGTCTTGTTGGTGAATGGTTCCTTTTAACATTATATAATGTCCTTCTTTATCCCTTTTGATTAACTTAGTCTTGAAGTTGATTTTATTCGATATGAGGATGGCCACCCCTGCTTCCTTACGAGGACCGTGTGCGTGGTATATTTTTTCCCATCCTTTCACCTTCAGCCTGTGTATGTCTTTTCCAATCAGATGTGTCTCCTGGAGGCAGCATATTGTTGGATTTGTTTTTTTAATCCATGATACCAGCCTATGTCGCTTTATTGGAGAGTTTAATCCATTAACATTCAGAGTTACTATTGATATATGGTTTGTACTTCCATCCATGTTTGATTATTTATCCTTTTTTAAAAAAAATTTAGTTTGTTTCTCCATGATTATCTTTCCCCTCACCCTCTGTCTTTACCGAGGCACTCCCCACTGATGGTTTTGGTTATTGTTTTTCATTTCTTCCTCGTGCAGTGTTTTGCTCAAAATTCTTTGCAATGCTGGTTTTCTGGCTGCAAATTCTTTTAACTTTTGTTTATCTCCTCCGCCGCAGTATGATGACGTCAGTTCTCTGCCATGGTGGTATCTCTTGCAAATGGCGACAGTTCGTTTCCCTTTGCCGGGCGACTAATGCAACGGGTGGGTCCTTACTGTCTCTCCCAAGCCCCGTTTCAAACCTGTGGCCACTACCTATGAAGGCTCGGTAGGCATTTACCTCCGTAGGATGAGAAGGGCTGACCAGTTGTTTCAGCCGGATGGATTAGTGCTGAGTCACAGCTGTTTGTCTGCGGGAAGCAGGCGAACAGGAGCTTGAATTCAGCCCGACAATTTCTTATATGTGGCTCATTTCTCAATTCCTTTAATTGCTGTTGTAAGAGTGGGTATGTGATAGAAATATCAGGGATGAATTAAACCTGAAATTTTACAATGGGTATTTTTCAGTGGCTGAAATTTGTTTGAAAGTTTAATTTTCTCCACTTTCACCACTTTGAGCAGAACATTGCAACTCCATAGGCCATGACAACACATGGACTTGTGGTTCTGAATCTTCTTTGGGGCAGAATCTGTATGTTGAAATTAATCGTAACTATGCAGTACATGAGGAATGTCTGAGTTAATTTCTGCTAAACAATGTGACAAAATTGCTGACATGACAAGATTTCAAGAAGAATCTCAAGTTTCAGTATTCTTAAATCTTAACATTTTGCTGACAGGAACATTTTTTGTCTTTCTCAGAAATTAAATATTTTATTACAGAATTTCAAAATAAACATTCTAATCACAGTTCTCTCTTTAGCACAAGAATGATCCTATCTTGTATACAAAAACTGAAATTACCTTCTTTTAAAGAATGTCAGAATGTGATTTCTCATCTTTGAAGTTTAAATAATATTAATTTTTCATGCAAAAAATCTTCAAATTGTAAAGTAAACCACTCCTGTTTGTATTGTAGTCATTGCTTAAAATGTTTTATTTAAAATTGAAAATGCTTTTAGCATTATTATTTTAAAGTAAGTGATAGGACTGGGGGTGTAGCTGAAGCATGGAGGAATTGCCTAGCATGCACAAGGTCTTGGGTTTGATACCAGAACCACACACACACAACAAAAACAACAACAAAACAAACAAAATAAATAAATAAAATAAAAATAAAAGTTGAAGGTTGTAGGGTTGTGATTCCCAGCATCTGTATGTCTTGGGACTTTTTTATCTGGACTATCTTTTCAAGGATGTTGAGCAGAACAACCTCATAAGAGAAAAATTGTTCTCTTTCTAGGGCAAAGGACAGAATTTTCCTGAACAATATAAAAAATGATGTGTACTCCTGGCACAAAGATTTGGTAGGTTAGCTAGCAACTTCTTTAACAGAGGGGATTCCTGTAGCTGTTCCTCAGCATGGTACAGACCTACTCTGTACATAGCCTCTGCCTGGGTCCCTATTCCTATCACCCCAGGAGGCTTTGGGATCAATAGTGACCAATGCAAACAGAAAGTTCTGCTGCCTCTGGTGCTGTGAATAATGAAGTCCTGAGTCGCGTCCCCAAGACTCATGACTTGGTGAGCATTTATGAAACTGTGGTAAGCTACCTTGCTACTTTGAAAGTAGGGGAAAATCTCAGCTCCTTCTTGGTTCTCGACAGATACAGGATTCTAAACATAGATTCACACAATGTGGATAGTTAACATAATATGCAAATATTGATAAAAATACATTGCCAAATCAACATACCTAACTTCCATGATAATTATAATGATAGATCTGTATGATTCAATGCACATTCTGGTCTCGGTCACTATTTTACACATTCGTTTGTAAATCATGGGGTTTTCTTCCCATTTCTTTATAAAGTATTTAACTTTAGCATATTAAAAACTATACTTTAAAGGTACACTTTCAGATTTATCATAGAAAAGAAAAAAATAAGCAACAGAAAAACTCTCAAACAGTAAGATAGGCACAAGTGATTTACCAATGGTATCTTGCCAGATTTGTTGGCCTCCCTATTGTAAAATTCAAATCTCTTCTGTTGGCTAAAAAGGAAGAGCAACACACTTTTGTCATCAGCTTAATCCCTATTACAATACATGCTGCCCTCTTAATAAAACCACTAACTTTGCCACGGTGAGATCAAATAATATGACTGTGCTATGGTAGTGAGAAGCTCTGTAGATTTTATTTTCCCTTTCTGTTCATCTTTTTAATTTAGATAGAATAAAATGAGAAGCAAGGTCAATTCCACCTGGTGTTTTGCACAACCAACAAGCAGTGTCCACTATAACACTTGTTCACAGGAGGGCTGGACATCACATATTTAAAATGCCTCTTGTTGCCATGTACTAGTATTCGACTACAAAAAAAAAAAAGGCTTGGGTTTTCAAATTCAGATGGTGAGTCCACCTGATATCACAAGGGTAATTAGCACTGAAAAAGCTGTTTGAGAAAATGTACATAGGAAACTCTGGCCAATTCTATTCAAGGTCATCTAACTAATTTGAAACATTGGTTGAAGTCGAGTTCATGGGATGTCATTCCTGAAGGTCCTGGCACTAATGAAATTTAGTACTAACTAGTCAGTGTTGATAAAATAGCAAACCGTCCCTAGATGACATCTCAGTAAAAAGTGGGGACAAGACCCTACCTATAAGGGCTTAAGAGCTGAAATTGACAGGACAGCAGGAAACACATAAAGAAGTGTACTGCAAAAGCAAATGACTCCCACCATCTGCTCGGCTTGTTTCTGCTCTCCTTCTGCCAGGAGCCTTTTGAGAAGACACGGAGCCATGCCGATGCCCTCCGTCTCGTCCTATCTCCCCTTACCATCTGCAGTGCCCTCTCCTATGCTCAATGATATTGCTGTGAGTTTGCCCTTCTCTACTGAAATGCACAAGATAATGGAAAGGGAGGAGTAGGGGCTTCAAAAACCCACAAAAATGCTTAAGATGAGGCTAGAAAGAGATGCTCACCCAGTTTACTTTTTAGGGAACCAAATGCCGGACAGGGGAGATCAACAAGATCTAACATTCTAAAGCCACCCAGAAACTAATTTATTATCCAGTAAATATTTCCTAAATTCTTGATGTGTTCCTGATACTGTGGTCAGCTCTGAAGACAGGATGGGAAAAGGGAATGGGGAAGAAAATGTATCCTTGACTGTATAAAGCTTATAATATGAAGGAGGCAGAAAGATAAATACAGGAAATAATTACTAAGGATTGTACCTAGCATCTAAGAAACAATCTCAAAGATTAGATATAGGAAAACCCAATGAGAGGGTTTTGTGATTACATAAGATTCCAACTGGGCAGCGACGTTTAAAATGAGCCTTGTGTGCTAAAGAAGAAGCCAGCCCAATGTAGATTCCTTTAATGTAAGAGTCAGGAGGTGCTTTCTTGGAAGGGCCAGTGCAGAAAGAGTAGATATACAGGAGGAAAAGAAAGTCCAGTCTATTTTCCTGGAGCACAGAGAACCATGGGAAGAGAAGCAGGAGAGATCTGTGACAGAGAGGCAGACATACATCAGGCTGAGTCCCAGGGTTATGGTGACAAATTTTGATTTCATTTTAAGTTCTGAAAGAGGCACCACAGTATTTTAACAAGGATAACATGATCAAATTTACTTTTAAGGCATCAGCCTCTATCTAGAGCAGTGCTGTATCTAGAGACATGCTGCAGTCTTAATAAAACCACTAACTTGGCCACGGTGGGATCAGACAATACCACTAACATGTCTGTATCTAAAGAGTGCTGTATCTAGAGCAGACTGATGGTGGGGCACGAAAATTACAAAGCAAATGACAAGTGGTAGTGGCCGGAGTTAAAGAAAAGCTAAAATACTGATCAGTAAAAATAAGCCAGTTAAGAACGAAAGAAAGAAGCGCTCAGAGCTCAGGCTGCTACAGGGCCACAGTGCCCAGAGCCTGGAAGAGCCCAGTTTGAATGGGGATGTGTTTCCTTTACAAGGTGCTCCTAAGTTCCCTGGGGAGTATTGGCTACTTGTTCTGCCTTCTCTGAACAACCTGAATTCCTGAGTCAGATTTTCATATTTATATTTCTTGACAAATATTTGCCCACTTGTAAACCGGAAACTTTGAATACGGCCAGCAGATCCGGATCAAGGCTGGGGAGGCTGCTGCTGGGTTCTGATGAGGTGCTATCGCTGCTGCGATGCTATCAATGTGCAGGTCAAATATGCTGGAAGGATATTGCGGCTCCTGCAGCCTCGCCAGAGTGGAGCTGCGATGCGCTTTTCCTTCAGATAACAAGTGCCGGCCTCTTGTTCAACGAGACCAACCACAGCATTACAAATGGCACCCGTTTAAATGCCTTGTACAACATTGCAGGGGGAAAAACTACATATTTTTTCAGGGCTGAGGAGAAGCACCGTGTATGGGCTCCTTATTAAAAAGGAAGGGTATGTTTCACAAAATATGGCCTTGTGGGCTAAAGCTGTCTTTCTTTGTTCCTTGGAACAGCAGAATGTGGCTTTACATCTCAGGCCAATTATCCTCCACCGTTTTTCAGAAACTGACAAAACCTATAAAATGAGCGATGATAGGATGACAGCGCACCATTCTGCAGTTTAGTTTGTACCCTGCAAATTTGCATCTGATTTTGGTTGTTTCTCTCATAGAGGTGAAAAATCTAACTATGTAGACAAAGGATTGCCTAATATAAGAACAGCATACAAAACAAGCAGCCACCAATTCCACCTATCTCTCATCCCTTTGCTGGACAGTCCTTCTTAAGAAGGGGCCTCTTGTATCAACACCCAACATTATTATTATTATTTTTCACCCCTAAATTAACAGGATTAGCTGGGAGCAAATCGGTACATTCTGCTACACTTAAAGAGAGGCTTCTCTCAGCCTGGGTTTAAAGGATGTAACCTTAGTTTTCACTGAGAACTGCTGAAGCTTCACGTGCAAAACAAACCATCAGGGCATGTGGAGTGATTTCATACAGGCTTGCTCTCATAGGAGAAGGGCAGAGAATCAGAGACAGAAATTAATCGTGACTCTCCATCAACCAGGCACTGTGTTCCCTTCAGGTTAATGCTTGCTCTGGTCCCCAGAAGCCCCAGGAAGCCAAGAGACACTGTCCTGAAGGCTCCTGTCTGCAGCACTCCCCCACGGGGAAGACAATACAGGAAGTGAGTTTAAAAATCAAAATGGATGGTTTTGATTTGCATTTCTCTGACTGCTAGAGATGGTGAGCATTTTTTCATGTACTTGTTGATTGATTGTATGTCCTCCTCTGAGAAGTGTCTGTTCAGGTCCTTGGCCCATTTGTTGATTGGGTTATTTGTTATCTTATTGTCTAATTTTTTGAGTTCTTTGTATACTCTGGATATTAGGGCTCTATCTGAAGTGTGAGGAGTAAAAATTTGTTCCCAGGATGTAGGCTCCCTATTTACCTCTCTTATTGTTTCTCTTGCTGAGAAAAAACTTTTCAGTTTAAGAAAGTCCCATTTGTTGATTCTTGTTATTAACTCTTGTGCTATGGGTGTCCTATTAAGGAATTTGGAGCCTGACCCCACAATATGTAGATCAGAGCCAACTTTTTCTTCTATCAGACGCAGAGTCTCTGATTTGATATCAAGCTCCTTGATCCACTTTGAGTTGACTTTTGTGCATGGCGAGAGGAGGGGATTCAGTTTCATTTTGTTGCATATGGATTTCCAGTTTTCCCAACACCATTTGTTGAAGATGCTATCCTTTCTCCATTGCATGTTTTTAGCTCCTTTATCACATATAAGATAGTTGTAGCTTTGTGGATTAGTCTCTGTGTCCTCTATTCTGTACCATTGGTCCACCCGCCTGTTCTGGTACCAGTACCATGCTGTTTTTGTCACTATTGCTCTGTAATATAGTTTGAAATCTGGTATTGCTATACTGCCTGATTCACACTTCCTGCTTAGAATTGTTTTTGCTATTCTGGGTCTTTTATTTTTCCATATGAATTTCATGATTGCTTTATCTATTTCTACAAGAAATCATTGGGATTTTGATTGGCATTGCATTAAACCTATAGAGAACTTTTGGTAATATCACCATTTTGATGATGTTAGTTCTGCCTATCCATGAACAAGGTATATTTTTCCATCTTCTAAGATCCTCTTCTATTTCTCTCTTTAGGGTTCTGTAGTTTTCATTGTAAGATACCACCTCACCCCAGTAAGATTGGCAGCCATGATGAAGTCAAACAACAATGAGTGCTGGCGAGGATGTGGGGAAAAGGGTACTCTTGTACACTGCTGGTGGGACTGCAAATGGGTGCGGCCAATTTGGAAAGCAGTTTGGAGATTCCTGGGAAAGCTGGGAATGGAACCACCATTTGACCCAGCTATTGCCCTTCTCGGACTATTTCCTGAAGACCTTAAAAGAGCATGCTACAGGGATACTGCCACATCGATGTTCATAGCAGCACAATTCACAATTGCTAGACTGTGGAATCAACCCAGATGCCCTTCAATAGATGAATGGATAAAAAAAATGTGGCATTTATACACCATGGAGTATTACGCAGCACTAAAAAATGACAAAATCACGGAATTTGCAGGGAAATGGATGGCACTAGAGCAGATTATGCTTAGTGAAGCTAGCCAATCCCTAAAAAACAAATACCAAATGTCTTCTTTGATATAATGAGAGCAACTAAGAACAGAGCAGGGAGGAAGAGCAGGAAGAAAAGATTAACATTAAACAGAGACATGAGGTGGGAGGGAAAGGGAGAAAAAAAGGGAAATCACATGGAAATGGAGGGAGACCCTCATTGTTATACAAAATTACATATAAGAGGTTATGAGGGGAATGGGATAACAAACATGGAGGGAAATGAATTACAGTAGATGGGGTAGAGAGAGAAGATGGGAGGGGAGGGGAGGGAGGATAGTAGAGGATAGGAAAGGTAGCAAAATACAACAGTCACTAATATGGCAGTATGTAAAAATGTGATGTGTAACCGACGTGATTCTGCAATCTGTATTTGGGGTAAAAATGGGAGTTCATAACCCACTTGATTCTAATGTATGAAATATGATATGTCAAGAGCTTTGTAATGTTGTGAACAACCAATAAAAAAATCAAAATGGACTGAATAAAGGATATGAACATTTTCTGATATATTTTTTTTTCATTTCCACAACACACATGAAATTCACTTAGAATATCCCCATAATAAAAAGAGAAATGATCAGAGGGATGTAGAAGAGAGACTGCTGAAAACTTATTTTCAGATGCCTAGTAATGCTCTCCTAGAGAAAACATTGTGTCAAATGTGAATTAAATTTGAACAACAGCCTTTCAAATGCAAATCCTTCGGAAGAGATGTCATTGATATATAACCTCTAAAAACCTTTCAAAGGAAATAAAAATGGATAAATGTGATAATTAAGATCTCTATTTATAGGAAAATGATCAAATCACATTTGTTCTGAAATGTTTTTGTACCTGCAACATGAAGGGCAGATATATAAAGTAAGGATCGATTTTGAAATTTGCAGGTTGGAGGTGAAAATGGAATGATAGCTTGTCTGACAGAGGTGAGGATGTTCCTCTAGTATGCTAAGACCCATTATTATGCACCCATAATTGCCAGGGCCCCCACTGACCTCTATTCACTCTTGCATTCTGAATTCCAGCCCCCTGCAACACCCTCCTCTTCTATGTGCTAGGTGTCAGCTACTCTGCTCTATGTACCGGAGTCCTGCTAAAAAGTATTATTTAGGAGAAGCTGACTAGACTCCTCCAGGGTACAGGAAGAAATCTTCTTTTACTTTGAGTTTATTGTACACAAAGAGCTCTATGCCAAAGGTCTATTGGGGAGCATCTCAGGACTTCATTTACAAACCCACAAGGAAAGCAGGGTTGGGCAGCAAACAAGACCATGTTGTCCTTTCTGAATCCTCAGATGATTTTAAAACAAAGGAGGGAGATGGTCTGATGCTGGGTGGCTCTTTGTAGGTGTCATAATCTGAGGTATATAGGAGGGACAGGGAGCAGGACTTTGTATACCTCATCTGCCATTCTTAGGTAACAACTGCCCAAGTTGTTCTTGGGTGGAGGGGGATCTCTAAGATCAAGGGTAATTTCAAGTGAGACTTGCAGCTATGAGACCTTAGTAGATGCACAGTCCAAGCAGCTGGGGCATAGGAGAGAGATCCCAGGTGGAGTGCAACATTGTCTGGTTCAGTTGTATTTATGATGGAACTGAAGCACATGCCATTGCTCAGGATCCCCCCTTACCAGTTTGACATATTACTTCTGTTGTATTAATAAGTTATTCTCAGTGAAAGGCCTTTACCTCAGAGGCATAAACACATGAAGTTTTCCCCTAAAATTTATATCAGACTTACAATGAAGCTATTATGGGGGAATAAGGAAAAAAGCCAGACGTGGTGAAAGAAATCTTTAGTTGAGAAGCCCTGAGTCGTCATCACAGAGGAGAAGGGCCTTATGTCAATCATGAGAAGAGGATACTGAACAGAGGAGAAAATCTGGCTTCTCAAATCTGTCCTTGGCCAGTGCCATACTTAGAAGGGAAGGGGGTGCAGGTTTGTAATGGAAGTAGATCAACCTTTCCTTTCTAATGGGGTTTTTTTTAGCATCATTCTTTCCAAGTTTCTATACTAGTGAAAAAGTCTAGAAACGTATAAAAGATCAAAAGTATGGTGTTGGGGACAATGTCACTATATGGAATTGTGATTATTCTGGGATTCTATGGTTTGTTTCTAATTTCAACCAATCTTTAGAAGCCCTTCTTGTTTTTCATTTTCTGACCAAATCTATTTTCAATGCTATCTTCACCATTTATGTTGCTAGTCTTGTGTCTGTGGGCAAATAGTAGCTAAAAGTGGGGGGGGGGGCTGCCTTACAGAGTCTACATGGCATTTTCTTTGTCAACTGATAGAACTTGTCTATATAGCTGATGGCCATTTTTCTGGTGACATTTGTTACTGAATTGGCCAAACATTCCGTGGACCGTCGTGCTCTTGTGATATTTCTTTTAGCAGGTTCTTTACATTCGGGAGGTTCAGAAGGTTTACAAAACCATCTGAACTCTTAGGATTTTATTTGAACCAAAACCCAAACTTTGAACCTTTTATGGTTTTGCACATCACAAGTATATGTGTCTCCTGCCTTGATATTATTCCCACTAGTCTCCTCCTGACTCTTTGTCCCTTGAATAAAACTGAACAGTTAGTTGGAGATCAAAACTCGATCCAAGGGTCATCTCCGATTGATGACCTTCTCTCTACAACAACCACTTTAATTAAAGAGCATGTCTATAGCAACCACTTTTCCATGGGCCCTTGGATGTATTCTCAAGACAGATTTTGCTGTTATACAGCTGCTGCATCCCCTTGCTCTGAAGAGTAGCAAGTCCCAGCAGATCACAGATCTTAACCCCATGACAGGCCAACCTATTTATGCTGGCTGCTAATAATGACTTATGTTTATAATGGCACTATTCATCCCAGAACCTTGCTCGCAGCACTCCACTGACCACATACGTGCTCTTTATTCGGGCATGTGTCTATACACACCCATATATCAAAACTGTACAAAGGCCTTGAATGCTGTGGCTTTAATCAGCCCTGTCTTTCTTTTGCTTTGCTCCAGGGCCTGATCTCTGGGATTAGGGGAACCAGTGCACCCTCCTCTTTATCACTAGGGGTAAAAACAGAATTGAACAATTGGGAGTCCAGCTTCCTATTCACTGTGCCGCTTATTAGGGTCTGTGTACATCAGCCGTGATGCTGCAAAGCAACTTGAGAAAGACCTTGTGCAATACATATTTAATAGTGGGAACTCTCCTCCCATTTTATCTCTTCCCCTTCTCTCCTTCCATTTAATGAACCAATTATTCTGACAAGGAGGAGAAAGCTCCTTTCCCGGCTCCCTCTCACTTTGAGCCTTTTTTCCCTGCTTCTCTAAAGTGCTGCCTAATTTGGCACAAGACCCTATTGTAGGTTATTTTTACATTCACCATGAATTGTGTAAAATTGTTTCAGCACTTTGGAAATTTTTTTCTTTTAAAGCAAAAGATTATTTTATCCCCATGTGAATGACAGATACAAGGTGATGGTAAAAAAATGTCCAAACTTGCATGCTCTCAATTGCATTCATTTTATTTAACAATATTATAGTTTGTTTTCTAGAACAGATCAAACACAAAGGAAAAACACATAGACTACATATTAATGGATTTCCACTTCTGTTTTTGTTGGAATGCTTAAAACGCAGCAACTCTAGTTTTCCCATTGAAGACCTCATAGCTATTCATTATTCATGATGAACCACAATACAATTTTATTAATTTGCACGTTTACTTTATTTACATGCACAAAAATGTGCAGCAGAATTACTATGGATAACCAAATGCTATGAGGCTAAAAATGGAAGCAGTTTTCAGTACTAATACTACTACAATTTATCTCAAGGCATTTGTTCTCTACTGGGAAGATATCTATCCTCCATGGTGCAATATAGATGAGACGATCCTATTTTTCATATATATTTTAAAAGTGTTTGGTTTGTTTTTATAAACAAACGAAACTGAATGAAACTATTTTAACATTCTTAAAGAGAAGACCTGAGACTAGTTCAATTTTTAATCAATATTGAGTGTCGGGCACTCTGATAGATAATAGTTTTAAGAAAATGAACAAGAAACATTATCTGCCCTTGGGAAACTTTTGGATCCATGAAGAAAATGCTTTCTGAACACACAAATGTCATTAAGACACTCGCTATTTCAGTAGTATTGTCATTCTTTTTTTGGTAACAATGCACGGATTTTCTTCCAAGGATTCACTGGCTCTTCCAATGTCCATGTATGTAGTTTGGGAGGAGATTACTCTACATCTTTGTGCCAAATGTCAGTATATGCCCTTGCCATTTGGGTCACAGAACAAAATGGACCTGAGAATTAGAAAGCATTCTAATAACCAATCAGAGCACTTCCTGTGATTTTTTTTTTTTTGCTAGAGCAGCAAGTCTGATAGGCTGATGGAATATAAAGCTGAAATTCTTATGCTCATATTTGGAAATTAAACACCATGGGGGAAAAAGAGTTAAGAGTTGGAGAGAAATCTAAAAAATATCTTTTGAACATGTCATTCTAAACATAACTAAAGTCAGAAATCCTACAAGTTTTTCTAGTTAGGGAAGCCAACATCAAACTAAACTCATGTATGCATAAAAATATGTGGAGATGTTTACAAGTTGTTTTTGATATAGTTTGGATTGGTACCCATGAAATGCAAACAAAAATCTAAGTACATGAGCCCAAAGAAGAGGGAGTAACATATTTCTGGAAGAGGTTTTAGCTGAAATTATCATAACCCACTGGAAGGACAAGTGGAGAGGTTTGATTCATTTATGTCTAGAGGTCAGAGTTTTAAAAAATTCACAGAACCAATTTTCCCATGAACTCAAATTTAAACAAAATATTATAGTTTTTTTGTTGTTGTTGCTGGAAAACATGTATATTTCTGTTCTCCCCCCTGCTTCTTATTCTCTTGAGTTCTTAGTCACAAGTAACATTCTTCATAAGAGCTCGGTGAGCCAAGAGCTACTAAATTACCTTTAATAGGAATAAGAACAACTTTTTGATTTCATTCTATGGCTCCAGCAGCCAGAACTGATAGCCTATCTAAGAAAGTAAGTAAAACTTTGCTCTAAAAAGTAATTGTGCCAACTGACTATATTTAAATGTCAAGATAATAAAATATGTTGTGAATTAAGGCTTTGGGGCAGCATATGGACTCAATGACATTTCATGATCCTATGAGTCTTTAAGGCTGTCTTCTTTCCCCCTGATATTTTCACCTAATTTAACTACTATGTTCTGAATTTAGGTAAGCAATTCATTCTCTAAATTGGAGGGTGACTATTACTCTCACACTGTGGAGTCTCTTCCTATTGTGTTGCATGGACTGTTCAATCTTTTCAGAAATATGAGGAATAATATTGCAAGGTATAGTCAGTCCTCCATGTGGATCTCTCACATATTCTACTGAGTATCTTCTTGACCCATCTGGCTCCATAGTGGCTAGTTCTAAGCACCCAGTGTCCAGTGTGAGAAGACTTGGCCTTGAGCTCACATTGGTATTCACATCATTTGAGGGCTTCTCTGAATGCAAAGTGGGGAGCCTGTGGGAACTGTCTCAGTGTCTTGTGGAATCAGAAAACACAGAGGAGACAAATGCTTGTACACAAAAGCACCCATCATCTTATCTCAGGCTGATAATTCTGGGATGCATTTCACAAGGTTCTGTACAAAGTCAGAGGGGATGTGGAATTCTGTCTTCATGGACATGAAGCTCTGTGGTCAATTTGACAAACACCCTAGTGCTCTTTTTTTTTTTTTAGAGAATTTTTTAATATTTATTTTTTAGTTTTCGGTGGACACAATGCCTTTATTTTTATGTGGTGCTGAGAATCGAACCCAACACCCCATGCATGCCAGGAGAGCGCGTTACTGCTTGAGCCATATCCCCAACCCTATAATGCTCTTTGTTGTTGTTATTTTTTATTTTGTTTGGTTCTTTTGCATTCTTCCACCTTATCCATTATTCCTCTGTTTTTTTCAAATAACCTTTCTACATATAAAAAAAATTAATATTTTTTTTTGGTTACCAATGGACCTTTATTTAATTTATTTATAAGCAGTGCTGAAAATCAAATCCAGTGTCTCACATGATAGGCAAGCATTCTTCCACTGAGCCACAACCCTAGCCCTGCATATAAACTACTGCCTTGTTACTGCCATGGAAGGCAGGGGCTAAAGAGTATTACTGATAGTTTTTTCTTTAGAAAACATATCAATGTCTTCATGTTCTGATGTCCAGTTTATTAAGTACAACACTCTTATAACTATTTTGTCCTCCAGTGATCAATAAAAACTAAACAAAAGGAAAAATTGGAAGAGAAATATGTGTATCTGAAGCACTATTTGAAAAGCAAGAAGACCCCCACAATTTTAAAACTGTATTTATTGGCATTGTAGACATGGGTTAAACTAAAAACCCTACAAGAATTACTCTCAACACTCTATCCTAGTGAAATTCATTTCACAAAGAACTTAAAATCCATAGAATCTGAGAAGCTATATCCATAATATTTAGCACTTGCATAACTCTTTGAATGATGACTTTCATCTCTCTTTAAACCCCTCCAGTGACCTGGTGATTACTGGTAGCTTCTCCAATGTAAGAATATGGAAGAACATGTAAGAGAGCATCATTTACTGAAATAACTTTCCTGAGAGAGAAATTGACTTTTGAGTTCATATAGAAGATGATATTTTAAACATGATATCAAGGGTTCTAATGCTAGACTGCCTAAGTTTGCAACTCTGCTTTAGCTCTTACTAGCTATATCTTTTGGATAAAGTACTTAACTTTTCAAAGTCTCAAGTTTCTCTTCTGACAAATGGCTATAGCAAACCCTACTTCACTGTTATCTGGAGTGCTTTAAATGAGAATATTTGGGAAAAGCACTTAAACTGTCTGACACGTAGTAGGTATAAAATAACTATGAGAAGGGGCTGTGGATTTGGCTCAAGCGGTAACGTGCTCGCCTGGCGTGCGTGTGGCCCGGGTTCGATCCTCAGCACCACATACCAACAAAGATGTTGTGTCCGCCAAGAACTAAAAAAATAAATAAATATTAAAAAAATTCTCTCTCTCTCTCTCTCCTCTCTCACTCTCTCTCTTAAAAAAAAATAACTATGAGGCATTTTTCAATCCAGAAGACTGGGATCAACTTTAAAATCTAAAGAATAATAAAAAATAAATAATATTTTTGCATAATAGAATAGAAAGAAAAGTTACTAAGGCAAAATATGAGAAAATTTTATAATGCAACTGAGTATCTACAAAGTTAAAAAGGTGATATTTATCTACTCCTAATACTGATGAAAATTAACTGATTCTATTTTTACCTGGTCCAGTTAATCATTTTATCTGTCTATCTATCTATCATATATATATATATATATATATATGTATATATATATATATATACATATATATATATATATATATATATGTATATATATATATATATACATATATATATATATATCTTATAATGTGTGTGCGTGTGTGTGTTACATACATATAGCAAAACCAGGGTAAAATATAAACATTCAGACATATACATATGAATATGCATTTTACCCTAGTTCCCTGTTTTATAAAATCTACACACACACACGTACACATATTTACCCTGGATTCCCTATGTTACAACATGTACTTTTCTTTGCCTAATTGTTCAAACATTTCATAGAGATATACTTGCAACTTCTATTAGACAGCATAACAATTTGGTTTAAAAATTAAGCTAACAGAAATAAAATCACAGCAAATTAGAAGAGGGAAAAGGGATAGACTTAAATACTGGTGGCTAGAAGCCTGAACTGATAGTTATACAAAATTCAATACCTACTCTGTAACCTACCTTTAATAATATGTGTTGCTTCTGAAGGTCACTTAATTTCTGCAGATTCTGTTTTCTCTAGATTAAATCTAGTTAAAACAGAGGAGATGGGCTTGATAATCTCTAAGGACCTTTCCAATTCTAAAATGTCACCTTTCTATAATTTTAAGTTCCTTTTTTTTTTTCAGGACAGATCAAACATAAATAAGCTGGTAACTTTTCTTTGCACTCAAGTGTGATTATACAGCAAAATCATTTGTTGCTGACCTTGATCTTGACATAAATAAAAATTCCACCACAGAAATCACAGGGAATCAGAAGGAGTCCAATTCACTACGATGCATGCTGTGTTTCTTTTGAAAAAGACACATGACATTTGGTTGGGGTTTTCTGAAGCTGTAATAACATCACAATCTGTGGTAGAACTTTACTAATGAAGCTTAGGGATTGAAAAAGGAGGAAAGAAATGAGAAAGAAAAATTTGTAATTAGCACATCAATTATTTGTATTAAGTAGATGCTCCTGAAGTGCTTTAAGGAGCTTAAAAATGAAAATTCCCTTAAATGATCCAAGCATTCCATTGCTTTTTGATTTATACTTTTCATTCACACCAATATTATAATAGAAAGATTACTGTTAAAGACAATGTTTTTTTTTTCCAAACCATTTTCAGATTTTTTTCTGAATTTCTAAGCATCTAAGTAAATGAATTTGGCCAATAATCCTAAAATATCTTTCAGTATGTGTATAACATAACAGCAAAACTGAGGGAAAGACTCTTATGCTTTGGGAACATGCCCAAAGATGGACTCTAATTTTTTCACAGAAAAGAAAGAAAATCTTTGCAATAAAATGAAAATTGGTAATAAAATACAAGATGGTTATCTCAACACCAAAATGGGTTTTGTTTTTTGGTTTTTTTTTTTTGCTACTGTGGGTGGAAACATTATTCAACAGGTTTAGACAGCTTCTCTATGAATCTCTGGGTCAGATTTCTAATTATAACCTGTCTGGTTTATCTACATCAACTTTAGAAAAGTTGGTAAAGTACCTTCGGAGATAATAAATGCAAAAGAACTTGGAGGTTACGGAGGGAATATAAGCTACTTATTGTTTGATTAAGTTGATAAATTAAAATCATGACTCATTGAAAATATACTTTCTAAACTCTCATCCCCAGAATTTATAGTATCATAATAGGGACAAAGAATTCATGAGAAGTTATTTAACCAATTTGATAATTTGGGAGTAATGTTTTTATGATGCTGTAGTTAGTTATATTATGATACCATAGAATTTTTAAAATAATTTTAACATAAAGCCTCAGTACTTTTTATGTTGGACAAGGTAAGGAAGTTGTAATATGAGAATATTTCATATTACCTCTATCAAACCCCACAATTGGAACTCCAACTACAGCATATCATTATACAAGTGGAAATGCTTTTCAATAAAGCTGTTTCAATTTCATAACATGTCATAACTCACAATCAGCATTTCTTTAATAAAATGGAAATAATCACCTCAAAGCTATGGGTACTTCATGCAGAACCCAAAAATAGAATTTGCATTAAACCAAAAATTGGTCCACGCTTCACCACACAGTAATTTGACCTAAAGATAGCATTTCTATTTCCATAGTTACAAGATGTGAGGTTCAGACAATGAAAACATTTGAGAAGCACAAAGCAGAGGAGATTCTTCAATAGAAAAATGTCTCCATCAAACTCCAGCTTAACAAATATGGAAATCCGCGCTCTTAGCAGCATTAGTGGAGACTCTCACCAAATGGACTGTGACAATGGCAAGGGTACATACAAAAAAAAATCTTGAAAATCAATGTGTCTGATTTCACTTCGTGTTTATTGCTTGCTAAGTAATTGGTGGCCTTGGTAAAGTTAAGAGAAAGAGACTTATAAATGGATCCCCACACATGGAGGTCTGGTAGGGTATTTCTTTCACTCCTGGCACATGGACTAGCACTGCTTGGAGTGTGGACTTGAGTGTAGGAGTAGAACAGAATGTCTTTGCTAGTGGTGAGCAAAGGATGTAGCACATTAAGTAGATAATTGAATAGATGCTGCCTTTAAGTTTCACCAAGGAAAGTGGATTCTGAAAGGTTGAGTGGAAAAACATGAAGAAGGAAAGAAATCAAGGAAGGTTCAATGAGCTGAGTGCTTTTAGCAGCATTGGTACGTGATAGAGTTAGCTTTTATTTAGTATTCAGAGTACTTAAATCAAGTTCTCAACAATGGCTTCTTTGACTTGACTATGCAACCAAGCACAGAACATTCTGTCCATAAAAATCAAACTAGAGCCATATCGTCTGAAAATAACTCCTTGTCAACTGAGCCTCCCTCTGCTGCCTGGTAATGAGAGAGTTTGACATCATCTGACACTTCACATTCATGAAGAAATTTCAAACATTTCATGCAAGAGATTCACAGATCAATTCCCATCTCCATGAGACCATTGAAGTGAGACAGAAAAGTCATTTTGAATGGGTCCAGCAGAGCAGAACACAACAGAAGGTTTTCCCACCTGTACTTTAGTTGGTTCGTAATGAAGGATGTTTAATGATTAGTGCTAATATTGAGGATGGGGGTTCTGACATGGCACAGTCACCTGATTTACTTTAACACACTTAGTTTTGCAACACAGATAAGCTCTGTATTAGATCTGTTCTTAGTTACAAATAATGACTCGCTCCTATAAATGCCCGTGCCATGCTATTTATGACTGTATATATATCACCAAATTCTTTATCCAAAATTCAGTTTACAGTGCTTTCTGTGGTGTTAAAAATTTAACTTATTGCCATTTATTTTAGGAGAAGTTTATCAACATCATAGGAAAATAAAACCATATTCTTTATTTTTGAAATTTTATTGCAACATTCTTTGTTTTATTTTGTAGGCCATGTAGTCCAATAATCAAATAAAATACTTGAAGGGAACTTTAGTGTCTTCGAACATTATTGGGAAATGCTTTTTAAAGAATTCTTCTGACAGAAAACATTACTAGAACTTTCCCAAATGAGTTGTAGAACTGATTAATAAGCTTAATATAATTGTAATCGAATGGTTTTAAGGTAATATTTTGAATAGTTCATTGGTTGGAATGCTTGAATATTCAAATATTCCAAGTTTAATAAGTTGTAAGAGAGTATTTCTCACTGAATAATCCATTAACCACAGATGTTAAGACTGACTGCTAGTTGTAAGTCTATGCACACAGGGAAGATTTCCATGCTTAAGTAACGAGAATTGCATTGGTGTATATTTTAGCTAAACTTATTCTCCAATTCCTACATGCAGCATATATCTTTAAGGAAGAAAGATTCTGTTAACATTCAAAAGTAGCACTTGATGCAAAGAGGAGGCAATTTGCTCCAATTAGAACCTTAAATAAATATCCTCATAATCATTGCAGGTACTAATTTCTTAACAGGAGTGATCTAGCACTGGAATTCACACATCCATACCCACCTGGGCAGTGACTCGTATATCCTGGAGACAGGTGTCCACTTAGACGCCTCAGTGCCTCCAGGGCCACCATCTGTACTCTGCATTCTGTCCTCCCAAAGCCCCTCAGGGACTTAAGCATGGAAATCATCCTTGTGATTGTGTGTGTTGTCGCTGTCTTATTTGTGTGAGGAATATTACTTAATGACCAAACTTTCAGTGATTTTGACATAAGGTAATAACCATGGGCAAGTATCCAGAAGGTCAACGTATCTAGGTCTGAATCCTGCTTCTGAAAATGTCTTTTTATGCAAGTCTCTGTGGCACTGAAGCTTGAGTTTTTCAAAAGTATATACCAAATAAGAGCACTGCTCATCTGAAGCAATGTTCAGCTTGACTAATGGAAGCTATTACATTAGCTTTCAAGGTGGTCATGTCAGGAGACATGCAAACCACCATTGCATAAGATACCCATTGTTCTGGATTTTAGACAACTCTTGACTTTGCAGTGACTCAGAGTTGCATATGCTTATTTGCTTGAATGACAGTATTACAGTTTTAATATAATATAAATAATATGATTAAATATCACTTTAGATTTTTAAGAATCATTTGTCCTTCTTTCCTTTGTTGTCCTACTGTCCCCATTTTTCCATTTGGTTGCTTCTCCTCATCTTATTGAATAATTTGAGTTGTTTATAATATTGGATAATTTACTCAAACTTCTAGAAGACTGGTTTCCTTTCAGTAGAGTCAAAATAATTTTAGGATTTGATTTTGTTTCCATGAAGAATGCATGAGTTAGTAGATTTAGCATGCTTAAGACACTGTGTGGCATAGATGAAGAGCTAATTTATACTATTACTAAACATATGCTGCTTATAATTAGTTCTATTTTTTGAGGCATGCTAGGTAAGAAAATAGTAGCTAAAACATTCCTATATGGAGGTTTCATCTTTCCATGTATGACATAGAAAGTCACAGGAAATATCACTCCTCCTGAGACAATACGTTTAGACTAAATAATCCACACAATCATTATTCATTTAAGTTCATGATAAAGTAAAAGTCACAAAGAAATTGTTAAAATAATAAAATAAAAATAAATGTTTTTGAGAAAGACTGCAACAACTCAGGACAGCTTAATGAGTTGCTTTTGGGGGCAATGGTACCATATGTAGCTTCCTACTATTTCAGGGTACAGGAGGAACTTAAGGAACCTTTCAAAAAATCTCACCTGCACCTGACATTGGGAAGCAGCGGGCTATACTGGGGAAGGGTAGGAGAGCTGAGACTGTCCTTCTAGCTGCCCAGCCATCCATGGCAGGCTCACAGGACCTGATGATATAGACTTAGGAATCAGGCAACCTTGTAGACACTCTACCCCTATTACTGAATGAACATGAAGCAGTGGCTAATCAGGGCTGTGGAGCTGAAGGTTGAACAGAAAACTAAGAAAAGATAATCCTGAGGCACAGGCATATGAACAAGTCTCACAGCCGAGTAAGAAGCAAGAAGCCCAGAGAAATCCTACAGTAAATCTGTGTATCACTGTATGCAATTCCCTACCCCACTACTCAGAGGAGAGGCAAACAATGCAGACATTCAGATTCTGTGCCAAATTATTTTGGCTGTGGTCAAATCAATCTAACTAAATCCAGAAAAAAATCCTAGACTCACTTCAAATATAGATTAGACATAAATTGATGCAACATAAACATTAATGGTCAGACAGAAGAGGGAAAGCCTAAACATTATTTTTTTTTAATTTTTTTATTGGTTGTTCACAACATTACAAAGCTCTTGACATATCACATTTCATACATTAGATTGAAGTGGGTTATGAACCCCCAATTTTACCCCAAATGCAGATTGCAGAATCACGTCGGTTACACATCCACAATTTTACATAATGCCCTATTAGTAATTGTTGTATTCTGCTACCTTTCCTAACCCCTACTATCCCCCCTCCCCTCCCCTCCCAACTTCTCTCTCTACCCCATCTACTGTAATTCATTTCTCTCTTTGTTTATTTTCCCATTCCCCTCACAACCTCTTATATGTAATTTTGTTTAGCAATGAGGGTCTCCCTTCATTTCCATGCAATTTCCCTTTGCTCTCCCTTTCCCTCCCATCTCATGTCTCTGTTTAATGTTAATCTTTTCTTCCTACTCTTCCTCCCTGCTCTTTTCATAGTTGCTCTCATTATATCAAAGAAGACATTTGGTATTTGTTTTTTAGGGATTGGCTAGCTTCACTAAGCATAATCTGCTCTAGTGCCATCCATTTCCCTGCAAATTCTATGATTTTGTCATTTTTTATTGCTGCATAGTACTCCATTGTGTATAGATGCCACATTTTTTTATCCATTCATCTATTGAAGGGCATCTGGGTTGGTTCCACAGTCTAGCTATTGTGAATTGTGCTGCTATGAACATCGATGTGGCAGTATCCCTGTAGCATGCTTTTTTAAGGTCTTCAGGGAATAGTCCGAGAAGGGCAATAGCAGGGTCAAATGGTGGTTCCATTCCCAGCTTTCCCAGGAATCTCCAAACTGCTTTCCAAATTGGCCGCGCCAATTTGCAGTCCCACCAGCAATGTACAAGTGTACCCTTTTCTTCACATCCTCGCCGGCACTTGTTGTTGTTTGACTTCATAGTGGCTGCCAATCTTACTGGAGTGAGATGGTATCTTAGGGTGGTTTTGATTTGCATTTCTCTGACTGCTAGAGATGGAGAGCATTTTTTCATGTACTTGTTGATTGATTGTATATCCTCCTCTGAGAAGTGTCTGTTCAGGTCCTTGGCCCATTTGTTGATTGGGTTATTTGTTATCTTATTGTCTAATTTTTTGAGTTCTTTGTATACTCTGGATATTAGGGCTCTATCTGAAGTGTGAGGAGTAAAAATTTGTTCCCAGGATGTAGGCTCCCTATTTACCTCTCTTATTGTTTCTTTTGCTGAGAAAAAACTTTTAAGTTTAATTAAGTCCCATATGTTGATTCTAGTTGTTAACTCTTGTGCTATGGGTGTCCTATTAAGGAATTTGGAGCCCGACCCCACAATATGTAGACCAGAGCCAACTTTTTCTTCTATCAGACGCAGAGTTTCTGATTTGATATCAAGCTCCTTGATCCATTTTGAGTTAACTTTTGTGCATGGCGAGAGAAAGGGATTCAGTTTCATTTTGTTGCATATGGATTTCCAGTTTTCCCAACACCATTTGTTGAAGATGCTATCCTTCCTCCATTGCATGCTTATAGCCCCCTTATCAAATATAAGATAGTTGTAACTTTGTGGATTAGTTTCTGTGTCCTCTATTTTATACCATTGGTCCACCCGCCTGTTTTGGTACCAGTACCATGCTGTTTTTGTCACTATTGCTCTGTAATATAGCTTGAAATCTGGTATTGCTATACCGCCTGATTCACACTTTTTGCTTAGAATTGCTTTTGCTATTCTGGGTCTTTTATTTTTCCATATGAATTTCATGATTGCTTTATCTATTTCTACAAGAAATGCCGTTGGGATTTTGATTGGCATTGCATTAAATCTATAGAGAACTTTTGGTAATATCACCATTTTGATGATGTTAGTTCTGCCTATCCATGAACAGGGTATATTTTTCCATCTTCTAAGATCTTTTTTTTTTTTTTTTTTTTAGTTTGTTTCTCCATGATTGTCTTTCCCCTCGCCCTCTGTCTTTACTGAGGCACTTCCCACTGATGGTTTTGGTTATTGTTTTTCATTTCTTCTTCTTGTAGTGTTTTGCTCAAAATGCTTTGCAATGCTGGTTTTCTGGCTGCAAATTCTTTTAACTTTTGTTTATCATGAAAGATTTTTATTTCGTTGTCATACCTGAAGCTTAATTTTGCTGGATACAGAATTCTTGGTTGGCATCCATTGTCTTTCAGTGTTTGAAATACATTGTTCCATGACCTTCTTGCTTTCAGTGTCTGTGATGAAAAATCCATTGTTAACCGTATTGGTTTACCCCTAAATGTAATCTGTCTCCTTTCTCTTGTAGCTTTTAATATTTTCTCTTTGTTCTGTATATTGGATATCTTCATAATAATGTGTCTTGGCGTTGGTCTACTGTGATTTTGTGTGCTCGGTGTCCTGTATGCATCTTCAATTTGTATATCTGTTTCCTTTTTTATTTCTGGAAAGTTTTCTGTAATTATTTCATTCAGCAGGTTACTCATTCCCTTGGTTTGAATCTCTGTACCTTCTTCTATCCCGATGACTCGTAAGTTTGGTTTCTTCATGTTATCCCATAACTCTTGGATGTTTTTCTCGTGATTTTTTACTAGCATTTCTGAGTTGGCTAAACTCTTTTCAAGATGGTATATTTTGTCTTCATTATCTGACGTTCTGGTTTCTACTTGCTCCACTCTGTTAGTGATACTCACAATTGAGTTTTTAATTTGGTTTATCGTTTCCTTCATTTCTAGAATTATCGTTTGATTATTTTTTTATAATCTCTATCTCCTGATAAAGATGCTTAACTTCTTCTTTTATCTGTTTATGAAATTCATTCTCAATGTGTTCTTTCACTGCTTGGATTTGCTGTCTTGTATCCTCTTTAAGGTTCCATTCCATCTGTCTAAGGTGTTCCTTGAGTTCTTTATATGACCATTTTTCTGATGACTCTAGGTCCTCCTGAATATTTAGCCTGTCTTGCATTGTTTGTACTCCTTTTCTTCCTTGTTTTTTGAAGCTGCTCATGTTACTTCTTGTTCTGTTTGACTGCTGAGTTACTGTTTACTCCTGTAAATTAATTTGATGTTTGGGAGGAAAGATATTTGAAGGGAAGGGAAGAAGTCTCTAAAGAGAATGAGAGTAGGCAGGTAGAATTCAAGGAAAAGGGGGATAAGAAAAATGAAAAGACTAAAGAAGAAAAAAATAGGAACTAAAAAAGAAAAAAATTAACAAGAAAAAAACAAAAAAAAAACCAAACAAAAATAAAATAAAATAATAATAATAATTAAAAAAATTTAAATTAAAATTAGTAGAAAAAAAATTAAAAAAAATATTTTTTAAAAAAATTAATAAAACAAGAAAGAAAAAAATGAAAGAAAAACCCAAATCAAAAAAAAAGAAAAAAGAAAAAAAAAAAAACCTAATAAATGCCTTCTTAGAGTTTGATTAACTTCTCTTCCAGTAGATGGCGCTGTGCCCACCGGGTCAAGTTTCTCCTGTCAATACGCAGGAACCAATCACTGTGCAGCAGCTCCTCCCAGACTGGGCGAGTCTCCAATCCTGAGTGTCTAGGGCCTCCTCTTGTGTCTAGTCACTTCCCACTTTTTCTTTAGCCAGGCCCCTCTCACCACAATACTGGCTACACGCCAGGTCTGCTGCTCCCGTGAGCCCTGTTTTCATGAACGACTGGGCACACTCTTCCAGTTTTCCATTCCCTCAGACCCTAAGTTTGTAGAGCTTGGGGCTGAGAATCCTCAGCGGATTTTACTTGCCCTCCGGTATCCACTTCCCCGTAGCTGGTGCAAGAGACCTCAGCAGTCAGCCCTGGTGGGAGCGGTAGTTCGGCACCGCGGGTTCGCACCACCTCTGATTCCCTCGGGCTGGCTGTAGCACTCCCGGGAGAGCTGGGAGGGGCCCTTACGGGAGAGCTGGGAAGGGCCCTTAAGGTTTTCCCGATGTGTGGAGAGGGAAGGCTATGGGATCACACACCTGTAGCTGCCGGTTTCAAGGAAGTTATCTCCTCCGCAGCAGTCTGATGACATCGTTTCCCTTTGCTGGGCGACCAATTCAAGGGGTGGGTCCTTCTCTCCCAAGCCCCGTTTCAAACCTGTGGCCACTACTTATGAAAGCTTCGTATGATGAGAAGGGCTGACCAGTTGTTTCAGCCAGATGAATTAATGCCGAGTCATAGCTGTTTGTCTGCGGGAAGCAGGTGACCGGGAGTTTGAATTCAGCGGATCAGGGCTCAGTGCGTGTTCTCGGTTCACTTGGATTTTAAATTGTCTCTCATCTTATCAGCTGTTTCATTTAATTCGGCAGCTCATTCGCGCGGTAAAGAGTCTGCTCTATGGTGCTCCGCGGGAGGCGGCGGCGGCAGTGGAGGCGGCAGCAGCGGCCTTCGGAACCCCCGGGGAGGGAGTGCGGGTTGGGGGAGGGGAGGCGGCGCCTCGGGGCCGCGCTGGCCGGGTACCGGACACGCGGGAGAGCAGGCGGGGTGGGGGAAAGAAATTGAGATCTAGATTTAGAGACTGAGCTTGGGAGGAGAGACAGCTGGGGAGAAGCAAGGCGGAGAGGCGGAGAGGAGAAGGAGATGGGGCCCATAGAGCCGTGCAGCTGGGGCTGCAGCCTTACTGCTCGCGCTGAAATTGTGATGGACTCCCTCCACCTTGGCTGGATTAGTGGCGGATTCACTCCACCTAGGCCCCTTTCTTGACACAGTGCTGGGTTTTTGTCGACAGATCTCCTTTAATGATCTTTACCTCATCTTTTCAGACGCGGCGGCGCGGAGCACAGAGCGGCTTACTCACTTCCCGCCGCCATCTTCCCCCCTCCCTAAACATTATTTACCTTATTCTTTATGTTAGACCCTCAGTGAAAAATTATAAGACATACAAAGAAGCAAGAACATGTAAGCCTCCAACAAAAGAGGGAATTGTCAATAGAAATTGTCAAGATGTAGCCCAGATGTTGAAATTTGTAGAAGGCTTCTTTAAGTATGTTTAATATGTGATAGGTTCACAACATGCATGAATGGTTATGAAATTCAGCAGAAAAAGAGAAACTACAAATTAGATCTAAAGAGCAATGCTAGAAATGAGAGAGGAAATTGATCATGATAAAACAAAATTTATTTGATGGGTTTATTAGTAGACAAAACTAAGCATTGATTAGGTTCAGTAAATGTGAAAACAGATGAATAGAAATAAAAAAAGACCAGCAGAACAGACTTCATAGGGTCTGAAGGACACTACAATATGGTCTAACATGTGTGCAATTTGTGTGATAGACAGATAAAAGCAAGGAAGCAGCATGGAAGAAATTTTCAGAAAAATGACTATGACTTTCTGATACTTTTGAAAGAAATCATACCCCAGATTGAAGAAGCTCAATCAAATACCAACAAGATAAATAAAAAGAAATCCAAGTGCACCACAGTAAAATTTCTAAATACCATCATGAATAGAAAATCCTGAAAGCAACTGAAAGAAGATACATATAGGAAAATGAGGAGACTGGCAGCTGCTACTCATCACAAATAAACAAGCAAATCTTAAGAGAAAGAAATAGAGTGCAAATATAATAGCCCCTACCCCACCAAAAATGTATTTCAAAGAAGAAGAAAAATAAAGGTGTTTCAGACAAACTATGGCATAATTTGTCTCCAACAGACCTATCCTTTAAGAAATTCTTATAAAAATAACATCAATGGAAACACTTTTCAGTTTGATAGAATATAATATCAGATCATGAGACAGAAATGCCATTGGGCAGAAAAGAATCAAGAATAATAGGAATTACATTAATAAATATAAAGAAACTTTTCTATACATAGATAGTAGGCTAGATAGAAAGCCAGATAGGCAGAAGAACAGGCATTTTAAATCTCTTTAAAAACACATGGATCATTTAAAGGTAAATATAATGTAATGCAATATTTACAATATATGTTAAATTCTGAAAACCAAAGCAAAAAGGGCAAGGGTGTGAAAAGTAAAAGGATACTATTATGATTAATCAGTGGCAAAGCAGTAAATATTTTGAAGTTAGACTGAATGACAAAGGCCTACATTCAACAAAAATAATACACAGATGCATGATTTAAAAATCGATAGATAAAAATCAATAGAATGTGGGTTACAGTGGCACAGAGCCATATTCCAACTAAATGGAGTGCTGAGGCAGGAGGACCACAACTTTGAGACCAATCTGGAAAACTTATCAAGGCCATACTTCAAAATGAGAAAAATAGCTTGGGGGTGTGACTTAGTGATAGAACACTTGAGTACTAGGTGTTGAAATCCTGGATTTCATCCCTAGGACCACATACACACACACACACACACACACACACATACACACACAAAATAAATAAATAAATTAATAATAATAATAATAAGAGGAGAAATAAATGGGATAATAAATTTCATTCAATAAAATAAGCTAAGAACAAGGGACATAAGGATAAAAAATCAAACATTAAGATATAGGCTGAACCTCAGTGTGAATGGATTAAAACCTTAAATTAAAAGACACATATTACCAGACTAGATGAAGAAGCAAGTCCAAACTGTATGTATTTAAAGGAAATCCAATTTGAGTATAAAGATACAGATAATGCTGAGACTAAAGAAAGGGAAAAGTTACATCATGCAAATTTATTTAAAAAACTGTTGTGGAAATATTAAAAATTCAACTTCAGGAAGAAGACTATTACCAGATAATAAGCAGCATTTCAAATCATGAGAATCACATCACCAAGAAGACCTAACAACTTTAAGTGGTAGCAACGAGAATCTTGAATGTGTTTGTCAAATGCCACCGCTTCCAAACACATGTATAATACCGAAGGATGGCCAAGAAAAACTACTCAAGATTTCAAAACTTAATATTATTTTCTCTCTAAATGAAGAATCAAAAGATAAAAATATCAGCAGGAATACAATTTTAACAAAATATTAGTACATTTTGTCTCTCCCTATCATCAATAGTACATGCATCCTCTGAGTAACTTACAGAAGATAGATTATATATTGGGCCTTAAAACAAGTGTTAGTATCTATTGAAGGAGCACAAACCTACAGAATTAGTTTGCTGAGAGCAACTGTAGTAAATGAGAGACTTATGATAAAAAATTTTATAATGTCTTAAGAATAATTTGAAAATTAAAGAGTATACTTTGAAATAGTCCATGAGTCAAAGAAGAAATCCCAAAATATGGTTTAAACAAAAACTAAACTGACAATAAAATACCAAATAACAAAAGCTGTAGCATGGAGGTAAAGCAGTCTTTAGAGGCAACTTTATAAAACAGATTAACATCAGAGAAAAGGAAGAAAGCAAAGTTTAGTTCCTTCAAATATTTAATAAAATTGATAACACCTAGCAAGATTGATTAAGAAAAAAGGAAAAAACACAAATTGAGCATATCAGGAACTAAAAAAAAATAACATACATGTCCTACAGATATAAAAAGGATGATTTATTTGAGCCAATTAATTTGATAACCTAATAAAATGGACAAGTTTCTCAAAAAACACAACTTGTGACAACTGAAAAAAGAGGTAGAAAACCAAAACATTTCTTGTAATTAAATTACATTGAAAAAAAGTATCTTTCATTTTTTTAAAAATCTGACAAATTTAAAATGTAACCCACTTAAAATCCAAAAATATCATACAATAATGTAAGCTAACCAGTGGGGAGTTGGCAAAACTTAGGCTTGGCAAAACAGAACTTTCAAAATGAAAGGAACTATGGACAATACCTATCTGTCTGTCTGTCTGTCTAACCATCTATCCATCACATATTCAGTTGTAGTATCTCACTAGCTGTATCTCTCTCCTCTCTCTCTCTCTCTCTCTCTCTCTGTGTGTGTGTGTGTGTGTGTGTGTAATATAAATCTACAGAGGAAGAGAAGAAGAAACAATTGACATTTTTTTTCTAGTATGCGCAACAAGTCAGTCACTATGGCACAAATTTTGCTTAGGAGGATATGTAATTTCTACAAGGAAATAAATTCTTTTCTAGCTTTCTTAAAACTTGAGATCCTGTCAGTCTAACTTCTCCTAACATGGAAACACAACAGGGAGTTATGGCACTATGGGTTGAATTTCTGAGTACCTGCCCTCTCAGTGCTCAAAGAGGTCCAAAAATTTAGGTAAGGACTCAGAGCAACCTATCACAAGAAAGGGTGATTTAACTATAGGTCCATGTATATAATTCCCAATGGGTTTTCTTAATATAGTCATAAAAGCTCATGTGGCAGCCAAGAGTAAAAATTCAAGGGCTATCTTATAGTTCAGCGTAGGTAATAAACAGAGTGAGTGAGTGATTTGGTATTTCGATTGGATTACTGAAATAAATAGATAACAAGAACATCAAGAATTATACCGTTTACACAGGGAGTGAAACATTAAATTCTGAAGAAAAAGGAACTGCAATGGAAATTAGATCCATTGTTTGTGTGTGTGTGTGTGTGTGTGTGTGTGTGAGTGTGATATTTCTATAAAGAAGTAAGTTCGTTCCTAGTTTTCTTAAAAAATGTACACATTGCTATGTATGAATAATGCTTTCGGAGACTAAATTATCTCATCTAAACTGCTTCAATACTTTATGATTAAAAAGCTCAGATCCTCTGAAAATTTTGTTCTGTTTCTACTTGGGAAATTATGTTCTTAAAATATTCACTGAATAAATAGAACAACAACAATCACAATAAATTTCAATTCATAACAATTAGTAAGTAAAAGGTCTTCTTTGCTTAAATATATAATAATTATAAGACATAGAAATATAAGATATAGAAACTGAGATTCATCCATTTACAAATAGTTCCTGAATTGCCACCACATATGTGTATATAATAAACATATTAATAATAATGACAATGAAAATAGCTAATACATTTTAAGTTAGTATGTGCCATTCTCTGGTCTAAGGTTTTATGTGTATTAATTCATTTGTCATCACCAATATTCTCAGCTACAGGGATACTCAGTATGCTATTTTACAAATGAGAAAACATAGTCTCAGAAAGATTCGGCAGCTTCCGCAAAATCACATTCTAATTGGCAGACATGAAAATCAAATCAGTCTGTCTGGTTCAATGGTATACTCACTTAATTACTATACCATAGGATGACATTCATTTCCTGTGTAAAAGAAGCTTTAATAATGACATATAAATGAAAATAAAAATGACAAAATTATAAAATCATAATTTATTATAATGAAATAAATTATAATTTTTTTAAATTCACAAATTATAGTAAAATAAAAATAAAAGCAGATATAAGCAGTGCACCTTTATTAAACTGATTTGGTTTCTCTTCCATAAAGCTAAAGAAGGCTAATGAAGGTTATACTGTTACAAATGGCATCATGAAGGAGAAATTCTTCTAGTAGATTCTAGCAAACAGTAGAACTGGACAGACATACAGTCAAGATTCTAAAGAGCATTTGATAAATGTCTGATGAGTTCAGATATTTGATAACCTAATAAAATTTGTGAGATATGCACTTCTATTCATCTTGCTATAGTTTGCTGAATATTCAGACAATATTAGCTATAGAATCATCCAGCTTCTGAATGTGCCAGTTAATTAAAAAGCATTTGTAAGAATGAATGGTTACAAAAGTACACCTTCATGTGTTGTTTTTTTTTTTCTTTTCTTTATTTATTTTTAATCTAGAGTCTTTCTCCCTATGTGACTTAATAACAAATTTGAAAAGGATGGGGGTGGGAGAGGGCCAGAGGAAAAAGGGGGAGGAAAAATGTGCAATCATGAACTGCAATTGACTTCCATGCATGTCTGAGTTTGTCGAGATGAACCCAACTACTGTGTATGACCATAAAGATCCAATAAAAAAGATAAATAATTTGAAGAAACAGTAGTTGAACTAGAATTTCATAGTAACACATGTCTAGACTCAAACATCTTGGTATTCAAATGTTGGGTTTCAAAAAATGCTCGCAGTTTCCATTATATGGTGATAGATTTTATTTTTAATTAAATAACTCCATGAAAATAGAGTGTTCATCACTTCAGGGATATACATTCTTCACTTACTGATGATGAATTTAGCTAATTGGTACAAGGTAAGAAAAAAAAAAACAACTAAGGGCTTCCACCTTTCTTCTCTATGGAAAATAATTGTTCATACCCCAAATCTATTATATCTGCATATCTTTTTCCTTCAGTGTCAAATGCAAATAGTATAATAGAGGCCTATCTATTTCTTTATCATACTTTAATGATTAATTCTTCCAGACAACTTTTCTTTGGGTCATACAAACATGGGAACAAAAGTGTCCTGGGGTTGGTGCCAGGTCTTCTACTGTACTGTAAGAACCAACGAGTTAATAACTGTGAAACCACCTTGTATCCTCAGAGGTCTATACCACTGATTGTTAACCCCTGGGACATGAGTTCCCTCATGACAGTGATGAAAACCAGGGATTATTTACATCAGAAGAACACACACAAGTTCATATGGCCACCATAAGCAACCACAGAACTTTGTATGTAAATTCAGTGAACTTGTAGGCCCCTCAAAATAGCCAGGGTTTCCAAAGAGCCTAATTTAATAACTCCCAGACCTCCATAATATAAGGAATTCTTATTATTGATTTATATTGCAGATTCTTTTGACAAACAAACTCAGGTTATAACTCTTATCCTTTCTCTTCTCTCTCAGGTAACTGATTATGTGCTGATTTTACTTTCCATTTTTATTACTCTTTTAATTCAAATTTTATGATTTTTAAAATTTACTGCATCTAAACTACCAAATTTAATTTTAGATTGTCAATATTTGTTTTTATCTTGCTATTTTAACTTTCTGAAATGGATAAGACTTTTTAAAACTTGTTACCATCATCAACACCATGTCATCTGCAAGCATTTTAAAATAAATATCCAAACTTAGATCTAACTAGAATTAGTTTATTTAACAACACAATAATTCAAACTTTATTTACTATTTTGATCTATTATTATATACCTGGGTAATACTTCTTTTTGGTGATTATCTCAATAAGACTTGGGTGTCAGAATGTGCACAAAATCATCTTGGTTTCTCTTTGCATTTTTCTTTACTATCCCTACAGTTTCCTGTTCTGATATGCTGTTTTTCTTCCCAATAACTGATTTCTTAAAGCATTATTGGACTCAGACACATGTTACATTGATAAGATTAGGGTTTTGATAGATTTTTGAAATGGGATTTGGGAAATTCATTAAGAATTTCAGGGGCTGGGGATGTGGCTCAAGCAGTAGCTCGCTCGTCTGGCATGCGTACAGCCCGGGTTCAATCCTCAGCACCACATACAAACAAAGATGTTATGTCCACCGAGAACTAAAAAATAAATATTAAAAAAATTCTCTCTCTCTCTCTCTCTCTCTCTCTCTCTCTCCTCTCTCACTCTCTCTTTAAAAAAAAAAAGAATTTCAGTAAACATTTGTATATTACTGCTTGTATTATATTTCAGTTTAAAACAAACAACCCACCTCAGATTGGTTTTTGGTAAAGATTCCTTTCATAATACTACTTACCTGTGTTTCTTATGGCATTGTCATAGTATTTGAAGCTCAGAGTTAAAAATTTATAATACCATTATATGCCATTGTGACTGCTGGCTATACATGCGATATAGAAATAAATTTGGTATAGCATTACAACATAGCTGTCCCAATGTGCGGATGATTTAAATATCTAAACTAAAAAGAAAAGTTTTTAAAATGTTTGTTGAGATGGAGAAAAACAGGGAAAGATCCTTTCAAAACTGAGGTCTAATTTATATTGGTAACTGTGAAAAGTCTGTTGCATACTCTTATGTGTATCTCCAATAGTATACACTGTTTAAGAAATATTAGGAAGGAGTATGGAAAAAAAACCCAAAGGTGAAGTACTAAGAACAAGATATGGCCTCACTGGGGTATAGCTCAATGGTGTAGCTCAATGGTAGGACACTTGCCTCACATGCAAATCATGCAAAAGCCCTTAGTTTAATCAACACCCCTGCAAAATAGAGAGAGAGAGAGAGAGAGAGAGAGAGAGAGAGAGAGAGAGAGAGAGAGAAGAAAAAATAAGGACAGGACCTGACAAGGGGAGTGGGGCAGACATTTATAATATATGACACATATTCTTACATTGTCCGAATTTGTTGCAATAGTAAGAATAACATTTGCATTTAGAAAACTCTGATAAATTATATTACTAAGGAAGGAATAGAAGTCATTCCTTCTACACCATAGCTACATTTTTTTTCAGTTATACAAAGGAATGAAAGATTGCAAAATACATTTTAATTCTGAATATAACGCTTCCTCTTTCTACATGAGGATGAGTAGCATGCCTTGCCATCATGAGATCATGAAATGAATAATATGCTTAATGGAGAACAGTGAGACACCTTTAAGCCACAGGAGAGTTATGTGTTCTAGTTTCCCAACTATGCAGACTTGTCAACAGTTGTAGCACCAGCCCTACATGTTCAAGTTTTAGATCATATGTGATTAAAGGAATTCAAAGTGGCTCACAAAGACAGAAAAGAAACTTGAAAATTTCCCACAAGATTTTAAGTTCAGGAATTGTAGTTGCTCTCTGACATTATTGTGTCATTTTAAGGCTTTTCCCCCAAGGAATTCTAGAAATATGTTAACATCTAAATACTTGTACTATCAAAGAGGATAAGAATAAGTGAAATAAATGCTGTCTGCTAATATTTCATAAAAAAGAATAAAACCTGATAAAATATTTACTGATTAGTATTATTACTGAATCATTTTAAATAGTTTGATCATTGATGGCATACAATTGATTGGCCTGGGTTATTGAGAATAGATTTGCTGGTAGATATCTTTGCACAACTGAAATCCCCAAATATCTGTCCAACATTAAAAATGATGCACATGTCATTCAGACAAATGTAACCAGCCCTTTGGGAAGAACAAACCTTGGCTTTTATTGCAATGCTGAGAAACTGGACTGTACTATGTCCAAGTCATGAGCCTTTTGGCAGTGGCAATTTCACAAAAAAGTAAAATATTGGCTTAGGAAAATAATACCAGCTCTTTTCCATCAACAAATTCATGAACCAAAAATTAAGATTCATATTATTCACTACCTTTGAAAATGCTGTCTATCTACCTGTTTAACTCTGTATTTTATTAATTCTAAAATAATCTAACAAACCCTTTGTGTGAATTTCCAGAATTATTTAGAAGCCCTGTTTTCAAATACCCACTCTCTTTAGATTACAAAGTTTCAGCTTGAAGACTGTCATGTATTTTGAATCAACTCCAGGAGAAGTATCTCTTGGCCAATGCACAAATCTGATATAATAAACAACCACAGTTGTGGTGTGGCAGGGGGAATTGTAGCAAGGGAAGAGTGGACCCAACTACATGTTTGTGACTGTCTTGGCTAGTTGAGAACATCACGGACATCCTTGACATTTTGCCAAAATCGAAGAAAGAAATGTTCAAAACATCTCAGAATTTTTTTTTTTTTTACTCAATCTCATTAATGGTTACATAAAGACTAAGGATTGGCTCAAACTCCTGGATAGAGTAAAACTGAGACTGGTCCATTCCTTTGGGCAAGGATGGATTTTGGATGAACTCTGTATGCACTCAGGGATCCCAAACATTGGAGTCGCTCCTAATTACTTGAAGTTTGTTTGCTCATATAATTTAGTGTTCTTTCACCTTGAAAAGAGTTGAAATACTCAATTTACTAATCATTTACTGTTAAAATATTTGGGGGGAGGGAAACATGTAATCTTGTTATAGATAATGTAGCTAATATGTTACATGTAACAGCCATAGATAAACTGTAAACTTTCAACCCTTTGTCCTGGCTGTAAAATGTCAGTTGGACCCATTTTGGTGCTTTTTATTACTGCATCAAAACCATGCTGTGAATTTGTAGCTGCCATAAATGCTTAATGTAAGAGCTCATTGTGCAATAAAGTGTCAGAACACTGTTTTTAAACACGTTTTTAAAGCAACATTTTACAGCTTACATTTTTTCCCACTGCGTACTATAAAAAGTACAGATTTTCAATGTCACATTCATAAGGAGTGCATAATCGTTCCCGGGAAAGCCAAATGCAGAGAGAATTAAACAATTCCTCTCTAACCTTTTTATCAACCCTGATTTCTCTCCCCTCTTTGGATAGGCCACTTCTGCCTACCTCAAAGGAGAAAACAGTAACCTTGGATGAATGTGGTGGATTCAGCAATTTATTTGGGTGCTTTGATGCTTTGGTTCATTTAGACTTTAAACACGCAGCTGAGCAGGGTAAAGAAAAGAAAACGAAAGACACAGATCTGTTTCATCTCAGATAATTTTGCATGTTATGAAATAACTTGATTGCATACTTACTACCCCAAATATCCATATCCTTTTTTTAATTGAAATAATATTCTCTTTCAATCTTGTTGGAGTTGGAATTTTATCTTTATGTGAAAGTTCCCTTCTTAGTATCAGATCAACATTCTTAGACTCTCATAATTAAAAGAATTACCTGATTTCACTTTGTGGTTGTTGGATTGGCACCATGATGTTGAGTATACCTTGGGATTTGTTCCCCCTTACTTTTCAATATATTTCCCCTTTTTTTCAATAACTGGCATTCCTTTTGGCCAAAAACTTCTAGTAGTAAAACTGAGGTTCCAATGGGCCAAATTTCTTCTGTGAACATCTACCGCTTCTCATTCATAAACTGGAATGTGTTACAGGCTTTACTCTGAACTTCTGTTCTTATCAGTGACTGGCAGTGTCCTATCACCACATAGGACACTGTGATATCTCTACTTCTCAGGCATACCTGGATGGAATTAAGGAATGACTCCTGTAGTAAACTTTCCAGTATATCTGTGGACTGTTGCATAGCTCCCTATAGGACTGCAGATGTGAAAACACCCTTCTCATGGAAACATTCCCTCTTTGCCTGAGAGCAATGATACACGATTTTTGAGGCTCAAGAGAAGTGGTTTGCTTGCTATTTCTTACTATTATGTCCTTAGGGATGTGGCACAAGGCTCATCACATCGTAGGCACTCAATAAATATCTGCTGAATATGTGAATGAACACATGTGAATAAATGAACTTTAAAATTTATTCTAATAGTAATTTTTAAAAAAGAAATTTAAGATTTGCAAGTTTTCACATTAGTATTATCCATGTAGCAATTAGAGGCAAACTTGTCTCAGGGTCAAATTTAAAAGTAATCCTCAAAATAGGTTGGACAAAAGAGTCAAGAAAAGTGACTTAAATTCAGAGTTTAGCAAGATGTTTCTGTGGCTTGGATCTTTTTCATTTTTTCCCCTGAACTCAAACAAAAGTTTCCTTTTTTCCCTAACTCAAAAACACAGAATCAAGCAGTCATAAAATAGATAAGAGTCTTTTCCAGAGTGGACTGAACAACCAATTAACTTATTTGACTGTGAACCTAACTAATTCACGTATTACAGTATAATGACTTTCATGGGAGAGCATCCCTTGAAGCTACAGCCACCAAGAAAAGAGACATGAACTTCTGAGCTACCCTTGGTAAACATGGAAATAAGTTGGTGATTCATTCTTATTCAGAGGAAAGCATTTGATTTTTTTAAAGCCCAGTGAGTGATGCCAACTATAAAATGCCAAAGAGATTAAAAGGAAAAGCAGACATACAGGAGAAGCCTTGTAAAAAGTTACTTTTACATTCCAACCATTTTTTTTTCTTTTTTAAAAAAAAATTTTTTGGCCACATGGCATGTGTCTGTTTAATATTCATGAAGTTGGCAAAAATGTTTTTTCCTCTACTCGCTAGTGACAACCTAAGCATTTGGAATGCACAGCATTTTCTGCATTCTAAGGTATGATGATTTATTACTCATTTAATTTTTTAGAATGTTTTCTAACCATGGTGATTGAAGCTTTTTTTAAACCCTAATACCCCTGGCCATGTTGATCCTTACCTGAAGTTTTTCATTTATATTTTTCTATGAACAAGGATACCAATGAAAGTCATATTCTATTAGAGAGGAAAAAAGAAAGAACAAAATATTTAATCTTTCATCAGCTGCTGTAGCTGTAGTTTCCACTGGTTTTTGTCCAGCTTCTATTAGATGCAGAGGATGAACAAGGGAGTATTTAACTGGAATATTATTTTTTAATTTATTTTTGAAAACTTAAGTTGTCCTGCAGGTTTATGATACAAGATAATAAATTTTATCTCAGCAATGTAACCTGGATTTGCTTTTGCTTCTCTTAAGCTAGTTTTTACTCCCTAATTTTATGTCCTTTGCATAATGCATTGAAATTTCTAAACCACTTTTATTAGAAGCATCTTTGAGTTGATTAATTGTTCAACCTGTGAAATTCTGGTATTAAAAATGATCCAAAAAAAAAAAAGAATATTACCTTTAGAGAATGAAATCCTGCAAACCTTCTGATCTGGAGTACTAACAGTATAGAATTAAATTAAAAGAGGGAGGATAGCTTGACAACAATGTTATAAAATCCTGTTATCTATTTGGTCATAAGGCTAACGTATGGTAGAGTGTGTAAGCATCTTACTTGAAGGCTCAGCAAAATAAGGGAAAAAGACAAAAAGAGGGGTATAGTGTTGGCTACAAGGAAGTGTCTCAGGGCCAAATTCCAGGGGAGAGCTAGAAAGTAGATCATGATAGCTCAAGCCTGATTATTGTCAGTACATCCTGGTGTCCCCCAGCAAGTTAGAAGGGTGCTCAGGGATTAGTCCAGTCTGCACAAATAGCAATAAATAAATAAAATAAAAATAAAGAAGCTATTCTGTATCAAATTATTGTTAAATAAAATTATAGGGGTCTGGGGATAAAGCTCAGTTTGGTAGAGAACTTGCCTTGCATGCACTAGACCTTGGGTTCAATTGCCAGCACCACAAACAAAAAAATTAAATTAATTAATTAACTAATTAATTAAATTAAATAATAGGAAGTTTAGTCTACTCTCCTGGGCTAGAATCAACATATCAAACAAAATGGAGTCCCTCCTGTGAAGCCCTGCATCACCAAGTCAAAACCATGTCGTTGATCTCAACTGGGAAATCAGGAGCATGAGGGATACTAGCCAAATTCTTACATAAGCCAGTTTCAGCCAGCATGGTAAGGAAGTCCCCTGTAATTTAAACTTTACAAGGAAAATAACTATGAGGCAACTAAATGGTCATCTTTCTGTGGGCTGTTTTTATTTTCTTCAATCCTTTCTATCTATAAAATAAAATCAACCTCCTCTATTCAACTCATTGGGTCTGTTAACTGATTCCACAATTAAAAGTCAATTACGATCTTTAATATAAATATGTTTAATTTTCCTTAACATTATCCAAGGCCTAATTTGCATAATATTTCAAATGATCACAAAACCTCTATCCCTATTCCTTTTTCAATTGGTGAGGTCCATAAATTACTGCTTTCCTTGACCTCCCCAGCAAAAAAAAAAAAAAAAAAAAAAAGGCAATTTCAGATAGAGTCTTCATTTTTATGCTTTTATTTATTTAGTTTTATATGGTGCTGAGGATGGAATCCAATGCCTCACACACGCTAGGCAACCCCACCCCAGAAGTCAATTTTTTAGGGGCATGGGTATCAGGGACTGAACTCAGTAGCATTCGACCACTGAGACACATCCCCATCCCTATTTTGTATTTTAGAGACAGGGTCTGAGCTGCTTAGTGCCTCACTTTTGCCTAGGCTGGGTTTGAAATTGCGATCCCCCTGCCTCAGCCTCCAGAGCCATTGGAATTACAGGTGTATATTAGTCAAGGTTCTCCAGAGGAACAGAATCCACAGGAAGTATAATTATAAAATGGGGACTTATTAGGTTGGCTTATGTGACCACAAGCTGCATAGTGTACAATGGCCGTCTGCAGGCTGGAGAGCTGGAAGAACCAGTACCTGTGCAGTCACAGAGGCTGAGGCCCCAGAACAAGAGGGATCAATGGCACTACTGTAGTTTATAGAATACAAATTAAGATGAAGGCTTGTGGAGAATTTGCTTTGGATGACTGAAGTAGTGAGAAAGTTGGATATCCCTAGATGATTGGTTCAGGAAAAATTGAGCTTGCATCGGCTGCTACTTCCTTGTTCTTTCAACTTTTACTACATCCAAGCCGTCATCCTAAGCATGCCATTCCTAAGATGCCCATCCATAAGTTGGCCATGCTTGCGGAGTGTCTCCATTTCATTGGCTATCATACATGCCAATCATTCCTAGACACACCCTCATCAACACACACAGAATCCTCTTAATCATTGGCATCTCTTAATCCAATCAAGTTGAGAGTTCAAACTAACCATTCCAAGGATTGTGCCACCTGCCCAAGAAGTCAATTTTTTTTAACAAAAACTTTACTGAAAACCTTAGCCATAATTAAAAGCAGACATTTTATTTTTACATATTAGTTTTCCAGATCTCTACTTTAAAGAAGGAAAGCCAAATACTAATACCGGTAGTTGGTAGAGGTGAAGTGAGAGTTCATCTATTTATTTTTTGCTACTTGTACAACAAATATTATAAAGCACTAGGTGCTGATCTAAGTAGCAAAACTAAAGCAGGGAACAAAACAGATAAATCTGGACAATGAATAATTAAAGAAAAAATACAGTATAGATCAGGTAGGTCTAAGAGAAATAAAGGTTAGGTAAGGAGATATAAATTATAATTGCCTTATTAGTGGAGAAAGTTTCAAACATTTTAATGGTGGGAGAAAGAAGCTTGAGAACTATTTGGGGGTCAGGGTTCACCAGGACGTGGAAATGATGAAGGAGGGATGTGTGGCTTCATCCCAGGATGGACACCTCAAAACAATGAAAGATGTGCTACCCTTGGTTCTGCTATTCTAATTTGAGGTGTCTCATATGGGAAAATGCCTACACTTGCCTTAATTTTCATTGGAGCAATAAAAGAGCGAATGTTGGAAACAATCTAAATTTTCATCAACATGGGAGTGTTTAAATAAATTACAGTTTCATTTGTCCACCCTACAAAAACTGTAACACTTACACATAGGGACACCTATATGCACTGACCTGAATATCTCCAAATATACTACTTTGTGAAAAGATGCATTACAGAAAAATGCCCAGAAGTCAATTTTAGTCATGGTAAGCTTTTACAAAAACACAATCTCTCTGTTTCTCCTCTCCATGTATAATTTAGACAAAGTTCTGGATATTTATAAAAATTGATAGAAATTATCATCTCCATGGAGAGTACTGAGTTAGAGAATAAGGGGGACTTTTCCTTTTTTAAGTTTCTTGAAATTTAAAATGTATTACAAAAATTTGTATATTAATTTTTATTTAATATATGAAAAAATGACCCTATCTAAAAATAGGTGATCAGTGAACTTCTTTGTGTTGGACTGCTTGATTTAAGACAAAGGCTGTTTAAAAACTATTTACTATATTAATATTGCTACCTACATATGGGTGATTAAGCAACTAGGAATATAGTACCTTTAATTTGAAAGAGCTTGACACTTTCGGAGGTAATGAGCAATTACATAGACTATCTTTTAGAATTTAAAGTGCACTTCACACATTTGATCAAAAATATATGTTTTTAAATATCTAAACAGGGTCATACATCTTAATCTACCTCTAGAACCCTATTAACTGCTGGCATTACAACCTGCTGGCATTGCTATATAAAGCAAAACAGAAATAAACAGCAGGGGGAAAAATAGTTAAATAATGCAAAACAGATACAAGATTGGTTTAAACCTGTTGGTAGATACCCTCTCACTTAATATGAAAAGCAGTTATAATTAGTATGCTAGTGAATTCAAAACTTCACCGTAATAACAGAAATTTTAGTTTTTAAAAGAAATTAAAAATTATATACTACACAACTGAACCAAACATTCAATGAATCCTTAAAATTTGGTTAGAAGTTGGCCCTTTTATGGAGCTCTAGAAATCTCCATCTGCCAAATTTTACCTGCTCTCGTAAACAGCTGCATCTGTGGGAATTAACATGTATGTTGTGTAAGACTGAAAACGTTGTCAATTTTTGGTTGCACTTGTGTGTCCAAATATCTCTTCACAGTAAATAAAGTTGGTTTTAATTAGATATCTTAGGTAGATATCTTAGGGATAGATGCTTATAGAACATAAACTAAATGCATGATCAGAACCTTTGTGAAGCAATGCATAAATAATTTCTCTCAAGCCTTTGGTCTTATTATTCTATTAGTGCAGTGTGGTTTGGCTCAGATTTGATTTGCTTTCAACCAATCAGCACTCTCAAGCTCAATATTCCAATCAGCTATAATTCAGCCCGCATTATGACAGTTTAAAACCAGCTTTAGAGCTTAATGTGCTAGTGTTTCAGTACCATGCATCAGTAACAGCTAGTGACCTAATCTTCAGATGGACCTGCTCAAGTGAGTTGCTACACGCCAATACACCAAGCAGGTGGTTATGCTCTTAATTAAGTGAGGCAGATCCTTCCTGTGGAGCTGGGATCAATTAGATCAGGCTGTCTTTGACAACCGCAACCACTTATCCCCCGCCCCTCACCTGCCCCCATTGGAGGCTGATTGAATTGTAGGGGAAGGCACAGTTCTAGCTCTTAGGAATTTTGGAGAATTGAGCTGTTCCTAATGCTGTGTCTTTTAAATTCCATTTATAATTGTGTGTGTGTGTGTGTGTGTGTGTGTGTGTACACACATGGATATGCCTTTTTAAGAGGAAGAAACAAAACATGGGTGATGGGGTTCTCTACAAGTGCCTGTCATGCTTTTCACTTCTACTGCACATCTAACAAAGCAGATGGTTCTGGAGCACCATTCGGTGAAGTGAGATTTCAGAGGTCCGCAACTTCAGTCCATGGATCATACAAGATTTGTGTGCATAAGAGGATCGTATATAAGAAAGTTATAGAACCATATCGATATCTAATGATATAAAAGATGTGGCTTATAAATGACAACTGTCATCATTTTGCCACATGTTGGAAATACACAAGAAGTAAAGATGTGGGAAAAGAGAGGAGAAGGGAAGGAGAATAAGAAAGTGTGAAAACAAATACAAAAAAGAAGAAAGGAAGGAAGAAAGAAAGAAAGAACAAAAAGAAAAGAAAAGAAAAGAAAAGAAAAGAAAAGAAAAGAAAAGGAAAAAAGCACCAACAGCCAAGGCCATCACCTGCTGCTCCTCCTGTTGCTGTGTTTCGTCTCTTTCTTATCTCCTGAGCTTGACTGGCAGGGTCATCGGGACAAGAGGAAAATCACCTGAAAAATTAAGGCACTGGTTTCCTTATCCATCATAGTGACAGACAGAATTGACCATGGCTTTTGTTGATTGGCTTGTTTGGCAAGATTTCCCCAGGTCAATTTCATCTTGGTATTTACAATTAAACCTCACATACAATAGAAAAAAAGAAATTGTGAGGGAGCCTGTAGATAGATTTATCACTATATTATTTTTTCACTTTTAAAAATAATTTGGAAATGATGCTCTCTGGAATGATAGATAAGAGAATGCAGTGTATACCTTGGAAATGCAAAAAAAAAAAAGGAAAAAAACAATTCTGTGTACAGATATCCAAATGAAGCTCTATAGAGCTTTGTAAGTCAAACTGTACTCTAACACTTTTTAGTACCAAGGGGCATATAAAACTTGGGAAAGATCTATCTTTTGATGCCGAAATCTCATGTCAGCTCTGGTGGCATATTTTGCGTCCTGGCTGGTCTGAAGTTGAGCTGTGTACAAGTGACACGATTTTACAAAATTTCACAAAAAGAAAAACAGGAAGCTGCCATTTCTTGTGTCATCACAGACACAGAATCCACACAGGAAAGTGGCACGAACAGGGAGACATAAATTCAATTTTGCCTTTGCCATTCATCATGTTGGAATATCCAGGAAAGTGCTCTGTTTTCTTTACAAAGGCATTTCTCAATGTTGACATGGTCTCTTTAATATTGACTTCGAAAACATCTTAAAAAGCCACATTCTTTCCCTCTTCTCCACATTATAAAAGATTCTATAAATATGATATGCAGAAATAAACTCATTGGCTATTCAATATCCTGTCCAGCTCAGGATCTATCATCTCTCAGGAATGATACCCTGATTGGCTGAGGTTTTTTGATGCAATCGAAACTGCAGCCTCCACTACTGAAAATTATTTGATAAATGTGTGTTTTCCCCATTTTGCTTAAAAGGAACTTATTATGTGGGCAGCTGCCTTTTGAATGATATTAATGCCAAAGTGAAGCTCTATATTACAAAGTAAAATGAGGCCAGCTTTTCATATTAGTCTGAAGAGTATTGTAATGCAGCAGAAGGTGTGACCTTTGACTTCAGCAAGAAAACTGATTTATACAATAAAATGCAAAGAGATGGCTTTTAAAAATGCTAACACACTCTTTTTTTTCCTTGTGAGGAAAACCAGAAAAGAATAATACATGTAGTTAAAATATGAAAAGCACCCTAAGGAAAAATACCCTTCAAAGGGTCATCTTGGTAAATGCTTACACTTTTCCTTAAAGTTGGGTGAAAAGGCCAAATCCCAAATCCTCAGGTGGGAAATGCATATTCCATCAAGGAGCCTGGACCCAGGACCTATCTCAATTATTTAGTGTGCCAGAGAAATCCAAGCAAATGGAGCAAGTAAAATGGGATCAGAGCATTTGATGATCCTGTGATTTTGCTCAAAACTTCTGACATGTTCATATGCTCCTCTGGTTTAGGATGCACAGTAGTATGGAGAGAATTTTCCTGATAATCCAAGCATAATTTTAATATGCACAGAGGTAAAAAAATAAAAGAACTCAGTTTGGAAAGGGAGAAGGCTTATTGTTCTGTGTGTCAAGTTTTGTTTTGTAGTGGTCTATTACTCCATCAAAATGTCATATCTGATTGCCAAATTATATGTGGAGTGATCAGGCTCTGTGAAGACATCCAAAGATACTGGGCTGCTGCCTGAACTTGGTATATGTTTTCATCATGCATCCAGATAACAAGGTAGTCGGCATTTGTCATATGCAGCTTTGGTGGCACTCAACAGGACTGTGTTACCCTTGTTAGAATGGGCTGAAACTTGAAAAATCTCACTGAGAATTAAAGAGACAGGAGAGAGAGAGGGGGGGGGAGATAGTTTTAATATTCCAAACTAAAATACATAGCGATGATAATGGCTTTTAAAAATGTATTCAAGTCAATTTAAATATCACATTCTCTTAAATATACAATGCAGCTCTCACATATTCGATATTGAGACTCTAAATTGAAGGAAAAAAAGTGGATAAAATGAGAACCACTTGAATTTGCATTGCTTATCAAACAGAATGAGATAAGCACAATGGCTTTCAAAATTTTACAGTAGAAAAATGTTTATTCCTATTTTTAGAATTGGTTTTCTTAAGACTAGCAACCAATGATTTCAAATACTATTCTCCCTACCTGCTCTGTACACAAGATACAGAGGAAAGAGAAAGACAAGGGTCACATTCTGAAGCCGGGAAAGGCTGTGTTAAAGTATTTTATGAAACCCTGGCTGTAGAATGTTTAGGAGAAGACCCTGGAGTGGCATCTCTGCTTCCTGCTTCACAATGCTCCAAGTGTTCTCAGCAGCCTACTCTTCATGTAATTTCACAACTCTGAGTTCCCACAATCCCTAACTATTACCACCACCAGTTGCCAAAGTGCAGATCACCCAAACATGGGTAACTATCTAGTTCCAAAGCATTGTACCTTATCCCTGTGTGTAATCTAAAGTCTTCAAATTCAGAGAAAGTATAAGGAAAAGGGGGCCTTTCTATGCCAAATGTCCACTTTCTCTTGGTGTAGTTCAGAATCTTTGAGGAGAAGTGCTTAACAATGGAGAAATTGTCTAGTGAGCCCAATTCTGACATGGCCTATTGTACTCTCTCTCAATCCCATAGATTTGAGTGAAATTTCTGTCCTCACTAGGCATCCATGGTCCCATAAAAGATGATTATTAAAAGAGAAATGGCATGTAAAATGTTAACGCTTAGTAATGACTGTCTTTACAGAATATAGCTACTTTCCCTCACATAAGTTGTACTTTATGCTTGCTGTATGACATTTTCTGCATCTGGCTGCATCTGGAGGTCCTGGCTGCCATTCCAGAAGGCCAAAAAGAGTATTGAAAATAAAAAACAAAAACCAATTTCATTTAAATTTTTGAATAAAATATTTTTCCTCCATCCTCTTCTGCTTTAGAGTTGAGGAGGGGTCTCAAGGTCTCTAAAACATTCCAGAGCTCAAGCCACTAACTTTGTTTCTGACCCAGAGCTTCTGTCGGTTTCCATTTCTCATATTTTTATCTCAAATGTGCATCCCTACAGAGCTTGAAGAGTTTGTGACTGTCCTTAGACATTCAAATTCAACTGTGTTTTGAGAAAAAACTTTTCACCCCTGAGGGAGTAAAATCCAACATATACTTGCTTTGCTGATGTTTTTAGTTTGTTTACTTATTTGGTTTTTAATTTTGGAATTTGTCTTTTTTCATTCCCCAAGCTCTTCAATGTAAATTGAATTTTTATCTGTTTTTACATATATATCCATGATAGTTTTATTTATCAAATTCATCTAAGAGGGCACAGGGACCTAGTAATATACAATAATATATTTAAGTAATTGAACACAAGCTTTGTGATTAATGAATCATTAAGGAAAAAAAATAACAGTTCTTTCCATTTGAAGTTGAAGCAACCCAATACATTGAACATTGCCTTATGAAAAGAAATTAAGGAAATAATCCTAAATACAATATCTAAAAAAATAAAGATAAAAAGAGTCAAACTGAAGCAAAGAGGTCAAACAGCTTTACAATAAAAACTATAAAACACTTGTGAAAGAAACTGAAAACATAAATAGTTGGAAAGCTAGCCTTGGTTTATAGATTGAAAAACTATCCATACTTTAGATTCAATGAAATCCTTATCAAAATACCAATGACATTTTTTATTGAAATACAAAATATACAGTCCCCCTCAATAGTGTAAGAGTGTTGCTTTTTTTTTCCACATCCTCACCAGCATTTGTTATGCTTTGTATTCTTGATGGTTGCCATTCTAACCAGAAGTTCTCTTAACAACTAGGCAAGGGACCATCACACAACCCTGTGGCACCTCCCCTCAGTGTTTATCCTTAAGATTTGGAGTCAGCATACAACAACAATTCATGCATAGCCATGTTTATAGCAGCACAAGTCACAATAGCCAAACTGTGAAACCAACCCAGGCATCTGTCAATAGATGGAAGTTATAGAAAAAATGTGGTATATATGCACAAAGGAATTTTATTTAGACATAAATAAGAATGGACCTATATCACCTTCAGGACAATGGATGAAACTTGAGAACATTATGTTGAACAAAAAATGCCAAACTCAGAAAGTCAAGGGCCATATGTTTTTTTCTCATATGTGGAGGCTAGAGAGGAGAAAGAAAAAGAAAGGTAGGTGGTGGGAGATTTCATGAACATCAAATGGAAATCAATAGAGTAGAGGAAAAGGACCACAGAGGAGAAGAGAGAGGGGAGGGTAACTACTGGAGCATGATATTGGCCAAATTGTATTGCTATACTGTGTGCCTGTACACAAATGCAATAACAAATCCCACCATTATATACAACTATAATGCACCAATAAAATATGGAAAAATAAATAAAACTAAAAGAAAATACAATAAATAATCCAAAAACCTTTATGAAACCACAAAAGATCGAATACAGCTAAAACAATTTTAAAGAAAAAGAAACAAGCTGAAGGCATTATACACCACCTGATTTCAAGATATATTACAAAGCTGTAGTCATTAAGACAATACAGTAATATCAGAAGGCAGATGCATGGACCAATGGAACAGAATAGAGAGCCCCAACACAGATCTACACATTCACAACCTGCTGATTTTCAACAGTTCCTGCTTCCCCCAAGTGTAGTTTGAGTCAACCCAATGCCATGTTTTACAATGCTGACCTGTGTGCCCTCAACACCAGCCCTAACACAGGTTTCTCCATATGGCACCTTTACTTAGGCATTGAGAAGAAGGGCAGAGGGGTTTGTATCTTAGCGAAAGCAACAATTGGAGGTAGACCACTACTTTTTCAGCATGTCTTTGGATGTATCTCTCAGACATCCCGTTTTACCACCTTGCCTCTCCTTGGGCATTTAGACAGCAGAGCAGTGTCACCTGTACTTTGCTAATTTGTCCCTCACTAACCAATTCCTGGAGAAGTCTTGACCACTACTTTAAGTGACTTCTTAAGGTACCTTTTTAGACACAATTTGCCAAGAGGAATCCTGGTGCATGTCAAATGTCTTCCCCACAGTTCTAAGTACAATTCTTCCTCTGCACCTTTGAATTGCCCTAATGCGGCAGCCACAGAAAATGCCAGTCACTGACAATGGCTATTCTTCTTCATTTGCATTGTGCTCTTCTCTCTCTAGGGAAAACTGATCAGAAGCTATGAGGCTGTCCACGGGGAAAATGGTCAGAGGAGGATAATGGCAATGCCATGGATCCCTTCACCTAAGGCTTGATTGTATGTGGATGTGCTCATGTTGCTTTGTCCCAGGTGCTTCGGGACCTTTGTCTAAGGTCCCAAAGTATGGGAATTTCTTAGTTTTCCACATCATCTTCTTTGTTGGGAGTAGGACTGCTACCTTATTTCGGTCACATCAGTAGAATCCAGGTGACATAAGACTGGCATAACTGACATATTCTACTACACTCATTTTTTTCTTTTTTTAAGAAACGTTGTGAAGCTATTTTGTTTTGGTTGTTTTAAATTATTGTTTTGCTAAATAGACTCCCATTCGACTGTTGACTCACAACACTGTCTCTGAGATGATTTCGCTTCCCTGAGGCTTGAGTGACTACTGGCAAGAGCTTCCAGCTTTTTCTTCAGGACCTTGGGTTTCTGTCCTTCCTGGAAATTAGATAAGCCTCTATAATTAAATTTTAAAGGCGACAGGGAGTTAATTATTAAAAAGAAGGAAAGAAAGAGAAAAAGAAGAAAAAATGAGAGAGGAATCCTGTTTTCACAACATGGGTCTTACCAATGAGAATCAACTCTACTATTTGATTTTCCTTCAAAAGTGGAAAAAAAAACCCACAAATACTGATTTTTAGTGCAAGGTCTTACTTGACTTTTAGCAGAAGCAAGAAATGAGAAGCATAGACCTCAGTGTTGACTTTACAACAAGATTCTGCTATTTTCTGAAAGGTTAGTAAAAACGGAGAGGGGAAACTCTTTTTGACTTCTATTGTAGTTTGGGCCTAGAGTTTTATTGGAAGGTTGAGGAACCATTAGGGGGTGTGGTCTATTGGGAGGAAGTGAGGTTATTGGGGGATCTGCCCCTTCCCCTCTCTCTGCTTCTTGGACACCATGAGATGAGAAGGTCTCTTCTTTCATGTGCTCCCCACCATGATGCTCTGCCTCAAAGCAGGCCTAAAGCAATGGCATCAAATGACCATGAACTGAAATTTCTCCAACCATGAGCCAAAACAGACCTTTGCTCCTTTTAAGTGGATTTTTTTCGGGTATGTTGGCACAGTGACAGAAAACTGACTAACACAGCCTCCAAAGACCTCACGTCCCTTGAAATATCCAGGTTTGCCCTGAGCTCTGTCTAGCATACTGGATGGGCCATTTGTGCTTCTGAATGGGAAGGAAGTATTAGTAGAGAGTAAATGGGGCCAACTTGGGATCCATTATTCTCAAAGGTAACCATGGCTTAACATTCACTCATAGATACTTATTTAACACGTTCCTTTGTGCCTTTCAACCCTCCAGATGTCAGGTCAAGGACACAAAATGAATGTTCAGGTTTCAACTTTTCTCTTTTAGCCTTAAAGTGGGCCTTAGATGTTTTTCAGAGTCATCTGGCCTGGGTGGAGACAGCTCCTGGTTCCAGAGTTAAAAGGCTTTTCCCTTGTGTTACTGATATGAAAGTCACATGGCCTGAGTGCCATAGGATGCACTCCTTTAGACAAGGTTTGCCCCCACACTTACTATCTGTGTTTTCTTTGCAATGTGGGAAATTCTTCCTTCTGTGTTTTATCAAGGTTCTTACATGAAACATCATAATTCAAATGAGAAAGAGCAGAAAAACCTAATTTAGAATCTCCTCATGGCTTACTTTGCCACTGCTTCCCCCTACATTGTGCATGATTGTACCCCCTCCCCATGAGTGGACATCTGATCTCTAAGTGGTGGGATGACGTGGGGGTCCTTTGAGAGGTGGTTAGACACGAGGGTGGAACCCTCACACATAGTGTGAGTTCCCTCACTAAAGAGACTGCAGGGAGCAATCTGTCCTCTTACACTACCGGCAAACAGAATGAGAAGACAACATGTCTGAACCCAGGAAACAAACCTGGCCAGACACAGAATCTGTCCAAGTCTTCATTCTGGACTTCCAGTCTCCAGAACTGTGAGAAATAAATGTCTGTTGTTTATAAACCATGTGGTGTGCACTGCTTTGTTACAGTGGCCTCAATGCACTAAGAGATCGTTTCTTTCTTTCTCTCTCAGAAAAACAGATCAAATGGAAAGGAAAAATATGTTACAAAACAGTCGTAGAGCAAGAAAAAGCAGGGAGAAATTTAAAAATTGTCACTTTTATACTACAATGTCCTCTTGTGTGTGTGTATCATGAGAGGGATCACGGGGGCTCTATTTCTGATTGTGTCCTAATTTTGAACCAGTGTAGCCATGGATCTCTTTCTAAGTCAACAGCTATAGGATCACACTTTATTTCAGTGATAATATGCTTCTTCCCTCTTATTTTAGCAATCTTGGAACCATAGGAGAGAGAGAAAGAGTTTGCCTAAAGCTACACAGCAAGTTGGAGGCAGCAGTGTGACCACGCAAGACCTGCATCTTGCTGTCACAGATTTTGCCTCCTAAATAGTCCTGGTCAGATCCTACACGCTCTGTGACTGTCTCTTTAAGCCAGATCCTATTAACAATGCCCACTCATATCACCCTTGGGAATAGAAATGCACCAGCCTTTCTCTCTGAACTGAATATCTGATGGTTTTTTCCACACATGTATATCACATGTGGTATTGTCCATAATAAATCTCATCTTGTCCCTCTTCGACCCTGCATTTGTCATTGTTCAGGTAACTTTAATCATTTTTGGCAGTGAGTCATATAAGCAAGTTCCCCTTATATTGCAAGCAGCTTTAAGCTTCATTAACATGGTCAAAGCCACACCATCCCCCAAATGTAAATGGAATTAATTTTTTTCAAGGGTAGGAGGAGGGGTAAAGCTTCTCTTTGATATTCCTCTTATCCATTAGGATGTTTTTCCTCCTAATAGGTAGACTGCGAATGAAAGCACTTTCTTGTTCCTTTTTAAGACTTAAAAAGTGGATTTCTGATCTGGAAATCCATTTTTGGTAGGTAAGGAGGGGGTTAGAGTCAGAGGCCGTCTCTGCACAGTTCAAGATGCAAACAATCCAAGGGGTTGCAGCTTTGGCTGAATCCTGAGCACGGTTTTTGGAAGAGAGTTACGTGGCAAAAACCACATGTGGATAAAGGCACATGGTTGTTGAGGGCACTGACTGATTTTAGCATTTGGACTGTGAACTGCCATCATAAGTGAAGGAATCATGAACTGCGTATTACCAAGGCTTCACCAGGGATGGCTGAACACAGTGCTCACCAGACTACACACTCAACCATTCTCTACCTCCTTTCCATCAAACAGTATGCTGTTAGAAGTGTGTGAGGCTCTGAAATTTCACAATTCTCTGGCTTCCAAATGTTGAAAAGGTCTTGTTAACATATTGCACCCAAGTGCTGTACCAGAGTGGGGCAGAGTGGGGGATACCAGGCATCTTGATTAGCTTCAACTTAGCTAATGAACTATGTGACTCTTGGCAAGGGACTTGCTTCCTCAGTAAAAATGAGAAGAGATAAACCACTGTCAGACCTAAACAGAGCTCCTAGAGAGTGCTGTGAGCCAAATGAGATGATATTTGCAAAGCACTTAGCATGGTATCTAGAACACAGTAGTGATGTTGTGTTCTTTTTATGGCAGTTCTGCTAACAGTGATGTCCTCCTTCCCCATGGCCATCGGAAACCACCCAGAATCTATCTACATCCCAGGAAACTCTGGCTTACCATTAACATTAGGGACCCTCTGAAGAACCAAAGCAAGCACATAGTAGGAGTTCAAGATGCTTGCAATAGGATCCTAAACCCATATTCATTAAAAGCTCACTTTTTGCCAAGCACACTCTAACCACTTTGACACATCAGAGAATAAAATAGAACATATTTTTCTATTTTTCATTGTATTTAACTTTTAACGATGAGATTAATAACAAATATGAATCAAAATCCCAGATTAGATGACAGGATAAGTCATAAGAGTCCAGGAAGAGAGGAATAGTGGCATATACTATACTACAGAAATGATAATAATAAATACCAAGCCTGAATGCCATATCACTCATCTTCCAACCGGTCCTATGGAACCATTCAGCGGGGTTAGAGGAGAATAAATAATCCACAGCAAATTGTTGAGAGCCACAGCCAAAGGGGCCCCAGCAAACTTCCAGCTGCCAGCAAACTTCCAGCTGCCGGCTGATGATTGGCTCACAGCAGCCCCAGCAACATCTAGCTGATTGGCTCCTCTGCGGTGATGTTCATTGGGCTGTTTCCCTGCCCTTCAGACTGCCAGCTGATGATTGGCTCACAGCGGCCCCAGCAACATCAAGCTGATTGGCTCCTCCACGGAGCTGCTCATTGGGGGACTTCTTTGGCTCCGCCCACACAACCCAGCCAATCGGCCTCAAGAACAGGAGGATTGTGGGAGGGGGGGAGGTTTGTGTGGGGGTGAGAGGCTTGTGGGAAGCCGGTGGTGGCAGTTGGGCTCTGAGGGATTTTTCCTGAGGAGCTGCTTTGTTTGGCGTTTGTAGTTCTAAAAATAAAGTTAGTTTCTTTTGACAAGTGGCTCCTGAATTGTGCCCAGCCAGACTACAGCAGCAAATATCTTTATTTTTCATTTTCGACTGTTCTGCAATTCTTTAATTATAAACATTATGTGGAGGGATGTGGGGATGTGGCTCAAGCGGTAGCGTGCTCACCTGGCATGCTTGCGGCCCGGGTCCGATCCTCAGCACCACATACAAACAAAGATGTTGTGTCCGCCGAAAACTAAAAAATAAATATTGGAATTCTCTCTCTCTCTCTCTCTCCCTCCCTCCTCTCTCTCTAAAAAAATTATGTGGAGTAATTATAACATATTTAGGAACATCTGTAGAAATATTTTGCTAGGTGAGAATTGGGGAATATCAAGCTTACCATGTAGGAAGCAGTAAATGGATGGATGGATGGATGGATGGATAAATGGCTTGGTTGCTCTCTGTATGTTTCTACATTTGGATGGATGGATACTTGGATGAATGGATGGATGGATGGATGGATGGATGGATGAATAGGTGGGTCAACAAAAGGATGAAGAGGTAGATAGATAGGTGGGTGGGTAGATGGAAGAAGAAATCAATATCATGGCCTTGCTAGGGAGAGCAACTCATCTGCTTATTTATAGTCCACTGGGGGAGAGGCCTTCCCAAGTCTCTGGAATCAAAACATGTAAGAATAATACAGCCTGGTAGGTGATGTGTACAAAATGGGTAGACCCCAGAATCACACATAGGTCCAACAACAAACTATTACTTTCTATTTGTCTTTGACACACATTCTTTGTCTTCTAAGGGTGAAGATTTTTCTTTTCTGCTTGTGTGTTTTATGGGTTCTTGTACAAGTCTTCATTTCATGATCACATAAAGTTATGTTTAAAATGTTTAAAAGTCTGTCAGAGGTAAAACGTCCAGAGTTAACTGTGCTTCTGAACTAATGAAGAGCACAAGGAACTTTACATCTTTCCATCTACAATAACCCTGTACTGAGAAGTCTCCTCAGATGCCTGACTATCAGAATCTTTCTCAAGAAATAATTATTAAGAGGGAATAGGATATAATGAGCACATGATCTACATCAAAAGAAGAAAAGCTGAATCTCAATTCTTCTGAATTTTGAATGTGTCCTCCATGCCAGAGGACATTTTTTTAATGGCTGACATTTACTTTTTGTGTACTTTTTGTATAGGATATTGTTCTTTACTTCCAAAGGAAATAGAAGATGGCCCTTCGCCTAACCACCTTTTTCCAGGTATAGAGCAATCTTGGTTAATTCTCTTGGAACGAATTAAATTGTCCTCCTAGAAGATTTACAAGCTTAACAATATGTAATTAAATCACCACATTTTACCTTTAAAGAAGACAATAGTTAAAACATGACAAAATTGTCTCTTTATACTTCCTGCTTAGAAACAACTCTCAGCTAAACTTCTTTATGGTAGACAAGGAAGATGCCTCACTTGAGAAGAAGGTGGAATGACAACTTGTTAAAAGATATCTTTCTATTATTCATCAGGCACCAACTGGCATATAATATTGCAATAGGTATTATTATAGGGAAAAATAAGTATGTGTTATTCTATATCACATATTTCTTCTTCCGCTAGAAAGCTTTCTGTTTCCTGAAGGCAGTATTTTTATGCACTCATTTAGTCAATGAAGGAGAACTCCAGTTATTTTCTACTTATTTTAAGCCATTTAAAATACATAGCATCAAACAAGTACTCAGGAGAGATGTTTGTTTCAATAGTTTCAGCCTTTTACTAGGGGGTATAATAGTAGGGACGAAATGATCTATGTATTTCTGAAGTTCTTTATAAGAGTAAGGTATTTGAGTGTAGAAAACTTCAGAGATGATAGCCATAAGCCAAATGGATGAAAAAGATTACAGAAATAAAAAAAAATAGTGTTGAAAAAGAGGTTTATCTGTTTAACAGAACTGTTTTTCTCTGTTCTTTGAATCTTTCAGCAGAGGGACGTAGGTACCACCAGGCCCAATGAACATCCCGAATGGACAAATTTACCTCGAATTCCTAGTAAATTGGCATCACGCAAGAAGCTTTCCGAGGAACTAAGGATGAAATTTGCAGTATTAGGCTCTTTTAAAAGACTTCAGTTATTTAGGTTGAAAATATCTCTGAATGTATTCCAGCATTCCATGCTTTCTTATAGGAGAGACTGCATATAAAGGAACATTTTATTGATGAATTTGGATCAATATTACAAATGTTACACTTGTATTACAATTAGTATTGTATTACATTGGTATTACAAAGACTAATTAATTAATTCCTGCCCACTTGAGGTACTCTGAGGTACTGACTAATCCACTATATATTTAACAAAGATTGCCCTCTTCACTTGCTCGTACCACAAAAATATTCTTTTGTACTTTTATAATAAATATATATTTGGTAATTTTTACCATCAGGTAGCACATCCCATGTCTGTTGACTCCAATTGCCTATTCTTCTACTGACAATTAATAACTAACAGTTAGAACTTATGAATGCTTTACAGTTTCATGAAATACTTTTACATCCTTTTTCACATATAATTATATAAACCTTAGGAGAAAAAGAAACTATCATATACATCAAGGGACCTCCTCAGAGGTCATCTGCTCTCTCAGGTCTCTTAATTTTTTATACAGGGGTGAGAAAGGATCAAACTTTGAGTTATCAAAAGAAAAACAGTGTGAATATAAGCAATAGATTTCTGAGAGTTAGAAAATATACAAACATGGACTTTACCATATTTTTCACCATGAATTCACTGAGGTATAGGATGATGATCTTCAATAACTAGAACCAAGTATATCATGGACAACTCCATTTGCTGAGAAAGAGCATTATGCATTATAAAGCAATAAGTCCAAAAACATTTGCAGCATGCAGGGAAGCCATCACTAGAAGACAATCCTAGGAAGCCCTGTAATGTCATATATCATCACTATGAGGCAAAATTAGGACTTTCATGTAATCAAGTAGAAATGGACAATTTACTTCTTAGCATAGACAAGCAGCAAACAGATTCACAAAGAAGGAACAGGAAAGTTTGTTTGATGTGTAAAATGAGGACATCTTGCAGAAAGGGAAGTGGGAGATTATGCAAATTGGGGCACCATGTTTAGGATTCAAGCTCTCTTTCATCAAGATGTAAGCTCTCAAACTCCCATGGGCATGATTAGGGAAAAATCAGAAATATACGTATTAGATGAATATAGATTATCCTTCACTTTGTTCATATTTTTAGAACTTTGGATGCTAAGTTAAAGTCCAGTCTTTCTCATGTAAATCAGATATGAAACCTCTTTATCTATAAAACATTAGGTAATTAAAGCCTGTATTGAGGTTCTCATTTCTAATGCCAGCCAATATTTAACCCATTATTTTTCATCAAAATCCTGTAATAGCCAAATCCCTCATTTCTCCTTATTCCTCTAATTTCCTGCTATACAGAATCAGGTAGATTTTTCTCTACTTATGGAACCATGTTCATCCTTCATTATGAAGGCTTTTCTTGCTACTGAACGGGCTAGTTTTCTTTCTTTAGCTTCTCCCCAGCACCACAGTAGTTGAGAGTCCTTGTTCCCAATTCTTTCCAAAGTCTTTCTCAGTCTCTTTGCTATTGTCAGTCTTATGCAGAGACTCATGATGGTCCATAGCTCAAAGCCACCTGCCCCACCCTGGGTATACTCTGGTGTTTTCTCCAATCCCATCCATGTGACTGCCACAAGTCTTCCAAATTCCATAGTCTGTTGTTACTCCTCCACCCAAAACATCTACCATTACAAATCTAATTAATCACAGACTCCTCAGTTCGTGATTCATGGTTCTTTGTACTCTACCTTTAAACCACCTCTGAATGTAGATTTTCAATTATTCCACCACAAGAGGAAATAATCACACTCTAATGATAAGTTTACTTTTCTTTGCATGTATTCTCAACTTTTGTACTTTATTCTTGCCTTCTGCCTGAGATACCAACTCACAGGTATGCCTTGTGAAATGTGATCTCATTTTCCAAGTATCCTTCTTCCAGCCAATATGACATCTATCTACTTTGAACCCTCCTGGAACTTAGCCAAGAGCCTTATACATAGGTCTTCAATAAATATGTATTAAATTCAACTGAATTAAATAGAGAGTCATTCACAGAATCACAATAAAAAGTTAAAAATACACTGGTCTTTGTTTTCCTTTTCCTTCTGCTGCAACCCAACATCAGCTTTATAATTGGTCTTTTTTAGTATCCTTCCTCTCCACCTCTACCCCTATATTTTTAATGCTGCAAACACATCAACTGAAAAGAAGTTTCAAAGACACATGGGAACATCTGCTCTCAGAAGCCACTTGAAAAATAAGTATGCCACAGAATGGGGAAAACATCTGTGCAGTGTTCAAGAGATTATTAGCAGTGCTGTAGGAAAGAAGCAGAGAAACATACACACACACACCAAAATCAGGACATGAGTCTTAGCAAGAGACACTGGAGATCTGGTGAGATACCAGAGAAATATTTTATTTTCTCTTGACTTTGTTGCTCAGTATGTCTTCAGAGAAGACAGAACCACAAGTTTGTCCATCTGTTTGTATTCCTGCATAAGAAAAAATATTCAAAACTGTAACTTTCTAATTAGTAAAAAAATATGTATTAAAATGCTAATATTTTACATCTATTGATGGAAATAATCTCATAATTAATTACATATAGACTCAAGGTAACTGCATATTACTGCCTATTAAAAAAAGGCAAGTTAACATTAGAAGACTTGAGTTCTGTTCTGAGATTTGCAACTATAATTGGTGATTTTAAACGTATTTTGATTTTAACTAATTTTGTTAAATTTTTCTTAATTCAAAATAATATAAGGTCCTAGAATAAAACTGGAATAAAGCAGTAAGCCTGCCACTGTGTTTCCTGAAAGGTGAAGATGTGAGAATTAGAACTGGGAGACACAGTAATTATCTAATCCAACTTCTGAATTTACAAATAGTACATTTTAAAAAAACTCATAATGTAAAGAAATCTGTAGAAAATGACCACATCTGGACAGCAAAAGTCTCATCTAGGCCTTGTTTTGAAAGACTCTAAGGCGACTGTCACCTCTCTCACAGAGCTCTGACATATGAGTAGGACTTAAGTTAACTCTTCCTCACTTTAATTCAGAATTAAAGGCGGGGGGCACCTTAATATATTTTTTTCTTTGAAATGAATTATCCTAGAGAAGATATGAAAACCAGTCACACCAGGAGGGACAAATTTTACCTGTGTCTCCCTGAAGGGCAAAACTAGGGCCAGTGGTTATAGGGGAGACAAAGTAAGAAAGTATTAGTTCATCACAATGAAGAATGTTTAAAGATTAACATGAAGAATGGTCTAGAGATGTAGTAGAGTGAATGCTGATCTTTGAAGGTGTTAATTCAGAGGCAGGGGAATAGATGACAGGGATACTCGAGAAAAGATCCCAGTACTAAATTTGTACAAATTGCCTCTTTATTAACGACAAGTTCTCCATTTACTCCTTTAGAGTCAAAAAATAACGACAGCAAGTAAATTAATATAATTAATAACTACTCCCCTAGGGAAGGAAAGGAGCAGCCCTTTGGAATGGTGTGTCCACAAGCACTCCACAGGCAGAATTGGTGAACAAGTTGAGGGATGATGATAAGTCCCCCTAAGCCTTCCTGCTTTGCTTTGTAAAACAGACAGGACTGCAATACATACCTTATCAGTGGTTTGGCTGATATGTAATATGAGCTGATAAAGTTAGTGATGTTCCTTCTAACTCTTAAGAGCTGAGGAAGGACACACATAATCATTGTCAATTGAACAAAGATTTGAATGATGTTAATCAGGTCTGGTGAGAGTGTTTCTCATTTTAGTGGCTGATGACTTAAGACATACTCTGTTATCCATATTAAATACCATGATCCTGTGATTCTAAATCTGCCTTTTTCCTATGGCCCAGGATGAAGCTGTTCTTGGAAAATGGCTAGCACATATGTTCTTAATTCAATCTTACCCCCACCTCAAAGCCCATTATAAGGATGAATGGTTTGGGCTAGGAGAAGTGAACCTTGAGAATTCTCCAGGAAGGAGGAAATCTTAGCAGAATTTCCATATTTATGTATTTTCACTGTTTTTACTCCAATCCCTCACAGACCCTGAAATAGGGCCCCGGGGACCCTAAGGCTATATGTTCAGAATGACTATGTATGTTTCACTTCATCTCAGGTCCTGGGAAGAAAAATTTTCTTCCTACACAGTTGAGCACCAAGGGATAATGAAACTATTTTCCTGTAGCCTCCTGATGGGTCAGCCTTCTCCCGAAAATACTCTTCCTACAGCGTAAAACATAAATCTCTATGTATGCGAAATGCTCTGAGCTTTTTAAAAGGGAAAACCCAGGACAAATTTCAGCTATTATTATTATCATTATTATCTCTCACTCATTCAATATAATCTGACATATCATATTCCCTTCAGGCCCAGGGAACCTCTTTTCTGAATGCTGGTTCATAAAATATTCACAGATCATAAAAAATTCCATGTGCCTGGAAATTCAGTGAACCCCATCTTTTATGGGAAACCTGTTTTTTCTGATCACTAAAAAAATCTATTTTCTCTTCTATGTTTGCATTTCCATCAGTAGACTGTTCTATCAAAAACAATCCAAGGTACAGAAAAAAGGTTAGTGGAATAGAAATAAGATCGTACTACACGATCTGTTTCTATAAACCAATCTTGCGTTTCAAGATTTCTTTCAGAGGCATTAATTTTTCCATATTCTCTTTACAGATCTGAAATTGGTCTTTTTTTTAAGAAAAAAAAGGTATGAATCTTTTCAAGAGGTGCCATTTAAAGACTGAGAGCATCAAATTTGAAAATGAGGAATCCTTGCAAGGACTCGGTAATGCCTCAGTTTCAATTCATTGTGAAGACTGAAATGAATTGTGTGTGATTCTTTCAAAGTGGTACTTATTAGTATATTGGAAAGGAATAGGAGTTGCAAAATGAATGAGCATCTTTTCAGTATGTAAGTCAGTTCCTGGGAATTAGATGCTTAGGGACACCTGCTTATCAAAATGACATTTCTAACCTCAGCATTGCATGAAACTAGAAAATAGCTGATACTTGTGACTCTATTTTAACTATGAAGAGATAGTACTTGAGTATTATCCAACCTGAAACTACAGATTTCTTCATTATTTCTTCAGTACATATGGAAAGTCAGCTTCACTAGTCACACCTTTTGGAACTTAGATGTGGGTTCAACCAAGATTTCCAAATATTTCATGGTTACTTCACTGCATCCAAAGCACCTTTCCAGAACTGGATCCATGGGGAAAAATAAGACATATTCCCCAGTGATCTGAAATTCAGAGATTTGGGAACAAGTACAGGCATATCAAATATGCAATCCAGATGTCAGCTGTCCCCACATGCTGTGTCCAATTTTATCCTGTTTCAAATTCCATGCACTACTAAAATTCTCTTGCTATTCACCAGAAAGAGATTTTGATACCAAAAGCATCACTGAAGTGCACATTTCTTTGCTTAGAACTAGATGTGGAAATAAAGGAGTAGTTTATAATGGGCAAATGATGTGATTAGACACACCTCGAAAGAAGAAATACAAATCAGCAACAAACATATGAAAAAGGCTCAATGCAATTAGCTATTAGGAAATTTAAATCAAAACCACAAGGAGACATCATCTCACCTCGATTAGAATGACTATGATTAAAAAAAATGAAAACAGAAAGCAGCAAATGCTGGTGAGGATGAGGAGAAAAAAACCTCCTTTATATGGTTGCTGGGAATGTGAATCAGTACAGGCACTATAGAGAACAGTATGGAGATTCCTTAAAACTCTGAAGCTAGATCCATGACTTGTTCCAAATGCTACTTCTGTGTATATATCCAAAGGAAATGAACATATCAAAGAGGTATGCATATCCATGTTTATTATAGCATTATTCACAGTAGCTAAGATATGGAATCATCATAAATGCCCATTCATATATGAATGGATGAAGAAAGTGTGGTATACATATACAACAAAGTACTAGTCCTCCATAATGAAGAATGGAATCCTGTCATTGACAGCAAAATGAATAAAAATGGAGGATACTAAGTAAATTGAAATAAGCCAGATACAGAAAAAAAAAATAGGCATTTCATTTTTTTTCTTTCCTGTGTGAAAGCCAAAAACCTGAAATTACAAAAGTGATGACTACAGATTGTGAAGGGAGTGTGTTGCAGGGTGTGAAAAGGAGTTTGGATTTGATCAATGCATGTATAGAAATGCTATGTGAAGCCCCAATTAATATGTAATAAATATGAGTAATAAATATGTGCTAATAAAATGAATGAATAAACTACACTAAAATATATTTCATCTTTTAGCACATCCAGAAAGTGTCATATTCAATATCTGAATTGCTTCAAAAACTATTCCCGGTTAAGGTCATATTTCCTAGAAACCAATTCATACTGTACTACTATGCAGACACACAAAGAATGGCTTTATATGTTCAGTCAAAATTCTGGCTTATACCTTTTAATTTGTCAATCATGTTATTCTTCGAGTTTTCACCGTTATAGTATTTTAAATCAATGCCAAAAATTAAATGACTACTCTTCATATCTTCACTGAAGTCGAAACCTCCTCTTCTTTATAAGAATAGGTATAAAACTTCTGATGGTTAATTTCTACCTTTAGTTTTCTTCTTTCAGTAGATAATACATATCTACAATGAATACCCAGATATTCAACACACTTTTCTCCTTAATATAATCTTCAGAAGCAATTCTTAACTTTTACTTTCAATATTTTTAAATTATATATCATCTCAATTTATTACCCATTAATATTCTCATTTTTTTAATCGTCTTACATGTTTGGTCTCAAAAGCTTTTCTAGTAAGCCAATAATTTTAAATCACTACAATTGTGATCTTTGTAAAAAAGTAACTCTATTCTTAGCTAAATATTGGCTACGTGTTGTTCTATTAGGAAACCATAGAAATGTCCTATATCAAAACACATCTTACTTGTCTTTATTAATTCCTATTCATTTTGTTATTTATTGAGCCTCTTAAGTTTTAATGATTTATGTGAAAGATATATATATATATGTGTCTAAGTCACATTTGTGCCCTTTTTAATTGAGAACATAAATATAATTTTTGGTCAAACCTGATCTTAAAAATTGCTAAATATAATAGGAAGAACTATATATTTTGTCTTTAAAATTGAGACATAAAAGCTAATATCTTATATTTGTTTATCAGCTTGACATAAATTTGGTATAAAATTAAATAACTAAGTTTAATGCTGTTTTCAGCCAATGGAAACTGTAATTAGCAATTTGAATTAGATTATGTTTTTAGTAGGAAACAGTATTATGCTGTCAGAAAAATGTTGTGACTATGTTCTAGAATCAGAAGTTTGAAATAAACTGGGGTGATAAGCACAGTATAACCGCGGTTTATTTTGTACCTCTTGTTCAAGTTGAGGACTTTGTGAATATAATTTTCTAGTTTCTAGAGGATGTGATGAAGACACTACCACTTCTTCAGTGTAGACTGGGAGTGAATATTCCTGTTCTTTTTTCTCATTGCACTTATAAATACTTAAATCTTTACTTATTAAAACATATGAAGATGCAGATATTTATCTGAACTGTTCAACTTCTGGAATTGACAAGAATAAGTCTTCTTGTTCATCTTTCTTGATTTGATAAGAATTTAAATATGCATTAAGCAAAGAGTATATAATTCCTTTTTCAAAAATTCCTGGATCATGTTTGACAGAAGTCTATCTACTTTTAGTTTCAAGATTTTAAAAATTTAAGTTACCTCTTTGAAGATTTTCTATCTCTTTGATTTTCTGCTTTTTTTTTCTTTTCTGAGTTTGTCACATGTTTTTATTTCTGTCATAATCTTTTGACTTATACACAGTGTTAATTATACAAAGAAGAACATTAAGTTTAATATTTACAAAGCCTGAATTTGATTTTTATCAAAACCAAAAGGAAATACATGCAAAACTAGAAACCATTGTGTTTTTAAAATTAGTTTATCCTAAAATGATTATTTATTAAAATTTAAAAATAGCATTATAATATTATTATTTAAGTAAACTGGAGCATTTATGTATATTTTCAAAATTCAATATTTTAAAAATAGATTTGAAAAAATTAATTCTAGAATTATTGTCTCTCTAGTAGTAAATTCAGAACATTTGCTTTGCACTTTATAATTTGTGTGGGTTCTCTCTCTCTCTCTCTCTCTCTCTCTCTCTCTCTCTCTCTCTCTATATATATATATATATATATATATATATATATATATATATATATATGAATTTGAGAAGATTTTCAATCGCTTGGCATTGTCAAAATTCTTCAGTACCACTATGGTGAATAATAGGCCAGTTCATGAACACCTGTAGTCTAGAAATCCTGGAAAATAATAATTCATCATTCAGAAACCTATTTGATTTATGCTATGAGACAGAATAGTCCCCATGTATTAATGTCTTTTTTTTTTTTTTTTTTTTTTTGTCCTGGGGATTGAACTTGAGTGCTGAGCCACATTCCCAGCCCTATTTTGTATTTTATTTATAGACAAGTTCTCACTGAGTTGCTCAGCCCTTCACTGTTGCTGAGGCTGGCTTTGAACTCAAGATTCTCCTGTCTCAGCCTCCTGAGCTGCTATGAGTACAGGCGTGCACCAGTGTATCTGGGCTCATTAATATGTCTTTTACGAATATGCTTCCCCACTCAAAACCTCTCTGGATTCTGAAGCAGTCTCCATTTTCATTATCAGCTGTGACACCGCCCACATCCCCTCAGATCATCTGCAGAGCTGCCTTTTATTCAAGACAGCAACAAGAGATAGGAAGAAACACTTCTCTGGACCCTGAGATATGGGGGGTGACAGAGCAACCCTGGATCAAGGTCAAATGCCAGACCTGCAAGTAAAGGTCTTTTGTCTTTTTAATAAACTTATACTCATCTTGGTGTGTTGGTGACAAGTAAAACCCTCTAAAATATGGAAACAAGGCACAGACTCTTCCTGCCTTATTCTTTACCTAAGTGTTTAACCGCTGGAGGACAAGAGTAGGAAAGAAAATAATGGTTCCTTACTCCATTCTACTTTTTAAAAACCATATGAATATGTAGCCAATTCAATACATGACTTATGTTGGGTTTTTGTAAATACAACAACCATCTCCAAATACTGTAATGGCACATGACCACAGCAAACATGAGGAGGAATTCAGGGAAGTCACCAAGGAGAAGAAAGGAGGCCAATAAAGTGTACATTAACAAGCAGCCACCCTGGGCACCAGGGCACAATCCCATGGCAAATTCCAGTTTGTTGTGTGCACTCCCAGGTGGACTGCAGCATACAGTGCAATCTCTCAGGCCAAGGACAGCAGGTTCAGTGGGCATTCTCCAAAATGGAATGCTGGGAGGAGCAGGGATACAGGCAATGCACTCTCTCCTCAGTTAGGAAAATAAAGTGGGTGTGGTGGTGCACATCTGTGATCCCAGTTACTCAGAAGGCTGAGGCCAGTCCAGGTAAGTTGGTAAGACCCTGTTTTGAATTTTTATAAAAATTAAAAGAGCCGGGGATGTATTTCAATGGCCGAGTTTCTCTGGGTTTAATCTCAAGACAGAACAACAACAACAACAACAACAACTCCCCCCCAAAAAAAAATAGAAAAAGAAAAAGAAAGATATTTGCATATTGCCAAGTTAAAAAAAAAAGTCAGATTCTCCTTTATTCTCAAGGTCACCTGAGGGAGGTGGCAGTGTGCTGTGGAGGAGGAATATGTACTAATGCTTCCAAACATGAGTACCTCATAGATCCATGCAGTGCCGCTGAGACTAAGCTTACATTCTTTTTTATAATGTATAAACAGAATTAATCATTATATAACAACACTGGTGATCTTGGCTACTATTAATGGCCACATTTATAAGTTCAGCTGCATCTTTGCAGTATTTTTTCCCAACATCCTCCAAGGGCCTTTATAAACACTTTGTATACATTTGCTTACAAAATCCTTTAAAACCAAATCAATTCTTTTATCTTTCCCATGCCTCAAGCCAGGAAAAACCCACAAATCTCTGATATTATATAAAGTGCACCTATTCTCCATGGACATAAGCAACCTCATTTTCTCTTTCTCCCCATACCCACCTTACCTCCCTCTCTCTTTAAAGAAAAATAAATAAATTTCCTTTAAATAATTTCTTAAAAATTTAATGTTTTGCCTTTCTTTTCATGTCATCAAAAATACCCCATATAAAAAATTGCTTGTAGTTTACAAAGGACTAGTCTTTTAAAGAATAGAAAATCCTAGTTTTAAGAGACTGGACCTGATAGTGTGCCAAAAAAAAAAATGTTAAAATGCATGCAGCAAATTAATTCTTATCAGTGGTGAAAGAAAGACCTTTAATCCTATTTAGAATAAAGTACTTTTGATAAATAACCTATAATAGGATATTTGCTTGAGCCATTTTTCCTACTTCAGATAGGATCCAAATATTTTTCTTTTATTTGAAGCATTGTGTCCAGTGCAAGAAATATCTGCTTGTAAAACTTAAGCTATAAAGTTTCACAATATCAATTCTGTTTTTAAAAATGAACACAAGCAAAGAAATCATGTGAGAAACACAAACATCATTGAAGATAGCAATGATTTCTACATATGTAAGTAGAGATACAGGCTACATTCGTTTTCTTGGTGATAAAAATTGCTCAAATAAAATTATATGCATTTATATGAAAATAATTAGCTGGTTTTCTTTTAAAACACTCCCTTAATATCTCCACCCTACTTTTAAAAGAAGAATCAGAGAGTCTGCAAATTCTAGCATTTAGCATTAGACAAAAATAATCTTATTGTCTCCTCACAACAGAGAATATTTTCATTAGGAATTTAATTTACTCAGTGTCTTGATTTCTGTGCCAGTTAAGTAGAAGAGTTTGTGTTGTGCTTGTATGAGAAATTTCTCCTTTGCAATAAGATATTACTTTAAAAGGAGGAAATGTCGTGTGGGATAGGCAACATGCTGTTTTCCCCCAAGTGTCTACAAACACAGACTTCAATATAATTAAGGAAAAAAATAAAAAAAAAAAAAACATGCTCAAATACAGAATTGCCACAGATGAGAAATTCACAAATACAACGGTATCTGTTAATTTGTAGAAAAATCCGTGCTCCTTCCAGACACAGCACATAATTTAGAAACAAATTTGATTTTCATGCAAACGGGACTTTGTAGTTTCCCTTTCCTGACAGTGTCCTTATCTTTGTGATTATTCTTCCACCTACCACAGTTAACTCCTGTGGCATGCCCCAGGGTGGCTATGCAGGGAGTTATACCAAGGAACAGGAACTAGGGAGCAAAGAAATTCTTTTAAGACAATCAGATACTGCAGTATAATTGCTTCCAAGTCTAAGATTTCTTTCAGCTCTTCTTCCTTCCTTCCTTCCTTCCTTCCTTCCTTCCTTCCTTATTCCTTTTTTCCTTTCCTTATATAATGCATTGTATAATGTACATATGTATTATATAGGACACATTAAAAAAAGGCATCCTTAGCTCATCCTAAGCTCACGGTACTGACATAGGTGGATAAACCCAGATAGCATAGTCATGAATGATCTTAAATGTCCATGAATCAAATCACCAGGGTTAATATGAAAAATCTAAGAAATACATAATCCATTTGAAGACTACTGATATTGAGCAGAAAATAAATCACAGCAAAACCATAGTTGCGAGTTACCTACTCGGTCTAAGTAGAGTTTTTCAAGGAGTATAACAAATTTTGAGTTAGGAAAGATTTCTATAAGGTGCAGACAAATACAAAGCCCTCTGTTGAATTGAGATGTTTCCCAATTCCTCCCAAGAAGCATGCATTTGCTGATAAAAGGCAATGCTTAATGTTAATATTAAACACTTCGACACAGTGATATATAAATCATGTTTTATTCTTTTTCTCTTTCTAAATGCTGGCACTATTGAAAATGCCTTTGAGTTAGTTACACTGGCTTGCTGGATCTCCAGATTCAGGGTGAAAACATTTAGGTTGTATCTCCCAAGGCAAAATGAGATAGAGAGCTAAAATAATCCATGTACTCTGTATATTTTAGGTTAAAGGGAAACATTTTCCACCCTGGGTGGCTGAGCTCTTATAAACACAGGGATTTCAAGTCTCCACCTGAATCATCTCAATTATATACATAATTGCTCTCCTTACCCAACTTTCTTAAAATGACCTTAACATACATTTAGATACCTTGTAATATATTCTTAAGCCCTTTGGATGTAAGTAGACCCAATTTACATGTGTCTAAAGCTTGGTTTGGGGGAAATAAGATGTTTACAATATCAAAACCCATTTAACAAACAAAAAAATATACAGATTAAAAAAAACGCCCCAAATAACTAAAATATTTGAGCTTTCCAAATGTACCTATTGATAAAAGCTCAATGAATGTGTTAAATATTGATATTAAGCTGATTGAAAAATAGTCATCAAGCATGATTTAAACCATCCTACTACTGAGAAACTGGTCCTCAAATGTTTATCAAGATTGTACTGTTCAAAAAGGTTCAATTAGATTAAAGAAGAACACAAACAAATATGGGTACTTAATTTATTAATAGCTTGATTGTTACTAGGATTTTGAAAATGTGGGCTCTGTGGCAGGGAGACATGCACACACAGTTCTAATTAACACCAATCACAAACGCTAATGGTAGAACCTACTGCTTAAGTAAATGAACATCCTTACCCCTGCTGCTTTGAAGAGCCTGATAGGCATGCACTTTATTGACAAAGTAAGCTAATTTACAGAGTGATTGTCCAAGAGGGAACTGCTGTTTATTTGCAGAGTTTTTCCCATTGAACTCTCAGGGCAAACATTGCACTTAAATTGTTAATTAAAATATCAACAGATAAAAATGTAAACATTGGGTTTTCTTCAGAGTGGAGTGACATATACTCATTCAGAAAGAAATCCAGATGTCCCCCAATCATTGATTTCTGAGGAACAAGAATCAGTTCTATGAAAAGGTCAGGTGGCTCAGGTTTATTTGTACCCAAAGAAGAAGAAAATGAATTAGGATAAAAATTTAAAAAAAAAAAAACAACAACACTGACTCAGCTCATCCACAGAGGAGCAGAAACTGAAGAGGTTGAACTTTCTTAGAGCCTTCAGTGATATCCATCTGTAGTTACCAGATGTGAGCATGCTAAACTTGAAGACCATAAGAGTACAGTGGAAGTAGGCAGCTGGCAGTATGTTTTCTTACTAAACCATAGAGATTAGGAAAAACAAGGCCCAGTGTCTACCTAGCTCCTCCCAAATACATGACTCAAACAAAAATGGTGGGTCTTTACTGAAATCCAGAAGGTAATTCCATAAATCAAGACTGTATTACTCCGAAATACTGAAATCAGTGCACAAATGCACTATTATTTGATTAGTTTGGTTTGGTTTCTTTCTAAGGTACTATAGCTACCCCACGTGCTTAGGCTACATACTCAAAAAGAGATTCTTACTTGGTTCTTTCCTTAGAATTAAGAAAGAACATCCTTGCTACTCTGAAACAAGTCTTCCATTGGTTTGGAAATGCATAAATGAAACATGTTCTCCAGTGCTGCAAAACCAAGTGCTGTTATTGAAATTCACTTCCCCAGGCCTCACTTTCCTAGTCCAGTGGGTCCTGAAGCAACTCAATGCTGCTTCACGAGATGAAGGTGAAAACAAAGATAGCAAGATTACAAGAGATCTTGTCCCCTACCTCTTTCAGAACAACAGATTTTAACTGTATCTAATCCATCCAAAAGCTAGTTATAAGAAGGGTCCCACAGCTTTCAAAGAAGAGGCAAGAAATTGAGAAGTGAGGGACGTAGGGAACTGAGTAAGGAGAAATGGTAAGGGAGGTAGGAGCAGTGAACAGGGTAGAAGAAGTTGTTCATGGACTAGATTTCAAATCTCCCTTTAGCTATATATTTCATACTCCATATTTTCACAAGTATTTTAAATGACAGAATTATTTAAAGAATTCTCTATACACATGTGAGTGCATGTGTATGTGAGTGGGCACACACATGCATGAGAGAGTTTGATAATTTGAATTAATGAATTTTCTGAGTATGTGCATGCTCCTTGTCACCATGGGAAACAGGAAGGACAAAGTAACATGACAAGTAATGGAATGGGTACTAGGTATTGCCCACTTCCCTAAAGTAGATAAGGAAGTACTAAGACAAATATTCAAGCACGCAAAGAAAACAAACTAACTTATCCAATGCTTTTCAGCATACTTCAGAAGCCAGTTGATGCACATTGTATTATAATTTTCTCATTCATTAAATGTCAGCCTCAACAAATTAGAATTATCATGATGAAAGAATAAAACAAAGAACATCAGCATCTGGTGGCACCTTGATGAGTATCTACTTGGAGTTTTCAACCCAGTACCATCCAAAAAAGCAGCATATCACAAATGTGAGGCACTAGCACCATTTAAAAAGTCTTAGAGGGTAATTTCATTCTAATAATATATGAAATATATATTTACTCAAAATTTTAAAAAATTGCTAAAATATAATCAATACAAAAATTACATAGATCACACATATATGCATACATACATGTACATACATATATATGTGCGTATATATATGTATATTAACTATTCTGTATTTTACACTTAGAGCACATTGCAGTTTGGATGTAGTCATATCTATTACTGTATTATACGCCTTGAGTTAGTACTCTGTACATATATTAAAACTACAGTTCATTCATTTTTCTAAAAAAATTACTAAGAAAAACTAGGGTCACTGCAGATACCCCACTAACATGAAGATTTCATCAAGGCTAAAATCAGTCCCTATAACCTTGGGAGTATTGTCACTTGCCCAGGAGTGCTGTGTGGCTCTAAGTTTGGAGGACCACATTCAGGAATCAGGAAATAGTGCCAGGTTTGTCCTGAACTAAAAGTATTTTACAAAGAAGTGTTGATTCATAAAGAGGAGCTATAAAATAAGGGTGGCTGAAATTCAAGTCCCTTCCCAACCAAAAATCTCTTAGTTCACTAGTAGTAGTTTGAAACATTGTTATTTGCTTTTTATGAAAGCTGAAGTGAAAATACATAATGTCCTTTTTCTCTGTGGGCTCTCATAAGTCTCTCCCCATCCTGCAACGCTGGCATCTACTGCAATGCTCCATAATTATCCAGTTGTATACTTAATTTCTTCATGAGGCTGATGAGCCTCATGTCAGTGGGGGCTATGCCATTTTCTCTGAATATTTATTTATTTATTTATTTAATCTTCAGTTCCAGTCACAAGAGCTGACACAAGGTAGGTACTCAATAAATGTCAAATAAATAATTGACTACTTGAAGAGGATTTGTATTTTTTAAATGTCAGGATGAAAAATTAATACCAAACATTGTTTTATAACATTTTTTATTAAAATGTAACAAACTCTCATTGAAAAAATATGGATTATTATAAAGAAAATTATATGTCACCCGAAGATTATTGCTACAAATTTTTTTTTTAGAGAGAGAGACAGGGAGAGAGATTTTTTAATATTTATTTTTTAGTTTTCGGTGGACATAACATCTTTATTTTATTTTTTTATGTGGTGCTGAGGATCGAACCCAGCGCCCTGAGCATGCCAGGTGAGCGCTTTACTGCTTGAGCCACATCCCCAGCCGCTATTGCTACAATTTTTAAATCTTATTATTTTATCCTTCAAGATTTTCCCCTCTGCATCAGCAACAAACACATATACAATTTTCATGACAAAATTTTGGATCATAACATAAGTAATTTTTCTATAGGCTACATTTTAAACTACCCATATTGGAAAATATTTTCTGTGTCTTATATACTGTCCCACATACTGTGTCTTATATACTGCATTGATTAAAAAATACTCTTTTAATGTAAAAATTCTTAAACAAAATTTTCCAAATGAAGAGACAGTAATAAAATGAATCCAATTATGCTCACCATACAAGTTTAACAATATCAATATTTTTCCATTTTTGTTTGACTGAGTCACCTGTATTTATATTTTTTGCACACTGATTTTTATAATGGAGTTCTATTAAGTTCCTTGGATGAATTATTAACATACTCATCTACTTTTGGACAGATAGAATACTTTCCTTTCTGATGTTTCAAATAATATGAAAATAAACAATATTACTGCTAAATTTTTGTTCATGTTGACATTTTTAGTATGTCTTTCTTTCTCTGACAAACTCTTAAGCCTGAACCTTTTAGATGAAAGGGCTGGAAAAATTATGCTCTTGCTAATTATTGTCAAATAGACAGTCAAAAGGACTATATCCATTTATAACCTTTTTGTCAATTTTGTTTCCAAATTGATTATTTTATTATTACTATAGTTTACATTTTATTGTTTGTATTTTTTCAATATTAAGCAATATTCATATATATGTTTGACAATTACATATTTATATGTATTGCCCATTTATCTATTGCCATATTTGTTTATTGCTTCATGATTTATAAGTCTTATTTCTATATAAAGGATGGTAACATTTTGTAACATAGATTAAAAAAAATTATTTCTTTTTTATTTGACATTATTTTGTCATATAAGAATGAAAGTTTCATATGGTTATGCCTATCCACATATTCCCAATTGTTGCATTAAAGCACATTTTCTCCATTTAAATAGTATAGACATACTTACAATAAACTATATTTTTTCAGTTAGATTTACTATTTTTAGCATGCATATCTTTATTTCATCTTGGAGTTATTTTGGTGTAAGGCACAAAGTTGAGCTATAAATGCATTATTTTTGTTGTCATGAGCCAATGTTCTTAGTAGTGTATGCTGAGGCACACTATTTATCATATATTGAATGCTGATATATCAGAGTTCATTACTATATATTATCATTGCTTTTATTGTAATCATGGTGGCTTTTATAAGTTTATGATATTATATCTGGCTAGATAATTTCCCATCCATTTGTCCCTTTAAGATACACTTTGCTAGCATTTTACTTTTAGAGTGTAGGTAATATCCAAAATTATCTTCACTGATTTTGCTACAACTGTTTTCACAGACCTATGCTATTTGGAGGAATAGATTGCTTTCTCTGCATCCATCTTTCTCACCCCCTTATACAAAATTCAGAACCAGATGATCCACCTTTGCCAAGAACTCGGCACTCTTTCCAATGGGTCCAGCGTCATTCATGCCTGAGCCACCCTCTGTAGCCCCAGATGTCTCCTCGTATTGTCTTCCCTGGTTTGACCTCTTAGTCTAGCTGACAATATAATGCTAATTTGTGGGTTTGCTAATACAGTAACCAAATAGTGGAGGAAAAAGATACTATCTCAATAACCTGTTTGCATCTATGAAACAGGCATCTTGTAGAGACTGGTAACTCAACCAGTTTTCTTGAGATTTTTGTCGTTCACATATTAATCCCATATATTCTTTGGCACTTCCACACAGCTCAACTATTAACTGCTTGATAATTTTAATTAATTTTTTTAAAAATGCAAATGCTTACTTTATCTTAATGTGTATTAGATAATGGGTTTGGCTTATTGTTACTTTTTTTAGAATGCATTATAAAACACATATGTAACTGCTAAAATTTATATTGATGCTCTACCACAAAAGTCATTGAGGATGTCATGGGACGTGTTTGAATCCATTTGAGATATACTGTCTTAATTCAAAGGTTGATGCCAGTTGTCCCCAAACTTATCTGCCTGTTTGATCACTTGAGGATCTTTAAAATATGTCCCACTCTGTGTGAGTCCTCAGGTCCATAAGAGCCCAGGACATGAGAGGCGGACAAAGTTATCTACACTGTTGGAGCTCACCAGTCTTGTCAAGCTGGCCAGGTTTAGGAAGCAAGGTGTGTACTCTTTAAAAAAATCAGTGGCCCCTTCAGCTGTCAATGGTCATTCCATTGGAACTTTCTATCCCCAAATGATCAATACTGAATGAAATCTGGACTGTGCCAAAATGTAAATATTTTCCAACTTTATGATCTTAAGTTGATCTCTCTGATCCTCAGTTTCTTCACTAATAAAATGAACATAATGGACCTTTATCTTATGGCAGCATTGTTCAAAGCTGCTTTTAGATTTGCCTATGTCTGATTCACCTACAGATGTTTTGTTAAGGTACAGAGTGCTCTTCAGCTTCACCTCTGTTCATCTACTGCCCTGAGTCTCTGGGGGAGGGACCCAGGAACATGCATATCTACTGATTTCCCCAAGGGAGTACTGTATAGAAGTTGAGTTATCCAGAGTCCTAAGGAGTTGAAGGATATGAAGTATGTACAAGCACATTACAGACTGACATAGGCTTTGTTGAAATGGACTGTGATTAGAAAACCACACATGCAATGCAACATTCCTTAAATCCTTTCTTAGTCTATCCACGTTCTCGGCCATTCTCTGATGTCCTATTCTGTATTGAAATGCACAACCGCTCTCTTGGGTGAAGAAAGACGAAAGGGGACGTCACTTAAATTTTCTGGCTGGCAACAGTGGTCCTTTTTGATATCAAGTATACCTCATGCTGGCCTGTCTTTTCAGAAGTGGGCTCCTGTTCTTCCCTGCTGATTCTTTTGCAAGTGAGGGTAGACCTCTCCTAAATATGGTGGTTTCGTCTTAAAAAGGACTCAGGAAATCCCACTGAGGAATTTGCCCATCCTGCTGGGGAGCCAAGGCCTGGATGAGAAGCCCTGGCTAGATTTCACAGTTAGGTGCAGATACAAAAGGATTTGTTTTTGTCCTATACTTTATTAATCATTTTGTCACGGACGAAACCATAGCAGCGATTAATCACACACGTAATCTACAATAGCTCTTCTGTTGGACTCCTAGTCCTCGTATAAATTATCATGTCAAGGATTAATCCATTTTATTTCCCTTAATCCTCTGTTTTCATTCTCTCTCTCTATTCCCCCAATTGCACCCTGTTTACTCAGCTTTTGTGTAGAAGGGTTCCAATTGTCTGTTTGACAACTGGAATCTGAATGATTAATAACACTGACGGAAATGTGACCAAGGGTTCAACAAACCATGAATAAAAACATTGAGCCCAAGGTCAGAACAGGTTACATTGAAGTTTTGTCCACAAAGGAAAAAAAAAATTAAAAAAAGGAAGAATGGAAGTGAGGGGTGAGGGAGAAAGAGAGAAAAGCAGTTTTCTTCAGGCATTACTGCCTTTTCCCTGAGGATAATCTGAATACAGCTTGTCTGGCCATTTCCCCCCAAACAGACGCCTTCTGTTATTAGACTTGCTGCGTAGGCCACCCAGCCTGGTGGAACGGCCCATTTCAGCAATTTCCAATCACAGTTAAATGCTGATGCCTCCAGGGCTTTCAAGTACTGCAAACAAAGTGAGCTGGCAAGTCGCAGAAGCTCCCCTAAAGTGTGCTACAGGATCCTCAATTTCACATGATGGCTATTAAGAGGGTGTCAATTGTAGTCAGAACATCATACAATGAACACTCCTCCCGGGGCTTTCCGGTCAGGGCTGAGAGCACACCCATCCCAGACCAGTATGCAGAAGTATACAGGATTGATTAATTAGGGGCCAGGCAGTTCAGTTTTTTTGAAACTTTTATGCATCTTATGGAGTATTGTGTTTAATGTGAATGATAGACTCATACATTTCAGGAGGAATATTTTAAACAGCAGGACCAGAGCAAAGCCACATGCTTAAAAAAAAACAGTCAATAAATATCAATTAATGATGAGGACCTCTCAGAGGGCGGCTCCAGTAAGTGGGGGAAATGAAATTTGGCAACTGTATTGGCAAATCAGATACCACTGAGCATAAAATAAACATGGGATACTATTTAAAAAGTTGCTCATTATGTGAGGAATAGTACAATTTTATTACATTAGAAGGCTTGTTTGGGCCCAATATGAAGTCAATAAAATACGAATCTCATGAGACAAGGCTTTGTGGCAAATGCCAGGGGTAGCAGAGTGAAGAAAACACAGGTAGCATCAGCCCTAAAAAGCTCATATTTATAAGACAAGCAAATAGCAATAATAATTAATTCCTCTGGCTCATGGAAAAGTCATCCTAAATGTCATTTTTATATTTACCAGGACCCACTTAAACAGTAAGTCTTTCGAACCCCACACTTTACACAGCAGTATACAGCAAACCACCTTGCCTAGCATAGAGACTAAATACTAACTGTTCAGGTGATAGAAAACCAGTGGTATTTTGAGCTAAATAGCGAAAAAGGAAGCATAGTGAAATAAAATACAGTATATTTTGTAATCAAAATAGGCTAAGGAAGAATTTAAACAAGAGAAAAATTAAAGATACAATGAATAAAGGATTCTAGGCAAAAAAACAACCTTTACTTTGAATTCATTGAATTACAAACACATTTCTGAGATGTTAATAATGACAAGATGGTACTTTTATTTTGTTAAATACAATTTTCAACATCCACATTCAAGTTCATGGAAATACTTTCAGCGATAATTACTAAACATGCCAAGTGCATTTATAAAAGATGGCATATATGTTGATAGTAGCAAATGTCTATATTTGGGATGTTTTATATAAACATAGACATTCGGTAATTATCACAGTTGCTGCTCATTTCAATGAGGGGAGACAGCACAAATACAAGACCAATCATTTCATTTGTATAGCAGAGAGTATGCTTTTTGGATCACAATTGAAGCCCACCGTGGGAATTCACAGTAGGCTCTATTTCTTAAACAACTACAGAAAGGAAGTAGGAAAGCAAACACAGATATGCAAAGACTCACCATCAGAGCTGTCTTAAAGCATTTTATCGAAGGAGAACACAATTTAAACATATACTTTATGGATTCAGGTGTCATGCATGTATTTGTTAATGAACTAAAATATTGAAGTCAGTCCTGCTAAGGAGAGTGAATGCGTTGTTTACGAACTCTGCCTTTGACCAAACTTTAACTTTCATTTGACTGCCTGGCAAAAGGACACTGGATGGAAGGTAAAGATTTCAATTGCTCCAAATCTGTGTATAGTAGTCAGTAATTCAACAACAATAAAAATTATCAGTTATCTAACAAATACAAGGACACAACACAGAAACAGCATTCATAGCAACTTCCTTTAACAGAAATATTATTAGATGTGATGCAGGAGGCTTGAGTTTTATTAATCCTGTGTACTCTCAGTACCTGCCATCAAAAGAGACTTCTCTGACTATATGCTTTCCACTGATTGTTCTATGATCTCTGTTTTGTTTTCTTGGATGGTATCTTCATTTATTTTTGCATTTTCTTCCATGAATTATACTTGCTAAGTTGTAAAGGGCCCCTGGAGTGATTGTGTCTGAATGATACCTCCCAAAATACTTCTAAGAATGGGCAAGAAAAAAAAAAGAATGTAGTTGATATAGGCTATGATAAGAGAAGAATAACATATTAAATAATTAGCAATCTTCTGAGGATATCCTGAAATTCGGTACTGAACTGTGTAATATCAACCATTAGTACTGTAGGGTTTTTAGAAAACAGGAACAACAGTGACATAATTGGATTGACTAAAGTAAAGAAAATATGGTGGTCTTGGTGGCTCTTCATTCACTAATAGTGGGAAAGCCAGACTAGACTCCAGATCTAATTATACATTTTATGGGCAAGACACAAAAAATGTTGAATTTATACTGGGGCATGAACATAAATGTTTTTCTTCTGGATTTCCTAATTTCAGTACCTATCTGTGCTTGTACATCCAATAAAATTACGTATGCTTGCCATATCATTCCAATCTCAAATATGATATATAAGGCATTCAGTTAGCTAACTCCAAATGAAAATGATTCACACATTGTAATGAAACCTTTGCCATTATTCATTCCACATGTCCATATTAACAGCTGATAAATTCTGACTGTGTTTTTGTGTGGTTAATTACTGTATCAAAATGCACAGTATCATAAGGACAAATTTCTTAGCAAATCTGTGAAAGGAATACATAAGTACTCAGCATCTGTCATCCAGTTGGAAATTTCCAAAAGCCATGGGGTCTAAGCAAATGCTTTTATGAATGAATTACAGATTATATTTATTAAATAAGAGGAGGGAAATCCTGCTGTACTTTTTTTTTTTTTTTTTTTGCAGTGGAGTCAAGTGGGGGCAATGCTGGAGATCCAACCCAGGGCCTTGTGCATGCGAGATAAGCACTCTACCAACTGAGCTATATCCCCAGCCCCTGATGGACTTTTAACTGTCAAAGGTTTCTCAGTAACTGTTTATGATGAGATTTACTTTTTTTGACACTCTTGCCTGAGTGCTTTCATTTTTGGAGAGGGACACAAGCTATTCTGTTATGTGATGGTTCAAATCATATAGGTACAGTCAAGTCCAAAAATAGCACATATGTCTTACTGTAAATCCCCAGCTTCAAGACCAAGATATGATAGGGCATATATTGATTGGGTTACTTGATTTTGGGTATTAAGATAATGGATCAAGGAGCTTGATATCAAATCAGAGACTCTGCGTCTGATAGAAGAAAAAGTTGGCTCCGATCTACATATTGTGGGGTCAGGCTCCAAATTCCTTAATAGGACACCCATAGCACAAGAGTTAATAAGAAGAATCAACAAATGGGACTTACTTAAACTAAAAAGTTTTTTTCTCAGCAAGAGAAACAATAAGAGAGGTAAATAGGGAGCCTACATCCTGGTAACAAATTTTTACTCCTCACACTTCAGATAGAGCCCTAATATCCAGAGTATACAAAGACTCAAAAAATTAGACAATAAGATAACAAATAACCCAATTAACAAATGGGCCAAGGACCTGAACAGACACTTCTCAGAGGAGGATATACAATCAATCAACAAGTACATGAAAAAATGCTCTCCATCTCTAGCAGTCAGAGAAATGCAAATCGAAACCACCCTAAGATACCATCTCACTCCAGTAAGATTGGCAGCCACTATGAAGTCAAACAACAACAAGTGCCGGCGAGGATGTGGAGAAAAGGGTACACTTGTACATTGCTGGTGGGACTGCAAATTGGTGTGGCCAATTTGGAAAGCAGTTTGGAGATTCCTGGGAAAGCTGGGAATGGAACCACCATTTGACCCTGCTATTGCCCTTCTCGGACTATTCCCTGAAGACCTTAAAAGAGCATGCTACAGGGATACTGCCACATCGATGTTCATAGCAGCACAATTCACAATAGCTAGACTGTGGAACCAACCCAGATGCCCTTCAATAGATGAATGGATAAAAATAAATGTGGCATCTATACACAATGGAGTACTATGCAGCAATAAAAAATGACAAAATCATAGAATTTGCAGGGAAATGGATGGCACTAGAGCAGATTATGCTAAGTGAAGCTAGCCAATCCCTAAAAAACAAATACCAAATGTCTTCTTTGATATAATGAGAGCAACTATGAACAGAGTAGGGAAGAAGAGCAGGAAGAAAAGATTAACTTTAAACAGAGACATGAGATGGGAGGGAAAGAGAGAGAAAAGGGAAATTGCATGGAAATGAAGGGAGACCCTCATTGTTATACAAAATTACATATAAGAGGTTGTAAGGGGAATGGGAAAATTAACAAGGAGAGAAATGAATTACAGTAGATGGGGTAGAGAGAGAAGATGTGAGGGAAGGGGAGGGGGGATAGTAGGGGATAGGAAAGGTAGCAGAATACAACCGTCACTAATATGGCAGTATGTAAAAATGTGGATGTGTAACCGACGTGATTCTGCAATCTGCATTTGGGGTAAAATTGGGAGTTCATAACCCACTTCAATCTAATGTATGAAATATGATATGTCAAGAGCTTTGTAATGTTGTGAACAACCAATAAAAAAAAAGATTTTTGAGTTCTTTATATATTCTAGAGATAAGTGCTCTATCTGACATGCGTGTGGTAAGAATTTGTTCTAAATTAGTAAGCTCTCTATTCACCTCACTGATTGTTTCTTTTTAGTTTGAATCCATTGCATTTAATAATTCTTGATATTAATTCTTGAGCTATAAGAGTCTTATTGAGAAAGCTGGGCCTAATCCCATGAGATGGAGATTTGGGCCTACTTTTTCTTCTAAAAGATGCAGTATCTCTAGTTTAATTCCTACGTCTTTGATTCACTTTGAGTTGAGTTTTGTGCATGCTGAGAGATAGAAGTTTATTTTTATTTTATTGCATATGGATTTTTAATTTTCCCAGCACCATTTATTGAAGAGGATATCTTTTCTCCAATGTAATTTTTGGCACCTTTGTCAAGTATAAAATAACTGTAATTATGTGGGTTAGTCTCTGTGTCCTCTATTCTGTACTATTGGTATACAAGTCTATGTTGGTGCCAATACAATGCTGGTTTTGTTACTATTGCCCTGTAGTATAGTTAAAGGTCTGCTATAGTGATGCCACCTGCTTTACTCTTCTTGCTAAGGGTTGCTTTAGCTATTCTGGTTCTCTTATTTCTCCAAATAAATTTCATAACTGCTTTTTTTTATTTCTATAAGGAATGTCATTGGGATTTTGATTGGAATTGCATTAAATCCATTTAGTGCTTTTGGTAGTATGGTCATTTTGACAATATTAACGTTTCCTATCCAAGAACAAGGTAGATCTTTCTAAAATAACCCAATCAATAAATGGGCCAAGGAAATAAACAGACACTTCTCAGAAGAGAATGTATAATTAATCAACAAATATATTTTAAAAAGTTCAATATCTCTATCAATTAGAGATATGCAAATCAAAACTACTCTAAGATTTCACGTCAATCCAGTCAGGATGTCAAATATTAAAAATACAAACAACAGTAATTGTTGGTGAGGATGTCAGGGAAAAGGCACACTTATACATTGCTGGTGGGACTGCAAATTGGTGTATCCAATATGGAAAGCAGTATGGAGAATCCTTAGAAAACTGGAATGGAACCACCATTTGACCCAGCTTTCCCCCTCCTCGGTCTATACCCAAAGGTCTTAAAAACAGCATACTACAGGGACACAGCCACATCAATATTTATAGCAGCACAATTCACAATAGTTAAACTGTGGAACCAACCTAGATGCCCTTCAGTAGATGAATAGATAAAGAAAATGTGGTACATATACACAATGGAAGATTACTCAGCATTAAAAGAGAAATAAATCATGGCATTTGCAAGTAAATGGATGAAGCTGGAGAATATAATGCTACCTGAAGTTAGCCAATCCCCCAAAACCAAATGCTGAATGATTTCTCTGATTTAAGGATGCTGATCCATAATATGCCATTGGTGGATGGGTGGGAGGGTTAAATTAACTCTAGATAGGGCAAAGGGGAAAAGGGGAGGGAGGGGAAGGGAGGGGGCAGGGTGGTAGGAAAGATGGTGGAATGCTATGGTAATCATTACCCTAAGTACATGTAAGAATACAAGAAGGATGTGACTCTCCTTTGTGTACAATCAGAGATATGAAAAATCATGTTCCATGTGTGTAATATGAATTATAATGCATTCTGTTGTCATATATAACAAATCAAAATTTATACACACACACACACACACACACACACAAAGAGAGAGAGATGATAGGACAGGTTCTAAGACTTCGAGGAAGAGCCAGGGCACAGAGTCCAGACTGGGAAAGTTGTAGCACTTTTTGGTTGATACTGGGAGGACTTAGCAATCAAAATGCTGTCGACATCCGAGTGCTTCCTGCATATGGTCTACTGGGCATTGTGGCACTGTCTTTCACACCATTAACAATGGCTGGACAGCTGCTCTAAGAATGTATTGAACAGACACTGTTTTCAGCAAGTGATCACTTTCCCTCTTCAGGAATGGAAGCCACCAAGCAAGCAGCTCCAAAGTGGTTACTAGACCATGATCCCATGAGTTCATAGTGTTCTCTGTGATCAGCACATTAGGGGTTGTAATGGTGTGGTGAGATGGGCATCAGGCGGCAGGATCAAAAGCATCGACCTCTTCATTCATCACCATCAATCTTTTTCTTTGTTTCAATCGAGATTTAATTAAATTTTCATTGAAAGCAAAAGCCCCAAAGAAAGAGTGACACTCTTTCTCAAAACAAGCAAAGAAAGAAAGAGAAAAGGGGCATTTTCAAGAGATAACTGTTAGGGCAACATAACTTTTCCATGGGATACTATAATAGCAGACACGGGCCATTCTATATTTGTCTAAACCCACAGAATGTACACCATCAAGAGGAATGCTAATGTTAATTATGGAACTGGGTGATAACAGTGTGTCAGGGTAAGTTGCTCAGTGCTAACAAATGTACCACTGTGGTGGGGATGTTTATAACAGGGGAAGCTCTGCTTGTGTGGGAGCAGGGGTAAGTGGGAAATCTTCACACCTTCTGCTCAACTTTGCCATGAACCTAGAACTGCTCTAAAAAATAAAGTCTATTCAAGGAAAAAAAAATAAAGCCAGATTTGTAAATCCTCTGATCTAGTCTAAGGAAAGAAATGATCCCAGACACGATGAATGTCTTGCAAGCTTGTAAGTGTCATACATGGCGCCTGGAATTGTGATTTAAAAACAGTAAATATTTAAAAATGAGTTTCCCAGGATTGTAGCTTGAACATTGTTTCAAGACACAATCACATTTTACAAGATGGTACAAGTAATGATGTTTTGCTTGTGTGAAATGTTTCTACATGTTTCTAAATCTCATAAAATATGCACAGAGGCAAGGAGACTCCTGATCTGGGGTTTCCTTATGCACTTCATTGCTACACAATCAGCCAAGTCTTGAGGCTAAAACCGAGTTTTGAGGAGACTCTAATTAAATTATAAATATGTTATATAAAATAAAATAATAATTGCATGACAAATATGAGCATACGTACAGTTGATAATATAATAGAGCAAGGTGAGGGTTGGGACAATGGTAACATGGACTGTTACGAGTGGAGAGAGTGGAAGAAATCAGGAATGAGTTTACAGAACTGAATGCATCCAGAAGATCCTAGGGACATGGAGTCTGCCCATGTGGGACTTTCCTTGTAACTAGTGGAAGAGAAAAACATCAAGTGGTCCTAGACTTACAATTTAGAAAGTGCTTTTTTTCCTAAATAACAGTTGTGGGTTTAGTAATTAAATGCCCTTATTATTACATAAGGGAAAATTCCAGTCAATTATAGCATATATAAACAAGAGCCCTTTTTAGAGAATGGAAGAGTTGAAATTTAAAAAGAGAATGACAAAACTTTTTGAATGGGCATTTTATTCCTTTCCTTGCCACATAACCAGCTCAGGTACTAGCTAAAGCAAATCAACATTGAAGACAAATAATAGATAATTATTATATACATATATTTAAATGCTATATTATGTTATTCAATTATTATACCTTAATTTCATGGACCAATTTCTTCTGACTTGATACAGCTTACAGCTAATGTATTTTATTATTGGAAAATGGTGAGTTTCCTGGGATTCTGATTTTAAGTTGTTTTAGGACACAATCACATTTTACAAGGTAGAGATAAAAATGTTATTTTGTTGTGTGAAATGTTTTTGGAACTCACATAAAACATGCATAAAGGAAAGCAGACCATGTCCATCTGTTATTCTTGTGATTAAAGTTAGTAGCATTCAATTTAATAAACACTTTCTAGGGGACATATGATAGTGCTTTGAGGCTTGAGCTGGGGTATTTTAGGAAGAAGGAACACACAGAAATATAAGGAACAGAAATACATTCACATACCATGAGTGCCATGGGAGAGACGGTTGGGACTGACAGAAGGAGATTCCCACACCTCCCCTATCTCCTGTAATGAGCAGCCCCAGGAGGAAAGGCCTCAAACTGAGTTTTTAATAATGAGAACCATAGATTCTGGCAGATAGGGATAAAGAGTCGGTCCTGGGCATGAAAATTCCCATGAGCAAATTCAAATGACTTCATGATGAGTAAAGGCAGGCAAATCTTGCAATTTAGCCTCACTATAATTGAAAGCCAAGGTCTGGTGGGGGTGAGCGATTAAGGGGAAGGGAGCTTCATTCTGCATTTTTGGAGCAACAGGGGAAATGTACCCAAATAGTTAAATGTGCTCAGCACAACTCTTTCTTGCAACTAGCAGATGATTTGGGCACCTGCAGAAACATGTAGGTGGGGGATAGAGATGCTGTATAATTAGGGCATTACAAGAAAAAATGGACTTTTCCCTCAAATTAGCATAGCTTTCTTGATTACTTGAGAAGCTATTTAGAAACCAACTTTCTGATCTGTTATTAATGGGAAGTGTAACCCAGACCTAGTTCTGGACAAACAGAATCCTGTTCTCTTCCTAGGGACTTTCAGAAAAAATGTAGTCAAGTTCCTCTTTCACATCCCTGCATCATTGAACCCTGCTGCCCTGTTGAGTCTCACTTTCTATTGCTTTACCTCTTTTTGTAGATGTGGCTTGAGGTTTGTCTCTTCCTGGAAGTTGTTTAGCATTGCTCCTCAATTCCTACAGGTATTTGTTCTTTCTTTCTATTCCCATGATAACATGTAGATATTTCCATCATCGCATTTTCTGCATTAAGTTCACATTATACATTAATGCCCCGGCTGTTACAGAAGACCGTCTTGCTTATTGTTCCTAGCATGAGGTTTTCATACATCCGATATTCAATGTATAAATGGCATGGTCCAAGAATAGGTTTCAGTATTTTAGGCAAATTACCCTTGTGTGATAATGTCCCATGTAGTAAATTATTTACCTAACTTTCAGTCTGATGTTTCAGGGATCCTTTTAGATCCACATATTTTGTTCCGCTTCACCTCAAGCCCCAAGGAATGGAGCCAACCATCTATGGACTGCAACCTCTGAAACTGAGCACTCCATAATTATTGCTCAAGCAATAATTATTATTTCAAAAATATTTGTAGCTATTTACACAAAATACACATATAATGTCAAGGATAACTTAATAGCATCATTATTTAATGAATGAGAAGACTGCACCAAACTTAGTATCTCATCTAATTAATTGGCTTAAAATAATTTTTCTCCTCTACAGTTGCTCTGGTCAGGTCCTTTAGTCACAATAGCAAAAGAACTGACTAAAACTTAGGGTTAAATATAAAATTATTTAATCATATGAAGTTTTCCTATTCTATATTCAGGTAAATAATCCTTAGAAAGTTTTAGAAATAATAACTTTTAAATGTATATGTCGGGTCCCTCTATCATTTACCAAGTGATTTTTCTGGAGAATACCCTTTGTCCCCTGTATACACCGTTATTTAGGGAAGTGTAAGTTTAGAATTAGAGCTTATATCCTAACTGCAGTAGACCATTAAATGTGGGCACCTAACCAGAGATGGAATGGTGAATGATTCTCTCCCTAGGAATTCTGTAACTAAAACAAAGATGGTTTTCAATCTTTTACATTTATACAGATTATTGGCAACCAGATTTTTCCTTCCCAAGAACCTGGGAATCATCCAAAGTTCTTTTATAGAGACAATGAAAGGACTGCTCTGACCAATAGAAAGAAGGGACAAGATATGGGGGAAAAAATTCTAACTATGCTTTAGTTTGTTGTTTTGGCAACCGTTCACACTCTGCCATATTCCTGTTAGTGGGAATAAGTATCTTTACCCTAGGTATCTTTACCTAAGTATCTAAGTAAGTATAATTAAGTATAATTCTAAACTTTTGCTTCTATCAGTCTGAGTCAAATCACTTTAAGTTGCAACAAGGATAAAAGCTATTACAAAATACAAGGCAAGGTCAAAGTTTCTCTTCAAATCATTCATTTCAATTATTTTTCAGATACATGACACATTTTCTTAAAATATTTCAGTTGGGTAATTGCAAACTTAATTCTAGCAACTAATTAGTGAAAAAGCAAGGTCTGTGAAAAACAACCATTCCTACACTGCATGTGCAAAGAAGGAAATTAGAGGCAATTTAGAATTGTAGAAGCATAGAATGAGTGAAGTCAGACCCTTAAATGTAATGTTCTCTCTCTGTTTTGGTCCAAAAACTCGTTTAATATATTTGACCCTCCCAGTGGTGACAAACGTCTAAAGGAAGCAGAACTACTGTTCTTCAATTAAATACAAGCATATTTGGAAATTTTGGTCAAATTTTATGTTTTCATAATTTGCCTAGGATTTTTCTATCATGTCTTCATTTTGTTTGGATGATGATTAGCGACTTCCGAAAAGTCTAATTCCAGTAATAATCATTTCTCCCTGCCACTGGAGAGTGCTTCCCTCCTCAATGCACCTCACAAACATTTCTTGATTAAACCTTCCAACAATTCTTGGAAGGAAATTGGGTGATATTTTCCGTGACTGCTTGGTCTCTGAGGAGAGCATCTACGGGGATAAACCAATTATGAGGATAGTAAGTATATCTATCAGCAAAAGGGTGGAAATCACCACATCCTGAAAGTCTGACGGCTGTACTCATCGAACAGGAAGTACAGCCTAATGAGCATTTAGCTAATTCCCTAATGAAGGTCTGGCTGTGATTATAAATTGATAGCAACAAAGACAAACAAGTGGATCCAGTATCTTTTAAAAAATAATTGTGATTAAGCATTGGAGCATTTTTTTTAAAAAAATTCATTAAGACATTGATTTTTAAAACTTTCCTTTAAGTTGGCACCAGCTGCCAATTAAACATATAAATTGAGAGGAAAAGGGTGGGGATAAAGCAAGAATTATCAGCCACATTCTTTTTATTTGTTGATGAATACATGTCAGTCTATGATGGATAAGGAGTAATATTAAATTTGTTAGCTGAGAATGATAACACATTAGTATTATATTATTCATTTGTGTTACATTGTTGCTCACTATTATCTTCCTTTATCTAGGTAGAGGTCATATATGTAAAGACAAATTACAGTGTGACATAAATCTTGCATTTTGTGTTATCAGATAATAATTATTTCAGAAATATTTGTAACTATTTATACAAAATAGACATATAATGTCAAGGATAACTTAATAGCATCATTATTAAATGAATGAGAAGACTGAGCCAAACTTACTAACTCAACTAATTAATTGTTTAAAACAAATTTTGAACAACCTGAAACTTTTTGAGCTTTGGATTAGGTTAAGGGAATGCCATATTAAGCAAAAACAAATACCCTAATAAAAATAAATGGATCTTTCATCTACTAAGACAGGGTAAAATGAATTACCCTGTGCTTTTTCAGATACATTAAAATTACCATTGCTGAGAAAAACAGTGATTAGTGAGTAAGAGCTCACTGCAGGAATGATATTTTTCAGTTATTGTATTTCAGATATTCACAGCTACAGTAAGTAAATATGAATGTTTGGAAGAAATAATTCAGTGAGTTACAAGAGCAGAGCACATCTCTCCTTTTCTGTACTGCAGAGTTGAGAACTTGAGCAGTCTTCAGAGATCTCCATGTTTCAGGATGCACTCTAAGAGGGTGCAGGGCTGTGAGCTGCATGTGCAGTTCCATATGCCAGCTGGTTAAGGGCACATGTGAAGTCTCTGACAGCTCTGGCTGAATTGATCCTGCTGGGTCAGTGTTCAGAAGACGTGGTTTGACCCCTGTTTTAGGAATGATGGGCAAACTCCACTGCTGGATCTTCTATTGTTTATTTAAATACTCACATCTGTTTGTCACATGAAAATGTGCATTGCTCATAGAAAAACTTGTGATATGGATGAAGTTTGTCCCCCAGAGGTTCATGTGTTGGAGACATCTCCAGTGTGATGGTAGGTAGTGGGATCTTTAATAGATGGTACCCAGAGATGACCTCCCTTGGAAGGGATCAATGCTTTCAGGTCCAATAAGATGGGTTAGTTTCTAAGAGTATTATGAAGAGTGAACTTGGTCCCTCCCGAGTCACAGGGCTCTCAGGTCACCATATGACCTCTCCCTTTCTTCCAAATGTGGAGCTTGCCACTCCTGCATATGTTCCCACCATTGTGACACCATTTGCCATGAGGCCAAGCAAATCATCTGAGCTCCTGCCAAAGTGATGCCATTTCTAGAGCTAAGCAGGGGTTGGTGCCATGCTCTTGAACTTCAAGAACTATGAGTTAATTCAACTTATTTACTTTATAAAGCACTAGGCCTCATGTATTTGGTTAGCATGACACAAAATAGACTAAGATAAAAGCTCAGAATTCAGGTGCATAAATTTATATTAGGCTATATTTTATACAGAATAAACAAGAAATAATATTTTAAGAAGTACATTTCAAGCAACATTGGAGCAGCAGTAATAGCAGTGTACTGGCAATCAGCCCTTGAGAGCATTTGATATCATATCCTACAAAGGATCAATGTAGTGATATCCTAGAAAAGGAACCGTTTGCAATTATTTACCTGAGCTGGATTAGATAGTCTTCTAAAGACAAATTTCTGTAGCATCATCTCACTTTTTCACTCACTAATTCATTTAATGATGGATGGATTTTTGACTGATTTGTTTGATTATTTGTGCATGCAAACATAATCTACTCAGTCCCTGCTAGAATACATCCAGCACTGGATTAAGTACTGAGGAAAAATACGACCATAACATATCCACATTATTTGCTCACAGTCTAGCAGATACTCAACAGAGAACAAAGAAAGCATAATAATACTAATGTGCTGGGAAGATTAACAGCAGTTCATAAAGAGGCAGTAGTCAATATGTGCCTGAAAATGTGTTCAATGCATAAATCTCATGCTTCTCAAGGGAGATGTTTTTCAAATGCATGTTTTTGTTTGTTTGTTTGTTTTTGTATTTTTAGTATGAAGAAATGTATTCAAAGACTTTGGGATTAAAAAAAAGTGTCTAGAGTTCTCTCTGACACCTTGGATGAATATCTTTCTATCTCCAAATCTTGGATTCTCTGTATTTAAAAATGGAGATAATAATAACTGCCTCACTGATGTTCCTGGAGGTTTAGATTAAGAGTGACTGTAACTGCTCATCTCTGTGCACCATGTGAAGCTGAAATTCAATACATGGTCACTATTATTATTTCCAACAACTGTTGCAGCTAAGAAAAAAAAAATGTTTACACAGGTCTTGGGTTTGTCTCTAACCATAATCAGAGGCACAGAACAGGTTGCTTTCCCTTGATTTCTAATCCAATTTGGAATGTAGGACATAGACATTCAAAACATCTTGTGAAAAGCAATACAAATAATTTTATTCCAAGTTGCCAGCTAGAGATGGTTGAAAAAGGACAAGTAAAGCTCACGGTTAAAAGAAGAATGGGATTATATACATGTGCAGTTTTTCATGTTTTATTCAAGACTCCCTATTACTAAACAAAACACACCCCCAAATTCCTCATCATTATTTAAATTCTAATAAAATTTTACAATTGATATTTTTATCCAAGGATTTCAAAAATTCTACTGATTTTTGTCTAGAGGATAATTTCATCTCTGAATGAAGGAGTCAAAATGAAGATTAAGTAGTGTTATTTGTTAGGGGGGTACCAGGGATTGAACTCAGGGGCATTCAGCCAGTGAGCCAGATCTCCAGCCCTATTTTGTATATTATTTAGAGACAGGGTCTCACTGTGTTGTTTAAACATTGCTTTTGCTGAAGCTGGCTTTGAACTCATGATCCTCCTGCCTCAGTCTCCTGAGCCACTGGGATTACAGGCATACACCACTATGCACAGCTTAAATAGTGTTTTGAGAGGACAGTGAAAGTATAGCTCAGCTGTTCTGAAACAGTGTTCTCTTTGTCTACTCCTAGTGTTGTTTAGACTTCTGCTTTCAGTCCATCCTCTTGACTACCCCAGGGTGATCAGGTTATGCAATGTCATCTATGCCATCCCCCTGTGACTTCATTCATTCATCCTGGGGAGGCATAACTGAATCATTCTGGGCATGTCAATCTGTATGCCAGAACTTTATTTTGAAAATTATGGAAAGTTAAAGCAGATATGATAGTATTCTTTTGTCTCAACTAAACTATATCCCAAGCTCTAATGCTTAGAAGAAATGGTGACTCGGTTTAACCACTCAGTATATGTTCTTGTCCATTTAATACTTGGTGGTCAGTGATGAAAAATCGTGAATTTTAGTGTTTAAAATCCAATCAGACCATTTGGGGATTGGTAATGATGAGTTGCTTAGGTAATATATCCAATCAGTAATAAAGAGAGGGAACATGATTGTCTCTGGTTAATTATGAATCACAAAAATGTATAATTTGTGTGCTGAGGTGTGATGATAGCTTAAGAGAGATGTATGGGGGGGGGTCATTCTTCTAGGATAGGTAGGGGGTAATGGAGCATTTTTTTATCTAGTTGTTACAAAAAATAAGGAGACTTAAAGTAGAAGGAGAAAACATCAACTTTAAATTTGGGTTTCATAGAGGACCACATGGTTCCTAAATCCTGTGGTACAGTATGCAGGTAGGTCAGATAGTAGGAGAATCCGGTGGGAAGTGCAATTCAATGGGACTCAAGGAAGTTCTTTTCAAGGCTGTTCTTTAAGGAATACACACGGAACTAAAAGGATTGCTTTGCTCCACCCCTGGAGGAATCAACTTCTATAGGAACAAAGAAAGCGTCAGTGCATTTGTTCAGTTCTTACCATTGGTCAAAAACCATGAAAAACGATTTATGCTTATAATGTTGGTGGTGACCATGATAACTATAATAATGATGAGGACAACAAAAGATGACAAAAGTGGAAAGAAAAACAGAGGGTAAGAAGAGACAAATTATGAGCAAGGGAGAAGAAGAGAAAAAGAAGCAGAGAAGAAGCCAATTTTAATTCAAGGCCAAATTTAACACTTCACATATTTGAGCTCACTGATTTCTCACATCTGGAAAATGTAGCTATCAGTCTTCCCATTTTACTGATGAGGGGTTATGTTCAGAGAGGTGAAGAGATTCTCCCAAGTTGTGCTGGACATCTGCTTTTTCTTATGCTCAGAATGAACTCCCCCATTCTCACCCCACCCGAACACAAGCATTCCAGTTTTACACTGGTGAACACTTAGGATCCACTCTTTCTGTATGTGCTTGTCTTGGGGTGTGGAGGAGAGCCAAGGACACAGGTAAAGGATTCAATACTGGCATTCCATCCCCGGCCTTCAGTAACTGGCTCAGGGTCTATCAATCAGGCTTGAGATTTGAGATCAAACTGTTTGGCTAAGGGGACTTGCTTTTCTATTTAGTTGGAGGATTATCTCATTTAGGATTGGAACTGCTGGTCTCCAATATTGCCAAATACAGACTGAGTCTGAGACAGGAGAGCCAACACATGTATAGAGACGTAGGTCTGATGACACTGTCTAAACCTTGAAGCTAGCTGTATTTGACACTTGCATTATTCTGGAATTTGTAGTTACATGAGAAATGTTTTTTCTTTTCTTTCTCCCTCAAACTCTCTCTAAATACATTCAGTATCTTCTATATTGTACTTAAACCTGTGTTTTTCTCATACTGGAAACAGAAAATATTCCCAAAACCAACTAAAGATCTAAAGTCAAAAAAGATATTCAAACAGGATTCCTTGTCTCCACAGCTTTTCTCTATTAAAAACTAAGAAGAATTTTGTACAACCTCTCAATGCAGGGGAGAATTTCTAACATAAAGAGTATGACTTAGAAAGAAGGTTAATCCTGGCTTTGTTTTGTCTTGTTACAGTACCTGTTTTTCTGTCATTTGCAAAACCAGGAAAATAACTTTACAAATTACTGTGAGTTTTTTTTTCTTTTTTAAAAAATATACAGATAATACATAAATAATGATTTGAATAATTATTGCCACATGACACACAGTTTGTGCTCGTGATTATTATTATTTGTGTTTTTTAAAGTCCGATATGCCAGGGGAAATATTTTCATAATTTTGTTCTCATTTTTATATGACAACAGTCATTAGATTATTATTCACCTGGGTCCTCAGTTTTGCCAGTTCTTGTCAAATCTGACAAAAGAGACAAAAAACAGGGACTAAAATCAAATAATTTACACCTTATATTTCTGTGTAAATGTTCTCTGGACAATTCTTTTAAGAGAACATTTTTCAAAACGTCAGCTCACAAAATGGATTTTGATACATATATAGGGTCAATAAGCCACCAGCCAGTGACAGAAGATTTAGGTCAGTTTTGCAATTGTAAGGGCTTGTTTGGATGAACATACATGCCTGATACACATTCCTGCTCTATTGATCATGCAAAAACTTGTTTTTTTGTTTAGAAGCAAGGTGTGTACAAATGGAAAATGGAATTTCAGTTATTTCAAGAGTAAAAGCAAAACTAGGTAAATAGAAAGGCAGACTCCTTAGGAGAGAAAAAAAAAAGTCGAGTTTTCACACTTATGCCAAGCACACAAAATTAATCTGATTTCAGTTGTTCATAGGCAGAATCAAGCTGAAGGGTATGAACTACAAGCTCCTAGTAACTCCCACTGGATGGGGGCCATGAAGTGTCAAAAGGTCCATGTAAATTCAAAACTTAAGCCCTAGAGGTGTACTCAGAAACACTCTGGTAATATTTTTCAAGTCTTCCCTTGAATATCACTGACATTCTACCAGGGGAAGTGAGTGCAAAAAAGCTCACTTAATATCTCCCCAAAGCCACAGGTGCAGGCTGATTTCTAGAGCCAGCCTCCGGAGACAAGGAAACATTATATTACAACGGATGTCATTAGACGTACAGAAGGTAGCATAAAATGCCTAATTTATTCACAAAGTGACATTTTATTTAGTGCAAATAGGCAATTTGGGCATTTACCAGAGGCACTTGCAGTAATAAAGGGGTGTTACTAAAATTGGTTGGAACACCTGACATTGTTGTCTTTATAACACAAGTTGCTGTTCTTCGGCTGTGCAGAATTTAACTGTGAAATAGAAATGAATGCTATTCAGGATCTTCATAATGAATACATGCTCCTCCTGCATCCAAAACTACCCAATACCTCCCCTAGCCTTACCTCCCCTAGCCATAAGCTTTAGAGGTCAAGTAACTGTTAGTATTTTATTATTCTGCATCGTGTTTCTGGAGTGATTTTTGCATAGGAGTGTTTTTTTTTTTTTTAAGATCTGCATTAATTTACTACTACAGTCAAAGGTTAACTACTATAGTGAATATTTTGCTTAGTTGAACACAGGGTCACGTGTACTCTTGCTGCTCTGACAATTTATAACTGTTTATGGTATCAGGCAATATGGCTTGATAGTAGGGTCATCCTTAAACATTAACGATTTTATATATTCTCATCAGTCCTCTAACATTAAATAACTGCTATATAATCTTAGAGTGGGAATTTCTCATTCGTTTGTTGTTATTTTTTTAATGCCTAAGCTTATTACTGAATACACACAAAGAATATTAAGAGTCAAATGATATATTTTGACAAGTGGCTGTCAAGTACATAGCTTACCCAAATGTAACCAAGTCTATTTCTTGTTGAAATTGTGAGGGAAATAAAATTACTTTTATCTGCCTTCCTCTTTCCAAACAAGGGGACCTTGTTCCCAAATTAGTCCCAATATGTAGTGTCAACTTCGTGTGTGCTTTTTGACATAGAAATGAATATCCATCCATCCATGAATATCCAAGGCCCATAAGACTCTGTGGTACCTAAGGTGCTCAGGGCATTATGATTATGATGATAATGATAATGATGATGATGATGATGACAAGGCTACAGAAAAAAAATATTCTTTACCCAGTTCTGGAAACATTTTATTTTAGCAAACTAATCTTGAGCATTTAAATACCTTTGAGAACTGAAAGAAAATCTCTAATTGTGGATCTCAGATGCTGAAAGGGAGAGACATTTGAGGTAGAATATTTTGGTGCCTTCCTTTTATTACATCTTGGACCAATGCCTGCTGCTAAAGCTAGACTTGAATGATATCTAACTTGAAAATAAAACTAAAACCTTACCTCCCATGACTATGCAAACTACTCACATCGCATGTCTTCATGCTGGGAGAAATAATGATTCTTCAGAAAGAGGCTTCAAATGGTTGTAAAATATAAGCTCCATAATTAGGAAGCTGGGAGAGAAATCCACCAAGCATTTCATTATTGTGACTGCTGGTGTGTTTTGTTACAACTGTGGCGGATGGCTTCAGGGGCCACACATGGCTCTCCATGCAAGCTTTTCAGGACACATCCCTCCTTCTAAATGGCACATGGTTGAAGCTCTCATGCAGGTTTTCTGAATACCGCCTCTGAATGTGGAACACAAGAAAGTTTGAGGCGCTTCTCCACTGGATTTGTGAGCTATTTAGTATAATAGAGCCATCTGCCAAAGGTGAAGGCCTACTTTCCAATGAAAAGGAAACCTACAAATGATGGCCGACCAGGAGCTGTGTTCAGCAAGCAGCCTGAGCAGGAGCGGTCCGCCCAAGATGCCAACTCCTGTCATCTCCTTTCTCCTGAGTCAGCAGGGACCAGAATGCACAGGGCCGCTCCATATGCCTATTATCAAAGAGCACAGATTTGTTGATGCTACTTCCTACTGGCTCATAAGAAAAGAACTCTCAATGAGAGGGACAGGAAAAGTACATTTTGAAGCTCTTTTTCCTAGAGACTTCAGATATCCCATCACTGTGAATACACTCTGAGTCCCTAAGAAATCAACAATGGTCTCTGTTGGATTAATTTAGGATGACAACCACAAAAAAAAAAAAAAAAAAAAAAATTCCCAGGCTCTACCTTTATCTATGATTAAAATGAACTATTGCTAGTTTATTAGCTGTAGCAAACAAAGCCAACTCCCTTAAAGGGATGCTAAACTTAACTAAAACAGAATTTTTTTCAGTCTTCTGAAAGTGTTTGATTTCTGCCATTGCCCTCTGTCTTGCCTGGAAGCTCACGTTTCAGACACTTTCTTGTAGTCTTCTACAACCACCAATTTAATCAGCCAATCGGCCATGCATTAGTGACCACAAGCAGAATTATGAAATAATTCCGCCATTGTGCTGTTGAAACACTGGCACTTTGGGGAAGAAAATGGTGTCGTTTGAGGAAGAACAGCAGTTATAACAGTGAACTTAATAGTCAAATAAAGTGGGATGCTCTCCTGGAATACATTTACTCACTGAATCTTGCCTCCTCCCACTCCTCAGAAAAATCTGCTGAAAACACATTAGGTATCTGTAGCAATAAAATTCATTCCTTTGTGATATCACTCAGTGCTGCTGATAGACTATTATGTGGTAATTTTATTGGACACAGAATCTAATATGATTAGATATACTTTCAAGTTTTTTTGTAATGATAATTAGGATTATGATTGTGGCCAATCTCAATGGTATCCACTAAAGTTATGCAGTAAGAAATCTTAGCACTGTTTAAAGCTATCCATAGCATTTATTACTGGGTGAGGAGAGATTTACCAGCTTGTACTCCTTGGCAGCAGATTTCAACAATTTTGAATTGCAGTAAAACCATGACTCCTTAAGAGCTCCTATTCAATAAATGCTGCTAGCAGTAGCAATCACTGGGTGTGTGGGGTGTGTTTGTGTGTGTGTGTGTGTGTGTGTGTGTGTGTGTGTGTGTATGTGAATGCACGTGCATACATGCATTCCCTGAGTTATAAAACCATAATTCTTTGCATTAATGGTAAGGTTTTAGAACCTCAGTAATATATCCATTGCTATGACACCCCACAATGGGAGTCTTATATGTGAGCAAAAAATGTTGAATAAAGATTAGCCTTGCTTTAAGCAGCATTACAAACATCTGATTCTGCATTTATTTTTCAATTGTTCATAGTTCCTCTTTTATTCCTTACTCTGCATGAGACTTCTATTTGACCCTAGATTGCTCATTATTACAAGAAACACAACATAAAAGCCTACCTTTCTGCATTCTAATATCTACCAGTAAAGCCCTAGAGTTTTACAGAAATAGATACAGATATTGATTTCTCTCCATAAAGATCATAGGGAATTCATGACTTCTTGGCCACTTTTAATTAGCATACAGCCTGCTTTGTTGAGTCAAATCCTTGTCTCGGCATCTTTAAAAGGAAACTATTGCAACTAAACTAGAAATGTAATAATGCAGAGAGTCTAGATAAAACTTTTCTTTTCTCAAAATATATGCTCTTCAACTCTTGATGCTGAAGTTGGACAGCAAAATGTTTTTCATTTTTTTCCCATAGTAGTGCATTTATTTTTTTTCTGTACATTTAAACCATGTCTACAATTGATTGAATGGTTCAAAGCAATACATTGTTATTATAAAGCTTTTGCAAGGTGGTGATAATGTTTGTTCTGCCCCTGTACATTACTTGTCACTGTGGAAAATATACCAGTACAAACACTGAGATCTCAGCAGAGTAGAGAGGTTGTTTCCAAAGAGGTGGCTGGCACAAAGAAAAATTTCACACTGAATTTGAAACGATGAGGTCTCATTCTTGATAAGGAGTCTCTGTATTTTATGGTGGCACAACATAGCAAAGGAAGTTACTTGCCACTTTTATTTGTTCCTTATATATTGAAAAAGTATCATCTCTGAGAAGTTGCTAAGAATCTCCCTCTTCTGCAATAAATTAAAGCAGACACCATTCTCTCATGCTGATGACCTATCTCTTTCAGCAAATGAATGCAGACTCTGGCCTTAGTTGGACAGCATAGTATTTTCCAAAGCTGGATGGCAAGATTGATTTCCATTGGTAATAACATTTGAAACACAGAGAATGTAGAATGTTCTAGTCTTCCCTGGCTTTTATTGTATCAAAGAGAAAAACTTTGTGGCGCTGAATATCTTTAAGACTGTTCATCACTACAATCTCTCGGCTTAACAAAGAAATAAGCCTTATTGAGGCTCAAAGTTTTAATTTTTAATTTATAATGGATAGCTGTATCTGATTAGAATATATTAAGACTGTTTTGCTTTGTTTATTGAGGGCAGGTCTATGTGAGGTTATCTTTTATTCCTATCCACTGATACAGCTTAGAATAAAAGTTTCCTTTTATAATGAACACCAAAATGAGTCAATTTAAGAATATCCTTTAAATATTATAGAGCAGGTAGTGGGACATTTGATATGGAACTTTTCTGAGGTTGAAGGTAGTAGAGCTTAGCCATGCTTAAAGTAAAAAATGTGGTACATTGGAGAAGACAAAATATAGACAGAGTCAAGGATTTAAATGCCAAAAGAAACCTTGCTTTCCTCTATTGTAATGTTGAATTTGAACAGAGACTGACTGCCTTCACTGAGTGTTTAGAGGCCAACTGAAGCCCATGTGGGAGAGGTTATGGCATGCAGAGGTGAGAAGGTTTAGCTAAGCTGAAATATGGGATCCCATAGAGAGGTGCTCTGTGAATTTGATTTACATATCTCGTGGGGGATTTTTGTAATATGCAGATTCTCATTCTTTAAGTCTGGAAGGACACCTGGGATTCTGCATATCTAACAAATTCTCTGGAAAGGTGCCTGCAGCTAGTCCAGAGTCGCAAGGAAGAGAGAAAGGTCAGACAGTGAATTCCCGGTAATTCTTCCTACAAAGCAAGTGAGAAAGGATCCTTGGAAACAGCACACAGGAGAGGTGGGCCAGCAAGGCACCTCACTTGGTAACTATTACCTGGACTCTGCCTGCTAGACCTTCCTGTTCTAATTCAGTGGAAGAGTGTTACATTGTAATGAAAGGGGGTACCCATTCCTGAAGAAGCAGACTGCTGAGACAGGAGGCAGAGCAGGGTGAATGTCATGAAGATACACATTCATATGGAAATGTCCAGACCTGAGGGCAGGAACATGCTGCAGAGCATATGGGTTAGGACAAACGAAGAGCACACAAGTGCTGTCATTAGGAGAGCACACTGGGACACATGGAGGAAATGTATGGCGTGTGAGTAGACACAGATTGCAAAAGCAGTGCAGGGAAAAGACAGAGTAGTGCTGGGGATTTCAACTCTCCAGGCATCTGCCGGAAGTCCCATTTGGATAACAGCAGAATGTCTAACGGGTCCTTGACTTGCTATGCTAACAGCTTCATCTCCCAGAGGAGAAAATTTCCTGGGGGAACTGCCATCCTGTAACTCATTTTTTGGCCAACCAGGAAGAATTAGTTGGCATTTCCACAGTGCTAAGTAATTTAGGAGTAAGACATCATTTCAGAGTTGGTGAGAGGGTGGGAGGGGGAAGATGGTTACAACATATAATGTATTCGATTGGATTCCAAACAATTTAGAGATGCTTGACAAGAGATCTTTTGAAGGGAAATTACATATCAGCTTTTAAGAATTAACTTTTGGCAGAACAATACCAAAAAAAAAAAAAAATCTAAAGGAGATGGAAAGTGGGAGGTACCTAGAAACCACTGTGAATACCCAGGCAGCACTTTGCTCTCCAGAGACAGGCTTGCTGGCTCTGAGAAGCTAGGAAGTCCCTGCCTCCCACATCTCCTTGAGGAGGAACTGAACCCAGTGGCAGGGCTGGGTGTCCTCAGGTTGCCATCAGTGGTCCAGCTGCACTGAACTAGTTCCTTACGTCCGCAGTGCTATAGTCTCTTTACCTCCAAGACTTCTATAGGCCTACATCTTTTCTGGAAATGGCTTTGCTCATTGAACAGGTTAATACCAACTCAGCATGGGAGCTTCTTCATAACAAAATGTTTCACATAGGGCGGTTTGCCAAGGTGGTCCAAATTTCTCCGTAGTCACAGTTCTTGACTTTTTTTATTTCATCTATTCTGATGAGTATTGACTCCATGGACTAATCTATTCTGTTCCATTGTGCTCCTCTCATCTAACCAATGCCTACCATATGCCAAGCACTCAATGCTTACTGTTTCGAGAGTGGAGGGGACTAAGTGAACATGATGCTAGAGTTCTTAAGATCAAGGCCTCTATCTTATTACCTTTTTCACATACTCGGGCTTTAAAAATGCCCTTTGTACACACAGAATATGCATAGTTTTAGTTTTCGAGTTGACTATGTATCTCAGTCCTTCAACATCCCTTTTCAATTCTATGCCTCACTTTTACTTATTCACCAGATGTATGAAATAAAGAATGCAGGTAGACATATCTGTTTATTCCACACCTCTCCTTCCATTTATCAAACATGAGGTCACTAAATGAAATATTAAAAAGTGAAAATTAAAAAAGACATAATCATGCCCCTAAAGAGAATCAGTCTACTAATGGCAATGAAATCTAGAAATGAAATGAAAACACAAAAAGTCCTAACTGGAACTGATAGCTCCCATTGCCTGCAGGACTTCGCACATTAGAAAAGAATGAAGATACAATGAATATACACCTGATAATGTAGTAAGGGTCAGAATGTCCCTAAACTTTATGGAGACTCAACCTAGGTTGATCTTACTCCTTGGAGTACACCTTATCTACGTGGGAAAGAAAACATTACTGAATGATGCCTGCAAAAGAAACATATCTGAAGCTAAATTTTAAAAGGTAAAAACAGACAGTCTCTAAGTCTAACCTGTACCAGGGTGTCTTTGACTTGGCGACTAGATGCAAATACTAGAGGATAGGAAAACCAGTCATATCTACGAGACAGTAAGAAGGTGGTTTTGGCCCAAGAGGCTCAAGAAACTTTTCAGCTCACCCAATGCTAAAAAAGGTCAAAGAAAAGTTTCAACTGAAGACAAAATATGAAGCCCAATTCTAAAACTGATTGGGAATTTTAACAATGTGCAAGATTATAAAATCAGCAACCAGGTGAGTAATTACTCTTAATATAAATGGAAATGATGAAACAATCTGTAAACAAAAAAAAAAAAGAAAAAGAAAAAGAAAAACACTTTAAACTGAATATGTTTAGGATATTCCAAAGATAATGAAGAAATGAGGCCAAAAGTATAGAATAGAAATTATTTAAGAAATCATGCAAAAAGGAAATAAAAACAGGTGGGAATTTTAAAAAGAACCAATTAGTATTTCTGAAATGAAAAACACAGTCATTGATTTAAAAACCGAAACAAAAACATCAATGTAGTGGGGGAGCCGAAAAGATAGACAGGTGATTAGATGACAAAGTGGTGGTGTAGTTGTAGAGATAAGCAGATGGCACGACAAACACAAGCCTGCTTTCAGAGGAAAAGGGTGTCAGAAAAGTAGAAGGGGTCCAACCAAATCTTGAGGGGGGAAGAGGGATAGATGTTAGCATGCAAAGAGAGAATGTATGCCTGAGACAGGAAAAACAAGGCAAGAAACACTGTGCAGAGGAATAGCACGCAGTCAGCGGTCACTGGAACAAGAAAAGAAACAGAGAGGGTGACCAGCTGGGCTGCAGAAGGGCCCAACCATGAAGGACCTTTGATAGTTTGTCTGGAACCTCAGGTTTTATTCTTTGGTGAACAGTGCAGTCACAGGAGAGTTTAAGATGAGGTCTAGCATGGTCAGCTTTATTTCTGAGATGGGTCACTTTTCATGGCTGGGTGGAGAAGAGATTGAAAGAGGAAATGAGACAGAAGTTTCCTCTAGTAGGCCAATTGAGAAATGATCATGCCAAGAGACATTTTCTGATTCATCTTCTCACTCTAGGCCCTCAGCTTAACCCTGGCATAAGGGAGGTGATTAAACCATGTCTGAAGAACTGATTCTGTGCAGCCTGAAATCAAATGGCTTCCAAAGCAAAGATGAAATCATCATTTGTCCAAGATCCAGAGTCAGCAGTGTGTTCAAAGACACACCAGCAGGAATTCGGATCAACATAAACTCTTTGCTTGGTGTTTAGAAAGATAGCTGGATAAGACCTTACTCTAAATGATTCATTTTAATCTCATAGTCCTGGTGATACACTGCCCATTGGCTGAGGGCTGGAATGGTGTTTGTCATGACAGGATCTGAGTTGTGTCCAGAATTTCTGTGCGATTGGACAGACCTCATGCCAAAGGATCAGAGAAGCATTTCGTTCTCATTTCAACACAAGTGTGAGGAAATGAGTGGGAGCAAAACACATTTTATTTAGGGGATGGGGAGAAAACCTACAGAGAGATAAATAAGAGCAGTAATACCAACACTCAGCATATACAGCCCATGTTTTTGTCTGTGTAATTACAAAGGGTTTCTTCCTGAGCCTAACTGTTGACACAACAAATGTAAAATATTAGCAATAATAATTACCCTGTGCATATGCGTAATGTCTATCAATAAGGCTATGACTCTTAAATTCCCTTAAGCTTCTTTCCATTAGAAGCAGTGAATTAAATATATATATTCAAACAAATTAAATGCTGCTAAGAGCTTTTCTAATTTGTAAACACTTGCATAAACACGAGCTTTATCAAATGCTTAATTAATCTGAAATGCCAACTTAAAAAGTGAAGTAATGAACAATAAGCATATTACCACCTTAGGATGCTATTCCATCTGGGTGCTTTTTATAAGAAGTTTAAAGATATGTTTCTACATAAACCAGCTAAAGTTGTGAGAAATGAATCAGCTCTCAGGAATTAAGAATAGTTGGGGATTGATCAAGGATGGTTAGCTTTCTGAATAAACTATTTAATGAAAAAGAAGATTTCATAGACTCTTAATGAGGAAGCCACTTTCTGTCAATGAAAGTGAAGCCTAAGATTCATGCATTTGCATTTTTATTTATTGTAATACAGTCAACTATTTTGCTATAATTTTAGTAGCAGACATAATTAATTTTCAGGACTTTAAGTGTAGTATTTTAAACTTAGAGTTTTATATTAATCCTTATTTTTACCTTAGCAAAAATTCCATTTTAATGTTGTTCTCTAACTAGTGCCATTTTAGAAAAATTTAACATACATTTTATGTATGGGCCATAAAAAGTAAGAGTGGCTTTTGACAAATTTATCCTTCAGTTCATATTAGTGTGCATATAATAGGCATTCAAAAATGCTCAAATGATCTACCATGCAGATGAATGACCATATAAATATAAGGAATATTCCACACATATAAATAAGGGTAACATTTCCTATATAGCCTTTCTTTTTTAAATGGATGTAAAAAGAAATTAGTGAAACTTCAAATAGTAACTGGGGATCATCCTATATTATATAGGTTGTGAAGAAGTCTCTAACATAATGCAAAGATCTAACCTATGCAAAGCTAGAAGATACCTAGGAAACATCTACTCTAAACCTATACACTTTATAGAATGTGAAACTGACACAGAGAGATGGATCCAATGACTCAAAGATACTATGATGAATGGAAGAAGTGGGCAAGAAACCCCACGTCCCCATTGCTAAGCCACTGTGAGCTACGGTGCCCATCCCTCCCTGGAATCACTGCCCTATCTTGAGGCAGAAAGCTACCTTCTAGTGCCATCTTCAGCCCTAATGCTCCTTCCTCAGAGCTGTGAGCAGAGAAGGGCTCTTCCAGGGCCACTGATGAGAATGCTGGGCAGGAAGCAGAAGCCTCGGGAAAATGGAGGCAGATAGCATCTATCACCTCCCCTTTATCTCATGGCCTGCCACTCTATTATAGAAGGAAATTAAGTTGGTCTGGCATGATTCACTCTTCACAAATCATTGTTTGCTACTCAGAACTCTTCTCTCTCAGGAATTGTAGCACAATGTTTAAAAATAATTTCTTCTAGTGTCTCCTTGGTCATTCCTAACCTGACCAAAATGTAGCTGGATGCTTTTCTGAATACCTGATTTTTCAGTCTCTTTTTTTTTTTTGAGTTTTCCTCTGATTTTTATAAATTTTGTCAATTAGTTCTGGAAGTCTGAGTACCAATCTCCAAGCATGTGGAGGTCATGTCATCAGACCCTGCTGATGTTAATATGCAATGATTTCTGAAGCCTCTTCTACTACTTTCCTTTTTGGACTTCTTTTTTTTTTTTTTTTTTTTTAATTTTATCTTGACTTTCCAGAAAGCACTCCTGATTATCTTTGCAGTTAAACTTATTCTTAAAGTAGGAGGTAAAATAAAAAACAATGAAGCATCTGACTTTCTCATTGTGTTTTTTAAACCCATTTGTCTGTCATTAGCTTTCTCTCATCTCCTATCTGAATTTAACATTTTCTTTTTTCAGTGATCTTGTCTGCTTTTATTTTCTTTTTTTTTTCCCACTCTGTGGGTGAAAATTGTAGAATGAATGATTGTCTCTTTCACCCCCTTATTAATCTCTTAGACGCCTGCTCTTCCTCCTTTCATGGCTTTTCACTTAAGGGACAGGCAAGGAGGAGTCAGACTTTATTCCTTCATAATCATTCATACTACAATTGTCACCCATCGCTGATGGATGTGCTGCATGGAGTTTATGCTCTAGTGGGGGACACAGGCAAGTGCATGGAAACTGTAAAGTTGGTAATTGCACAGTCAGAATCCCTGGGAAAACACCGTTGAGCTAATATGCTAGGAATGTGTGATCAGATGTGTCCAGCTCAAGGATCATTGATGTCATCATGGAAACCAAGTCCTCCTCATCCTTGAATACTTTCAGAGTAACCTTTCTGGGTTTTCTCTACCACTGTGGACTATTTCCTCCTCTATGGGTGCCAAGTATCAGGCACCATACCTGGAAACCTGTCTGTGGGACCTAGAGACAAATGTTGGTTCCTCTCCACATACAGCAAGAAGAAAACAGCAAAAAGCATCAGTTAAGGAGCTTATTGCTTTCATTGTTTTCTTCTAATAACCCAAAGTATAATCTGAAGAGTTTTCTTCTTGCAGCAACATCCATGGGATCAGGGAGCTCAGGAATTCCTGCAGAGCTCTTGATTTTATTTTATTTTATTTTTTTTTTCAGTTAGCAAGTGTTCTTAAAATTCAGCACTAGTGAAAGTCTGGGTTGAATTGTTTTTTCTTTTTTAGCTTGTAGGCCAAATGTAGTATGTACATTTTTTTTTTGTTGTTGTTTTTGATGCTAGGTATAGAACCCAGGACTTTTCACATGCTAGGCAAGTTCTCTTGCACCAAGCTACATCTTCAATCACGTCACTGTTTTTTGAGTTTTGTTCTTACTCCCTTAACAGATTTATTGAGGTATAATTGAAATATTTAAGAAAACTACACATATGTAAACATTTGATGAGCTTTAATATCATGAAACCATCATCTCGACAAAGGAAATCACTATGTCCATCATCTCTAAAAGACTCCTCCTGCCCTCTGGTTTTGTTTGTTTGTTTTTATCATGGTAGCAACACTTTACATGTAATCTATGTCCTTAACAAATTTATAAGTGTAAAATACAGTATTGTTAACTCCTGACACAACATGATACCACAGAACTGCAGAACTTCTTCATATTGAGGGACTGAAACCTTAAACCTATTGAACTGCAGCAACTCTCCATTTCCCTCTGGCCCCAGGCCTGGGCAGTTGCAACTCTACTCTCTGCCACTGTGAGATGGACTATTTTAGAGACTTCATATAAGTGAAATCATGTAATATTTGTCCTCTTATGATGGACTTATTTCACTTTGCCTGATGCCTACCATCTTCATGTATGTTATCACATTAGGAAAAACTTTTTTAAGGCCAAATGATATCCCACTGAATGCTTGTGCAATGTTCCCCTCATCTGTTCATCTACTGGTAGACATTTAGGATATTTCTGTATCTTGCCTATTGTGACTGATGGTGCAATCAGCATAGGAGTGTAGCAAACTCCATGGGATCCTTACTCTTCTGGAAATATACCCAGAAGTGGAATCTCTGGATCAAATATTTCTGTTTCTGCTTCTTTGAGGAAAAAAAAAAATGAGACTACTACCTTCTATACATTCCTACCAATGGTATGCAAACATTCTAATTTCTTCAATCCTCACTAAGAGGATTCTTCCTCCTTCTTTTATAGCAGTCCTCTTAACAGATATGACATAGTATCTCATAAGCAGATAATGGTTTTTTGTAGCAGACTGGCCTGACACACTTAGAACAACATCATGTTTTTCTTTTATTAGACAAAAAACAGTGATCACAGAATCAGAACCTCAAACCAGATTACTCTGAGATCAAGATAAAATGAGATAAAGCAAGACCATTTATAATTTTGTTTAAGTACAGACAAAAGCAGAATCCCTCTGCCATCTACAATAAACCAACACTCCCTCTTTTGCTCAAAATGGATCACTGGTTTCTGTCATGTGGATTGCACATCTGCTCTTTTGCTGGTCTCCCCTCCACTAGGTAAGGTATATTGAGTGACACATCACAATTGTACCCACCCTGTGATAGCATCCAGTCTAGAGCAAATCCCTGCTTCTTCAGACCTTCCATGAATCACCCAGCCAAATCATAGGATTGGTCTTTCTAAGATCCTCCCATAGACACACACACAGGGTCCCCTTGTTGTAACAAGCAATAACATCACTTGTTTGACTCTAGCCATGCTTCTTGTGCTTGGGGTGGTCTTTGATAGTAGCATGGTGAACCTCAACTGCTAGATGCCATTAGTACCTCAACTCCAATATGATGACCAGATATTGCCAAATGACCAATGGATAGCAATCTCTCTTCTGCTTGAGAACCACTGAGGTAGGTGGCTTGGGTCTTAAAAGTGAAGTCAGACTCACTATTACATACTCATAAGCACAGTCATTAAAATTTTTGATTTAGAGGATACTCCTGTTCTTCTAAAGCTCTCAGACTTTTTTCTATTTTTCCTATTTACTTACTCTTATTTCTCCCGTTCAAATTCATTGTAAAACGACCCTTTTAGCTTATGGTCTCATTGGAATTTTCTGTGTAGCATTTAAAGAAATTTTGATATAGCTTTCAGTAAATACCACATATAAAAGGAAAAGAAGGAAATATGTAGTTTTATTTTTTTTCCATAAAATCTGTTTTGCACAGATTTCAAGCCCTCCAGGTACCCTAGTATTCTATAGTTGTTGTCTTATTTATACTCATTGGATGATCTCAAAAATCAGGGAGGTTTCCAGATACTGCTGTGAGAAGTTAGCTTTGTGATTTTTAATTGTTTGTACATAGGCCCATGGGCCTTGGGGCAATGGGTTCATTTAAGCACATAGAAATAAAACATAAATAACCACGCAGCCCTGAGTTCATCTGTGATAGTCCATAGAACAGCAGTGCCGTCTCTTGCTTCCACCTGCATACTGTTAGAAAAACACAAATTGCATTCACTATCAAGGATGTTTATGATATTTTACCACAATGGAATAAATCGTATTTATTCATGTGGACAGTGGTTCTCATCACCTTCAATCTCCTTTGTATTCTCTGATTTCTTGGTATCATCAAGGTTATTTTATTGTGAGTAAAGGAAATTCACCTTGGCTAGGTTGAGAAAAACAGAATTCATTGGAAGGAAGAAATAAAAGAAAAAAAAAGAATAAAGCAAAGAAATGACGGTGCAACTAGGGTCAGTAACTTTTGAGAATCTTTGTAAAAGGGACTCTCTGATCTTCTCTTTCAGGTTCTACCACTGAAATTAATGTGCTCAGGTCTTCTTAGTGTTTGGATCATTTGGTGCAGATATAAATTTGTTGAATAAAGCAAAATTGGTCTCACTAGGTTATATGACAGTTCTTAGGCTAGGAAGGACTGGACATCATGTTTAAAGTCCCTATGAGGCTACGTTCATTAGGAGAGAGTTCAGTATTATGATCAGCAGAATATTGGTTCTCTAGTCTTGCCCATTCTCTGCTCCCTGGAATTTCTGAATGCATAAGGTTCCATGGCGAGGGGGAATAAAATCTACAAGTCAGTGGATCATAAAACACAGAGAAGATCTTGGAATGTCTCCATTGTCCCAGAATAATCAGAAGCATCCAAAAGAGTGGAAGAAAGTAGCCAGGTGAGGTACACCTGGAATCCCAACTGCTCTAGATGCAGAGGCAGGAAGACTAAGTTCTTGGCCAGCATGGGCAATTTAACAAGACCCTATAAGGACAACCTGTTGATCAGTGGTAGAGTGCTTGCCTAGCCTGCATGATGCCCTGGGCTCAATCCCCAGTATGGAAAAAAAAAATAAAAGAGGAAGTAAGAAAGTGGTAGAAAGAATTGTCAGCCAGAGCCATGAACCAGTGGACAGGGGAGCACATACAAACTAGAAAGTACAAGGAAGCAAATTCTCCCCTTTGAGCTTCTGGAATAGATGCACTTTTGCCAACACCAGGGTTATAGTTCAGTGAGGCTCATTTTGACTTCTGACCTGCTGAACTGAAAGACAATAAATCTGTATTGTGTGAGCCAGTAAATGTGCTGTGATTTGCTAAATCAGCAACAGGAAATGGATGCAATTTGGTACAAGAAAACACACCATTAACATTTGTAATAAATTTGTTGCAATTAAATACAAAGTCAAAGTCACAGCCAAAGTGCCCATGGGCTCATTCCACAAAAATAAATAAAACCTCTGATTTGGCAATATGCTTTTTTAGACTTAAACTGTTTTCTACTCAGAAACTATCAAGGTGACAGAAAAATTTAATGCTGCCTAGGATTTATGTTAACAGTCAATCACAGTAAGGAAGATCACCCATCATCCCAAAAGAAAGGACTCACCCAAGGACACTGATTAAATTATTTCTTAAAATTTCTTAATTCTTCAGTTTTCTTCAGAATTAAACCAGTCGAACCCTTATTTTGCGCAGAGTGAAACAAATTGATAGAAAAGTTGCCTTACAAAGGGATCTCCTCTTCATTTTCTGCTATTGAATTAGAACCATTCTTTGATCTGCAATGTCTCAAACATTCAGGTGCTAAAACACATATATGGTCTAACAGATTCTCTTTGTAACAGTTAATTTCATGTGTCAGAATAAATGGGCCATAGCATACAAAGAAATTTAGTTGAATTTTGCTCTGCATGTTTATCTGAAGGTGTTTTAAAATTTACCAGTGACTTTTGAAGCTGAGGCACTAGAATATCAAGTTTGAGGTCAGCCTCAGCAACACAGCAAGGCCCTACACAACTTAGTAAAATCTTGTCTCAAAATTAAAAAAAAAAAAAGAAAAATAAAAAATTCTGGGGATGCACATCAGTGGTATAACAATATTAGGTTAAATTCTCAGTTGGAAAAAAAAATGAGTTTAACATTTAATCTGAAAGACAACTAAGCCAGATTGCTCTCCATTATGTGGGTGGGCCTTGTCCAATTAGATAAAGATGTGAAGAGCACAAAAGACTGAACCTCCCTCAAATAAAGAGAACTCCCTCTTGACTTGTTGTCCTCAAGCTGGGACATTTTTTCTACCTTGGACTCCAACTAAAATATTAGCTATCTGGGGTCTATAGTTAAATGACTTCGGGTCTAGGGACTTGTCAGTCTCCATAATAATGAGTCAATATCTATTTGTACGAACATTCCTCTATCCCTTCAAATATGCATCTTGTTAATTCTGTCTCTCTACAGAACCCTAACTAATGCATTTGAATGAAGAAAAGGATCTTTTATGATCACTGAAAATTCTATTAGACACATCTGCTTAAAGAAGAAAGGAAAATGCAACTACCACCACCCTCCAGGTTTGCACAGTAATAAGTGCTCATTGTAATATAAAAAAGCAAGAACTGAAACAGAAGTCTAAAAACTGCTCCTGATCTTGACAAAAATAACTTCTCTCTCCCCGCACACACAAGGAATCATTTCAGTTGGCAATGGATTTTCTATGTGATGGTGTTTCCATAGGATTGTATCACCTATCAGCATTATGGCTGCCTTAGTTTGTGTAAGCACATTCAATAATGGTCTTATAACCATGTAATTGCCAAATGACACATTTCTCAAAATGCACTGTCATCATTGAGTGACATATGACTGTCTATGTTCTGTACATATGCATGTATGTGTGTATATATAGATTATTCCTTACTGTCTGAATATATTATTCCATTATGGATGCATAGCAATACATGTTGTAGAGTGTGTAAGTGTGTGTGTATACATGTTTACACCCCTTTATCTCCAGCTGTTATCATTAATGATATACTTGGACTATGCTTCATTTCAATAAACATGCCTACATATTATTTCCACTGATCATATACCAAATGCCTATTTGTCAGCATTTCAGTTGTTTCTGACTTTTTTATGTAATAGACAACACTGACAGACATCCTTGTATGTATCAGAATAAATTCTATGGGATAAGATTCCTGGGTGAAAATATTGTTCATTCAAAACATCAAACTGTACTTTGCTTTTGGAGCCATTAGCTTGTCATCATTAGGTGACTGGTAAATGATGAAACAAGCTATTAACTCTTGGTAATGACTTTTTTGAAGAAAAAGAAATTATGAAACACCAAGGGGACATGTTGTCCAAGATTATTGCTGCTTATCTTGAGGGGGAAAAAAAGTGTAAGGAGACCTGGAAGGAAACAGAAGGAAAGATCTGAAAACCAGCTCCGCTATTGCCAGCTCCTGGTGCCAGGGTGTGGTCACCTGCCATGTGAAAGGTGTCCAGAGACCGGCTGGGTGTGCCTGGCTTTTACAACAGCCAATTTCAAATCCTTCTCCCTGGCTAATGCTGATTCTTTCTTTCTTAGTCCCTTCAGATATCATATATCATATGTTGGAATGAAATGGTAGCCAATTTCTGAAAGAGGAGAGACATTTAAAATCAAATCACCAATTTGTTGTTGTTGTTGTTGTTTTCATTAATTTTGAGCATTTAAAATACCTCAATGAAAATATATCTTTAGAGTCACTTGGATGCATTTAATGGATTAAGAATGCATATGGGTATATATGCATATATATTATATGTATATCTTTGTACAGGAGTATTTTTTTTAGTTCCTCAATGGGGAAATCCAAAGACATTTAATCTATATTCTCTATTTTTCACATGAATAAATTTGCCAATCTCTAACAAGTGCCAAATGCAAATTTATTATAATTTTAAATTAGCTCTATAATGGGCTCAGTGACAAAACTTATGATTTAATATTCTTCATTATGGTATTGTTTATGTTCTATTGGAAAGTTCCTTTATTACTATTTAACCACATTAAATTTCCCTGAGGAGTCTGATTACCCATTAATGCTTTAGATATATGGGTCGCCCTGGACTGAAGAAAGAACCAAGTTTAATCTGTGACAGAGACCAGCAATGTTGGAAGAGGAGGGGAAGACTATGTCCCTTCTGAGTAATTTGATTCACAGAGCACCCTGGGGGTGGGGCGGGAGGGAAGGAGTGGGGGGACATAGATATTCTTCGACTTAACCACAAATCACCCTCTACCTTGGAGCAAAAGGTTAAATTATTCTTAAGATTTTCTTCTTCTCCAAGCTGTATGAAGAGGAGACACACATACTTCAGGTTCTTTGGCCCCACTGCAAAGAATGGAGTCATCTGACCCCAAGTTTTTGTCCAGAGCCATACCAATCTTTGTCCCCATTAATAAGGAAGAGAAGTTTCAAATATAAAACACAGTAAAGTCAGAGGCTTAGCATAGATTGCTTTTACAATGTTGAGGTATCCCAGCTATTCCCCTTCTGGGTCTATTCCCTAAAGACCTAAAAAGAGCATGCTACAGGGACACTGCTACATCGATGTTCATAGCAGCACAATTCACAATAGCAAGACTGTGGAAGCAACCTAGATGCCCTTCAATAGACGAATGGATAAAAAAAATGTGGCATTTATACACAATGGAGTATTACTCTGCATTAAAAAATGACAATATCATAGAATTTGGAGGGAAATGGATGGCATTAGAGCAGATTATGCTAAGTGAAGCTAGCCAATCCCTAAAAAACAAATGCCAAATGTCTTCTTTGATATAAGGAGAGTAACTAAGAACAGAGTAGGGAAGAAGAGCATGAGAAGAAGACTAACATTAAACAGGGATGAGAGGTGGGAGGGAAAGGGAGAGAGAAGGGAAATTGCATGGAAATGGAAGGAGACCCTCAGGGTTATACAAAATTACATATAAGAGTAAGTGAGGGGAAAGGGAAAAATAATACAAGGTGGAGAAATGAATTACAGTAGGGGGGTAGAGAGAGAAGAGGGGAGGGGAGGGGAGGGGAGGGGGGATAGTAGAGGATAGGAAAGGCAGCAGAATACAACAGACATGAGTATGTCAATATGTAAATCAGTGGAAGTGTAACTGATGTGATTCTGCAATCTGTATACGGGGTAAAAATGGGAGTTCATAACCCACTTGAATCAAAGTGTGAAATATGATATATCAAGAACTATGTAATGTTTTGAACAACCAATAAAAAAATAAAAAATAAATAAAGAAAAAACACAGTAAAGTCAGGGAGATTAATGTCGAACCATTACAGAGACACTGTAAAAAGTCATTTCTAAAGTTGAAGTGGGAATCTATTTAGATTTTGAGATATTTTATTTGGCTTAGTTTAAAAAAATAGGAGCAAAGGAAGTTTCCCCTTTTAAATCATTCATTTCTGGAAATAAACATTCAATAATTCTTCTCGAGTAGAATACATTCCCTTGGCTTTATCCTCTTTACTTCATTATTTTTCAACATAATTCAAACAGCATTTTTATAAGCTTGGAAGCTAGGTCAGAAATCTAAGCCCTGGAGACTCCTGCCAATGTATCACTACAGATTTCCTATTCGTGCTCCAGCTATCCACGAGGAACAGAAAGCACACATCTTCATTCTGACATCCATTGAACATATATTTAATGGGTACCTGCAAGGTGTGGAGTCCTTGAGGAACAATAATTGTACATCATTTCTCTTCTGAGAGAAAGAGCAGACACCTAGGAAGGTACCTTCGTCCCCATCAGCCTTTCCTAGTCCTCCAATCCTCTATCCATGATTCAGATTCCCTCTTCCATTGTCCCTCTTTGCGTGAAATGTTCTTAACAGCCAGCTCCCCAACAGTTAACTCGGTAACTCATGCACCTTTCTGTTAAGTGACTTTTCTTTGATCCTTACACCTATATAAGATTTCTTTGTTATGTGCTTTTTTTTTCCTGGAAATTTCACTATATAAGCATTAAATGATTATTTTATTGACATCTTTCTATTTCGCCCTCTACTTATAGTTTTTATGAAAGAATCACCATTCTTTTGCAATTATTTTATTTGGGGTCCAAGTATGTGTCTAGAAAGCAATAGACATGCTAAAACAAAATATGCACAGTGTGGTCAACAAACTAAAAACATATGCAGAAGCCATGGAATGGACAATGCACCCAGAGGCAAGGGTTGTAACAACTTAACCAAAAAACAAAACAAACAAAGAAAACTGACAGTCTAACTAGATGAGAGACGAATGATGAGTGATGTAAATGATTTAGGCTATGAGATTTCAGACAATGACAGCAGGGCACTGTGGAGTCTTTCAATATGTAGAGGATTTAGAAAGGTGATAATCATCATCATCATCATCATCATCATCATCATCATTATCATAATCATCATCATCACAGGAATCTTTCCAGGGTGGTACAAAACTACATCTCTGTATTTGCAAGAAAGCATTAATGTCAAGAGATGGAGGAAGCCCAGAGGTCACTTAATGATGGGTGGTGACAGGATAGAAATGAGCATGAAGAGCTTGGACCAGTCTGCTGAGTGGTGCAAGTCAAGAAGGCAGAGAGGGAATGAGTTTGAGAAGTTTATTTGGATAAATCAAGTGTACAAATCAATAATGTGCATATACACATTAGAGGGCAATTAAATAAAAATTTAAAAATGACTAAATTTTTCCTTTATTATGATGTTTATTTCCCCTCAATATACTATAACACATGTATATCATATGTGGAACACTAAAACAGGAACAGCTGTACATTTGTATAAGTGCCATTTTACTTTAGCCTCACAAAAGCAATGAAGAAGGATTATCTTCCCTCAGAAGTTTAACAAACTGCCAGAGTCATTATCAGAAAGGCCTAAATAATAACGAATACCCCAATTTTCTGTCCAGAGTTCCACACATTGCTCAGTAAACTTTATCCCATTCCTCTATTTCTGGTAGAGTTTGGTTTATTGTAATATAATATTAGCCTCATATAAGTATATTGCTACTTCCATGCCAAATAATACTTATAATAAAAACTAGCTTGCTTCCATAGGACTCATCTTTGAAAAAACTTTTAAGTAAGCAAAGTTTGCTTAATGCTATATTAATGCAACTGTTCCAACTATTTTTCTCCCTTGGTATATTGCCTTAGGATCAGTGACTGCTCATGGAACCATCTCAAACCCAAACACTCTTCTCATGCATTCACTAAAAATATGGACCATGAATGTCTGTTGCAATGTGGTTCCAGACAAAGAGGAAGTCTCTGCAGCTGTTCATTCACAAAACTTCCCTTGGGGCTGGAGCTTGTCTCAGTGGTACAATGATGCTTGCCTAGCATCTAAAAATCAAAACTAAACAAATGACAAAACTATTGTCCGTTTTGGACTAGGTTAAGGCTAATTTAATTCAGACCACAATGTTAAGGCTTACTACTCAGCCTTTTCAAAAAACTTCCTTTTAACATTACCTTTGAAAAATTTCATCCAGCAAGTTTTAATATTTACAGGTATTGACAATTCCATATCAAAACAGGTGAAAATATTTCTGTTTTCATTAACACAATGGCCTTTCCCATCAGCTGAGAAAAATAAAAATGCATAGAAAAAAACAAAACCAATTCTAATTGTTTGAGAAACCCTTTTAAAAATCTGCTGTCCTCACCCAAGGGAATGATTAACAGATTAGTTTTAGACACTGGTAAATAGGGATGAATAGATAGATGAATGAGAGAAATTTTAGACTCCCTTAAAAATCAAACCACATAGACAAGCACTTACTCCCCACAGACACAAAGATAAAGTTATACCTGGCTTGAGTGAGTCCAAGGTATTAGTCCTCAGACAGTTTAATCAAGAATTCGCTGGACACAAGTTATTTGCTTGGTCTTAGGCCTGGGGTAGCCTTGAATAGCCTTCTTGAATTTGGATGATCAAAGGAGAAAATAGAGATTGATGAGTCCTCCCTAGAAGCAGTTGGTTTAATCGCAGGGTGGTTGTGTTTCCTGGTGCCACCTGGATGTGAAGTGTCCCACACTGAGCACCAGTGAAAAATGGCCTTTTCATTTCACATAGGATTCTCTCCTGATCCTTAATGCCTTCCATAATTAAGGAGTAACTACCAAGGCGTGGGGCATTGCTATGGGATTAATGGCCAGCTGGGAGAGTTGATGGCCCAGAGCTGAGTGGAGACTCATTAACCTCAGCTGGTCATTAATTCCTTAGGAGCTGCCTGGGGTTGAGACAGGGAGGTGGGGAGCAGCTCAAGTGATTGTATTCTCAAGAAAAGAAAAAAAGTAAACTTTTCAGTGTAGGGAAGTACAGTGTGCCTCCCCTGGTTATAGAGATTGCTGTCTCTGTGTTTCCGTGTCATGGCATTGCCAGGCCTCCCGTCGCCTGGGGTCTTTTTTGCCATGGGTGCTGGTGTTGGAGAGAGCAGAGACAATGACATGTGCCTTGAAGAGCCTGGAAGATGCTACGTGATGACATTAAAAGGGCTACAATTCAGGCCACCCTTTCTGCCTCACAGCCCTTGTATGGGTAATCACCACGCCGCCAGTGATATTAAATCTTGTACTAGCCTTGCCTCCCTCCCCTTAGATGATTCTATTATGAAAATGCAGAAGATATTTTTAAATGCCACATGCTGTGAAGGAGGATGGAAACAGGCTATCTTTCACGTGCCGAGCATAGCGTATACTAGAATATCCAATATGGAAAGCAACGACACTTACTCTGGGAGTTTCAGCCTGGGAATCCTGTGATACAGAATTCTACTCTGCCCTATTGTCCCTAGAGGAAACCCTGCATTGTAAACGAAGATATGATGGGTAAGGGTGCTCACAACAACGTTGTTTATAATGAAAACAACAACAACAACAATCTCCAATCACTCACATATTTTCATTAGTAGGAGAATGGCCAGATTAGCTAGATTATAGCATGTCCATATTTTAGAAAGTCAGAGAGCAATTAAAAGAATGAACTAAATCCACCACATAGATGGGAAATTCTATAAAACACCCTAGATTATATATATATATATATATATATATATATATATATATGAATGAAAGGATGATGCATACACCATAATATAATTGAAGTGAAAGTAATGTTATACAGTAGTATTGGTACTTGGTGCATGCAAGTGTGTAGAAAATGGTCTGTAAAAAATAAAACACATAGTTATACATGATGGTACAGAAAACATGCACACACTCCAAATTGAGAACCCAGGGTCACTCTATCATCCAACTACATCCCCAAACTTGTCCCTATTTTTAAATTTATTACCCTCACATTGCATTCTTATTCAATATTTTTTTTAAATTGATCATAAAATGAGAAAGCAATATAATTACTACAGATTGGAATGAAAGTGAAATTGGGCTTTGTAGGATTCTAGTGCTTGGGGAGTCACCGGATAGATAGGAGGTTGAGAGTTTATAGTTTGGGGGCCACTTCGAAGGAAGAAGCAGAAGACTTTCCCCTCCAGCTGCCTAAGGACCCCTGGAGCCCTTTTCCCTAGGAACATGCAAGAGAAAGTCTCATATGCAAATACTGCCTGCAAACAATGGAGGAAAGCTACTGTAGCAAGGGTCTACCCCCAGCAGGAATTTATCTAGGAGAGAAGGTGAAGACCCCTAGGTGTGTGGTGAGAGAGGTGACCAGCAATGGAGGAGGACAAGGCCTCAGATGGTTTGGTGGTACTCTCAAAGCCCTGGGTTTCCAGGTGCAGACGAACAGTAAAAACCAGTATTTTCTACAGCAATGTCTGACTCCAGGGCTGAGGCATCCTTTTAAAATTTGCTTGAGGTCATTTGAGATTAGAAATTCAGGAACCCAAAGTTCACAGAGCTAAAATAACTCTGGTGTATTATCCCAGCTATGCCAGTTATTAGATACTTGATTGTGGGCAAATTATTTTAATTCTCTGAGCCTCATATTTCTCAACTGTAAACATAGGAGACTGATAATACTTGATTCACAGCTGTAAGGATTAAATAAGATAATTCATGTAAAGGTGTTGACTCATGAGGTCTTACTAAATGAAAACCATTATTATTTTTATTACCAATACTATTATTATTGCAACTAATTACCATTGGAAATTATAACTGGTTTCTAAATGTGACTATACCATCAATCTAAAGGGTCACTCAGGTAAATTAAGTTCCTCTTTGGGACAATCTTTATTGCTAAATTAAGAATAAACCTAGACCACGCACAAAGACATTAGAAAAAAATAGTGTAACTATAAGAGTTTTCTTTTTTTCATAGCATTATCACTTTAGACCAATACATATGAATTAATGTGATAGGCAACAATGTGAGAGGTGGAGAGATAGAATATTATTTCATTGTTATTTCTTTTTCCCGACTTAAGTGAAGCCTCATTTGATGTCAGAATGATAATTTCTATCCCCATGATAATGGAGGCATCCATAGGTGAGCACAAGCTAAGGAAAAAAGCTGAGTGTTTACTTTTCTGCCTAGCAAAGATGATGGGTGCAATCCACTTCATGAATTGGTAGAATATTGTCCATCCCTACAAAAGGAATAGGGGTTACAAAAGCAGTCATTGTAATATAATATGGCCCACGATTTGGACTGTATATCAGGAACAATGGCTCTCAAAGAATGGTCCCAGGACTAGCAGAATCTACACTAACTTTTATTCTTAGAAATACAAATTGTGGGGCCCCATCACAGACCTACCAAAGCATACACTCTTGAGAGGAAACACTGCAAATCCTTTAAATTTTAGAACCCTGGAGGTGATTTTGATGCATTCTAAATTTTGATGGCTAATGTCAAATTGGGAATTACACAAAATCAAACTTGTTTTTCCTAAGGGGAGGAGGAGAATCAATCTCATTTGATGGGGTTTGGGGACCTCAGGGATTAAGTACTACTAGTACTCAATAGAACATGTGTTTGAGTTATTTTTTTACAAACATATATTCATTGTACAAATTAATGGGTTTTACTGTGATATTTCCATAATGATATTTCCATATAGTAAATATAGTAAAAAGGTGAGAGACATTCTTTTTGTAACACTGTTCATTTGATACCTGAAAAACAAAAGTAACAAAACAAAAACGAAACATCATCGCCACATTCACTTTTTAAAACTCTTTCTAATGTACAGGAAAACCGGCACCTCTGAGTCTTCCTGTTAGTCTGCTTTCTAGCACTGTGACAAAACTTCTGAAAAAAATAAACTTAAAAGGAGGAAAGTTTTATTTTGGCTCATTGTTTCAGAGGTATCATTTCATGGTTACTTGACCCTGTTGCTTTGGACATCATGGCAGGAGTGCACGGTGAAAGAGGCTGCTTACTTCAAAGCAGAGCGTCAGTGAACAGAGAGAGAAGAGGGGTAGACTTCAGAGCACGCCCTAACACCCCAACTTCATCCCAATAGGCTCTACCCCCTAAGGGTTCCACCACTCCTCAAATGCACCACAGGTTGCCAAAGGAGCCTTTAACACACCTGTCTTTGGGGGAACTTTGGATATAAGCTATACTATTTTTTCTGCATTTTAAGTTCTAGCTCCTGTTTTTTAAGTTACCAAACCTAGACTACATATCAAAGCAGCTGAAATGTAAACTCTGCCCACTGAAGGACACCACTCTCTGAAATACTTGTTAATGAAGACTTCTCTCCTCTTACCTTTGAGACCCGGATAACCTTGGTGGAGTTTTCTCCTCCACCAACCTCGGAGCACAGAAGGTGTAAAAACAAATAGGGAGGGCTTGTCCAGACAGAGGGAAAAGGCCATTTCAAGAGCCCTTCTAAACCTATTTAAAACACTGCTTCAAAGAAGTCCCTGCCACAATTATTACAGCTCATTTGCCTGCAAATGTGCTCTCTGTTGTTAATCAGTCAGTCATTAACCTCAGCAACACCAACCTGGCAGCACCAGACATATCTGAGAGGTGAACAAAGACATGCGGATGGGATGGTCAGAGCTGCTTAATCTGAAAGGGGCCATCATAGTAAGCATCCTTTCAAGGTAAATCCTGAAAACAAAGATTTTCATCTCAGGCACTGAGCACTGTCTCCTGGGTGTTTCCTGGGGTCTTTAATTTAGGTTCATGTCCACAGTTTCCTCTGATGGCCAAGGAAATGGTCTCATAGACCAAATAACACACTGGGAAAAAAAATTGGAGGATTAGGACAAAGATGGAATTCAGGCAAAGGCCCACAGTTAAGGGGTCTGAAAGAGCAATCGCTCTTGCCTTCCTCACTAGCAGAAAACCCAAGCCTCCAAGAAAGAAGCCAGGAGAGGCCAAAGGGGGGACATTAATTATCCAGAGAATAAACGCTAATGTCCTTGGACTGTCGTTTTTCTCCTAAAAGCAGCCATTTAGAAATCCTTGGGTTCTGGGCCTGCAGTTCATTCTCACACCAGTTCTCCCTGGGGCCTCGCGTATTCTCCATGGTCCGTGGGTGCCTGTCTCATGAAACAGGCAAAGGACCTTCAAAGACAGTGCATGAAATAGGGGATGTCCCTCAGAAAGCTGTGAGCACCCTCAGACAGTAGGCAAAATTTGTATCAAAGTGAGTTTTTCTGAGGAGAAATCCATTTCCATTGAATTCCTGATCCAAGAATCACTAGAAAAACTCTACCAAATTCTATTTTGAATGAATAATATATCAGCTGTAATTGCATTTACTTTTGTATCCAGTGCATTCAAGCCCTCAAAGTGGACAATATTTAGAGGTCATATATCAGAAACTTCAGTTGGTTTAATCTAATAAATAAACTCTTAATATAAGCCTACAAAAAAGTGAGTACATATTCAATAAGTTGTATAGAAATAAAATACATTTCAATAAAACTTACATAAATTGTATATTTAATGGTGTGATACTTAAACATATGTGAAAAAACTTTAAATATATTTGTATGTGGCCATGCTTCCTATTCAGTTCTCAGGGTTTTATGATACATACACAGCATGCCCAGGAACTCTGGCAGCATTAAGCATCCACCTATTGATTCTGTGCTGACCAGGGGATATCCTTTGTTTTCTATAATCTGGTCTTGAAGGCATCAGGGTACCTTACATTTAAAGACATTAGAGTAATACATCTTCAAATAATAAACAGGTCTCATCCTCCTAAGAATGTGCGTGGATTAGCCTGTAAACATTTAAAGACATCGTTTCCATACAAATCCTCCTTTTAAAAATCAGAACCCCACAGACTGACCTGAAATCCCCCTGGTAGCCAACACAGATGCTTACTGAAGAGCTAGTCTTCTATAAGACTCCCTACTTCACCCCCTCCTCTCACATGGTCCCTACTTCTGTTATGACAATTACATACATGAAGCTATCAGTTTAGTTAATTAGGCTTTAAAATTGCTCTTTAAACAGGGATGAAACTTTTTTTTTTCCCTCAGATAAAGCATCACAAATAAATTATTGCTGTTGTCATAGATTGCCTAGCTGCTACTTTGCTAGAATGCTTCAAAGTGTAACTTTGATGTGAAAAGACTCTTAGGGAATATGTCTATGAGGAGTGATTTTGAAAAGAAAACTTCAACACCACGTCTTAGAAAGGGAGAAAAATAGACTCAGGACCCTACCTGTATTAGGTGGCAATTGCCAGAATTTAAAGAAGTAAGAGACCCCTCTGGATAAAAAGGGTAGTGATAAAAATATATCATTGATTTGGGGTTCTCAATATTTCCAATTCTCCTTGTCTCTAAACACTGGGGTAGAGAAAATGCATGGACTATCTATGAATTCTGAGAAGTACAAATAAAGGAAAACTCCAGAAATGATCTTTGTGGAAGATTCTGACATCATTAAGGGGCTTGAGGGGGACTCATATAGTGTGCTTTGGGTTGATAACTGATGAATTTAACATGAGAACAAAATGTAAGATTTCAGAAGAAGAAAACCATTGCTTTCTCATGGACCTAAAGGATCAAAGCCTTAAATGTGAGACCAGAAACAAAAACTCCAACAACACACTTCCAGGAGAAAACAAAAGAGAAAAGCTTCAGGATACTGGAATGGACAAGGATTTATTTATTTATTTATTTATATTTTTTGGACAAGACCCCAAAAGCACAGGAAACAAAAGAAAACATGTACAGAAAGGATTACATGAAAGTCGCTTTCTTAAACCCAAGCATCTGAGAATACCTTGCCACACAGAGCCGTTCTGGGAAGACCCTCAGGGGTGGACAGCAATGAACTTGCAGGGGCAGGATTAAAAGGGGGACTCAGTTTCGTTCTCAGGTGTGTGCAGCAGACCTGAATTTAGCGATCCAGTGCCTTTTATTTGTTTTTAGCCCAATAATGGACAGCTAATGTGGGGCCTTAGGTTAATGATGAATGAATCCGTCTCCTTAAGAATTGAATTTTTAAAGTTCTATTTATTTTTAAGACAGATAATTTAATGCAAAATATAAAATTGTAACTCTTGACTCAGTTGTCTTTGCAGGAGGCCACTCCGACACAGGTACAACGGGAGGAATACACATACATATTTTGCAAGGGCATACTTCAGTCCTGATGAAGACTTGGAATTTGTCATCAAAAGACGACCATGGATCCCTGCTACAAAGCAGCGCCTGATAAACACCTTCCATTGCCACCAGGAAGGCAGTGGAGGTAATCTTTAAAAAATAAATAAATAAATTCTAAAAAAGCTCAGGATGACTTGATAAGGATAAGGCACTTTTAAATGAGAAAGCCTTTCCTGGGAACTGAGACTAAGACACCACACAGTTCCCATCAAATTAAAATGCTAATAGAGAGGGTGGCAGGCTGCTGTATCTTAGATCAAGTCTTAGTTTTCTTTGGTTTTACTTTCTGTCAGGGTTATTCTATCATAATGTATCAGGAAAAGCATTGCACTCACATCAAATCAAATCGTTAATGGAAAGGGTAGCAGCCTAAAGTACTCTTGATCAACTGCTAATTTTGTTTTATTCTTCTTCCTCTTACAGCTATTCTCTGAAATGAATAACTCTGCATTCAAAAGAGGTTTTCGAGAGAAGCTGGGCACTAAAACAGATTAAGATGAACTGAAGACACAGAAAACCATTATGTTCACAGAATAAACAGTTTTAGTCGTTTAATGTTATAATAAATGTATTTGGCTGTGACGTGCTGCTCTCACCACTAAAAGGTCTCCTGTTAAATATGCACATGTCCCCATGCCACTGATATGGGCAGGACAGCCAGGGGTGACAATCCCACCATCCATGTTGAATTTGTTATTCTGAGAGGCTGACAACTGCTATAAACATGCCTCCATTCCAAATGGAGAGGAAGTGAATTTAGTATTGCTGAGAAGTGTCAGATTTACTGCTTTAAGGATCAAAGTAATCAATTTATTCCGAGGATCAGGAAACGAGCAAGAGAGGCAGATGCTGTCCCACCAGCAGCCCTGCCTTTGATGGCCAGAGCCCTGGGTAACAACTGTTTGTCAGCTTCTTGCCATACTCAATCCTGGGGGATCTGAGCTAAGAACGAAAATTCAGAGCCCTTGCTGCCCTATTGGAAAATGAGGGGGATGCATAGCCAGCAGGGATGTGCTGGGGACGATCAATTGCCATCCTGGTGTTCATTTGCTCTTTCAAATACAAAACGATCCTTTCTAAACACGGAATACAGGAAAACAGGACCAACAACACGGAAATGCTTTTTGATAAGCTGCTGACAGTGTGGATTTGGGTGGTGTTTTATTTACTTTGGAGACTGGCTTTGCAGATAATAAGATATTTTGTTGGTGACTGTGTGATGTGTTAGACATTTATCTTCAGAGAAAAGTCCGGGAAAACAGGCAATGGGAAGAAAAAGACCTAGGCACTACTGTTAGCACTCCTCACCTAATGAAGAAACCATAGCTGAGGAACCCAGCACAGAGTAGCAAAGCAGAAGTCATCAGAATTTTTTATTCTTGGGCTTTACAGACAAACCCAAGACCCCCAAACAAACTTTAAGAATAATCTTTCGGGGCTGGGGATGTGGCTCAAGCGGTAGTGCGCTTGCCTGGCATACTTGCGGCCCGGGTTCGATCCTCAGCACCACATACAGACAAAGATGTTGTGTCCGCCGAGAACTAAAAAATATTAAAAAATTCTCTCTCTCTCTATTCTTTTTCTTTAAAAAAGAATAATCTTTCTTCTTAATAGGTGCCTAGAAAATTCTCCTTTCATGCCTCTATTTCTCCAATTAATTCGGCTTAGTTACAATAATGATGCATTCTTGTATTGAGTGGTGATATTTTTCCTTTCTGGTTCAGGCATGCTCCAACATCTATATGGTTATATGGTTATCAACATAATCACAGTGATTGCAGGGTCCTGTATGAAGCAAATCAGCTTTCTATTAGTCCAAAATAATTACCTCCAAAATAGTTCCTATTTAGCAATAAATGAAAAAAAAAAAACAAGACCATCTGCTTCAACATAGTGATTGAAGTCTCATAGGTAAAAACAGTCAATCAAAACCAAACAACAAAAACCCCTTTAAGATAAATATACTGTATTATTTTTATTCCCCAAGATATTGGAATGATAGAAACTGTAAATAATGAAAATTATCAGAGTAAATGCTTTGATACCTGAAGCCAACATAATAACTGGAATACATTATTCACAATTTGGGTATGGATGTATAACAAATGCACAGGGGCAAAGTAGAATTTTAAAGTATGGACTTTCTGATGGGAAAACTAATGATCTATTAAGTTCTCAAGTGCGGGAATTCACAATTACAATGATAGGTAATGCCGCTGCTAAGTGCTATGTGGTTCTGGCCAGAAAGATTTCTGGGGGGAGTAAGATTGGTACCATTTCAGGAAGAGACACAGACCTCTGTCCATACTGAAGTTCATTCACCCCAGTGGGCTCTGGCCTCTCTTCCTCCCTGCCATCTGGCTCCTAGTGGGTTTGTTCTTCAGAATCTCCTGAAGTCCCCACTCCTTCCCTAGTGAAAGCTTGTCAGCTGCTACATAGGAGATGGCCCCCAGAATCTTGATTAACCTTTGCTGTCAATGGGTCTCTATCATTGCCCCCCACTCCAAGGGATGAGGTTACTGGGAGTTACTTTATTTCTACAGTGTTTTCCTGATCTATTAAATCCATTTTTCCATGTATACTGTATATGTATTTATCTATCTATGTAAATTTTCACTGAAGGACAGACTGACTGTCTGATTTTAAGAGTTCATGTATAAAATAAACCTAAACCATTTCAATCTAAAGACTTTTTTTTTTGATGGTAGAGAAAGCTGCATTTGAACTATAGGATTTTGATCAATTTTACATTGCCCCTTTTCAGGTCTCTAATGTCTATTTCAAGGGATATTTTAACTCTGTAAGTTTTACAGCAGCTCATAACTGTTAATGAAGACTTTCCCAGTACTATTTCTCCTCTGACACCTGAATTCCAAACTGAGATTTAAATATATAGTAATTATGAGTGATATCACAGACGAATGTTAGATTAGTACATGGGGCATATAAGATATCACAAATTCCTTTGTTCATGCTAAATTCCCAACCAAGAGAGGCTCACTAGATATGAGAAATAGACGGGGTTTTTTTCTTCCTTTCTTTCTTTTTTTTTTTTCCTTTAAGCTCAGTGGATTTCTCATAGACTTTCTTCAGAGGAAAACCTAAAGAGAATATGTCAGCATCAAATAAAATTGCTACTTTGTGTCCTATGGATTTAGATTATCTAGCACCGTGGCTTTAGAAAATTTGAATATTTTTAAGGAAGGATATTCAGTAGAAAATAACTTTTGATAGGTAAATAATACCAAACTTTAATCATTCTAGTGTTTCAATTTAAAAACAAGTTCAGGGATAACTCTGTTTTGTTCATGAAGGAAAAAAGAGTCATTTTAAATACAAAGCATACAGGAAGCCTTTCATCTGTAGTCTTAGATGCATAGCTGACTAAAATTTCTTTAAAGGCTCACAGGAGAACCTGCCTGATAGAATACAACTGAAGCAGTTAAAATACATCGACTTTGCCCAAAGCATTCATCTAGGTCTCATGAGGACGCAGAGATGAACATGATGGAGTCTCTGCCCTCAGGAAACAGAATATTATGATTAAAAACAACAACACAAACAAACGCTAGCTCTCAGTTTAACAAGGTCAGTTAAGGAAAACATCACTGATTGTCAGAATTATCCTTGAAACTTCTTTACATCTTGAGGACCTGGGCTTTGGGTAAAAAAGCAAAGAATTAATGAGTACTTTGATTTTGTTTTGCCCTTAGGTTTTCATATCCCCGAGTCTATTTTGAAATGGAAGGAAGGAAAGATGAGATGAATAGATGAGGAGGAGGGAGTGGAGGGGGCTGAGAAGGACTAAGGAGATGTTTTACTCATTTCATTTTCTTCCTCCAAGAATGTGAAGTTTGAATTTCCTAAGTGAGGACAAGGCACACCTCTGCTATGTCTGTGGTGGTTCTAAGGACAGATTGGGATGGCTCTTAGCCACCATGGGTGGCATGAACCAAAGGTCACCTATGCACTTGCATACACAAAGAGAAATCCTCTGAGACAGTAACTGATATTTCTACTGGCTGGTGGGTGTAGGCTCCATCTCTGCTTCCAGAATTTAGGGGTATTAATTGGTTCTTTCTTTTGGGTCTCCACCCCCTACCAATCCCTGCCTCCAATCCTTACCTTCCGACATGGTTGATTTATCACCAAATAGAGTTACTTTTTGGATGCTGTGTCCAAAATATTTTACCACTATTACCATTCAACAGACCACACAATTTCTGAGGATATCATTAACCCAGGCTTCAATGCATAGAACATGCAGAGAAAGTGAAATAGCAAATGTATTTGTAAGACCTCTATTCCCCTACACAGTAATGGCTTAACACTTTGGCATTAATTCCATTTGTCAAGCTGTAAGATAAATACATGCACATCAGACACTTTCCCAGCATTTATTCAAAGGGCAGACAGTGAAGACCACTATTTAAATGGGAAATGTGTTCATTTGTTTTTGAAAACAAAGCAGAGCTTCACAATTCACAATGTCAATCCTTTTAAAGAGACAGAATAATTTTCAGAACAACATAACTGCTGGGTAGGCTTAATCTCCCTGTAAGAATAACAATAACAGTGCTAAAAATTCTGAAATCCTAAAGCAAGGTAAAAATATCATGTTGTCTGATGATCACAAGTTAAAAGTCAAAATTGCTAAGGCTCTTGCCAATAACATTTGTATTTAGGACTGCTGGGTAGCTGCATTAGGAGCTTCATCTAATTTGATTCCATAGTTTCTAACCTTGGGCAAACAGCATTAAGCCTTCCATCCAGTGAAGCTTTTTACATGCAATGATATTCACACATGGATAAATTATCACATCTTGAAAGAGATTTCCAGATTTCTCCTTATGTCTCTTGCCTAAATTGGTCTCTATTTATATTGCAATGCCAGGTTGACTCTTCTTTAAAATGATTATGAGTTTATTTTCCCTCAGCTTTCCAAGTAGTCTAAAGCATTAAGTTCTAATGTGCGGCCTCATTCTAGTATTTTCCTCTGAAATATCTATTACCGTTATTTTTTTTAAGTATTAACAAAAGTGGTCAAAAAAGTAGAAAGTTTTTGAAACACTGTGCCTAGACATACTTTTCTGTGTACAGAAATGTATGCCTTTTACCAGGAAGGATTTATAGTATCATTTCTATTGTTAAAAAGATGCATGTGCTCTATAAATGGTCAGGAAAAAAACATATCCAGTCCAGTTCTGTGGTCATCTTTCCAACCTGCACTAATAATGCTGCTCAACACTCATCTTACTGCTCCACTGAAATCTCCAGATTATTCCCATGTTATTTAGAGGAAACTCACTCCAGAGTTTCAACAGTAACCAGGCTCCCTGTCTATCTGGCCCCTTTGCCTGGAAAGTTCTTCCAGCACTTGTTTCTTCACTTCCTTCCAGTCTCTCCTGCTCTACCATCATCTCAAGGAAGCCTTTCCTGACAACCCCTGTCCAGTAGCCTTGTCCTGCTCCATCACCACTTCACTGCCCCTGGCTTAGTCAGCTCTGCTCTCTGGTGCTCTTCCACCTCCCTGATAAAGAATAATTATTTATTGTCCCAGTGATTTCTCACCTTCTAGAATAATGTCTGACATAGAAAAGGCATTCAACAAATACTTGTTCGATAATTTTTAAAAAGAAATAAAAGCCCTTCTCTAATGAAAAAAAAAAAAAAAAGCCAAAGAAGCTAAAACCTAGGGGAGCTAAGTGTTTTCACCCAGGTATCATTTAAATGGAATCTGGACCAGAATGAGGTTAGAGGTGTCAAGGAAAAAAAAAACAATCAAACTGGAGTAGCACTCGCTCTGGACACTTAAAGTGGAATCTGAAATCTACTGTTAGTAAGTTCTCAGACGCATCCCAGGCTGAACTTTGGAACTGAGGTAGACACACCCATCTCCTCCAATTCTTAGTTGACATTTTAAAAACTGATAACCTCGCCTGACTCTCTGAACAAGGACTCCTTTCCCCATACTACCCGAAGATTGAGACCACATCCAATCCTTTTCTTAGAAGACAGCTCAACTTCTGCCTGCACCAATCATAATTCCAGATTAAGGGGTGATGTAATTTCAGACCCCTCTCAGGCTTGAAGATATGAATATGCCCACATTTTGTAATACCTGGAGCAAGATTGATTTTCCAGACTGCTTGAATACGTGTTTTCCTAGATTGTGATCCTAACCAACCCCAGATTAATATAATGTTCTTTTTTCTCGACTAAGTCGATTTAATTCTCCATGGATAGAGGTAATTATGATATTCTAGTTAGTCTTTTTTTCTGTCACATCATACCTTTTAAATAGTTAATGCTAGACTACAGAAGGGAAAAGAGGAATGAGTGCAACAAATGTTATTCTAACATTTCCTTAAAAAAAAAAACAACAGGTAATGAATGCTATCTTGTCTCATAAAAAGGGAGCTCTAAATCTGTAGTGACTCAGAATAAAGAGGCTTGTTTGCCAGTTGCCAATTGAAACAAAACATAAGTTACCTGTTTAGGGCACTTTCTGAATTTATTTCCCTGTTCATGTTCCCTGCAATAATATAAGGACTAGAAGATCCAGGATTCTAATTTGTTAAACTGTCTTCTCCTTTAACCTACAACTGTATTCATGCCACATCGTGTATTCTCAATAAATATCTAGTGTAGTAAGTTGAAGTACACATTGTGTGCAAGACAGGCACTCTACTGAGCAATAGATATTCCTTATCCTTTCAAAAATCCATCAGGAAACCCCTGCTACTATTTCCATTTTATGAATAAGAAACTCAAATGTAGCTCAGCATTTGAAAAGTGTGTTTCTTGGTACCTCAAAACATACCATTCTTACCCATACCAGTTTCATCTTCCATGTATGTGTCTAATCCTGCGGTTAGGTAAGAAAATATCCCCATTTACTCTCTACAGTTGTGAAAGGATTAATTTACTCATACTCTCATGAGACAAGAGCAACAATTGTGTTGGTAAGAGATTCAGGTATCCTCTTACATGGTTATAAGCCAGAAAATAATCTGATGATGAGATTTCCTATCTTTGTGCCTGAGGGTCAACAATCAGCCTGCTCTCCATTCTGCATTTAAATGTTGGTAGTCTAAGAAGATTACACCCTAAGCAATATTGTTATACAACTAAAACAACTAAAAAATAAATAAACTGTCAGGGCTAAACCAATCTAATATATTTAAAGCATTATGCTGTCAGCTCTAAATCAGAATTTATTTCTAGCATTGCAATACAAAATCAATATTGGAACAAACATCTAAATTGAAAGCTAGAGGTTCCCAAGCCTACCCACTTTGTATGGAATTTTCATTTGAATCTATGTTCCTATTTATATCTGCTACATTTCTCAAATGGAACTCTCAAATTCATAATTATCTATAGTGCGCAGGAAAAGCAATGGTCAATAGACTTAAATTCTCGGGACTGTTTTAACAACTAAAAGCAAAGAAATGATAAAATATATTATCCAATGAAGATAGTTTTTTAAGTCCAGTTATTAGTATCTTTGAATCCTGCCTATGCTTCTACAGAGAGTATAAAAGCATGTTTTATGTGACAATAACATTAATGGTATTATCTTCTCTCCTCTAATCTCTGAAGGATTGCAAATTCTATGAAATGTAGTATTTTATACCTTAATTTGTAGATATATGTGTGCATATCTTAAGGACCTTATGTGACTGGGTCATCTTTGTGTCTCTCATATATTATGTTTTATGCAGAGTGGGTTCCTACTAAGCATTTTTTAATTAAAGAAAGCATGTGTGGAATGCCTAATATGAAAATTTAAAATATGCGGACTTGCAGTGCAGCTATGTAGTGACAAAAGTTATATAATTGTTGCTGGATGCTGGTCAATTTCTCTGAAGACTTCAAGACTTCCCCTGTCTTCTGACAATAAACCAAAGCCCCCAATCTCCCTGAAAACAGCTTAAAGGGAAAAACTTGTCCTAGTCCACTGAAGATAAGCCACCCATGTAGATTTTCAGAATGTATGAATTTGGGCTGCTTGCATGGGAGTGACCTAGAGTATTTATTGGGAAAAAAAAATTCCTGGGCTCCAAATCTGTGCAATTAGAATTTCTCAAACAAGCAAAAGTCTCCAAAGTTTGTGTAGGTTTTATGACAAGAGGATGTCACACTTCTAGCTACTTTTTTTTTTAACATGCAAGGTGGTGCTGAGCCTATGTCATGAGACCCAGGTGCACACAAATTCCACACCAGGAACACTTTTCTACTTGCTTTTTTTGCGCAGAGCATAAATTTGATAACCACGTGTGATGGTTCTGAGTTTCCTGCTAGGAGTCAAAGCATGGAACAGCAGCCACATTCCAAAGCAAGGGACATATCTCAAGACCCACTGTGCTGTCTGAGACCTCAAACTTAAAAGCAGCCTTTTTTACCCCACTAGATCCAGGGAAAGGAAAACAGTGTATTTCACATATGTAAAAATATTTCCTGGTGGAGAGGTTAAGTACCACAGTAGGTAGATAATAATGCCAAAATGTCTGAGATGGGGTAAGTGTCCTCCATATCAAAAGCCAGACTAGGGAGCATGAGACAAGATCATGTCTCAGATTCCCCCGCAGCCACAGGAGTTCACAATTTTATTACCTAAGGATGCAAAAATATTTTGGCACATGCTGGGTTTAGGTAATTCCACGATAGCCTAAATGGACCTTAAGATGCAGAGACCCTTTTAAAATCCTACTCTATGAACATTTAATATTTGAGGTTATTTGAGATGAAAGCATAATACCTGATTGCTACAGCTTCATGAGAGACTCTCTTACTTGCCTAATTATGGCAAGCAAGGCTGTCGATAGCAAAATGTTTTCAAGACATTAACTGTGCACAATAAGAGCTCCTGTCAAAGCCTGGAAATCCTTGAAAGTGTTTCTCATATTTCACAACACTGAGTGGCCAGCCACTCATTTTCATATTTACAGACAAAATGATATTTGAATAAAGCAAAGGTCAGTCCTAGAAAGAACAAAACAAGGCAGGATGACATTCTAAATTTCCAGGTTGTAGCTTTTAAGTTGGCAACCAATGTGTGATGAGACAAAATTAGAAATAAATTTTACTGCACTCTCTCCTTATTAAGTACCTCCAAAACTTCATTTCCAAGATTACTTTAAAAGCATTGAGAAATCCTTCTAGAAAGACACACCTCCATGCAAAATTTTTACTCTAATAATGTTTGTTCCTTTTGAAGCCTGAACATGTCCTTGTGCTTTAGTTAATCCCACACTTAGGCACAGGTCTTTTTGGTAGTGTGTATTGATGATCTGTAATTAGAAATCATTGTTATATGAATATGATTGCTATTCTTGCTATTAATGAGAAACATGACAAAGGGATCTCAAAGATCACCCTGACACTCTACACACATCATGCAATTCTCAACCTAACTTAGCATCAGAATACCTAGGGATGCATTCCAAATACATAGTGTGTTAAAAAAAAAAAGAAAGAAAGAAAGAAAAAGAAAAGTAGTGAAACTCTAGTTGCCGAGTCATGCTCTTACAGTTTTTCACTTGGCAGATCAGGTCTCTTTTTAATTTTTTTTTATAATACTCCAATCAGCTCAATTTAGGAATCCTTGGTGCAAGTGATGACTCCTACATTATGAATGCAGGACTCCTGAAGGTCTTCTTTATATATAACATTGATTTATCAACATATCCATCAAGTATGGAGTTCTATTAATAGAAAATTATAAGCTTTCATCCTATAGTTAGAAATTCAAATGCTATTAGAAGAAGAGTCATTGATTAACATAATTCATGATGATCAGTGTCAACATTTACAAAGGTCTAGTTGATCCAGTAGACTGTGAAGACATAAAGAGGAATGAGGAGAGCTCTGTGAGACAAGCAGAGCAGAGCAGAGCACCACAGAGTAGTCAATACTCCCTGCTCAACTCTGCAATCAGAAAGGTGGGTTTGCATCATGTTGTTATCAGTGTTAAGCTGCGTGACTTTGAATAACTTACTTAACTTCTCTGAGTCTCATCTGTAAATCAGGATAGTACATAATATTTTATATGTTAGGAATATTATGATATCTCTCTGTTACGGTTTAGATTTAAAATGTCCCCCAAAGGCTTATGTATAAAGACTTGGTCTCCAGTACAACAGTGTTCAAAGTTGGAGGATTGGGGGAGTGATTGGATTATGAAGACTCTGATGTCATAATGCATTAATCCAAGGAAGGATAAATAAGTTGAATGAACCACCAGCACGTGGTGGTACCTCTGGGAGGTAGGATCTTGAAGAAGGGAATGAATCTTTGGGGGCATGCCCTTTGGAACTATACTGCAATCAGAAAGGCCCCTTCTTGCTCTCTGTTTTCTGATCATCATAAACTGAGGAGGTCTGCTTTGCCACATCCGTCTGCTACCAACAGCCCAGAAAATATGAAACCTGCTGACCATTGGACCATAACCTTGGAAACCATAATCCAAAATTATTCTTTTCTTCTTTAACTTATTTTTTATAGGTGTTTTGTCACAGCCATGAAGAGCTGACCAACACATCCTCATAGTATTTTAGTGAGGAATGTAACCTACTAAGAACAGTTCCTAGGTCACACGCACAAAAAACAACAACAACAAAAATATCGAGTCTTAGTTGTATTATTTCACAATTTAGTTGAATAGTTCCTAAACTGGCTAAGTGTTGCAGTTCCCTATGGAGTTTTTATAAATTACTAATGGCCTAGCCTGTTCTCAAGAAATTCTGTAATTCTGAGTAGACAAGAGAATCTGCATTGTGGAAGACTCACAGGTAACTCCACCATACAGCCAGTTCAGTGACGTGAGAGATGGAAAACACAGGTGAAGAGAAACAGGCCAGATGCTGGGAAAAGAATGCCAAGAGTCTGAGACACACAGGATGAGGCTTGAAGGGGCATAGTCCTTCGCTTCTGAATACCAGACCTGAACCAGGGCACACAGTTTAAATCCAAGTTTAGAAAATAAGTAGGCATCTGGAATCCATGTTTGGTTAAGGACAACAAATACCTCTATTTCAAATATAACATTTTAAAATAAGAGTGTCCCTATGTTTTCCTCAGTTTTAAATATTATCTAGAGAAAAGATTTAAATATAAGGCACCTTATTATTTCAGTCTTTGCTTACTCCATTTATTGACAGTTAATTAAATTTTCTTGACAAGGATCTTAGCCACACAATAATGCCTTTCCATTCATGCATTAGTTCAAGTACTTTATGCCTTCCTGCTTACTAAAGGCCAGCTCAGTGCTAGGCACTATCAGGATTAAGGGGAGCAGGAGAGGCACTGAGCTCACATTCTCCAGGGAAAGCCTGTAATAATATCATGACCCAAAGCTTGCAGGTTGTGACTGGTGCTCCAGCCATTGCTTGCAGGGCAGTACAGGTAGAGGTATTTTAAGCTGACCCCTAAAGAAGGGGCTCATCCAAGAAAGAAAATGGTTTTGTGTTAGAGTCTGTAAATAAGTCAGGATGGCATCTGGTAAATGTTAGAGTCTGTAAACAAGTCTGGATGGTGCCTGGCATTTTGCCAGAGGGAGTGGTTTGTGAAGTAACCCCAGTGAGCCATTAAGTGTGGAGATTCCTTATTGGTTGACTGTTTATGTTAATTAGATAAGCTGTGTGGAATGTATAAATACCGCTCCTGTCCTACAATAAACGGCTCCCACTCCTGCTGTATCAATGTACACAAGTTGTTCATCACCCCCTGGTTATTTTGCTGCAGCTGGACTACAGCAGTTTTGAAGAATGTAAAAGAAATTTGTGCAGCTGCAATGAAGGGTAAGGAGAGTGTGATGGTCATCCCAGAAGAGACCAAAGAAGTCAATCAATAAGATATTTTAATAATATGGCAAACTGGACCTGTGGCTGTGTGTTTAAAGCCCACTCTGGGCTTACATGTGGAGAATAGATTTGAAGGAACAAGAAGAGTGGACAGGAAGACTGGCAGGTGGGCTGTGAACGAATGATGGACAGATATTGTGGTGGTTCAGGTTGGAGAAGCTGTAGATGGCACAGGAAAAGCCCATCATCAAAGAGGAAATGGAAAATGGTTTTCCAGATGTACATGAGAGATGGAAATAGAGCCTGCCAGCTGTTTGTGCAGGAGTGGTTAAAAGGTGGTTTGGCTATTGAGTAATCTAATGGATAGACTAAGCAATGTAAGCTGAGACTTAAGCTTAAGGTACTCAGAGCAAAGTGGAGAGTAATAACAGTCTAATTGAGGCACTGATATATCAGTCCATATCTTAAAATACATTTGATTCTTAAGTGATATTTATGTGTACATAATGCCAAACGTTCACCTATTCTGTAAGCCTTCTCTCTTCCACCCTAACCTGTCTCTGATGCTTACTTCCAACAGACAATCAATATCCATGCTTAACCTATTTTCTCATGGGGTAAGTAATTTTCTTCTTCTCATTTCTATAATACATTGTCATGGCCTTAGCCATAATTTTTGAATTGCAGGTATTTTCTAAACACCCCCCACCATATTGGAAAATAAGGATCTGCCCTTTTTAATGATCGCTCTCACTCCCTCTCCTCTCTCTCTCTCTCTCCACACACACACACACACACACACACACACACACACACACACACCCCTTCTTCCCAACCACTATAAGAATTTTGTAAGACAGGATTTTAAAATTTTTTATATTACATTTCTTATGCAAAATACTAATCACAATGGAGCAGTATTTCACAATGTGCTTTCTTCATGCAGTATTCTGTTTTAATTGAAATAATCATCTCATTTTTTACATGCCCTGCTCCCTTTGTACCTATCACTGTTTTAGACCCAAATATTATAGCAATCCATCACTTCATTTCCTTTTTGCTTGACTGTGGCCTGGTTTATTTCCAAGACTGCATTCAATGATCTCTGGTATCTCCCTTTGATATCATTTTCAAAATTCCCATTGGCTCTGTTCCTCTTTCCTGATGACTACCCTGTCTGGATAGATGAAGTGTTTTTTTTTTTTTTAGAAATTTGGGGATGTCAGATTAAGACCCTGTGTGTTTCAAAATATGTACACTCCTCTTATTACTATTGACACTCCTAATAATTAGGAATTCCACATCAAGAACAATTTTCCCTTAGTGTTTTACTTTTTCTAATTCACTAAATCAATCACTTTCATCTTTCTAGTTTTCAAAAACACAATTAAAAAAAACTGTGTATTATGATTTTTTTTTTTTTTTTTTTTTTTTTTTTTTGTAGAGCTGGGCATCAAATTCAGGATCTCACACATGCTCCACAAGCTCTCTACAACTGAGCTGCCTTCCAACCTTGTATTGTGGTTTCCATGTGGTTTGCAGACTACTAGCTCCTCTAATAAATAAGCCCTCAAAACTTGGTGGCATTATGCATAAAGCAACGTGACTTTCTAGCATGAATTCCAACTGCTGACGTGTTTGTTGTTTACTCGAGGAGAGAAGCTCTGCTCATGTAGCACCCAGGACCTAGGAGCTATCTTGAGTATGTGAATGGGTGTTAACTTCCAACTAGCAGATGGAAAAGGAGACAGAGCTCAGGATGGAGAAGAGATTTTTTAGCATCAAGCCTAAATGGCATATGCCGCTTGCAACCACATTTCATTTGCCAGAACTCAGTCAAACGGCCACAGCTAATATCAAGACAGGCTACCAATTATAATCTAGTTGCGGGCTATGCATAAATACAAACTTTTGTAGCTGGTACTACAGTATTGAAAAAGGTCTAATTTTCCTAGTCATTATAATGTAACAGAATTGGCTTTGGGGTGACATCATTGTAGCATTATAGTAAATTGGGTAATATTCCATCAAATTAAAGACATGCACCTGGCTATGACTTTGAAAGAGAATTATAACCTCTATTGCATTCTTAGCCACAGTGCTCAATTTATCAGATTTATCCAGTAAAACTAAATTCTCCAAATTACCTTAAAATCTCTGGTAATAATTATGACTATAGTAACAGTACAATCATAGATGACATTTATTATGTTGTATATCAGAATCTGATACTGTGCTGAACTTTTGATGGGCCTTTCCTGCTGTGATTTGTGTAATGAAACATGAGTCTGGTAATTATTTTATCCCCATTTCATGGATGAGCCACAGAGAGACTGAGAATTTGATTATGCAGTTATAATACACTGGTTTTAACCCTTGCTCTTTGTCCATCAGAAAGATAATAGTCTTCCCGTGATACTGTGGTACTCTGCATTCTGTCCTAACATTCAGAAAAACGCCCCAAGTACAATGTGTTTTTCTGATTCTCCATCATTAATATGCTTTTTTCTGACTCCATTGAAATTTTGGGTTTGAGTTATAAGATGCCAGAGAATAGTTTCAGTATTGCTGAATCTTTTCTTTTATAAAAATCTTGGATATTTGCTCGTTATGGTCAAACTGCTAAAATTCACAAGTGGCATAAATAATTTGACAATAGCAAACCCGTTGTGTTTAATGCATGTTCAGTGCTATAATTCAGTCTCAAAAATTGTTCTCCCTGGTAAAGCTGCCAACTTTGCCAACAATGACGGGTTTTAGCTGCAAAAGTGAAGTTTTCTGGAATTATAATATTCCTTTTGACCTCTGGGATGACTAAATGCTATTTAATTTCTTCTCTTTATTCGCTGCAGTGAAAAAGACTTCGAAACATGCTGGAGCAAGGTAACATTGCCTTTCAAAACCAGAGCCAGACATTAATACTCCAGGGGTGGGGGAGAGCGCCTTCAATTTGGTGGTGCAATATTTTATTTACTGTAATGTTACAAATGTCCTTCTTCCTCGTTGGTATTGCAAGAACTATGATGTAACATTGGAGTTGATTATTTCAAATTATAGTGACTGGAACAATTAGACTCTTTCTTCTACAGCAGTGCACCAAAAATTTAACAGAGGCTGAAATGGAACTAGTTTAAAACTGGCTGAAGGTAGCTATACAAAGCAGCATGACGGCTCCTTTTTCAAGAGCTTTAGCTTTTAGGTACTGTTACTGCTAATTACTTTAGGTGAGAAACACTATAGCTGTCAAACTTCACAATCAACTCTGGCTTTGAACCTGCTCAAATAGAAATGCTTGAGTAGTTAGATTTCATTTCTTTCACTTGCCATTTCATAGAAGTGCTAAATGCAAAGAATTGGAGTCAGAGTCACTGTGTTCAATCCCTTCTCCTGGCTGGGTCAATAGCATTTGATAGGATGGGAAGGTTTTTAACTTCCTCACTACATATGCATAGCCCAAGCATGATCAATACTGTAAGACATCTCCAAATGGGGGCTATTTTACATCCCATTTGCCTAAAGTGTTGACATAAAATTCATGAGCAAAAAAAATCTAGAAAAGAGTGACTCAAACAGGAAATGTCATTCAGAGACACTGATTCTAAAAGCAAATGATACCAGAAGCTACCAATAAGGGTTAAATAACCCCATTCCCATGTCATCAGCAACACAGCCAACCTCAGACCAGACCAGAAGCCAGAGCCATCTGCAGCACCCTCCTAGGCTGGTTGCTCCATGTCTGATGGCAGCCCCTTTTCTCCCACCACCTTCTTAGGTATTTGCTACACCTACACTCAATAATCCAAAGTCTACTCTGAAAGCTTGTTTTCTAATTCTTCACTTACCCTAATCTCAGTGATGATACAGTAATAATGTGTTACTTCACACCTAAGAGGGGAGTTTGCATTTTCATAAAGGACCAGTCTATGTGAAGAAAAACATTGGAATTTCATATTCAACCAAAGGGAAGCATGTAATAAGTCTCCTACCCCTCCTGTGGGTAAAATAAATGCATGTGTCTGATGCAATTTAGAGTCCAGGGAATTAAGACTGGAAGATTACCTAAGCTCATATTTCCCTTTGAAAATTCAATATGTAAAATAGCTCTATCAGTTTAGCAATACTGAGTGTTCTTGTCAAATAAGTACAGGTACAGCAAGGCATAAAAGTTCTAGAGCAGAATCACAGGTGGCGCCTTTAGACAAGGGCTTCCAAGCACTCTTAGGACTGGCATAGTAGTTAAGAGAGTCAACTGCCTGGATTTCCATACTCAGCCCAACCATTTATTATGGACACATTATTTAGGAGGTCTGTGCTGCCTGTTCCTAGCCTGTGAAGAGGGGATGCTCATGGGATCTTTCTCATCAGATGTCTATGGAGGTTAAATTACTTAATTGTGAAGCACTCTGAATAGTGTCCAGCACTTCAAAGGTGTTTGCTAAATAAGAACTATAGATACCCAGCTTTGAGAAACTCCAAAGCTTATGATAACACCTTGAAAACATTACCACCATATCACCATATCTAAAAGAAGATATTGGTAAGTAAGGCATACTATGAAATAGACTTGGTCATTGTTCCTGGTTACCCACATTGAGCTTTAAAGTGCCTTTGGAATTTCCTGAGTGAAGAAATGACTTGTCCCTCCTGGTGCTCCCCTCTCCTAACACTTTATATTATTCTAACGAGATGGCTTACATGGGACTTCAAGTAGTCTTAGGTTGGGCCAGTCACCAGAAAGACCAAATTCCCATGGGTGATAGGTACTTTCAGCCCCAGCTACCACCCTCTGGGAAGGGGCAGGCAGGCTGGAGGTAAAGCTCTATGAAAACCCTGGGCAAGGTTTAGGAGGCACAGCACTCAGAGGACATGAAGCTCTGTCCACCTACCTGGCACCTTGCCCTATGCATCTCTTCACCTGGCTGTTTATCTATATACATGGTAACATCCTTTAAAACAAACCAGTAAATGTATTTTCCCAATTTTTGTGCCCTTCTATCAATTAATCTAGCCCAAAGAGGATGTTGTGGGGACCTTGGTTTGTAGCCAATGGGTTAGAAGCAAGGTGATATCCTCCTATGGGATTAAGTTGGGATGATCTTGTGGGACAGAGTCCTCAACCTATGGGATCTGACATTATCTCCAGGTGGAGAGCATCAGAATTAAATTGAATTATAAGATTCATGGAGGAAAGAGCCCCACACATTTGAATGGTGAGTTTAAGAGCATAGAAGGAAAAAGGTTTGTTTTCTCTTATAGTGAATATGTCATTTTATTCAATCAACACATTATTTATAAAAAAATAATGCATTATACATAACCAGGTAGTTGTTACTGCATATGTGAAGAATGATTACATTAAGAAGAAAAAATAGCATAGGCTTGAGATAGGGATATGATCCTGATCTTGTATAGGAATCACTTTATCCAAGAATGTATTGGCTTAGACATATTTTCAAACATTACATATAGTACAGGAATTTATGGAAACATGGACAAGGCAGCAGGATGAAATAAAAACAATAGTATCCAAAGAAGCTAGGTCCAGAATGTGTACATATGAAGGGAAGGTTTTCTGACTCAATTGTCCATCAAATGTCTTGCATCATGTGCAAACGGTTGAAAATATGTGTCTAAGTCATCCATGGAAACCTTATGCAATGAAATGAAAAGAGAGAAGTTTGATTTTCTTTGAAGTGTTTTCTTATACCAAGAGATAAAAGCAGACATCTATTTTCTTTGATGTGTTTATCCTAAATTTTGCATTTGATTTTCATATCTGCATTATAGAAAATTTTCTTTTCAATGCACTAGACCATATTCATATTTCAGAGCAAGAAAGAGTTTATAGGAATGGCAAGTCCCTGGAGATGTCTCCACAATGAAGAGCAGATTTCTCTTGGTGGGGTTGTGAGCTTCACTTCTCCTTGTCTAAGTTTCAATCCATTATGCAAACAAATGTATCCACCTTAAACCAAATGTTCTGCACTTCAATACTTTGCATGCTGTTTACATCTCAGAAGAGAAAAGAGAAGGGTGTTAAACCTCAGATAAGCAAGGCACACAACTATGAACCACAATGATATCATTCAATGCCATGTTTATACCTAGTTAGAAATAAGTGAACATCTGCTGATTAAAAAATAGAACTGTAATAGTGGCCAGCAGGGAATAAAACACTTTATTGAGCTTTGTTATGTAGATGGAAATGTGCTTTGTAGAAAGTGCTTTATTTGCAAATAAAACAACTAATTGCTGGAGCTTGAAATACATGCGCAAAGTAGATTCTGAACTAATTTTGAGAAAGTATTTGTTTTAATGTGGGTTTCAGCTAATGCTTCTGTCTTTCCCCAAATCTCTACTGATCACTTGCACATGTTTGTTGCCAATAATTAGCTGGACAGCACACATGGTTCCCAAGAAAACCCTGCTCTACCAACATCCAAGCCAGCATTATTGTTCTTGGGGTCTTTTACTCAATTTCTTTGATCTATTTTATTCATTTATTGATACACAAACAACTAACTCATGATTTATTTGATGTGGTACCTGACCATCTAATTTTTTTCTTTTTACTTTTTTAATGGCTTTTTGAAGAAAATCATTTGATATATTATGAACAAAATAGCTAACACTTTGTCTTCATTCTCAATTTGCCACCTTTTCCCTTTGCCTTGGAAACTGAATTCTCAGGTCACTCAGGTCTTCCTAAATTTCAGTGCTAAACTGTTCTTTTGAGGCTTTATCCTCCTCAGGCTCTGGGCAGACCTGAACAGTTCAACTGGGTTCTTCTTGAAATAGCTTCCTTGCCAAGCACCTGCACCTCTGAACATGCTTGAAATACATGCTCACTTCAAGTACCTCTGCATTTCTAAGGACCCCTCCTCTGCATTCCTAATTATTGTTTCTCCAGCTCTTTATTTTTTTCTCCTGCTTCACCAAGAGGGATCCAGAAGGCTCCATTATCTGATGGCTATTTTCAGAAAAGGCTTGGGATCTCCAACCATCCCACTCTCTCATTCCCCAGCACTGTTGGGGTCTTCCTGTGCACTTTCAACCTGTGGCTTCCACCCTGTTTTCCAAGCCAAAGGCATTTTAGTGTCTGAGTTCTAGTATCTTTGGTTTCAATTGGAAATAGGGGAATTTTCATTTACAAAACCAAACAATTCCAAAACCCCCAAAGAGGGCAGCTGTGTCGGTTGACTAAAATGAAAGGACACTAGTAGAGGGAAGGCTGTGGCGATGTGCTTGTCCACCTGGGAAGTCCTGCTGTCATCCTCACGGGGGAGTTGGGGGCCTTGTGCAATACAGGCACAGCTGTTCAGGGTAGCCAGTTCTGTTGTAGCAGGAGAGTAGCAGGGTGGAGCTAGGACTGGATATTAATCAGTATACTTATCTGTAGCAATTGGAAAAATGCAAATTAAAACTGCACTGAGATTCCATCTCACTCCTGTCAGAATGGCAAGTATCAAGAATACAAGTAACAATTAATGTTGGTGAGGATTTGGGGAAAAAAGGATCACTCACACATTGAAAAGGTATATTCATTAATTGCAAATTAGTGCAATTCTGGAAGGCAGAATGGAGATTCCTCAGAAAACTCAAAATGGAACCACCATTTGACCCAGTTATCCCATTCCTTGAAATATATCCAGAGGATTTAAAATCAGCAAACTACAATGATGTAGCCCCACCAATGTTTACAGCAGCACAATTCACACCAGCCAAGCTGTGGAGGTTCTTTAACAGGTGCCCTTTAACAGAGGAATGGATAAAGAAAATGTGGTACATATATACACAGTAGAGTTAGTTAGCCATGAGGAAGAATGACTTGATGGCATTTTCCAGTAAATGGATGGAACTGGAGACTCTCATGCCAAGTGAAACAAACCAATCCCCAAAAGTCAAAGTTTTAATGCTGTCTCTAGTTTGCAGAAGCTGATCCAAAATAAGGGGGTTGGGTTATAAAAGGAATATAAGAAATCTCAGGGGAATAGAAAAAAGAGAATGAAGGAAAGGGGGTAGGAATAGAATAGGGAAAAGACAGTGGAATGAATCTGACCGAACTTTTGAATTTACATATATGAATACACCATAATGCATTGCACCATCATGTACATCCACAATAAACTAATTTAAAAAAAACCCTGTAAGTAAATAGCAGAAAGATCAGTAGAGAAGGAGGAAGAGAACAGGGAGCTTTTATAATTAATGTTACAGTGTATTCTATTGTCATGTGAAACCTAAAAGAATCAAATTTTTTTTAAAAAATTTGGATTCCTAGTTTATGTTGGGCTGTTTTATTATTAAGGTAGCTTTTAGGAATTTTATATTCCAGTAAGAATCTTCTGATAGGAAGAGACAGATAGTAGAACATACTGATTGTAAGTCCACTAAGTAATTTCAAATAGAATCTAATAAGGGCTATGAATCACATGAAAACAAAACAAAACTAGGAGATGAGAGAATGGGAGAGAGGGTAAGAAGAGAGGATACTAGGTCCTTAGGAAAGCCTCCTTGGGGAATTGAAATAATGAAGAACAAGATACGATGAGAGATCTGGAGAGATGGGTAGGAAAGCAAGGAGCAGGCCCTGAGGTATGGGAAAAAAGGAGGAAAGGAGGAGATGAGTGGAGAGTCGGGCCCAGGACACAGGTGCAGCTGCAGTCTCATTATAGGACTTTGGAAGGGGCTGAGAGCTTCTCCTCCCAGGGCTGCTTCTCAGTGGGAACCACTGGTGGGCTTAGAAGCAGAGTTGTACCATTTGATCCAACCTTAAGAGGAGTCTCAGACTGCAGCATGGAGAGTGGACCCCAGTGGAGGAGAGAAGGGCAAGGAGACCATCAGGAGGCTGCAGTGGGGCTTCTAGAAAGAGTCAGGCACTGGACCACGAGGAGTGAGCAGGACTGGAGGCAGTATTCTTTGGGTTTGTTTTAACCATTCTTTCGTAAAATAAATCATAGATACACAACATCCTGCAAAACGGTTGTATAGCTTCATAAGTTATTAGAAGGTGAATACCCTTATAATCACTACCCAGAAGAAGAATGAGAACTTGACAAGCCACTCCAAAAACCCTCCACATTCACTATATCATGCATTTGTTTTCTCCTCCTCCAAATAAGCTGGGCATGGTGGTGCACACCTGTAATCTAAGGAGCCCAGGAGGCAGAGGCAGGAGGATCTTGAGTTCAAAGCTAGCCTCAACAATTTGGCAAGGCCCTAAGCAGCTTAGTGAGATCCTGTCTCAAAATAAAAAGTAGAAAGGGCTGGGGATGAGGCTCAGTGGGTAAGCACCCCTGGGTTCAATTCCTGGTACCAAAATAAATAAATGAACAAACAAACCAAATAAGCAGTCCTACTTCTGTCCTTTGTGTTTGTTTCTCTTGTGGTTATTATTTACAATTACATCATCTAGTGTGCATCCTTGTTTGTCAGGTGAGATTCATTGCTTCTAAAAGTTGATGTATCTTTTAAGTCTCTTTTAATCTACAGCTTGTGTTTTTCTGTCCTCTGTTTTCCTGAAAGTTGTAACTAGACCCAAACATTATCTGATTTGGATTTCATCCTGCAGCAAGATTACTGGTATTATTGTACTCCTGTTAGGAAGTACATTACCTCTGATTGTCTCCCCTTCCTAGTAGCTAAATTAATTAAGAGGTTAGAAAAGGGTGATATTTTAATTTTGTCATTTCTCATAAAACAGTCCTATATAGAGATACTTTTTCCCATATAGTATTTATTTAGGCAATAGTATTGTTCCTATAGGAAAATTGAGCTGAATGTTTTATATTTTTTTACTACTTTTTGGTGCTAACAATTTTTTCTCTACCACCTTCTAAAGATAATAGTCTTTTTTTAATATGATCATTGTTTAGTCACTTTACAAAGAAGTTTGACAATATTTTACAAAGTTAAATATATTATGATCCAGCAATCCCTCCCCTTGATATTTGCCAAAGGGAGATAAAAGATAATTACAATGAAATCAGTGAGTGGACACTGCAGTGGAGTTACTCATAGTCACTCATACTGAAAAATGATTCAAATAATCTAGAATTAGTGATCAGACAAGCAAAATGGGGCGTATCCACAAAATGTAATTCTGCATTAACAAAGAAGAAATGATTGATGCATACAACTAGGAACAATTCAAAGGAACTGTGCTATGAGAAACAGTCCAGACGTAAAGTGCTACCTAGCAGATGATTCTGCTTACATGACTCTTTATGAAAGGGATAGCTAGGCCTGGCAAGGAGCGCCATCTCAAGCAAACCTATGTGTCTCCATGGAACTGTTGATTGTCTAGACTACGGTAGTACTTATATGACTCCACATATCTGTCAGCTGATGTGGAGGCCAAAAATGTGAGGTTTCCTCCACATAAATCTAAAATAAATAAATATGGAGGTTTAAAAGGAAAGGTGATGCAGGAGTCAATAATCCACTTTGGGGAGGACAGCATATGCACAGGGAATATTCCCTGCCTTCTCTTCTCCTTCTGCAGGGAGAAAACAGAGGAGTTAATTGATCAGAAAAAAATATTTCACACTCCAGGATTTATATTAGATTTGTTGTATTTTCATGTACTTGGATTTTTCCTCCAGTGTAGTTAATAAGGGTTCATCTTTGGGCAAGTATTCTTCAGTGTCTCTATGGTGACAATGTTCTGAAGTCATCTTTGATAACTTCCTTGGTATCTGAAATCACAAAAGACCCCTGGCTTAGCTAATATATTTCCTGCCCCAGATCTAAAATGAACCCTATGAGAAACTCTGACTTATTTTACTGGGCAATGATATTTCAAGATCCTAATGCATGTACTCATCTTTCGAGATCAATGATTCCTCATCACCTAACATTATTATAAATATCGTCCACATATATGGGGTTTCCTCTATTGACTTTTTATTTTTTTATGTGATAGCTCATGAGATTAAAATTCTCCCCTAACCCTGATACCTCTGTTGTTGCATATTCCTCAGATGATAAATTCTATTTTATTTTTTCAACTCATGATATATTTTATAGTTAAGAAACTGCTGAGGAATTGAATTTCGGGTGCAGGGGGAAAGGAAGAATCCATATTGACGATTAGGTTTCTGATCTGAGTAACTAAATGAATGTGGATATATTTTTTTCTCTCTCAGGCAAAGCTGGGAGAGGTACAGGTTAGGGCAGAGGGGGCATATGGAGACAAGTTCAGCTCCCTTATTTAGATATGCTGAATTCGAACATCCTGTTCAACATACAGGCAGATTCTTGATTTACAGGGTCTGAAGTTTAGGGAAAAGTTTAAGTCTAGTATGTGGATTTGGAAAATCATAAGCACAATGAGGAATAAAGGAATAAAAACAGATGAAACCACACACAGAGTAAAGATGGAGACACAGGCTAGCACTTTAAGGTATTCACAAAGCACTAGATGAATTCCCTGAAGACCTTAAAAGAGCATGCTAAAGGGATACTGCCACATTGATGTTCATAGCAGCACAATTCACAATAGCTAGACTGTGGAACCAACCCAGATGCCCTTCAATAGATGAATGGATAAAAAAATGTGGCATCTATACACAATGGAGTACTACGCAGCAATAAAAAATGACAAAATCATAGAATTTGCAGGGAAATGGATGGCACTAGAGCAGATTATGCTTAGTGAAGCTAGCCAATCCCTAAAAAACAAATACCAAATGTCTTTGATATAATGAGAGCAACTATGAACAGAGCAGGGAGGAAGAGCAGGAAGAAAAGATTAACATTAAACAGAGACATGAGATGGGAGGGAAAGGGAGAGAAAAGGGAAATTGCATGGAAATGAAGGGAGACCCTCATTGCTATACAAAATTACATATAAGAGGTTGTGAGGGGAATGGGAAAATAAACAAGGAGAGAAATGAATTACAGTAGATGGGGTAGAGAGAGAAGATGGGAGGGGAGGGGAGGGGGGATAGTAGGGGATAGGAAAGGTAGCAGAATACAACAATTACTAATAGGGCATTATGTAAAATTGTGGATGTGTAACCGACGTGATTCTGCAATCTGCATTTGAGGTAAAATTGGGGGTTCATAACCCACTTCAATCTAATGTATGAAATATGATATGTCAAGAGCTTTGTAATGTTGTGAACAACCAATAAAAAAAAATAAAAATTTAAAAAAAAGAAAGGCCAGGAGCTGGAAAAGAGCTGCAGGTGACACAGAGGCAACAGCTGTGCTAGGCACAGGGACAAGGTTTGCTGACCCTGATTTCAGTGTCATTATCCTCTGTCGACAATTAAGATGGATTTTGATTTTTCAAGATATTCTCATTTCTTTATTTTTAAAGATATTCTCCAATCTCATACCTGAGCATATCGTACCTTCAGGCTAAGTTATTCTATCTTAGAGATGTCTTGAGGTTTGCCTTCCATACTGCCTCCGGACAAAAAGTCTCCTACTTTCCAGAGCCTACTCTCTAAAGTTCAAATGGGCTTCATCAGTTTTGAAGGCTATCTAAGATTGAATCCAAACCTTTCTTCCAGTGGCTCCCCCACCTCACTCCCCACTTCAGATGACAAGAGCTTGCAGCGGGCCCCTCCACTGCCCTCCCCAGTTCTCTGAAGGTGCCTCATCCTACACCCTCCATGGACTTGCACTGATGTGGTTCTGTCCCCTGGATCTGCTCTTCCTACCTTCAGTCCACAACTTTCACATGTCTGTACCTGACTACCTGCTAAAGTTACTTAGCAGAGTGGCCACTGAAAGGTCCAGCCCCTGAGAATCATGGTTTGATGATTATTCTGTGACCAACTTCCTGCCTCTAGTTAAGGAATTAGGATAGAGGAGACTCTTAATACTCCAAGAAGAGATCTCATGCAAGAGTTCTTAAAAAAATATTTATTAACATTTCTTTTAGAGTCAGACAGGACCTTAACCATCAACTATTAACAAAGGAAAAGCAAGCTCCATCAGGGGCAGGTAAAACATGAAGCCCAGGAAGGTTGGGTTCCAGGACCACTTAGTGGCTCAAGTCAGCTACAAGTCCCTGTTCTTGCTTTAATACTTACAATACCATATTTTATGTATTTTTATAAGAATATACCCCAGAAGGGCTGGGGTCACAGCTCAATGGTAGAGTGTGAGGCACTAGGTTTGATTCTCAGCACTGAATACAAATAAATGAATAAAATAAAGGTCCATCAACAACTAAAAAATATATTTTAAAAAATGGGCTGTGGATATAGCTAAGTTGGTAGAATGCTTGCCTTGAATGCACAAGGCCCTGGGTTCTAATCCCCAGCACCACAAAAACAACAACAACAACAACAACAACAACAAAGAATATACCCAAGAAATTGTATAAGACTGAATATTCATAAAACATTCCTGATTTTTAATTATAGTGCAAAATCAATAACTAAGAACTGAAATATGGAAGTAGTAATTGGTCAGTTACCCTAAATCATGGTCAAGTGACCTAACTTTACTCTGCTCTAGTTTGCAAGTCTGTAAAAAACCAAAGTCATAATGCTGCCTTCATCCCAGACTTCTGGTGAGACTCAGACAAGAGCATTCAACTATTCAACCAATATTTATCAAGAGCTTACTGTTTTACCATGGCCAGAGATACTCCTTGGGAGCTCCTGGTAAATAAAAAGAGATGTGGTCCATCCTGGTGCTCTACTGCTAGCTTCCATTGACACAAATATTCACAAGAGCATCACCCAGATAAATGACACATATGTGAGAGCATTTAATAAGCTGCAAGGTAATAACTGCAGGGCCACAAATATGATACTTAAAAATATTTGCAATGTGTATGTTGCTTCAACAGATCTGTGCTTTTAATCATCACTTCATCCAAAGATGTTTCCTTTGTGGAAGGAACAGAAAGAAAAAAAAATAACAACTGTTCAAGCTACCCCAAACACATAATTAATCCGTACCAACAAGTCAATTAAATAATGGATAATGGGAAATTGAATGGCCATGGGGACCAATATTCAAAGTAAATGGTCAGCACATTCTTTCTCAAGAGAAAATTCCCTTCTTAAATAAAGATCAGAAATTTGCTTAGTGAATATGGAAAGTGACAAAAAGCTAAGGGCACAGAAGTGAGCCCTATGTAAGCTATCAGCTGCCGGCAGGTGAAGTTCAGGTCCTCTGAAGCATAGGCTTTGTCTACCTGGGTCCTGACACCCTCCTACCCAGCGCATCGCGCCTCCACCCACAACACTCCAAAACATTCCAGTTCTAAACAGATTTATGACAGGGCAGTTAAGAATGTGAAGGCTGGAGTCACTGGGATGCAGTGATGGAGATCTCCACACCCCAGCATTTTCACCCCACACTGAGCAAATCTGCAAAACACCACACAGGACAGTGGGGAGCAGGGATGCAGCCTTGCTTCTGGAGTAAGAACAAAGTCTATGAGATTTTCTGCACTCATGTGCAGTGCTGTGTGAACTCAGGAGAATCGCATCATTTCTCTTTGCATCTGTTTCTTCTTTGTGGACTGTAGGTAGTGACGGTTCCTTTCAATCAGAAAGACATGAGGATGCGTGGAGGACTCAGAGAAGAGTACCTGGCATATGGTAAGTACGCAATGGAACTCCACGCCCACAATAGACGCAGCAAGTACTTGTACTCCCATCACCAACTCCACTACTTCAGAGTGTTTTAGGGAATGTCACTGGTTACCAGATGGGCTCAGCAAGGAGGGTTTGATTCCCCTGGCCTTGGATCTTCCTAGGTGACACAGGCCTGGGCAGTTGACTTAATGGTTATCAGACCATATTCTTCAACTTGTAGACTATTGCTCAGTTCTTGCCTTATGCCAATTTGGACTCACACCCTGGAGGTGCCTGATGGAGGGATGCTGATGAGATCAGCTTTGTGGTCCTGTAAAGCCCAGGACGCCAAGCTTAGCTGATGTGAGGGCAAGGGTGTGCTCAGCGCAGCCCCCTGCAGACTGTCTTTCACCAGAATCACCTCTGACTTTCATCCAGATGTTGGCTTTTGGAAAAATGCAAATTGCTTCTATTGAACAAACCCACTTCTGGTAGAATGACAGTGTTATAGTTTAGATGCAGTTAGCTTTCCAAAGTTCACATGCTGAAGCCTTGGTTTTCCATGTAGTGATGCTGAGAAGTGGAGAGGGCTTTAATAGGTGGGGCCTCGTGCAAGGTAATAGTCACTGGGGGAACTGACAGATGCTAGTCTCACTGAGTGACTTGGTCATTCTCATGAGAACAAATTGTTATAAAAGCGCAAGACTGACCCCTTTTTGATCTCTGTCTCCCAGTCTCCTCATGTGATCCCTTCTAGACATGATCCTGAAACTGTGGTATCATTTGCCATGAGGGTCTCATTGGAGTTGAGGAGAGGTCAGCAACAGGCTCTTAGATCTCCAAAAGTGTGAGATAAATAAACCTCTTTCTTTTATGAAGTAACCAACCACAGGTATTTTGTTATACCAAAGAAGAAAGACTAATATATACAGAAACATGTCCTTTCCCTCAAGAAAATGGCCAAAAGAAGGAAAAGAGAAGTCAAGGTTTCTCAGGTTAATGTATCAAGTCTAAGAGAAATTGATGAAAAGAAGAGGAAAAAATCCCAAATAGAGCAAGAACTGCAAGGAATACCGAGAAGTGCAAGGAAAGAAAGTAGAAGTAGGAATGGAAAATTTTTTACATATATATGTATATATATTTTCCAACTAAGGTAATCAGGAGGCAAATGTTGATTTTATTCCATATTAATAATAAGAGATAGTTGTTTGATATGGCAACAACTACTTAATGCCTTGCAGAACCTTGAATGTATGCCATCCATCTCCTCTGACAAGGGGATTACTCCAATCTCTGTGCTGGGGTAAAGAAAAAGAACACAAAATGCTGTTTTCTATGAACTATACTTAAAAAAAAACTTTCCTTGATAAATCTTCTGCATTTTGGTTCTTTCTGTTCCAATTAAAGTAGTTGCCCATGTTCAGTTTGTGGATATAATAACTAGGATTTCTTTCAGAGCTCCATTCCTAATTAAAAGCAGCACTTACAGAGAAAAGGTTTCACATACTGTGTATTACCTTATTCAACCCAAGCAAATTGCTTCCCTATGTAAACTTCTGAATAGTTTCATTTCTTCAAACACTGAACGCCATTCTAATGTAGATTTTTGCATTCATTTGGAGGAAAGAAAATGGAGCATAGTCTAAGTGGAATTACTATTTCTAAAATTAATTCTTGATTTTATAAATTGATATAAACACACAAGTATTTAGAAATATCTGTTTGCATTATTCTCACTATACACCCAGAGAACTCTGAACATTGTGATTATTCATAAATTTATGCAGATTTTCCTCTTTGATATTTTTCTTTCTGAGGAAAAGAACATTAGAATTGGTGAAGAAATTGGCTATCGAGGTAACAGCACACACCTGAGCAGCAGGTACCTGGTGATTCACACACGCTAATCCTAAGAAAACGCTAGGATTTATCATTTTCCCCCATTTCACAGAAGAGAAAGTTGAGGTACAATGAGGCTAAGTAACCCGCAGAGGGTCGGGAGACTGTGAAAAAGAGGAAGGATTCGAACCCAGGTGGCCACACTTAACTCTTTTCTTCACAGCACCAAGAGGGTCTAGTGGATCAAGGTTGTCTTTAGAAGCAGACAAATCCAGGCTCAGAATCTGAATTTACCTTTTCCTGGCTGTTTGAGTGGGGCCAGTGCCTTGGCTTTCTGCTCCCAAGGTTTTCTCCATCTGATAACAAAGGCAATTGTGGTTCAGCAATGGGTCTAACAGGAAGGTCAAATTCAACTTGACCTCTGTTAAAGATTCTTTGTTCCTCTTCTGACTCGGTTTGGCCCCAGAGATTTAATTAAAGTCAAGTCATAATTAGCCTCTCTCCTCCTCTTCTGTGCAGGCTTAGCCTGGCTGGTGGCTCCTGGTGGCCATGCTGGAATGCACATTTCAGCAGTCGACTAGCTTCTGTGCATCACATCCGGCTCAACCTGCTCATCTATCTTCTGAGAGAGTACACCTGCCTGAAGCCATCACAGCTAGAATTTCTCATCAAATTGGTTCAAAAAATAAGCATGGCTTTTAATAGATATAATCATATTTGTTTTATTTTCTGTAAAAAAAATACACTGGCACAGAAGTTTTATTATTTGAGGAGATTCTGCAGCTGTGTCTAACTGGGAGTCGACAGTATTGGACACCAGCCCAGACTGCTGTTCAGAGATGATCCCAAGGTGCCCTTTGATTCTGGAGGTGGGAAAGAGTCACTCCACAATCCTCCCTGCAGCTCTGATTCTTGGCATTCCTCTGCAGCCTTCTTAATGCATAGTGCTGGCGATAGTGGATCCAGGAGACTTTTTAAGAACTATGTTTTCCTCTTTGATCTCCAGAACACTTTCTAAGACTTTAACAGGCTCAAAGGGAAATCTAGAAACCAGCATTTGTGACAATATAAGCCATCAATCAAGTGAGAAGATTATACAAATCCAGCCAATATATTGTCTATGCATGTTTAAAAACACTAGCCTTGGGGATTGGATGATGAAATCAAATCAAATAGCACTGAAGAGAAATTACAGAATATATCCTCTCACCCCCTCTCCAATATAACATAACTAGCAAACTTCATAAGCAACAGCTATTTAAAAGAAATGTGTTATTAGGGATGAAAACAATTAGGCTTGACTCCAAAATCCAAAATCAGATGAGCAAAAAAAAAAAAAAAATGCATAGTTAATTCAATCAATTTGAGAAAAGCAAAGATAAAAATGTAAGCCTAAAGTTTTCATGTAACAGTCTCTAGATAGAAGATTTCTGAAGGATCACAAAAAATAGATTAGATGGCATCAAAGATGTATTGTCCAACATTTATCCTTATCTCTCTGCTCATGGAGAATCAAGAATGTCCCCAGCATCTAACCCAAATGTAACAATTGTACTGTTAAGCTCAATTATCTGTGAGATCGTATTAACTTGCACTTAACTTTCTTCCACATACCTGAAAACAAGCAAAAATCTTGCACAGGGTCTCATCAAATTTAAAAAGTGAATTTCAATTCAGAAAAATCAACACTTTCACTTGCTATCCATGAACACTCCTTGATATTTATGGACAATGGATTTGCTCTTCTACACATCAGTTAACAGTGAATATTTGCAGCAAACCCTGAGTGTGTGTACCCTTAACCAGCTTCAATAGGATCTTCTTTTGTGTTTGTGCAAAAAATATTTGTGTCATCATTTGAATGCTTTATTGCGTTTGGCCTTTAAGAGTCTTAAAAATGATATGTCATGTAAATTTGGTACAATTGAGAGAAAGATGACAGTTATTGGTTTATATCACAGGAAGAGAAACTTTAAGCAGATCAACTCTGTGTTTGTGACAAAAATGAACAGAGAAAAAAATAAAAGTTCATTTTTTAAATACTGAGTGGTATCATCATGGAGTATTTTAAAGGTGAAGTATGATTAAGCATTATAAAACTTAATTCTCAAGGTACACCTCTCCTTTACGATTTATGAATGTCTTGTTAGACTTTCACAGGTTGAGATTTAGACATTTTCAGAAGAGGCATCAAGGATGCCCGGGGCTGGCAGACAGTACTAGCCCACAATGTCCTTTCTGAGTTTTGAGCCTCCTTTCCAAACTTCAACTGCACACAGCTCTATTATCCATCTGTGTACCCTGAGCCAGGCTTGCTAGAGGGTCACTCACATGCTAGTAAAATTTTTTGAGATTCTCTGCTTAAAAATACATTTCAAAGTCTCATTGTTGCTTGAATGCACTTAGGTATTCCTGAATGATGTGGGTGTCACTTTTTAACTGATACTTATTCCTTGATTTCTGGTGCTGTGTCCTCCTTAAGGAATTCCTTGCCTCTATCTGGCAAGGCTTTGGAGATTTGCAAACTTTTTTTTGGTTATGGGCCAGGCAACAAATGCTTTCATTTTGCAGGACACAAGGTCTCTGTTGCAAATCCTGAAGGCTAGCATGAAGGTAGCCAGGGACAAGATAGAACTGAGCGCTGCGGTTGTGCTCCAATAAAGCTTTATTTACAGAAGGGGAAACTGGTGGGGTGGGATGTGGCCCACAGGGTGTCATTTGTGGGCCCCTGCTAACAGCAGTGCTTTCTCTATCTTGCTTTCTCTCTCTCTCACTGATTGATTTTTGAGACTACATGCTGTCAAGGTCTAGTCTTTCTTGAGCCCTAGATGTTCCAACCTCTTATATGTGCCTTTGCTGGTTGTAAAATTGCAATGTCCTGTGCCAAGCTTATAGCCAATAAGAAAAATGTGTCTCAGAGGGAGCAAAATGAAATCCTTCAATAAATTTAATAACAAGAGCACAAGCATCAGCAGCAACTCTCTATTGGGCACGATGTGTCCTACGATTTGCTAAGTGGTTTGCATCCCTTATGCCACTTAACCAGCTGAATATTCTTCATAAACAGATGTTATTAGAACCCCAGTTTATAGGTCAGATATCTGAGGACTTCTAAAGTTACAGTTAGAAAAGTAATCAAGCAGCAGGATGAAATGTCTTAGCTGCCTCCTTCCAGGGGCTGTGGGAGAACTGAAATCCAGTTTTCTGTGGCTCCTTTTCATAACCTTTATGTACCAGGATTCCATTAGGATTAGCACATTAAATTGTAAATAAGATGCCTCCAATGTAGCTTTTTATTTGATTGTTAAGAGCAATCCACTTGTGGACAGCATGAAAAAAAACTCATGACCCTTCCTTTGAGATGAAGAAACAGAAATTCCAAAGAGTTGAGTACCTTGCTTATGGCCACAGAGCCCCTTAGTATTGGAGCCAGAATAGGAAAGAAAGTCTGTTGACTTTGGATCAGTGCTTTCTCCAAACACACCCTAGTGGATTGTCAGCTGTCTCTGATTGATATTCTCAGTTTCAGTTTTCCTTGTCACCCAATCAAAAGCACAAGCAGGAATGAACACCAGGCTGTGGTTCAGAAGTATCAGAGGTCAAGCTCCCTGGCATCCAAACTCACCAACACATTCTCACTGATGCCTTCTCCCCTTCCACCACAGACGGAGAGTGAGCAGATCTGAGTTTGCAAATGGCAAAGGTAGCAGCTCCCTTGGGTAGGCCCTGAGAAAGAACACACCAAGGGGATAGGTTCTGAGTATGGGAGGCTGACGGGCTCTTCCCTGAGAACACAGACACATAGCACAACTCAGCCTTTAATATAAAGCAAACTTATGAGGTTCCAAGAGTAATATATTGTCATCTGATTAAATGCCCTTGTGGACATAAAGTTGGGACTCGTCTGAAAGAAAGAAGGTGGCACGAGACGATGCATATTAAGTACCTCCTAATATCTACGAGATTTGGTTATCAGTTCTAATAACTACCATCGGACTCTCCCATTTAAATAAAAAAATGGAGCTTTATTTCTTTATTAATAATATTATAATTATTCTTGGGTATCTTCAAATTCATTATGTTTGATGGAACTTTTACACAGTCAAGGACATCTCCTTGCCGTTTGCATTTTTAATTTTCTCAGCACATAAATGTCTAGCAGAAAATGGGCCTTAATCCCCCCATGAGCCTCCCCGGATGCCCTGGTGGGGAGACATCTAGGTCTTTCTCACTATTTGATCATATTTACTCATTATGCCTATTTTTATCAATAAATATTGAATTTTTTATTTAGCTTTTTTTTTTTGTAAAGTGAGGTGAGGTCTTTCAATAAAATTTATGCTAGTTGAATCCACATGCTTTTAAGCTACTTTTGTTTCCCTTTAAAACTCAGGTTTCACAGTAACAAAGCAGAGACGGTTCCTAAGAAGCTGTATTCAGCACATTCCAGTCTAAAGGATGTATAATTAATAAAATTTGCACACACCGTTTTAAGAGGTGATCAGTCTTATTCTCGCTGATGGGAGCCAGAGAGATCAGATTTGACTAAGAGATCAGTTTAAGTGTTTGAATAATTTATTTAAAAAATATTAAAAATAATAGAGATGATTTGTTTGTTATTGTAGATAACATATCAAACAGCTTCCAACTCTGGGTGGCAATGAATCTATATGCTGTTTAAGTCCATTGATATTATCAAATGATGTCAGATTTAATTAGTAAAAAACAGATTTTACAAAACAATGACCTTGGATCAGGGAGAATGGAAAAAAAAAAACACAACTCTGGAGATAAGGAGATAACATTTGATGGATGGAACATTAGTCTATTTGAGAAAACGAAAAATGGTAAAGCATTTAGAAATTGAATTCATGACCTGCAAAACAAGATCAAATTAAAAACTGTCAGGCTGGTATAAAATCCCCGAATGTGTGAAGGCAGGAGAACATTCTAGTTCGGAAATGTAAATGAGGGTAGTTAGAAATGTCTGAATTGAAATCCATTTTTTTTTGTTTTTTTTTTATTGCAAGAAAAAGGAAAAAGGGGCTGAAAGGAGAGAGAACAAGTTTATATATACAATGGTTCTGAACGAAGGTTAACAGTGGAAGTGAGATCAAGCATTCACAATGGCATAAACCTGACTGATTATACATTTAGGAGGCAAATGATTTTCTACCCATTATATGTAAAAAGAAGGGAAATTCCTATAAGGAACTATAAGTCACTTTAACCTGTTTTATAAGGTACAGTACAAATTACTACATGCCTTAAATGTGCTCTTGTAGGTGGCACATGATCGATGATTATTTACTGAAGAAATGTAGAGATATTACAATACATTTGAAAATAACCAGGAATAATATATATATATATATATATATCTTATAAGTTTCATGTATTTGCAATGAATTTGTGAGAACAAACTTGATGTTATATTTTGAGGTTTGAGAGAAAAATAGTGCTGATAATTCTGTGGATTTTTATACTTATAGGAAATCCTACTATAATTTCCCTGAGCTATAATTTACCTCTGTGCACTCTGATGATAATAAAGAAGTAGGATTATTAAAAATATCATAAAGAAATCCTAAGGATATAAACCACAACTAAGAGGGCAAGTGATCTTAATTTGCTAATCCTAGAGAGAGATGAACATAAAATAAATAGATTCTTCACACTGGTGAATTTTCAAAGATGTGCAAAATGAGGCTGAATATTGAGCTAATATTAGTCAGATAGTAATGACAACAGTGCTCTATGTTTAAAAAATGCAATATTTTAAAATGGCATATTTCATAATTCATCAGAGATCAGGTAGATATTAAACCATTGGGTGAACGAAGAGACTGAGCATTAGCAAATTTCATTCAGTCAGTCATTTGACTAATATTTACTGAACTTTTACTATTTGTTAGGGTCTCTGCCAGAAGCTGTATATGTAAGATGAGGGTCTGCTTTCCTGGAGCTCATAGTGTAGAATAAAACAGGCACTAGTGAAATAATCCTACACCATTTGTATAATTGCAAAATGGGAGAATTCTTTCAATGAATGGAAAGATAATCCATTTTGCAGAGCAGAAATGACCTCTTTGATGAAAGAATGGTGGTGCTGATACATGAAGGACAAGTCATACTAAAAAGGTAAAAGACTGAGGAGGGTGTAATACAGGAAAAGCACGTGCAAAGGCACTGTGGTGAGTGTGAGAGGGGCGAAAAAATATTCATCCATCACAATCCACATTAGATGCTACCTCTTCTGTCAGTTTTGCCAAGCTGCTCAGTCAAATATATTTTATCTCCAATCCTCAAAGCATTAGGGTTATGATACTACAGCTCTTTTCAAGTTCTAGTTTCATTATTATTTTAATTTTTTCTCCAGCTGACTATCTGTACCACTTCTTCTTTGCTTGAAGAGCAGAGCACAATGTGACATAGAGAGGAATTTAGAAATATGAGAAACATGTGTGATTATACAAATGAATCCAGGAATCATCTAACAGCCTAATTTCCTTTCTGAAGTCAAGTGAGGAAATATCAAAAGTATCTTTTAAGATTTTTTTTTTTTGAGTCTTGAGGATTGAGCCCAGGGCAACCACATTATCACTAAGTTATATCCCCAGTCTTTTTAATTTTTTTTTTTTTTTGTTACAAGGCCTCACTGAGTTGGTGAGGCTGGCTTTGAAATTGTGATCCTCCTAACTCAGCCTCCTGAATCACTGGGATTATTACAGGTGTGCACCGAGAGTGCCCAGTGCAAGAATGCTATTTAAGCAAATGAAAAACACACAGTTTAAAGGGCAGTATATAATATGGTAAATTGTTTTGAGGAAATAACCAAAGCAAATGGAATTTTGGCAATGATATTATATATACCACCTGAGAGGCAAAAACAAATCTGTCTTGAAATCTTGAGAAGTATCTTTAAATACAATTTCAATATAATTTAAAATTTAAATATAATTTTCAAAATATAAGAATTGGGCTATTGTCCCCTTCTTCAGGACTGAGATTAATTTAAAATATTACAGCAGGGCCTGAAAAACATATTTACTTATCTTCCTTAATAATAATTTACTAAGAAAATGTGATGGATCTTTCTTTTTCTCCTAGACATTGCTGTTTTTGTTTTGTTTTGTTTTCTCTCTTTCACTCCTTGATAAAAAGACAATTTATACCCAAAGTAGTAGAGGGAAATGTCTTGGGAGACTGGAATACAGCGATCCTCTATGTGCCCATTGAGGCTGTGTTGATATTGATTTTGGAAATTATGGAGAATTTCATATGTTTTATGATAAATACTGCTGCCTGTTTCACGTTAGTTTTAGTAAACAAGTTAAAACCTCACCGTTTTGATAGCTACCCCCCAAAAGTTATCTTAAGGAAAAAAAAAATGGAATCTGAGCTTCTGAAAATAGTCTGAGGATTTTATTAGCCTGGACTAGTTCAGATACTTAGGAGGAAATCCAACTCTTTGAATGGATATTAATCCAATTTTCAGGCCAGAGAAGAACTCCTTGATAAAGGAATGGTGGTGCTGATACAGAAGGATTAATCATACTAATAAGGTAAAGGACTGAGGAGAGTGTACCACATGGAAAATCATGTGCAATGGCCCTGGGATGGGTGTTCACATAAGAGCTAGTGGATTCCAGACAGCACCGGGAAACCTATTATCTTCCTGGTATGATCCTTAGCTCAGTTTGGAGTAATATCACTTGGGGACTGTGTGTGTCTACACTTATATGTGCACACATGTACTTCATGTATGTACATGTGTGCATACATGTCTGAGAAATTGCATTCAGTACAGTCAGACATTTTGGTACTAAAACACTTTAAATGATCTCTTGCTGCCTATGACCAATCACTTACAAATAAAACCAACAAAATTGTTGTCAACCACTAGGAATCATGACTGGGATAATGAGACAACTACGAGTCTTGTCTTTGATTGGCAGTTACTAGTCAAGAAACAATAATGGGTCAAGTGAACAGAACATCATAAACCATCCACAAGCATCATCGTACCCCTCTCTCTGCCAATTTTTATTTTTTGCCAGCTAACTTTTGACAACTGAGTTAGAATATTTAGATAATGATTATATCTTGCACATTATTCTTACTCACATTGCAATACAAATCTTTAAAATTCACATAGGTGAAATGAAAACATTGGCAAAACACACACACACACACACAAAACAAAACAAAACAAAACAAAACAAAAACCAACCATGATCAATACACTAAAAGTGCATCCACAATGGAGAAAACTGGGAATTCCCAAGGTCAATAATGACTTTTGGAGCAGCAAAAACTATACCAAATAATAGAGTTATAGTAAAAGAGATTTGGTCAAAATGCAGATATGATGGTCTAAAATAATTTGGAATCACAGTGTTGCTACGGACCCAATCCTGCTTCTTACTCTGTACCTATCCTGCTTCTTTCTGGGTGGCTAAATTCTATTGCATCTTTGTACAATATGGCAGCCAGCTGGGGACTGTGATTGGCTGCCATCACTAAAGATAAGTGATAGAGTCCACCAATACATAAATACTCTCTGACTTCCATGAGATTGGTTGGATATCCTTTTGTTTATGACCCATATGCAAATAAATTTATTCCATAAATGTGATAATACTAAACATATTGCTCTACTCTCTGCTTTTCATCCTTAACTATCATTCATGCTAGTACATAAATGTCAAGCCTATCTTTCTCTTAATGACTTTGTAACATGAATTCAAAATATGTGTTCAAATTGGCCTCTTACTGGCTATGCAACGCTAGCTAGTATTTTTCCACCTCTACAGCTCAGCTAGCATCTTTGTCTAAAGAATGAGGATAATTATGGTAACTATATTATTAGGTTGCAGAGAAAATTAAGTACTTACTGTGTTACTGACAACTAGTAAAAGCTCAAAAAAGGTGACATGTCATTAATGATAATATTTGTATTGCTTGTATTACTATGGATGTTATCAGTCCTACATGAACATACAGTTTAATTCTTCATCAATATAAACAACACTACAGTAGATATTTCTATATTTATTTTTGTGCTTTAATCTTTTTTAGAATTAGATATTAGGAGTTGAAATAACAGATAAAGTCTACAAATGGAAAAGGCTGACACTTATAGCAAGATAGTGCTCCTGGAAGGTTCTATCAATTCACATCCACAGCTAAGAACGATCCCACAAACTGTTCACAGCATTAAACGTTTAGAAGATTACCAGGGAACCTGGTCTGAATTCGACCCCCGATTTCAAAATGAATATTCTTTATGGCCTGTTTGCCTATAATGTTACAAATATTTAAAACACCGATAAAAAGAAAGTAAAATGGTGTTTGGGGACCATAAAAAAAGAGTTTTCCAACTGTGAATCCTACTGCTGTTGATTAAGAGGGCGTCTGGGGAAGAGTTAGATAATACTTCTGGGGTGAGCGGCCTTAGTTACTAAGTAGAAAATTCAGGAAAAAAGCCAAGTATGTTCAACTTCCCACAATACATCACTTCAACCATCTGTGAGAACGATAATGTTCTCTTTAAAGGAAAAACAATTACTGAAAAAGGGGATTTGGGGAAATAATTCAATACATATTTCTTGTTCTTCAATCAGCTCTTTGTTAATGGTTGCCATGACACATAAAAATAACTAATTAGTGTTTGAGACGCTAATGCTGAACAAAATAAAGATTCATGATCCAAAATGACGTTCCTAGTTAAAACTAAGTCGTAACTGTCCTGTGCCCATGATATTGCTATAACCTTACCCTCATCTTGTCCATGGATGCCTGGTCAGACATCCAAGCAAAGTACTATCATCAACCAATCTATACAATAAAATACTGTAACTTAGACAATAGAATAAAATCAAAGGTTACCCCCCCCAAAAAAAAATAATACTACAGCTGGGTATGGTGGTGCATGCCTGTAATCTCAGTGGCTTGGGAGGCTGAGGCAGGAGGATCGCCAGTTCAAAGCCAGACTCAGCAACATTGAGGTGCTAAGAAACTCAGTGAGAGCCTGTCTCTAAATAAAATATATAATAGGGCTTGGGATGTGGCTCAGTGGTAAAGTGCCCCTGAGTTTAATGATGCCTGGTATACCTCCCCCTAAAATAATAATAATAATAATAATAATAAGAAGAAGAAGAAGAAGAAGAAGAAGAAGAAGAAGAAGAAGAAGAAGAAGGAGGATGACTTCCAAAATATTTGTTACAGGGGTTATTGCTTTTTTCTTTATTTCCCCACAAATGAATATTCTTCCAATTTCTCTGACACTTCTCCCCCAACATATCTCCAACTATCAAATCTCTAAACCTGGTGATTTATCTATGTGCAACCATCTCCGAATTTAGGGAAGTAGAATGATTTCCTAAAAAGCTTCTTCCCTCACAGAAAGCATTGACAACACAAAGAACAATACCATGAATTACAGGATCCAGTGAACGCGTGCTCCAATGGTACATTAAAATTCATCTTGGCAATGGTGTTACAAACAATATTCTTGGAAAAAAAATCACAAGACACTTTAAATTATGTGAAACATTTGGTTTGCAAGGACAAGTTTTTTTTTTTTTTTAAACTCCCCTGTAAAATTTCCTAGAAACACAATTTACATCCTAACATGCTTAAGGGCGAGGGTTGTCTCAGGCAACAGCAGCTTTTGTTCAGCATTTCTGGCTTTGGATGGATTCATGGACCGTTTGCAATCAATGCTGAAATGCAGGCTCCAGTGAAAACTGTGAGAATTTGAGAAATGTCGCATGCATAATTCATGGTCCTCTCGCCGTCGCTAGATGTGTGTGTGTGTGTGTGTGTGTGTGTGTGTGTGTGTGTGTGTGTAGGGACTCAGGGTTACGCGGCTGCCTAGTTCATGGAGAGCAGGAGAGTGGATGTGTTCAACACTCCCTTATTCATGTTGAAAAAACTAAATCCCCAAACACATTCATGTAAAGAAAGAATTTTCTAGAAGATATTCTTCATTTAACTCTTGCAACTCCCTCCCATTACCTATAGACCCCTAAATTATTTGGTTTCCAAGAACTGCTAATTGAATATCCTCATTTCCCTTCTCTGCTTTTCAGCTACAGTGGCCTAAAACCATCCCTAGAGCACTCTGAGCTGCTTCCTGACTCAAGACCTTTGGACCCTGTTTTTTTCTGGCTGTGATAAGCCCCACAGCTCTCCCTGATGACCTCAGTGCTTGGGTGTCCTTTGGCCACAGACCCCCATCAATGCTTGGACATGGGGCCCTCTGCTCAGGGCAGCTCACAGCAGGGCAGCTGGCTTTCTCAGAGTCTAGGAGAAAGAACATTCAGTCTTTCCATAACCTGTTACAGAAAGGATACCCCATCACTACTACTCAACTCATTGGAAGCATACCACTATTCTAGACTGGACTCCAGGGAAGAGAACTAAAAATGAACGTGAATATCAGTAAGTAGGAATCATGGGGCCCAGGTCAGCCTTCAGCCAACAACCCAGACCAACAGTATAGCTGCAACCTGCCGAGAAACTCTGAGCCTGTCGCACCCAGCAAGACTGCCTGGATTTAAGACCTGCAGAAACCTTGAGTGATAGGTTTATACTGCTTCAAGCCAAAAAGCTTTGAAATACTTTGTTATACAGCCACGAGTAAGTATTACATCACCTAAACTGAGTGTGTTCTTGGTCTTCACATCTCAGAAACTTTCCCTTTCTGAATTTCAAAGTCACTTCCTTACAATGTCTTTCTCCCATCCTCTCATGTAAAGTAGATTCCTTCATCATCCTGAATTCCCTTTAAATATTTCATTATCAGATTACTAAATGGTATAGTTTTCCATTCGCTTCTAGTAAGTTCTAAACTTGAGGAGGTCTCTAACTTTTTTTGTTCATGGAACTTTTCACAGTGCCTGGTACTGAGAACCTAGTAAGTACACATGGAATGGATGGTTAAGATTGTATTTAGACAGGCATCCTGGTGCACACCTGTAATCTCAGTAACTTGGGAGACTGAAGCAGGAGGATTATGAGTTCAAAGTCAGACTCTACCACTTATCAAGGCCCAAATCAACTTATAGAGACCCTGTCTCAAACCATAAAAAGGGCTCGGGATGTAGTTCACTGGTAAAGTACTCCTGAGTTAAATCCACAGTACAAAAAAAAATTAGATTGACTGTAATTAATATGAAGCTTGAATAATCAAAATACAACTCCCCAAAGCTTTATAAAATCAAAATTATATTCATTCTAGAATAGTCCCATTTGGAAGTATTTTATCATTATTATTGGTAGTACATTCATGTTATAATGACAAAAATGGAATAAAATAGGTCTTAGATATATGAACTTCATTAAACATCCATTTCAAAGTTATTCTAAATGACTCTGTGCCTACTGAGGATGATGGGGCTCACTTCACCTGGTAGATAGCAGTTGTCTTTGGCAGATTCACAAAATACACAAGGGAGAAAACAAGCTGGTTCCATGTTTCTTAAAATTTCACATCTCCAACTTTAGGTTCCTCAGAGAATGCTACTACTGATCAGAATATAAGACACCGATATGTGTAACATTCCCTATTATCATTTGGCTATTATCATTTAGAAAGTCAAATAACTTATCAAAGTCATCAAATAGTAAACTTTGATATATGAGCCCACATGCACAATTTCAAGTGAGTTAGGGTTACAGATTGGTGAATCTATAAACTGAAGAGTGGTATTAAGATGGAAGACTTTTAATCTCCTAAAACATTTTGAAATATAACATCATAGAGTGCCACTCTCTCCTTCCTCTTATGACAATATCCTCGGCTAATACCAAAGTGAATGATAGTTTTCATAACTTATTTAAATTTATTTGCAGAAAGACTTGAGTGACAAAAATAAACCATGAAGATTCATGGTGAAATTCCTTTAAAAATTATGCCGTAAATACTGAAGTCACCTTTAACTCCCAAATGTATGTCACATGTGATAAAGAAGGCCTTAAATGATAAAGCAAACTATGTAGGATAGGGCTCAGACACTTCTCTTAACAAGAAAATTAAATCTATGGTTGAATCAGACAGATTTGTTCTCTGATTCTTGATTTGCCTCTTGTGCACTGTGTGATGTTAGAAAGTCAATAAATGTCCCTTATTTTATCAGTAAAATGAGAGGAACAGCTGGTTGTGGTGGTGCATACTTGTAATCCCAGCGGCTTGGGAGGCTGAGGCAGGAGGACAGTGAATTGAAAGCCAGCCTCAGCAATGAAGAGGCACTAAGCAACTCAGTGAGACCCTGTCTCTAAATAAAATGCAAAATAGGGCTGGGGATGTGACTCAGTGGTTGAATGCTCCTGACTTGAATTCCCAGTACCTAAAAAAAAAAAGAAAGAAAGAAAAAAAAAAGAAAGAAAGAAATAAAGAGATGAGCCTCTTCATATGAGATTCAGCACTTTGGACAGGGTCAATAACAAAATAAAAGCAAAATAGCATCAGCTTTAAAATATACAGGAATCATTATTACTTATCACCTCTTCCAAAATAAGGGAAAGGATGAGAAAATTTTTCATATCATATCTCTCTCAATGGTAAATAAAAATGATCACACTAGCATGAAGAGAAGGGGTTTATTGTTTCCAGTGACAGATAAAGGAAAACATTTGGAATGCCTGAGACATTTCCACACATACAAATCACAAAGGTCTTTCTACTCTGTCTCAGTCATAAGAAAAATGCCTAAGCATAGTATTACTAAGCTGTTGAGGGTGACTACTTAGGAAAATATTAGAAAATAAGACCCAGAGTCAGCAGAGCTTTCTTGTCTTCCTCTGTAGATTAAATGCAGGATTGCGGAGGTAACCTCAAATTTTCAGTCACACTGGAGATGTGATGTTTAGATGTGATTATAGATTGATGCCTACGGATTTGATTATTTCAATATTCATAGCTACCAATGTCAGAATAAATATGAAAATTTTATCCGTGATCTGTTCTGCACTAAAACCACGTCACAATTTCTTCTCTTTCCCTTCTAGAGCTATCTACATGAACTACCTCTGTCACTTAGAGTTGTGTGTCAGTGTTAGATCATAAGGCGTCTTGACTTGAATTTGTCCCTGCTTTCAACAGAATACCTGACAAAAGCTTTATTAGATTCCACCCAAAGTCCAGGCTTTTTTTCCAAATTACCTAGTATCACTGTCCCACTTCCTCAACCTTTTATTTAGGCTTAAAGGCCTGTTGGAACTATTCAACTGAACACCTCTTGTATTCTTTCGGCTATGTGCTTCAGTACAAACTGCCCCATCTGGAATGTCACCCCCCAAATTGCCATTATCTTCTACCTTTAAGTTCCAATTGAATTCCCAAAATGTCCATGGAGTCCCTACTCACTTAGTCCTCACCTATCTTCCATGTTTAGAAAGAATTAATAGCTACTTTTCTGTGTGCTTAATTGTTATCACCAACAGAGCACTCTATTCAGTTGCTGGTATCTGAGTTCTATGTTGTTTCTATTTTAATATCTGTGCTAAACTCCTATAAAACATTCATCTGTTTTATATCAGAGGTAGGACACAGTTTGGTGACCAGAAAGTGTGCCTACTATCAGATATAGTGAACTGAAACAAATTTCATTATTATGGTTGGGCAATCTTTAGAGACTTCCTCCCGAAGCTACCACACAGACTTACACTAAGTAGCAACAAAAATATTAATGAACAGATGAATGATTAAATTTGCTTCTTGTGGAAAGCAAAGCAGAGAGATAAAGATAAGCTCCTGCCTTGACTTCCCCCAAAGATTGGTAGACATGGACAGATGTGTATCTTCCTTGAGAAGAAATAGGAATGCGGTCATCATCAGACACTTAGGATGAATAGCCCTGCAATTGCACTTCTTTCTGCTTTTATAATCTTATTTTAAACAAGACCTATCAACATCAGCAACCCAAACACAGTTATGACTGTGAATTTCTGAATGTCGGGTTTTATTGGTAAAAACGCGAGAAAGACAAAATTGTTGGAGTTGATTAGATGCAGTTCCTTTGAAGCAGTTATAGGAGTTTTGTAAGTTTTCTTAAAAATTGGAGTTATTTTTCACTCTACACTTACAAAAAAATAAAAAATAACAGAAAGTCAATATACAGGATGCCAAACCACTAAAATGCCATGAAAGGAGAAAATTTCAGAAACAAACACCCTATTTTAAGGCATAGAACCCTTGAGAATGAGAGTTTCTTCATTTAAATGGTTGGTTTCTACTGTATGCACCAACTTGAAGGGCAGGGTAAAATTTAGGGAAAAAATTGAGATGGCCAGATGGACACAGCCAACAGGGACAGTAAGTATGTAAGTGTGTGTCTCAGTTCCTTCAGGCTGATGTAACAAAACGTCACAAAGTGGGTGGCACCTTAGAAAAACAAAGAAGAGAAATTGATCAAGGAGGGTAAACAGTCCAAAATCAGGATTCCAATATGGCCCATCTCTAACTCATTCCTTTCCCTGGTTTGCAGAGCACTAAGTTCTCCCTGTGTCCTCATGGGGAAGAATGGAAGTAGGATGTCTCTTGGGCCACTTTTATAATGGGCAAATCCCATCCATAAGGGTTCTACCTTCAGGACTCCATCACCTTCCAAAAAGATCAAGTCAAAACATTATCTTGGGGATTAGGGTTTCAACATAGAAATTTGATGAGGACCCAGACATTGAATTCATGTCAGCCCAGATGTTCCGATGCCCCTATAAAATGTACATGTACATGAATGCATAGTAGAAAAGAAAAATGTTTATTACATGATGTGTACCCAGATTCCACACATCTGTATTTTTCTTAGCAAAGGGATGCTCCTGGTAAAGGTATAAACTTAAAAAAAAAAAAAAAAAAAACTTAAAAATTCTATCAAGGATAAAAAAGGACTATTTTCTGGAACAGACAAGAATATTATTATTCAGGAAGAATCACCTTGGAGTAATCAACAAAAGACAGGAACTCACAGTAAATGTACAAATATCCAGAATTGACCATGCTGGGTGAGAAGGCTTTTGTGTGTAATAAGTACTTACTTTAAAACACTCATTTTGCAAACATGTGTCTCTTAAACTGCTACCATGCTAATGAAGGAAAATGGCCAAGGTAGAAACAGAAAAATTTCTGTTTTATCAAGAAACAGAAATCAGTGAGTCTTGTAGAGCCCACCAATAAAAACGTTCAGTAAAATAGGCATACTAGCCTCAAAAATAATTGCCAACAATTGGGCACATAATTTTTTTATCAAGAAACACAAATGAGTGAGTCTTGTAGAGCTCACCAATAAAACTATCACTGGTTTGGAAGAACAAAGAACTTTGAAGAAAAGGGAGTTGGAATGTCAAACGTACTGACTTATTATATACCAAGTACTCTTGTAAACAGGGAAATCTAATGGCAGGATCAATACTTGGCACAGCTGAGCTTAGCTCTGAATCTTCCCTTCTTTCTACGGTCTTACATATCTGCATGTAAATTCTTAATAACCTTCCCTACCTCTAAAAATGCATGAGTAACTACACATAAGAAATAATTTATGTTCTTCCAATGGTCAGCTCTGGAGAAATTCTTACTGGTGTTTTTAATCGATTATAATGCACAAAAATTGTAGTGGCTTTTAGGCCTAAATTTGTTCAGCTGATCTTGGTATGTTGACAGGGCTTGAACTCACCATCCTCCTGCCTCAGTTTCCTGAGTATCTGGAATGAAGATTACAGGTGTGTACAATGTCAGGATCGATGCTTTATTTTTTAAGCCAATCTCATAATGTTGTAATGTGGTTTTGATTTGTCCTTTCTTATTTTTCATTGATAAGGCAAAATGAAAAGAGAAATGAATTGTAGATCTGTGTGTGTATATATTTTTTCTTTTTTCTTTTCTTTCTTTTTTTTTTTTTTGGTATCCAGGATTGAAATGAAGGGCACTCAACCACTGAGCCACATCCCCAGCCCTATTTTGTATTTTATTTAGAGACAGGGTCTCACTGAGCTGCTTAGCACCTTGTTGAGGCTGACTTTGAACTCACAATCCTCCTCTCTTGGCCTCCTCAGCTGCTCGGATGAGATGAATGTTGAAAAAGAGGTCAACTGTACTCTCTCCAAAACTGTGACTTCCATAGAATGAATCAGTTCCCTTAGGAGAAGCAACTGTCCCTCCCTCTTAGGAAAAACAGATCCTTGTCTAATACTGAAATGTTTCTAAAGGGTGTACAGTTACAAAAGAGTGATTATAATGAGTGACTTTCTATGCACTGAACTAGCCAAGAGCAGATGAAGGCTAAAGCAGGATCCCCTTCCTCTCAACTATGTGTAAGTCAGAGGAGATACACACCCCATCGTTCTATCCATCTGGCCTGACATCATTTTTTTTTCATATCAAGAACAGGAAGACTCTGGTCACTGAAAAGAAATAATGTCTTAGAGTTCACATTATAGTCACTGCTCTGCCTTAAGGAGCAGAGTGAGGTCCCAACTCTGCCTGTCCTCTTGCCACTCAAGAAAGTCTCTGCTCATGCTTGACAGAGGCAATTATTAGCAATGACTTCCACTGAAGACCTTTTGTTATCGTAATTTAGAACTGGTGTAGGGTACACAAGTGTCTACAGAGAAAAGGACAACAAAACTTCCAGAAGATTTCCTTTCAGATGGCCCGATTCTTTGTGCTATCTGTAATTAAAGTCTCTGAAAAGAACACAACTTCAGTTACTCTCTCAGTGTGAAAGTGAAACGTTCAGTAAAATAGGCATGCTAGCCTCAAAAATAATTGCCAACAATTGGACAAATAAATTTTTTATCAAGAAACAGGACAGTGCATGCCTATAATACCACCTATTTTGGAGGCTGAGACAGGAGGATTGTAAACTCAAGCCCAGCCTGGGCAGTTTAGTGAGACCCTGCCTGAAAATAAAATAAAAAGGGTTGAGACTGTAACTCAGTGGTAGAGGACTTGCCTGCCATGTTTGAGGCCCTGGTTTTAATCCTCAACACCAAAAAATAGAGAGGGGAGGGGAGAGAAAAAGTAAATAAATATATAGATAATTTAACCTAAGTAATGAATACAAAATTTAAAAAGAGAGCAAGAGATAGAGTACCAAGTGAAGACAAAATGGGCACAATTAGGGTTGGTATGTTTCTGTCTCCCCAAACATCATATGTGGAAATCCTAACCCCCTTCAATGATGAGAGATGGGGCCTGAAATGGAGGTTGGGTTATATGGGCAGGGGTCTCATTAGTATGGCCTTGCCCTCCTATCATGTATGGACAGAGAAAAAAGGCACCACATACAAGGAAGAGAACCCTCACCCAATCTGCCAGTTCTTTGATCAGAGACTTTCCACCCTCTAGAACTATGAGAAATAAACCTCTGCTATTTATAAGTTTCCTAGTTTCTGGTATTTTGTTATAGCCACCCAAACCACTAAGACAGGCATCGGTGGGCATTGCAGGGTTCTCTTAAATGTGGACTCAAACACTGTGAAGACATAATCTCTCGAATTTATCGTCACACTACTAACAGTACTTTGTATATGCTCTTATTCTGCACTTCTTTTCCTGTAGACACTTCTTTCTCCTTGTTGACAGGATTAGGAAGAACCAGGAATGAAGTTTCCTGTATGCCAGTACTACTTCTCAATCAAAATCAAAAACAAATGCCCCAGGTGTGCAGGGGTGTCACCTGGGGCATTTGTTAAAATGCAGATTCTGATTCACAAGTCTGGATAACGACTCTGCATTTCTAACAAGCTCCTAGGTGGAACTGATGGTGCTGGTCCCAGGACGACACCCTAAGTACCAGGCTTCTATTTGCCTTAGTGTAGGAGAGATGCAGCTATGTTCAACCAAACAGAAAATGACTACCCTGCCACTTGCGGTAACTGAAGATGAAACACAGGTTAAGTTCAGTTACTCTGATTCACACAGCTCTGAGAAGAAATAAGCGGCATAACGTAACGTGACTTTGTCATTTCTAGTTTGATGACTTGAAGCAAAACAAATATCCCTATATAAGTATAATAGTGTTATTAATACAGAGGAACAAAAGTAATGCATATCTTACAAAAGTTTGGGAAGATTAAATGAGATATTGTGGTGAAGTCACTTGCACATAGCATCTATTGTTGAATAGACATTATTCATTTACTGCTGGTATTATTAGCACTATTATTAATCATCCACTATCTTCCTATCATCAAACGACAATATTAAAGATCTCAAGAGGAATCCAATGCATTGTATTCATTATACAGGTGAGGAAATTGAAGCCCCAGAATTGGAAGTGACATGTCTATGATCACCTAACAGATCAGTAGCAAAATTAGGAGGTAAATCTGATGTTTTTAAACACAGTCATTAATTCACTCATTCATTCACATAGAATCTGAGAGTCATCTATCTGTCAATTGCTGAGTCATGAATGGAAAATGAGGACAGGAAGACACTGTCTTCAAGGAATAGCTAGGAATTATTTTCCAGAGTCATTTAAGTAATTGTACACAAATTGCATTAATAAAGAGAAAAACACTATCATGGAGGAGAACCATAAATGCAAAGTCAAGATGTCATAGAAAACTAAGAGAAACGGGGAGATGAAGTTGCTTTAGGCAAAAAGACCAGTCAGGGGAAGGCAATAGCCAGGGTGTAATGTGGGCTGGAGGTAGACCTGTAGCAGGTGCCCTAATGAGAAGGCTCATGTCAACACACAAGTGGATCAGTCATCTGAAGGCAGAAATACGGGGCTGGCAACTAAAGACCAAGTCCTCAGGCAAATTTTGTTTGCCATGTACAATGTTTTAAAATTCTTGAACTCACTGACAACATTTAACACTTGTAACATTTTCACAAACTCTAAGCTCCCCTGGGAAATGGAGATCATAGCATGCTGGGCATGGTGTCCACACAGCTCAGCTCAGACCCAGGTGATGGCTGTCCTCCTGCAAAGGGCTTATTGGCTTTCCAGACTCCGCCTCCTAACAATGTATACCTGAGTCTATAGGCCTTTGATATTCATGGCCACCACAGCTCACAGATTAGAAATTTCCTACCTTTGACATTCAAGAGCACTGAGCTGTTTTAGTACTTGTGTTTTTTTGTCTAGTGAATGATTTGTCAAACTGAAAGATTTTTCAGATGCTATCTACATTTGGCACATCCAACCCTGATACCAAGCACTTTAATTTTGGAAATGGGGACCTCTGCAAGTTATTGATTAGAGTGCAAGAGGCCAATGTCACCTGTATAAATACCTTGGACACAAGATAGCTTTCATTATCCATGGCTAGAAGTATTATCATCAAACCACCATTCATATCAAAAAATTAATTTTAAAATAAAGTATTCAAAGGAAGCCCATTGTGGATGCATATAAATATTCAGATCTTTACATAAACACAAAAAAGTAAACAGAAAATAAACCAATGAGTAGGGTGCAGTGGTTCACGCCTGTAATCTAAGTGACTCTGGAAGCTGAGGAAGGAGGATTGTGAGTTCAAAGCCAGCCTCAGCAATGGTGAGAAGCTAAGCAACTCAGTGAGACCCTGTCTCTAAATAAAATACAAAATAGGGCTGGGGATGTGGAGATGTGGCTCAGGGTTGAGTGCCCCCCTCTAGTTCAATTCCCAGTACAAAAAAATAAAATAAAATAAACCCAAGAATAAAACTCATACTCAATAATAGGCACAGAAAAAAATTCCAAATATCTACTGATATAGCAAAGATAACTTATAAAAAGACAATTCTATATACTAAGTGTTGAAACATATTTTGAGAATGGCTAAAACCAAAATCCTTCAAATATTTATGTGATTATCCAAATCTTGAATGCAGCCTCCACAACCTCTTCATTTTCATGAAATCATAAAATTCCACTAATATACATAAAACAACAAGGGAGATTTTACTGGTGTCATTTATATGAATGTATGAAGTGTATGTATTTATTCATTGGTATTTTATAAGAGATGAAGACATTGGCGTGCTTTTATGAAGGTAACTGCAAATCAGATTTTAGAGAAATACTATGAAAATATATCAATGGGACTATTTCTTGTATTCATTGGCATGGAAAAAACAAGAATAATATTTATGCAACAGTATAACAGGTTTTTGAAACAAAATGATCTTGGAGAACTGTGAGCACTCTTTTGTGTATTTGGTTTTGCTGTCTTGAGGGAGGATAAATGGTCTAGCACTTACCATTAGTTCCATATATTTTTAAAGGCCCTTTACCATCTGATATTTGGGGATTCGATTTCAGGATGTGATTGACATGGAAAAAGGAGACCAAACCCAAACAAGCACTATGCATTAGGTGACAGTACACAGACCTCTGCATCTATATTTCTGACTTCATTGACTCATAATTTACAAAGTATAAAACTATGCATTTAACTGTACTATTTAAAGATTCATAGTAAGCTTCTGAGTTTTTGTAACCATTGCTATGACCCAATTTTCTAATATTTTTGTCACTCCAGTAAGATACTCCAGCCTAGTGACAGTTAGTTTCCATTCCCATACTGAGGCACACCCCTGATCTTCTCTAAGTTCCAATGATTTGCCTTTTCTTATCATTTCATATCAATTGACACATGTAATATGGCCATTTGCGTCTGACTTCTTCCCTGTACCATGACATTTTTGAGGTTCTTACATTTGGTATCATGTGTCAGCATTTTGCTTTTTCTATGATATGAATACACAATATAATACTTATATATTCACCAGTCTAAGCAACTATCCTAATATTTCAGTTAATTCACAAATATTAAATATTTAAAAATACTTAAACAAATATTATGTTGGTTTTTCATAAAATATTATGTTGGTTCCTCATAAAATGCTTTAGATGTAGGAAATGGCAATCTTAATATTTCTTCATCGTTAGGGAAGAACGTGAAACACACATTCTTATTACATTTTACCTCTAAGTTGGCCTGGCCCTAGTGACTTCACATTGTATAAACTAACAAATCTAACTAGTTACTAATTAACCAAGCATGGCATAATTGAATTGTGACCCCAAATTTCATTAAAATTTATAGCACAGAAATAATGATTTTATTTTATTTTTTTAGATGCTGTCATACAGGCAAGGCCACCAGCATGAGCCACGAGATGAGATTTGGGGAAAGAATTACAAATGTGAAAATCCATTAATAAAAAGAGCATGCTTAAAGATATATTCCATTTTTCTAGCAGAGGTCAGAAGGAGCTGTTTTGTTCAGCAAAGCTTTAATGCTTCATGAACACACAGAAAGCTAATCCCCTGCTAGTTAAAAATGCCAAGTTCATGAAATAGCAGAAAGAAATGTTATACCGCTTACGGATTTGTGAAGAGCAAATACAAATAAATAAATAAATAAAAACCCAAGAGAAAAATATTACAAAATATGTTGCTCTATATGCTAACCGACTTTGGAAGAAGTTTCATTCTGTTTATAATCAAAATGCTGATATTGGCTGACATATACTCAGAATGTGTAAACAGAGGAGAAGCAAGAGAAGGTGTAGAAGATTAAGCAGAGTATTGTATAATTTATGAACCACTGGAAAATGATAGGGTGTAACAGAAAACAACTGAGACTCATTATATGTGCACTACATGGAAAATAGAAACCACCCAAGGAGCACTCAAATATGTTTTCTTCGTAAGCCCAATGTACTTAATTTGCAATTAAGTATTTCCTCATGACCACGTGTTTTATTAATTGAAAATGAGAAAATAAAACATTTTTGACACAATCTGCTCTTTCCATATATTCTTATTTCTCTCAGCACAATGGATAACCCTGGGGGGGAAAAAAAAAAGTTGAGGGCAAATTCTCAGTATTTCCTTGATGTGACTGTCAATGAAGTTTCACCTCAATGGTTTTATTTTCTCTGGACTAAGTCTAATTTCTTGACATTTGTAAGTAGTAAAATCTCTGCTTCATTAAACAAAGTCCTAGGAATACAACAAATCTCTGTACCACAGGTCAGGGGCAGTACTTCTGTCATGACACTCTTTGCTGAATTGCTACAGAGAGAAATGGAGTCTTGTGGATGGGAAATAATAGCATCATTTCATGAACTGGGGAATATTTTATTTTCTCTTAGCAGTTATTTTGCTCTGAGACAAGAGTTTCCATACCTATTTTCTAAAGATACAGAAATCCATCTGTGTTAGGGGGAAAGTAATTCAATTACCTAGAAAGGTTCCTTTTTAATTTTGACTATTTTTATTCCAGATTCCTTTGAGAATAGCGAATATTACTATGTGTTACTAGTTTTCATTGAACCATTTTAGAAGTGCCTTGGTATTAAAATGTCTTAGTACATTTCTCAAAATGGTCCAGCCATACTTGGGAAATGAGCTCCTGGTAGTGATAATATGCATATAACACTCTTCCTAGAACCTATTCCTTCATTAAAAATATTTGGAATTAAGTAATTCAGTCATTCCAGGAACATGTACTGAACAATTACTATGTTTTGTGCCAGGCACTATGATACACACAAGGATGAGTAGGGAATAAAGGAGAAAACAAAACCCCTCATCAGGATCACACTCTAGGGACAATACAGCCAGCATGGTATGGGTAAAATGTTAAAGCATAAAAACTGATAAGAGAAAGAAAAAGATTAGGTAAAGGAGATATAAAACATTGGGGTAACTACATGCCTTTCAACAGTTGAATGGATAAAGAAAATATGGTATATATGCATAGTGGACTATTACTCAGTCATAAAGATGAATGAAATTATGGCATTTTGTGGAAATGGATGGAATTGGAGAAATCATGCTAAGTGATATAAACCAATCGCCCCCCCAAAAAAAAGCCAAATATCTCTCTGATATTGCAGATGTTAACACACAGTAAATGGGGGTAAGAAAGAATATAATTTTATTGGATTAAATAAGGGAGAATGAAAAATGAGAGGGGGATGGGAATAGGAAAGACAGTGGAATGAATTGAACATAACTTTCATATGTTTATGTATGAATACATGACCACTATACTGCCACATCATATTCAACCACAAGTATGGGACCCTAGTAGACTAAGTTGTACTCCTTGTATGTATAATATGTAAAAATACATTCTCCTGTCATGTATATCTAAAAAGAACAAATAAAACATTTTTAAAAATCACATTTAAAAAAATAAAATGTTGGGGTAAAATGAAACATTATGGACAGGTCCTACTCAGAGGATAAGGTAGTTGGCTCTAAAAATATCTGACAAAAGCATTAAATCAAAACCACCATGTAAATAAATACTTTGAAGCAGAAATTTAAAAAAAATCAAACTATATTCGTAACCTAACAACATCTCACTATTTACCTTTCTACCACCCTGGTTCAGCCACCGCCACATTGCAAACCTGCGGACTACCTGATCCCTCAATTCAGTGTGGAAATCACCCTGGTGTCCCGAGCGCACAGAAGAAGTACAGAGACAAGATCTGTCCCACACAGAGGGGAACTGGTTCAATGGGATCATAATCAACAGGTGAGGATGGAAGGAGGCCCTCAGTTTGCTCACTTCAGAGATTGGTACCCAAGATACACAACTTTGTAGAGGATATTTGAAGCCCTGGGAATAGATGGATTATTTGGGAATAAATTTAGAAAGAAAAGAAGAGTGGCCCTTGGACTTTTCCCTGATGCATTCCAATATGTAGATATCAGAGAGATTAGAAAGCATTAAAAAATGACAGGGCACTGGGAAAACTGTTAAGCAAAGCCAGGCAAGGGTGGAGCACTGGAATCTGCAAAGAGATAGCCCTAGAGGCTCTATCTGCAGTTCTGACTCAGACCTCATCTTCCCACCCCAGGGACCAGAGTCCAGGATCATAGGACCTACCCTTTTCCCTCCAAGCCAATATGGGTTCTGTTTATGAACTCTTATTGTTCAAATTCAATCAAGCACCTGTCTTTCCTAAATGAGTCTTTAAGTGTTTCTCATATCAACTCCCTATTCCTTATGTATCTGTTGTCATTCTAGTTCAGGATTCCTTTCTAGGTCCAGGATAATCAGAGAGCCCCCTATTTCACCAGAGCCTAAATCCCTTGAGACTCTTATCCCATAAATCTGTTTTCCATATGATGATCAGAATGATCTCTCTAAAGGGCAAATATAACGCAGGAGAAGCCCTTTTTTTATAATTTTTTAAGAGAGAGAGAGAGAGAGAGAGAATTTTTAATATTTATTTTTTAGTTTTCGGCGGACACAACATCTTTGTTTGTATGTGGTGCTGAGGATCGAACCCCAGGCCGCACGCATGCCAGGTGAGCAGGCTACCGCTTGAGCCACATCCCCAGCCCAGGAGAAGCTCTTTAACCACTCTCCACTGCTTTCAAGATCAAGTCTAAACTCAAATTCCTTTGCAATCTGTATTCTTCCCCTTACTGATCCCGCAAACTCCAGCCATTTAACTCAGTTTTTGATTCCTTGGGAGCATTGGTTCCAGCCTTAAGAGTCTGCCTACACTAGTCCCCTGGTATGGAACTCCCCTCTCCCTAGCTTCAACTCACCTACTTCTATTCAGATTTTAGATCCCAATTTAAGTATTATTTTCCACAGGAATCCATGGCACCTGCACTCCATATCTGAGAATTCAGGGTCTCTTCTTGACTTCTTATTTTGGCAATATTTAAATTGATTTTTGCCATTTATTTATTCATTTGCAGCCTCAGTATGCTGTCAATGAATAATGTCTTTCTTGTTCATTACATTTACTGTATTTCCTAAAACAGTGACACAAACATCACATGTATTCAATAATTAGGAATAAAGGGGTAGATGACATGTCACTTGGTCTTTGTCCTCAGCTCTTGCAAAGTTCTCTTCTCGTTGGGTTTACCTGGGTGCTTCAGAGTCCTAAAGATGTACTCCCACTAGGTGTCAAGTGAACCCTTTGCCCCTATGTACCTCTCATGATAGATGGCATCTCATCTCCACAGGCATGCTGCTGTGACAAGCAGAGAATGGCAGGGGTGTCTTACATTGCCACAGGACCAGAGAGCTTTGTGTGCCCAGCTAAAAGGACCAAAATGCTCACTCTACCATTCTGGGTTATAGGTTTCTGTAAAAAGACCCGAGTCTTGAGTGGAATTACCTTCATCGTGTGTTTCCTCACTACTACTGGGTAATGGTTCCTTCTGGGTCTAACGAAAACTGCTTTTTAATGTGGTTCCTATTTTGTTCTTAGGACCCAAGCAGGAGAACAAACTTCATACCACTCTCTGTGTTTCTATTCCTTTTGCTGTTCAAAGGCTCTAGATACTGGAAAATTACATCTTCTACCCATGAGTTTCCGGTTAGACACAACAATCCCCACTCTATGTGGACTAAACCGTAGATCCTGTAGAGCTCTGGGTTAGACAAAATAGCAGGCCTGAATAAGTGTTAAGTTTTATTTTTTAAAACACATTTAGATGCAAAGTATTTTAAAGGACACAAACACTGATCACACTCCTGTTGCCTAGGAAGGTCCCCACCAGCACCCAGCTCCACCCACACCAGGTTCTTGGAAATGCTTCTTTTCCTGTCTCCCATAGCTCCTGATGCTGGAAGCCCTGTTGGTTTCTAGATTTGTTTTGCCATTTTAAAATAAATCAATACAAAATCTTGTTGGTAGATCTATGAGAAAACGTTTAGCATTTTTCTACTTTATGTTCATTATTTCTCTTCTTATATATTGAACCAAGTAAATGTGTATAATTTTGCCATTTTATATTGGTCTCCCCTCTTCCCATGGCAAAACAATGTGGAGAAGCATATTGACAGCTTAACTAGTAATTAGGGCTGCCTTATCATATGTATTACAAAATATTATTTGTGTGTATGTGTGGACTTGGGCCTCTCTCATGCAAATCAAGGGCCTTAACCCTGAACCACACCCCTATCCCACAAAGTATGATTTTTAATGAGTGCTTGGGGGCTTTATATCTCTTCTTTTATAAAGGTTCCTACACCTCTGTGGAGATTTGATTAACTTCCTTCAAGAATAAACTTTCTAAATATTTTCATTATAGCATTTAAGCAGTAGAATTTTTGCTTTTCAAAGTTATGTTCTCTCTGCAATACCATACAGTCAATGACTTTGTATATATACAGATTGATGGTTTTCCTCCCATCCTTGCTTTTTAAACTCTATTGCAAATAACTCAAAAAGGAGTAATCATCTTCTTCTTTTTTTAAAATTTGGATCTCACTACAAACTCTAGCAGAGTGCTAAGCACAGACTATGTGGCTACTGTCTTTTTGCTGATGGAAAAATTGAGCAATATAAAAAAAATTAAGGATCAATATACAATTAAACATTATCATCTTTATTAAGCAAAGTATTACATTATTAAAAAACTACAGAACCTCTTCAGTACATGGTTGACTTCTCATACTTGCATGTAATCACTTTTCATAAAATATTTATCATGGTATGCAAGTTAAAAAAATAATTCCCAAATCTCTTCATGAGCAAATATAATTTGCCGAGAACTAGCTTGCTCATTATTATCATATTTCTTATTAGATACACTTTCTGATCATTTTAAAAAATCTTATCTTAGCTGTCCTGTTCAAAAATTTCCTAATCAATCTGATTTTCTTCAGTGGAAATTTTGACTACTCTAAAATTAGTAATAAATAGATTATTTAAACCAAGGCCTAATGAATAAGTTGTGGTAGAGTACGAGCTTCTGAGGCCATTTTATCTTACCCCAAATTTCTAACACTATTAATTTGGAGGTAGAAGGTAAATTCCTGATTTTTTTCTAAAATGTTTCTGGAGTTGGCAGAATGGCCCTCCAGTGAGGAGCCTCCAGGGTCTGCCAATCTTAGAGTTGGTATCAAGAGCCCACTGAAGGGCTGGCTTAAAGTTGTGAACATAATATTGATTTCTTCAGCATGTCTTTAAACTGCACTTCAACTCTAATGCTATATAATGCAAAGTCTCAACTGTAGGCTATCTCACTGATATCACTGCCTCTGAATTTGCATATTTCCATTTGATTGGCTGTCACAGAAAACTTGAAGAAGGAGTCTTTTTCCAGTTCAGCCTCTAGTTCCTCCCCAAACCTGGGCACTGATGAGGAGACATTTGTTGCTCCTTCATTTTTGGGACAACTTTTATTCTTTTTTACTTTTCCATGACAAAATTGCTTGTGGTTGCTGTTTTTAAACTCTACCGATTATTGACGCCATTTTCATTTCAGGGTTATAAGGAATTGCTTGTTCTCTCAGGGTCTGTGACTATTTTGAGATCTCTTGCAGTAAGCGAGCTTTGGTGCACGAGATTTTCCGAAGAGAGAAGACAGAAATTATATATGGCAGCCCATCCATTTCCTTGGATGCCTCCATATGCCTGCCTGGATTAATGAGCAACAAGATAATAGGCTGCAATGTAGGAAAAAAACATAAAGTACTATTAAGATGCTATTTCAAGAAGCACAAGACATGAACTCTATGTCCATTATCTGCATACAATTGAGTGTATGTGTGTGCACACATGGACACATGTACAGGTTTGTTCATTGTTGCTGTTTTTAACATATACTTTAATCACTTAATTCATCTCCTACCTCCGGATATGGACCAGAGACAAATCTCATTTTCTGATATTCTAATGTCACACTGTTTACTAGTGTGATGACTTTGGTCCTTGTTTCTAAAAAGCCTGAGAATAATTTTGCTAAAGAATTGCTGTTTGTCAGGGTTCTAAGTGTTCACAATGCTTTCCTGATTGACTATGTCAGTGACACATGAAATTTGACCAGACTTGTATAGTCACACCAATGACAAAAGGCATTTACACAGAAATTCTGATGCTGCTGCCCTGTCATGAGAGCTACCACTCCTGTTAGCAAATGTCCTGCCTTTGATGTGGGAATTTCCTGCTAGCCCAGCTTTGGGGTTTTGCCACTTACGTAGCCCTTCTCTTAAACTTTAGCCTCACTGAACTGCAAGTTTTTGAGTAAAAGGGCTTCCACAGATATGACTTAGGATATGCATGCCAATATTAAATGGTAAGGCTAGTGGGCACTTATATGCTTCCAAAAGTGTTTATTTTTATTCAATGGAACCTAGAAACTTTCTTATGCTTTTAGAATCCAGTCTTCAAATTGGATGGTATTTATGAAAAGTAAATGGCAGCTGTTGTCACACCTGACCCCATGACACTGTGATGTGCAATATCATATCTCCAGGAGGTTCTGTTCTTTTCTACACTGCTGTAGAAAGGATTCCTCTTTCAGTCTCCAATTCTTCCTTTCCTGACTTCATTGTGCACTTTCAATTGCCTCTTACGCTTTTACAGTTGGAGTATTTCCAAAGCCAGATACCTTTTGATATGTATGTTCCCACCCCTGTTTCTTCACACAGTGAGAACATTCCCCCTTTTCACCTGCTAGGTGGTTTGGGGCATTACTTCAAGAGACATAAGTATACTTCAGGAAGTGGAGGACAGCTGAGAGGAAAACCCTGGCTTTGGACTCTCAGAATCCTAGACCTCAGGAGACTGAGATGAAATGAGAGCAGAAACAACACAGTCAGGATACATCCCAGAGTTAGAGGGAAAAGGCAGAAAGTGGGGGATACTAAGAGAAAATGGATATAGACTCCAGAGAAAAGGAGATCGATTATGGATTGAATAAGTACCCCCCAAAGCTCCCTGTGTTAAAGGCCTAGTCTTCAACAAGGCTCTGTTGGGGAGTGGTGGGACCTTCAAAGGTGGAGTCTAGCAGGAAGCCTTGCCTTGAAGGGGGTGTTCCTCTTTCTTCTGTTCCTGGGCCACTGATTTGAATGTTCTGCTCTGCTAGGTGCTCCCCATCACTCCCATCTGTCACTCACATCAGAAGACTTGAAGCCATGGGTCTGCCTGATCATGGATCTGAACTTCCAAAACTCTGAACCAAAGTAAACCTTTTATTATTATTTGTTGATTAGCTTATATATTTGTTACTACAACATGCCTTCAGCTGTGGAGGATGCCCTAAGTAACCAGTTTGTGAGACCTGAAATCGGAGGGAACCTGCGTCTCGCTTCACAGGTAGACAACCAAGAGGACTGACATAGAATGCTGAGACACAGGGAGACATTGAGCTGCACTGTCCTCCACTGTCTGGTGTGATGAAGACCCACACTGACATGCTAAGATCCAGAAGAACCCTTGGGGATGAACCACTAGCTGACTCAGGCTGGACAGCAATGCAGGGATCAGGGCAGTCACACACGTACAGCAGTCCTCAGAGGAGGAAGACCCTACCTATATCACTGGTGACCCTACCACCATCACACACGAGCCTGTGTCACCCCAAAGGTCTATGCAGCCTTCTGGGAACTCATACCTGCACCATGAGGGAGGGTGGAGCAAAACCAGTGTTCACTGGGTTCAAATTTAATCTGCGAGCTCAGATTAAAAATTAAGCTGGGCACTTGAGAAATAAATGGGATGTTGGCTACCCATTTAGGGAATTTAACTCACAAATAAGCTGCATATAACAGAGTGTTTCAGTGTTGTTGTTGTTGTTGTTTTTTGGGGGAGGGGGCGGTGCGCGCATGCGGGCGCATGCTAGGGATCAAACACATGGCCTCACAATGTTCTTCCACTGAGCTACATTCCCATCCTGATAATGCATTAAAAAATATCACATTTCTGTAGAATATACAGAGTGCCATTTACTTTATATACACACATGAGAGATGACATGATGAAGGGAACAGATGATACATATAAAAAGAAATTGTTGGCCACGTGCCGTGGGTAATACAGTCTGCTAAATGTTGGCCAATATTTAGTATTCTCATGAATGCTGCATAATAAATAATAATGTCCCCATTTCACAGAACAGAGAACCAAGACACAGAGAGGCCAAACCTCTCCTCAGATTGACAGAATCAAGATATACTACTTTGCTCTGCTCATATCTATTTAGAGACCCTCAAGTCCTCTTTTATTTCCCACTTGACAAAGACAGGTTAATTGGAATAGCCAGATAATGGAAAGATATTAAAAAGCACACACATACTCGATTTTCCTCCTGAGTCATGAAGAAAACTGCCCACATTTTCCACTTATCTTTAACTTTAAATGTGGACATAAAAGATATTGATATTTAACTTAAAATATTTCTCCATTATTATACTGAAAATGAATTAAATCTATCATTGATCTTCCCTTTGGAAAATGGACCACAAATTTTTTTACTCTAAACATGTTAATAATATCAAATAATGAATGGAACAGTTAAAAAAATAAAATAAAAGCAACTTCAGAGAAGATTCCCAACATATATATTAATCATTAAGTAGTATGTTATGAGGTTTAAATAGACTTTGAAGTACAGAAGAGGAATGTGGAAGCTAGAATTTTATCTTTTGTATTTTATTCTGCTGGTGCTTTTTAAATTGTAGACTCCTACAATGAATATATATCTGGTCATTCGCACAAAGATGTACATTTTTTTTTTCCTGGGCTGATAAATTCTAGTTAACAATTAATAAAATAATTGATGATACTGAGGGAACTGGAAATCTTAAAAATCACTGACACTTTGAAAATCTTGTTTACCAGAATTAGCGTTAGATCTAATGGAAACAAATTTGTTATTTACATAATCCAGAGGTGGCAGATAACAACATGCAATTGTGAGTCAAGTAAGAAAAATTGTTACTTTAATCCAAAACATTCTACAAATCAATCAACACAACAAATTATCAGTGTGATAATATATTCAACACATTTGACATTTACATTAATTGGAGGTAATGAAGAAAATATTTTTTGTTGTTTGTTGGATGAAGTTAAATGGGCTGGAAATGCATATGAATAAAACATCATTATTCCTCTCACCGTACACCTGTTCAAATTTCTATTGACAATTTGATATTTTTATTAGGGCCCAAATGGAAAGATGAAAAGCACAAATGACAATTTTTTTGCACTCAGAGGATAAAAGTAAACAAGCACTCTTTTTTTTTTTTTTTTTGCCCAGCTCTCTTAAACCCCAGCACTATGACAAGTGCTTAACTAGCCCCCAAACACTGCCACTTAGTCATGACTTCTGGTTTTATAAATTATTTACAGTTTGCTAGGTATGAGGCTGGTGGAAAATGCCTTTCTTAGCTGCTTGATTGACAATATAATTATACTGTGTTTTTGTTTTAAGCACTGTTATGCAGAATTGTAATGCCATAAAAAGTAAATAGGAATTTTATGAGCTTTTAACTTTGACAAGGTCATGCTGAAGCGTACCAAAGAGATGTCATGAAAAGCCATAGCCATTATTAGCGTGTCCTATAAGTGCCATTGCACCTCGAAGCTTAAAGCTCCGTTTGGATGAAAGCATGTATTCACCACCATCTACCTCCCTCCGTAGAGGAAGTGAGGCGGTTGATGACTCACCCAAGAAGTGTTCACATTTAGTCTTTTAAAGTTCCCTTTCTTCCCATTAATTGAAGTCTGGTTAACAGGTTGAGCTTTATAAATAAAACAAAATGAGACACATAAACCATAGGAGTTGTCTTAGGTTTGCTTTTTATTTTTGATCCGATCTTCTTATATCTGAGAGGGCCTAGTCTCTTCTTTTCCCATTTGTTCATTTTTGATGATTTTCTAATTGTCAAGCATGCTGAGGTGATGGAGGTGCTGGTGGCAGGGTATTGAATATTATTTGTCAATGTTATGATGTGAATGTCCCCAGGGCTGTGGCTATCAGACTGGAGGTCTCACATGATGCCTCAAATTTGCTTCAGAATAAATGCCTACTCTTTTAAAAACTGCAGTGGGATCTTTAAAATAAATAGAACAGATGGGGTTTTAAGGTCTTTCCCAAAAGGCCCATATACCATGCCAAAATCACTTTATCTGACTTGGCAGGAAGCAAGTGTTGCCTCAACCCAGTTGGGATTTGAACCTGTGTTTCTAGCTGATCACGAATCCAAAAGTTGTTCTTCATGTACAATGGGGCCTGGAGGTTAGCTTGGATACAATCTCTCCTTTTACAAAATTATCTCCTTTTTCCTAGTATACTTCTCAGCTATTTTGGCTTTATCTTGCTTTAATCTCCTAACGATGTCTCAAATCTTTGGAATCAGCTTCCTTTTCACGGCACCCACAAGATGAATACATTAATATTTGTCTTATGCATCCTGTGCCCGCATTGGTACTGTGACAACATATTTTTTCATTTCTTTCAAGTCATTTATTCTTTTTGCTCAGCCTCCATGACTGCTGTAAGAAAATGAGAAAGGAGCACTGTGCAATGACGGTGGCATTGGCAGGGCACAAATGTCACTTCAGGCTTTCTTGTCAACCTGTATTCCAAGTGCTGCCCATCTTGGCTGAGAATGAGTAATCGCTCAGTGGTAATTCTTTTGATACATCATTTAGGAATAAATTGGTCTGAATAATGACCTATTCCATCTTTTCCCCTTCAGAATATTATTACAAGATGCCTAGAAAAATATTATTTCAAGTCAGTTGTAATTCACGACCACCATAAATGCAAGGCAGAAGTTTGGGGTCTTGGGTCCCTTAAAAGTGAGACATGGCTCTGAGTCAGATGCAAGTTTCTAACAATTTTCTGGGTCCATTTGCTTTCAAAATTTTGCTAGAAAGTCAATGTGTATAGTAATTGCAGTAGATATACCATAGTCAGTTGCTATATGTATGTGTATGTGAGAGGGAATGTTAATCTCGCCTTATTTCTGTTCCAAAACGGATGATGTAGTGGGAAAAGACAATCTAATCACTTGATTACTTGCAAAGCTGAATTTTCTCCTTCTCAGACACTTTATGGATTGATTTAAGGTCTTCTTTATCTCTGCACCATAAAGAGGGGAGATGAATTGCTACCTTCTCATATATGACACTGGTAGAAGTTTTCAAATCTCATCTTCTATTTACTAATTTGTTTTGGAGGGTGAGTAGACACAAACATATATCATACGTATCATGTAGTTACATATTTGTGTGTATATATGTATTCAAATTGACCACTATATAATTGTGATTAATGTCCTATTAAAATTTATTTTAATAGGTAATGATTTCTCAATAGTTATTCTAAATATATCTTTAGTATAAAGAATATGTTAAAATGTTTCTGATTTTTAAGGAGAGGGACAGATCTACAATATTAGTCTTCATTCTCTCCTTGTATGTAAGGTGAAGTTTTACCTATAGAACAGTACATCTATCTATATGATACTTAAATTATCTAATTTCCACCTATTGAATATAGGTATAAATGGAAACCATGCCAGAGTTTTATACACAATAGCTTAAGCACATGTGAAATGTGGGCAACTTTGTATAGTTCATAACTATACAGTTGCAATATGTTTTCTGTAGTCAGAAACATGAATCAGTTTCTCCTGCATGTTCTTTTTTTTAGAGGTGGTACTGAGGATTTCACCCAGGGGCACTTTACCACTGAGCCACATTCCCAGCCCCTTTTAATTTTTATTTTAATACAGGGTTTCACTAAGTTTCTTAGGTACCGCTAAGTTGCTGAGGTGGGCTTAGAACTTGTGATTCTCCTGTTTCAGCCTCCCAAGCCTCTGGCATTACAGGTGTGAACCATTATACTCAACCTGTATATCTTTTTAATAATTACATATAAACTCCTTTTTTTGAGAAAATTATTAACTGGTTTACTGGTTTAGTCTTTATTTAAATGTAAAAAAAAAGATATAGAAAACGAGTCAAAAGTAAATTTTTACATGACTTAAATACTGATTTTCCATATGCTGGGTTGTATCTCCAAGTCCTCCTATGCTTCCTTGTCAAGGGGTTTTGACTAATTCGAAGTTGTTTACAAAAAAACTAAGATAATTAAAATTGGGTATATTACAATGTCATTGAAGAACTCTTCAATGTCAAATGAATTTCATATAACATTTGTATGTAAACACTTTTTCTCAGGTCAATTTTGTGATAGCTGGAATATCCTCACTTGAAGAAAATCTTAGCTTAATTGACATATATTTATTGAACACCTTCTTGGCTAGCTCTTTACATGAATACAACAGAGGAAAAAATCTGTCTAATGCCTTCATTATGAAGTTGTAGTACTGGACCACAAACTGCAATGAGAATTCCAATCTTCTAATAAAGATCTTATAATCCAATCTTCTAATTCAGTATCATAAATAAATCCTTATGTGTTACAGTAAGGTTAGCAGAGAGTTGTCTGAACTCTCTTTTATGCATCTCAGAATCACTTTCTACTCTTGGAGATATACAGGACATCTCCTTCAGAGATCTGAGAAAAATTCAAGCTATGTGTGTTTTTAGCAAACATGCCAAGTAATTCTTTCCTACAATAAAATTCAGAAACTACAAGTCCCAAATGAAATCTTAATTTTATTTTTCTTCTTTGAACACAAGAAATATTCTGGAATCCAAAATATTCTACAAACACTAAGTTTATTATAGAACTTACTGGAATTATAAAACGGATGGCAAACAGAACCAAAAACTATTGTTGGGACTATATCTGATTTTGTGCTTATTATAATCTCTCATTGCCACCCAGTATTGTCATTAACTCTAATGACCCCTCCTTTAACTTTCAAAAGCTGCATCAGTTAGGTCTTTTTTAAAAAATATCTTTTAGTTGTAGTTGTACACAATACCTTTATTGTTATTTGTTTATTTTTATGTGGTGCTAAGGATGGAACCCAGTGCTTTACCTGTGCAAGGCAAGCACTCTATCACTGGTCCACAACCCCATCCCCTGTATCAGTAAGTTTTTAAAAGGAATTTATGAAATCATATACCCAAAAGTAATATAATGGCAATAACAATTTCACTTATGGCTCAACCAAGATGCTCACTTCATCTTTGAATGTTGTGTTCCTCCATGAAAAAAACTCATGTATTCACAATGGCTCTCTATATGATCAGCAATGAATGTTCCTGTTTCATAGATTATATTCTTAAACCACAACTTGCAAAAAAAAAAAATAAAGACTTATTTCATTTCCCAAATTGACTAAAATTTCCCTACCACTCTGAGAAGACAGGCTTAGATGATATGTCCATTGTAGAAGCAAAGTCTGAACAAGGGGTGTGGAACTCTGCAGTCAGGCTCTACCTAGAGTCCAAGTCAGCCTCCAAAAGAGTGGAGCTTAATGCTGAATAGAGCAGTATGGGAGGGGATCTGGGACACAACCCCGAAGTCAAATATGGAAGAAAATGGTATGAGTTAGAAACTTAAATCATTTCCCTGAGCAAAGAATATAGTATTATCTCTAACTCTTGCTGAAATATTTCCTCAAATTGCATATATCCTGAAGAAAATTATCATTAACTGGAAAAAAAAACAAATATGATGTTTCAATTCTTCTGTATCATAGAAGCTGTGGGCCATTTAATTTCATGAAGTGTCAGGGAAGTGGGTAGTAAATGCTATTACATTTACTTACAGGGCACATACACAATCACGGTCTTATAACCCAGAGTGCAGGTAACAATGTTATTAATTTTGTAAAAGTGAGCATGAGGTGCATAGAAAAGCATGGAGCTTAATGTGGGCTACATATTAACACAGGATGTGATGCCAAGTTAAAGGAAATCATAGTGAGACCCCAAATGGGAGTGATCCAGGACAAACTGCACAGAGGTGAATCATTGGAAGTTGAAGAGCAATTAATGAATTTCACTCCACTGCCATTGGCTTCTGCCAGAAAAGAACAATGGGTAATTTCTGGAGTGTTTTAGGTAGGAAGATGCAGATAGCCTCAAGGTTCAGCTTGCTTGTGGCCAGGAATATTACCAAACACAGCTGCAGTATACCAAAACTGTTCAGAGGACTGGAGAAAACATTGCACCTAAGTTCTGCTTAATAAACAAACAAACAAACAAACAAAGCTACAAGGAAGAGATTCCAGGCTGTGTGGATCACTCCAGGGTTTTACTTCAGACAGAAACTCCTATAAGCACAATGGCTAACGGCTTGGGTTTTCAAGTTGGTTCTAACATTAAACCTGAATTTCTTCTCTATCTAGTAGGAGAAATCATAGAATATACCCCTGAGCATTGCTGTGAGAAACGTAAGAGGAAATTTCATGTCACAGTATTTCCTCAGATCAAATATAGGAAAGCCATAGCTATTTTAAAATAATTTTATGACTGTTACTCCCACTTATGGCTCATGTATCACCTATACTACCAAAAGCAGTGAGGCGATGCATATGTTAATCAGCTTGATTGGATCTTCCTCTAATGTGGACATTGATCAAAGCATCACATTGTACACCATAATTAATCACAATTATGATCTGTCAATTCAAAGTACATTTCTAATAATATGGTATGGAACACAAGCTGGTTTAAAAGGGTGGGACTCAAAAGCACCTTTTTTTAACCGGCAACCCCAACCCTTCATCTCAATCAGGTTTTAAAAATTTCATTTGTGTCTATACAGGGACAATAGATACATTGGATTGCTGCCTGACTCTCCTCAGAGAAACCCAGAGAAAACTCAGCACCCCTGCAGCCAGGCAGGGACAATAAATTCATGAATCATCACATTTATACTGCAGCAGTGGGAAGAATGTGTGCCCCTCTAAAGTGGCTCAGGTCCTTGCAAGCCCTGTCCTCAGTTGGCATTTTGATAATATGAGTCCACATTAGCCAGATCTTCCAGTTTTTCAAGACCAGCTAGAGATCATTTTTTAAAATGTATAATATCCTCCTTAAAATAATTTTTAAAGACAAGTGTATAATCAAAGTGAAGATGTACAAGCCAATGGTGGTCTGTGGTTCCCACTTCCCTCTCTCTCTCTTTTGGGACTCACCCAATAGTACAATTTAGAGCGTTCTTTTGAGGTTCTTCTAGCAGTGTGTACCTCATAATTCCCACTGGGGCTTGAGATGCACTTTTCATTCTAGGTCTCAACCTGCTCCTATTGACCTATGATTCTTCAGTCATTAGAATGGTTATATCTTTTGCTCTCTTTCCACTTTATGATTTCTCGTTGTTGGTTGAGAAAAGCAGTGGTGAACTTGAACACTTCTAGAAACACAGTATTTAATGCTAGTATTTCAAGTTTACTGGCTACTGGAAGCACCATGGGATAGGGTATATCTCATCTTAGAGGACAGTGACGAATTCATTCTTCCAGTCAGAACAATTTGAAAATACAAAAAGAATACAGTTAATAATGATGTCAGATGAATTGGTAAAGAAAAGGATGTTCCAGCAAACTTGAATTCATGTTCATGCCTAGAAATACTGATAGCTTAGGTTCAGGAACTGCTCACATAGTATCTTTAAGAACTTATGATTTAAGAGAAGCCAAATATGTTCATTTGGTGGTATACATTTAATTAAAAATAACTGTTAATAGTTTGACTTTTAATACTGATTTAAAATAAACAAACAAAAATATACTATATCTTGCCTTCTCTCTAGTTTGCAACCATAATGCTTGACTTTATAATTGTATCTTGTTCTTTGTCCTAGCATGTGTTCCCAACCAATTGTTCTCTTTGTACCCTGTTTGTTTTAAGATGCCAAAATTTGACTCAGGTGCCTATAAGCATGACTTTTACTCATCCTGTTCCTTAAACCTTGGAGACTAGCCTAACTCCACCATTTCCACGTTCGTCTTCTACTGACCACTTCTGAGCCCTACTAGAACAAGTCTTCGCCTTGGGCTGGGGATGTGGCTCAAGTGGTAGAGTGCTCGCCTGGCATGCGTGTGGCCCAGGTTCGATCCTCAGCACCACACACAAACAAAGATGTTGTATCCGCCGATAACTAAAAAATAAATATTAAAAAAAATTTCTCTCTCTCTCTCTCTCTCTCTCTCTCTCTCTCTCTCTCTCTCTCACTCTCTCTCTTAAAAAAAAAAACAAGTCTTCACCTTGTCTGCTCTAAATGAGGTGGCTCTGTCTTAACTTTGCAGTCCTGATCACATCTTCTCATTGCCAAAGATAGCTGATGAGAAAGAAGTCCTTTGCAAATGGTATTTCTATTTTCTCCCAGCAAGTTACCTTTGTCCAATTTACTAAATATAAGACTATTGGCAAACATAAAATAATTACAGTCCTATATCAGTAAACACACAATGGGTGCACAATTTCATAAATAAATATGGCCCTCATAAAGCTACTGCAAATCTCAAAACTGAGTATAAAATGTACCGGCAATGGTAAATATAAGATTAGTGAAATTTTCATAATTGCACTATTTTGTTAGGAAATTAAGGAATTTTCAAAGTGAATCTCTCTAAATGTTATATTTAATACATGCATACTCCAAAAAAAAAACCACCCTCAGCAAATGAATAAATGCATCAGTGAAAGCAATACATCTTCCAGAGTTAAAATTGTGCTTATATGATGTACAGTGATTTTACTTGCATGTACATATTTAATAGGTGTATAATCTTCTAGTTTGAATGAGAGTCATCATATATGCAGGCTCCAAGAATTGGCAAAGAAAATAAACATTAAATTGAGTTTAAATGTTCTTCAAAATTGATTATAGCAAATTACCCAAACTAAAGCTATATTTAGAAGTAAACCTAGGAAATCTTGTTTTGGCAGACGATATAGGTCTCCTGACTAAGGATGTACAAATTCATCCCCAAGGGCTGACAAGAGTGCTTCTGAGCCGCCAAGCAGAGCCGCACAGACTCTTCAAGTCACAGGCTCAGTCAAAGCTTTACAGCAATAAATTTTGCATGTGATCCAAGAGCTCAGTTTGAAGTCATAATAGTTCTCACATTGCAAAACCAATAGACACAGTCTCATGACTCCTTGACCATAACTCGACACAATGAAATCCTTCTCCTGGTCACTGTAAGTATCTGAAATTCAGAGTCTGACTTTTCTTTACATACCTCTTACATTCCCTCTGTACTATGTATCTTCACAGAGAGTCAATATTTCACTTAGAGTCAAGTTGTAGTGTCTGTTAGGTCAGGTTCAGTTTTCTAGTGGTCTTCAGCATGTGCTCAGCACTATTTATGATTCAATTGCACCTAGACTCATTGCTACTCTTTTATTTTTGTATCAGTTTTTCATTTTTTTTAACAGTATGTATGCAATCTGTAAACAGGCAGTATTCTAGGTTCTGAAAATAGAGAAGGGAAGATAACTGGTACCAGATCATAAGTCATCATAACTTGGCAGATCCAGGTATCTAAAATCAATCACAAGTTCATAAGAAAATAAGTACTACTCGTTTCTCACCAAGAGCAGAACTTACAAGACCTCAGGCTTGCTAAATGATGACAATGTGGGTCCATTTTTCTATGCACCAATCACTGTGTGATATAATCTGTTTACTTCATAGATACAGATTATTCAGGAATGAGGAAACTGAGGACTACAAACTATTCACTTATAAGTGTGAGATCAGTAATATGAACTAAGGAAGGCTGACTGGAAGTCCTTGATATTTAGATGCTATGAAACTTGAAGAATGGATCGGTTAAATGTACCTAAGAAGATAAAGATGATTTCGTAGAACATATTTTCCATTTATGTTCTAATATGTATTAAGTACCTGTTAAAATCTAGCTGCCATGCTAATCTCTAGAAGCAGACGTACAAACAAGATGTAGTACCTCCCTTTAAAAAAAGATGATCTTATGAGAGAGACAGACAGAGAGAGGAAAGAAAGAGAGATTGACAGGCAACTAAGTCCAGTAACAGAGAGATATAAATTAGGGGCAGCAGGGCACTGGGCACCTGGTTGGTGCATACACACACACACACACACACACACACACACACACACACACGGCCATTCCTGGCAAGTAATATTCTAAATATCTCCCCAATCAAACAAGTGGATCCATTTCTCAGTCTGAGGAGAAATTAAATGGACATTCTCTCTGGGAAAGGTAACAGGTGGAAAGCAGTAAGGGTTAGGAGAAGCTTCTCAAGATAAAGGCAAGTCTTGCTAAGAACTGAGGAATGAATTGGAGCTGTCAGATAGCCAGAGTGAATCTCTTTGGGGCCTGGCATGTATTTACAAGGTGTCTGAAACATCACTGCATGTGTTGGGTACATTGAAGGTAGAGCTTCAATGGAAGTGGGGATGGCTTCTTGGGTCTAGGTAGGTAGGGCAAGAGTAAAGTAGCCTTTGAGTACAAGGTGTAATGTGCTATCTTTCCCAGTCATTCCCATTTAGGGCCATAAATCTTTAGCCTTCGTGGTTTATAGAGCCACTGAGATACTAATCCCCTGGGATAAAATAAGCACATGTGCAATTTGAAAATAGTGCAGTGGCACAGAGAATGGGTGGGATTTCCCTAAGCATTCATGGTGGAGAAAGGCATTCCAGACGGAGCAGGGAGAAAGCACAAGGGAAAGATACCGTACGGTGTGTTGAGGGAGAAATGCACAAGACCACATGAGAAAGTCAGGGGCTCAAACGAGAGCCTTGATAAAAGCACGTGTTCAGGGACCCTCAATTCTGTGCATGGAAACGTTTTGTTCTACAAGAGATGGCCAGAGGATAACAGGATCATATCTGGATTTGAGAAAGATAAATCTAGTAGAAAATCAAGAAGAGTGATTGTCGGCAGATAGCCCAGGGAGTAGGTTTTGTGATGGTCCAGATGTGAGGGAAAAAGAGCTCGAAATGAAGCAGCAAGTGAAATGGAAAGAGGACCAAGAATTTAAAAGACTTCTATGTGGAAACAGCACGACTTAGTGCAGAGAGGGATGCACATGGTGAGGGACGGAGCCGAGTTAAAGACTTTTAAAGTTAGACCACGTGTCCTTGTCACGAATTGCCTTGTGTAATAACATTCGTAAGGCATAGATGATTTCCTTTCCTCAAATAGTCTGTATAAAAGTTCCCTGTTCAAATTAAGGGTGGATCAGATTGTAGCTCAGCAGGTCCTAAAGGCAGCCAACAAAGGGGAGTGACCGACCATGGGAAGTTCATGGCACTAGGCAAGAAGCAGAGAAAGCCATGTTCTCAATTTCTAGGCATGAAAAATAAGCTATCTGGGAAAAAAGGAAATGAGAATTCAGGGATCTTATCTCAGGTGTAGGGGATTCTAAAGTCTCATAATTGTCTTTTTAACTATTTAATACACTAGCCCTGGAGGAAAGCATCAAAACAAACACAAGAATGGAGAAAAAAAAAAAGACAGGAGAGGTTTGGGGTTTGACAATGTAAAGGAAGAAGATAAACTCAGCTACTGGTGAGGGAGTTAGGAGTACCATTGGCACCACTGATAAGCAAGCTGACAAAATATTGCAGTGGCTCCTTCATCTGCCAACAGTAAGTCCAGTCCGAAGGTCTGCAGAGGGCTAAGTCCATGGGTGTAACTCTGACCTCGAAAGGGCCAGAGGAGGCAGAACTGTAAGCAAGCAGAAGGAAGGAGCGGCTCTGTACTGAACTTGGTTTTGTGCCAGGTGCTGTAGTAACTGGTAACACCACCAAAGCATTGATGTTATTATTGCAGTTTTATACAGATGGGAAACTTATACTCCTAGTGATAACTGGTCTCAAGTCACAGAGCTTAAGAGGTGGATAAGCTGAGTCTGTTCTGTTCAATTTCAAAGCCAAAACAAATTCTGGCATCCGTGCTCATTCCCTGGAGTAGTCCATGAGGCCCACTTCAGAATGCTTAACACGCATGTGTGAGAGCATGCTCACGCCAGCCTACATACATCACACACACACACACAGACACACACACATACGGCCATTCCTAGCAAGTAATATTCTAAATATCTCCCCAATCAAACAAGTTGCTCTATTTCTGAGTCTGAGGAGAAATTCAAGGGACATTCTCTCTGAAAAAGGTAAAAGGTGGAAGACACTATCCTGCTCACTTCCTCTTCTCCCTGGGAACCTCAACTCCTGGGTTCCCCACCCTCTTTGAACACTATTAGTCTCCTCAATGAAGCAGCCTTTGCCAGACTTTTCTTTCCCTGCTGCCTCAAGTCTCCCCAAGGCTGACTTCATCTTCTCCTGGCTTGCAACTGGAGGAGCAATTGTGGAACAGGCTTGGACTCATCTAGACCAAGCGAGGGGCAAAATGGACACTTGAGTGACAGCCTTCCATTTCAGTAGAAAGGATATGTGTGACGTAATCAACGTCATGTAGAGTCATTATGTCAGGAGTGTGGATTCCCGGGTCACCCCACTCTCAGGCCTCTACAATGCTTCTGGAACCTGCCTTCTGGAACTCCAGCCAAGATGGTGCTGTCAACGGCAAAAGCTGAGTGGTGTGAGGAGTGTACTACCATCCACTAAAGAGACTGGAAGCTAGGTTTCTCAGTTGATTTTATAGTATTTGTGCTGCAAGGAATAGTTCTGATTTAAGACAAATGAATTAACTTCCTTTAGTAGAGAGCAGTGATTTAGTTTTTACTAAAAAACAAAAAAAAAAAATATGAAAGTTGGTCAATACTAAGAATTGCACTAAATCCTCTAGCAGCCAGGTCTTATACACTTTGTTTTTGTTTTGGCACTAGGGATTGCATATTGGTACTCAGGGGTGCTTAATCACTGAGACATATCCTCAGTCCTTTTAATTTTATTTTTGTAAATTTTGAGACAGAGTTTTTCTATGCTTAGGACTTCACTAAATTGCTGAGGCTGGCTTTGAACTTATGATCCTTCTGTCTTGGCCTCCCTAACTTCTGGGATTATAGGGCTGTGCCACCCTGTTCAGCATTCATTCACTCTTGAAAAAGACTTTGCTTATCCTTTACTTCTTTAATACTTCAAACCTGGTAGACAATTAATAAATATTTTCTAATGAATTCATAGGGACTCTTCATCTCCTAGTAAGAGGCTTTAAGTTTCTTATATTCCTGAAGTATTTTATTTTTTTGACAATTGTGCTTTCTTATCTTTGGTTTGTATGTGACATGATTTAATAAACACCTTAATGCAGCTTTTAGATAAGCTATAAACCGTTTCATGAAAAGATAAGCTTTACTTTCTAAGCCAGAGACTGACTTGAACTTGACTGTGAAAGAGGCTAAGTCACCAAGAGCCACGTGTTGAGAGCCCAGCTCAGGTGCTGTACTGTGCTCTCACTAAAAATTCTGAGATGGTGTCTCAGCAGGAGGAGACATTCTTCTCCACACCAAAATGGCAAGAGTTTCCATGGTATTATTTCACCCCCTGACAAAGTCCAAAGATTATAAAAAAAAAAAAAAAGAAATCTGTATGTTCTTGGAATAGATTTCAAAATACAGTGTGTGCTTAAGGACAAAATCACACAGTTGGTATTTTCAACTTTTAAGAATCAGCCTACATACTCTGCAACATAACACATCACCAAGTCCATGTTCAGAATCTTTGAGGGGTGAGATACCATGCTGAGTGCTGGAGATGAGGGAGATGTGCTGGAGATGCAAGGAGAAACCACTAAATCTGATCTCTCCACAGAAAGTACACAGTAAGAGGAAAGGTGGTCACTAACATGCTCCAAGATCGTAACCACACACTAAAAGGGAATCAATGAAAAACTAACAAACCAGCAAGCTATTTTACTTACTTTTCACCATTAATTCTAAATCCCCTACAACTAAGATCATGTTCTTGACTCTTGATACTTAATAACATTCCCATTTATAGATTAATTGAATGTAGGAAGTAAAACAGCAGGTAGGAAGAGGTCCACAAGTCCTGAGCAGCAAGGGGCAGGGATATGTGACATGAAGAAATGGAAGACTGGGTTTTAGCGAGTACCAAACCCTCCATAAATATCCTCAAGTACATAGTTAACATATTAACCTGGGAGTAGAGAAACAGAGCCAAGTTAAATACCGCTGGAATAAAGATGGGCAAGGTGTGAGGTGTACATGCATGCACAGGAGGTGTCTCAACTGAAATAAAACCATTAAGTTTACCCAGCTCTGTGTGTGTGTGTGTGTGTGTGTGTGTGTATTTTTTCTTCTTCCCCCAGAATGTAGACCTCTTGGATGTGCTGATGTGAGTTCATCTCACATGACAGCATGGGATTGTGCTCATTTACTGCCTATTGGGACTATGGGGGACATACCTGCATTTTGAAGTCCAGAAGATTTGGAATGAAAGCCTGGCCCTCTCACTTCCTAGGCCTCTGACCACAGGAAGCCCACTTGGCCTTTCTGAGCTCATGTGCTGTCATCTGTAAAATGATAAAGCTAATCTCTTCTCAAGATACACTCATGAATTTTAGGACCTTGCTTGGCAGATAGTAAGAGATGCATAGCTGGTAGAAGGAAGGTTTGAAGAAGAGTGTTAGTGATTGGGTCACTGGAACAGAGGACTGTTAAACTGATTTGGGATGATGATTAAGGCACAGAAATTTATTTCAGTTTCTGCAGAACTTTTACAGATTGCACATAAAGTTCAGCATGATTCCTTTAGAGAGGCTAAAAGTAGGCTGCTTTCAAAGATCCTGGAACTACTGAGGAGATATCCTTGGTGATGCTATCAGTTCACACCAGTTTTCATTTCTTCTGTGCTTTTTTTATTTTCCTGGCTGTTTTCCCAAGTATTGACCCTTGCTTCACATCTCTAGCTTTGTTTAGAATCCCTCCCACATAATCCCATGTACCAAACACCTGATGTTCCATGGTTCTCAGTCATTCTGGGTTTAATTCCACCCAATTTTATTTATTTATTTAGTTAGTTATTTGTTTTTGTTTGTTTGTTTGCAGTGCTATACATTGAACTCAGGGCCTTGTGCATGCGATGCAAACTCTCTACCAACTGAGCCATATCTCCACTCCCAATCCCACCCCATTTTAGACCACAATCTCAACAGGATGCTGCTGTGGCCCTTGGAATGTCCTGATGTGAAGATGTGGGGTCTTTTAGATGTGCAATAATGTCTAAATACAGATATCGCCAAAATGTTTAGTTTATCATGAAAAATAAAAGAGAAAAATCTAACCCAAGAGTCCCCTCAGTGCGTTGGACTGAAGCTGAATCGAATTGGAGAAGATGCCTGTGACTAGAACCTCCTCCTTCCACTCCCACTCCTAGAACCATGACAGATGAGGTAGACAGCGTCCCATAGCCAAGATGAATCTAGGAAAAGTGCTGCATTCACTTTCTGAATTTTCTTATTTTGGCAGCAATGTGCTCATCCCAGGATCAAATTTAGCCCAAGGAAATGGCAAGAGAGACTGTGTGGCTCTGGATTCTTGCTTTCCTTCTCCATCTCTGGCCACTTCCCATACTGTCCTCTCTCCCTTCTTCTGTATACTTTGAGTCCTGACCATAAAGCTTAGAAATGCCATGGCTGTCTTACCACCAGCTGGAAGAGATAACCCTACAGAAAGGGGCATTGCCAGAGGAATTTCAGGGAGACAGAGAAAGCTTTAAGAGAGCCAATCAATCCAGTCGCACATGACCTCTGGACTTTGTTGCTCTTATATAAGCCATTAATTACTTCCTTCACTTCATCTGTCAATCACTTAATGAGGTGGTTCTGCCTATCCTGGAATGGCCAATGAAGAGTAAGCCAAGTTGTGCCACATGCTTCTCCATAGCACTTTCTCTGGGTACATGTGTCTGTCCTGCTGCAATCCTCTGAAACCTGTGTTCCTGTCCCTTGTTATACACACACACCAAAACAACTCCTGACCAGGAAAATATGATGCTTGGTGTGTTTTAGAGTCAGAATGAAATATGGTAACTGGTGACTTGTCCTCCTTTTAAAAGAGGAGTGACAGGAGGGAATCTCCCAGGAAATGTCTCCTGCTTTTCTATTTATGGATAAGGTTTCTGCCCAGGGGATAGTATAAAATAGTACTTCAGGAAGAATGTTCTGCAATCAAACTGCTTAGGTATAAATGCTGTTCCTTCAGCTTGTCATCTGCTTAACTTTCAGTGAGTGACACTTTTTTTAAAGCCTTAATATTATTATATGAGATATTGGGATAATAACTTTACTATACTTGTTGGGCAATTGTAAGAAGAAAATGAGATAATATTTTTGAAAAGGATTTACCAGATGCCCTAATACATACAAAATATTCAACATGTTTGTTTTTAAAAATAGAAAATCACATACTGAAAACATGACAATCATTTGAATGGTTTGCCATCAACATATCTCAACTACGAAACAGCTCTTTAAGAAGCAATTCAAATGATAGCATATGTGACAAAAAGATAGTTAAAGTGGGTTGTATTTTTTCTTTACTGAGATTTTGTTTTAGCTGAACATCTTTGATCAACATTCTAGAAGTTAACTTTTCATACAAATAAAATGCTGCATTTACATATCCTCATTCTTGGGCCAGGGTTTGTACTTATTTACTGCTGTGCAATAAGACATTTATGTTCTTCCTATACTATTTATCAGAATATATCTTTAAGAATTTCATTCGAGGGCTGGGATTGTGGTTCAGTGTTAAGAGTGCTTGCCTCACATGTGTACAGCCCTGGGTTCTATTCTCAGCATCACATGTAAATAAATGAGTAAAATAAAGGTCCACCAACAACAGAAAAAAATTAAAAATTAAAAAAAAAATATTTGAGGATGCATTCCTTGGACAGATCCTGCATGAATTCCCCAAAGGGTTGCATCCCATATTATGGGAAAGTCACTATTTCATTATTTACCTATTTCTCTTTCTCTCTCTCTCTCTCTCTCTCTCTCTCTCTCTCTCTCTCTCTCTCTCTGACAGGTTCTTGCTCTGCTGCCCAGGCTGGCCTCAAACATGTGATCTTCTTGGATTTGTCCCCCAAATACCAAGAACTAAAGGCATGTGCCACCATGATCTGCTCTACATTTCAGTGTGTCTCTCTTATTATAGACACACACTGAACCAACTCCTACTGAGGAAAATATCTGACTTAGTGTTAGACCTTAAATGGAAAGCTAAAATTAAACAAAAAGAAGGAAAAAGAAAAGAAACTTTAAAAAACTGCATACATGTAGGATTTTGATTCAAGTTATCAAAAAAATGGTATTCTGCCCCAAAGGCAGGAAATAAATTGGTAGAATCCACTAATCCACTGAACTTTGTTGGTGAAATCATTCAATAGCTTAGCTCAGGGAATTTTGCATACTTTTACTTAACAAAACCTTTTCAGTCATTAAATTAATGTACACCCTTTGAGCAGAATATAAATTAAATTAACCTTTTTAGACACTGCTACATCTGTTCTCACGGTTTTAACTAAGAAAAGGTATGGCTTGAGTCAAAAGAAATAGAACCATTATAGGTTACTATCTCTTGCTTGTAACTGGGATGTATTCATTTTAGTAGATTCAGTCTAGATTAAATTGAGTGTCAGAGATCTAAGAATGCTAATATGAGCTCTAATTCTGCTGAATAACATAGCAATTCCTCTGGTTCCTCAAAGACCTGTTTTATTTTATGTAAATAAATATAACATCCATGTCTACTTTTTTCATTTTTTTTGTAAAATACATAAAAGATAAAAGTTCCTGTTTTAACCATTTTTAGTATGTGATTCAGCTGCAACCATCACCACCATTTGTCTGCAAAACTGCAAAACTGAAACTCTACAGCTATATACAATACTTCCAACTCCTGCATCTCACCAGTCCTACCTTCATGATTCTCTTTCTGTCTATAGGATTTTGACTATTCTTAGTAACTCATATTAGTGGACTCATAGGGTAATTTTCTTCTTCTGACTGACTCATTTCACATGCCATAATGTCCTCAATGACCATCACTGTCACAATTTTCTTCTCTTTTACAATTCAGTAATAATCCATAATATGGATGCAACATATTTGGCTTCTCCACTCATCATATGGTGGACACATGTTGCATCCACATTTTATCTATTGTGAACAACATTTATATCCACAGGGATATATGAAAAACCCAAGATTCTGCTTTCAATTCTTTGGGGTCTATACTCAAAAGTAGAATTGGTGGGATACTCAGTAACTCTATTTTTAATTTTCTTCAGGAACTGACAGTGTTTTCCACACATTGTCTGATTTTATACTCCTGTAAGAGTGTGCCTGAGTTTTGGATTCTCCATGCCTTCCCTAATAGTTCTCATTTTCTCAGTGTGTATTAACAGTAGACATATTACAGGTGTGAAGTGATATTTCATTAGAGTGTTAATTTCCATTTTTCTAATAATAAATGATGCTGAGCATATTTTCATGTGCTTTTATTCTATCCATATCTTTCTATATGTATATCTTAATGTCAGTATCATACTGTTCTGGTTTCTGTAGGCTTATAGCAAATTTTCAAATCTGGAAGTATGAGTCCTCTGGCTGTTTTTCTTTACCAAGATTTTTTATCTATTTAGCCTCTGAGATTCCAAGTAAATTTTGGAACTTTTTTTCCTATTTATAAAAAAAATGTGATTTTTATAGAGATTGCTTTAATCTGTATATTCCTTGGATAACATCTGAACAAATATAACTATTTCAATCTACAGATATGGGATATGTTTGCATTTATGTCTCTTAAAGTTTCTTTCAGCAATGCGTTGGTTTTTACATACAAATCCTTCAAATCCTTGGATAAGTTCTAAATATTTTGATGCTATTATAAATGGAGTTAGTTTCCTGATTTCCTTTTTGAATTTTAGCATATTAGAGATGCAACTGATAATTGCATGTTGATTTGTACTCAGAGAGTCTACTACTATGGTTTGAATGTTTGACCCTTCAAAATGTATGTTGAAATTTAATTTACACTGTAATAGTATTGAGAATAAGTATCTTTAAAAAAGAATAGGTCATGGGGTATCCATCTTCATGGATAGATTAAAGCTATTATAGTTAATTAGGTATGTCAGGAGTGGTTTAGCTCTGGATAAAGAGTGAGGCTCCTTTTTCTCTCTTCCAAGTGTTCTTTCACCAAGTGATGCCTTCCATCCTGTTATCATGAAGCAAGAAGGACTTCAATTAATACAGACCCTCCAGGTTGGACTTCCCAGTCTCTAGAACTATGAGACAAATGTATTTCTCGAGTTTATAATCCACTCTGTCCATATGGCTCTGTTGTAGTGGCAGAAAATGCACTATTTGTTAAATTTTTGTTAGTTCTAATACTTGTTTTATGAAATCTTTAGGGTTTCATACATATAAAAGCATATTTGAGAACAGAGATAATTTTACTTATTCCTTTTCTAATTTGGGCAGCTTTTTTCCCCTTGTATAATTGCTCTGGATAATACTTCTAGTATTATGTTAAATAGAAGTGGTTTAAGTGAGCATCCTTCCCTTATATCTGATCTTAGAGAAAAAGCATTCAGCTTTTCCTGATTAGTATGATGCTTGCTATGCATTTTCTGTATAAGCCTTTTTAAAAAATGTTTTCTACCCTGTATTTTAAGGATAAATTCAGCCAATTATGGTATATAAACTTTTTATAAACATTGGTCCAAAAATCCTTGAACCAATATTCATAAAACACATTGTGTTCTAATTTTCTTTATCTTTGTCTGGCTTTGGAATCTGGGCAGTGAGTTTAGGTTGGTCCCTTCTTTTCAATGCTTTTGGAAAAAAAAAATTGAGAAGTACTTTGGTTTTTCTTTATGTTTGGTACAATTTATTGGTGGACCTATGAGTTCCAGGAGATTTGTGATTACTAACTCAGTGTTCTCTACTCATTTTTCAGTAAGTGTATTCATGGCCTAGTGTTGGTGGATTTAGTATTTCTAAGACCCTATGAACTTTACCTAGGTTATCCCTCATTGTCAATCACAGTTCTTACAAGTTTTTGTATTTCTGAAGAAATGGTAGTTATGTTCTGTTGTATTCTTGACTTTTGTTAGGGTCTGTAAACAAGTCAGGATGGCGCCTGGCATTTTGCCAGAGGGAGTAGTTTGAGAAGTAACGCCAGGGAGCCACGCCAGGGAGCCATTAAGTGTGGAGATTCCTGATTGGTTGACTGCTGTATCTAGTTTATGTTAATTAAAATAAGCTGTGTGGAATGTGTATATACCCCTCCTGTCCTACAATAAATGGCTCCCACTCCTGCTGTATAAATGTACACAAGTTCCTTGTCACCCCCAGGTTATTTTGCTGCAGCCGGACTGTGGCAGACTTTTATAATCTAAGTTTTTTTTTTTTTAATTAGTCCATCTATCTAATGAATTGTCAACTTTATTGATGTGTACATAGACCCAACTTTTTAAAAATTGGATTTCCTCTAGTATTTTTCAATTGTCTATTGAGTTTATCTCTTGTTTTCTTACTGCTCCTAGTTTTTGGTTCAGGTTTTATTTATTTATTTTTAATCTAATTCCCTGAGTTATAAAGTTAGGTTGTTGGATTTTAGATCTCTCTTATTTTTTAATGTGAACATTTACTTGCTATAAATTTTACATGTACATTGTTTTGCTGGGTCCCCAATTTTTAATATGTTGTATTTTGTTTTCATTTGACTTTTACATATTTTACAATTCACCTTGTGATTTTTATTCGACCCATAATTTTGTATGGGATCATGCTTTTTAATTTCACACATTAAGGATTTTCAGTATTCTTTCTGTTAGAGATTTCTAACTCTATCCCACTAGGGAGGAAGAGATAGTACCTTGTATGATATCAATTTTCTTAAATCTATTGAGTCTTAATCTGTGTTCAAATGTTCAAGGTATCTTGGAAAATGCCCATGTGCACTTGAGAAGAATATATATGTGTGTAGTCTGTTTCAGCAGAGAGGTGTGTGTGTGTGTGTGTGTGTGTGTGTGTGTGTGTGTGTTATATCTAGTGGTTTATTATATTCTTCAAATCCCCTGTTTCCTTCTATTTATTTTGATGGTATTTTATTAGGCACACAAGTATAATTGTTATATCTTCCTGTTGTACTTAAATTTTATTAAGTTATAATGCTCCTTGATTCTTGTAATCACTTTTGATTTAAGGTGTAGTTTGTTTGATATTACTATAGCCACTCCTGATCTCTTTTGGTTGCTATTTAAAGCAAATATTGCTTTCTATCATTTCAGTTTCATTCTATGTGTGTGGTTGAATCTAAAGTGAATCTCTCCTAGACAGCATATAGTTGGATCACTTTAAAAAACCTTTTCTGGCAAACTGTCTTTTGATTGGAGTGTTTAATCCATTCACATTTAAAGTAATTACTGAAGAGGAGAGACTTCTGTTATTTTGTTACATTTTTCCTATATGCCTTATAGCTTTTTTGTTCCTGATTTCCTGCATTACTGTCTTCTTTTGTGTATGGATGATGTTCTTTGTAGTGAGATATTTAAATTCCCTTCTCATTTTCTTTTGTGTATATTCTTTAGCTACTGTCATTGTGGTTACCATGGGGATTTCATTTAACATCCAAAAGTTGTAACACTAGAGCTTGAATTTATAAGAGCTTAACTTAAACAACATATAAAAAACTCTGGTCTTTTAATATCTCTGTCTCCATTCTTCTCAGTTGTGGGTGTCACATAATTACATCTTTATTCTCTGTGTCCAAAAACATATATTAAGTATTTTTTAAAATACATCAGTCCCCTTAAATTATATAGAAAACAAAATATGGAGTTAAAAACCAAGGTATCACAGTGTTAGCCTTTAGTCCAATCATTTAAAAAAATTATAGATTTTCAATCACATAGAAAATAAAAGGTGAAATAGACAGCATTGCTAAATCATGCTAGTTTGACAATTGCATGTGGATTTAATTTTACTGGATCTTTATTTCTTCCTAAGGCTTCAAGTTACTATCTAGTGTCCTTTCATTGCAACCAGCAGGACTTCTATGGCATTTCATTCAGGGCAGGGTCTAGTGGTAAAAATGTCCCCCAGCTCTTTTTTTATGTAGAAATGTGTTAATTTCTTTCTCACATTTAAAGAACAGTTTTGCAGGATATACAATTTTTGATTCACATTCTTTTATTTTTTTAGCACTTCAAATATATTTGATGAGAAATCTACTGATACTCTTATTAGGTATTCCTTGGATATGAATATATTATTATTATCATCATAATTATTATTGTTAAGATTACTGTTTTCCAAACCCTTTCTTCCTGTTTAGTTTTCCATAATTAGATTATCATGTGTGGTCAATCTGTGGGTTCATACTGCTTGGGTTTGGTTAGCTTTATCCATGTTATTATTGTTGCTGTTCATTAAATTTTGGAAATGTCAGTGATTACTTCTACAAGTAGTTTCCTAACCCGTTTTTCTCTTTTCCTTCTGGGATTTCCAGGAAGTGTAACGTAAACATGTGATGGTGTTCCTTGTGTCCCTTGGGGTCTGGTTTTTTTTTTTTTTCTTTTTTCTTTATCAGACTTGGCATTTCCATGGTCCTGTCTCCAAATTCACTTATTCATTCTTCTGCCTGCTCACTCAAATTAACTTTGAATTAGTTTATATAAACTTCATTATTTTTTTAATTTCTTAGCTTCAGAATTTGTTTTTCTTTCATTTCCAGGTTTCCTCTCCCTTTGTTAATAGTTCCATTTTTCTCATACGTCATTTCTCATGTCTCTTCGTGCCTTCTTTGACCACCTTTAAGTCCTTGATTTTAAGTCATTATGTAGTAGACCCACCCTCCCATTGTTCCCAGGACTTTCAGTTGGTTTCTTTTTCTCCTTTGAATCAGTCATGCCATCCTGTGCCTTTGGATGTCTTATGATATTTTTCTTGTCAACTGGACATTTTCAACTAATATTGTGATAACTGGACAATAGATTCTTCCCTTTCTCTCATGTTTGCTGTTCTTTTAATTTTCATTTAGTTTATTGTGTTTTTTTTTTTAGTCTTTCTATGTGCTGAACATCATTTTGAGATGTGAACTCAAATTTCTCTTAGGGACTTACTGAGTCTGTGCCTTCTCCGATGTATGGAGTTACATCCTCATTTTTCCATGTATAAAATTGATTTTGAGTAACTAATCTTGAAAATATTCCTGCCTTCTAAAATAGGTAAAGAGTCACTGGACCTTTCAATTCTCTAAAACCCATTTCCATCAGTGGGCAAGTAGATTTCAATAATGTTTACACTTCTTTGAATGGAAGAAGTAATCGATAAACAGGACACAGATTTCTAAAACAGGTAACATCAGATCCTGTTTGCCCATCCTGACCCAGCAAGCTATGTGTAAGCTATGATGGGGGGTTTTAGGTAGTTGGGTAGTTGTGACTGTGCTAAGAGATGTAAGTGACTAACATTAACTTCCATTCACTATTCAAGCCTTTTCCTGGAAGTTGCATGCCTTCAATAAATTTCAGAGTTCCAAAACATTTAGATCAGATAAATTCTGCCAATGTAGTTGTATAGGTGAGAGCCAGATTGTTGGTTTTTCCTATTCTGCCATCTTCCCATAGTCCTTCCATCCATGCTGTCTTAACTACCAAATAAAATAACTTAGTAGTTAGAGATTGTATTTTGAATAATTAACAGAATTCAAGAATGTGATTTTATTATGTACACAAAGTCTGTTAATGAGTCATTACTTCCTCTACCATACCCAGTCACTTTTTACTAAGGTATGATTTACACAGAGTGAATGCACAGACCTTAAGAATATGACTCAGTTTAAACAAATACATACACACTCAGTTATCTACTCACCTATCAAGACAGACAGCATTCCCCACAAACATACAGGCCTGCCATACCCCTTCACAGGGGGTTCTCTCCCTTCATTCAAAGCAACCACTCTTTAGATTTCCATCACCACTGAATTGCTTGCTTGTTCTCAATTCCATAGAACTGGATGAACAGAATACACCACCCCATTTGGATTCTTTCCCTCAACATGATATCTTTTATTTTAATGCAGTGCTATTGCTTGTATCTTAAATGTCCCCAAGGGACTCAGTGGTGCAAGTTTGGCCCCTGTCTGTGGTGCTATTGGAGGAGGTGGAACACTTAGGAGGCAGGGACAAATGCTAAGAAGTTAGGTCATCTGGGCATGCCTTGGAGGGGACCCAAGCCCCTTCTTGTTTCTTTTACTTTCCTGTCTCGTGAGCTGAGATCTTCTTCACCATGCACTGCTGCCATGATGGTCCATCTCAGGTTCAAAGCAACAGAAACAGTGATAATAGACTCAAGCCTTCTGAAACCATTTGAAACTGTGAAGCAAGTTGAGCTGCTGTTTATCTCAATTATTTGGTCATGGCGGTGCATGTACTTTTTCCTTTTTATACCAAGCGGTACTCCCCTGTGTACATGTACTATATTTCATTCATCCTATTCTTGTTATATAAGATATAGGGGCTGTTTCCAGGTAGGAGCTCTTCTGAATAAAGCTGCAATGAATATTCTTCCTCAAGGCTTTTGTGGACATGTGTTTTCATTTCTCTTGAATGAATACCTGTGAGCATGGTGCAACCTGAATCTAATTTGAACATAGAACCAAAGAGTGGTTTGCTCAAGGGCCATGGCTATTTCAATATTCAAGCTGTAGGAACTCATACATTATTTTCTAAGAATCTTCACCCTATATTGATGATGGCCTCTTCTGCTAAAGGGGGACTTATCCTGCCAAAGAACATCAGTATAAGCTTTACCAAGTTACTGTTTTCCTTCCTCTGAGCTCACTCCACATGGCTGCAAACAATAGGAAAGAGCCAGAAGTCACGCCCAGCACACTGTATGGATAACACACTCCAGACATGAGCAGAGGATAGTTGATTAAAATGTATCTCTGGGCAAGGGTGGAAATATGTGTGTTTTGTGTCTGTGTATAATTTCTCCGTTATTTATTCCTAAGGGTTCTGGAATTTAATGGATTAATGGAAATTAAAACAAGAGAACCAATTTGATGCTCTTACATGAATACCATTATTAGATTTCAGTCTATAAAACACAATACCAGAAACTACCCATGATAAAAACATTACCAGCACTCTTATTCCTATTTTGGGTTAGAAAATAGAAAAAAAATTCAAGCAGGCTTTCTGTTTGTTTTATTTAGTAACCTTTGAGACCGGCTATGGGATGACTCATTAGCAATCCTGAAAACTGCCTTCTCAGCCTCACTTTCAGCCTTGCTCTCCACGTCAGGCGATTGACGCTCTGAAGCTGAGGACATTGTTTTGGTTTCCAGCACTTTCATGCTCAACACTAAGCTAACTTAAAATGTCAGATATTACTAACACACTTTTTTTCCACTCCGTGAGATGAAGTGTCGTCGTCATTCTGGGCATGAACATATTCACAGGTGATATGACTTCATTTCTAAAGTTTCTAACTAAATTGGGCTTGGTATTCTTGGTTGTGATTTTGCTATGAGTGAACAGTGGAAGAATAACATGCTAAACCCATTGTCAGGGAGGGAGGACTTCCTCATTGTGAAGTCAGTGCTGTCTCTGTTCTAGATAATGTTTATGCAACCCAAGGAGTGTTTTAGTAAATGTCCAAACTGAGACAGGAGAATAACCTGGATGATGATAATGAACTCAATACATCATTGGTTAAACAGGAAAGTGGAGAAAAGGGACAAAGGTCCAATTGCTTACTATATCAAAGGACTTTCCTGCAAGGAGATAACCTACGAATCAACCTGCCCCCCACCAATGCTTACAGGCGGAATATAAAATAGCACTCTTGCCCTTGAGGAGTTAGAAACTGGTCTGTCAACAGGAAACCAGAATCTAACTTCCAAGCAGTTTTACAGTGTCTGTCAGCAAACATCAATTTCCCTCCATACGAAATAGAAAGGGATAAAGGGGTAGAGAAAGGGCTTGCATCTTTCATTTAATTAGTAAGAAAGAACTTTGATCTTTCTTCACTGGACCTTCATGTTTAATGTGCACTTACAGTTGACATGAATCTATTAGTAAACAAGTTTTCCCATTGCTAAATGAGTACAGTTCACTCTTCATGCTGAATGTAGTGACAAACAATGTGCATTCTTCTGTCAGAGGAAGGAATGATTCCAATGCAAAGTACTACCATAACTAAAAGTTTACATAGGCATTTAAGACAACTATGCTACCTAGATTTACTACATACCCATAGTTTGGGATTAAATTACCCTTTGGAAATACACAAGATAATTAAGCATTGGATAATTAATTTTCCTAATTTCTAACTCTTTTTTTATTTGTAAATTAACACCAAGACCAGATTCAACTTCATTTCTTTGGTGTCTGCACTGTAGAGTCCAAGACAGGGCTATGTGATATTCACACCTATGGTTCAGTCCCGCATAATACCTGAGCTGGCCTTGACTGAAACAGGATTCCATGAGAAGGCCAGTCAACATGAGCAGGTAGGGATCAATCCAAATCCCATCCCTTATGACAGTAACTCAGGCTTTCACTTCTTTTCAGAAAAAAAAAAACACATCTAAAACAAAGCCTTTACAGAAAACCTGGCTATTGTTTGCTCCATTAATTTCTTACTGCTATATCCTTCTTTAACAAAACAGGTTTTTTTTTTTTTTTTTTGGAAACTTGGAAGTCTAAAGGAAACCTGGTCTCAGACTCTCTTCCTGACACTGGAAGAGAATACAGCCTTGCCTTTGCAGTTTAAGAGGGATGAGCTATTTGACTCACGGGTTTGTTCAATTTTTAGGAATTCTGTGAACTTGTTCAACACAGCCATCATTAAAAATTAAACTGTGTAAACTGGCAATGAAATTAATTATATGAAAAACAAAGGTAATAAATCCTCAAAGCTCAACACTTCTGTTTTATTTTTCTGAGCACAACCAGGACAATGTTCTACAAAGTTACCACAAATTCTGGGGTTCAGAAATCTGATGTCATCTTGTTTCTGCACTGTCTCTAAAGGCTCAGGAGAAGAAGCATTCTTTGATTTTTCTAAGTTCTGTTGTTTTCAGGTAATCCTCGGCACCTGGGGCTTGTGGCAATGACTATGAGAGAGCTTTGAAACAGGCTGTCATATGACTCGTTAGCAATCCTGAAAAGTGTTTCTCCTCAGGCTTGCATCCATGTCAGGAGAGCTGGACAGTGTACCTCTGAGGCTAAGGACATTATTTTAATTTCTGGCACTTCTCATATAAAACTCAAAGCTAACTTACAATGTCATATAATAGTTACAAACTTTTTTCCACTCCATAAGATGAAGCATCATCATTGTGCGCATCAACATATTCATGGGTGAAAGGACTTCATTTCTAAAGCTTCTGACTGAATTGAGCTTAGTGTTCACATTGTAGACAGAGGGAAGGAAGCAGACCTGGTGAAGATGAACCCTTCCACAACACACCCCCATTGACCCACCTCCTCTAGCCATGCCCCACCTGCCTAGAGTGACCACCACTTATTCCATTCAAACTAGGATGGACTGCTTAGGTTAGGACTCTCACAAGCCAATCATTTCACGTATGAATATTCCTGTATTAACACAGGAGCTTTATGAGGACACTTTATATCCAAACCATAACAATTTATAAAGGAGAAAATGTTAATAATGCACACAATTCTCAAAGCTTGTCACATCTATAGCCTTGATATTATCAACAGTACAAGCAAAATTGAAGAAATGTATTGGTATGTAAAAAAAATCAAATAACTTCTTATTTATTGAATTTAGCAAACAAGTTAGCTTTTTTTAACCTACTAATGCAAATAAAAATCAGAATCCATGTCTGTCAGAACCACTACTCTAATCAATCAATTGCAACCAGTAAGTTGGCTACAGATACTAGAGTTTGACAAATATCAAGAAGATGTTCAGGAATTCAATGGGCCATGTGCAATTTACAATAAGAAGTATTGCATATTTTATTATTATTTGTTCCTTAAGGCTCACACAATATAATATTCATACAAAACTTATGTATGCATATATATGCATATTCTTTTTCAAGACCTGGTTGTTAAACATTTGTCAGAATATTGCTGCCCAAACATTTACCTAAGGGTTTGTAAATATTCCTGAAAATAGGAGTCTATATATATATATTGAAACAGGCTCTAATAGGATGGTGATATAAATCAAAAAACATAAAAAGAGTACAGAGTAGAAAAAAACTTTTGCCACTTCTTAAGATTGACCAGAACTTGACCCTCCAAGATACTCCAGCAGCATTAATGTATGTGATCAGGAAACTAACCTAAAAGAAAACGCCAACAAATAAATCTGTATCACTGTTATCACAGTGATGATAAAATAAATTTCAGGCTTGAAGCTCTCTCTGCTCTCTCTTTGCAAATTTATGTAAAATACAAAATCTAAGAAAAGTGACAAACTTGCAAGGACCACCCGAGTCACACCTGAATGTCTGACATCATTGACACATGACAACTTGCTACCTTCATGACAACCAGCCAGCCTGTGACACTGGGCTCTAGTTCTTAGCTGATTTTCACTGGGTATTGATTGATTTATATGTTTAGCTGAAGCTTTCTTTTTGTCATCTGCAAAATAAAAGGTATAAGTGTACCTATGCACTATAAATATTAGGTAATTAAAGGAAGTAGAACACACGAAGCACTCCTCACTTAATAAATACGCTATAAATGCATGCTGCAGCCATCGCCCCCACAATTCCTGCTAGTAATAATATAATTCTACATTTTTCCAGTTGGCCTCAATTTTCTGAGAATGTAGGAAGTCTGTGTCAGTCTCCACAACTTGATATAAATGACATCTCTAAAACAAAATGTAAGTAATTCAATTGCTGTGCATTTTTTTTTTCCTGAAGTCATTCTAATAAGGAAGCAACAGAGCTGGTCCTTGTAGTGTTATGGCCTAAAATACTTCATGGTAGAAAGTGTATCGCTCTCAGATGATTCCAGCCATGCATGCAAGCACCTACTCTATCTCATGTCAGTAGATAGAAATGCATGTTGAATTCCATCTAATGGAGATCACTGCATGTAAAATTGAGCCATCAGCAAAGAAGTGGTTATGGCATGATCATTTTTACATTGTGTGACATGTTCCTGTAGTACTGTCAACAAACATAAACTTTCATCTCCACAAAGAGAGGTTCTGTAAACTGTATGTCACACTAATGCTTTTATTTTGCATGGTTCTTTTCCCCAGAGAAATTTCTTTTTACCTTTATTTCTTTATCACAATTGTAATTCATTTGTGACAGACACGCTGACAAATCTATTCAGTTTCTTTATGTTATTTTACAGCCATTGATTACTTCAACATATTTTAGTTCTGTCTTTTTCCTTTTTTAAATAAATACTGTTCCCATCGCCTGCACAGATACTTTTGAATATGTATTCAGGTTCAAGGGGAGGTACATGCCCCATGTACTAGGCTTGCCACGATTAATTTAAATTTGGTAGCTTGACTTTGGATAGCAGATTGAAATCTTTTCCTCATCACCAAAAATGTCCTTTAGAATTTAACATTTATCAGCATCAGTATAATGTGGTTTTAAAGACCAATATAGCCTATCTGTCTCTACATAATAACTGAGAATAATATTGAGACACCAGTGGAGTTTCAATTTAAATATTATGTCAGATTAGACCAATCTTAAAAATGAGAAGGAGGTTCTGACATCATAGTACATGGTTGAATAACCTACTATCTACATTATTCTCTTTATACAAAACCTTTATTAATTTCATCCTAAAGATGCTAAAGATGCTGCATACCATGTTCCATGTGGCCACATTACAGTTCAGCATTCATCTCAATTTCTGGCTAATTTATGAGTATTCTTCTTGCTGTCACTTGACTCCCTGTGGGCATTCATAGTATAACCTATCAGTGCTTAGCTCCCTTTTCTGCTTAATGGTGCTCATGAATAGAGAGACGAATATATTAAGAATAACCTACTTGCAACAACGGGGCTATTGCTTGCTATGAGTTTTGATGGCAAGCATCTTGCTAAGACTACACTGTCTGGGGCATGTAATTTGTACAAAACTCATATTTGTTGAGTGACAGAGTTCATTCAGTCTCATAAAGATGGTGGTTTGTACTCTTCTCCCTATATTCTATCATTGTAATTCAGAGACTATTCTTGAGGTCCACTTGACTTCTCCTTCACTAAGCATACTAACTCTTGTTTTTACCTTGTTTTCTGAAAGTGATTTCTTTTGTGCTCAAGTGTGAACTATTGCATGAAAAACTCCAGGATATTTCAACCATAGGCAACTATTTTTAAAATGAAAAAAAATAGAACTTTTATTTAGAACATCACTTTACTAAGACTTTAAAATATGTTATATAGCTCAGTGCATGTCAAAAAGACATTAGTAAAAATTTTAAATTGCCTTTGTTTCATACATATTTAAGACAAGTTTGATGGAAACAAGCAAAAACAGAATGTGAATTTTATAGTAAGACGCACAAGTGAAATTTTTAAAAAATTTCCTGATTTGACCCTCCTTCCTCTGCTAGTTTTAAATTGATGAGTATTTGTCATCTACTGTGAACTTGATATCAGCTGGTAAGAAAAGTGATAGGCTATTACCTTTATAATTGTAGGACCCTGAAAGATGGCCATGTTTTCATGATTCAAAAATAAAATAGTTTATTGATCTCAACTATTCTGAGATGTTTTTGATTGTCACGTCCTGACAATTTGTTGATACACTCCTTCTTTTCTATGCATTAGAAATCTCAGTTCAAAACTAGAAAGTATCACATGAGAAGGCAATGAGCCACAATGGCCCTTTCTGTGACCAAAGAAATGCAATGCTATCGTACAACATAATTTCTAGCATGAACCTTAGTTATTCCTAGGATTAACACTGTCATTTCATTTTCCATGTGGTGGCAAAATGGGAACAAAACAATCACAAATATCTTTTATTGTTCTGTTTTATCTTTCAATGCTGACTTCCCTTGAGTAACAATCATTAACTAAGATGATAGAAATATTGCAAAACAGGTTTCTTATCCTATTGGGGCCAGAATTCAGTAAAGTTGTACATTATTTACCAAATCAAGACATAGGTAACCCTTTACAATAGTGTAAGACAGTATCATATTTGTTAGTCTTTAATGTCCTGTAACTCTACAGTAACTAATGGCAATTCACTTCTCGGAAACTGAGTAGGGAAGAATTCCTGTAGTGTGCATCGTTTCCAGACAATGTTCTCTTAATTTTTTAATGCAACTATTATTGTGATTTATAATGGCATTGAATGTTCTCTGTAATCCTTCTCAGGATGTTCGTTGTTATTAGTGAAATTCTGAACGCCTTGGAAGGGATGTTTCATGAAACTCTTTAATAATGAAACAATTTTCTGAAAAAAGGTGCAACATTCAATTTTTTTTAATAGGTCAGATGTATGCCTACAATTTTTAAAGAGCTTCCTATATCCAAAAACACTATCTTGGAGAGATGTTTAATTTGAAGAGAAACTTTTATCACTTACCTTAAGAAGAAATACAAGGGACCTATATAAATTAATAGATAATTATTATTTACCATTTCCTATATTGAAAAATTCATATTCGTGTGTCTTATGTGATTTAAAGACATAAGTAAATTGTTTAAGTTCTTCCTTTTATAACTAAAACAATATTGAGAACTTTATTTAATTAATAAATTCTAATTAAGTACAGCATTTGGATATGTGTTTTCTATAAAATCACATTTAAAAATTTAAAATTTTTTCAGGATTTCAGACGGGGAAGGAAGCGGTACAGTCCCATCCCCCACAAGGGACACTCCACTAAGGCAATCAGCGGCCACCATCTTGGAGAGCTGAAGTATCCACCGCCACTCTCCGACAGATTGCAACAACAAAACAGGTGTGTGTCACTCAGCTCAGCCCCCATACATAGGGGGATTTTGTATAAAATCTCTCCTAGACTTTCCGGGGGAGGGAGCATCAGAGTGAGCCTGCATAAAGACTAAGGGGAAACTAGAGGCACCTGACCTTCAACCCCCCCCCCCCATCAGCAGCCAAAACAAAACCTGTCTAGCCAGCGCTGGGGGAGGGGCAAGCAGAAAAAAAAATCAAAACCATAGAGTGCCGGGGATCCCAAAAGCCAACTGTGTGACCCCGGAGATCCAGGCTGTCTGATTCGCCCAGCCTGCCCCGCGGCTACAGAAGGCGTGGCGCCGCAGAGAAGGGACTAACTAGTAAGCAGGGAGATAAGTGGCTGCGACAACATGGTGGAATCCCGCCAGCCAAGCCCGCACTGACCCCCGGGCTAAGTACGGGATTTCAGACGGGGAAGGAAGCGGTACAGACCCATCCCCCACAAGGGACACTCCACTAAGGCAATCAGCGGCCACCATCTTGGAGAGCTGAAGTATCCACCACCACTCTTCGACAGATTGCAACAACAAAACAGGTGTGTGTCACTCAGCTCAGCCCCCATACATAGGGGGATTTCGCATAAAATCTCTCCTAGACTTTCCGGGGGAGGGAGCATCAGAGTGAGCCCGCATAAAGACCAAGGGGAAACTAGAGGCACCTGACCTTCAACCCCCCCCCTCCCATCAGCAGCCAAAACAAAACCTGTCTACCCAGCACTGGGGGAGGGGCAAGCAGAAAAAATCAAAACCATAGAGTGCCGGGGAACCCAAGAGCCAACTGTGTGACCCTGGAGATCCAGGCTGTCTGATTCGCGCGGCCTGCCCCGCGGCTACAGAAGGCGTGGCGCCGCAGAGAAGGGACTAACTAGTAAGCAGGGAGATAAGTGGCTGCAACACAGTGGAATCCCGCCAGCCAAGCCCGCACTAACCCCCGGGCTGAGTACGGGATTTCAGACGGGGAAGGAAGCGGTACAGTTCTATCCCCCAGAAGGGAAACAAAACAATAGAGTGCCGGGGTTCCCAATAGCCACCCTCCACACCCAACAAACGGCAGGCCCAGTGTACAGTTTGAACTGCCGAGAACCATCACTCAGGGGAGATCTGGTCTAGCAGGAGAAACCAAGACTAGCAGGAGAAACCAGGGGACTAGAGGCAAGGTCCTCGCGACTGGGCGGCTGTAAACTGCAGGCCCGCCGGCGACAGTTCACCCACTGCCCGCGTAACTGGGTGGTAGGAGAACGCCCGCCCGCTGGCGACTGATCACCTGCCCGCGGCCTGTGATACTGGGCGGCTGGAGACCGCCCGCCTGCTGCGACCGGGAGCTGAAACCAAACAAAGACAGTCCAGTCACACCCCCCCCCCCATTAGGACACCCCGGCAAGGAGACTGGGGCCCGTCATAGCAGAGTAGTGTCGTCACTGGAGCTCGGACGTCGGAATTCCTTCCCAGCGGAATCCACGTTAGCAGGCATAGTTTAACAACACAAAGGAGAGACATCAGAGTAATACAGAAACACAACAAATCTATAGAAGAGAGCAGAAACACGACAATCAAATAGAGCTGGAAAGTAACGTGGACAACATGAGAAAACAAGGGAAAAAAGGATTACAAACAATGCAAGACAACTCAATTCTACAGGAGGACATAGAAACATCAGAAACAGGGATAGGGAAAGAACTCAAGGCATACCTAACTCGAATGGAAAGGAATATTAGAGAAGACATGAGACAGCAAGTCCAAGAAATGAAAGTATATTTTGAAAATGAATTAAACAAACAAATTCAAATGGCAAAGAACGAGCTCTACCAGGAGATAGAGATCTTAAAAAGAATCAAACAATAATCCTAGAATTGCAGGAAACTATAAACCAAATTAAACACTCAAACGAGAATATTACAAATAGACTTGATCAAGTAGAAGTCAGAACATCAGATAATGAAGACAAGGTTTATCAACTTGAAAAGAATATAGTCAACACAGAAAAGATGCTTAATTCCCACGAGCAATCTATTCAAGAGATATGGGATGTCATAAAAAAATCAAATTTGAGAGTCATAGGGATAGAAGAAGGCACAGAGATTCAAACCAAAGGAATGGACAGCATATTAAATGAAATAATTCTAGAAAACTTCCCAGAGATGAAAGATGGAATGGATTGCCAAATCCTGGAAGCCTACAGGACCCCAAACATTCAAAACCATAATAGACCAACTCCAAGACATATAATTATGAAGATAGCCAACGTACAGAACAAGGACAGAATATTAAAAGCTACAAGAGAAAAGAGGCAGATTACATTCAGGGGTAAACCAATTAGGTTAACGAATGATTTCTCATCACAGACTTTGAAAGCGAGAAGATCCTGGAACAATGTATTTCAAACGCTGAAAAATAATGGATTCCAACCAAGACTACTGTATCCAGCAAAATTGAGCTTCAAATTTGACAATGAAATTAAAATCTTTCACGATAACCAAAAGCTAAAAGAATTCACAGCAAGAAAACCAGCTCTGCAAAGCATTTTGAGCAAAACATTACAAGAAGAGGAATTGAAAAATAGTGCCCAAAACTAACAGCAGGAGGTATCTCAGTAAAGGGGGAGGAAAGTAACCAAAAAGTAAAACTAGCCAAACTAAAATAAATAAAGAAAGAAGCATGACTGGAAGTACAAATCATATCTCAATTGTAACCTTAAATGTTAATGGCCTAAACTCACCAATCAAGAGACATAGGCTAGTAACCTGGATCAAAAAAACAAATCCAACAATATGCTGCCTTCAGGAGACTCATATGATAGGAAAAGACATACAAAGGCTGAAGGTAAAAGGTTGGGAAAAATCATACCACTCACATGGCCCTCGGAAGCAAGCAGGAGTGGCCATACTCATATCGAATAAAATCAACTTCAAACCTAAGTTAATCAAGAAGGATAAAGAAAGACACTATATACTGTTAAAAGGAACCATCCACCAACAAGACATAACAATCATCAATTTGTATGCACCAAACAAGGGAGCTGCAACGTTCATAAAACAAACTCTCCTCAAGTTCAAGAGTCAAATAGACCACAACACAATAATTATGGGTGACTTCAACACACCGCTCTCGCCATTAGACAGATCCTCTAGACAAAAACTGAATAAAGAAACTATAGAACTCAACAGCACAATCAATAACCTAGACTTAACCGACATATATAGAATATATCAACCATCATCAAGTGGATACAAGTTCTTCTCAGCAGCACATGGATCCTACTCAAAGATAGACCATATATTATGCCATAAGGCAACTCTTAGTAAATATAAAGGCGTGGAGATAATACCATGCACCATATCTGATCCTAATGGAATGAAATTGGAAATCAATGATAAAAGAAGGAAGGAAAAATCCTACATCACATGGAAAATGAACAATATGTTATTGAATGATCAATGGGTTATAGAAGACATAAAGGAGGAGATGAAAAAATTCTTAGAGTCAAATGATAATACAGACACAACATACCGGAATCTATGGGACACAATGAAAGCAGTTTTAAGAGGGAAATTCATTTCTTGGAGTTCTTACCTCAAAAAAAGAAAAAAACAACAAATAAATGAACTCACACAACACCTCAAAAACCTAGAAAAGGAAGAGCAAAACAACAGCAAATGTAGTAGAAGACAAGAAATAATTAAAATTAGAGCAGAAATCAACGAAATTGAAACAAAAGAAACCATTGAAAAAATTGATAAAACTAAAAGTTGGTTCTTTGAAAAAATAAATAAGATAGACAAGCCCTTAGCCATGCTAACGAAAAGAAGAAGAGAGAGAACTCAAATTACTAACATACGGGATGAAAAAGGCAATATCACAACAGACACTACAGAAATACAGAAGATAATTAGAAAGTATTTTGAAACCCTATATTCCAATAAAATAGAAGATAGTGAAGATATCGATAAATTTCTTAAGGCATATGATTTGCCCAGATTGAGACAGGAAGACACACACAATTTAAACAGACCAATAACAAAGGAAGAAATAGAAGAAGCCATCAAAAGACTACCAACCAAGAAAAGCCCTGGACCGGATGGGTATACAGCGGAGCTCTACAAAACCTTCAAAGAAGAATTAATACCAATACTTCTCAAGCTATTTCAAGAAATAGAAAAAGAAGGAGCTCTTCCAAATTCATTCTATAAGGCCAACATCACTTTGATCCCAAAACCAGACAAAGATACTTCAAAGAATGAAAACTACAGACCAATATCTCTAATGAACTTGGATGCAAAAATTCTCAATAAAATTCTGGCGAATCAAATACAAAAACATATCAGAAAACTTGTGCACCATGATCAAGTAGGATTCATTCCTGGGATGCAAGGCTGGTTCAATATACGGAAATCAATAAATGCTATTCACCACATCAATAGACTTAAAGACAAGAACCATATGATCATCTCGATGGATGCAGAAAAAGCATTTGACAAAGTACAGCATCCCTTTATGTTCAAAACACTAGAAAAACTAGGGATAACAGGAACTTACCTCAACATTGTAAAAGCTATATATGCTAAACCTCAGGCTAGCATCATCCTAAATGGAGAAAAACAGAAGGCATTCCCTCTAAAATCCGAAACAAGACAGGGATGCCCTCTATCACCACTTCTATTCAAGTTAGTTCTCGAAGTACTAGCCAGAGCAATTAGACAGACAAAAGAAATTAAAGGCATAAAAATAGGAAAAGAAGAAATTAAATTATCGCTATTTGCGGATGACATGATAATGTACTTAACAGACCCAAAAGAGTCTACAAAGAAGCTGCTAGAGTTAATAAATGAATTCAGCAAAGTGGCAGGTTATAAAATCAACACGCATAAATCAAAGGCATTCCTGTATATCAGCAACAAAACCTCTGAAATGGAAATAAGGAAAACCACTCCATTCACAATATCCTCAAAGAAAATAAGATACTTGGGAATCAACGTAACAAAAGAGGTGAAAGACTTATACAATGAAAACTACAGAACCCTAAAGAGAGAGATAGAAGAAGATCTCAGAAGATAGAAAAATGTACCCTGTTCATGGATAGGCAGAACTAACATCATCAAAATGGCGATATTACCCAAAGTTCTCTACAGGTTTAATGCGATGCGATTCAAAATCCCAACGGCATTTCTTGTAGAAATAGATAAAGCAATCATGAAATTCATATGGAAAAACAAAAGACCCAGAATAGCAAAAGCAATTCTAAGCAGGAAGTGTGAATCTGGAGGTATAGCGATACCAGAGGTCAAACTGTACTACAAAGCAATAGTAACAAAAACAGCATGGCACTGGTACCAAAACAGGCAGGTGGACCAATGGTACAGAATAGAGGACACAGAGACTAATCCACAAAGTTACAACTATCTTATATTTGATAAAGGGGCTAAAAGCATGCAATGGAGGAAGGATAGCGTCTTCAACAAATGGTGCTGGGAAAATTGGAAATCCATATGCAACAAAATGAAATTGAATCCCTTTCTCTCGCCATCCACAAAAATTAACTCAAAATGGATCAGGGAGCTAGATATCAAATCAGAGACACTGCGTCTGATAGAAGAAAAAGTTGGCTACGATCTACATATTGTGGGGTTGGGCTCCAAATCCCTTAATAAGACACCCATAGCCCAAGAGTTAATAACAAGAATAAACAAATGGGACTTACTTAAACTAAAAAGTTTTTTCTCAGCAAGAGAAACAATAAAAGAGGTAAATAGAGAGCCTACATCCTGGGAACAAATTTTTACCCCCCACACCTCAGATAGAGCCCTAATATCCAGAATGTACAAAGAACTTAAAAAATTAAACAATAAGATAACAAATAACCCAATCAACAAATGGGCCAAGGACCTGAACAGACACTTCTCAGAGGAGCACATACAATCAATCAACAAGTACATGAAAAAATGCTCACCATCTCTAGCAATCAGAGAAATGCAAATCAAAACCACCCTAAGATACCATCTCACTCCAGTAAGATTGGCAGCCATTATGAAGTCAAACAACAAAAAGTGTTGACAGGGATGTGGGGAAAAGGGTACACTTGTACACTGCTGGTGGGGCTGCAAAATGGTGAGGCCAATTTGGAAAGCAGTATGGAGATTCCTGGGAAAGCTGGGAATGGATCCACCATTTGACCCAGCTATCGCACTTCTCGGACTATTCCCTGAGGACCTTAAAAGAGCGCACTATAGGGATACGGCTGCATCAATGATTATAGCGGCACAATTCACAATAGCTATACTGTGGAACCAACCTAGATGCCCCTCAATAGATGAATGGATAAAAAAAATGTGGCATCTATACATAATGGAGTATTAGGCAGCACTAAGAAATGATAAAATCATAGAATTTGCAGGGAAATGGATGGCATTAGAGCAGATTATGCTAAGCGAAGCTAGCCAAGCCCTAAAAAACAAATGCCAAATATCTGCTTTGATATAAAGAGAGCAACTAAGAACAGAACAGGAAGGAAGAGCATGAGGAAAAGACTACAGTAAACAAAGACGAATGGGGGGAGAGAAACGGAGAGAAAAGGGAAAGCATACAGAAATGGTAGGAGACCTTCAATGATACATAAAATTATAAGAGGTCATGAGGGGCAAGGGGGAGGGAAAAAAAGGGAGAGAATTGAACAACAGCAGGGGAGGTAGAGAGGGAAGATGGGAGGGGAGGGGAGGGGAGGGGGGGTAGTAGGGGATAGGAAAGGTAGCAGAATACAACAGTCACTAATATGGCATTATGTAAAAATGTGAATATGTAACAGATGTGATTCTGCAATCTGTATTTGGGGTGAAAATGGGAGTTCAAAACACAATTTGAGTCAAATGTATGAAAGATGATATATCATGAGCTATGTAATGCTTTAAATAATCAATAAAAAAAATTTAAAATTTAAAAACACATTTAAGAATTAAAAAGCTGTGTCAATAAATCTGGAAATTAATCAATCAATCCATAACATGATACCAGCTGGATTTAACAATGACTAGGAGCTCCGTGGCCGAAAGCAGTGATATTTTATTAATAGAAAAAAAAAGGGGAGTTCGGACTACATTGGAGTTCCTGCATTACAAAATCTTTTAAATAGAAAAACTAGCAGAAGGATATTCTCTGTTGGGCTCCGTCTATAGGGTATATTATACAAGATATTGGAAGGAGCTTCCTCTGAATATGTCTCCGTCTTGTAGCAAGCATCCTTAGAGTACTGGATTAGCAAGGCTCCAGCATATAAATTATATATGCCTCTTGATAGTGTATCAGGAAAATTACTGTAAGGCGGAATTTCAATAAATTCATCCTCTTACTTTTCTCCAAATTCCTCAAAAACAGGTTTCAGTTATAGTTGTAAACATTGTTTCCCTTGGACTCAAAAGTTAAAGAGAAAAAAAAAATCTAGTGCAAAGAAGTACCTTTAGCCAAGTTAAAATTAGTGTGAAATTAAATCTTTGTTTCTATTTCTTTTTAAATAGGTACAAGAAGTAGAAGTTCAAAAAAGTTTGACCATATATTAGAACTTGTCACTCATTGATACATTTTCTATGCCTACAAAACAAGCTTAAGAATAATCTGATATGGCTCAAGCGGTAGCGTGCTCGCCTGGCATGCGTGCGGCCCGGGTTCGATCCTCAGCACCACATACCAACAAAGATGTTGTGTCCGCCAAAAAAACTAAAAAATAAATAGTAAAAAATTAAAAAAAAAGAATAATCTGAAAGTCAACAATTAGAGAGGGAAGACTACTGAAATACTTGCATAATAATAAAAACGTACAGAGATCAAACCAGATGGTTGCATTGGGCATGGAATTATCAGAATTAAAAAGTTGTGTCAATAAATCTGGAAATTAATCAATCAATCCATAGTATCAACTATTAGAAAATTTCTTAGACTCTAGATTTGCATATATTCTGTTATAAGATACTGTAAAACAGGGCAAAGGCTCATAGGTAAATGTTTTATGCTAGACATATCAGACATTGTAATAACCGAAAATAACTTCCAATTTGTAAAAGTCAGCTATGTATTCATTCATTCCAGGTGAGTGTGAAAACAGCACATTTCCTGTATCCACATTCCAACAAAATGCCAAGTTAGCAAAGCAAAATACTTCTATGGGAGATGACGATTATCTCCAAATGTAAAACAGAAAAATACCAGTATATGTCAGCAAGTTATATTTGTTTGTTTCTTTAGGATGGAATGAACATTAATCAGGGAATTTTGAAGATAAAGATGAAAGAAATGGGGAGGGAAGAAGAAAAGGAGGAATGTATCAACGTGAGCTACAGTGAACATTACAAGCTCCCCATGGTTTTGTTATTGCTAATAAATTTTCTAGGAGATTTGTAGGTTTACAGGAGGATTTCTCTTTCCACTTGCTAATTTGTGAGGGCATATAAAAAAATCAGCCATTATATATATATATATATATATATATATATATATATATGTATGATATTTTACAATGATATTTAATTCAGAAGCTGTATTAAACCTTTAGGAAACCACCATTCCTGCAAAGTATAATTTAAATGTCCTTATGCATTAGGATGACAAGGTTTGTCACACTAATTTCTAACATTAAAACGTCCCTTAGAAATCTCTTTCTCTTGGGCTGGGGTGGTAGCTCAGTGGTAGAGTGCTCACCTAGCATGTGTGAGGCACTGGGTTCCAACCTCAGCATCACATCAAAATAATAAATAAAGGTATTTTGTCCACTTACAACTAAAAATAAATTTTAAAATATATATATTTTAATATATAAAATCTTTATATATATATATAAAGATATATATATATATATATATATATATATATATATATATATATATATATCTTTCTCCCCACTCTGTCCCCAAAAGTTTCTGAATTAATATTGTAGACACAGTTACTGTTTATACCAGGTTAATTGCTTGTGGTGGCTATGTCTCATTTTGGCATTCCATGCTACATAATTTATAATATATTACTTAATTTACAATCTGGCTGGATTGTTTTGTTGTATAGGGAGATGCAAATGGAACATATTTCATTATTTTAGCTCCTAGCTGAATACTGCGGAGATTGAAGTGGGTCTAAATGGGCAAGCCTCCCATCATGTGAGGTTTGAAAAAGACAGAGCCCACATGCTTTTAGCTAGATCAGACAAAAGATTCTGCCAAAATTCACCAATATAAAATGCCTTGGCTATGCACAAATATCTTCCTGTACAGAGTCTGCTTCTACTCTTGGAAAAACTGGACAGTTTTAGACATAAGAGATTAAGAACTTCAATCATTACTTCAAAGACAGAATAAGAAACTATCTTTAAAATGTCACAAGCTAAAATATTTAGGTCTAGCATCCATTTCTGTAACTCCTGAGGCTTCAAAAAATTTCTCTTGTATAATATTCTCTTAAGATTTACATCTTCCTTAGATGTCCTGTGATTTTCCTCTCCACAGACACCACAGGCAGAGAAGAGCCACTGGTGGCTTCCGGCATGTGGTCATGACCTGTTGCATGCTGGGTTTGCTTTACAGCATGAACTCAGCTCCTCCCTCTGCAGGACCCTTCAGCAAGTGCCATGGTTAGATGTGAGGCATCCCCCCAACACTCATTTGGGAGACCATGCCAAAAGGTTCTGACTGGAAATGATTGGATAGTGAGAGTCAGAACCTAGTTAGTGAATTAATTCCCTGATAGCAATTAAGTGGGTAGTAACCTGAGGTAGGTAGGGTGAGGCTGGAGGAGGTAAGTCACTGAGAGTATGCTTTTGATGTTTATATTTTGTCCCTGATGAACCAAGCTCTCCCTCTACTTCTTGTTTGCCATGCTTTTCTCCTCCACATCCTTCTGCCAGGTTGTTCTGCCTCACCTTAGGGCCCAAGGCAATGAAGTTGGCCATCTATGGACTGAGACCTTTGAAACCATGAGTGCCAAATAAACTTGTGCCACTTTAATGGCTCTTGTCAGGTCTCTGGGTCACAGTGATGAAAATGCTGATTAAAACAGTGGAGATTCAAACCTTTCTGCAAATCTCATCACCTGTGATGCTGGCCACTCACAAACTGTACATGTGTAACTGGTAACTTAGAAAAGCCAAGCTGTGGACTTTGTTATCGATGTGATAAGGAGAAAAAAAATACACATATCCTCTTAAAAACTGCTTCCAGCAGTAATTATATAATGAACTCATGGAGTTAGAGGGCAACAACAACAACAACAACAAATTCAGCAGAATAACATTGGTTGGAAACAGATGAGACTCTCCAGGGCTGATGGCAAGGAAAGGCAAGACATATTTACCTGGGCAAAAAGGGTCTAAAGAAAAAGCATGTGTCTGTTTTCTTTTGCATGGGAACAAAAGGGGAAAATGTGAGTCTCAGAGAGAAATAGAGGATAGGTACAACTTCTGTGGTTGGGGAAACAAGGGAGAATCTCCTGATGATAGCAATAAAGTTTTGGGAATACTCTGAAGTCTAAGAACAAGCAACACTTTTTGAGATGAAGTGCCTAATATGCTACCATGGCTTTTCTGATGACCATTTTTATATGTGAGCTGATTTGTGAATGTTCATAAAGGAGACAAGTTTCATGTTTGTATCACCAGGGTAAAATTCAGATACTTCATGAAAACACCATCATAAAAACCTAGATTGCATCAGGGATTTTCAGAAATCTCATTGAAAACTGGTATTTCACAGATTAGGGAATTGTGATTGGATCATATCAATGTTTTCTGGAATGTAGGGGACAGCTGGTATCTGAAAGAGTCCCATCTGGCATCTGTATGATGTGTACAACTCACTGCCCCAGGAGTTTATGTAGATGAGTGAAAGAGGTAAGAAGAAGATATTAAAGATGATGGGCACTGGGGAACCTGAGGACTCCTACCATTTCCAAAGACGTCTGCTGCTCCTTAGTTTCATGGTATTGGCACCATTAGAAAAGGTGTGGTTAATGTTGTTAGAATTACTATTTATTCCAAGAAAAGCTCCAACTCTAGGATTTATGTAAAAAAAAAAAATCTCTCCAATATAAAAAGGTCGATGGACCAGATTGATATGGGGCCTACCAGTTCAGGAAACCTGCCATACATATTAGTTGAAGGTTTCCCTTCCCTTCCCAGCCCTCCCTTCCCCTTCCCTTTTCTTCCTTTTCTTAAAATTGTTTTTGGCTCTGTGGATTTAATCCAGAAATTATGAACTACTGAGCCATGTCCCAGGCCTTTTTTATTTATTTTATTTTATTTTTGAGACAGGTTTCTCAGGACCTGGCTTTGAACTTGCTATACTCCTGCCTCAGCATCCTGAGCCACAGTTAAAAGTTTTGTTGTTTTATAAAACTAGTGAAAATGGTATTTAAGTCAGTTCTTTTTCTTACTACAAATCTGAAATATTTCGGATTCCCCCCTCTTCAGGTGTGGTCTCATCCAACAATCCAACAGTGAGATCCATTTATCAGATCCCTATTTCAGGACATATATGGCAAAACTTGACAATCTCAGAAACCACATTCTGTGCATTATGAATAGTGCTCTTTTCTCCTCAAAGACACCAAGCAGTCATCTTCTAGGGTAGGTTCCCATGAACTACTTTCTGATATTCCAAATATACCCTCTCATAGTTAACCTCCACTGCGTGGTAACAACTTTTTATAAAAGAGCTCTGGAAACAGAGACCTCCATCTCCCCTGATTGCTCACCTGCATATCTAAAGCATGCAGTACTCTGAAGGAGAGAGAGAAGAAATCGGAGAAGTTATAGCACAGATGAATTTCTCTATTGTTACTACTACAGGGTGACTAACCATGATATTCTCCTGCCATTTTCATATCTATTAACAATCCTCATTTTAATGAAGATAATGGAGTAGACAGAGCATGATTAATTTCACTCATTCTCAATCAGCTGTGACACGAAAGAGCAAAAAGTTCAGACCCACTTTTGTAAATATGTAGAGGTCCTTAGAAAAACACTCTGAAACATTATTTTTTAATTAATAAATGTTCCAAAAATACAGAAAAACAGAAATATTGCTATACCAGATACCCTCTACCCACTAGCGAGACGTAACAAATACTACTGTAGTGCCACCCTTATTCTCTCTTTCTTCAGATTTTTAAAGAAAAGCCCAAAAGTTCTTGTGTAACTAAATTTTTTGAAGCTGAAAAAGTTTCCATCGTTTGGTTCAGAATTTTATATTTGTATAATTGCTATTGTCCAAAATCTTTAGGGCTCACATAAGTAATGAACTGGCAAGATTCAATAAGGCATAAACTATGAAAAACAAATATTTAACACTGTTTTGAACTTCACTGGAATTTAAACTTTCTGCTGCAGCTGAGGTTTATATCCCCCTTCCTCAGATTTATTTGTTGAAACCAAATCCCCAAGGTGATGATGGTCCTGGAGGCAGAGCTTGGCACCTGAGTGGGGATGGGGCATGTTTAATTTGGTTATGAGGACAGAGCCCTCAGGAAAGGGGTTAGTATCCTTATAAACAAGGTCCTTCCTTGTCCCATCAGGCCCATGCAAAGACACAGCGAGCAGGAGCACCCTCTGTGAAGAGGAAAGACTTTCACAGACACAGAATCTGCCAGCACCTTGGATTGAACTTGGCAGCCCCCAGAACTGTGAGGAACACTTTTCTCTTGCTTCCACACCACCCAGTTTCTAATATTTTGTGAGAGCGTCCTGAAAAGACTTACATACTGCACAAATGTAAATTCTACCCAAGCAGGAAAAAAACTGAGCTTACTACAGAAACCTGCTTTCTTTCATTCCCCTCCTCCTTCTCTTCTTAGCTTCCTTTAATTCTTTTGTCCTTCTTTTCCCCCTCTTTTCTTTTTTTTTTCTCTTTTCTCCCCCTTTCCTTTTAAAGGAGTTCTTTGTTATTTGTAATACTCATAAAAATGTTAGACATTTTGACTCTGTTGGTTTTTTTATAATCAGTAACTTTAGGAAACTTCCCGAAACTCTTTGTCCGCATGCTATTTGCAGATGGTGAGTGTGAAAATCTTACACACACTCAGAATCGAGGTTCACTGTGGAAGTGCAAAATCATCTTTCAGAATACCATGCCTTCTCATTTCACATGATTGGCTAGTGCGCAAATATTTCATTGTTTCCCAAATTCAAATACATTTAAACTTCACAGAAAAAGCAGTAACTAAGCAATGCTAAAACTAGAGACACACGTTGTATTAACTCCAAAGTAGGATCTTTCCCTCTTCAACTTAAATATGGGTCACATTCAGATGCCTAGCAGCTACTGCCCTGTGATTTTAAGTAAAACCTTTGCCATAATGGATTTAAAATAATAACAAGTACATAGAGAAGAGAGAGTCAAAATTATCAAACAGGAATTCACCCCAAGCATCTCTCTCTGGCCACTTTGGCCATGATCCACTTCAACAACATAGGACAGTGTGGTGGTTGGCATGCAGAAAACACGAGTTTCAAAATGTCAGGGACAAGTGGTTTATTTCTGTGCAATCCAGCTACAGCAAACATTCCATTTCCCCCTGAAAGATGCAATGTGTCTGATTTATCTGAGACACAAGCCCCCAAGAATTCTTGAATAGGTTTCATACAATATATTCTAAACACTTCAAAAGTAAGAGATGAATTTGATATGACTCACCCTGTCCTCCTTACTGGTACCTCCTGTTTTCATTCACTCATCATTTCTAAAGAGAGAAAAGGCAAAAAGAGTTATATAATTTAATCCAGTTATGTAATTTAATCCAGAATATGATACAAATTAGCTGTTCAATGGCAGCTTTGCTTTTTTTTTTCTCTTAATCTCTGACAAGTTGTTGAAAATTGTTCTAATGTTTGCTATCATTAACCATCCACTTTACCAGTTGTAGACCAAAGTAGACCAGGACACATCTGTTCAGGAAACCTAGATTGCTCCCTTTTTCTTCAGAACCCATCTGTCTTTAGATTTCGAGTTAAATGTAGTATTTGGATCTATATTTCATTTTGGAATTTAAACATTCTTTGACTACACTGGGAAGGAGAACAGGCGAATCAATTTTCTCTTTCCTATGATTTTTCTTAGGTCAATCCTCCCCTCCTCCATTTACTCTTTTTTCCTTAATTGTCTCATCTCTAAATGTGTCTACCTTAATTTAGAAGAAACAATCAGACAGCCAAATTCAATATGTACTACACAAAATGGATACTGGGGATTTCAAACATTGAGCATACATTCTCATCTTGCAAAATAAAGGGAAGGAGAGGGGTGTACAGGAGAAAGAGCTCCGAGAGTTCTCAGATCACAGAGAGTTAATTTTAAGAATCTGTGCATGTGTGTCTGAGAAATGTATTCTATTTGTCTGACATACTTTTCAAAAGTTATAAATCAGAAAAATTGTTTGATATCTAATGCAGTTTCATAGAACTCTGAAAAAATAAGTAAAGATTGCAGCTTGTTAACAACTGGAGGCTCACCATTTTTCTAATTGCAATTTTATTTAAGTCAGAGCTGAGCACCCTCGTGGTGTTCCCGCTGCTATTAGAATAGCAGGTTAATGCTGGCAAAGACACCTAACTCTTCAGACATGGAGCAAAACAGACAATAAAACAGCAGTAAAACAAGTGGTCACATCCACTTCCTTCTATCTGAGCTGACAGGGAAAATGATGTATGCTGTATCCACAAATGTGCTCACGACAAAAACACATTTATATGAAATACTGTATTCTGAGGCAATTAGACTTTTCATTTATAGCAGCTTGTTACCAGTGTGGTACCAACAATCCTTTGTAATTAAAGGTGTCATTTCATCCCCAGACCCTTGGTGAGGAAAGTGAGAATTCACCTCCCGTTTCTTGCGAAATTCAGTTTTCTAATTATTTTGAAATGGAGGGTGAGGAGCTTAGTCACCCTCCCACCCAGTGTGACACAAGTTGACTGTCTTGGAAACAGCTTCTGGAAACCAGGCATCCCCTCCAGCCCTTACGGGAATGTGCTTCCATTTTTACATTCCTTACCATCCTGGCCAGCTATATTTTTTTAATATTTATTTTTTAGTTGTAGTTGGACACAATAGCTTTTTTATTTTATTTGTTCATTTTTATGTGGTGCTGAGGACCCAACCCAGAGCCTGGCACATGCTAAGCGAGTATTATACCACTGAGCCACAACCCCACCCCCTGGCCAGCTATCTTCAAAAGGGACCTAACTCTAAATCTTTAGCAGGTGTTGTCTTATGTTGACACGAGACGCCCTATGCACCCGGGACAAAAATATCAAGTGATGACATTCAAACGGATTTCTAAAACTCCCAGTCTTTCAGTACTTATATATTTCATAAACAGATGTATAGTTTGTTTCCAATGAAGCTAAATTGCTCAGCTCTGCTCAGAGGATGCTCAGGATAAAATGGGTGGGGAAGGAATCATCCTAACAAAATAGAAAATGTCAAAATATATTAAATTTCAACTAAAAATAACAAATTAATAATTATCCTTTCTGGGATTATTGTGCATTTCTGATAAATTGTGAACCCAAGCAACCCAAAGGTTAATAAAAGATCTGCTGGGTAGCTCCAGTGACCACTGAGGAAGCCATCAATCTGTCCGCAGGTGACATGATACAATGCAATTCCTCTCTCCTTCCTCCCTGTGCCTTTTCTTTCTAGGCTCAGTGTGACTGGTTGCCAAATGTTTTCCACCCGAAAACTGACCAGTGTGGAGACCTTTCTAGGCTTGCTACAGAACTGCTGTAGAGTGCCCATCTGGTGCAACAACTTTTTTTGAGCCTAATCATGAAGATTTATTTTTTCAATCAGCCACATAATCAAAGGAGTGCTTAATATCTTAAGCTGTCATTGTGGAGAGACAAAGCAGCATTCTACAAAAGAATCATCACTAAAGCAATGGAGGTCCATCTGCCTAATTATCCAGTGAGGAAGATCGCCTTTAGTAAGCACAATATGAAAACTGTTTTGGGTTCTTCAAAGTTGCTGTGTTCCCACCATCTTCCCTTGAAAATAATGAAAGGGAAGACACAATAATAGCACGTTAGAGTGGATGGCATGAAGCAAGGGCTCTAGGCAAGCTTTGTGTTCCCTCCTGTGAAAAGTATCACCATTTATTATCACTCATTAAAATTTAATTTTATATGGCATCTTTAAAAGGTCATTTTTTAAAAATTGGAATCTTGTAGGCAACATTACTGACTGGTTAACTACTGTGAAAAAAACAAATCTTCATAGATTTATTGTTTTAAGCTATTATTAAGGAGGCACCTTATAAAAACACAACAAAATATTTTCCTCTTCTAAAAGCGAGATTGCTCGCCTTTCTAAGTAATTTAATTTGCACAATAGTGTTGCTTGATTTTTGTACTAGAAGCACCTTGGAAACCTAATTAGAAGTGGAAAATCATTAGCATGCAAAGGGTTTAAACCTATAGCTTAACTATGACAAGTTAAACCAAGACTAAGATGGTAAAATACAAATAACACTATGATAAAAAGTGGGTAAGCTAAGCTTGTATCCTCTCTTTGCATTTACTGCAATCAAACTGTACTTCTCTTCTACAGAATCTTATTTCATTATAGACCATGATTGCACTGACTTCTGATCTAAACTGGTTTCATGTCTCTGTACAGTTGTAATAAATATTAATGCTTATAATATCAATATAAAATAATCCCTTTATTCTCCAAAAGGGACAGGAAAAAAAATTGTGCACTAAGAATTTCAGGCACTTTATATATATTTTATTATTTAACCCTATTAGAACACACTGGGATGTGGAACTGGTTTTTTAATCAAGAAAACTGATGTTTAGGGAAAATAACTGACAAATTATCAATCCAGATTTCCCTGACTACAGAGGTATTTCTACAGCCTGGGCTTACTCCTATAGAAAGTGTTTCCACCTACATGATAGTTGGAATGAGACAACATTTTCTGAAAAGAAGAGAATAGCATTTTTCATTTGGGAGGGCATACAGCCTCTGTAGTAACCACTCAGTTATGAATTTTCAGCACAAAAGCAGTTGGAGATGAAATGCAAGGCAACGGGCCAGCTGTGTAAAGGTAAATTTTAATTCCAAAAGTGGACAACAGGCCATATTTGGTCAAAAAGCCACAGTTTGCCCTGGAGTAGAGAATAAGCCATGTGAGTCATCAACCTTATTTGTACAACATGGCATAACCCAATGCCTGAGAAGATGATGATTAAGCCATGGTAATGTTAAACATGCCACTAACTAACACCTAGATGGAGCGTGTTATATGCTACTCACTTGTCACAGAATAATGCATTTACTTCTCATAATATCTGTTAGTCACTATTTTTATTCATTGTAGGATTGTAGGAGATAAGGTAATTGAGGTATGAATTTGTTAAGATAACTCAGCAAGTAAGTCGGGGGTGGGGGGAGAACAAGGATTTAAATTATAAAAGTACATAATATACAGTAGGATCTCAATAAATAATGGATCAAATAAATGAATGAATGAAAGAATGAATCAGTATAGTTAGCCCTGAATATTTTAAAGCAGAATTATATCTCTTGGTCATTAAAGAAGAATCTCTCTTCCAAATCATCTACATTTATACAGCTCAAGGCAAATTTAAAAAGAAAAGAAGGTGGGTAGTCAAATGAAGGAACATATTAATCTGGTATTGAACATATATTCCTCCATGTGAATTAATTGAATTGGTTTTCTTTTTTTTTTTAATACTGGGGATTGAACTCAACTACTGAGCAATATTCCCAGCCCTATTTTGTGGGTTTTTGTTTGTTTGTTTGTTTGTTTTTAAGAAACAGGTTCTCACTGAGTTACCGAGCTCCTTGCAATTGCTAAGGCTGGCTCTGAATTCCTGATCCTCTTGCCTCAGCCTCCTGAGCTTCTGGGATTATAGGTATATGCCACAGTACCCAGCTTAAATGGGTTTCCTCATCTGATAAAGTACTGCATTTTAAATAAGTAGAGGGAATTTTGAGGTTTACTTGTCAGGTCATGTTCATGTGGAAGAAACCCAGAAAGGAAAAGGGAGGAAGGCAGAAGGGAAAGAAGAAAGACAGGAAAATAAAAAAGGAAGATGGGAATTAAGAGGAGTAAGATACAATAAGAACTGAAAGCAAAGCTTTTTACATAATAGGCATTTACCAAAACTTTAACATCGATTAGGTACTGAGATATGTTCTGCCAATACATTGATTTAAAAAAGAAAGAAAACCCATCAAGACTGAACCATTTATAAGGCTTATAGTATATAAGGAGACAACATAAAATAAAGATCATATAAAAGTGGGATTACAAATCACAGTAAGTGCACCAAAGAAACAGATAAATGCTCTGAGGGTATACCAGCAGAATTTAATTTAGATTGAGGATTAGGGAAGGTCTCCTCCTTGAAGATAGGATATTTAAATTGAGAGTGGCAGGTGAATAGGAATTTTCAGGATGAAGAGCAGAGAGAACAGCATTTCAAGCAGATGACTAAGGGCAGAAGAAAATATCCAGAGATAGAAAAGAATCTGAAGGACTTAAAAAATGTCACTATGGTGTATTGCCCTGAATTGGGAGAAGAACAGCACAGAATCATAATGGCCAGATGGGACACTTTAGCTGGATTTGTTAATCACATTAAAATTTGTGCAGGTTGTTTTATTTTGTTTTCTCAGATTTTCTTGCAAGTTTGATGAGAAGTTACTAAAATGTTTTAAGCAAAGAAAAAAAATACATACAGATGAATGTATATGTATGTATATGTGTACATGAATGGCAGCTACTTGGCTGAGTTTGAGGCTAAAGCCATGAAATAGCTAAAGAGGGCAAGTGCAAAGACAGATTAAGAGGATGTTATGATAGTCCAGAAGAGAGGTGATCATGCATAAGACTGATGGATGAGTGGGGAAGCTGGGGTTGAATAGAAAGTTGAGAGATGAAAATCAGGATGTATTTGTGGATTATTATAAGAAGTGGTAGAAACAATGTTAGATATTAATAGAGTGCGAAGTGAAAACCCAAAGAAAGAATGTGAACACTTTAAGTTTCAGATACCTGAAAAATCTTAAAGTAGAGTTGTCAAGGATGCAGGTTATCTACAAGCCTCTCTCTCAGAAGAAAGGTATGAATGAATGATAGAAATTGGAAAATAGTATTATTTGAATGACATCAAAATCATGGTTGTGGAAGATCTCCTGAACAAAGAGGTGAAAACAGAAGAATAAGAATAACTGGGAAGATGGTTAATGGGTACAGAGGTGTCATTGAATAGGGACAAATTTAACAATATTCTACAGCACAGAAGGTTAACTAGGGTTGGTAACAATTGAAATTCTGAAAAGAGACACTAGGGAAGATATTGAATCTTACAAACACAAAGATATAATATGTATCTGAGATGATAGATTTGCAATTACCCTCATCTGATCATTACATACTGTGCATCATATGGAAATGCCTCACTGTGTCCCATAAAAGTGCACACTTACTCTGTATCTATTGAAAACAATACAAATTTATTAAAATCAGAGAAAAGGGTAACTTTTTAAAGCTACAAAGGAAAATAAAAGGGAAGTGTCTAAATACAACCAGAATATAAGGTTTAAGGCAAAGCAAGCAAGGGATACTATTCGGTTGGGTTGGTATGGACAAGAAAAAAATTGAAATACAAATAATCAATCAGTTATATTACAGATTCTCTGGGAGGCCTGGAAGTTGGTCCCACGTCAGAATGTAAGTGTGGTACCGATTGCACACTCTCACTTTCTCCCCTATTTACGGGTGCAGTCAATTAAGCTTAGCATCATTACACAGTGGTAGCAGAGCTGTTGCAGTCTCCATCCTGTGGGGCTGTCAGCGCATAGAGTCATTTTCCAACTGTCAGGGCAAACGATTCAGTCTCTGGATAGTGATTACACTCCTTGGAATGTTTGTGTGGAAACTCTTTCTATCCAGAGGAGGAACTATTACAATAAGCACTATCAGTGAATGATGCACTGCTTCCTTTTGCATTCTTAATACAAATGTAACTAAGCTACCAGATAAATCTGCAGAGCATGAACATTCCATAGGAATTATTTTCTTGAATTAAAATTGATTGTGAGAGTCCAGGTCTGTATTTCCGCATGCTGTCTCATTTCACCTAAGTTTATGAAGCCCTCCAATTTACCTTTTATAATTTTATTCAACAAAAGTTTTGAAGGAAGTTATATCAGGGATAAGAAAATTAAATAAGGCAGCCATGCCCCAACTTTCATAGAGCTCAAGTTCTAGTGATGGAGACACACTTTGTATTTATTTTGTAGTATTCTTTGAAGCTCATGATTATTTGGAATTCACAGAAAGCTTGAGGGGAAGGAAGAGTAAATAACTGCAATGAATATGAGAAGACAAAACTGAAAAGCATGTCACAGCACAGTGGTTCTCAAAATGTGGCCCCTCAACCAGCATCAACTGTATATTTGTTAGAAATCCAAAAACTCTAGCCTCATTCCAGAACTAGAAAATTAAAAATTTGAGGACAAGGCTCAATAATCTCTATCGGGAACTCTACTGAGGGGCTGGGAATGTGGCTTAGCAGTAGAGAGCTCGCGCTGGCAGGTGCGAGGCCCTGGGTTTGATCCTCAGCACCACATAAAAATAAATAAATAAAAAAGATAGTGTGTTCAACTACAGCTAAAAAATAAATATTAAAAAAAGAATTCTAGCTGATTGTGGTACATATTTAAGTTCTGGAGATTCTAATAACAAAAGAAAGAAACTAAAATGAATTAAAATACTGCATATCGTGTAATGAGAAATTAGGAAAAAATAGTGAACTCTTTGGCCTCAGTTTTATAAAAATCAATTTTATTTTTCTTTTTGCTATAAATAAATGTATAACATGGATCACAAACTTCATTGTCCATAGGCGTGAAATAGGCACCATCAATGAAAAAAGATTGTCAGCATAAGAGACAACCATGGCTTAGGTATGCTGAAAAGTGAAAACAACATGTTGAGAGACAGAAGTAGGTACTACAGCAAATTTGGAACAATGAACTATTCCAGGAAATATTCCATAGAAAACACTCAAATCTGAATTTGAATATACGTATAATTTTTAAAATTATTAAACATGAGCAAACATTACAGTCTACGGAAATTGTAGGTATGCAAAAAATAAATTAGAAAAAGAGGAAGAAAAAAAGACATGTTGATACTTGGACTTGCAGGCCACCCTGGTGGGAAGGAGATGGTGATCTTTAGCTGTGGCTTTGAGGTACACTATTGGAAAGCAATACATGCTTGAGTAAACATAAATGTTCCAGTAGGAAGGGATCCATTAGAAAGATGTCAAGGATGAAGTGGTGACACCATGATAGACCTCTGCCATGATGATCTTCATTAAGGTCACAGAGGGGGCAATGAATGAATCAGGCTTCTCAGTGCCAATTAAGATTACTCCAAAATACAATAAATTTTAATTTGCAATGTTCTTACCTATTTCTGCTATCCAATGGACAGAACTGGCCAAGAAAGGCCAGAACTGGAAGTCTGGTTAAAAGATAGGTCTCACAGTTTCAGACAGGTAAAATGTTGCAACTCAAAATGACAGAACCTCAAAAATATTAGATGAATGCAATGTATGTGTTACAGAAATGGAAGATTAAAATGTCAGGAAGAGGTGCCTATTCTAAGTATAAGGAGGGAGATGGTATTTAGCAGAAAGGCAAAATTAACAAACAAAAATGACACAGTATAATTTAGGGTAAATTTTTCTGCCCATTCAAGATATATTTCATGGTAATTTTGTTCTTGGGCCACAGAAGTTACTAATAACCAGAAAGTCAACAGAAGCACATGGGTAGTTTCCTGTTTCTTTGGAGCATCAACCAAAACAACTGGAAAAAAGAATGACAGCTATAGCTCTCTACTTCTATACTCTTAATGGAAACATAATAGAATGTAGAACATAGGAGAAATAGTGAAAAAGATTTAAAAGAATTCCTCAGTAATTGAGTAACTGACAAGTCATACTTTAAAAGGATATTAGGAAATCTCCTCTATCATTGTTTCCTCAAAAAAAATATAAATAACTAGAGGAGAGGAACTAAAAGGCTCTAAACACAAAGTTTCAATAAGGAGATAGAAACATTAACTACCCTGATTTGACTAGTATCCATGGCAAGCAGGTATCAAAATATCACACATATCCCAAAAAGGGTACAATAAAATAATTCATTAAATTTGCCTTTTTAACAACATGAAGGAATTTACTCTTTTCCACCACCTTCTCCTCAGGTTATACAACAACATGGGGTTCAATCAAAGCCAAATCAACAGGTTTATCAATATTGTTTATTGGTAGATAGTTGAGGATGTCACAACTTATATCAATTATAAAACTTTCCAAGTGATTGCAAATTGACCAAAATAAAGATGGAAATAACTGTATTAAAAACAATAACAACTGTCTTCTTAATAGTATGAGAAGCAAAAACTCAAAAGAAAATTTCAGTTCAGATTGTTGTATGTTATTTAATTCATTTAACAACATTATCTAGGGCATGGACCGGGTAGACTGCTCCAAGTAAAATGCAAGTAATTGCCCCCTGGTAGTGTTTTAAATCACACCAGGGCTACAGGTCACCCACCAAAGGACAACAGGGTGCAGTGACCCAAGACTTTGTACAGGTTTACTGCTCTTAACTTAGCCCCCTCCTCTTATCAGTACAGACTTTCCCTAATATTTGATGATATAATTTTTCGATTTTTACCACAGTGTAAAAGCAATATTCATTCAGAAAAAAAAGCGTTTAATTTTGATATTTCCTGAGCTAGCAAGATGACAGGACATGGAATGCTCTTTTATGGTGCTAGACAGTGACATTGAGCCACAGCTCACCATCAGCCTTCTATTCAGAAGAGGAAAAAACCTGCACCCAAAAGATACTGGGTTGCTAAGAAATAATGGTCTGCAGTCATGTGCATGCAATGCATTTTCAATTTAGGGTATTTTTTTTATTTAGAATGGATTTATTGGGTTTATAGAATGAGTTTACATATAAGCCTGTTGTATGTAGAGTACTATGTACTTGGTAGATTCCTGCTTACTTTTCAAGACCCATCAAAAGTGATGGATCTTCCATCTTTCTGAACAAGTATAGGCAAAGCTAATAGCTTTATGCTGTTTCCACAGTGCCCTGTTCCCATGTCTCATGTGGTATTTTCCTTAACATTTTATAAACTATATACATGACCATTTTCTACTTGAGACTGACTTTCTCAACTTTAGCTCACATTATAATCCCCAGCATGTCTCCAAATACCTGGTCTGCTAAATATTTACTAAACTCAGATTTGAATGAATGATGATCAGATAAGTGACAGAAAGAACCAGTAAGAAGGGCAGGCTGAACTTCATTAGGTCAAGGTCAAAGATTACCCTTGGTGGCATACATGAATGATTTAGCCAGAATTTAGTAATTTGCAGCTGAGTTTAGTAATTCCTGGGTCAATCTAAAGATCTGTATCTACACCCACATATTGAAATCTCTGAGTTTATATACATAAAGATAAGCAGAGAAAAGAAGTGTATAAATTATGTCTACATGATACTAGAAAAGCAGTCAACAGAGGATTCCTTCTGGCACCAGTATGACTCCAAAGGTCTTTGTAGTCACGAACAGAATTTTCAGGAAAGTATTACAGCTTAGATTCTGTAGTCTCCAGTACTTGGATATGCATCTGATTTCCACTACAAATAGAACACATATAATGTGTTCTTGACCTGAAAAGCTGGAAGAGTCATTTGAGAATGTGGTCCTATTCACATTCATTGCTTTTTACAAATTTAATTTTATTTTTGTACTCATTTTACCTTTGGATAAGAGGGGGATACTGAGGAATATTTTCTCTTGTGATATATATTTGGTACACCTTTGTTTTTAATACTTGCTTTAAAATTGTATTTTAAACATCATACCTATTGTCTCTTCTGTGAAAGATACTATAAAGAGTACTTTGTCAAGACAATGTTCATGTTTTCACTCCATGTGTGGATATACATATGTATACACACATTTATATAGTAAATGCCTGAGCCACTAGAAAATGACACACAATTGGAACAAAAGGGGTGAGAAATTGCAGGTCTGTGTCATTTCATATGAGGGAAAATAAAGAAAATTGCTTGAAAAACACAGGAAAGTTGCAGAGAAAGGTTCAGCAATTGCAATAGGATTGCTACTTCATGAGGCATTTTTTCCTTATTATTTTTACCTTTAAGTAGAATACAGAGTGTTCTGTTTATGTATGAGTTTATATCCCCACTTTGCTCTCTGATCCACATTTAAACCTAGCAATTGCCTCTGCCTTCAGAGCTCTTTGGCTGTCAAGAGGGGATGAGACTTACCCATCCACGCACCTAAAGAGGAACACAGAACCTGTCCGTGAATGGTGCATTTCTGATTCTCAACAACTAAAATGCTAGAGCAATTATTTCAACATTTTTATGCATCATTCATGCCATAGGCTTAAAAAATTAATGAAAGGAAGGCATACCCAAACTGTCCTACTGTGAAACAAAAATTTAAAAAAGGAATTTTTGTCTATTTTAACATCACAGAATCACAACCTTCTCATTTTGCCATATGAGTCTTTAAGTGTTTACTGGTCAGGCTCAGTCATATTTACCTCATATATCATTTTCTGAAATTCAGATTCTCTCTAGTGCTTCATCTAATGACAAGTCCAGTCTTCTGTTGTGACACAATTATGCTCATGTGGCTAATTTCTTAATTTCCCTGCCCCTACCCTCTCTCTTTATTGCAAAGTATCACTTGAGTCTAAATGAGACATTTTTTTTGTTGTTGTTGTTGTTGTTTTTAAGCCTCCAACTGTCCTGCTGCTCAATTCCAGCTGAAGTTATAATCTTCTGTTTGGGATACCACAGTTGATTACTGCAGAAATGACTGTAATACTCATTATCCCCCATTTGTGGGAAGAGTGGAAGGAGGCTGTGATTAAATAAAAATCGCCTTACATTTTGCTTCAGACTCCTACCACATTACTTTAAGGACTTAATCAAAATTTTGCTGTTGGTGTTTCTCAAGTTTCTCTTACTTGCTTGGTCAGTACGAATAATGGTAAATTGAATTATTGATTTCATTATTTACTGCTGCAAGAACCTACAGCCTTTTCCCAGTAACTCTGCAGTCCTTCCCACTGCCAACAGACTATACACTTTCACCTAGAGATGGGGCTGAGTCATGTGACTTGCTGTGGCCAATGGGCCTGAAATGTGTGTGTGTGTGTGTGTGTATGTGTGTGTGTGTGTACACTTCTCTCTTATATATGTGCAATCTTCCTAAAAAGAACCTGTCCTATCTAAGACTCTGGTCCTGGCATATTTGAACTCAGCAGACACCCTGAACCAAATCCATTCTTACATACAAATAAGGAGAATAAATGGTTGTTTTAAATCATTGAACTCTGGGGCCATTTATTGTGTAGTAATAGCTGATGAATACAATTTACCTCCATTTATGACTTTGAAGAAAAAAAATCATTAGCTTTAGTTAATTGTCAATTAACATTTATGGAATATTCATTGTGGGAGACACAAAATACATATATAAGTGATGGACATTGCTCTGGAAATTTTTTAATGGGTGGGCATACCTCCCATATATTTCATTATTTTAATCACTTTATAAAAAGCTCGCTCTGTGCCAGACACTGTGTTCTAGTGCAAAGAACCAAAGATCAACAAGGCACAGGCTTGACCTCAGGGACCCTGAGCTCTCCCAGGAAAAGGCAGATTTGACATCAAAGTAGACCCGTGCAGAACTACATATGGCAACTAAGAATGGAAACTAAAATAAACCCTATAGCATACACCTTACCAATTCTAACCTACTAAGATAATATCCCTTTATGACCATACAACCACTGAGACCATCCAAAAGTGTAAAGTTTTTACTCATATGGTAACATTTGTATCAATCTTTCTGAGGACAACTTTGTAAATTCACTCTTGGTGGTTGTAGTTAAGAAGGAAGAAATATGCATACATATTTGTACAACTTCCTTGGTAAATTAACATAGACGGACAACAGATTAATATATTTCTTTTTTTTCTTTTTCTTTTTTTATTGGTTGTTCAAAACATTACAAAGCTCTTTACAAATCATATTTCATACATTACATTCAAGTGGGTTATGAACTCCCATTTTTACCCCAAATACAGATTGCAGAATCACATGAGTTACACATCCACATTTTTACATAATGCCATATTAGTAACTGTTGTATTCTGCTGCCTTTCCTATCCTCTACTATCCCTCCTCCACTCCCTTCCCATCTTCTCTCTCTACCCCATCTACTGTAATTCATTTCTCTCCTTGTTTATTTTCCCATTCCCCTCACAACCTCTTATATGTAATTTTGTATAACAATGAGGGTCTCCCTTCATTTCCATGCAATTTCCCTTTTCTCTCCCTTTCCCTCCCACCTCATGTCTCTGTTTAATGTTAATCTTTTCCTCCAGCTCTTCCTCCCTGTTCTGTTCTTAGTTGCTCTCATTATATCAAAGAAGACATTTGGCATTTGTTTTTTAGGGATTGGCTAGCTTCACTTAGCATAATCTGCTCTAGAGCCATCCATTTCCCTGCAAATTCCATGATTTTGTCATTTTTTAGTGATGCGCAGTACTCCATTGTGTATAAATGCCACATTTTTTAATCCATTCATCTATTGAAGGGCATCTGGGTTGGTTCCACAGTCTAGCTATTGTGAATTGTGCTGCTATGAACATCCATGTGGCAGTATCCCTGTAGTATGCTCTTTTAAGGTCTTCATGGAATAGTCCGAGAAGGGCAATAGCTGGGTCAAATGGTGGTTCCATTCCCAGCTTTCCCAGGAATCTCCATACTGCTTTCCAAATTGGCCGCACCAATTTGCAGTCCCACAAGCAATGTACAAGTGTACCCTTTTCTCCACATCCTCGCCAGCACTTGTTGTTGTTTGACTTCATAGTGGCTGTCAATCTTAATGGAGTGAGATGGTATCTTAGGGTGGTTTTGATTTGCATTTCTCTGACTGCTAGAGATGGTGAGCATTTTTTCATGTACTTGTTGATTGATTGTATGTGCTCCTCTGAGAAGTGTCTGTTCAGGTCCTTGGCCCATTTGTTGATTGGGTTATTTGTTATCTTATTGTCTAATTTTTTGAGTTCTTTGTATACTCTGGATATTAGGGCTCTATCTGAAGTGTGAGGACTAAAAATTTGTTCCCATGATGTAGGCTTCCTATTTACCTCTCATATTGTTTCTCTTGCTGAGAAAAAACTTTTTAGTTTAAGTAAGTCCCATTTGTTGATTCTTGTTATTAACTCTTGTTCTATGGGTGTCCTATTAAGGAATTTGGAGCCCGACCCCACAATATGTAGATTGAAGCCAACTTTTTCTTCTATCAGACACAGAGTCTCTGATTTGATATCAAGCTCCTTGATCCATTTTGAGTTAACTTTTGTGCATGGCCAGAGGAGGGGATTCAGTTTCATTTTGTTGCATATGCATTTCCAGTTTTCCCAGCACCATTTGTTGAAGATGTTATCCTTCCTCCATTGCATGCTTTTAGCCCCTTTATCAAATATAAGATAGTTGTTGTGGAGAGCCAATCTCACACGTGACTGGGCAACTTCCGGTTTGGGTCTGAGGCGCTCTGGCTAATCTGTGTCAGAGCTTTCCTGGCCCTTTATCTATTTATCTATTTCTACAAGAAATGCTGTTGGGATTTTGATTGGCATTGCATTAAACCTATAGAGAACTTTTGGTAATATCACCATTTTGATGATGTTAGTTCTACCTATCCATGAACAGGGTATTATTTCCATCTTCTAAGATCTTCTTCTATTTCTCTCTTTAGGGTTCTGTAGTTTTCATTGTATAAATCTTTCATCTCTTTTGTTAGGTTGATTCCCAAGTATTTTATTTTTTTTGAGGATATTGTGAATGGGGTGTTTTTCCTCATTTCCGTTTCAGAAGTTTTGTCGCTGATATACAGAAATGCCTTTGATTTATGCGTGTTGATTTTATATCCTGCCACTTTGCTGAATTCATTTATTAGTTCTAGTAGTTTTTTTGTAGACCTTTTTTGGTCTTCTAGGTATAGAATCATGTCGTCCGCATATAGTGATAATTTAAGTTCTTCTTTTCCTATTTTTATGCCTTTAATTTCTTTGGTCTGTCTAATTGCTCTGGCCAGTGTTTCGAGAACTATATTGAATAGAAATGGTGATAGAGGGCATCCCTGTCTTGTTCCAGATTTTAGAGGGAATGCCTTCAATTTTTCTCCATTCAGAATGATGCTAGCCTGAGGCTTAGCATAGATAGCTTTTACAATGTTGAGGTAAGTTCCTGTTATCCCTAGTTTTTCTAATGTTTTGAACATAAAGGGATGTTGTACTTTGTCAAATGCTTTTTCTGCATCTATGGAGATGATCATATGGTTCTTATCTTTAAGTCTATTGATGTGGTGAATAACATTTATTGATTTCTGTATATTGAACCATCCTTGCAGCCCAGGGATGAATCCTACTTGATCATAGTGCATAATTTTTTTGATGTGTTTTTGTATCCGATTTGCCAGAATTTTAATGATGATTTTTGCATCTAGGTTCATTAGAGATATTGGTCTGTAGTTTTCTTTCTTTGAGGTGTCTATGTCTGGTTTCAGAATCAGGGTGATGTTGGCCTCATAGAATGAATTTGGAAGAGCTTCCTCTTTTTCTATTTCCTGAAATAACTTGAAAAGTATTGGTATTAATTCTTCTTTAAAGGTTTTGTAAAACTCCGGTGTATACCCATCCGGTCCTGGGCTTTTCTTGGTTGGTAGTCTTTTGATTTCTTCTTCTATTTCATCCATTGATATTGGTCTGTTCAAATTGTGTGTATCCTCCTGACTCAGTCTGGGCAAATCATATGACTTAAGAAATTTATGGACGTCTTCACTATATTCTATTTTATTGAAGTATAGGTTTTCAAAATAATTCCTAATTATCTTCTGTATTTATGTAGTATCTGTTGTGATGTTGCCTCTTTCCTCCCGTATGTTATTAATTTGAGTTCTCTCTCTTCTTCTCTTCGTTACCATGGCTAAGGGTCTGTTGATCTTATTTATTTTTTTGAAGAACCAACTTTTAGTTTTGTTAATTTTTTCAATAGTTTCTTTTGTTTCAATTTCGTTGATTTCCGCTCTGATTTTAATTATTATTATATAATACATAATTATTTCTTGCCTTCTGCTACATTTGCTGCTGTTTTGCTCTTCCTTTTCTAGGGCTTTGAGATGAAGTGTGAGCTCATTTATTTGGTTTTTTTTTTCTTTTTTTGAGGAATGACCTCCAAGCGATGAATTTCCCTCTTAAAACTGCTTTCATTGTATCCCATAGATTTCGATATTTTGTGTCTGTATTTTCATTTATCTCTAAGAAGTTCTTGATTTCCTCCTTTATGTCTTCTGTAACCCATTGATCATTCAGTAACATATTGTTCATTTTCCATGTGATGAAGGATTTTTCCTTCCTTCTTTTATCATTGATTTCCAGTTTCATTCCATTATGATCAGATAAAATGCATGGTATTATCTCCACCCCTTTATATTTACTGAGGGTTGCCCTATGGGATAATATATGCTCTATTTTTGAGAAGGATCCATGTGCTGCTGAGAAAAAAGTATATCCACTTGATGATGGTTGATATATTCTATATATGTCAGTTAAGTCTAGGTTATTGATTGTGATATTGAGTTCTATAGTTTCTTTATTCAACTTTTGTTTGGAGGATATGTCCAATGGTGAGAGAGGTGTGGTGAAGTCGCCCATAATTATTGTGTTGTGGTTTATTTGATTCTTGAACTTGAGGAGAATTTGTTTTATGAACGTTGCAGCACCATTATTTGGTGCATAAATATTGATAATTGTTATGTCTTGTTGGTGAATGGTTCCCTTTAACAGTATATAATGTCCTTCCTTATCCCATTGATTAACTTAGTCTTGAAGTCGATTTTATTCGATATGAGAATGGCCACCCTGCATGCTTACGAGGATCGTGTGTGTAGTATATTTTTTCCCAACATTTTACCTTCAGCCTTTAATCAGATGTGTCTCCTGGAGGCAGCATATTGTTGGATTTGTTTTTTTTTTAATCCATGTTACCAGCCTATGTCGCTTTATTGGAGAGTTTAAGCCATTAACATTTAGAGTTACTATTGATATATGGTTTGTACTTCCAGCCATGTTTGATTATTTATCTTTTTTTTAAATTTCGTTTGTTTCTCCAAAATTATCTTTCCCCTCGCCCTCTGTCTTTACCGAGGCACTTTCCACTGATGGTTTTGGTTATTGTTTTTCATTTCTTCCTCGTGTAGAGTTTTGCTCAAGATGCTTTGCAATGCTGGTTTTCTGGCTGCAAATTCTTTTAACTTTTGTTTATCATGAAAGATTTTTATTTCATTGTCGTACCTGAAGCTTAATTTTGCTGGATACAAAATTCTTGGTTGGCATCCATTGTCCTTCAGTGTTTGAATATGTTGTTCCAGGATCTTCTCGCTTTCAGAGTCTGTGATGAAAAATCCGTTTTTAACCTTATTGGTTTACCCCTGAATGTAATCTGCCTCCTTTCTCTTGTAGCTTTTAATATTTTCTCTTTGTTCTGTATATTGGATATCTTCATAACAATGTGTCTTGGCATTGGTCTACTGTGATTTTGTATGCTCGGTGTCCTGTATGCATCTAAAATTTGTATATCCGTTTCCTTTTTTATTTCTGGAAAGTTTTCTATAATTATTTTATCCAGCAGGTTGCTCATTCCCTTGGTTTGAACCTCTATACCTTCCTCTATCCCGATGACCCTTAAGTTTTTTTTTATGTTATCCCATATCTCTTGGATGTTTTTCTCATGATTTTTTACCAGCCTTTCTGAGTTCGCTAGACTCTTTTCAAGATGATATATTTTGTCTTCATTATCTGACGTTCTGGTTTCTACTTGCTCCACTCTGTTAGTGATACTCTCATTTGAGATTTTTATTTGGTTTATAGTTTCCTTCATTTCTAGAATTATTGTTTGATTTTTTTAATAATCTCTATCTCCTGATAAAGATGCTTAACTTCTTCTTTTATCTGTTTTTGTAATTCATTTTCAATGTGTTCTTTCACTGTTTGAATTTGCTGTCTCATATCCTCTTTAAGGTTCCATTCCATCTGTCTAAGGTATTCCTTGAGTTCTTTATTTGACCATTTTTCTGATGCCTCTAGGTCCTCCTGAATATTTAGGCTGTCCTGCATTGTTTGTACTCCTTTTCTTCCTTGCTTTTTAATGGTGCTCATGTTACTTCTTGTTCTGTTTGACTACTGAGTTACTGTTACTCCTATAAATTTATTTGATGCTTGGGAGGAAAGGTATTAGAACGGGAAGGGAAAAAGTCACTAAAGAGAATGAGAGTAAGCAGGTAGAATTCAAGGAAGGGGGAATAAGGAAATTGAAAAGAAATAAAAAGACAAAAGAAAAAAATAGAAAAGAAAAAAAGAAAAAATAATTTAAAAAATAATAAAAAATTAAAAAAAAATTTTAAAAACAACAGAAAAAATGAAAATGGAAAAAAAAAAAACAAATTAAAAAAAAATAATAATAAATACAGTCTTAAAGAGTTTGATTAACTTCTTTTCCAGTAGGTGGAGCTGTTTCCACCGGGCCAAGCTTCTCCTCTCCATATGCGGGAACCAATCATTGTGCAGAAGCTCCTCCTCCCAGACTGGGCGGGTTTCCAATCCTGAGTGCCTAGGGCCTTCTCTTGCGTCTAGTCACTTCCCCACTTTTCCTCAATCCAGGCCCCACTCACCAGTGACCCTCACCACAATACTGGCTACATGCCAGGTCTGCTGCTCCCAGGTCTGCCATTCCCTCAGAACTTAAGTTTGTAGAGCTTGGGGCTGAGAACCCTCAGCCCATTTTGCTTGCCCTCCAGTAGCCACGCCCCCAGTAGCTGGTGCAAGAGACCTCAGTTGTCAGCACAGGTGGGAGCGGTAGCCGGGAGTAAATGCTGCGGGTCCCGCACCACTCCTGATTCCCTCGGTCTGGCTATCGAGCTCACGGGAGAGCTGGGAGGGGCCCTTAAGGTTTCCCCACTGTGTGGAGAGGGAAGGCTAAGGGGTTACACACCTGTGGCCACTGGTTTCAATGAAGTTATCTCCTCCGCCGCAGTCTGATGACGTCAGTCCTCTGCCATGGTGGTATCCCATGCAAATGGTGACAGTTCATTCCCTCTGCTGGGTGACCAATGCAACGGGTGGGTCCTGACTGGCTCTCCCAAGCCCCGTTTCAATCCTGTGGCCACTGCCTATGAAGGCTTGGTTGGCATTAACCTCCGTAGGTTCAGAAGGGCCGACCAGTTGTTTCCGCGGGATCGTTTAGTGCTGAGTAATAGCAGTTTGTCTGCGAGAAGCAGGAGAACGGGAGCTTGAATTCAGCTGATCCGGACTCGTGTGTGTTCTGAGAGGCCCAGACTGTTCGCCCCAGATCCACGTTAGCTCAGCATTGCCTAGTGATCCTGAGCAAACAGCATTTAGACGGTTTACGACTCCCTATGCCAAAGCAGCTGAAGAGGTCAGAGACTTGATCTCTCCGCGCCCGCCGCCATGTTGGATCTCTCAGATTAATATATTTCTATTCAAATTGTATACAGTGCTCTACTGTTATACCTCTGCCATTTGCAAATGAAAAATATATAATTAGATTTCTAGAACTTGTCACCCCTAGCACGTTTCCAATCTCCACTAAGTATCCATGAAATGGCACTTATACTCACTCTGTCGTCAGATAAGCCATAGTATCTCATGTTCATCTAATATATACATGCAAAAAAACCCCACATCCACTTTTTTATTCAAGTTTATCATAAGGATTTAAGTAAGAAAATAAAGCCTGAAGTGTACATATGCCTGCAACCAAGTAATGGCCAGTTCTCTCTACTGCCTAGGAGATGGTGAGTGAGGTCCAGGGAACCTGCCATTGTGGGGAGTGGGCTGATTGTACAGGAACATCAGTCAGCTTAAGATACTTTCCCCTCTACAAATGGGCACTTGCTGATGACAAAGTTTATAACAGCACACCACACACACACTCACAAGTCAATAAGGAAATACATTGCTTTATGAAAAAAAAGAATAAATAGATATTAAGAGGTGATTCACAGGAAAGAGATACAAAAATATGACCTTAACACCATTAAATAGAAAAAAATAAGTAGTATGAAAATATTTTACATTTTTCTCATTAAAATTTTCTAGAGTATATGATGACAAGAGCTCAACACAGAGATGAGGTTCTGTGAGATATATATGATTATTTTTTTTTAAAAAAGGATCTGGGAGCTTGAACTTCTCTATCAAATTTTAAAAAGCATTCACCCCTTAACTTAAGTAGTCTACCTGCAGATGTTGTGTCAGAAAAAAATTGTTTTATAAGGGCACAAGATGCATGTTCAAGGATGCTCATGGCATTCTTGCTTTTGGAGAGAAAAGTGGAACCCGACCACATCCCCATCAGTGTGGGAATGACTAAAAAGAATCAGTTTCAGTAATGTTGTGTGACAGTTGGAAGAAATTTCTGAAAAGTGAGTTATGATTTCATTTACAGAAGTAGTAATGTCCCTCATATCATTAGGTAAAATAAACACATATTTTTCAAACAATATGTAAGTATGATGTTCTATTTGTTTGTCTTCTTTTGTTTTAAATAAGAGACATGCATTTTCTTTGGAAGGTCAAAATCCAGACCAAGATGTCACCAGGGTCGCTTCTTTTGAATCTTTTGTCTTTTGGTACCATTTGTTTCAGAAATGCACACACGGTGTCCATAATTCTACACAAAGAGGTGTACATAAAAACGTGTAGAAAATGTTCTTAAGGAATACACAGAAAAGAATGATTATTTATGAGAAGTCTGATACTGAAGGGGAACTTTTGCTAGATTAGTCCTTATTATATTTTTGCCAGAATATTCTTATAGTTCATGGTACAGTGGAAAATAAATCAATTGGACTCTCATTTCTAAGTCAGATGGGGTAACAAAGACTGGACTTGTGATTCCTGCTGAAAGAGTTAAAAGAATTGACAAAATATATAAAGTAATTTTAAGCTACTGGTTTTTCAGTTTTTAGTTAGTAGTCTCTGACAGATGGGAAACCAGAGGCAAGTTTATGACTCCCCACACTGATTGCCTTGAAAAGTTCCTAAGAGCACCAGGAGAGGAAATTCAAGCAAACCTGAAAGGAGGCTCTGAAGTGAGGGACAGGATTGAAACTCTGGGAGAGTCAAGAACAGCATAAGACTTTGCAGGACACAGAATCAAGGAGTGAAGGGCTGTGCACAAAGAGAACCCAAAAGGTCTTCCAGGAGTTCCTGCTGAGTATTAGGTGGGAGCTGAGCAGCCAATGCATGTGAGGAAACTGCCTGAGGCTGCAGAAGGATCATCTGGACAGTCACCACCACGGCCTTGAGGAGTATCTTTCCATTATTCATGAAGAAGAAGAGAAGACAAAACAAGGGTCTCTCCACAAGATCAGAGAACAGTCACCAGAATGCTGAGCAATGCTCTGACCAATTAGTGAATCTACATGCCAAAATCCTCAAGGATCTTTAGGTGATTAAAAAATAACTGCTTCTTAGAACAATGCCTGATAATCTGCACAGGAATACAACCACAGTTAGTAGCAACAAGGCCAATGTCATATCTACCTCCCAAACAAAAACTGCTGAAAAAAAGAAAATGGAAAAAAAAAAGAAACATAAAATGAAAAAGTATAAAAATAAGCTTTTTAATATTGCCCATGAAAAGGAGCTATATTAATGAACTGAAGGGACCTCAAACTGACTCCGATGTTACATTTTGCATACAAGAGTTTTGAAACAGTAATGAAGATTATGTTTCATATGTTTAAAAAAACAGGTGGAGACATAGAAGATATAAAAAGGGGACAACTTAAATCTTAGATGTGAAAACTATAACACATATTGTAAAATATTTACTGGATGAGCTCCATGTCAGTGTATGCATTACAAAAGTAATGGAGGAGAACTTGATGACACAGTAAGAAAACTAAAATGAAATGGGAAAGTAGAAAAACTTTCTTTAAAAATCATGAAGAACATAAGGAACCTGCCAGACAACTCCAAGTGTCCTGATATACGTGAAAGGGAACTGGAGGAAAAATGTATATGAGGGCTGGGATTGTAGTGCTTGCCTGGTACACATGAGGCCCTGGGTTCAATCCTCAGCACCACATAAAAGTGAATAAATATTTAAATAAATAAAAGTAGAGATATTGTGTCCATGTACATCTAAAATATTTTAAATACCACATTTGAAATATAATGACCCTAGTTTTTCCAAATTTGATAAGAACTATAAATTCTAAGGGCCACAAAGCAAAATTAACCACCAAACTACGAGCAGTATGAAGAAAAATATAGCAAAGGTGCATAATAAACAAATTATTAAAACCAATAATTTAAAAAATCTTAAATCCTTAACATATTATTGAGGAACACAAATAAGGATGACAGCACATTTCCTGTTGGAAGAAAAGTGAATACAAAAAGGCAATGGAGCAATATTTTTCAAGTACTCTCAAAAAATAATAATTTATTAATAATAAATTAATAATAATAATAATAATAATAATCCCAATAATCTGGAATTCTACATCTAGAGAAAATAGCATTTGAGATGAAAGCAAAAGAAAGATTTTCAGACATTAATATTGAAATAATTTATTTTTGGCACATATAAAATATAAACTAAATTAACAAGAGTTGTGGCTAGAAGAACAAAGGAAATACATTTGAATTATAAAATATACTCAACTAATTCAATAATGGACAGGAAAAAACTAAAAACACAAACTAGATAAGACAAACAAAAAGTAAATACAGAATCAATACAAGATGGCAGAATAGAGAAGGTCGGTTTCCTGGCTGCTTCGTGGAGTGAAACAAAGAAAGCAGATAGGCAGCTTCTCAGCTAGGTGGGTGAATGAAAAAAAAATGTGGGGAGACTTTACAGGATTTTAACACTGGACATTCAAAGCTGATCAGGGACTCAGGAGTTTGGATATAATAAAAGAAGAAAAAAATCCCCATTGGCACAGCCACTGGCACAGCCGTGATGGAAGCACCAGTCAGAATGGTCTCTCGTGAGTATAGTGGAGGGATAAGGGAGTTAAAAGAACAAATACTTTGGGGAGGACCAGAGTGTATCTGAGTATGGAGTGTCTAGAGATCAAGGACATTGTCCTGCAAATCTGAGAGTGGTGATGCACAATACCAAGTATAGGGAAAGAAGCTGCCATCTCTTCAGGTGGCTTATGGAGGGCTAAGGAAGGAACCACTTTGCAGCCACTGCACAGGGACTCGCAGCTGAGGGTTCTGATTCCTGGCACCAAGTTTGGCCCAAAATATGGGCCTAGGAAAACATACTGCATAATATAGAATGTGCTTATGTAACCAGAAAAAAAAATCAAATATGGAGAGAGGTCTACATAGGGGACAACTGGTTATGGAAGCTCCCCTAGCTCCACCCCACCCCTCCAATTTTATTGCTGAGAAAGATGCATCTAGCTGGGAACTTGGAAGGGTGGGGGCAGGAGACATTGTTTACAGAATGAACTTGAGTCCACACACAGGAGGGGAACCCAGGAGAGATCCCTGGGGTAGAGTCTTCAAGCATGGACCAGAAAATACTGGGCATTGGGGGTATGCTAGTTTAAAATCTCTAAACCAATTTGCATTCAACAAAGATCCTGAAGCCTACTGAAGCCTAAACTCTGCCTCCAGGAATTCTGATTATAGGATTACCTCTCTCACTCTAGCAATCCAGGGCGTGTAGCATCAGGCTCCAGATTACCCCATTTAGAACTGCTGAGAACAGAAACAGAATCTTTTGAACACCAACGGAAAGAACTCTTTAACTTTTCATAAAAATCTTGTTTCTTGTTTTCTTTTTCTCTGTTTAATTGTGATCTTAGTGGTACATGGACATATATTCATATTTTTTCCTCATTTCTAGCATTTTTGAACTCAGTTATTTTTTCATGGATTAGTTTTTGTGAACTAGGATATTTGATTAGTATATTTTACTTTTGTTTGTATTCTTTTATTTTTTTAAATTTTTACTTTACATATATTTTTCCTACCTGTTCCCCTTGATTCTCTTGGTTCTTCTGCTAACAGCCAATCTCTATTGCTCTCTCTTTCACTCTTCTTTTAATTCTTTACTTCTTCTTTTCTCCTCCTCCCTCATCAACACCCCATCCTTTATCACTATGTTCTCTCTCTATCCAACCATTTGAATTATAAACCCTTTTGCAAACTTGTAATAACTGATCTATCATTTCTGTTTATTGCGATAATTAACATTGTAGACACCTTAGTAGAAGCTATTTGTTTTAATAATATATATTGTTTGCATTGGTTGTTGTTATTATTTGTGTTCCCCTAAACAATGAACTACTGGAAACTTTCAAGGACATTATAAGTCCACAGGGTAGAAACTCTACTAAGATTCCATACTGTTAGATGGGTAGTTACACAAACAATATGAAAGAACAAGGGACCAAAATGCCTCAAACAAACCAAGATATTCTAATAATAGAATCCAATTTGTAAGAAATTAAATTAGAGACAAAATACAGAATGTGAAAGATCACTTCAATAAAGAGGCAGACATTCTGGGAAAAAAAGCAGAAATTTTTGAAATGAAGAAAATTATAAACCAAATTAAAAATTCAATGGAAAGCATCACCAACAGACTAGATCACTTGGAAGACAGAACCTCAGGCAATGAAAACAAAATATGTTATCTTGAAAATAGATTTGCCTATGGAGAAGAAACCATGAATAGAATGTACAAGAATTATGGGATAAGATAAAATGACCAAGAGCTATTGGGATAGATAAAGGCACAGAGATACAAATCAAAGGAATGCACAATCTTTTCAATGACATAATATCAGAAAATTTACCAAACCTAAAGAATGAAATAGAAAATTAAATATGAGAGGCTTCAAAGACCCCAAATGTACAGTATTACAACAGACCCACACCAAGGCACATTGTAATGAAAATACCTAACATACAAAATAAGGGTAGAATTTTAAAGGCTGTGAGAGGAAAAATATCAGATTATATATAAGGGGAAACCAATTTGGATCTCAGCTGATTTCTCAACCCATACCATCAAAGCCAGGAGGTCCTGGAATAACATATAGCAAGCTCTGAAAGAAAATGGATACTAACTAAGAATCCTGTATCCAACAAAATTAAGCTTCAGATTTGAAAATGATAAGCAAAAGTTAAAAGATTTTACAACTAGAAAGCCTACACTACAGAATTTTCTCAACAAAATATTCCATGAAGATGAAACGGAAAAAAAAAAAAAGTAAAAACTAGCAAAGGGCAAAACTAAACTAAAGTAATAATCAATTTAAAGAGTACTAATTCAAATTAAAACCTTCAACTACTTTTAATTTTAATTTGACTGGGAATACATATCATATCTGAATAATAACCTTGAACATTAATAGCCTAACTCATTAATTAAAAGACAAGAGTGGAAGACTGGATTAAAAAACAAGACCCAACAATATGCTGTCTCTAAGAAACTCCCCTCATAGGAATAGACATCTACAGACTGAAGGTAACTTGATGCAAAAGAAGTTTTTTACACAATCATATGGACTGTGTAAAAAAAAGCAGGGGTTTCTGTCCTCTTATCAGATGAAGTAGATTTTAATCCAAAGTTAACCAGAAAGGACAAAAAAAAAAAACATTTCATAGTACTTAAGAAAAATATACATTAACAAGACATAACAATTATAAATATTTATGCCCCAGCCAATGGAGCATTTATGTACATCAAGTAAACCCTTTTTAATTTCAAGACTCAAATAGACCACAACATAATAATACTGGGTAACTTTAACATGCTTCTCTCGCCACTGGATAGATCCCCCAAACAAAATAAAGAAGCTATAGAAGAAAAAAAATACAATTGGTAATTTAGACTTAACAGACATATATAGAATATTTCATCCATAAATGACTTAATACACTTTCTTCTCAGCAGCACGTGGATCCTTCTGTAATACAGACCATGTGTAAGCTATCACATATGTTGGCATACAATTGTACTATTATCTTAATATATTTTTAGCATCAGTAGGGTTATTTTGATAGCTCCATTCCCATTATGTAAATTTTTATGTTCTTGCTTTTTTCTTAATTAAACTTACTTTTTATAAAATTTTAACTATATTATTTCCTCTCTATTTCATATATTTCTGCTCCTACTCTTACTTTTTTATTCCTACTACGTAATTTCAAAAAAAACTTGATTGTTATTCTAGCTTCTTTCTGATACAAGTACTTTAAGTTATAAATGTTCATCTGAGTACTGTTTCATCCCAGAGATCCTGATATTTTAAGATTATTATCACTTAGTTCAAAGACTTTTAATTTACTTTTCTTAGGCATTCCTCCTTGACCTTTGAGATATTTATAAGTGTGCCATTTCATGTTGATTGATCAAGTTGTATACTTCTAATATGTGCATTTTATTGTACTTCAATTTTACCTCAATAAAGTTTGGAAAAAATAGTAAGTTGACTGATGATAGGCTTAAACCTAATCCCTTGACCATCACAATGAATACACATATTGTAAAAGGTTTAATGCCCCAGGTAGAAGGATGAGAGTGTAAGGCAGGATTGTAAACAATAGCAAGGCCCAGCAATAGGCCACATACAAGGAAAGCCCTTTATATCTAAAGATACAGCTACAGAAATACACAAATATGAAGACTAAGGACGGTAAAGTTGCACATTGTTAATGCTAGTCTGAAGAAAGCAGGAAAGGATGGTTATATTATAGTTTAGAGCAAAGAATATTACTGGTAAGAAAATGGGTTATTTCTTGAAATGATAAATTGTCAATCATCAGCACTTTATTACAATTTTTTACATACTAACAACAAAACTTCAAAATGTGAAGACAAATGAAGAGTACATTAAGTATGAATCCACTAATCCAAACTTTGATTATAATCAAAGATTTCAATATGGCTCTCTTCATGTTCAGTAAAATAAATCAGGAAAAAAAATTTGAAAACACTAGCAATTAACAAGACATTTTTTAAATACTCCATGCAACTATAGTGGAATACACATTTTCAAGTATACATGGAATATTTGTCAAGATAAATTAAATTTACTAAATTTAAAAATATTTGAATGATATAAATAATGCTCTAATGAAACTAAGGAAAAATAACAGACATTTCAGGTATTCTTCAAATATTTGGGAAGTAAATAATATATTTTACATCATCTATGGGTCAAAGCATGCATATATATATATATATATATATACACACACACACACACACACACACGTGTGTGTATATGCATATACATATGTTTTATATTTATAAAATACATAGTTTCATATATATATATATACATACATACATATATATATATATGTATATATATATATGAAATTGAAAGTATTTGGGGTTAAATAAAAATAAAAGCAAATTAATTTTGGGTTACAAATCATAACAATAAATACATCTTAAGAAATGAATGGTCTTCAAAAAATGACCTCAACTTCTACTTAAGAAATTAGGAAAAGGAGAAAAAATTAAGCTCCAACAGAGCAGAAAAAAATAAATATAAATATGTATAAATATAAATATAAAGAATAAAATATAAAGGCAAAACTAGTGAAATGGAAAACAGTAATAGAGGAGTTCAGTGATGAAAACAGAAGATGGTTCTTTTATATGATCAATAAACTTGATAAACTGCTATGAAGAGTTGTCAGAATAAAAAAGAAAAACTTACCAATAATGACTGAAACAGTTGACAACAATACACATTCCCAGTTTTATAGAATATTAAAGGAATATGACAATAAATTTGAAAATTTTGATCAACAGGATAAATTGCTTGCTTGAAAGGTACAAAGTATCAGGGTTCCTTAGGAAAAAGTAGATCTTTGCACTGTGTCTCCAACCTCAAAACTTCAATGATTAGTTATGAAAAACATTTCAGGAAAAGAATAACAAATTCTACATGAACTCTTCTAGAAAATTATGAAGGAGAAAATATTTCCAAACTCACTTGTTAAGCCGTCATTATTTTATACCCACACTAAACAAATATTACCATCAGCATTAATAACCATAAATGTGAAAATTCTAAATGAAACTTTAGAAAATCAAAACCAAATTCTTATTAAAAGGATATATGTCATGACCAAGTAGGATTTAACTGATGAATAAGTTTGCTTTAACAGTTTATGTCAATCAATGTGATTCAGATTATTAAAGGAAAATAATTAAACCATAGGAACATCTCCGCGGACGCATCAAAATAGTACTAAAAGTGTATTCCTAATAACAATGCAGAGCAAATTAGAACTACTGCAATATTTCATCTTGAAAAATGTATCTATGAAAAACCTATGGTTAAATGATGATAATGATGAAAAACTGCTCTCTGCCTATAAGACAAAGTAAGAATATCAGTCTCTCCATTTCTATTGAGTATTGATTATTGTTAAAACATCAATCCTTCCTGAATCCATTCATAGAGTCCATAATACCCTGTCAAATAATGTATCACCGAGGTTTTCTTATAAAAACTCAAGAACTCATTTTAAAATTCATAGAAAAGGCAAAAGGTCTACATTAACCAAACCAAATCCCAAAATAAAAAAAAAAATAAAAGCAATCCAGAATTTTAAAATAATAAAACTTCAGAACAGAGGCAAGGTATAATTAGCATTAAAAATGTAGATAAATGGTGCACATCTAACTCTTAAGCAATAGAATTGCTTGTTTAAAAAGGAATTAAAACAACTTAGTGACAGAAAAATCTCCAACAAGTGATTCGGCACCCTATGGACAAACTATATACCAAAATGAACTTCCAATTCACGCCTCACACTATACCTAAAAACTAACTCCAGAAGCATCACAGACATAAATGTTACATCTAAAATTATAAAATTGTAGCAAAAAAACCCAAACTTTATGGAGATTTTTATTTTCTAATTTTTTATGGCTTTGGGCAAGTATCTCTTGGATATGCTATCAAAAACGTGATTCATAAAATGATACATAAATTATACTTCAACAATTACAAACAAATATGTCCTCTCAAGAGACACCGCTAGAAGAATGCAAAGACAAATTTCATCCTGAGAGAAAATATTTGCCAAGTGTATGTTTGATCAGTGATTTATAATCAAAAATATATAAAGAAATTTCAAAACTCAGCCATAAAAAAAACTAATAATAGTGGGGAGGAAAGATTTGCACAGACATGTCAATAAGGAAAATAAGTGAGCTGATAGGCATTTAAGTATATGTTTAATGTAATTATTTATTAAGGAAATACATATTCAAATGACAATGAGAAAACTACAAAGCTATTAGAATGTCTAAAAGGAGCACAGACATTTCATAATGAATGTTGATAAGGACATACAGGAAATAAAATCGGCAATATTCAAAATATGAAATAGGATGCAGTAAGGAAGAAAACGGGAACCAAACAGAAATGAAACATGTAAGGCCATGTACCACATTGTGGAAATCTTTCCAAATCAATGGATAAGATACAAGCCACCCTTTTCCTTTTAAATACCTATATCATATCCTGTTTAGAGCTATTCTAAAATTTAATTCCTCTTCAACTGTGATACATATGATAAACACATTTATGGGGAACATCTTTACAGACAGGGCTTTGCAATTCAGAGTTTGTCTCTTTTAAAGTTCCAGGTGGTAGTATATGTTCTCCACCAGTAGAGAGGTGTATAGCACAGTGTGCACATAGTAGTTTCCATACTTTGGAAACCACTGAGGTTCCTTCCAAATATGAACTAATCCAAAAAACTACTTGGCCTGCATTAGTGATATAAATGGCCATTATGTTCAGGATTATATTATGGCCACATTTCCTGTAAGCCTCATAAGGACTGTATTAGGAGACAATTTCTCAGCCTCCATATACTATGCTTTTGTTTATACAGGAGTCCCATTCAATAAGAGGTACTTCAGACTGAGGATAGTGAGGTAAGGAGACAACAATTACAAAATAAGCCACCATCAAACACATAGAGATATTATCATTTATTCTGGGCTTACACTTTCAGTAGTAAGCTGCATACTAAGTACTTTGTGTTATCTAATTTTGTCCTTGAGGTAGTAAAGGAGGTATCTATCAGGGGCTGTGTTTCATAGGCAATTAAATCTACCTGCAAGTTGTTTAGCTGGTAGGGAGAAAGGTCAAAGGTTCAGTCACATATTTCTGACACAAAAAGCTTCACTCTTAACCATTAATTTCCTGCTGCACTTAACCTCAGGAATTTTACTGTCCAAAAAAAAATAAGGAACTCATTATATAAAGCATAGAATATTTACATGATGAAACATTCTATACACATTTAAAACATATATTTATAACTCATTAATTCAAGTAAAAGCTGTAAAACATAATAATCCAATTTTTGTTCAAAGCTCAGTGTGTAGGAGGGAACAGAGACAAATATATATTGCTTCAAATCATTTGTTTTCTTAATTTTATTTCTCCTGGGCATTTAGAAAGATGTTATCTCAAAATTTATTTTGATTCTCATGAACATCTTGATAGGTCCCCTTCTTTACTTCAGGAAACTTGGAGGCCGTGTGTTCAAATAATGTGTCTAGAAAATGTTTTTGGAGATTATAACAGACTGAAATATTGGGTGACTATTGGAAACAGCTCCTGCCAACCTGCATTTAGAATATGATGCAAATCTGGTACAAACCTTTGTTATGTTAAGCCCCTGAAATTTGAAGATTTATTATGGCAAATAACCCAGCCTGCTTAATAGTTCTTTCCTATGCTTGTGAGTACACACACACATATGCATGTACATGAATATATACACATCCTAGGAAATATGCAGAGAATAGTTTTCTTTTTCAATTCTGCTTTTTAAATTTTTTCTCGAAAATCATTTTGTTCCTGGATGTTTCCTCTCTTGGAGATGGCCCACTTCACATCATCGCATATTTTCTTTTCACTGAATAACATCATTTTATACATATACATACAGACACATGTGTATATACATGTGAATAAATAATTACCAAGGAAGTATGTGTGTATATGTATTATATGTTAACATTATATATATTAATATTATATATCATATAATACATATTACACATATATGTATATATTATATATCATAATACTAACATAATATATAATTTATAAATATTAATATATATTATACACACATATATGTACATAAATATCATTGGTTGTTTTCCTCCTTTATCGCAGGAACTTAGATGCCATATATATATATATATATATATATATATATATATATATATATACACACACACACACACATACACACACACTTCCTAGATATTTATTTAAATTTAAAAAAAATTCTAGATACATGTTGTACTGATTAATGAGAGTAGATTCATTCATTAAGAAAAATTGCTATATTGCTTTTTGTGAAATTTTCAAATGTATTTCTCTTTCTTAGATTCACATAGGTTTCTCAACTCATCTGTCTTATTTTTTCAGGTCATCTTAATATATACTAATCAGCATTCACAACTACCTTTTGGAAATGCACCTTTTTGAAACTTGTTTTTCCCTTAAATCTCATACTACTTTAGCATCTCCTTCAATGTTCCAGAATTCATATGATGTATTTCAAATTTTTGCCAAAGACAAAGACAACATTATTTTATTGGTAATAACTCCATATAGAAGCATTTATTTTTTATTTCTTAATTAATTTTTATTTATATGTAACAGCGGAATGCATTACAATTCTTACTACATACATAGAGCTCCAATTTTTCATATCTGTTTGTATACATAGTATACCCACACCAATTCATGTCTTTATACACATAGAAGTATTTTTTAAGACTTTTATTTTATTTATATGCAGAGCTGAGAATCTCACCCCGTGCCTCACACATGCCAGGCAAAGTGTGCTACCACTGAGCCACAACCCTAGCCCCCATATAGAAATATTTTAAATAAAAAAATCTGTCTTAGAGGTTTTAGCATTTCATAGATCCAAGTATGTCTGGGACTCCTAAAATATTCATGACTTATGACCATGAACATAGAAATCTTGGTTATAATGCTCATATTATATTTTACTAAGGAATTATCATATATTGACCACCTAAGCATCAAGGAACAAATGAAAGGGAGAAAGTCATTGCTGATAAGGAGAAGGTTAGGTCAATACTGTATCAAACTGGTCTCCAAGAGATTCTGAGAATCATGCATTGATCACTGATACCTGAGTCAGTAAGCTGGTCAGTAGTGTTTCCTAGAAAAAAAATAACATTTAAATAAATTTTCTGGCTGAACCAGTAAATAGCTGTTTCAATTGTTGTTTCCATTTCTTAGTGTATGTGTTCTTGTGTAGACATACAAAGTGACAAGATTAGAAAACGAGGAGGAGGGAGACAGAGAATGAAAAACAGGGAAAGTTCGTAAACAATAAGCACAAAAATCCATTTTCCACCTGTTTTTTTTTCTCATGATCAGAGACTCCACAAACCCCTAAACCTTGCATAATTTTAGACTCCACCAAAAGAAACGCTAGATAAAAAAAAAAAAAAAACAAAAAAAAAACAATGCTTTCTGGTATCATTTGAGGGATAATAATACTTCATCAACAACTCAAGAAGTATCAGAAACCATGGGCTCCTGATTGACCTTTATTACTCTAAAATCATCAGAACAACATCAACAAAGCATTTTGACAAAGTTCCTTAGAAAGCCATACTACTGAATTTGCAAATTTTCAGTATTTCGTATTTAATAAATGCAACATGTGTTAAGGAAACATTTAGTAATCATCTCTGATAAATGGACTGTCATAGGTCAGAGAAAGAGATGCTGGGGGTTGAGGACTAAAAATTTTAAGTATAAGGTTCCTATCTTGAGTACATATTCCTTATTTCAAGGTGGGCATCTGTCCTCATCCTCTCCATAGTTCCACAAAATTGAAAATCAGTACGAAATATGTGGCAATCTTATATTCTCTAGTTCCAGGATCCCATGGTCATTTTAGGTACAATTTTACCCTGATTTAAAACAAAACAAAACAAAACAAAAAAACCTTGATTAGCTCTGTTCTGTACTTTCTCCATGCTTAATCTGTGTCTCGCCCCACCCTGTACCCATGCACATCAAGGGAGCCCCAAAATGGAATGCAAGAAATGACAAGACAGAAACAATATGTCCTTTAAGATGTAGTTTGCAAACTCTTCTTTGTTTGCTGCCTCCTGTCTGTTTTTAAATAATGCACAAATCAACTTCAGTACCATAGAAATAATCAACACAGGATCAAAACCTGGAGTTTCTAGTAGAGCACAAATCAAAAGCTGTAGGAATCCAACAGCTGGAGCCTGTCTCATTATTTCCCTGTTCTTTGATGTGCCTTTCAGCCAAATATCTTAGAGAATTACTTGCAGATATGTCTATCCACAAATTCTACATTGCTTACATATTATAGTTTCCAACAGAGATAAATACTGTAACTGAGTTCTCATTTTCAAAATAGAGCCCCCCTCTTTTTTCATCTTCTATTATGCACACAATCTTGTAAATGGCAGAACTGAAAATCAGCTGTATCTAATAAGAGAATCAAGTTCGTTATTGACTCTGAGATGCTAGTTTCCATTAGATCATCCATCATAGCTTTATTATGTGATCAACTGCCTAATTAATTTTGTACTGGGGTATTTAGACAGAACAGTGAATGTTTCAGTGGGGTTTTGCTATAATCCTGCACCTGCGGCCTCAGAGATTTAGATATCCTCCTATCATAAGTTTGTACTGTGCCTATAATCACTTCTGCTTCACTAGGATTCCAGCAATTCAGTCCAGTGAAATTCAGCAATATTAATTTCAGAAACACCAGAACATTTGCATCTGTGGTTATGTTTCTTTGGACTTTAATCAGATCAAAGTCACTGCAAGATATTAAGAGCGCTAGATACAATATTTTGTTCAGACAGTTTTAGTGGTTAAATCAGACACTGTTTTGATTTTCTGTGCTTATCTGTTAATATGAACAGATGCAATCATGCCATTGTATAATGACTCTTGATTGCCAGCAATATTTGATTTTGCAACCATTCGGTAGTGATAATTAAAGATAACGGGATATCCTATACAGTAATAATTAAAGATAGCTTTGTGGGCTTTATGACATGAATAAATGCCAAGGAGGAAGAACTGGTTCTCTAGAGTTCATTATGCAATGCATATTTTTTGGAAGACCAAGTTTGAAAAGTCTCAAAAAGAGATATTTAGGTAAAACAGGCTTAGTTAGCTAAATCTGAGCTCATTTAAAAATTTTCACCTATCTTGATTGCCACATGTTGAGGTTTTGCTTTTCCTTTATTCAGGAAAATACCAGAAAGAATGTGCTGCTTAGAAAATGGAAACATAGAAGAGTCAAATAATATGGAATTGTACTTTGTGCATGTAAATGAGAGTTTATAAATGTGTGTGTGTTCATGTGTGATGTGTGTATGAGAGAGAGAGAGAGAGAGACAGAGAGAGAGAGAGAGAGAGAGATTGATTTGAATCTATTTTATGTTGGAGAAAAGGAAATAAAAGCCTATGACACATGGCCTTCTTCTACTCTAGAAAGCAGGTGACACTTCAGGATGCATCCATTGAAGGATGTGGCTCCTTCCTGGACAGAAGCTGAAGCAAAACATTTTACTGATTCTTTTTGTAAATTTTGTAATGACAACAATGGCTTGTCACAAAACATAATACTGAAAGGAAAGCCATCAGTGGGGCTCGTGATAACACCTGCCTCTAGCAGTACATGGTTTACAAAGGAAGGGGTGCAATTAAAAGTAGGGGGCACCTAACTCCTTAAATTTCAAATTCACAAATTTATCTTTACATGAAATTCAGATATAACTGTATGTCCTGTGTCTTTCAAGTCTGCCAACCCTAGATAAACATCTATAGAGACCTACACCCAGCTTCTGGGCCCCTTCTATGTTTTCCTAAGTGGTACTTGATGGAGTAGAGCAAAGGCTGGAACAATCGGAGAAGGACGCTTTGTGAAGAGCAAAAGACTGACCGGCTGGAAGTGAGCCACCCAAGGGTAGCAGATAAGTCCCAGTAGGGGAACAATGTCTCCTCACCCCCTGCTTTTTCTCTCCTCCTTCCTTTTACCTTTCAACACTTGACAAGAGAGCACTTGAGGATGACACTGTTGGAGGAAAGAAAGAAATGGGTGGACTTAAAGCCACTTTAAGTGGCTTTAATCAAGAATCTATTGCATCAGAAAAGAAAGTTTATAGTTTTTATCAGCTTCTTAAGTGGATGGATATTAAGAAAATGTGTCCTGTTAGACCACAACTTTACCAGTCTGGAGCAGTTTATAGATTTTGCAGTTCTTCCCTTGACAAATAGGGAATAGTTGTTTTCTTGGCATCTGTGGGCGATTAATGCAGGAACCCACTGCAGATGCTGAAGTCTGCAGATCCTCAAGTCCCTTATATAAAATAGCACAGCATTGGCACATTCTGCAGTCTATCCACATCCTTCTGTGGGCTTCACATCAACACTAGATCACTTATAATAGTTGATATACTGTATGTACTATGAAAATGGTTGTCATACTATGTTGATTAGGAAAAAAAATGGTAAGAAACAAGTCTGTAATGTGTTCATTGAAGACACAGTTTATTCTGTATATATTCTATCTGCTATTGGTGGAATTGACTTAGAAGTCATGGATGGAATGAGTGAACTGAATCTCAGTATGTGTTCTCAAGTTTTCTGAGAAGACAAACTAAATGCTACAGAAAGATACAGACAACAAGGAGGATGATATTCTCCTGTGAAAATGTATGGGTCAAGGCTGGAGGTGCCCACTCTTGAACCTCTCTGCCAAGAATGTAAACGTAAATGAGTGATGTGAAGAACCTGGGTCTAAATACTAAAATAATCAGGCTTCCAGGTAGGAACTACATGACCTTGAAGAAATTATGTTCCCACTTCAAGGTAGAGTTTCCAACCCTAGAAAGTGGGAATACAAACAGAACAAATGTCGAGGCCTAGAGTGAGCAGCAGATGATACAATACACTCAGTTCCTGGCCCAGAGCAGCCACATAATTAAAATGCCCCCTTTACATATATCTATAAAGCACCAATTATAAGTAAATAGAAGTCCACTGTTAGTAGAGAAAGGGGAACAGGGAGGATGGGGAGAGCAGGGAAATAAGTACCAGAATCTGAAACAGAGTAAATTACATTCCATGCATGTATGATTGTGTATGATTAGGTCAAAATGAACTCCCCTATTTTGTACAACATTGATGTACTGAAAAACACTAAAAATAGTCATTCCATTATAAATTCTACTTGATTATTTTTAGCAGTATAGTTTTAGAGAGTCAGTTTATAAATATTTTGACAAATATTTTTGTTCTTCACACAAAAGTCCACAATATTGGGCATGAGAAAGTCAAAAAGAGAACATTCAAAAAAACGCTTTGCCTAGTTAAGCTTTTCAGCATAAGGAATAATGTTCTTGATTGAATTTATTCTATGGATATTAGCATTTTGACAGGATAGGCTAGGTTTATGATATAAGGAATCTAGGCCTTTAAGCGATGCTGTAACATTTGATGATTCAAATATGGTTCATTGCAACTGGCGGACTAGGGAATAATTTGGGCATGATTTAAATCATATTTAGTCATCCATAATTTTATCTGAGCAAAATGCTAGGTGGACACAGAGAAGTGCACCTTCTACTGACCCAAGCTGCAAGGAAATATACAAAACGCACAGCTTCCCAACATCAATGAGCTACCAAAGTCCACTGCACCTTTTAGGGCCCTCACCTGTGCTCATTTAGAGCTATAGATTTCCTTCTGACATCTGTAACTTCCCTTGCACCAATTAAAAGCCTCAAGCTGCCGAATTCAGTTTCACAGTTAAACTTAGGACTTTTTAAAGGTAAAGTCCCATGCCTTTTTTCATATCTATGAAAATGTGTCCTGTTAGACCACAACTTTACCAGTCTGGAACAGTTTATAGATTTTGCATTTCTTCCCTTGACAAAAGAGTTGTTATTTCTTAACCATTTTATATGCATAGAAATGTGCTACCATTTTACTTGATTCTCTATTTTTACTCTCAATGATAACAATCATAAATTAATGTGAATGATAAAATTTTTATTCTCCTAAACTCATTTTTTTCACATAAGCTCCTGGTTTTTGCTGTATGTTTTAGCAAAGCAAATAAAATTTTGGAAATTCCTATGCTGAATTACAGGAAAACTCTGAGTAGTGAAGGTACATATTTCTTAGTTAACTAAGTTTATGTGACAGATTACTAATCCCCTTTTGTTTCTGGTCTTAACATTAACATTTAATTCATTGACCAGGATACAATTCAGACACTTATTTATTTAAGATTAGAGGATGGAAGGGTAGAATAGGTTAGTATTAATTATTTTCTTGTTAATAGTCTGGCACCTCATCCTTAGTAATTAGCTGAATCTTGCCTAATGAACAGTAGCTTACTGTCTAAAAGTCACGATAAATAAGAATATGAGACAAATATATGTTCAGTATTAATAACCAATAGACCCACAGTTAGGGATTGCACTCAACATTTCTCACTGTAACAATTTTATAATTTAATAACAATTTAACAATTTTCCAACCATTTCAGTTTCAAAGCATATTTTTCCCTTAGTACCTAATCACACAGATACTGAATTCACTTTCAGGCCAAAAGCGCTCCTATCTCCATGCTTTCACACACGGATGTTGAGCGGGCACACAATATTAAGCAGATGCTGCCATTTTCCATGTGGCATTCAAATGCCTGTCACCAAATTCCACACAGCATGATTAATTTTGATTGGGGTTCAGGATCCAGGCTAGCCAACATTGCAGTTAGTCCACTAGTATTTCATGTACTAAGAAAGAAAAATAATTTTAAAACACTTGCATGGGGAGCTTCATCCTGTTTAAGAGGGGATGTGTGCCATCTATAAAAAAAAAAGCCAATTAAAGAATTGCTTTTTCTTTCTTTAAGCTGCAGGCTGTATACTAAATGGTGCCTGTTTATGAAAACTACATATGTATATATGTGTGTGTGTGTGTGTGTGTGTGTGTGTGTGTGTGTATACATATGCTTTCCTGTTATTATTACTTGTAGGTGCTGATGATGCCTGAATATATTTTCCTACAAAAAAAGTTTGGATGTAAAATGGTATTTTAGGTATCCCACTCTTAATGTTTGTCCCATGTCTTAGAAAGAGATTGGTTTCTTCAAGAAAAATAGCACTAGATGCATTTGTGCTGACAGTGTGCTAATACTTTTTATTCCAATTTACACATACAGGGCAGAACAATTTTATGGCTCCACGCATGCCCTATTGGGGTGACAGTGTAAGCCTTGATTAGCTCATCAGAGATCAAACTCTTTAGCAAGCGAGCAACAGACATAGCTTTGTATCTAGGAAGTAGGTCAGGTTTATCACCTACATCAATCCTTTTCTATAGAAGGGCAGAGACATAAAGGGGAATAAAGAGCATTTCAGTACAGAAATGAGTCGACCGACACAATACAGAAATAAGTCTCATCTTTCAAAATATCCCTCATTTAAAAAAAGAAAAAAAAAAACTCAGCATTACACCATAAAGTAGGGTCCATGCTGTTTCTATGCTAGTACAGACATGATAACTAAGTTAAGACCAGTGAAAATTTGGTGTTAAAAAATGGGAGTTAATAACCCACTTGAATCAAAGTGTGAAATATGATATATCAAGAACTATGTAATGTTTTGAACAACCAATAAAAAAATAAATAAATAATAAAAAAATTTCAGATTTAAAATAGATACATTTGGCAACTGAACAATAAACCCATTATAGTAATAGTTCAACCAAAATCATTCTATGACATTCCCATGGATTTTGTGCTTGTCTAAAATTCTCAGATGAGTATTTCTGTTGGATAGTCAGTCCCACATTGTCTCTCTTGCCCTCTTAGCCTTTTGTTTTCCATTGCTGTTGAAAAAATATAATTTAGTACCCCAAATCAAGAAAAAAATAAATTTAAAAAACATGCCCTATCTTTTAGTTTTTGTAAGTATATTTACACTGACTTGGAGAAAAGAGAATGACAATCCAGTCTTTATGTCCCTTTCAGGTTAATAACTAATAGTGGAAATGAAAAAAAACGTTATTTTTTTCACTAATATTAGAACTTCACTATCTATACTGATAAATTGTAACCTGGCCACAAAACCCTGTTTTCATCTCTTGGTGTCGTTTTGCATATAATTTATGATGAATCACTGAAAGTCCATCAAAAGTGCCCCAGATTAAAATGCTTAGCATCTCTATATGCTAATTATTAGAGTTTTCAAGAACTCAAATAATAAACTGAGCCAGAAACGAGCTCCATGGAGAGTCTTATTTCCTAATTAAAACATATGAATCCTAAGTATGCTTTCTTGGCCAATCATGTCATCTCTAAGGATATACCATAAAAATCAGAATGCACCCATATATTCCAATTAATGTTTCCATCTTGGCTGGCTGACTTAGTGTATTCAAAGAGCCAGAATATTCTAACAACTTCACATAGACAGCATGAAGGCTGGGCCCGTACTTTAACATGCCACTCTTTCCAAATGTAGGGCATGCGCTCTTAATACAAAAATGGCAGGTATAGTTGGAATGTAACACTATAAAAAGCTTTAAAAATTCCATTCCATACTAATGCTTATAGTTTCAAGAACATGATGCACCTCTTCCTAGGAGAGAGGGTGGCATAAGTCACCCCATTTTTGCAAACTTATGTGTGTGTTTTGTTCCAACCAAATGAATGCAACAAAGTCAGGAATGTGAGAGGCTATCTGTTAAAAACAAGAACACACCCCACTAAACATGTATCAGAAGACATTTTCAAGTGCCAAGTTATTTGTTTATTTGGCTGGGCGATGTTTCTGAGATAAATTAATAAATTCATATGAGTCAATCAAAATCTCTCCATATTTTATCCATCGATTCCACATAAACAATTGAAATTCACCATATGTCATGGCATAGTTGCCAGATTATGATCTTAGTTAGGTGTTATTCTTATAGACAAATAGAAGGCAGATAGGAAGAAAAGAATTCTTAAAGAAATTGTGGGGGTTGGGGTACATTTTGGCCCAGAGAAATATCTTTCAAGATAATATATGTTCTTAATTTAAGTTTGTCACTCTCTGACTTGCTGTTTTTCTTAAACAATATTTAATTGGTTTCTAAGGCAATTGACAAATTTCTTTCCACTGGCACTGCTGCCTGGTGCTTATGTCCCTTTGGTTGCTATCAGATATTGAAATACAGAGTTTCATTTAGTCACCTCCCCATGTCAAGTACATGTAACAACACATACAACTCTTTGATTCAGTTTTCCAGAACCCAGCAACTGATTATTTCATTTTCTCATTTGCACATAATAGTTTGCTTTATTTCTAGGCCAGTAACTACATGGAAACTGGATAATTTTTAATTATAATAGTAGAATCCCTGGAAGTAGAATTACATAAGGGATTTTAAAGAAATGCTCAGTACTGGACTGCAACACTTCCCTAGTAGACCAAATACTTTAGGGTCATAAATCTACAATATTAACAATTTTCTCAGTTGATTCTTATGTCCACTAATGTTTAGAGATGAGTGCTTTCAATAACTTCGCAGCGCAATAAAACCTCCACTGTAGGTTAATAAGCAAAACCCAAATGAAGAGAATAAAGTATCATCCTATTTGTTAGTCACACTTTGGTGGAAGCCAGAGAAAAATACTGGCTAAATGAGCTTTTGGAATAGTGCCTGGCTTTTATTAATTCCTGTCATTTTTTTTTCCCTACTATCATGAAATATAAAAATGTGATGATCTGAACTTTGGGTCCATTATATAAACGGAATTTCTGAATCCACTTGTGGAAAACTATCTCATAACTAGTGAAACAGGGATACTGTATATGCATTTCTGCATTCATTTATTCACTTATCCTTTTATCAACCACCTATTAATTGCCACATACTGTGTGCAACAATTATTGTTTAAAATCTGGGCCTCAGAGGACAAATAAGAGTGATCTCTGCCTCCAGGAAGAAAAACACATGACCAACAATTTGGAAAATAAATACAAGTGGAATCCACCATAATTGAGTTGGTGTAATAGGAGGACAGGGAGGTAATGTATCTACATGTATCTTGTGGGGAAAAAAAAAAAGAAAAGAAAAGGAATCATCAAAGATCTCTATGGCATGTGTTGGCTTTATTTAGGTAAAGACTTTATTATGAGCCAAAATATAAAGGTATGAAGGTAGAGGTACGTTTGGGGAATGAGTTAGCATGTTACACTTCTAAGGCAGGGATTCATGCTGGACCATAAGGATGGGAGGATCAGCTCTGCAGCACATTCTGTTTGCATGTCTGAGATGGACTTAGGACCCATGCTCACGGGAGAGTTGGCATTAAGCTGTTAAGAATGATGATTAGGATTCTACCACCAAATAATATACTCTGGCAGGAGAAATAACATGAGCTAAACACAAAGAGCAGTAGAAAGTCTACAACCACTGCAATAATGTGGTGCTACTGCACTGGAGTATACATGCACATAGTGGGAGGGGATATCATATGGTTGGAAGACTAGATTAAGGCGATACAAATGTGAAAATCATAAACTAAGTTTAGGTGTTATTTCAAATAAAACAGAAGAGAAGATCATATCTATGACTAAATTAAATGAAATATTTAATGAGGGGAATGGCATGAATGGGAGTCTCTTTTAAAATGATAATTAGAGTAGCAGTCAGTTTGGATGCTGTGTAGTGAGTATTCCCTCCATGAATGTACCTTCCATTATTATTATAATAGATGACTTAATTACACACATTCATATATGGATTACTATGGAGTACCTGATATGTGTGAGCCATATCTTCCCAAAATAGCAGAAGGATCTCACAAGTAAAATGTGAATGGGAGCGGTCAGGCATGATAAAACACAAACCATATGTTTCTGTTTGTACAAAATTAAAAGAACAGCCATGATTAGATGGTAAAGATGTCATATGCCCAAGGACTGATTGAAACAAATGTCAGGACAATGATCCCTTTGGAGATGAGGTAGAACTCAGGACAGAGAGAAGATAGAAAGGCAACCAAGGAGCAGTTTATGATCCACTTATTGAAATGACAGTCACATAGATGTTGGCTTTACGATAATTCACTTTTTTTCCCCTCTGGGCTATATTTGATACACAAATTTCCTTAAAAACATTTTGAACATAGCTAGTTCCCTTTCACCATTTCAACACTGTGAACTTAAAATTATTTCAATTAAATAAAAATAAATTTACCTTTGCTTATTAGTCAACCACCAACTTAAATTATGAATATTTTCTTGTTGTTCATATTGTCTCATAGCCATTAGAATTGCTTTTACTAAGTAAACTTTATTTGCCAAAAATAAAACTTTTATATAATAATGAGTCAGGGCCAGTCTTTTCCATCTTTATGTTCTCCCTGGTTAAAATTTAAACATGCAAGAAAGGGAGACTTACTGGTGCAGCTGGCCACTCTCTGGACTCAGGAAGGTGAGTTGTCTGTAGTGACAGTCCCCCCAGAATGACAAAAAAAAAATGAAGGTGAGAAAAGAGAGTAGTTCTTGATAGGGAAATAAAAATCAAGGAGGTCTTCCCAGAAAAGGGTAGGATAACTGAAAGCAAAAAATAACAGTTGTCCATCAAGTGTGTTCACCCAAACCAATGAAAAAGTCCTCTCTACCATTACGCATTTCCCCAAACATTCCCAATTTAGAATTGACGACAAGCAAAGCCACATAGCGTGTACCATCAGAAGTCATCCTTTTACTAAAACATTCACAGCCTGTGCATGCAATATAGTCCTAGAAACCAGTAAGGTAAAGCATAAGTTAATTAAAAAATAAATGCCAAAGTAATAACTTCACAATCTACTAAAGTTGGAAGCTTTTAAAAAACCTAAAAGAGATAGGAAAGCAATCTTTAACTTTTCAACATAACAATGTAAGAGAGATTCTCTGTAGGTAATGACTTCCTGATTGTTTCATTTAAATTTTGACTAAAAAATACTTGGTTAATCCATTCACATCTTGCTTTGGTGGATGAGAATCTCACATCAATCACAGCTGCCTTGCTCACCCCTTCTGCTTTCAATGCTGTGTTTTGGACTCAATCCTGTCTAGTCCACAGCTCTCCAGATGGGTCTGGGAACAAAGCCATGAGCCTAGCTCACTATCCCAACATGATTTTATGGCCTTATGTTGGAGCATTATACAGCACTATAGAGCCTAGATGACATTTTTTAGTCACAATAATAATGACATAGGGGACTGTCTTCATAACCCTTCCATTTGGGAGAAAACAATTTTCTACTTATTTTCTTAAAACATAGGGGCTGAGTGGCTGCGGCAGCTTCTGCAATGGACATTCCACACTAATGAGCAGTAGCCTATGGTGACCTATTCAGAATGGAAGGCTCACAGTGTGACACTCCGTTTAAGTGGGCTAAATGATTGGACATCAGTCACAGGAGTTTAAAGGTCTAAAGAGATGGCAAAATATTATTAATTCAATATCTCTTTAATGCTACAAAGTATGGCCATAGGGACCCTTTGACAATTGCTTGAGCTATCAGAATACCTAATTGGAGATTAATCTCTAATAACCTCTTAATACCATTCAGAAGTTTAAATGAAGCCCAAACAAGAAAGAAATTGTCAGTTCAATAGTGTCATTTACAGCTAATGCTATGGAAAACTATTTAATTCATTATAGAGGCAGAGGGGCCCATTTCAATTTTTGCCCTATTTCTATCTGGTCAATTAACTATAGTGCCAGCTAAACACTAAAAATTAGAAAATGGGAACTCCTGCACCCAGAATTAAGTTCCTCAAAGCTTTTCTGGGCTAATGCTTGAGGTTTCAGGCCCAAGGGCTGCCTGCCATGCACCTTGGGCTGGGTTGGGCTCTCTTTTACAGCACTTATTAGAAATGAGTCATGCTTTCTTTAAACACTCACCATGCACATACACATGCACATACACACACACACATACACACAGATACACAAACAAAAATTACATAGGGACAGGTCATTTATTTTGTTCACTAATGCATCCCCACACCTGGAAAAAAATGCCTCACTCAGTAAGTAGACATGTTTTTACTTGTTTAAAAAAAGAAGAAAAAAAAATGAATGGATGAATATACATTGAGGCCTGGTTTTAATAACTTGTAGGGATGTCATGTATTTTCTCTTGCCCTAAGAATATCATTAATCTATTAGTACATAGTTGTAGAAGAATGGAAGATTTTTTTTAACCTGATTCTGACAGTATTTTGCCCTTGAGGAAGATGTATCTTTGGGTCCTGAGATTCTAGCACAGGAATGGCTTTCAATGTGGGATCCCAGATCTAGCTCAGGAAACATGTGCAAAAGGTCAAAATGAACCAAATTCTAGTTTCCTTCATATTTGTTCCACAAATTTATTTAATTGACAGGCTGCCTTAGCATCTCCTGCCTTATCTTCATTTATTTTGTGGATTGCTCTTCACAGTTTTTGGAAAAAGAGTCCCTAGGCAAGGATTGGTTATGGCCACAGAGCAGGGAAGGGTCAGGTTCATAGGACCTTACTCAGTTTTGTTTGACTGCTGAGTTCTCTGACACCTTACTTGTCCCTTCCCTGTAAGCCCCATGTCTGAACATACCCTGTCTCTTGGCTGGTGTAGAAAATCCTAACCCAGCACGTCCCTAGCTCATGAGGGGTGCATTCCCAAGTGTTCTTCCCTAAACTCTGGGAAGGCTCAGTGCCCTTCTTCTGACTCTGTTAAGCCAGTCTGGACCCACCCCACTGCTTCTGTTCTTCCCAAGAGTTCCTAGTGTTAGCCACGACTTTCTTTGGAATTCCCTAATTCTTGAAATCATAGCTATTATCTATGAGATGATTTGAGTTATCTCAGTAATGTAACCACAGAGTAGCTAAATGGACAAAAATTATTTTCACCATTAGAATGTTTGTACCTCAAAATAATTCAAGTACATTTGTGATAAGAGTTTATCTCTTGAAGGCCCTTGTAAAAATTCACACTTGACTCATGATAGCATATTGGTTGGCTCTACAGAGAGGTATTCTAATGGAAACAATTCCATTTTAACATTTTTTTTTTCAGCTGTATTGAGGTATGAAAACTAAACTTGCATAAACTTAAGGTGCACCATGTGATGGTTTGATAGACCATTAATATGACAAATGATTACCACAGTTAAGTTAGTTAACACGTCTATCACCTCACACATTTACCCTTTGAGTGTGTGTGTTGAAAACATTTAAGGCCTACTCTCTTGGAAAATGTTTGTTTCAAGTACATAACACATTATTGCTAACTATAGTCATTTTATTCTGGGTTTCTATGAGTCTGACTTTTTTAGATGCCCCATACAAGTGAAATTATGCAGTGTCTTTCTTTATCTGACTTAATTCACCTAATATAATGCCTCTAGTTCTACCCATGTTGTTGCAAATGGCTGAATTTCCTTCTTTTTATGGATGTAGAATATTCTATGGCATGCTGTGTATGAATGTGTGTGTGTTGTGTGTAAATACAAAATAAGGGTTTGATATAAAACAGACCATTCTATGGCATGTATACACATGGTTATTATAGAATTCTATATACATACATATGTAGAATACATTTTGTCTGTGTTTATTGTTTCCAACAACAAAGTGTTAACACAACACATAGGTTTAAAAAACCCATGGAAAGCCCCTGGCTACATGGAGAGTCCGTGGCAAAGACGAAGAGCACTACCAAAAGGAGAGAAGAGGCAGAAGTTCCTCCTCCATTTAATATTTTTCCCAGCCTCCCCTCAGTAGAATGATGCTGTAGGGACTTGTGTTAAAGGATTTGCAAAGGCACAGTTTGTTGTTCACATGCTTATTGCACAATTACATCCTACTTTCTTTTCTTTCCTTCTTTCTTTTATGAGTTCTTAATTTCCAAGTACTGTTCAGTGTTCACAGTTCAGAATAATAAAGTAAGCACATAAGAGAGACACAAATGTGAAGAAGTGACCAAGGAGCTATTTGTTCTTTGAGCATCAGCGAATTTTTTCATTTGTCTGAATCCTCATGAGGTCACTATTGCCCCAAATAGAAACTGTCACAGGAGGACCAGGAAAACCACCAAAAAAGATGTTCAATTTGTGGCTTATGAATGTAAAAGGAAAAAAAAAGACAGGCCAAAATCTGCACAGAATTAAGACAAACTTATAAAGAATATTTAGCAAAGCAACTGTTTTAACAGCAACCCCTCAGAGATACAGGATGGTTTAAAGGAGACCAGAACTGAGCCCCACCCATACACTGCACATAGTAGCATCTAAAACCTGGGTACCAACATCTTTTGGGAAACTAAACTGTGTCTCAACAAATGAGTCCTGGGGCATGAGGAACACCCACAGTTTTCTCATAAAACAAAAGAGGGCGTGGTGAAACTGAGAGCTCACAGACAGGGAAGCATCTCAGAAGTGATATGAAGAGGTCAAACAGGAAGAACTCAAGCCACTGTGGATAGAAAGTGGTTCTGAACAAGGAAGGCATAGCAAAGGCCACCTGTGTGAATGAAATCAAATGCACCCAGAATGAATATGGCAACAGTGGGGTGGGAACAGAAAATATAGAATTGACTGCATTTAACCCTAACATAGGAGTTCACATGAGGCCAACTGAGACTATGTTTGGTCACTATAAAGGATGCAAGCTCAATGTAGAAACAAAGTTAAATTATGCAAAACAAAAATTACATCTTTCCCTGCACCTCTGAGCTAGCAGCTAAGACATATCAACTTCAATATCTCCAATTAATATATCTACATTAGAATCTAGCTTGTTAACTTTGTCTTAGAGAACTCTTTCAACCAAAAATTCATGGAAATATCACTGACTATTTTACTGAATAATATTCTGAAAGCAAAAGGAACAAGTCACCAAGGACAAACCATGTCCTCTGGTAGATTCTGCATAAATGATTTCAGTTAGTTTCCTTTCATCAAGATTTTCACCAATTAATTCATAAATATTAGCATTTCATTAACTGCACCAATATTAACATTTCATGTCAGCAGGGATTTTTAAGCAAATTTCTAATTACATTCAAAAAGTAAAACAAGGAAAAGGTTTTCTAATAATGCTGGTATTAGCAGGCACTAGAATTAGTTTTGTCTTGAGTACACATACATTCTAGTATGAAAATATGTTGCTCTGAGTTTTAATGATCAATTTTAGGGGTATATTATGAATAACACATACCAAGTGTCATTAATTGTCTAATGAATTTCCATGCAAAGGATGAATTCAAACAGCAATTCATGAATCTTCTGTATCTTTTGTTTTAATCATAATAAAATCAATCCTAGGCAAGTAAAATATTTTGTGTGGTAACTTATCAAAAATTAAAGTGAATAACTAGTACAGTTAAAGGATATTTTAATTTTGATCTTTTTTTCAAAGAAGAAAACGTTCCTATCATATTCTAAAATAAAGGAGAAAGGTTCTCTTATCTCATTGTTAATTTTAGTAATAATCCAAGCATTTCCACTGCTTTGGGTTTTGCTCACTCTTCATAGATCTAAATTCTATGCTAATTTATCATAAGTTGATTTGTTTAGGTAAAAACTGTTCCTATACTACCAAATATTGTAGTAACTAAATTATTTAATTTATTTGATAATCACTTTTATAGAAACTCCTAGGACCAAATGAGGTAGGAATCTTAGAAAACAATGGCTTGGGGGTTCAGTTGATATAATTCATTTTGTTTACTTTATCTCTTCCCCAACTCATTTCAATTCTCAAATAAGGAAAATGTTAGTGATAAATAATAACACCAAGGTAACTTCTGAATTATCTGTTTTTGACCTAAATTCTGATTAATTCTTATGATCATCAATTTTTCCATCATTTGGGAATGATCGTCCTGAAATGTTTAAATCACTCAGGAGAAAATAATAACATTTTGTTTCTGTTGAAACTTTGAGCATGATTTTGCTTTTGAAATCCTCTTTCCTGAAGCAATACTAGATATTTCTTTTGTCTTTCGTTATTCTGAGGTTCTTTCTACTATTTTTCTGGGGCCCATGCTGTACCATTTCCTAATTCTTAAAAAATCACTCTTAACAATCTTTCTCTGACCCTTTAATCCAAACTGGAAAACTCCACTCTAATCTTTGATAGCATCCCGCTCTTCATCTTCCTGGCATTTTTTAAATTGGCTTTATGCACACCTGTGTGTACTTATACCATCAACACTCACTTTTCAGACTACACTAAATCCAAGTAGATATAGACCATGTCTGCTCTGGTTTTTTGATGGTTCACTTATGGTCAATGAGAAGTGTTGGGCACATGGTTAGAATTCAATAAATGTATAGAAAATGAATAAATTAGGTGTCACCTACATGATGTCTTGATTTAGTATATTTCAAAGATCTAGCACAGCACCATTAAAAGCATAACACAATGATGAATATTCATAATGCTGTGCATAGGTTTCCAGAATAAAGTTCAATTATATTCTGCACATTCTGTTTAAGAAGACATGGCATACAGAAAATATCAAAAGTAACTGTCATAAAATTTTTTGAACCATTTAAGATGCAGACCCCAGTTAAGGGAAAGAGACACATAACGTATTACAAAGATTTAATATATGTGAAAAGACCCATATGCATTTCACACTATTAAAGTCCTTTCCTTCCCCCATTAAAATCTAAATATTGACCCAAGGAGATGTAGTTAACAGATGTACTACGTCTGGTAAAGTTCTTCTTGAGCTTTACATTTTTGCAGTAGCTAGAGAGGAGATAGAAAATTTACAAACATTAGTGAAAACCTAGAGCCTGGTGAGAAACTGCAAACCTAATGCTTCTCACAATTTCAATTAATTATTCCAGATTTCTCGTGAACAATGAGGAAAAGATGCCAAATGGGGAAACCCATGCAGTGACTGCCTCTTCTGGATGGGTGTGTTATGAAAAGTCAGCAACTGCCATTCTGATTGACTGAGAGCAACAGAAAACCCCCAAGGCCTTCTGGTTCAGTTGGGATTGTAATGATAGACTAGCAAGATAAAAGCCTGCCAGAACATTAGCTTCAACTGTATGACAATGCCTCCCCAAGAAGATAAGATGCTGTGTGGATGAATACAGATTGAAAATGTGGATCCTGTCAGCAGCGCTGATTTCACTCAGAAAACCCATACACAGGGAGGATGCTGGGTCTGCTCAGGGTTAGGACTCCAGCAATGTGTGAAAAATTCGTTTTCTCAGCTGGAAATGCTCATGTGTCTAGATGTACCCAGTGGTAATCCGGGGACCCATGCTAATGCTGAGTCTGAGAGAGAGGGGTGTGGATGTCTGCCCCTATTAGGAGAGAGTGGGTACTTCTTGGCCTAATCCTAGGGCAGGAGGGAGGATCAGCACATTCCTCAAAGGTAAAATTTCTTCCTAGGATTCTTGAAACCCTGACTTTCCAAGTGCACTCTGACGCCCCTCAGTAATTCATTTTCCTCTCCTCCACAGGGCAGGCACAGTTCTCATCATTCCTATCTTTCTCTGACTGATTCTTTCTGATTCTACAGAGAAAAATGAAAAAAAAAAAAAAAAGTACCCTCCAGAGGTGTAGAAGGGATGGATTTTCTTCTTTCTATGCTAGTCCTCCAAACGGAAGAAAAATGCACAAATTTTTACCCTACCATGGAAGAGTGATTTTTTTATTAGGCAGTATTAATTAGTATTTCTCTAGCTAGAAGGTCCTAAGTAAGTTTTTATAACTCTGGAAACATCATACAGCAGCTATATAGATTTAATCAGGTATATGAAAATAAAGTAAGGCACATGGAAGTCAATGTATAGACCAAAATACAGGGAGAACACCTTTATCCTCTTTTAGTCATGGACATTGACACATTATTCTATGCACTTAGCAGGGGATCAGGCTCAACTATGACTAATAGCAAGCTGTTTAAAATTTATTGTAATTTTACAGAAATGAGCCAGTGGTAACGTAAAGTTTGCCTCAAATTTCTTTCTCCAGTGGAATGCATGAATGTGGGTCTTCAGCTTAGAGAAACAGTGAGGAAAAGTCCTTTCTCCGACACGACTATGAAGAGGTTATGACATTTTTGATGAGACTAAAATATTTTCACTAAAAATTAACCTGTCATTTCACTCAGTACCCGTGGAATGTAATTCAGTTCTAGCAAAATGGTAATGGTTTTTAGAATTTCTATGATGTAAACACAATATTTTGCATTTTCTCACTCCAGTAGAATGACATAATCTGTGTGTGTGTGTGTGTGTGTGTATGTGTGTGTGTGTGTGAGATTAGGCATAGCTCAATAGAAACTCTAGTTTTATTTTCAGGTTTTGTTGATATACATCTGTGTGATGGCTTAATAACTCAATAGTATTCTGATATCATATAACAAATTTAAGTATCATCTACATATAGCATTTTATGTTTTTCTCCCTATAAATTGCTGTACTGGTGAAATGTAGGAAAAGTTGTCTGAATTTTGAACTTATCTGGATGTAAGATCTCTGTAATCATCTTTCTTCTAGGGCGCAAGTATATGCTGTCCTCATTAATTTACCCTACAACATTTTCTTCAGTTTTAAAATTTTCTTTCTATACCAACTCAGTCTGGGCTCTCTAAGCCTTATAGAATGAGTATATAATATCAGTTCATGTAAATTGTTTTTTTAATTTAAAAAAAGTATTTAGCCACTGACTTTACTGAAGAAAAAATATTTGACTTTTCCTCTCCATTAACTGAGATGTGGAAATAAAAGAAAAGAAAGATAACAAGTTTGTTTTGAACATATTGTGTTTATATACCTACTTAAATATCAGCCATCTGGAGATGCTCAGCACACTAAGATGTAAATCTGGACTACAGGAGAATGGTATGGGATAAATACATAAAAACTATCACCACAAGAGTCAGTAGAATCCATAGATGTGAATTACCACCTGGTTTCTTAAGCTTGAGTGTTTGTAAGAATCACCTGAGACTCCTCTGGTTAAAATCCAGGCTTGAAACCACATTAGATCTGGCATGGAGATACTGCAATTCTGGGGACCTCACAGGTAGGTGACCCTGATGCTGCTGGGCGAGAGGTGCTATGCTAAGTGGCTGGCTCTTAAAGCACCCAGAGAGGAAGTGTGGATTGGAAAGAGCAGACAGCCAGGAGATCTTAGATGAAACCCCAGGAAATGACACAAAAGAACCACAGAAAAAGATTAAAATGGACAAATCAGAATAAAAATCTCACCAACAAGAAAAAGAGCAACAGTTAAAAGAAGCAATTTTCAAGGAGAAATAAGTGGTCAATTAGGGGAAAATGATGTGAAAAATCAAAACCATAGAAGGAAAAAAAAATGAAATGTCCATGTACTTAATTAGCAAATATCATTTGTTATTTATTTACCCACTGCTCCTGTTGAGATATGTATATTGTTAATATTTTCTCCCACTCTGTGGCTTACCATTAATGAACAGAGGTTTTAATTTTTATGATACCTAATACCTCAATATTTCATTACATGGATAGTGCTTTCTCAGTCCAGTCTAAGAAATTCCGGCATAATGCATTATGAAATATTTTTGTTTTCTTCTAAACGTTGTATAGTTTTGTTATGTTTTATACTTCAGTAAATTTTTCATTTTAAATTAATTTCTGATATGTACAAGGTCCAAGGATTTCCTGTAATTGCATAAGTGAAAAACTAAAATCTCAATGGAAGTGGGCAAAATACATCAATGCTCATTTTACAAAAGGGCAATAAAATAGAGAATAAGTGTGCAATGTCCTTAGTCATTAAAACATGCAAATCAAAAGCACATGGTGGGGCTGGGGATGTAGCTCAGAGGTGGGGATTTGTCTAGCACATGCAAAGCTTTGGGCTGTATACTCAGCACTGCAAAATTGCAAAACAAATGCAAAACAACAATCACAAAGTCACACTCACACATTGTTAACTATCTATGAGAATCGTACAAATTTTAAAAACTGAAAACATCGAATGTTGGCAGGAATATGGAATAACAAGAATTTTTATACATTGAAATAATACATGATCGTATATACCATACAGGAAAATGGTCTGATAGCTTCTTACAGAACTCAATATACATCTAACCCATGGTTCAGCATTTCACCCAAGACAAACAACAGCATGTTCTACAGAGACTAATGAGAAGCCCTTGTGGCAGGTTTATTCCTAACGACACTATGAACACTGCACGTGCCTCTACATAAGAGAACCAGGACAGAATGAAGCATTTGCCTACAGTGGGGAGCACCTCATAGCAAAAATGAATGAACTACTGCTGCACAGAATGTGGATTAAAATAAAAACTAACGCATTGCATGAAAGATGCCAGATACACAAGAGAACTTACCCGTGGTTCCATTTGCATGGGTTTCTCCAGTGGGAAAACTTACTCCATGATGAAAAAAACCAGAACACCCCACCCACCTCTACAGAGGTAGCCATGACACTGATTTCCTTTGGCATACCAAGGCAAAGGAAATAGGAAGTGGTCTGGATTGATGCCCATGTGTAGACCTGAGGGTTACCAAGGGCACACATCTTCAAAGCCACTTAAGTTCTGTGTCTCTTAATTTTAATTTACATCTATATGTAGGAAAAGATAATAAGCAAAAAGAAATCACGGATTCTTTTTGGTGTTGGTAGTTCAGTGGGGTGGTAGAGCAGACCTTTGTTTTAAAGACTTTAAAGAAGGTTTTTAAAATAGGAAATATGGACTGTAATTTTGAGGCCCTGAAGGGAGTGAGGCTTTGTGGCTGTCTAAAGGAAATCACGTTGTTTTGTTGATGTTGTATAATTTAGAGACAACCTGATAAAAATTTTCCAATAATGATAATTAGTAAGAGGAAAATAAGCTAGATCAAGAAAGACCCAAAAACTGATAGAGGTGGTTTTCAATGATATAAAGTCATCCCTAGGCCTTGCATTTGAAACCACATCATTTGAATGAAAAAAAAAAGTGCTCCGGTTCCTTAATTTTTGTTTATAGATTTTTTTGTTTGTTTCTCTTGTGCTTGCTTTTCCTTTTTCTTTTTCTTTTTCCTATTCCCTTTATCCCCTCTGATGACTCCAGCATGAATTATTGTAGTTTAAGGTCACATGCATATCTGCTTCAAATCATTTTAGGAGTTTTCAAAAATCTTGAGTAAATATATCACTTAACCAAATTTATTGCATTGTCCATTTTTATTTGTTTGTTTATTTGTGAACTACACATTAGGTGATGGGAAGAGGTGAGGAAAAACTTAGTGAAGCTCAGGGAACACATTTATCATGGAAGCTTCCAGCATAACCAGGAAGGAGGTCACCAAAGTGTCCTGGGACTTTTAGGCTCATGTTGTTCAACGAGTGGTCTCCGCTTCTGGGGTCTACTCATCAGAATTCTGACAGCACAGTTTTCTGGGGCAGTGGTTTTCCTATCTATCGGAAGCAGGTGAGGTAGAGCCTACCAAATTTTAAATTAAAATGTTACCTAAAAAAAACTCACACTTAAGAATTTTTATGAAAGTTCTTGAGATAAAGCAAGAAAGTGGAGAGCAATGCTGAGTCCCTGCACAGTCAAAGTGCCTCTGATGATGAGGTACCCGAGGAAAGCAAAAAAAAAAAAAACAAAAAAAAACAAAAAAAAACAAAGCTCTTCCTATAGGAGATCTACTTGGGTGTGACCTGCTGGACTCCAGGCCAGGCCAGGGGCTTCTGCAATAAGGAAAAGGTAGCCAAAGTCCATTGCTGATATTCTTCTGGGGCTCACATTTTCATCTATAACCTTTAATCACTTGTTTGTTCTTGAATTTCACATTAAGCTTTGGGGAAACGAGAAGATCCACAGTGTCCTTCCCATTTCTTCAATGTTTTATCTAGATTTTCTAGAGTAGATTTATCATACTTTACACAAATGATACCACCTTCTCCACCCTAATTCAGCCATTAACATGGGAGATTTAGGTATATGTGAACCCGGGAGGGAAATACCACATGGGTTTTCACAGGCACCAAAGACATCAGGTGTCCTAAACTTCCTGAAAATACAGAAGCATTCCTTGAAGGAACTTCTCCTTGAGAATGGGAACCTGGAGTTCAAGGAGAAACTTACAACATAGTGGTGAAAGTTGAAGCTGGACCACTGAGTTGAACCTGAAACATCTAGGAATGGGTTCATAAAGGTAATGATGCCTAGCTCAGAAGGCTGCTGGGAGGGATGAATAAGATGATCTAGTTACTCAGAGGGAATTTCACCTGTATGTGATGTAGAAGGTCCCAATCAAAGACAAATGAATAGTGAAAGGAGGAAGAGTAGAGGAGGGAGAAAAGGGAAAGGGGAGACGGGAACTAAAGAGAGGGAATGGGATTGAAGTCAAATTACTTCTAGGTATAATTTTATCAAAAGGAACCCAAACACTATACATAATCACACTGCCCTAATAAAAAAAGGTACTGTTAGGAATAGAACCTTGCCATAGTAGATGCTTAACAAAGGAAATATTATTACTGGAGTGCACATAAATGACCTCTTGCCTCCAGTAGTTGCTTTACCTTCCTGAGATGTTGTGTGTGTGTGTGTTTGTGTGTGTACGCACACACAAACACACACACAGCACTGGACTTATACATAACTTTTAAAATTTTTGAATGCACATACTCATTGACTCTGGATCCATGACTCCTTACCATACAATTTCAGCTAATGTGCCTTACTTCTTCTCACTTAGCCAACCTGAACTTCATTTACCACACACCTGCCAACATTTCTATATGGCTCTATGATGATTTCGATGTCTGCAGCATACAACACACACTAGGATCCCTGTCTACATTCCACAGATGTTTTAAAACCCATCTCCTTTTCTGAAATGCAAGAAAGGGACTCCCTTCTGTTAAATACCCTGGCTCCTATTTCCTCTCATAATGTGGCTACATTAGTTATTTCAGGAGCTTCCTTGTTCTCTACTCAGTACATGGAAGGCCTGTCCCGAAATCTTTAATTACTGATCATACCATCCTCCTAATCTTCTTTCCTCCTTGGTCTATTCACCAAAGGCTGATTTGTGTCTTCTGTCAAAGTCCCTACAGATGAAACAGCTTCTCAATTAATGTACATCCGCCCCTCCCCCCACCCACTGATTTATAAAAAAAAAAATACCCTCCCATTTTGCAAAGAATGTCACTTGGAAAGGTTGTTAATCACCACGTGCTTGTTCTGAGTCCTATTGTTCTGTGTTGTATCATGCTGCTCAACTGCAAGCTCGCAGGGCAAAGCCTTTTGTCTGCCGTGCTCTGACTATTGTTCAGTGCTGTGCATGCTGGTGGCACTATTGAAAAAACAAACAATGGCTTTTAAACTTTTTTCCCATTTTAATTGTCAAATGGGATGGTATAAAAGCACAATTCACACGAGAAGTTGAGTACACAGCCTCTGAAATTGCTAAAATAAGCCATGTGAGCATTAGAGGTTAAGTTGATCTTTTGAAAGGATAACTTAACTTTCATCCATTTGTCATTTATTTTCTCTAAAAACTGCCTGGAAGTAAACCACATGCATCTAACTGAGTTCAAGTTTCCTTAGTTCATTTGATGGGTGGGTGGGGGGTGGGAATAATATCTGGACAGGGTGGAGAATATGTTCCCCCCAAATTCTTGGTACTCCCAGATTACAGGGATTATAAACAGAGTCTGTTGAAGGATTTTCACACACTGGTATTGTAAACATCCCATTCCCTAGGAAAGGCCACAGTTAGCACCATGGACAGCGGTCAACATGCTCTACCATGTTTTTTTTGTGTGTGTGTTTTGTGGGGTATTTCATTTGTCTTTGTGGTGCTTTGTGTGTGTGTGTAGGAGGGGAATTGATTTTTAAAAATGAGAAGCAATCTTGTGCGAAAGCACAATTTGCCTTTCTAGGAAACTCATACATGGCAAGTGCAGCAGTTCGTCACCTGCCAAGTATTCTAACGGCTTCTGCCTGACATTAGTTTCTATAACATAGCTCAGCTGGGATTGTTTCAGTGCATCTTTGGATTCAATATCTTACTAAACAGAGTGTTGATTGAATGGTCAATGTTCTGGGTGGACTCTAAGAAACACCAATATTACACATGACAGACATATAGATACCATAACTATAAAAGCAATTTCCAAGAAAACTGACTTATAAATGGGTCCACCACATAGATCTAAATGTAAAAATCTAGAAGTTCCATATGTGGAAAATTTAAAAATCAGTTAAATATTTTAAATTTTTTTATACAGTTTTATATGATAACAACTTGTCCTTTATATTTGAAGACATAATGATAAAATAAAAGGTTTTCTATGATTTCCGTACACTAAGAATCACCTAAAATCTTTGGCAAAAAAAAACAGATTTTCAGACTCCATTTCAAATCTATTAACATAGATCTTCTAAGAATAGTCTTACATATTTGTATTTTTTAAACAATTTTGTTTATTCTCATAGATCAGTGATAAGTTCTGGAGAGGTAAAACAGAATTGGCAAAATCAAGCACAAAATTATTTTCTTTGTAATTTATTTCTGTAGTTGTAGGATGCCTTTATTTGTTTATTTTTATGTAGGATACATAAAAAGGATAGAACCCAGTGCCTCATACATGTTAGACAAGGGCCCTGCCACTGAGCTACAGCCCCAGCCCCAGCTCTGAACTCTTGTTTGGATATTGCCAACCTTTCTGTGGGCTTGAGCTAGGTCTTTTAGCATTTGAAATCTCCTTTTACTCAAGATAAAAAAAAAATAAAAGTCTAGATTGGGCATTCTCTATGGTACTTTTCGACTCCACAATTCATCCTATGATTTCAATTAAGAGGAGCTGGTTTGTATTTTTTTTTTCTGACTCATCTTTACATATCTCAGAGATTAAATAAGCTTGCTAAGAAGTAAGTACATTTGCTTTCTTGTTTCTCTAGATACATGTAACTCAGGGTAAATTTCCCTACTGCATGTCAATGCATTAACACTGATGTAGAAACAGACATCCTTGAGAAATTCGGGTTGTCGGGGTGTTTGGAAGGGAAAAGTAATAAGTAGGAATGTTTGATACAAAGATTAAATTATATCTTACAAGACTCTTTCAACATCTATTCATGATATGGCGACAGGCCCCTGGAGAGTCAAATAAATTATTCTAAGATTCTTTCATAAGATAATGCAGGCTAATTTGAAGAAGTAAACAGTAATTGCAGTATTAAGCCATTCAAACCACCTTTACAACTATTTCTGGTCCTCCCCATGCTGACAGATTTGATGTTAAGTCCTTTTCCCTCATCTTTTACAAAGCATTTTACATAATCCAGCATTACCTATTTTACATATGTGGCATTTTGCTTAGCATTAAAGTAGTTTATTTGGAGAAGATCCTTTACAGATATTCTAGGGAACAGCCTGCTACCCTCTTCATGTAGCAGCAAAAGATGCAGGGATGGTTGTTTAAATGTGGCTTCTTTTAACAGCTTGTTGAGCTAGGGAGCCGAGCAAGAGTGTAAACATTATTAAAATAGTCTATAATGCCAAATGCAAGGAAGCAAACGCCAAAAATTCTCCAAAAGTAGCACAGAATTGACAGAGAGTGCATACTCCAGTATTTACACCCCTGCTTTATGAGTACTTACCAAGGTTCATGCACCAGCCACGTGGTCTAATCTGTATGCTCCTGATGCACACCTCTTCCCAATGGCTCTGCAGAGAGTACAACAGGTGTTTCCAGTCAAATCATCCAGTATAACAGTCAGTAAAGACCCAGGTGGGCCTCATAACCCACAAATTTGCTTTCAGATTTTCTTTTAATTGTCTCTCTTGCTTTTCTGGTCTTTGGGACACACACACACACACACACACATACACACACAATTTTGTTATTACAAAACCAGTTCTCTCTTATTGCTTAACTGACCTCAGCAATGTTCTTAACCTGACAACAAAGATTTAAAGTAAAAAGAGTGCAATGAACATATTTTTTGGCTTCTACAAAAAGAATATAAACATAAGGTTTTTTGATTATGCTCAAAACTTTAAATGTAACCACCCTTGTCCTTTGTAAAACACTAGCTTCTCAACACATGTGCATGAATAGAGTTCAAATGCAGAGCTGAGACAATAGCTAAGTCCTTGGGATTCTCTTTTGAATACTGTGTACAAGAGTGTGGCAGGAAGCTCAAATACGGTTTCTGCTAGGCATGAATTTTAATCTATACCCTCTGGTCTCCTGAAGGTCTGAAGGTTTTGTACAGATGAGGCAGAAATTTACTCGTGCCCTGAAAAAAGATGTGATAGGCTGTTTTCCTTGGCAACAGGATATGTATGTGGTCCCTCCAAGGAGGCTAACCCTGCCTGACAGCTGGTGAGTCTAGAGTTACTTGAATTGGTTTTCTCATAGTTAATCCAGTCCTGGGCATTAATTGACAGTGGCTGAATGTGACAGAGCTATTTTGGTTTCTGCATTTTCACTAAAGAATCCAAAAGATAAAAGAAAATTCCTGAGGTTGCAGGTTACAAGTTAGGATAGCTCATTATAAAATCTCCATTGAGATATGGGAAATCTTGTTCTCTGCAATTTTTTTTGTACCACTACCTCATTTTTAAGACTAAAGTCATGGCTGTTCTAATTTGCTACATGCTTATCAATCATATCCTACTGTCAATTGTGGAAATACTGTTCTCTAGTGAAAATTACTTAACTAGATTTAAATTTCCCAGAGAAGCTTAAAAGCTAAGTTAGAGCTAACGTATCTCTGGACACATAGGTAACATAGGTTAAATGAATAAATAAACAATGGAAAGGTGAATAATGCTAATAAAATGTTGAGTGTCCATTATAGTCCAGGCCGTCTATTTCATAGTTTACTTGTTCTACTTAATTTAATCCTCAAAACAATCCTGTAAGTTAAACCTTTTTCCCACAGCCTTCTGAGCTGGGGATTATTACCTTTATGAACCCATTCTTAGAGCAAGTTAAACATTTTTTCCCACAACAAAATACAGAATAATTTGCTCAAAATTGCACAATAAGTGCACTGAATGCTAATAAGTAAGTGCACTGAATTTGTGTAGACAGTCATTGAACTTATATCTGAGATGCATGAATGTACAGGTGAAAATAGACTAGTCATAGATGTTGACGTTTTGCAGTATGTTAAGTAAATGAGCAAGATACAGAGCAGCAGATGTTATATAATACATATATGTATATTTAAGTATATGTACACACAAATATACACATATTTAAATCCTTAAACTTCTTTACATATGGAAGCATAACAGATGTACAATTTTATACCTGCTATTGAAATTGTAGGTGATTCATTATGTTCTTTTTTCTCTTTTTATTTCTCAAATTTGTACATGTATTAATTGTCTAATAGTTTTAAAGGCATTTAACAAATTAGATCTTCAAGATCAGCAACTAGTGAGGAGTAAGCTTGGAAGGAGTTCATGAGGGAAGAAAAGTAAGCCAACCTAAATACCCCATCACATTAAGGCAAATAGGAAAGGTGGATAAAAACAGAGAGGAGAAAACATTCAGGCAACGTCAGAGGCAAGAAAACAATAGGCCATGTTCCCAAAAGGAGCAAAAATTCCCTGTGCTATATAGATGCCAGTATATTAAGAAAGAAATAATGAGAGGAAGGGAGGAAAGGACAGAGGGAGGGGGGAGGAGGGAGGGAGGGTACGTATGATCAGATGTCTCTGTCACAATTTTCAGAATAAATATGTTCAACCTTTTCCAGACCAATCCCATTAAAAAAAAAGTCTGAAAATATGTGAAGCCACATTTAAAGCTAAAATTTGATTCATTTTCAAAACAGATGTCAATCATTTCAGTCAAGGTCTATCATTTCTATCTTGCTCCGTTTTCACCCCTTCCATGGAACAAAGGTTCTAATAAATTAAATAGCAATCAAACCATACAAGGGCTTAAAAGTTGTTCACACTTGGATGTAAAATCCTGACTCTTACAAAACTTGCTTAACAGAACTACCAACTTGTCAGTGACTTGATGAGAAATCCATGGGCCATTGTATGCCAAGTACTGAGTACATGCAGTGGAGAAGCAAAGCATCCGTGGCAGCTGTTAACAAAGATACCCAGTGTTTCTGGAGATTACTGAGCAATGTAGTCATCAACACAAAAGTTTGGTAGGAGCTTGAAAGTCTGGTCGTAGGAGAATATTTTCTTCTTCACAATGCCATATAATCTATAACCTAGGGTTTCTATCATGAGTCATTTTTCTGGCATAATACACAAAGGCTTTGATTAAATGCAAGACACTTATTTAAGGGAATAGAAGAGAAGAGAAAACCCTAAATATTTATGAACAAACTGGTAATTCCCTAGGCACTGTGTTAGGAACTTCTACATATTTCTGTATTTAATATGTCAGAAAACAGTTGCATAGTTTCTGCTTTTAATCTTACTTCAAAGGCAAGAAAAAAAAAAAAGACGCTCCCAAACAGTACCTAATTTGCTCATAGCTATTTGGTTAAAACAGAAATATTGGAATTCCAACCATATTTGTGGGATTCAGAAACCCATCGTCTTTCTGTGAGGAGTCATGCTTTGTTGGAAAGATGGAAGACTTACATTATGGAATTGTCAGAGCACAGAAAACTTGAGCCATGGACTCACCAACCATCTTCTTATACTTGGCCAGATCACTTAATTCTATGCAGGTCCATCAAAAATTAAGAGATGATTAAATTCTGACAGTGTTTTGGACTCCTTCTTTTTTAAAATCTGTGAAGTCTAGTAACTTCAAGTCACTGACAATAAACACTTCATAAGAAGAATTAAGAACTGCATAGTCCTTAAGAATGTCTCAGGGATTCTTCTAAGCATTTTTTACATATAGTGTATACATACATATATGAACATATACAAGAAATGCATATGCATATATAAAACACATATATATATATTATATGCATGTTTTATGTTTACATTATTATATATATGTATACACACATACATATACATATACACACATATGTATTGAGGACATACATATCAAGAATATATATATCCTAACTATATATATATCCTAAATATATATATACATATGTATGTGTTCATATATATATATATTTTTCCCCAATAGTTTACATGTAAAAAGAGCAAGACACAGATGTTAAATAACATACCTAAGGTCACATAAATGGCAAAAATCAGTCCCATAACACTATGCAACATGTCAGATCTTTGAATCAAGGTCTTGTGAGAAAAAAAGAAAATAGACATTTCAATGTAAAATTTTTAAGCTCCAGTGATTGGAGGTTAACAACCTTTTATAGCCAAAAAATTGTGAGGTTACTAAATAACTACAGGAAAGAAAAAATACAGAAGGAAAAGGGGTTGAAAGGCAAACAGCTGCCTTGAGTTCCATAAATATTCCTGGCCATAGATTAATCTGTGTGGTCAGCTAGCCCAGGAACAGATTCAGCACCTTTAGGTAACAGGACAAAGATTTTCTGGGTGCCCGTATTTCTAGTTCTCAAAGGCATGTCTCTCCAGTTGTGGTCCCCAGATCAGTAGAATCAGTGTCACCTAGAGACTTGTTATAAATTCAGACTCTCAGGCCATGGCTCTGACCAGCTGAATGAGACATTATGGAGGGACTGACCTAGCGATTTGTCTGTCATTCACCAACTCCCATGTGAATCCTGATACTTGAGAACGACTGCCTGAAAGAATGTGGTTTGGATACATCTAATCTGGATCTGACTTTTGAAGTGGGCTTTTTAATCAAATGTGGCTAATCAGAATATTGCCTGCCTCTAAAGAAGATAGCTGAGTCAACCAAGCAGAGAGATGATCTTGGGAATCTTAATGGAAAGGTGGAAAGAATAACCTGTGAGACTGGATCCCCATTCCCCATGCTTTGGAACACAGCCAACCCAGGAAGGAAAAGGAGACCAAGAGGGGGACATCTTCTAGTAATGCCTTCTGCATCTCTGAGTTCTGTGCAACACAAACCATGAGCTAGCAGATGTTCAGTGATTCTTGCTACTTCCTCTACCCAGAATGCCCTTCCCTCCTCTTTAGCATCCTCATCTATGCCCTGGATTTTTCTCACATCACATTTAGTTCCTTCCATCACTTCCATGATCATTAATAATTTTTAAATTTCCATATCCTCTCCCCCAACCTGTCAGAAAGGATCTCCCCAAATGTAGGAGAGTGAAAGTGCTAATTTTTTTCATTCGTGTGCCTATTACTCAGGATCACAGTAGATATTTAAATATTTGTTTAAAAAATAAAATTTCCTACATGCCCAAAGAATTATTGGAAGGATCAAAGAAAAAGAAAAATAAGTTTCATAAAATAGGAAGCTCTATACAAATATGAGTCTTACTTATAATTATTAATTTCTTCTCTTATAGGTTCATCTTTTGTGCAAAGGTATCATCGCGGGGAAAGAGTAGGAAATAAGACTGGTAAATTTTGTGTATCCACGGCAAGTTGATCACAAAAGTGATTTAAATGTATAGCTGCTTTCTGTGTGAAATCAACATATAAACCCAAAGAAGAATGATTACTGTGAAAGGAATATAAAGGACAAGTTGAGGTATTCCATATATGCACTCTGAAGATTTGACTCAGTCTGAGCAATTAAGCACAAAAACAGCTCAAGGGAGCAATTGGGATGGAGATGTAAGTAAAGGGAGTAGCATATGTTAAGGGCCTGTGGCAGAAGGGTCTGATGTAAGAAGGATGGTATAAAGTGTGCAGGGCTAGGTTAGAGATTAGCTTTTATTTTCAGAGTGATGATAAGTTACGAAAAAGCAAGAAGAATGGTTTGACAAGACTGTTATTTTCAAAGACCACAATGAATCTTGCAGCTTATGCACAGTTGGCTCAGACCCTACCTTGGTATTTTATTGTTTTTATTACTTGTAACTTGTGAGGTTGAATGAGATAAATTTTGCAATTCTCAAAAAGTTATGCTCATTTTACTTTACCTAGTTTTAACTGTACTGTGAAATTTTATAAATACTTTCACATCTGGGAGAGGTTTCTGTCATCTTTGTGTGGTGAAAAGTTTGAATTTAATAGATTCTAATTACCATCACTTATAGGAGCAACTCACACAGGATTAAACTGTCCACATAGAAAAATTAATACACACATGTTTAATTCTGCATATATGAGACATGTTTACTGGTTTCAAAGTTTTATACTGAAAACAAAATTAATCTCCAAATTAACACTTATGAAATTATATTTTTAAATAAATTTGCCCAATTTTATACACAAAACCCTATAGAAACAAGCGTTCTTGTTCACTATTGAAATTAGAAATTATAAAACATGGGTGCTTCCAGCCATTTGTATTTCTCAACATCTAATGAAAGCAGCACTGAAATATAGAAATCCCTAAGAAAATTTGAGATACCATATACAAAATCTCATCACAATCAATAATATGCTTTGATTACATAAGTCCTTAGTTGATTATAGACAAGAAATACTTGTTTAATGTTTGTTTTTCTTTCCAGATTTTACATATTTTGTTAACTTCACATTCTTTAAAAAAAGGTTTTAATTTGGATGTCTGCAGATGTTTGATACTTCCCCACCTAAATCACAGCTCTAACACTCCCACATTATCTCCACTGCCACTTTAGCAATACATGATTGCTATTGTCAGCTACAATTACCACCCACTGCACAGTTTGCTTAAGCTGATTAGTGAGAGAAGGTATATATGTTTGAGTAGCTTTGAGACATAGCAAACTATGTATATCTTTCATCATATGACATTTACTTTGTATTCTACTTCAAGGAAGGAAAAAAAGCCAAAGGGAAAAAGAATTAGGAGACAGTGTATAAACCTGGATTCTCCATTGGCACAAGAGAACAAGTAGGATGGGACTTTCAAGCAAAATGGAGAACATATATGTAAAGACTCTATGGTGCAGGTGCCTGGTGTGAGGACGGGTAAGGGATGTGTAGTTTGCATAGTGCATTTGGGCTGTGCCAGAGAGTTCACTGGCTATACTCCCTGTTCAACTCTGGTCAGCATGCTGTAGGTGGGGGGTTCCCAAAATCAGCACTACTGACAATTCTTTGTTGTGGGCAGTTGCTCTGCACAATGCAGGATACTAGCATCATCCTTGGTCTTCATGAACAATAATTCCCAGCTGTGATGAGCAGTGACATGTATGGAGGCAGTTACCCCTGCTTGAGAACCATTGCTCTAGACTCAACTTGTTTAGAGTGAAGATTCTTCTCTGCTTCTCATTTTCCTCTGAAAGCTAATAACATTTCCCGAATATTTGACAGCTATGCCAATGCTATTGTTTGCTAGCTAAGAGATTAAAAATGGGCTCTGATCCACCAGCCCAGACCCTAGTGGACTTTATCTATCCCTTCCCCAAATTGGCATATTTTGTAAGAATACTAACGATAAAAGAATAAATACAATGAATAATCACCATTATTATAAAATATTTACAAAAGTTGTAATACACCAGGTTTTGTTTATAGGCAAATTATATATATATATATATATATATATATATATATATATATATATATATATCCATCTTGTATAATCTTTGTAAAATATATGAGGTAAACAATATTATCCTAACTTATTAATAACTTGACATTTAGAAAAGCTAAGCAAGATAATGCTTAAGAAAAACAAATACAAAATTCCTGTGTTCTTTGCAAGACCCTTCAGGACCTGACCATCATTTCCTTCTCCAAATCTGTCCCCAACCATCTAAAACAACAACACTTTCTTTCATTTCCTCACAACAATAAGCCAGTGTGTGGAAATTCATGCATGGAGTCCTAGTCTAGAGGGCATGGATCCCTGAATTTCTCACCACAAAATGCTGTCTTCTCAACTGGGAATAGTCCTACTAGCCTTGCCTTCTCAAGCCCTATGTCAAGTCCCTCCCACTGGAGACCTGATGTGCTTGGTATTTATTCTGGGTTTTGGAATATTTCCTCTACTTGTTTCTGAACAAAGGTGCTTCTTGGTTCATTGCTACTTTCCCAGAATGCATAATAATGCTGGGCTCACAGTTGCTGCTGCTTATGTTATTGCCTGACTGAGTGAATGAATACAATCATGAATTGATATTCCCAAAGCGATTAGCTCTGGAGGAGTAGAAAGGGGCCTCTCATGGAGGTCTTTCTGATTTTGAACTTATTTTTAATCTCCTAAACCCATTAAACCATGCCTTCCCAGAAATTTTCTACCCTATTGGTTTTAATTTGAACCCTTCCCAGCTATAATCTATGACCTTGCATAAAGGTAACTTCAGACTTACGGCAACCGCAGGATCAGAGGTCAGAAAGAGCAAATGAGCAACACTATTATGTGTGATTCCATCGCCCACACCCCTGAAAAGAGGAAGCAGACTATTAAATTGAAAAATCAAAATAGGAGGACTTTAATAAAAATCACAACCAACAATGACCCACGTTTCAAATCCTGTACTAGATCTTATCAGTTCACATGGTAATGAGTTTAATACTGTGGTGGAGTTTAAAATGCCAAGCATCACCCTCTGTGACTGTTAACAAATGGAGTTCCACCATGTGTGAAAATTCCATGATGATACAATCTGTGCCTCCCGATATATTTCAACAGAGAGCTAGCACTATGGATAAGGCTCTCCCGACCAGTCTTTGGATTTCATTGAACTTCATTATGATCGGTTGACCTCCTCAAATCCAATCATGGGCAGTAGCTCAATGCTCTACCAGTGACTGAATGGGTATGTTTACAATATCCAAAATGCCTCATGAAATATGTTTAATTATGCATAGGTTAACAGCTGTTTGCTTAGTGTACTGTATATAGGATGAAATACTCAAGATGGAAATAGTATACAACCTATTGGGAAAGAATATTAAGGACAGCTACTGTGTAAACATCCACTTTGCAGCTGGATGCCAAATGTCAACATTCCAAATATATGAGCAACTGCATTTCCTTATCTTTCCTACTGCTTGTGGTTTTGTAAGTAGTCCGCTGGGCAATGGCAATATTACAAAAAGCCTATTAATCTAAATTCATGATTTAATTCTACGCTGGAAAAAAACCCTCTTAGCTGGTGGCTAAAGCTTAAATTCTGGAACTCAACTTAAAAACAAATCAACAGATAATTTAAAGTAAAATGAATCTAAGATCAACCAGTATATTATTCACTACCTTCAAGAACAACAGAGCATCTCTGGGAGGGTGGTTCCCCTAACCTTTCCCTTTGAAGAATCCTAAGTAGCAAATAATATTGTGGCAGTGAAATGACTCTATTTCTTCCTAACATACAGTGATGACTTGCACCGTTATAATTGGATTATATATTATCTCGCATAATGCTTTGTGCACTGGTCTCTCAAGTTATGCTTGCTGCCTGCTGATGTTTAGATCTCCTTTGAAAGCAAAGTTGTGCATCATATTTTTTATAATTAAGTATATATTTATGTGCATAAGTGATAAAATATTTTTATGAATAAATTCCTTTTTAAAATTAATTTCCCTCGCCAACTCTCTAGTGTCTGTGGATGAAAGGGAAGTTTCCACACCCTCTGTCAACTTAGCTTTGGGTTTTGTCACTTTTACATTTCAACAAGAAGTCACTTATATACAAAAGATAATGGTGTTGAAACGTGTACAAGCAGGACAGTGAAGCTAACTGGGAAAAAAATACCTTAATTTTATTGATGATTTACTGTGTGACAATCACAGGGGAAGGCTCTTTAAAAATACTGCCTCATGTAATTATTCTGAAGGTCTCATAAGATGGAAATGAGAGTAATCTCAGTTTCGTTTTCCTAGAAACTCTCTAAACTCAAGTAATATGTCTGTGATAATCAGCTAGGTATTGGAAAAAATCAACATTTAAATATGTATCTCATATATTTCAAAACCTATGCCCTTACAGTTTATTACCTTAGCTTATATAGTCAACAAATAATTATTAAATATCTAGCATTTGTATCCGGTGCTATATTAAATTAGAGCTCTAAAGAGTACACAGTTAAAAAGGGAATATAAATTTATAAGCCCGTAAGTACAATAGATAAAAAATGGAAATTAAGAGTAAACAATAATACAGATGAACTAAGGAAGATATATTATTTTATCAAAATGTTCAATATGCTATGTTCACTAAAACAGGATTTTACCGTTTTAAATACAGAGAAGGAAAACAAATGACCCAGGATGGCATCAACCAGATGTTGCTGATATTAGAAATTATCAGCACTATAAAGAGGTACTGCTTGTAATATGAAAACCCTTTCACTCTAATACTAAATCTCTGTCCATAGCTATTTTGCTAGAAAATTCCTGTTTCTGCACATATATACACACTTGCATATAACTAGTTAACCATTCTATAGATATTTTTGCAACTTGTATTTAAAGAATATACCATACCTTGTAGCAATTTGTAAGTTAACGCATCACATTTAATAGATGAATAGTCTTCTACTGGACAGAGACATAAGGATGGAATTAACAATATCTAGTGATAAACATTAAATTGTTTCCAGTATATGCTATCAAAAAACACTACACTGCTGGGTATGGTGGCTCATGCCTATAATCCCAGCAATTTGGGAGGCTGAGGCAGGAGGATTACAAGTTGAAAGCTAGCCTCAGCAACTCAGTGAGGTCCTCAGCAACTTAGCAAGAAACTGTCTCAAAATAACATAAAAAAGGGCTGGGGATGTAGCTCAGTGGTTAAGTACCTGTGGGTTCAATCCTCAGTATCAAAAAACCAAAACATACTATACTAAATAGCCTGTCAGAATATATATGCATGCACGTGTATAAATATGAACTTTTTGTACATGTTGACAATTTCTCTATAGTAATTTGGTTAGATCAAATATTAACTTATAACCAATTTGGTATGCTATTAAATAGAGTCCCTAATCTTTATGTAAATAACACTATTGTAGCAATTGGGATTAATTAAAGTTTTTTTTTTTTTAAATCCACCTTAGAAATCAGTCCAAATGGATAATATTCCACTGAAGGACAAAGTAACTTAAATTTAGTATGTAGAAAAAATATCTTTTTTTATATTTAAGCTATGTAAAGTAACTCTCAAAATGGAATTGTGTGAATGCAGGAATGTTTTGTGGTATGTTTTGATTTTCTTTTAAACTGAGGCACTGAATAGAAACCCAGCAGGCTGCCTGGTCTCTTCAACAGGGCTTGTTTTTCATTTACTTTTCAAAGTCAGATTTTATTCATCAATCTCTAGTTTGTCTTGAACATCATTACTTTTTGATTAGACAAACTTTTGCAAACAAGCAGATGATGTAAAGTGACAGCTAATAATAATTGAGTCTTTACTGGATGTCAGGCACAGCTATACACAAGTAATCAAAGGTATTAATTCATTTAACCCGCAAACGATGCACCTTGAGATGGAACTTGTAACCAGAATGAACACTCATTCCCTCTGCTGAACACAATACTGTGATTTTTTGCTTTGCTTTTGAGATGTTGAGGATACATCCAGGGCCTTGTGTGTCCTAGCTTCACATAGAGTGCTCGTCATTGACCACAATACTATAGGTCTCTGAAGGACAGCTATGCTCACATCATGAACTATGCTAAAAATAACTGATGTTGGGATTCTCTTTCTTGGCTCAAGGAGAAGTTAATGCAAAGTTCTTCTTCCGCTATAATTTGAATATTGTTTTCTGATGACATATTCTAGTATTTACTTATCAACCAATCCCAATATATGCAATATGTGTGTGCTCTCTCTCGCTCAATCCTTTCCTAATTTTTAGATTAATCTAGTTATCTGAATGAACTTTCTTATACCAGGAATCCAAACTATAAATTATTTTAATTAAGAAGACCATATATCTTAATTTACCTTAACTTAATCAGAAAAAAACCACCTGTTTTTGCTGACATTGACAGAAAATGTCAAATATATGGAAATTATTTTTAGTTGATGCATATTAATTACACATAAGAGTAGGTTTCATTGTACCACCTTAATACATAGATACTAGAAGTTACATTTTTAATCAATAAAATAACACCTCTGTTTTTTAACTGTATTATTTTAGGTGTTCAGTGGTCCCAAGAAATAAGTCAACACATTAATGTTAACATATGACATCTCATAATAGCTTCAGACTCTACTTGTGTTTGGTTGTTAGTTTAGCTTGTTTCAGATAATACCAATGAGTATGAAGTCTGAGGCTACTTTCCACTGAGTCAACAAGCTTTTCACATGTTTGAGGCAACAGACAGACAAACATCATCTTCTACCTGATGCTCAAGGAGCACCTGACACAGAAACCATAACATTCTCACTTTAGAAAGCACCTTTAGGGAAAAAAATGATGTTAGCACAAATTTTAAATATGTTGATTAATAATATGGCACTTATCAATGAGTGATTAGCAACAATACCTAATCTTACTGCATATTTGCTATGTGCTAGGCTTGATCTCAGACCTTTATAGATACCATTCCATGCATTCTTCAGAGTGACACTAGGAGGTAGGTCTACTTTCCAGGGGTATAAACTAAAGCATCACAAGATTAAGTTGCTAGGCTCAAGTGACACAGTCAGAATGTTAGCCTGGACATCGCTTAGTAGCTCAGGAATCCTGAGGAAACTCAAGGATGTGAAATGAGAAAGAGATCTAGTGGGCATTCAATCTTTTATACTCTCCTGAGAAACTTTGCAAAGAAGATTATTCATATATTTATGTCACTTAATCTTTTCTTATTTGGAAAATTTAAAATTTTCTTTAAGTTAAAATAGAACTTTGGGGAAAAAAATCTAATTTTTAAAATAAAAAGAAAGACTCTTCACAGTGTGAAACACACCAAGTGACTTTACTTGCATCCCTCCTGTCTGTGATGCCTCTGTTCTAGAAGACTGCCTCCCACTTGCCCTCTATTTTTTCTTACTTTCTCTTGCCTTTGAAGAATATTATATTTTAATAATCTTTATATTTCTTACATATTTCGTCTATCCCTCTGTTACTATAAGGGTCTGGAGTGTCCCCCACATGCTCAAGTGTTGATGGCTTGGTTTCAGTTGATGACTCAGTTTTGGGAGAGGGACACTCACTAGACTAAGCAGTCACTAGAATTGTGTCCTTGAAGCTGACATTGAGACCCAGGCCCCTGCCTCTCTGCTTCTTGGCTGCTGTGAGGTGAGCATCTTTGGTCTGCCATACCCACCCTGTCCATAAAGTGCACCTCAGCACAATCCCAGAAATAGTAAGTCTTCATGGACCATGGACTGCACCTCTGAAGCTATGAAAAAAAAAAAGGACATCTTTTCCCTTTAAGTCATTTTATCTCAGGTATTTTGTCACAGTGACAGACAGCGGACAAACATATCCTCTAAAACGTATCTTCACCTTTTTTTTTTTAGCTTTTGATAATAGAGATGAAGTTCACATAATATAAAATTAGCCATCTTGAAGTAAACAATTTCAGTGGCAGACACATTACTGTACAACCATCACCTTCATCTAATTCCAAAATATTTTCTTTACCTCAAGAGGAAATTCTATACCTATTGAGCAGATCATCCCCTTTCCTTCTTCCCTAGAATCCCTGGCAATCCTAAATCATGTTCTCTTCGGGTTTACCTACTCTGAACATATCATATAGAAGGACTAATAGAATACAAAACATGTTGTATGTGGCTTTGTAGTGCAACATGTTAGACATTCATTAAAACTGCAGTGTATATCAGCATTTTATTCCTTTCCATAGCAAAGCAGTCTCCCATCATGTCTATACATTCATCCCCTGATGAACATTTGAGGTAGTTTCATATTTGACTATTTTAAATAGGGCTATTGTGATCATGTGTGTACATAAATTTACTTGATTACCGATTTTCAGTTCTTTGGGTACATACCTAGGAGTGGGATTGTTTGGTGCTGAGGTCTGAGTACTTATATATCCTACCCCCCCACCCCAAATCATCTGTTGAAACCTAATCCTAATTCCTTGCTACATCATTAGAGGTGGGACATTTGAGAAGGTGATAGGTCATAAGGCCATATCACTCATAAATGGGATTAGGGGCCTTATCAAAGTTGCCCAAGAGAGGCAGTTTGTGCTTTTCACTACATGAGGACAGGAAGTGCTATCTAGGATAAAGCAGGACTAGACATCATCTCTTCCAGCTCCTAGATATGCGGCATTCCAGCTCCTGAAGAGTAAAGTAAAACTTGAGGTATTTACTAACCACTTAGTTTCTTGACATTTTGTTATGGGAATCCCAGTGGACTAAGACACTTCTTAAACCTGTTTTCTAATACATAGTCAAGTTGAAAAACCAGCCTCTATCTCAGAGCAAAGCCTGTCCAAGGAAGGGACATGCCTTTGTCCTTGGAAAAACCCACAGAGCACTCCTAGGCACATTCCCACCCTGCTAAGTTGTTTATCTACAGGAGAGATCTGCTGTGCCAGGTGTCCCTGACTCAGTCAGGCTAGGTGGGGATCCATAGCAACCCCCTAGCAGCCACCAATCAGCATGAGACAGGGAAATACCTGGGATGCCAGATGACCCTCCCAGTAGTTTATGGTGGTTGATAACAAGTTGGGAAACCATGTAGTTCAGCATGTACACCCCTCTTGGCTTAAACCAATCTGTTCAAATGAATACCCCTTTTGTACTGACCAATCACCCTTACCCAACTTGTTCCCGCCAGTGAATGTGCTACTCATGTTTTAGAGTTGTTATTTGATTTTCCCGCGGCGTGTGATGATTTGCTAAAAGAGGCTATGATGTATGTGAAGTCCCTGCCCTCTCCAAAGAATGTATAAAAATGCTGCAAACCCTGGGCTTGGGGCCTCTCAGTGTCACCAGTTGCTGTGTGTGTGCGCAGAGGTCCAAGCTAGCTCGCAATAAACACCTCTTTGCTGCTTAAATCGATCTTGGGTCTCTGGTGGTCTTTGGGGGTCCAGAATTCGAGCATAACAAAGTCACTCATACTACTCAGTGCTAAGTGCTCTCAGCCACAGCTGACATCTAGGGATACCTGAATTTATTTCCTGGCCCCATTAATTCATGCTTCACTTTTTTGTCAGCTTGCTGTATTTTGGTTTCTGCCTCTCCTCCGGACCAAACTACTGCTCACTAGACTCTCTGAGAATTTCCAGTTTTCTCTTCAGCTGTCATTTTTAGTGTTATATCTAGTGATCTTAATGAACCAAATGTTTCAGGGTGTGTTCCTGGAACAAAAGTTCCTTAATGGCAACTTTCCCTTGCTACTTCAAATGTAGGTATCTCTGATTTTATGCTCAACTTTTCAATCCCGTTTTCAGAAGAAGTTACTTCATCAGGGCGTTCAATGACATAGTGCTGGTTAGTTAGTTCTGCTAGTAAAAATAGAGAAATTGTTCTATAAAAGACAATTGGAAGATACATCAGTTCTAAGAGAAATATGGTAACAATGTGTGACAGTTGCTGTCCCTATTTATAGCCACACTGTGGCAGACCCCAATACAGACACAGTCTGACTGAGTGGCTGAGCACCTCACTTTTGCTGAGGCTGGCTTTGAATTTGCAATCCTCCTTCCTCAGCCTCCTGATCCACTGGGTTGTGCTTATGTCCTTGAGAAACCCCAAAGAGTAAGTGCTGAGTTGTAATGGAAGTCACAGTTTGGAGCAGCTAACCATCCTGGATGGCGAGGGAGAGATATCCTTCTCATCTTCTTCCCTCTCCAAGAAACAATGAGCGTTTAGTAGGAACAAGGTAACTGAGACACCACAGATCTCCACATTAGTTAATGACTGTGAGGAAGTGTTGGTTTCCTGCAGGGGACACTACACTGGCTGGGACACAAAAGCAAGAAGAGCAGACAACAGAGACAATAGGAAGATTTGTTAGATTTTTCTAGTTCTCATATCACTTGTTTTCCTATTGCAGCCAGGAATGCTGGCTGCTCAGAGTATACCTCTTGGAGTTCTTAATCATTTTATGGTTGAAGAATCCCAAAGTAGACAGATTGATATTTTGGGGATTGTAAGGTAGGTACTATAACTGATAATCTGAATTTTTAAAAAGAAAAATGTGATCTTATTTTTACACCCTCAAACTATGAAACAAAGTAGACTAGTTATACGATGAAAACATTAAAAATTTAAGTAGAAGCATTTATAAGTTTCGATTAATATTTAAACTGCTTGCCAAAAGGTTTTACATCCCATACTGGAAGTATATTCAGAAGCACCCCTGGGGCATCCATTTGAAGGTGATGTGACCATATTTATAGCAAAATGCAAGGCGATTTGCAGGCCAGCATCTAACTTCTCAGTAATGCTGCATTGAGGTATTCAGAGGTCGTGCCTTATGGAATCACATTTCCCACAATGTATATATGTGGGCATATATATATATATGTATACATGTTTGTGTTTCTTCATGTACCTATACACACACGCAAGTTTGTATGTATACCTAATTTATGGAGTTGTAAGAGCCATGAAATGAATCACCACTAGAGTCAAAAGGAGCATCCCAGGCATTTTTAAATGAGTGACACCTCACTCCTCTATCTGTTGCCCTTAATGAAAACACTGTCAGAACAATACAGATGGTGCTTACAAGATCAGAGAATGTGCTAAGACTGAACTTTCCTGATTATGTCTAGGACTTCATATCAAAAATTTTTATAACACAGGGAATGGAGATTAATTTGGCTAATCATGAGAGGCTAAGCTTAATGGTTTTAGTATATGATTCTCTTTTGTCTCCTCAAAACATTTCTTATTCATATGCAATGGAATTTTTTTTTAAACCCACATTCTAAAAAGACAAATTTCTCCACAAATTTACCAGGAAAGAAGTTGAATATATTTATATTTTTGTTGATGAGAAAATTAATTATAAATACGTGCCTCTTTTTAGATATGTAATCATTGGCCAATATACATGCAACTTCTAAAATCTTTAATTGATATTTTCCACAGTAGAAACTTCCAATTAACTAATAATTTCACAAATGTTAAATGAATACGAAGACAAGAAGATTCAGACACCTCTCCCACAAGGGTGTTTAAGAAGACCTCCTGCAAAAATAAATCCCAATTTCTCACTCTGTTGTAGAGGGCACTGCTGCTCCTGGACCCTGCTGTGCTATGAGCTCTGGCTGTGTCTACCCTTCTCTGGCAAGACTTAGACCTTGTCATTTCTCATCTGATACTCATTGTCCATGCTCTTCTTCTTCAAAGTCACCCTAACATCACATTTGTGCATGTGTATATGGGGGTTGGAATGTGCTATCCGAATATTACTTCTGAGAAGCCTTTATTTTTCTTCCTTTTATTTCTTAAAACAGTTCATAAATGCAAGGTGCAATTAAAAAAAAAAAAGTTGATGGAATATTTCTGAGGTACATAGCCTCTACAGTGACCCACAAATCCCCACTTCTTAGTATTCTTTCCTTTCTCATGGCCTGGGCTATCTAGCATTGCATTTGTAGTAAGTAACATACAGAAAAATGGACTGGGAGGCTACCTGAGTTCAGAACACAAGGTGGTACAGCTTTCATTATTAGCTCACCCTCTGCTCACTGACCGAGGAAAACCAGCTGCCATTGCTGCTTTCCACCTATGAGGAGGCACAAATGGAAGGAAAGAGATGTAGGCCTCCAGCCAACAGCCAGGAGAACCTGAGATCTGCCATCCATCTCATAAGTGAACATGGAGGCACTTCCTCCTTCAGACTTGAAGTGAGCTCAGCCTCAACAGAACCTTAATGGCAGCCTGCGAAAGAAAGACCCCGAGCCAGCTCCTCCCAGCCAGGAGGTAACCATGTCTCTAGCCTACAGCAACCTGAGGGAAAACATGGTTATAGTTATAGCTTAAGTTTCTAGGTTTGTTAAGCAGAAATAATTAACTAATAGAATTCCTAGTAGAAATCAATAACAAACCATTGTTTCTAATTGGAGGGAGGGAGGAAGGGAGGGAAGGAGAGAGAAAGTGTGTGATATTGTGTGTGTGTGTGTGTGTGTGTGTATAAAAACTCATTTTCTGGTAAATTTGTGGGGAAATTTTTAGAATATATGTTTTAAAAAATTTTAGAATAAATGTTTAAAATATTCTCCATATATATCTTTATGTATCTTTGGTGTTAAATGATTTAATATTGAAAAATAACATGGTGACAATAAATTATTTTTTATCAGCCTACATTTAGCAAAATAAGTTTATTGGCGCCCCATAGAATTTTTAAAAATAGCTTTCGATTAATAAAATACAAAAGTTTAGGAATGAGTTCTAAACAACTTCCATGTCATTTGCATTCTCCTAGTACCAATATTTTGTGTGGAAAATACTAAAAATATTTATTTACATCGACTTTCTCAAAATAAACAGAATTTCAAAAGTGCAGGGACTGTGGTATTCATGTTCAGGAGCACAGTATCAGAGAATGGAGATTTCAGAGCTGTGTGCTGAATGAGTGAATAAAACACTAATAACAATGAATGTGTCAGTTTTTCACCTGCATCATACTGGCATTACAAATTATATTGCTGTAATGCAAATATCAGAGACAGAACATATTTACAAACATACGTTAGATAACTGCTAATATTTGGCCTCTTTTAAATTCTTTTAAATTAAAAAAAAAAACATTTTTTGCAGTGCTGAGAATAGAACCCACACTCTTGCATGTGCCAGAAAAGTGCTCTACCTCTGAATTACATTACCATTCCTCATCTCTTTTTCCTAAAAAATCTATTTAGTCAGAATTTTCCTTCTCCTTTCCAAATAGCACAGCTATTGTATGTCTAAATTATGTATAAAATACCATGGAATAATAATTCAAATGTTAAGTTTTCCATTCTATTTTTCTCAACATTAAAGTACAGCACAGGTAAGTTACTTATCTATACACTGGGGTATTTATAAAGATAATTATGGGTGTAACAGAAATAAAAATCGCTAAAATATGAAATTCTTAGATGTATGCAAACTAAAGCAGATACTGACTCTGAAAACACAGACACATGCAATTAATTTTCAGGGATGAGACACAGAAAAATCCTATTTCCATAGTAACTATGATTTTAAAATAATACAAAAAAAGACAATAGAGAAGACAGGACTGGCTGTGTGGTCCATGAGAAAAACACATGGACATTCTTCTGTAGACACAGTTTAGCTTCTTAGCAAGGATATGAGTCCTACAGTCACTGGCAACATAAGAGAATCAAGCTAATTGCAGTCATATCTTTACTGACAGAGGACAATGACTAGACCGAGGATTGCCAGTGGGGACCTTGTGCAATACTGAACCACAAACAAATAGGAATCTTGTCTCCACCAAGTCTAAAGCACACTATATTACAATCTCTTGAGTATATAGTACTAAGAGCTTCAAGAGACCATACTGCAGTGAAACTAAATGTGACAGTGGGAAAATTTCAACTCTAGGTACACTTTGAAAATTTCAAATGTATGAACACTTTCTCTTCACAAGTAGAGAGAAGCCATCATAGAAAACAAAATACTATGAGGATATCACAAAGTGAATTCTACATTCTTTCTTGCCTTATAATGGCCAAAATTGGTAAATGATTATGCTATCATATGAGATCAATGAGTGAAAAAAACTGTTCCACTATGTTGTGAAAAGCATATCTGACATGACCCCTTGTGTTTATGACCTTGTGCAATCCCCTCTCCTTCAGTGTACAATGGGTCATGTGCATTTTAGCTTTTAGCCAACAGAATACAGTTTGATAGGATGTCACTTCTAAGATTAATCTGTGAAAGACTGACTTCTGTTCTGTTAACACCCTTTCTCCCTCTGGTTCTCTCATTTGCCTATGCTGATAAAGCCAATTGCCATGTGGAGAGAGCAGTACATGTAGGATCAGAAAGCAAACACCAGCTAACAGCCATCAAGGACCCTGGCCCCGGGTCTGACTTTCCTTGAGACAATAACCACAAGTGAGACTGAAGTACATTCCTTCCCCAGTCGAGCCTTCAGATTATATCAAAGCTACATTTTGATAGCATTTTTTGAGAGACCCTAAAACAGAGGGCCCAGCTAAGCTCTGCCAGTGAACCACACCGACAGAAACTGTGAGATAAGCATTTCTTTTCCAAGCCATTGAGTCTTAGGGTGATTGGCTAGACAGAAACAGCACCCACTTCTTTTCTTTCAATGCAATACAGAGCTGGGAAGTTAGTACTAAGGAGATTTGCTTTGCTGCACTAGGAAAAAAACATTTCCTTTCTGTGATGAAATTTTTCTAACAACTACTAAATTTCCCTAGAATGTTAGGAATAGTCACAAATGGACAGAGAAAACGTAGAACCTTCTTTTTACTATTAAGTTTGATTTTGGGGAAAAAAGTGATAAATGGAATCAGGGAATGCATTAGATTTAGATAAATCATGTCCAATAACCATGAGACAGAAGGAACTCAAAGATTCCTGATAAAGAGAAACATGACTTGGATTGACACTTGAGTATACAGGACTATGATGGAAATAAAGAGGGCATGGTGACTGGTTCCTGTATTGAGCCATAGGAAGACATCATGGGAGCAGCTGCTTGACACCAGGTCTTCCTGGCATAAATGGCCAAGGCACAAAATTTATGGGGACTTGGAATATATGTATGTATGTATATATGTGTGTGTGTGTGTGTGTGTGTGTATGTGTATATATATATACACATACACACACACACACACACACACACACACACATATATAAATATATTATTTTGGGGGGTTGTGCTTTCTTGATTTTTTAACACGTATTTAATTATTTTCTGAAATCATGGTATATATTGGTTTTAGTTAGCTTCATATAACAAAAGCAAGTCCAGGCCTACTTTTAAAAAGTTGATTGACTGGAAATGGGTGAAGTAATACCGAGGCGTCTGTATCCCCTCTAATCATGTTGGAATTTAATTGTTATTGAACAGTATTAAGAGGTGAAGGCTCTAAGAGGTGACAAGGTCAGGAACCTGCCCACATAACAAGAGTAATGTCATTGTCTCCGAAGTGGGACATCATTCAGATAAAATGGATGAGTTTGGTCTGATTTTCTCCTCTGAGCTGAGTATGTTTGCTTGACCTCTTGCCATATAAAGATACAAAATAAAGACCCTTGACAGATGCCAAAACCATGCTCTTGCACTTCCCAACCTTCAAAACCATGAGTCAATCTCCTCTTGTTTATAACTTACCCAGTTTGTGATATTTTGTTACAGCATCAGGAAACAGACTAGGATAAGGAGCATGCAGATTTTAAGATAAAATTTGGAGCGCAAGGACTTGAGAAAAACAGACAATGAGATAGTCAAAGAGGACCTACACAGGCAGTGACTATATTTTTCTTTATCAGGTAGCAACTGAATTTACCTTTATCATTCTACTCCGTGTTTAAATTTTCTTGGGAGGAAGTCTGATTGAACTGATTTGATTTGTCCCTGAAACTACTGCTGTGGTCAGTGGATGCCAGAGTTGGTCTGGTACAGAGAAATCCAGTGGACTACCTTTGGGAAAATGGTTCTGTCCTACTGAAGTACATGGACTGAGATGAAAAGATTGGTTACCTATAGGGAAATATGGGCGCTGTTAAAGAAAGAAAGAAAGGTGTAGATTTGCTACACAAGTTAAAACAGCATGCATCTACTACAGAAGCTTCTTTGCAATCAGTAGAGCTGTCTTAGGTTCAAAGTAATATAATTCCTTTAACTGCCATGACTTTTAACAAGTTTGATGCATATACCTACTGATGCCTTAAAGGTACAATCTGACACTTGATACACATTAGATGACAGGGAGAGAAGAAATTGCCTTTCCCATGAAGGTGTGCTCCAAAGCTTCATGTCTTCTTTCTGCTTCAGAAAAAACTTCAAATGGTCCTTCAGGCCACCCCAGGGCCAGAACTATAGCAATCCATTCCATCCATCTTCCTCACCCATAAGACAAGAGAAGTTCTATGATACTATCAATTTATATAGGGCTGTAAGTAGTTGGCCAAATTTGCAGATTTTTTTGTATTTAAAAAACAATAACAACAACAACAACAAAAAAAAAAACACCAACTCTTTCTTGGCCCACTTACGGGTGAAGAAAAGAAGACATACTGCAACTAAATGGCTTATGCAAATGCACACAATATCTGATGGTTGGAATCAGAGTCACAATTTGCCCTACCCTGCCATGTGCTCCCAGCACTCCAGTTGATGTCCTGTCTGCAATACCTCATCACTAACTGATGGTATGTAATCACGTTTTCAGTTTACATGAAGCTGATGGCATAACTACTATAGTGGGTTACCAAATCATAATCCAGAAGAGACATATCAGACTAGAACAATGAGTCAAGTCATGAATTCAATCAGAATAAATATCAAGTTTTATTCAAAGGTGTACGGGGTGAGTACAGGTAGGATGAAATATCACTAAACAGCAAATGTTAGAAAGATATACATTTTAGTGGAAAATTATACATAGGAAACAAAAATGTGACCTAATCATCAGTAACACAAATCTGCTCTTAAAATGCATGAAGATATTTATGTGGAGATTCCTTCCTTTATCCAGTTCACCAAACTAGGTTCATTACTGTAATGTTTATTTCTACAGACCTGATATCCCCTGAATGCCTTTCTAAACTGATCCAGACAAAAAGGAAATTACTATCTTAAAGAAATCTTAAAAACTCAGGTGGTTGTCTTCATATCCTCCAGCTCCCACATAGTTACCACTTACAGAGAACACCTGTTTTCTCAAACCCCGGGGAACTCAAAATCACCCCTCTCTCTTGTAGAGATTTTGAAGACTGCCTGTTATAGTTTAGAGTTATTTCCTTCATTCTGAAATTGCCTGATTCTGCTGTACAAGTATAAGCCTCCAGCCATGACATTGGACAGCATCTCTCCATGTACCTTAGATCCACTCTCTAGAGGAGGGTTGGGGAGGGATGGTGCCTGTCTCAAAAGGAATGGAGCAAGGGGCTTTTGCCTTCTGAGATTTAAAATTACAACCGAGTTGATTCAAATAGTTATTCTGAGTAAACCTTAAACAGTGTCACTAAAATTGACAGCTAGAAATGTCATATGAGTTAGTTTATGGAGACAGAAAAAGACAAAGAAAATGAATAAGGTATGCAGAAGAAATACAAAAAAGATACAGAGAAAAATGAATGAACACACTCTACGGGTTTCTAACAGCTCTATACGTCCTTGTTCTAGTTGCTATTTGAATCTTGGCTACACTTGTAAACTTCACTTCCATCAGACACTTCTGAATTTTTATATTTTCTATAATATAAATTCCTTGTTTGGCTTAAGCAAAACACATAGCAACACATACCAACCACCCAAAATCCTACAGGAACTTCACAAATCCTGCAGACTCAAAATACCAGCCAAAGCCCCTCATTCATAAGTCACTCCTACTCTGATTTTTGTAGCTTCTTCCCACTTTTGACTAACTTCAATCCACAAATGGTTACAGCCAATACTAGTAAAGACTCAGTAGCACTGGCAACATCTCCATGTTTAGACAAGGCCTTAAGATGATGACTCAAAACAGTGTCACATTAAGAGCTGCACAGAACACTTGGGACTGTAACTTGGAGAAGAGATAACAGGGAAAGGTAAATTATCTGTCTGCAGATTATGTAATAAAATGTTTAACTCACTCTTTTATGTGTAATGATTTTTTTCCTTATTGCCAGACCATTAAAATTAAATGGGTTCTTCTGAAAGACACTGAGTTACCTGACATTGGAGGTATTCCAACAAAATCTAGATACCCTCTTAGCAAAGGGTTTGTTGGAAAAAAAAATATTGAAGGATCACATCCATTGGGTGGTTGTTTGACTTCTAATCTTTCTCCCACCTACAAAGCCATTCAAAGATGCAATGGTTTCTCCTAACATCTGCAGGATACACTGCAAAAAGGTGATGATAGTATCTATGTGACAAACAACAACATATACAAATTGTAACAGTGTAGTACCAGTCAAAACTTTCTGATAGACAGACATTATAAAAACATACAAGGCAATAATATTTACCAACTATGACCTGATCCTCAAACAAAGGAGAAAGCCCTTTACAATGACATTTAAAGGTAGGCTTCTGTTTAAGATCAGTTGTGTGAAAAACAGAAGTAAAAGTCACCTGGAATACATACATGTACAGGCTTGATGACCATCTAAGTGGTGTCTTCCACGGAGTCATCAAACCTGGGATACTCTGGTCTCATCCCTCTAGAAAGCGTGACCATCACATGGCTGTTATTTTTGCCAAGTCACAAATCAAGCTCATTAGAAATGCAAAATTTTTAAAGTGCCTTGTTTCTCCTTTCCAAAACTGTTTCCTGTATGATCCAGACATCCTTAAATATCATTTTAATAAATTCATAATGCAGTCACAGTGATTAGGACACTTTACAACAAGAAGATTGGGACAACTAAAATACAGAAATTATGGCTAAATCCCCTTCAGCTGGATGTTTCTACAAGCAAATTACCCTTCTATACCAGGTGGGCCAGAGCGACAGTCTGGAGAGTGACCCTCCCACATTCCCACAAATCCTTTCCTCTGAGTGTATTAGATACAAAGAAGCCCATTTCCTTTATCTTCTTTCCCTTGTTGAACATCAATCCTGTATAGTGGGCTCAGCAGTGGCTCCCCAAAACATATGTTAATGTCCTAATCCCTGAAAACTTTGAGTATTACCTGGTAATAACAAAGCAGTAAGTATTTTAAATGGCAAATCTGTGATTTAAAATCCTAAGAGAGGTGATTACCCTGGATTACCTAGGTGGACATGAAAGGCCATTACAGGTATCTGTGTAAAAAGAGGCAGAGGCGAAACACACTGATGTGACAAAAGAGAAGGTGGCAGCAGAGACTGAAGGAACCTGGGGGCTGCTGGAAGGTTGGAGACCGGAATCATCTAGATCTTCTGAGGACACAGCCCTCTGGACACCCATGTTCCTAAATTGTCATTCAGGAAGAGTTAACCTATTCCTATTCTCCACTGTCTTTCAATTGGGAAAAAAGCACTTCTACATCAGTATTCTGATGTTCTTATAGATTCTTTGCACAAAGAGGGATTAAAAAATTTCCTGCATACTCATCTTCACTCATAATGAGAAAAGTGTCACTAAAACAATCTAAGATACCATTTCCAAAACATTGGCAAAAATTCAAAAGCCTGATACTCCACTGTGCTGTGGACAAACTGTTCTCACTAACCCTGTTGGTGCAAATGCAAAATAACCACAACCCTTACAGGAAGGAATCTGAAACTACTTAAAATGCTATGTATTTACCATTTGATCCAGCAGTCCTGGAAACTTACCTGGAAAGTACACCTCCAAAACTATAAAAATATATGAAATATCATATAAGGTTATTTATTCTTCCAATATTGATATACTTTTATACATAAGTATTTGAAGCCACCTAAATTGTCAAGCATAAGAGAGTAGTTAAATTCAATGGAGTAATGTGCTGATATAAAAACAAATAGGAAGGACTCTGTGAATAGGACATAGCATTAAACAGAAGAAAAAGTATAAAACAACAGAATATACATGCTGTAGAATATATTGCATAAGAAAGAATAGAAAGTAAGTAAATATGTACAAACCTATTTATCATTTCCAAAAAAATGCAACATCAAAGATATATACCAGAAAAAAATGAGGCTAACTCAATGAAGTGAGGTGGGAACAAGGGGCTGGTAGAGTCAGAGGAAAGAGTGACACTTCTCAGAGTGTACCTTCATGTGTTATCATCCCGCTTATTCAAAATATCCGCATTAAATCAGTAAAAATGAGAAGGGGAAATATTGCAAGCAAATAGAATGAATAAACACAATCATATGTCAAATAAACATCACAAACATACCTAAGGGAGATAAAAGAGTCAATCTAAGTGCTTACATTGAAAGCACTTAGGTGATACACTCCTATAATCACAGTGCCTAGGGAGGCTGAAGGAGGAGGACAGCAATTTCTAAGTCAGCCTCAGCAACATCAAGAGGCTAAACAACTCAGTGAGACCCTGTTTCTAAATAAAATACAAAATAGCGCTGGGGATGTGGCTCTGTGGTCGAGTACCCTGCTTTCCATTCCCTGTCTCTCCCCATCATAAAAAACAAAAGAAGCATTTATGGCTGGGCATGATGGCACATACCTATAATCCCAGCCACTGGGAAGCTGAGGCAGAAGGATTACAAGTTTGAAAACATCCTCAACAATTTACTAAGGCCCAAAGCAACTCAGTGAGACCCTGTTGCAAAGTAAAATATAAAAAGGCCTGGGGTTGCGGGTCAGAGGTTAAGAGCCCCTGGGTTCAATCCCTGGTACAAGAGAGAGAGTGTTCCCACCTACTATTGAATCCTCACTCTTGGGAAGAAAGAAGAAGAGGGTGTGATGGCAGAATCTCTAGCAAATCCTGAACTCTTCTTATTAGGATTGTTTTTATAATGGTATGAACAAGGAAATTATGAAACTATTTCAAATGCATTACAGGATTGAGCCAATGAGTAAACATGTTACTGAGTTGGGAGCCAGTGGATTTCAACTGTGAAAGAAGAGACACATTAATTAATGGTTTCTAAAATATGTGCAAGAATATGTATGCTTATATGCAAATGAAAACAAGCACATTAGTATATGTATGTAAGTGTTCGTATATTTATATGTATGTGAATATATATGCGTATGTACAAATTTATACCTACTTTTGCACGGAAGGACCATAAATCAAAACTCCCCAACAGCAATGAGCTGATTTATTTTTAGACTGTGTTCTCTACTCCCTGCTAATAGGAGCTGTGGCTCCCTGAAGTGAGTCCAGGAATGGAGCAAGAGAAACCCAAGGTAAGCTACGAAGCAAGAAAGTGCTCAAAAACTGGTGGGGTGTATGACCAGGAGGGAGAAATCAAGCCAAATAGTTTCCACTGGCCAAACATGAGTAACATGAAATCTAGATAATAACTTGAATTAAAGCTATTAAAAACCAGAATTTAATGAGTCCATACTGAGAACCAAAATACAGGTGGATAGATAAATACAGAAGGATATACAGAGAATAAAAGCAGAACACTGAGGGTTGAGTGGTGGTGTTAAGAGATTGTTGGAATTTTTAAAAATCAGCATGTAAAAGTTAGAGAAGGAAACAATCATCCCTGGACTCTGAACTCAGCAAGAAATCTTAACAAAAAATAGGATATTTGCAAGGTCTTCAAGTGACTCTGACTACCTATTTTATAGTAGCAAGAGACAGAAAAATAAAACTCAGTAATTACACAAAGGAGAGGAAATAACTGAGGGAACACCTTGACCGGGTGTTAAAAATCAACACTAACAATAAGGGACAGTTGGACATCATGTGGCTCCAGATGTGCAACTCTGAGAAAAACAAAATATCTCCTAGATAACATGCCAGTGAGAACACATAACCACAACCTACTAATGTCAAAATAAAATAAAATGATAAATATTCTGTCTTTTAAAATGAAGTACTTTCCAAAATCATCAATGTCATTAAAATAAAAGAAAAACTATAAAAAAAGCTTCAGATTATAAAAGACTCAACTAAATGGAATAGCTGCATTTTAAACTGATCCTTCACTGGTATGGACAAAACTGCCATAGAGAACTTTATCAGATCAAGTGAATAAATTCAATATGAATAGGTATTTTTAAAAAGGTGTGGTTCCAATGAAATTTTATGAAGCTGACAACTTTAATGTGTGTTATAGTTCAGGTATGAGACAACACAAGGATATTTAGAGGTTGAATGATTATGAGAGCCTTAACCTAATCATTGAGTTAATCTACAGATAAGGATTAACTAGACAATGAGTAACCATAGGCAGGTAGGGTATGGCTGGGAGAGGTAAATTCCCCAGGGACATACATTTGGGGTTTTTATTTTGTGAGTGATGGGGAGCGTTCTCTCTCTCTCTCTCTCTCTCTCTCTCTCTCCCCCTTCTTGACTGTCATGTTTTGAGCTCTCTATGGACTGAGAATCTCTGAAAGTATGAAAGCCATATATATCTAAATAGAGATATGTTGATACATATGTACAAAAGATAAAGGGAGAAAAGGTGTATGCATGATGAAGAGAGAGAACATAGGGCTGGGGATGTGGCTCAAGCGGTAGCGCGCTCGCCTGGCATGCGTGCGGCCCAGGTTCGAGCCTCAGCACCACATACCAACAAAGATGTTGTGTCCGCCGAGAACTAAAAAATAAATATTAAAAAAAAAAAATTCTCTCTCTCTCTCTCTCTCTCTCTCTCTCTCTCTCACTCTCTCTCCTCTCTCACTCTCTCTTTAAAAAAAAAAAAAGAGAGAACATAAATGATAAAGCAGATGATTAATAACAGGCAAATCTAGATGAAGCTTTAGTTTATAAGTCCTCTTTGTACAACTTTTGTAACATTTTATAAGTTTGAAATTATACTATAATAAAAAAGAAAGTAAAAATATAAAGATATTCCAAAGAAAAACTCTTTGAATTTTTCATTTCTGAATGTTTCATTTCTGAGGATTGAACCTAAGGGTTTATAGAGCTATATCCCCAACATGTATTATTATTTATTTTGAGAAAGGGACTCATTCAATTACCCAGACTGGCCTGGAACTTGCTATCATCCTGCCTCAGCCTCCAGAGTTCTGTGATTATAGGTATGTGGCACCACATCAGGCTAAAATCTCTTTTAATCTTGAAGATTTATAATTCCCAAATTAAAGTTGTTTGTATTTATTTACAACATATTATATAATAAAAGATAAACCCTGCCAATGTCTTTACCAACTCACAAATAAACATAACATCCCAAACCTCAAAGAGCTTACATCCTAATTGTTGTCCTGGAAAATATCGTTTAGGAAATAATTTTTTAAAAGAATAACTTTTTATCTCAAATAAATGCTAAATGAATGGTATGCTTGGTAGTTACTATAGGATTATTATCTAATTCTTCTTTTATCATTTATTTTTTTTTCTAAAATTTGATGAAAAAAATGATTACTACACTTTATTGTTAAGAAAGCTCACTTCTTGTGGCTGGGGATATAGCTCAGTTGGTAGAGTGCTTGCCTTGCATGCACAAGGCCCTGGGTTCCATCTCCAGCACCAAAATAAAAAAAAAATAAATAAATAAATAGATAAATAAATATATAAATAACATCCCCAGCACAAGCGCGCGCACGCGCGCGCGCACACACACACACACACACACACACACACACACACACAAAATAAGCTCACTTCTTGAATAACACTCTTGAGATATAGTGCCTCTCCTCTTTAGAAGGAGAGACTCTAGTTCCTGAAATTTGTCTGTCTTGCTTCTATTAGTCTCTTTCCCCAAGAGTACAACAAGCTGATCACCTGGAATTTATGCAGTTCTGAAAATGAACAAAAGATGTTGTACCACCACCTTCTGTTTTTCAGTAGTGACATTCCTCTTATAGGCTTCAAATTTGGGGCTCAGGTGATTTGACTTTTTTCCTATCAAACTTCATGGTCTTCTCATCCGTATAAAATAAGTTTATTTTTCAGTTTAGCCAGTGATTACATGATGAGCGCTAGTGAAATTTCATCTCCTACCAGTTATTTATCATGTGGTTTTGTTAAACTTGTCAATAAATGGTTTTAAGAATTCCCCTTCAACAGGCATATTGAATACCCATCTGTCAAGGTAAAATTAGAACCCCACAATAACATAACACACAATTGTGTTACTCCCCTCTATTCATGAAGGAAATATTTTTTAAAGTATTTTCTGTTTTTGTTTACAAAATAGCTTTTCGTCATCTGAATACTACAAAAAATAACAGTGCCTTTAAAGAAGCTGGTTCAAAAAAAAATTACCTGATATTAGGAAAGAAACCCATCACCTATTTTAGCAGTACCCATGTCTAATTTAAAAGAAGTTTAAGTTCTTTTCATTCTTTCCACATCAAGGTTGTAAGCTGGAAGTTCGAACATCAATACAATCATTAGACAATGGTTCAAATGCATGTCAGCCAAATATGAAATATTCTTATGTGTAGGTAAGGCATAAGTTTATAAGAGCCCTATTTTTTTATATTTCTATTAGTGGAAATTTCACTATATTATAGAATTTTTCAGTCTTTTTGAATTCATCCTTCTCCCTCCTTTCCTGATAGGGACAGTGTGTGAGTAATAATTCCTCACTTAAGATCCATTATGCCTCAAAGAAGAACAGGAAATCTGAGGTGCCACTCCTTTCTTTGTGCATCTGCTTCTGTTTGCCATGCCCCCATTTACTCCTCCTTTTAACTATACCATCTTTGTCCACTTTTTTATTGTAGTAGTAAACATGGACATTAAAGTGTGTTCTTACTCATCCATCCATCAATTTATTCATTAATTCATGCATACAATTTATTTCTTCATTTCTTCAAGTTCCAGACACAATGAAAGGTTAACAGAAAATCATAAAAGGAAGTGTTTGTTTGTTTGTTTTTGAAGTACCCTACCTGAGTCTCCCAATTAGAAGCAGCATCTGCTTTTTGATTTCAGGTTTGTAGCCAGCCATGATAATCTGTTTAATATGTACAAAGGGATGAACTGCAAAGAACCATTAAATATGTTCATTGTTAATGAATTATTTGCATGCTGGGACAGTCCATAAAAAAAGTAATGAGAATTAAACAACAGACTAATTTTCAGCACCCTCAAATTTTCCAAGTCAGGTGTGCTCACTGGCTAAAAAGGGATCCAAATGGATCCATCAGTAAAATGTGACTGTAAGCATTTGCTATCTAGGAGAGATTTTCACTGTCAAGTCTAAGGAGTGATTACTAATGGCAGGTAGTTCCTGGCAACAGCTGGAGGCATTGATCTAGAATAAGAAAGGTATAAATGAGTTCCATGACAACCTGTTCTGGTGGCCAGGAAAGATAAAGGGGGGAGTAGAAGGAAGAGTCCACCTGAAGTTGAGAAGAGAAATGTGACTGAAGTTGGATTAAAGGTTGCACAAGGCACTTACTTTCACACACTTGCCATGGCCCACCCAGAACAAGTGGTAGATATTCTGACGAATTTGGAGAGCATCCTGTTTCCAGGTTCAACATGGAACCTCTCCTGAAAGTTTCTAGAATATTCAGTTACAGTCATTTCTCACTGCACAGTTCACAGTCGCATTTCAAAACTGAGCCTTTTAACATTTTTACTTAAAGAACCAAGATCAGCAACTTTTAAAGGCTTGAAAATTGCAAGCACACTACGGCAAATTGTGTCTTAATTTGATTTCTTCAAAAGAGTGTCATCTTAAGACAGCTTCCTATTCATACTTGCTTTCCAAAGACCCCAGTGTCCTATCAGTTTGATTGCTGTTTCCTGCATCTATCATTAGTGGATTATTCTACTGTCAATCATTTCCCTATCTTTAATAGTAACCTATATACCAATTGCTATAGTAATCAAATGGACCAACTTTAGTCTTTCAAAGAATTACTTCTGAGCTTAATTTATTTTTTTATAGAGAGTTCTTATATTTAGTTTCCTACTCTAGCTGTGTATTTCTTACACTGAAGAAACACAAGAGATTGTTCTAAGACCCAGTCACTGTCATGACTTATTGGATGTTAACAATAATGTTTCTTTATATAATGCTCCACCATGAAGGTCCTGTTTATATTTTTAGATAGTAACTTTGTCTCAGGGTATGTAGACATGATGGAAAAACAACAAAGAGAACACTGTGCAATGGTTAATTTTATGTCACACTGACTAGACAAATGATACCCAGACATTGCTAACACATCAATTTGGGGTGTCTCTGAGAATTTTGCAGGATGATTAGCATTTGAATTTCTATGCCAAATTAAAGCAGATGGCCCACCCTAATATGAGTGGGCCCCATGCAATCAGCTGAAGGCATAAGTGGAACAGGAAGCTGGCTTTTCTGTGAGAAAGGTCCTACTGTCTGACAGCTTTCTAAATGGCAAATTGTCCTCTCAGGCATTCAAATTCTCAAGGAGTCTTGAACCCCCAAGCCTTCAGAACTACACCACTGTCTCAGCCAATTCCCCAGTTTGCCAACTGTAGAGCTTGGGACTTGTCAATCTCCAGAGTCACATGACATCATCTCTATGTACAAGCCGGAGTCATACAGATTACCATCCCACCCATATATTGGGACAGATGCACAAGAATATATCTGAATCTACATGAACATCTTCCTTTGACTGCTCTTTCTATACTGAGCCTTGTTACATATGCGAATTTCCAACAATAAATTAATTTTATGAAAATGTTCATATTGACTCTCTAAATTCCCATGTATACATACACTAAGTTTTAAATAAATCACAAAACTTGGCATGTAGCTAGTGCTTAATGAATATTTGCTAAATAAATGAATAAGCTATTAATTATGTTAATCATTTATATTGTAGCTAATACTGTGGATAAATAATGTCAAAGAAATATAAAAGAAAATATATGTTATTTCTGTTAATCATTTATGTAATAAAGTCTTGTATTCAAATTGGTGAAGAAGTGATATGTTTTCCTGAAAATGAAGCAGTAATTTTTGAGTTCTGTCTTCAAATTTCATTTTTTTCCAAATACACATTTCACAGAAGGTGTGCATTAACACACATTTTGATTTCATGCAAAGCAAACATGCGAGATCTCCATATTTTTATAAAGAAAAAAAGAAAACATTAAAGATTTGTCAGTGTCTTCTAGTTTAGTAATCAGAATATAAGTCAATATAAAACCTAGTAATCACACTATTGGAAGAAGAAAGGGAGAAAACTTAAAGAGAAAATTATTGTTTTTTAAAAATTATGCATCTTTTAGATGTGTTTTCTATTGGAAGCCTCAGCTCATTTTGAGTATTGAGTCAAAACTGATATATTAAATATTCTGTATCTATTTTGCAAATTGAAAAGTGAGAAATAAAATACGTAATTATGTGTTCATTATGCACCAGGATTGTTATTTAGTAATGATTTCAAATTCATTTCTGTATTTAACTGTGCAGTTTTTTACTTTTGGTTTTTAACCCCTACAGCTCAATCTGTTATTATTTCTATATCGTAGATGTTAGTAACATCTCTTAATAAAACAAATTACCGAGTTTAAAATGATTATCAGATACTTTCCTTCAAGTCTTAAGAAAATTGATGCATTTCTAATTTCTCTTTCTCTCTCTCTCTCCCTCCCTCACTCCCTCCCTCTCTCCCTCCCTCCTTCCTTCCCCCTCCCTCTCCCTCTCTCTTTCCCCCTTAAATAGGATCTCTTTAAGATTGTTTGTGGACTGAGGTTCTGGCTCAGTGGTAAAGTGCTTGCCTAGCCCATGTGAGGCACTGAGTTCTACCCTCAGCACCACATAGAAAATTTTTAAAAAATAATAATAATTATGTCAATCTACAGATAAAAATATTTTTTTAAATGACACTCTTCTATTAAGTGAAATTTTATAATAAATATTTCCATTGCAAAATGAGTTCACTAAAAATGATGTCTAATTTAGTTGACTAACTATATTTACCTCAGTTCCCTTTTTGTTTTTGCTTTTTTATAAAGGAATGATATCAAAGGAAAAAAAAAGGGTTATCAAGAGAGAAAGTTTAGTAGAAGGAAGGAAAGAAAGAAGTGTGAATATGTACTGTCTGCAAAACTCTCTCTTTCTGTGTGTGCACCTCTCTTTCTCCGACAAAATTATGGAAAGGTGATTCTGTAAAAAAAAAAAAAAATTAACAACAGTTTCTTATGCTAGTATCTCACTGATATTAAAAAGGTTAGCTTGCTGTAATTTAGTAAGTTAACTGTGACAAAATTACAACAAAGAAAAATACTCATAAAATATATAAAGGCAATGTTACAACACCCTAATGGGGAAAAACAATAAATTCTTCAAAAGAAAATTGGGTACAAGCAATTCCCAGAAGAGATTTAAATGGCATATAAAATATATAATAAATGTAACAAATCATAAAGAATACATATGAACATAAACAATGAGATACAGTTAAAAACTGCTGAACCAATGGGATTGGGGTCATCCTTCCTGGTGTATAGCCTGCCACTATCTATCAATACTATAACAATGTAACTGATCAATTTTACCTGTAACAAATGACCCTAAGGGCTTAAAAAATAAAGCCTTAGGATACTATTTTTTTTGTGTGTGAAAATGCCCAAATATTATTTTAGTAGCAAAATAAACATAAATTTAAAAGGCCCAAACCGTATGATACTTTTAAAATTTAAAAGAAAAAAAAATCACTAAAAACTATAGAAGTAGTTATCAGCATGGGAGGTGACATAACATATTTAAAAAATTTTTAAATAAATAATCTATCATCCTTAAAATTGCAATCTGATATTTATATACATACATTTGTGTATCCACATTAACAGCTAGGTATGGTCCAGCAGATAAGGTTGACAATTATAAGAGTGTTATTCTCCTTCATAATATTTTCAGTGTATTCCTCATTGAAATCTCTTAATTATCAAGAAAAATCTTATTTGAGGAAAGAGGTTCATTGTAGATAATTTTTAATGTTCTTTAGTTTCCACTATGTTAGAGCAGAAAATGTTCAATTTTTGTGTAATAGAATATTTCATGTTTTGCGGAATACAACTAAGTGGGCATTTGAGTATCTTTAGGATTTTACAAGTAGTTTAGCTACGTTATTTTCCCATTACTCTTTCAATACCAGATCAAGTGATAATTGGTTACTAATAATACCATCTGACTTCACCATACAGCATAAACTGAGAAAAAGTGCTTAGAAGAGCTAGTATAGTTGATGCCATTTTTAAAATCACTTAACTGATTTAACTTTAGATAATGATTACCACCTATAAGATAAAAGCTTCAAAGAGAAGCTAAGGAGATAACAGTGTTTTAACATCTTCTTCCCAGGAGATCTTAATATGCTAAGAAAGAAAAAAAAAAGCATGAAGGTTTTGGACTGCAGGTTTTTTTTTTTTTTTTTAAAGTCATCGAGATAGCATCTTTAGACTGCTTTGTCTCACAAAATAAGAATGCCATCCAAATGGTAGTGCAAGGAGACTGCCTTACTTCTACTAGGAAGCTGTCAAACAGGAATGAATGTCCTGGGAGAAAAAGGAAACTTGGAAAGGACTTTGGCATGGAACCAATCTGGTGAAAAAATTTCCATTTATACTTCCCTCTAATAGGTATACATTAATAGCTAAGGGAATATATTTGCCACATTGGTGCTCCCCCCCACACCACTATTTCTTACTGAAGAAAACTCATGAATAGTCACAAATAGGAGAAAAAATAAAATCTTGGGAGATTGAAAGCACTTGTTTGTTGTTATGTTGATTTTTTTCCAAGAATCACATGGGGTGTAAATCTAAAATATGATCAATATGCTCACCATATATAATTTAAGTTGCTATATAGTTATTTTTGTTTTTTAAGGTTACATAATTTAAACATTCATCACATGTCATGAAGCAGCTGCCAAACAGCGTGCACACACACACACAATCAACCTCAAGAGTTTTAGAATATGGAAACATAAAAATAAATGTCTCCCTGTCAGCTAATCTATATCCGCTCTTTAAAGAGCAACAGACAAGAAATCTAGGAAACATAGTCCCAACAAGACAACTTTATAGAGAAATACAATTCTTCCACAAAATTTTATGTCACCCATTTTCCTATTCCTTTACAAACAGAAAATGATTTTATTTTAAACTTTTAATTTGTTTCAATTAGTTGTATATGACAGTAGAATGCACTTGGATACATCATATATAATGGAGCATAATTTCCCATTCTTGTACGTGATGTAGAATCACACTAGTTGTATAGTTATATATGTACATGGGGTAATAACATCTGATTCATTCTACTATCCTTTCTACCCCCATTTCAATGGTATAAGATTATAAAATTCCCCAACCCCAAAGAATGAAATGGAAAATCAAGTAAAAGAGGTTTACAGAACCCCCACAGTACAAGATTACAGCAGACCCACACCAAGATACATTATAATGAGAAAGACTAACTCACAGAATATAGATAAAATCTTCAAAGCTATAAGAGAAAACAATTCAGATCTCAACTGATTTCTCAACCCAGACCAGCAAAGCTAGGAGGTTCTAGAATAATATATTTCAAGCTCTGAAAGAAAATGGATGCCAACTAGGATTTTTATATCCAGCAAAATTAAGTTTCACATTTGAAGATGAAATAAAAATCTTCCACTATAAACCAAAGCTAAAAGAACTTACAACTAGAAAGCCTGCACTACAGAACATTCTCAACACAGTCTTTCCTGATGATGAAGTGATATTTTTTTTGAGGTAACAATGATACTCTTTTTTTATAACCTTTTTTTTTTTTGAGAGAGAGAGAGAGAGAGAGAGAAAGAGAGAGAGAGAGAGAATTTTTTAATATTTATTTTTTAGTTTTTTTGCGGTCACAACATCTTTGTTTGTATGTGGTGCTGAGGATCGAACCAGGGTAGCATGCATGCCAGCCAAGCGCGCTACCGCTTGAGTCACATTGCCAGCCCAATAATGATACTCTTATGATTATGAAGAATACACAGGAAGAGCTGAAAACTGTTGATTTTTCTCCCTAAATATAACAACTATTACAACTAAAGTAATCTCACCTGTACTAAGTACCTGTGTGGACTCAATACTCTTAACACATGTAAGACAAACGCAAGATACTCCCTACATTTCTTAGATGTTCAGTTTAAGAGATGGAACTGAAAACGCATGGTCAGAATATAGTACAGACAGAATGGAATCAATGGACACATTTTTCCGTATACAAGAAAGATCTTGCTTCCACAAATCGTTTTGAAATCATGGTAAGATGGAGAGGCAGGGAGAGACAAGGATGGGGAGAGAGATGCAGTAACATTCTCCTCTTATAGGACAGGGTCCAGCTGCTATTGTCCTATGGAAAAATGGGGGTGCGTGGCATGTAAGGAACTCTTTACCAGAAGGAGAAAGGTCAGAGCCCTCTTAAGTCCTTCTTTCTTCTCCAAGGCAGACCATAAACACTAAAGCCCATCTCTACCAATTCCAGCCATTAAAACCTAGAAATATTATCTCACCTCCTTTCTTCCAGGGTAAGGGTGTGACCATAAGGAAATTCTCTGACCTACGATGCCTGGTGGTTAATCATAATACCCCACCCCAGAAAACTCCTTGTCCTATACCCACAGGATAATTTAAATGCACGTTTCCTAAAGGCATTTGAAGGCTTGATTCTCAGCCCTTGTCACTACTGGCAGGAGGTGGGGCCTCGTCCAAGAAAGTCAGATTGCCTTGGGTGTGCTCTTGGAGGAATCATAAGACCTTAGACCCCCCCCCCCAACCCCACTCTCCCTGGAAGCACGTTTAACCAGGTATGGGTGTGATGTACACCACAGGCAATATGGACAAGCAATCATGGACCCCAAACTCTAAAGCCATGAAACTTAAAAGTTTATTTATCTCAGGCATTTTCTTACAGTAACACAAAACTAATACACACCACCTGGGAGGCCAAGAAGAATATAAATAGGCTTTGCCTAGTTTTGCCTCTATGACAATTAGGTTACACCCTTGGATCCAGCCACATTTCTGCATGACTATCCATTCTTTATCAAATCTATGCCTAAACACAGACAGCTTTCCTTGAGTTTGGGGGACTTCTTTTTTGGAGGTATATAGAATTCAGGTTAAGTAAATTTGTTATGCTTTTCTCCTGCTTAACAGTCTTCATCAGTTTGTATTTCAGACCTAGCCAGGAACTGTAGGAGGGTTGGGGAAACTTCTCCTCTCCAGCTACTTGACCTTTCCTATACTCTAACTCCCTTCAGGAACACAAAGGCTCTCAAGAAGGTAAGGACACTGAGAAGAAGAGATGGGGAAACATTGAAAAATTATTTCAAAGTATTTATCTTAAAGATTCTCAGGAAATCCCCTGCTTGTCCAGGTGCCCATGGTTCTTCTCTGGAGCTACTTTTTGCTTTTCAAAAGCTGTTGAGGAGCAAGTCCTTGCATGCCACTGGGCACTCCTCCTGTTGACAATTCTGACCTTTATTAATTCAGGTCTGGTCAATCTCCACCACTGATCTGTCAATGCTGACACCCTGTCACACTCTGATTTTGCAGAGAGAATGCTCAAAGAGTTCACAGGCCCTCACACTGGTTGACTTGATACCAGAGAGAAAATAATAATACTAAAGCATCCAGGACCAACCTCATTCCCTTTCTCTATTTAAACATAGTCTAAATTGAAGTTGCACTGAGGATTACTCATGTGTCCCCAAGAGTTCTCAAGATGAATACCAGACATACTATGGGAATAGTTATACTATTCATATGCTTATATAAATTGGTTTTCATGAGTAAATTTCCTGGTTTGCCCTTTTCGGCTGAAATATGTCCCTTGTTGCAGGAAAATGCAATAAAGCAATGCAGTGTGTTTTTTAATCTGTGGAAAGTTGAAAAGGTTACATGCTGTGTGTGAGTTTTCTATTCTCAGAATATACATACACATTCCATGAAACAAAACAACTACCAAAAAAAAATCAGCATAATTTAACAGATCCCTGTGTCTCTGTTATCCCTACACCGTAGTTTTCTGGCACAGAATGCGTAAAAGTAACTTTGCAGAGAAACAGCAGTTTGTTTTTTGAAAATTTCAATTGGCAATCATGACCTTAAGTCTTTTCTATACAGAGAAACTAAAAATGAGAGGTTTATACCCTTTGAGATTAAGTTATTACACTTCAGCTTTCAGGCTCAGTGCTGTTTAACTAATAAACAATAAAGTGTAACTTGCTGACATTTACTTAAAATGGGTATTTTGCTTCACCATTTCACCACCCAATATGCTACAATGTGGTTATTACAAATAAGCACCCTTCACCTTCACCTCTAGGGTGAGTGTCCTTAATTATTTTATAGTAATGCTAATGCTCAATTTGAATCACTAATTTTAGTCACTTTCCTTAAAAGTAAGCTACACAGAAAATGTTCAGACAGTGGAACATAAGGTTTTCTCTGTATAGGGAAAACTGGATTTCAGTGGGATTATACCACCAATTTTGAGAAGTAGAAAGAAATGTGAAGAAAGTCTTAGATTCAACAAATGAAAGCATCAGATAAAACAGAAAAACTGTATAGCTTACATATCAGCTAGAGTCAGGGCTGGAGTCTGAGGGTCTGAAGCTTCCTTCTGTACCTTGTGCACCAATGTTTGTGAAATTAGTCTAGTATACACCTTTAGTCCTTCCTATTTGAAGTCTGAGTCAAGAGGATTGTAAGTTCAAAAAGTAAGGGATAGGATGTAGCTCAGTGATGTAGCATGTCTGGCTAGGATCCCTGGTACCAGAGTGACCCCACACCCCCCAAAAATCTTAAATTACTTATAGATACTAAAGAAATAAGCCAAACCTACTGCATTTCAACTATGCTAATACAATTTTAAAAAATAGTTCCTACCAGCTAGGTTGTGGCTCAATGGTAGAGTGCTTGCCTAGCATGCATGAGCATGCTGGGTTGGGTCCCCAGCACCACAAAAAAAAAAAAAGAAAAGAAAAAAGAAAAAAAAAACCACCTGCATAAACAAAATGAAGGTATTGTGTCCATTACAACTAAAATTTTTTTTAAAAAAAGTTCCTACAACCATACTGAGGTTAAAATAAAAGGCTTCAAACTTGAAAGTTGTGTGATAAACAAAGGAAATGGTCATCACTATATTTTTTTCAAATTTCCTCCCCTCCAACTCTACAATGGGCAAAAGAAACCAGAACACAAGGCAGTGAATGCTGAGAGCAGATGTGCTGATGCAGGCTGGCCAGGGGCCAGATGCCACACTAACTTACATTCTTTCTCACTTCCTGTTTCTCTGACTCAGGCAAAAATTACACACATACAACCAATAAAATAAAGAGGCCAAATATATAAATTCTAATTCCAAGAGAGAAACAATTTTTGCAAATGCAATTGTCTTTAAAAAAAATCCAGATAATTGTATATAAATTTTGAGGATCTTAAAGTAGGGATTCTCAAGTTTTTTAAATTATACTTCATATAGAGCCCAAGCACTACATTGCATTTCGGTGACAATTTGTGTATGACACCAGATTATCTGAGAATACACATGCTACATTGCATGGAAAAAATGAGCATTTTGGGATATCCTTTGAAATTAATAACAAATTATGTATCTAGTGCAATACATTTGTTCTTTCTCTTGAAGGACAGCCTCACCTTTCTCTAGTATCTCTTCAAGGAAACACACTGCCCTAAAATCACCAACATAAATGATATACATGCACACACATGTATATACTTCAGAGTAATAAAATTAAAGTTTAAGTGGCTGCAGAATGGTGGGGGAAAAGAGAAGAAGAGCACAGAAATCCTTTCCTGAGCCTTAGAGATTTACTGATGGGGATTAGAATATCAAGCGTACATCACATCAGGAACTGAATCCATCAGAGGGAACAGTTTTGCAGAATCTCAAAATATCTTTCAAGGTTTGAGAAATACCATAGTGGTTAGTTTTACCTTTTGATCTGCCCATTCTCATGAACTTACAGAACTTATGACCACTCTATTTGCATTCGTTTTCAACCACTGGACTTGATAGTTTTCTTTCAGCAAAACACTGGTTTGATTTAGCTGAACCTATATTTCCTGATTTATAAATCTACTCTGTACTCAAATCAAACTGTCTTTATTTTTTACCTCATTTATAGTTTCCTGACTTACAGGGCTAGAGTTATTACAAGAAGAGAAGGGAAAAAATAGAAAGAAAGGCATTTATTATTCTATTTATATATTCTCGATTTGTTAATGGCCCTATACCTATAAATATATATATATATATATATATATATATATATACACACACACACACATACATATATATGTAAGTATATACTCACACATATAAACTATTAATCCAAAGTCATTATATTTGTACAAAAACAATCTTCATAGCATGTATGATAGCCTATTTCTTATAAGACTATCAAAGGCAATCAATTATTTATTTTACATTTTATTTAAATTAATCTGAACTAAATACTTATTCAAGTGCAGACCGACTTATTTTCTGATTTTCTATATTGGTCAAACATTTTATTATGCATGTAAGTATGCAAAATCAGATGCAGGAGATTTTACTGATCAATCCCTTCTCTCACCTTTACCACTGGAAGGCTTAGTTAGCTAAGTAGTGCATTTGAGCAAATTCTTGCTGTTTCAGGCAACATTGAAAGTCTGTACTTTGATGTGTTGTAGAAAAGGTTTTGTTTTCAGTTTATTTTTAATGCAGATATGAAAATATGATATACCATAATATATGATACACTACATGATTGTGCCAGGGAATATCACTTAAATGCATCCATTCTCTCAAAAATTATTTTCCATTTAAGGATTGCAGCATATGTCTGTTTTAAAAATCAGCTCATATAGGGTCCGCAAGGTGTTTTCTAAAGGAGTCCTACTTAACGCTCCATTATGACTAACACAACACATTTTATCTACATTTGTGAAATATTCCTGCTGGAGACTCAATGCATAGTCACATGTTTAAGAAGCTTGGAGGATCTAGAATAAGAAATACTCACCTGTGTCTGTATACTTTTCCTTAAGCTTATTAAAATCTAGAAACATTTCATTTTCTTAAGAGCTAGAATATTATGGAAAGCATTTTGGAAAACTCTTCCCTGGCACAACATGGCATTAAATAAACATTCAAGCCTTTGTGGCAAGCATCTGTACCCTTTGAGACAGTCATGCTCCAAAATAGTTTCTCCCTTTTTGTGACTATACTATGCTAGATTTTAGAGTTAAGAAATGTATCAAAAACAATAATTAAGAAAATACGAAGATGATGACATTTCTTCAAAGTCTGTGATTCCCTGCTTTTGTTTAAATTCTGAGAGATTTCTCTCTACTGTTGAACCATAGCAAAAACCAAGGAAACCAGAAATAAACCAAATCCATACACCTGTTTCATCTTCTCTCACAATTATTCATTATCTTTTAATTATTGTGTGCAATGGGGTAAGAAGCAAAAATTTTCTTTAAGTAATTCATGAAAGCTGTCCATATATCATCAAAGTCATCAGTTCTGCCCTCTGTACTGTACTGTGCCCTTTAGCATGCAGCTGAACATGACATTAATAATAATGTCTAATTAATGGATACCTATCCATTTTGCTGAAGAAATTTGTATGGCACATTTCCCAAGTCATAGCAGTGCCCTTACAGAACACTGAAAATTCATCTCAGTATTTCAGTACTAACGTCAAAGATGTTTGCAGCAACATCAGACTGCTCTCAGGTGAAATTTCATGTACGGAATTTCTTATCAAAGTAGCAACAGGGTGGAATTGTTTGAAGCACATGTGCAAATAAATGGAAGGAAAGTTCCTCATCTCTGACTTCTCGGGAGACGCTACCAATATTTGATTCTGCATTAAATAAATGCTACTCTCAAACTTTTCACCTAGTTTTCTCCACACATCTTGAATGTAGGATAATCAAGTGTTAATATTAATATGGTTCGTTGGGGAAGATAAGGAAAATAATGAAGTCATACAGAGGGGATGGATACTGCTCAAAAAATTTACCAAATGAGGTGTGAGTCTCTTTCATCTCAAAATCTGCATTGTGGAAAGTATAAAGAATATGGGTGGGATTGCCTTCTCTCCTTGCCTCCCCACACCTTTCTTCCTACCATCAAAATGAGTTCTATTCTTTTTTACAACATAAACAGAAAACAAATTAGATTTTAATTAACTTTAAACAATATATGAAGTCCAGCTTTTAAAAATATTTAAGGTTCAATTTTATACTTTGTTTTGTGAAGTTTAGTTAATTGGGCTTTTAAAAGTGCTACTGTTTCATGCTTTAATCATGCTGTATTTTAAGGACAGTTTCTCTTGATATAGATATGTCCCATTTAGCTCAAATAGTTAGGGATAATGGAGACCTATGAGATATGTATAGAGTAGGGTATTATCACTGTATTTTAATAGTTGGCAAAATGATGGGCAGTTATGTAATGCAACTTGTACAAATGGACATAACTTAAAAAGATGATATTGATAGAAATATCTTTCTCTGAACTGAAAAAGTAGGTACACGTATTTAACAGATAAGTGTATGTACGCTGTAGTATTATCTAGTGTGCACAACTATTAGCAATCATGTATTCGAACACCCACTGGAAAAATATTTAAATTGCTATAAGTAAACTGGACCCCATGAAATTCTCTGGCAACAGTGTCACTCAGCTGGTTAATGGCACAGATTTATATAAACCAGGAGGATTCTTGATTTCCCATATGTAATTGCCCTTTATCCGCAAAACTTTATTGATCCTGGACAACCGAGAGCCACAATGTAAACTATGAATCCCTATTTTTCAAAATGCAATTTGCACATATGACACAAGCAAAAAAGAAAATCACAAAATGACAGGTAGCACAGATGCTATCCGGAGAAGAATGAGACTCATTGTTCTCAAATTTATTAACTATCTGTTGAGTTTGTTTCTTCTATAAATAAGGATAGTAAACACCATAGCAGGAAGGTTCTTGGGGGTTAAATAAGAAAACTGACCTAACAATTTTGGTGTCTCTGGGCTTCAGAGAGTTTTGATGTCTATTTGGCTATTCAGTGGGAATTTTAAGATGATAGTGCACCTGTCTCGGTCAATAATGTTCACCTCCACATGCAATTACTAAACATCATACAAGGCAAAATATTCTGATGGCTCCTTTAAAACAAATACACCCCTGACATTGTCTTTTTTTGCCAGGTTCATAATGGATTTTGGGGGGAAAGCTCCCAGCTTAACATGATCCTTCTTGTTTACTAGATTTCATACAACCGGGAGCGGAGAAGTAATGAGCAGTGGGGACCAGTGTTTCAAGAATCCTGGTGGCCACTGATTGGAGAATTTCTGAAACCTGTATGGATACCAACTCCAGTGGGGGTGGGAAGAGGGAGAGTGACAGTAACTAGCAGCTAAAGTGGTTTCTAACTCTCAAGTGTCAAAAACTTCAACACTGCCTTTCCTTAGGCAGAATGTTCCTTTGTTCTTCAAAAGCCACCTAACTGAGCCTTTTAGTTATGCAAATGTAAAGCAAATACTCTCTTTAGAAATGGAGATGTGGTTCTAAAGATGAAAAAAGTGCTTCCTGAGTGAGGATGTAAAATGTGTCTATTTGGGTACTTTTAAAGAGAAAATGCCTTCCCAAAGAGATGGCTCCCCTCAAGTGAGCCCCATTGACTGTGGACATAAAGAGGGACAGAAACTTTCTCTGCAAGACACTCTGGAATTCTGTGCCCAATTTTATGATCAGGAAATGGAGAGTGGCCCAAAGTTAGTCCCTAGCTCTATGCAAAACCCAGCTCCATTTTTTGGACAAATTATCTTTGTGATCATGTTATTATATATTATCATGTTATTGTATTTATTTTCTTATTATATTGCCTTAATTATTTGTGTCATTTTCATAACTGCAGGGTTTTTTTTTTTATTTCTCAGTATTTTGGATTCTGTTTTCTTTTCTTCTCTTCTCTTCTCTTCCCTTCCCTTCCCTTCCCTTCCCTTCCCTTCTCTCTCTCTCTCTCTCTCTCTCTCTCTCTCTCTCTCTCTCTCTCTCTCTCTCTCTCTCTCTTCTTTCTTTCCTGGTACAGGGGATTGAACCCAGGGGCACTTAAACACTGAGCCACATTCCTAGCCCTTTTTTATATTTTATTTAGACACAGTGTCTTGATGATTTGCTTAGAAGCTACCTAAGTTGCTGAGGCTGGCCTTAAACTCATAATACTCCTGCCTCAGCCTCTCCAGCCACTAGATCATAGGCATGCACCACTGTGCCCAGCTCTGTTCTTCTTTTGGGAAGGCCACAGTCATCATTTTTATTTGAATCTGATATTAATGTTTCACTAATGAGTCTAAAGCACTGTTTATCTTTACTACTTAAATTTATAAAATAATAATATTTAAGTAGTGATAAAATTATGTATCTCCCCAAAATACTTATTTTTCTTTTAAATTAAGTTTATCTATTCTCAAAGCAGAAAGGTTGAAAGGTTTTTCTGGTTCGCCATTTTGGTGATGCTAGTGAGCATCTGATATGGCCTATCTCACTGGGATAGCTGAAGTCCTAATGGAACTGTGCCTTTTTTTTCCCTTTTTCTTTTTTCTGATGACTTGCACACATGATACTCATTTCCTGACCCACTTGGGAATATATGAATCAAAGCTCATATTTATATCTCATCTGTGGAAAGTTTGAGTACTTAAATTGATTTTTTTTTCAGATATTGTCATCTATGCATTCATCTTATGAGCTGAGCAGACTTGGTCCACTGTAGTCCCATTCTGGTATTTTCCTGAAAGTCCAAGATGCAGAGAAAGGAGGCTTCAGGTCCACTCAGCAGGATTGATGTATTTGTTCACAATTCATAGACTTTGTTTCAGTTTATCATTTCTCTCCTGTTCCTCTTTATTTTGTTCTTAGGAAATTTTGCTCATGTCCTTGATCCCAGCAACATGATAATGATGTTATTCTATGAAGTTCTTCTACAGGACTCTAGGAGGGCCACTCAGAATATCTTCTTTGCCATATTGCTAGAAGCAGTCCTATTTATTTTATTTTTCTCATTGGTAAATAATTATCTAGACCCTCTTTGGGTTAGAGGTGAACATCTTTACCAGGAGCCAATGATAATAAGAAAGGAGAATTGATAGGAGCAGCTTCCGGATGACTTCTTTCCAGATGACTTCTTTCCAGACAAGTATTGAGCCTGGACTTGTTTCCCACCTGGTCCTGCTGTGGGAGAAAGGTTAACAAGCAGAGGGCCACTTGGCCATATGGCCAGAGAAGCCACTTAAGAAGAGCAAAACCTATGGCCCAGCCTACATCCATAAATACCTAATGGAGTAGAGCCCCCTACCTGGCCTGAAAGTCACATGGGAAAGGAAAGACCAATCTCCTCCCTTGGTTGAATATCTGTTACTTGAATCTTGGCACTCAGTGACCTCCTAGAGTAACCAACTAACACACACATTATTTTCAGGGGTAACAGGGCTAGATACTCTGAAAGCTCCAAGGCAAGAAATATACCCAGTTTCACAGATTCTCTCACCTTTGAAGTGAAGAGTGCAATTGAAATTAAAATAAAGAAACTAGTACCTAGGGGAAGAAAAAAGAACACACAGAGAAGGGGGACATAAAGAGTTTAAATGTGTCAGAAAACTAAAAAAAAAAAAAAAAAAAAAAAAAAGTAAGTCTATCTTATCTTATGCCATTGGTGGTGGGGGGGGGGGAGTTGTAATTACCCAGTAAGATAAAAGCTGTTGAGTTTGTAGCAATGGAAATATTAAGACAAATTAAATACCAAGCTTATCTCTGCTCTGTGCTATCAATATTTTATACTAAACATCTGTTCCTTCTATCTCATCTCAGAAACGCTTCTACACTTTATCAGCGCAAGCACAGCTTTTCAAAGCAAATTAAGCTAAACCGTTTTCACTTAATCACCAATTGATCACAACATGCAGAATGCCACATATTGATCTCTAAGAGCCCCATTTCTCCCAATTCAGAAAAGCATATTGGAGGAAGCACTTGATTTGCAATCAGAGCCAACTGGTGAGCCTGACACTTCTGACACCTCCTAAGGAGGAAGTATTTTAGTGATTAAAAGGATGACACAATGTGTATTTTCAATGAGAGGTGAAAAATAGGCGATTTCCAGTGTTTAGTTCCCAGAGTTATAGAGCTGCAAGAGACCTGGGAGCTTCTCCAAGTTTCAAGAAGACCCATGGGAGAATGTTGGGGACATGGTGGGCATTTGGTGCTATTTAGGTCACTGTGGCATTAACATCAGACACATTTGAGAAATGAGCAGCAGCACAGAAGCGATACTTCTTCAAATGTAAGCAAAGGCCATTTCTGCAAGCTTGGTGCGGGGGGACTCATGCAGATAGATTGTCAATCCCTGATCTAATCCAGGAGCTTGGTATATAAGCACTGTGGGACCTGGACACGGAAGGCAAATGAGTAAGCAAATTGTGTCTGTGGAGGAAGGGTAGAGGCTGGTCAAGGTCATATGATTGCCCGCCACACAAGTGGTTCCATTGCTATCCCTGATTACTTTTCAAGACATACTTTAAAGAAAAAAAATCAAACTATATATGCACATTCTCATAGGGTTTTTGTTGTTAGTTTGTTTTTGGTTTTGCTTTTTGTTTCCTGAGATGCATGACCCATAGAAATCAGATTTCTGGACCAAACTTGGCATCTTACTAACAATTTGAAAACCCCTGACATACTCCTAAGCACTTAATATAGAAAAAAAATAAAAAAGGACTCAGTGAAATAATGAAGAAGTCTGAGAGTTGGTACTAGATTCCGCATTTCCAGAGGAGTGTGAATAACTGCCCTGTTTACCTGTGGTTGCCCTGGATTTAGCACTACAAGCCCAGGGAACCCCTCAGAGATGGGCTTGTTGATCCTCATGTCAATGGTTTGTCTTTCCCTACACTCCACACTTTTCTTTCCCTCTTCTAAGAGGGTTCAATGAGCCATCGCCTTCAACTTTATGTGGGGACTGGTTGGCCCAGGACTCTGATGGCTGCTAATTATATCTGCTATAGCACTACAATAATTGTGGACCAACAGTCAGAGGGGTTGAACAAGTAAATGTACCTGGTATACAAGTTCAGTTTGTGTGACTTCTTCTGTAGTCACTTTCCTTTTTTAAATTTATTGTACATTTTTTAAAATTTGTTTTAATTACTTACACATGACAGTACAATGACCTTGACATATCATACATTGGAATCACATGGGATACAATATATGATTTTTGCAGTCACTTTCTTAAGAAATCCATATATCAGGAGACAGTTTTCTAGTTCCTGTGATATTTACCCTGCCTGAAACATATCCTGAAAGAAAAATCAAACTTTAGCTTAATCTGTTTTGCACAAAGGTTGTCTTGTTCCACAAAATGTTTATCATGTAGCAAGCTGGTGCCACAGCAAACTTCAGAAGTTATACAAATTCCAGAGGGCTGAGAATAAACCTCAATTGGTAGAGTGCTTGCCTAGCATTCACAAGGCCCTTGGTTCAATCCCCAGCACCAGCATAAAAAAGAAAAGAAAAAAAAAGTTATACAAATTCCAGACATTTCCAGAGCATAGACAGGGAAAGAGAGAGAAAGAGAGGAGGGAGGGAACAACCCTTTGGAACTGAGAAGTTATAGATCTGTTACTCATTTTACTCCAAGACCCAGGGAATCTGTCTGTGCTCAGAGTTCCAACCAACTTCAAAGGGAGACTTGTGATCACAGACACCTGATGAAATAATGGAACAAGAATAAAATTGGCCCTGTGTGAATTAGATTGCAAAGGCAGGAACCCAGCTTCATTGACCCAAGGAGCTAGTGTTTAAATTAAAACCTTTCTATGCCCTCAGAAGTTTTCTAAACATCCAGATTTGGGGGTAATGACTATCCCAGAGAATCTAACAAAGAAATTATGGTAGGAAAAGACAAAAGTGAATAGTTTCTCCTTCCCTCTTTTTAAGTGGTTGCCCCTACATGCACACTTTTTTTTTTCTTTTTCCAGAGCCAACATAGAAGTGACAATTAGAGGGTGATTTTTTTTTTCCCCTTTTGGCCCTGAAGGGATCTAGCTAGAAACTTTAGTATTTTTCTCTTTGTAAAATAAAGCCTGGCTTTGAAGCCAGGATCTCTGAAATGAGGCATTGCAAATGTCCTTTGATGAATCAGTCTGTGTGAAGGAGAAAGGAAGAAGGAGAGGGAGCAGCAGATTGATTGCAGCTAATGTACCTCTCCTGCCGTGCCCTTTTAATCTTCCTTGAATGGCCACGGATAATCAAGAGGTCAATCATGAATCCATCAAGGGGTCCTTGTCTCAGGACAGTTTCCAAATTGTAGAAGCTCTCACTCAAATAAGTCATTTAAAGCAGTTAGTCAGAGTAGGGTGAGTATGGGACTTGGGGGCACCAGAAAACAGCAACTTCAGGACAGGAACTGTCAGCCAAACCAGAGAGCGAACAATTCCAGAGGGGAAGACAGAGTGGCTGGATGCAAGGAAATGACTTTACCCTGAATTTCACTGATGCATAAACAAATAAAGGAAAACCTCAGATTTTGCAAAAAGGAGGCAGGCATCCAAGATATTCTGGATAAAAAGAAGAAAAGAACCAGAAGACAACAAGAACAGAAAACTCAATTGCAGTTAAGCAACCTCTGAGTTACAAGTTGTAACCTCTGTCAGCTGACACTCCAGTGGCAGTTCTGCAAGTTGTGCTAAATGTCCCCTCAGGGATTTGATGCCTCTGGGGGCCCTCTGTCTAAAAGAGAGAGAGAGAAAAATGATTTTAGGGGCTGAGAAAGAATTGCTTACATTAGGAAGCCATGATACCTCTGAAGTTAGCTGGGTGTAGGGCTGCTAGCTCGCTGCCCCCAGTAGAGGCACTTGGCAGCTGCAATCCTGCTAGCCCAGAAGAAATAGCCTCTTCCTTTCCTCCCCGAACAGCTCCGACTTCAGATGGCAGCCCCTTTTAAATTTTGGATGAGGTGTCAAATGAAATTTGACAGCTAACTGATAGGTTCAAATTCTCACAGGGCAGTCTATCCCCGAGGACACGAAGAAACTAATTCACTGGCAGCCAGGCAAATTTTCCGCGATCCCTATCATTCCACATTCAGTTTGATGTGCAACCAGCTGCTTCTTCTGGTGGAACACAGCACCCCTCATTAGATGGGCCCTTCTGTGACAAAGGGCACTGATTTTGGAATGTCATTCCCCCAAAGTTCTCTCATGTTCCAAAATTTATGTATTTACTGGTGAAATTGAAAATTGCCTATTTTTAATGAAATCACTAACCCCCAGAGGGATTGGTGGAAAACTTTATTTTGGATGTCACTTAGGTGTCATCTCATGAATCAAATCTCAATCAAGTTTATTTTAGTAATTTAAAATTGTATAGAGCAGAAGAGATATTTAACACATCTAATCCTATGTACTGTAGCTTTCCTTTATGAAGGTATTCCTATCTTCCAATCTATAGGACTGACCCTCTTCCAATGCTCAAGTGAAATGTAAAGTAAGAAACATTAAAACATATATCTTTACAAACCCTTTTTAAATATGTTGGGAGGTATTCCTACAGAGTGGTTTGAGTTCAAATTGAGACTTAGCTCACCCTTTTTAAACCTGTACCAATTAAAAAATGACTAAATTACATGGATCATCTTCTTCTTTTTTTAATCTGTAAAAGAAGTAGTTCCTCCTTATCTGTGGTTTTACTTTGTGTGGTTTCAGTTATCTATGGTCAACTGTGGTGCTTAAATATTAAATGGAAAATTTTAGAATTCATCTACTTAAAAGTCTCAAATTGCTTATCATTCTTGAGCCAACCAGCCTCATCCTACCTGAGACATGAATCATCCCTTTGTCCAACGAATCCATACTGCATACACTACCCTCCCATCAGGTCAACTGTGCAGGTATCTTAGGAGTTCAGTTTAAGGAATCATTATTTTACTAAATATTGGGCCCAAAGACCAATAGGGCTAGCAATTTGGACAATCAAAGAGACACTGTAAAGTACTTCATTTAAATATTTTCACATGTCATCATAAGTTAAAAAAAGGGTCAGTACAGCGTAATAAGAACTTTTGAGAGAGAAACTACAGTCACATAACTTTTATTACATAGTATAAAATAACTGCTCTATTTTGAAGTTATTGTTGTTAATTTTACTACACATTATTTATAAATTAAGCTTCTTCATTCATATATATATATATGAATAAATATATAAAATAACATATACCTATATAAAATAACATATATATATATATATATATATATATATATATATATATATATATATATATATATATAGTTTGTGTCCTCTGCAGTTTCAGGCATCTACTATGGCTTTTGGAACATATCCCATGAGGCTAAAGTAGGCTAGCATGGTACCTAATGCATATGTGTCCAAAGGGTTGAATCAAATAATGTCTGACACAAAGCAAGGACAAAGAAATGGTAGCTTAAGGGACATAAGTAACAATCTAATAGTATCCTGTGAAACTGTGCTGCATTGAAGGCACAATACCACTTGTACTTGATAACAAGTTCTTCAAATGTGTCCTGAGAAGCAGTGTCTCAGTACTGAACATGAAATTATGTTTCACCCCTGACCCTCAGTTCCAACTTAATTCTCTGCCATTGTTTTCAAGGACGATAGTCTGGAGATCACTGTCCAACTTCCCTCCCACATTCAAAAGCTGAACTTGTGCTTTGGTTCCCTAAGTCTGTCTGTACAAAATTGTTGTGCTGGATGGGCAACATCACCCTAGTGGAACAGGGAAGGTGGATCTAGTAATGTGTTTGCCATCCTTTTTTACCATTAAATGGACAATTGTTCTTTCTGTGCCATAAATTTCTCAATTATGAAAAATAGATACCTGGATAGTCCACAGGTGGGTCAAAGGAGCTCTGGACCCATGTGAGACTTCAAAGCAAAGTTAATTAAATGAAAAAAAAAAATTAAATGAACTTGTAAACAAAAGAGTGAAAACAAGAAGTCAAGATCCTATAACTTTAGAAAGTAGGTCACAGTAACACTAACAAAAGTAAATATTACTCAGTTTACTAAATGAACAACAATATAAATAACTGAGTTTACAATCCAAGAAGTAAAACTATCATCACCTGCCTGGTAATGTCTTAGACCCTTGGCAAACATCAGTGAACTAATTATATATAGTTTTGAGGAATTCATATTCTAGAGTGGAAAAGAGTAGATAGAAAGTATGTCATATTTTAAAAGGCAACTGATTCATTAAAAATAGAGTAGATAAGGAACAACTTAGGTAGAGGGACAGAGAGAAGTGGTCAGAGAAAGCTAATAGGTTGGTCAGGACAGCTCATTTGGAGAACACATTTAAATAAATCCTAGGAAGCAGAGAGGTAATTTACCACACAGCTTTGGGGGTGAGGGCACTCCAAACAGATGAAGCAACCATGGCAGAAGCTTTCAGGTGGGAGAATATCTACTATTAGATCAAGGTGTGAGGAAGATCAGAAACTGAATAGCCACTTGAGCTATTCTCAGAAGGGAAGTTTGTGAGTAAAATCACCAAAGATCTCAGCATGTTAAATGGGGGAAATTCATGTCTAGACTTGAATTTTAATGGTCTTCTCTGACAACAGCATGAGTTAGGGTAGACAGCAGACAAACAGAAGCGAAGTTAACAACTAGAAGGCATCTGCCATCATTTCGGGGAAATATTTTGAGACTTGGGTCTAGAAATGGGATTGTAGCCTGGAGTTTGCCAAGAGTGGCTAGATTCCATTTTACAGAATGGACAGGAAGCATTCCACAGAATTGTATGTGAGTGTGTGATTAAAGAGTGAGTGAAGGGGGGAAAAAGCTGTGTAGGAGTACAGAAAGGTCAGAGGTTCCTAGAGGGGCATGTGGACAGGTATTATCCAGGACGCTTGTACAGAACGGTAAGACAGTGGGCAACTGGTTACAAGAATTTGGAATTCAAGAGCAATATTCATGTAGCATATATAAATGTGGTATTTGTCACCTATCAATGGCATTTAGATGCTTCCAATTAGATGAGATCATGAAGAATGAACTGTTAATGTAGGAAAGAAATTGACCATGAGTCACTTGAGTTTCAAGAGGATAAGGAGACAAGAACTTTCTAGCAAAGGAGAGTGAATATCAGCAAGACAGGAAAATCCATGGGAGGCATTTGAGGTAATCACCCTGAGTGAGATCATGGGGAATAGAGAGAGGTTCTGAAAAGAAGACCCAAGTGAAGGTTGCCAAGGGTAGTGTTGGTGGAGTGGAGTGGGGTGGTGGACTTCTCACTATTGTGATGTTTAAGGGAGAAGAACGTGGGGATAGAAATTAGAGAATGTGGGCATAGGCAGAGTTTTAGAGTTTTGTTCAAATGAGAAGCAAAACCTTGAAGTGTATCAGACAAAACTGTGTTATCAAGAAAAGATTTTGCCAAAATTTCAATATAGGAGAAAGAATGCCGTTGACATGTTAAAGAGAATGATCTAAAAGAAGGAAGATCAAGAGAATTGCTGGAGGAAAATCCCTGAGAACACTAGAATTAGGAGGACCAGGCATATAAGATATGGAGTGGTTTTAATAAGGCTTATTAATAACAGAAATAAGGGAGTACAAATACTAGCAGTTAGAGGTGATGCGGGTGGAGTATATGGAGAATCTCCTGGTGAATTCATTTTCTCAGAGAGGTCGAGAAGCAGCAGTGTTTCCTGGAAATGATATGGACAAGGAATGTTTGAGGATTTAAGAGAAAACTATGAAATTGTTAAGTAGAAAAATGGGAGAATGGAAAGATAAAGTATGAATTTGGGCACCATTGTAGTCTCAACTGAGGTTTGGGTTCATGAAACAGAAATGAGACCAGTCCTATAATTGTATGTTCTCCTCTACTACATTTAAGGTTCACAGGTACCCATGGGGAATAGGCAATGGGAGAGTTTTTACAGGTCTGTGAGTTTGTTAATTCAGTGTTATGAAGCAAGAGAGAAACGGAAATCAAAATACTAACAAGGAAATGATTATAATAATTAACCATCAAATTAATATTTATAAGGAAGAGAAAATAACATTAAATGAGTAGTGATAACGTTGATAAGATCTCATGATTGTAGGTGCTAAAGGTGTTCAAGGAAGTAGAATCCTAGAGGGAATGAGCAAACATTATTGAAGACGGGAAGTAGAGATGGGGTACACACAACTGATATTGAAGGGCTGCAGTTATTTTGCATTGATTAGATTTGATTGTACCTACTCTCCAGGCCTGACCTTGAGTGTGAGTAACTCAAGGAGAGTCGAGATAATCTTTCCCAAAGAGCTTATATAAAAAAAGGGCATCTAAGTTATTAGATGTCATTAAGAATTAAAAAAAGGAGCAGTGTTGAAAAGAGTGACAGTGAATTACAAGGTAGAATTCTCCAGAAGACAGGAAATGACTGAGGACACCAAAAAAAAGGGGGGGGGGCACTGGAAATGTACACTGAAAGCTTGGATTTCAAAGCTGGGATTTCTAGAAAAGCATGAGAAAGATTAGCCTGAGAACAATTCTAGGGACAAGAAAGACATCTGTAGAAAAACATCTCTTCCTCAAGTGGTACTAAGAATAGTGGTCAGGTGGGCAAAAAACCACCACTGGGAAAAGTCATGGCCTATGAGGGAGCAGATAATCCAATAAGGTAAAGGAACCATTTCAGGTCATGAGAGGCGAGGGTGGTGTTGGTGGAATTTTAACATCACAGCCTGAATTTTGTCTGTTTTGGGGCAATGCTTCTGGCTTGTTACTTCTCTTTCCATTGGTTGTTATTTCACTGAGGAATTAATTTTACTCTTAATTAATTTAAACAGGAAAGCAATATAGTTCAGATCGCACCATGAATGATTACCATCCTCAACTCTCAGTTACACCCAAAGAAAACCCAACAAACCTCAGGTAAAATAGTGGCACCAGTTAAAGTGGGTCTTGTGTCTTTGGATAGATGAGAAAATAATGCAACGGAAGGTGTCCTTGTTGCTGGAATAAGCGACTCTATACACTGTTATTTTCAAGTTTGATCAATCATTTCCAACTCATTTCCTATTTTTCCTTTTAAAAAACCTATCCCACCAAGAATTTCAATAGCAGCGTGTAAAATAATTTGGGCAGCTGACAGGCAATTCAATTTCCTGGCAGATTTTTAGATAATCAGACACCCAGGAGAAACTTGTAAATTTGTTTTATCCATGGTCAATTTGCTATGGCACATTTTTCTCTACTAGCTCAACTCAACTTTTTACTCAACAGAGAAGCAGAGCATCATTATGTAGCAGCCACAACCAGCTTAGGTGGTTAACCAGGTACAGTCCATCATTTGTGCAAATAAGTCCTCTCCTTGCCTCCTGAGTTCCTCCAGCCATTGTGCACATGTCTTTGTTCTTGCCTTAGAAAGCTCATGGCACACCTTTGGCTCACATACTCAGGGTAATAAAGCTAATTCCTGTGACTCTCCATGCCTCTTGGAGCCAGTGGACTTTGAGTCGATTACTGGAAGATTAAGAGACCAGCTGCTTCATGGGCCAAGAGCTGGAGGGCTGATATGCAACCACACCTAAGTACTCTTATTCTATAACCACATGTGGCTGAATAGAGAGCAAGAACTGAGCTTATTTACTGTTAAAGATATTCAAGCTCTGCTCATGAAGAGGAAGACATCCAAACTCTGTCAATGAACTTGACCTTTTCTTTGGTCTAGAAATAGCACCAGAGGCCTCGAAGCTTGAGACAGGAGATATCAGAAGGGGGTACAGTTAAAGCCAACTGCCCTTCCAAAGGCGGCCAAAGCCCGATGCGGAATTAAAGAAAGGGAGTCCACCTTCATGTCTTGAAAGATACAATACTTAAGAAAACACCTGCAGGGCCAGTGACCCCAACATAGGGAAGCCTAGGAAAGTTAGTGGTTTGGGGGAGAGTTTTTAAGAGGACAAAGGGAGAGAAATGCCTAAGCCAAGGCCACATTTACACATCTCCAGTGGGGGGATCTCCAAGGAAACCAGAGCTGAACCTCACCAGCAGAAAGGAAAAACAAAACAAAACAATTGTCCTTTGAACATCTGCCTCACCCAGAGGCATCAATGCCAGGTTACAACTCTGCCACCTGTCAAGTGCATCTCCATAATTTGAATGCTTGGGCCTTGTCAATGTTGAGAGGAAGGTTTTTCAGCCGCTGTTACCATGGAGAAGCGAAAGCTCATTGTGGAATTTTCTGATTTAAAAAAAGAAAATCTGGATCTTTTGTTTAATAGATGTTTGTACTTTTAAAGAATATAATTTAATAATGGTTATTAATTGCATAACAAATTAAATATCATGCTGGGCCAGATATAGCCCAGGGAACAATATTTCGTACATTGGCATCAACTACAAGACAGTTGTCAAGACTTTTACACAATACCTCAGCTGTGTTCTTCATTAGCAATATTTACTGTGGTGGATGACTTTTTGTTTGTTTCTTTCTTTCTTAAATCTTTTCCACTTTGTAAAGGAAGAAAATGGTACTTTGGTACCCTCTGTCTTTTTCTGATGTAGTTTTGTGTTTTAAATATTGAACTTCTTTTTAAATTTTATTTTTTACAAATATGTATATACATATATATATGGAGTATACTTTGTGTCAATAATATCCCTTCTCTTATTGATCAACATACCAAAAAAATTACCCCCATCCTGTTGATGGTCTGAATGTTCAGTAATAACACCCCCATCTTGATAATGGTGAACACACAGTGTCACTAACACAGAGGTGAAATCAAGACACCCCTCTTAGACTATGTCCTCATATGCAAATTGAAAATGGCAGTGCAAGACTTTACCACTTTGTATTCTTAGATTGATACCTAAATGCAAGGATCAAAACATTTATATATATACATATGTCAGTGTGAGAAAAGAAGGGCATGGATGTGTTTTCAAATCTGTTGTCTCTGTGTTAAAAAGATGATAGGGTAATACAAAAAAGACAAAAAAAAAGAAAGTATGATTTGAAGTTAGTCAGACGTGGATTAGCATCCTGGTTTTAAAGTTCAAAGCACCTTGGCTTTCCCATGTACAACTGTAATCTTGTTTTCATGCTGGGGTGTTTCCTCAGCTTCTTGTGCTATAATACAGAGACTTCTGTTTCAGTTTCTCATGAAATTATGTAAACAGAGCTCTCTGGTGCCTAATACATTAAATAAATAGAGGTGATAATGACATTGATTAATTATTGTTACTTTTATATTTCTGAGGAGAGCATTCTCTAACCACAGTAGATTAGACTGGTGAGTGAGAAAACAAATCTGTTATCAGTAAAGATCAGGCATCTCACATAATCAGTTGCAACAAAAGAGAATACATTTGAAAAGGTAAGGGCAAAGTTCTTGTAATAAAACCAGTACCACAACTGACAGCCAAAGATCTATTACAAGGACACTGCTGGAAAAACAGAAATTTGCAGGGCCCCAAAATCTTTTGTTTCTCTAAATGTGGAGAGAGATTCCCTGCCAGATAGGGTTTGGTGAGTGCTTACAACTCCAATTTAAATAGACAAAATGACTTAAAATCAGTAAACACAATCTAGATATAAATACTACAACCTCATCTTTTATGTCACTTAAATAATTAAAAGGTACCTCATGGAATAATGAAGTTATTTAAGGAGACACATTAGAAAAGCATTCAGCTGGCAGATCTAACTGCTTTTGCCTCGAATGACAGGTTCCCAGCAGTGGGTTGTATTATGCCTTCATAAAATGTGTTCTGTCATTTTTTTCCAGTGCTGTTATTTTTGGTGGATAGTAGGAAAAACTATCTGTGGTATATGAAAGCTCTGGATGAAAATAAGGGTGAGTGGCTCCTGGTGCAGGCAAAGCCCTCCTACAAGTCGATGCCACGCTTGTCCCCATCAGAAGAATGACAGTGTGCTCATGTGTGAGCAACTACACATTCGGGGACCTGAATGCCATAGCACTGTGGGTTTTGTCTCATCATATGCATTTTAACAGACATTGCAATTAGATGAATGGTATGACATAGTGTAAGATTTAAGCCTTTGGTTAGCATTTTTAAAACAAGGTTTTAATAGGTTCTTTCTTTTTTTCTTCTTTTTTTTTTTTAAAGAAAGAGAGAGAGAGAGAGAGAGAGAGAGAGAGAGAGAAATTTTTAATATTTATTTTTTTTTTTAGTTTTCAGCAGACACAACATCTTTGTTTTTTTTGTACGTGGTGCTGAGGATCGAACCCGGGCCACACGCATGCCAGGCGAGCACGCTAGCGCTGGAGCCATATCCCCAACCCCATTAATGGGTCCTTTCTAAAGGAAACTCCATGGTGAAGTAAATTTGAAAACACTAGGTGAACCAATCTCAGCAGAGCTGATCCTATTTCCTTCCTGGTCTGTCCACTTGCCAGGGGCAGAGCTCCTGGGGATGATGAACTAACTGCATTCTCTTCCTTCTTAGTAGTAGGCAGGGGCTAATATTGCACTACATTTCCCAGGCTTCCTTGCAGTTAGTTGTAGCCATGTGACCAATTTCTTCCCAGTGGAGAGTGAGTCCATGGATATACATTAGTTAGTGTCGGGGCTCCTGAAATTTCTATAAGTTTTCATATTTGCTCCTGACAGCCTGAAAACAGACTAGAGTTATCCAAAGAATGAACCTGTGAAAATGGTAAAACTGCCATTAGCAGGGTTGGAGAATGATTCCTCAGAGCAGAAGTATAACTTTACCTGTTAGTGTAAACCAGCCATCTTGAGCTGCTTTCCCACTCCCTTGAGATTTTCATCTCTACCACAGACCAAATTTATGAAAAAATCTCAATGATTTTATTCCACTGACAATTTTTTTTTTAAACCATCACTCTCTTGGCCTTATGTGGGCAGTACACAGACACTGAGCTTCTGGACAATGTTCACAGCCCAACACCACTGTTGTTGCCATGTTCACATTAATAGGAGGACAACAGAGACACAGCTTTTCTTGTGTTGTGTGTAACTTGATTATCAATTAGGGGAATAAAGTTCAAAGAAACTGATTTGATGTAAACTTCACAATGTCACCTGCATTTACTTTTGTGGTGAAAATACAGAATTATAATAGAAAATACCCTTTAGGATTTCTAGCAGCATTTGCAAGACAGTGTTCTTGGAAGCTTGGATAAACTCAGTCACCACCCATTCATGGAAGCAAGTTATCCTTCAAGACTTTACCCAGTGAACTGCATTGTTTTGCAGATGTGTAATCCAGGGGAAGCTGCCCTGCAGAATCCCTGAGTAGTGGTAGAAGTGGGGCATGTGAAATCAAGATTCCATCTGCCCAGGGCAACTTTTTTTTTTTTTATTGGTTGTTCAAAACATTACATATTTCTTGATATATCATATTTCACACTTTGATTCAAGTGGGTTATGAACTCCCATTTTTACCCCGTATACAGATTGCAGAGTCACATCAGTTACACTTCCACTGATTTACATACTGACATACTCATGTCTGTTGTATTCTGCTGCCTTTCCTATCCTCTACTATCCCCCTCCCCTCCCCTCCCCTCCCCTCTTCTCTTTCTACCCCCTCTACTGTAATTCATTTCTCCCCCTTGTATTATTTTTCCCTTTCCCCTCACTTCCTCTTGTATGTAATTTTGTATAACCCTAAGGGTCTCCTTCCATTTCCAAGCAATTTCCCTTCTCTCTCCCTGTCCCTCCCACCTCTCATCCCTGTTTAATGTTAGTCATCTTCTCATGCTCTTCTTCCCTACTCTGTTCTTAGTTACTCTCCTTATATCAAAGAAGACATTTGGCATTTGTTTTTTAGGGATTGGCTAGCTTCACTTAGCATAATCTGCTCTAATGCCATCCATTTCCCTCCAAATTCTATAATTTTGTCATTTTTTAATGCAGAGTAATACTCCATTGTGTATAAATGCCACATTTTTTTTTTATCCATTCGTCTATTGAAGGGCATCTAGGTTGCTTCCACAGTCTTGCTATTGTGAATTGTACTGCTATGAACATCGATGTAGCAGTGTCCCTGTAGCATGCTGTTTTTAGGTCTTTAGGGAATAGACCCAGAAGGGGAATAGCTGGATCAAATGGTGGTTCCATTCCCAGCTTTCCAAGAAATCTCCATACTGCTTTCCAAATTGGTTGCACCAATTTGCAGTCCCACCAACAATGTACAAGTGTACCGTTTTCCCCACATCCTCGCCAGCACTTGTTGTTGTTTGACTTCATAATGGCTGCCAATCTTACTGGAGTGAGATGATACCTTAGGGTGGTTTTGATTTGCATTTCTCTGACTGCTAGCAATGGTGAGCATTTTTTCATGTACTTGTTGATTGATTGTATGTCCTCCTCTGAGAAGTGTCTGTTTAGGTCCTTGGCCCATTTGTTGATTGGGTTATTTGTTATCTTATTGTCTAATTTTTTGAGTTCTTTATATACTCTGGATATTAGGGCTCTATCTGAAGTGTGAGGAGTAAAGATTTGTTCCCATGATGTAGGCTCCCTATTTACCTCTCTTATTGTTTCTTTTGCTGAGAAAAAACTTTTTAGTTTGAGCAAGTCCCATTTGTTGATTCTAGATATTAATTCTTGTGCTATGGGTGTCCTATTGAGGAATTTGGAGCCCGACCCCACAGTGTGTAGGTCGTAGCCAACTTTTTCTTCTATCAGATGCCTTGTCTCTGGTTTGATATCAAGCTCCTTGATCCATTTTGAGTTAACTTTTGTGCATGGCGAGAGAAAGGGATTCAGTTTCATTTTGTTGCATATGGATTTCCAGTTTTCCCAGCACCATTTGTTGAAGATGCTATCCTTCCTCCATTGCATGCTTTTAGCCCCTTTATCAAATATAAGAAAGTTGTAGTTTTGTGGGTTGGTTTCTGTGTCCTCTATTCTGTACCATTGGTTCACCCGACTGTTTTGGTACCAGTACCATGCTGTTTTTGTTACTATTGCTCTGTATAGTTTGAAGTCTGGTCTTGCTATACTGCCTGATTCACACTTCCTGCTTAGCATTGTTTTTGCTATTCTGGGTCTTTTATTTTTACATATGAATTTCATGATTGCTTTATCTATTTCTACAAAAAATGCCATTGGGATTTTGATTGGCATTGCATTGAACTTATAGAGAACTTTTGGTAATATCGCCATTTTGATGATGTTAGTTCTGCCTATCCATGAACAGGGTATATTTTTCCATCTTCTAAGATCTTCTTCTATATCTCTCTTTAGGGTTCTGTAGTTTTCATTGTATAAGTCTTTCACCTCTTTTGTTAGATTGATTCCCAAGTATTTTTTTTTTGAAGATATTGTGAATGGAGTAGTTGTCCTCATTTCCATTTCAGAGGATTTGTCGCTGATATACAGGAATGCCTTTGATTTATGCGTGTTGATTTTATATCCTGCCACTTTGCTGAATTCATTTATTAGCTCTAATAGTTTCTTTGTAGACCCTTTTGGGTCTGCTAGGTATAGAATCATGTCATCTGCAAATAGTGATAATTTAAGTTCTTCTTTTCCTATTTTTATGCCTTTAATTTCTTTCGTCTGTCTATTTGCTCTGGCCAGTGTTTCGAGGACTATATTGAACAGAAGTGGTGAGAGAGGGCATCCCCGTCTTGTTCTAGATTTTAGAGGGAATGCCTTCAATTTTTCTCCATTCAGAATGATGCTAGACTGAGGCTTAGCATAAATTGCTTTTACAATGTTGAGGTATGATCCTGTTATCCCTATTTTTTCTAGAGTTTTGAACATAAAGGGATGCTGTACTTTGTCGAATGCTTTTTCTGCATCTATCGAGATGATCATATGGTTCTTATCTTTAAGTCTATTGATGTGGTGAATAACATTTATTGATTTCCGTATATTGAACCAGCCTTGCATCCCAGGGATGAATCCTACTTGATCATGGTGCACAATTTTTTTGATATGTTTTTGAATCCGATTCGCCAGAATTTTATTGAGGATTTTTGCATCATTGGTTCATTAGAGATATTGGTCTGTAGTTTTCTTTCTTTGAAGTGTCTTTGTCTGGTTTAGGCATCAGGGTGATGTTGGCCTCATAGAATGAATTTGGAAGTTCTCCCTCTTTTTCTATTTCCTGAAATAGCTTGAAAAGTATTGGTATTAGTTCCTCTTTAAAGGTTTTGTAAAACTCTGCTGTATACCCATCCGGTCCTGGGCTTTTCTTAGTTGGTAATCTTTTGATGGTTTCTTCTAGTTCCTCAATTGTTATTGGTCTCTTTAGGCTGTCTATATCCTCCTGACTCAATCTGGGCAGATCATATGACTCAAGAAATTTATCGATGCCTTCACTATCTTCTATTTTATTGGAGTATAAGGATTCAAAATAATTTCTGATTATCTTCTGTATTTCTGAAGTGTCTGTTGTGATATTGCCTTTTTCATCCTGTATGCTAGTAATTTGAGTTCTCTGTCTTCTTCTCTTCATTAGCATGGCTAAGTGTCTGTCGATCTTATTTATTTTTTCAAAGAACCAACTTTTAGTTTTATCAATTTTTTCAATTGTTTCTTTTGTTTCGATTTCATTAATTTCAGCTCTGATTTTAATTATTTCTTGCCTTCTACTTCTTTTGCTGTTATTTTGCTCTTCTTTTTCTAGGATTTTGAGATGAAGTATGAGATCCTTTGTTGTTTTTTTCTTTTTTTAAGGAATGAACTCCATGCAATGAATTTTCCTCTTAGAACTTCTTTCAATGTGTCCCATAGATTCGATATGTTGTGTCTGTGTTTTCATTTATCTCTAAGAATTTTTTAATTTCCTCCTTAATGTCTTCTATAACCCATTGATCATTCAGTAACCTATTGTTCATTCTCCAAGTGATGCATGATTTTTCCTTCCTTCTTTTATCGTTGATTTTCAGTTTCATTACATATGATCAGATAAGATGCATGGTATTATCTCTACTCCTTTATATTGTCTAAGAGTTGCCCTGTGACATAATATATGATCTATTTTTGAGAAGGATCCATGTGCTGCTGAGAAAAAAGTGTAACTGCTTGATGTTGGGTGGTATATTCTATATATGTCAATTAAGTCTAGGTTGTTAATTGTGTTATTGAGTTCTGTAGTTTCCTTATTCAACTTTTGTTTGGAAGATCTGTCCAGTGGTGAGAGAGGTGTGTTGAAGTCTCCCATGATTATTGTATGGTGGTCTATTAGATTCTTGAACTTGAGAAGAGTTTGTTTGATGAACATAGCTGCACCATTGTTTGGGGCATATATATTTATGATTGTTATGTCTTGTTGGTGTATGGTTCCCTTGAGCAGTATGTAGTGTCCCTCTTTATCCCTTTTGATTAACTTTGGCTTGAAATCTATTTTATTTGATATGAGTATGGACACTCCTGCTTGTTTCCGAAGTCCATATGAGTGATATGATTTTTCCCAACCTTTCACCTTCAGTCTATGTATGTCTTTTCCTATCAAATGCGTCTCCTGTAGGCAGCATATTGTTGGGTCATGTTTTGTGATACATCCTACTAGCCTGTGTCTCTTAATTGGTGAGTTTAAGCCATTATCATTTAGGGTTATTATTGAGATATGGGTTATCCTTCCAGCCATATTTGTTTATTTATGTTACTGAATATGGTTTGTTTTCCTCTTTGATTATTTTCCCCCCTTTACTGTCCTACCTCCCACTGTTGGTTTTCATTGTTATTTTCCATTTCCTCTTCCTGTAATGTTTTGCTGAGGATTTTTTTGAGAGATGGCTTTCTAGCTGCAAATTCTTTTGTTTATCGTGGAAGGTTTTAATTTCATCTTCCATCTTGAAGCTTAATTTTGCTGGATACACAATTCTTGGTTGGAACCCATTTTCTTTCAGTGTTTGAAATATGTTATTCCAGGATCTTCTAGCTTTCAAAGTCTGTGTTGAGAGATCAGCTGTTATCCTGATTGGTTTACCCCTAAATATAATCTGCTTCCTTTCTCTTGTAGCTTTTAAAATTATCTCCTTATTCTGTATGTTGGGCATCTTCATTATAATGTGTCTAGGTGTGGATCTCTTATGATTATGCACATTCGGCATCCTGTAGGCTTCTAAGATTTGGGATTCTGTCTTGTTCTTCAAGTCTGGGAAGTTTTCTCGAATTATTTCATTGAATAGATTGCTCATTCCTTTGGTTTGGAGCTCTGTGCCTTCCTGTATCCCAATGACTCTTAAGTTTGGTCTTTTAATGTTATCCCATATTTCTTGGATGTTCTGCTCATGGTTTCTTAACAGTCTTGCTGAGCTGTCTATGTTCTTTTCAAGTTGAAATACTTTGTCTTCATTGTCTGATGTTCTACTCTGCTGGTAGTATTCTCAATTGAGTTTTTATGTTGGTAATCCTTTCTAGGATTTCTGTTTGTTTGTTTTTTATAACCTCTATCTCCCTGTATAGTTGATCTTTTGCTTCCTGGATTTGTTTATGTATTTCATTGTTGAAGAGATCTTTCATTGTCTGATTTTGCTGTCTAATGTCTTCCTTGAGACTCCAGATCATCTGAAGCATGTATCTCCTGAATTCTTTATCTGACATTCCATCTGCTGCAGATATTACCTCTTCTAACATTGAGTTGACCTGCATTGCTTGTGGTCCTTTCTTTCCTTGTCTCTTCATACTGTTCGCGTTTCTTTCTGCTTACTGAGACTGTTGTGTTGTTGAATTTTCCCCCTATATATTTGTATTACTCTTGTATAGTTGCAAAGTCTCAGGCGCAGGCGCGGGCAGGGGCTCTGCTCCTCCCCCAATTGGGGCACTGTGCCTACCACATCGGCAGGCCGCTGGGCCTGTTCTGCTGGTTGGTAGCAGGCACGTGGGGCGGCTCTGCCACTCCCAGGTTGCTGGGCCTGACCTGCTGGTGGGTTGCAGGTCCTGCTACCTTGCAGGCGCGGGGGGGGAGGGCACACACCTATTTGTATTTAGACAGTTACGCGAAATGGAGGACGTAATGCTTGGGATGAAAGTTGGGGGGAAGGGGAAGGTAGGTGCTCTTGAAAAGAAAGAAGGAGAGGGAGATAGATAGCATAGAGGAGAGTGGAAAGAGCAGTAAAACTTGGAAGGGGAGAGAGAGAGGGAAAAGGAAGAGAAAAAATTAAAATGAAATACGAAATAAAATTAGGTCTTAGAGATCCATTTTCTTCTCTTCCCATAGGCAAAGCTGTGCCCTCCGGGCTGAGTTTTGCCCTCAATGTGTCAACAGCAATCCCTGTAAGGCGGTTCCTGGGAGTCTCTCAATCCTGTTGGTCCAGAGCCGTTTCACTTCTATGGCCCCTCCTCCCCTTCCTCCTGCCAGCCAGCCAGGTCCTGCTCACCGGAGGTAGTTCCCCAAGGATTTGGTTACACTTTCAGCCCCACCGAGTGCTCTATTTCCCTAACTACTGAGCACTCTCGCTGTCATTCTTCTAAGCCCCAGTGCTGTGGAGCTGTGGTCTGGGAGTCAATTGTTTAATTTTTCCAGACCCCTTTGGTGGGCACACCTTCGGAATCTGGCAGCTAAGACCATTGGTGTCGATGCTGGTGGTAATAGGAGTTGGGGGTCGAGGATCCCCTCTACTTCCCTCGGCCCCTACAGTCACAACCACACTGCTGGCGGTAGGAGAAGTTGGGGGTCTGGAGTGTCCTCTGTTTCCCTCCGCCCCTACCGTCACACCCTCTCAGTTCGCGGTTGGGGGATTTGGGGGTGGGGAGTCTTCTCTGCTTCCCTCTGGCCCTACAGTCACGCCCTCGTCACTGGCAGTAGGGGGAGTTGGGGGTCGAGAGTCCTTTGGCCCTTACGGTCACACCCACGGAGAGATTTTGAAGTTTCCCGGTTGTTTGAATCTGGTGTGGGTGGGAGTCACACACCTGCTAAAGTAGATTCCTCTGGGAAGGAATCTCTTTGGCCGAACTTTGGTGACTTCCCCTCTCTGCTATGGCGGGCCCCTGGCTCCTTGCCGGAGTGTTCGAAGGGAGGGGTGGAACTGGCTTGTCTCTGGTCTGACACAATCTCTGGTTTTAGTTCCCAGTTCGCTATTTCGTAAAGGGTTGGTTAGATTCCCTTCACGCTGTCTCGGGGGGGGAGCCGTTTGCCGGGTGGGCGGGCTGTTAGTAGAGCCGGGAGGGCACGGGCTGTGTGCTGGGCCAGGCGGGGACACTTCTCGCTGGGCTGGGCCGCCGGGGGCTGCCTGTAGAGCCGGGCAGCTGCGGCCGTGTGGCTAAGATCCGGGCGGGCGGGGTGGCCGTTCACTGAGCGAGAGCGGGGCCTCCCGGGACGGTGGGATGGCGGGTGCCATCTGCGGGTTCGGGCGGGCTGCGCCGCTCGGGGCCGCCGGCCGCTTTCTGAAGTGGCTGGTGGCCGTGGGGTTGTACCTCTGCACCCGCCGGGGGGCCGCCTGTAGTGCTGGGCAGCTGCGGCCGTGTGGCTACGAGCCTGGCAGGCGTGGTGGCCGTTCGCAGAGCAAGAGCAGGGCCTCCCCGGGACGGCTGGATGGCGGGTGCCGTCTGCGGGTTCGGGCAGGCCGCGCCGCTCTGGGCCGCAGGCCGCACCACTCTGGGCCGCTGGCCGCTTGCAGAAGCGGCTGGTGGCTGCAGGACTGGACCTCCGCGCTCGCGTGGCCGGCCAAGATCCACTTGTCTGGGACAAACTGACACTTCTAATAAACCTACCAATTCCCGGCAGGTTCCCTCTTAAGGGAATTTTGCTAGAAGTTACTCAGTAGGTAGACTGCCGCTGTTCCAATGGGTCTTTCTGATCCCGTTAATGTGGAGACATTGGAATCACTGCTTCCTCGCCGGCGGCCATGTTGGATCCCCCCCAGGGCAACTTTCTTGAACCCTGGGGAACCAGTTCACAATGAATCCTCAAGTGTTTTACTGTCTATCTATAGGTCAAAAATCCACTTTGTGTAACTTTTTGTGAGATTTTTCTGTCTCATCACCTTCAGGACACTGGTGAATCTGTAGCCCAAGAGAGAAGAAACACCTAGAGTTCTCTTCCTGGTGGTCATTAAGAGGACCTTTGTCAGCCTCCATGGAAGTCCTCAACAAACCTCTTCCACCACTTGATGTGTATAAACTTTTATTACTGCTATTTATTGCCAGATGGGTGGACTGTAATGTTAGGTTCACAGTAAGCTAAAACTTTCTGAAGAACAACAAATGCAACCAGTATTTATGTAAAAACTGATTAGTACTGTAATCCCAACACCCATTAATGGTTCTAGGGCTCAAATTATAAATCAACAAGCAATAAATTTATTGATCTGTAGTCATCACTTGGACAAGATTTTTAACTGTGCAAAAAGGATATACAACAATAACTCTAGATCAGTGGGTATCCTGCTCTTTGATATAAAAATCCATAAAGGAGCATGTGAATATATGTATTACATAAATTATAGAGCTCTGAGGTGGATCACCTAATAGCCCACAAAGCATTGTTCTCTTATGAACAGAAAGAGAGGACTAGTTCCTTACTCTAAGAAAGTATGTGCAGGTATGGTAGTTAGGTTTGCAAATACTTTCATATTCAGTGCCAAATTCAAGAGATTTATAGAGGCTAATAAGTTGATAAAGATTCTGAGGCTTACTAATAAGCTCAGTAGGAAATAGAGCCAGGACTGGTTAGAGAGGTTGTTAAAAGTCCTGGAGCCAAGATTGATATTATGTCAGGGATCCACTATTCTTGTTAAAAAAAAAAAAAAAGTTAGCTATCTTCTCCTGGAGGTAAGGTAGCTGTCATTAAGTGGCATACTTACTGTAGTATCTAGTCATGTAAGATTTAAATCCACTTTTTTTATTCCGACAGTCTGCCAAAACATTACTTTTAAAACATATGGAAAATTTGAGTTATCAGCTTTATACAGATCATAAGAAAGTATCTTGACATAGCAAATGATATCAATTGTTTTTTTTTTCCCTTTCCTTTAGCCATTTTCTCTTTCAGGTCACAATCATTCTTTGTCTTAGGGAAAAAGGAGGCAGACATAGGAGGAAAACAAAAAGATATGTAAGTCAATAATGAGTTTTGGACTTCCAAAAGTGGACTTTGAGATTTCTATCAGGGAAAACACTTGTGAATAATTATTTTAACTTTAAGGCAGAAAGGTATTATTTTGGGGAGAGAGATGAAGGTAATTGGGGACAGTTCTGAAAGTTCAAGGAAAAATTCCAAACAAGTGAGTGAATATTTATGACGGTGGAAAACAGGGGGCATGGGAAGGGAGAACATTTACCCAGGCTTGGAAACACCACAGTGGAGCTGTCTTTGAGGCACTGCTGGGGCTCTGCCTGAGCTGGAAACCCTCCACAGTCACTCAGGTGGCTACAGAGAAAATTATGATAATTCTAAAATTATGATATCTCATTAAAAAAAAACATAAAAAATACCTATACAGATTGGAGGAAAAAATTGTGATTCCCAGAGTACATAATTGCCCTACCAACAAATCAGGGTTTCGTTTCCCTCTGTTTTTGAAATTACTCAAGCAAAAGACCATTAACAGCCTGATGATCCTGCAAAACATGTTTACCTCGGGAAAATTATTGGGCAATATGGAAAACCACAGGAGTGGATTAGGCTGCCCACTCAAATGCTCTATGTTTCTTCAATTGAAGGTGTGATAAATCTGAACTGAAAAATGGGACCCCACCCATACCTGTTTCTATGAGAAAGTCAAGTATCTTAAAAAGTCTATGAAAATTATTTCCCTTGTTTCTTATTAATGGCATGATACTATGGCAAATTTTGGAAGATGTGGTCCCCATGACCTCCCAAAGGTCATTTGTAAATACATCTTCTATGAGCTATGAGCCTTCCCCATCCACAGAGTAAAACTGATCCACTGACAGTAATGAGACAAATATGTATTAGCTTCATGCCTCAGAAACTGTAATGCCCCTAGTGAATCCTTGACATTTACTGTGTTCAATTTCCCCTGGTATAAAATGCAGCTTAAAAAGCAACTGGAACACAAGAACACACTGGCAGTGTCTATGTAAGCCAGAAACAGAGTCCCTGAAACCAGGATATAGCCTGTTCCTGGAGCACCCATTAGGTATGCGAATAAAATGGCAGCAGATACTTGGAAGAGATGCTTAATTACAAAATCGTGCTTTTTTACAAAGTTTCTTTTTATTTGACTAAGGACTTCATTTTTTTTTTTGTTATTTTAGCTTTTAGAGATATGAGTTGTTCACACGTAAGAGGGCTTTATAATATAAATCATATCTCTTCTCCATATGTAGAATAAAATCTAAACTCTTTCAGAATCCTCTGCTCTTACTACTGTCCACCTATACAAGTGGATTTCAAGTAGTTTTCCCAACTCTGTTTCTTTCCTTGTGATACTCCAGTGTCCTCAACCTTTGTCTCTAACATGCTCAGCCCAGCCGGGTCCCAGGATTTGGCCTCTGAAGGCCCTTCTGTATTGTTGTATTCTATCAGTAGCTATAGAGTTGGGCCCATTTCTTTCATTCACAAATAGCTCAGATTTCTCCTACTAAGAAATAGTTTCCTGGACCACTCAACTATTTTGGCTATTGTCACTTACTTTTATCACATTGCCCTTTTACATGTTCTTTCTATTTTGCTTCCTTGTACTCCAACAGAACAAGACTTCCAGAGAGTGACAGCCCTTGTCTGACTTTAGGGGGAACAGAAATAAGAAGACCTGATCCTGGCATATTTGGAGAATATTCTCCAAATCCACTGAACATGTACACTTGTATATGCACTGAAAACTGCCCTCAAGATCTTGATGCCTGCTGGGCACGGTGACACACACCTGCAATACTGAGGCAGGAGGATCACAAGTTCTAGGTAAACTACGGCAACTTAGCAAAACCCTGGTCCAAAGAGAAATAAAGAGAACTGAGAATGTAACCGTGAGTGACAGTGAGCTGGGTTCAGGCTTCACTATCACAACAAAATAAAATAAAATTTGCCAACAGATCACAGAATCTATGAATAATAGAATAAAAAATAAAAACAAAAAAAAAATGTTACCTAGTCCAACCATACTATTCTAAAGTTGAAAAGGCAGAATTGAAGTGGCAGGCCTAGACCCAATTTCTGGCTCCATAATATCAGAATTTATTATGAATATTTAGCATTAAATAGACCTCAGAAAAAATACAAGTTTTGTCTGTTTTTAGGCAAATTAATTTATAAGATGTTTTAAAATTAAATAAGTCATTTGTTTTTTAAAAATTCAGAGGAAAGTCAAATAATGTTTTCTTTTTTTCTGGGAAAATTATACATTTGGTTTCTTTTTTTTGTTTTGTTTATTAACAGGTAGCTATAAAATTTTCCCAGAACATTAGTACTCATATCTAAGATTTTCCTCATGATCTCCATTCTCCTTCACACTCTCATGTCTTGCTGCTCAATAGCACTATGGTAGGCAAAGAAGGGAATGAGAAGTTTCCCAAGAAGCTGAGATGGTAAGAAAGAGGCTCAGACAAGGGTAACACTGACAATGTGAATAGCAGACATGTATAAAAAAAAAAAATCATCACAAAATGTGAAGACACACTTTCTGAATCACTTCCCTGTCAGGAACTTGGGTGGAACTCTCTAATGTCTCTGTCTCCCTGAAAAGTAGGAATTATTATTTCTATCTTATGGAACAAAACCGTGAGAGTTAATGAGATGAGGAGACTTGTCCAAAGTCACACAACTCACCAACACAAAGCTGGGACTCTAACATGAAAAAACATAATTTTCTTCTTTTTCTCCTTGAGCCCAAATGCCTGGAACACTGAAGAGTAGATGGGTTTATTGTGTGGACTCTTCACACCCAATCCTGTTCAATCAGATCCAATGTCTTTGTAATATGTGAAGTCTAACAAGTGCAGGCTTTTTTCAGTGTATGCTTTAGGAGAACTATATCAACTACGAATCCACACAGCTCTAACTGGCATGTGTCATTCATTAAAACAAAATATTCATTAGTTAGAAATAAGTTTTAAAGGGGAAATGAGTGTCATGTAGTCAAAGAAAAAAAAGCAATAATTATAGGATGGAGAGTGTCATGCATAATAAAGGAAGTCTTTAGTGACAGGCGATTTTGGACAAGAATTCATACCAGTTCTGTGTGGGTTAGAAGGATGGAGAGATGAGTCAGGCACACACAATGCTGAAGAAATGTGCTACATTCACGGATGATCAGTAACCTTACAGCAGAGGCTGTGGCAAGTGCCATCCTGACCCTTCAGGAGTCCTGGCAAGTGACTGGTGTTCAGACCTGCCAATTGTTAATTGTTACCAAATATTACCCAATGAGCACCTTAGAGGGGAATCCAAAGGTAATGAGCCATGTTTGGCCAGCACTGATTATCCAAAAATTATGTTATATAATTCACATTGCATCTCACACTATGCATCTTTAAGATAGTTGTTGTTTGCACTTTACAGATTTGGAGAAAAAGCTCAGAATTGAAATTCTTTGCCAAAGATGAGGCAGTTCATATAGTGTGCAGGTCACTTCTTCTTGTTAGTTTGTTACCTAGCACTAACTTATTTTTCTTCTGGTAATAATAATCACGTATCTTCTGTATACCACCTTCTTGAAAGCATTAGTCCATTATTCTACCCTAGGCTTGGGGTGTGTACAAACCAGTGTATTTATTTGGCCACAGCAATACTTCTATAAAGAATCATGGCCCCAGGCAAGACAAATTCAAAATCCAAGTGGGGCTTTGGTCTGGAAGGAGTACGCTCTTTTTTTGCTTGAAATAGAGCTATGAGGATCTAAGTTTGATACCACTGGAAGGTAATATGAAGGAAGGCCCAGGTCCAAATATACAGGAAAGCAGAACACAAAGACAATGAGAACAAATTCGCTATAGAACTTATGATGCCCATGTGTGTGTAAAATCATAAACCTTTCCTTAAGTCTTTCAGATTTATTTGTCAATAATTTTGTTTATTTGCTTCAGTCAAGTGGATGAAGATTTTCTGTTACCCATGACCCAAAGAATCCAATTCAGTGGTACTTAGAAGAATTTGGAATCAGTTTGATTGCTGCATAATGCAAGGGTCCCACTAGTGTATAATAAACCAGGATAAGAAATTCTTAATGTCCTATGACGTTATAGGATAATTCTACAGATGAAAAAAAATTATTTTCTAATGCCAATATTGTCTCTTAGAGAAGCACTAGATTGCTGAAATAAGTCATCTGAAAAATCTTGGAAGTAGAAGCATGAGAGAAAAAGACATATATAATGTATATGAAATACGTAATACATTACATACGAAATATGAACTATATAACATAAATATATACACATACACATGTACACACACTTTTATAAAAATTTGAGGAGTCAGGTAAGATCTCAGGGGGCTTTATATATAGCATTTGGAGAATATGATGGTAAAAGCTCTGCAATGACACTATGTAAAAGCTATGAATTTTCATGGTCATGAGAAACCACAGAAGGTATTGCAACAGTGGGTAATGTGATAAGAAACAATGATATAGGGAGTTAATTTTGGAAAGCAGAAAGGAAGGAGGCATAGAGATGAGTATGTTCAAGACCTCCTATAACCTTTCTTCGTAGAAGAAGGGGTATGCATATACTCTTGATGTTTTTTGTTTTTCCCCTAGTACAGAAAGACTAGATGTATGTTAAGAATACAATCAGAAATCACTGTCTTTGGTTGAAAGTGTGTATGTGTGTTTGTAAAAAGAAAAATAAAGTGTGTATATGTGTTTGTGTGTATGTTCGTGCAAGTATTCATGTGGAAAAGAGATAGCTAAAGTTAAAATAAAGACTAGGATCAAAAACAGAAAAAATAAACAGTGCTGTCTTGTCTTGATGTGTTTCTAGTTCCCTTGTGAGTGACAGCCAGGTTCCCAGCGTAGACAAGACCATTGTTACTTGATTTGAAGAACAAAACTATGAAATGGCTGAATATAAATCGGGACGCTTCACATATCAGACATTAATCCACGTTTGAACTTAAAAAGAATGTAGTGTATACAAATCATGTATACTGAGGCAAGACAATATAGTTAATAAACATGCATTTATAAAATATGTATTTTAGTTTCTGCCAATAGAGAATATAAATCACTTGCTTAGTTTTCCCTAGTTATGAAAGAAACATAACACAAAATCTTTCATTTTTATCCACTTGGGAGTCTATATCTTTTAGACATTGCTCCGTGGTGCATGCTTTTCTTGGGATAATCAGAATTTTATCTATCAGACTGTGTTAATCATCGGCAAAGTACATAGTATGTAACTGAAGCACAGAACTGGGATATGACATTTTGCCTTGTGTCGGAAATTTTGATTATTCATGTTATAAATACTAAACAAAATAATTAACTAATCATACTGATCACTGTTATGAACTTAATATATGTGTCTTCCTGAAATTCCACAATTCACATGTTAAATCTCTGACCCATAGAGCAGCCATACTTGGAGATGTCACTTCTGAGGAAACAGTGAACCTGAAATGAGGTCATTAGAAGGGGCTCTGAAATGAAAGGAATAGTGTTCATGTAAGAAGAGACCAGAGAGATAGCTCATGCCTTCTCTCTCTCTCTTATTACACACACAGAGGAAAGTCTGTATGTGAATACAGTGCAAAGGTGGCCAGGAAGAAAACCCTCCCCAAAATTGAAATCTTGGCACCTGGGTCAGGAATTCTAGCCCAGTTTATGGTATTTTATTATGGCAGTCTAACCAGACTTATGCAATCAACTGACACAAAAATCAGAGGCAAATTAAAGAAGAGAGACAGACCAAGACAGAGAAATAGAGTTATTTCTATGGTCAGTTCTTAAAATGCACAGGGAGATAAATTATTCATTCTGGACTCAAGAAAATATGGGATGAAGAAAGAATTATTACAAATATTGAACACAAAGTAAGAAAAGAATACTTTCTAGAGAAGGATTAATTTCCTATGGACTTACTGCCTCTAATAAGAATGCATAACAGTTATCATATAATATCTTGTAACAAGGATTTCTCTTTACATTATTATTTTTTCTCCTACTTGTTTTCAATCTTTTTGGAACCAATAACTCTATTTGTGTCTGCATTTATATCCACAACTGCATCTATGACTAATAAAGGCTTGATGACAGTCCCTAGTTTTCATTTCATGAATATATATTGATTGATTCATAGATTTAAAAGATAGCATAACACATCATATTTTTATTATCCCTTGTCTTGCCTATATACCTACAAGACTACAAAGTTCTTGCAAGCAGGGACTGTGGTTTTTCAACTTGTACTGGGTATTCAATAAACAGCTACTGAGTACAAATAAATGACATAATGAATCAAAGGAGAGCAGGAAGCTGTGAGGCAAGAAGAGACTTCTTTCTTGAATGGAAAACTATTGTGACAATGTCTCTGATGTGGGGAGCAATTGTCACTGGACACTTCACTGGGGAGGCTTGGAGAATGCCCAAAACTTAAAAATATGCTCGAAGACATTGAAAGTCAAGATTCTGGAGTAAGTAGGCTTTGGACTATGTAACTGTTTTAGTGTACTATAGAACTACTTATGTCAGGACAAGAGAAATCAACAATGAAAACCTGAGGAAGGAATCCATTTTCTATATTATCATACAGTCCACATATATGGACAAAGAAGCTCACTGTTTTTATTTTGAAGCATTTACAAAATGTAAATTATCTCTTTATTTAAAACTAACTTTCAATGCTAAAGGGAAGGTTGTTAGCTCAGGAGTCTATAAAAGGTTCTGACAAACACTCTTCCCTTTTCAATTGTCCAGCATACCGAATCAATGACCTCTGTCCATCTCCAAGCATCTGCTGTTTGAATATGCTTTGATCAGAGTGTACCAAAAAGAAAAATGTAGCCTTCTGTGCTGCAGTACCAGCTAGAGACAATAGTGTCCTCAGAACAGTGAGGTCCTGCAGACCCTACATCACCCAGTGCCTTACAAAATTTTCAAGGTCAAATGTACTTGGCATTGAATTTAGGTTTGAATAGAAGTAACTCCTATGCCCTGAGTAGCAGCTTTGTAGAGTAATTAGGAAGCACTGGAATAAAAATTTCATTTTACAAAGCCTTAGACTTGGTTATGCAACATCATGTCTGCATAAGTGGCGAAAAATTATTTTAAAGGGAAAAAAAAGAGTATAAAGAGCTAAAATGAGAGAGAGGCTAGTGTGTGTGTATATGTGGGGCGGTGGGTGGGTAAGTGAAATAGGGGAAAAAGAGGAAAAGAGAAAAAAAAAGAAAACATCAGGATTCTATTAGAGTATGCCAAAGGTCAAATTATGTTTAATAACCTTTCTAATTTTATGAGGTATAAATATGATGATAGTCATGTCATGACATCATTTAGCCTTGGAATTGAAGGAGTGCTTGGTCATTTAGATAATGGAGCTGGGGATGGTAATAGGATGAAACGTATAGTGCAGGGTGACAGGTTAGTTCTTTTAGGATCATAGGCTCCTTCCTGGTGCTGCATAAAAGGGATTATTACATTGGCTTTCAAAAGTATCTTGACATTTCCATTAAAATCACGATTTTGACAGGTTTATGTATTCAGCCCCTTTCATTTGCATGGGATTGAAACTTGACATTAGAAATCCTCAGACCAAACGCATTTTAAACATTTCACACACTTGCATATTTATGTGCTTACACAGCAAATGCAACATATATAACATATATCAATTTTTAATAGTTCTTATACTTTATAATTTTTATTGAATTTCTAATTACTGTGTTATATATTAATTTACAAAATATATAAAAAATTATACAGAGTTTGAATAAGTTTCATAGTCTCCATGAAAAGTTATATTTTTGAAATGTTCCAATATATATGCTTGACAAGTTAAGCATTCCAGGTGCTTAGTACATTTTTGTGTGTGTGTGTGTGTGTGTGTGTGTGTGTGTAGTTATTTGTATTAGTTTTATGTGTTATTTAAATTTTTTCATACCTTTTGGGTTTCATTTTTCAAGAAATATGCATTTTATTTAAAGATATCAAATTTCATTTATTTAAAAGCCCTTGCACCAGCTTACCATCACTTAACATGTCAAACTGGGCTCTTTTACAGGGTTCTAGGGCTTTATGACTTGGAGAATTTTCAGGGGGCCAGCAATGTTGACATCTCTTGGGAGTATGTTAGAAATTCAAAATTTCAGGTTCCATTTGGGATATGCTAAATCGTAGTTTGCTTTCTAATAGAATGCCTAGATAATTCCCATGCATGTTGAAGTTTGAAAAACCTTGGTCTAAATAATACATAAGACAAAAACACAACAGCAAAAAACTGCAGAAAATATTCCAGAAATTATCGGTATATTTAAGAAAAATTAATTACCATTACTGTCTGAGTTTTACTAGTCCTGATATCAGCTGTAAATTTTACAACTTTGTTAGGTAAACATGTCACTTGTACCAGCATTAAAACCCCTCTGTAACAGGCATTGACAAACCAGCCTTTGAGTCAAATGAGACTCAGAATTTGTTTTTATATTGTCTTTTATTTCTTATTTCATGTTGAAATAAAAGGAAAAAAAGAGTCCAAATATTCTTGAATGGCTAAGGAGAAAATCATGTAAAGAGACACACGAAAACTCAATGGAGGGCTGGGGGTGTGGCTTTGTCTTAGAGCACTTGTCTAGCATGCATGAAAACCTAGGTTTAATCGCCAGGACCACCAAACAAATAAACAAAATGCAAGAAAAGCAAAATAAGGATTCAATGGAATTGAAATTTTAGGACACAAAGTTTTTTACTGCTTACTTATTTTCTACAGCTAAAGTGGCATACATTAGTGATTATAAAACAAAACATGTACCCTACAAAGATGAGGACATTATTTCCCCTTTTACCAAAAAAAAGGAAAACCCATGCTTTAATTCAGATTTTACTATATATGACATATGATAATACTGTTAAGTATAAAGCCCCTTTGTTAAATAAAAGTATTCAAAGTACTTTAAAATTTGGACAACTTAGGTTAATACAAGAATTATATTTTGTTCAAGATCAGTAAATGAGCTCTCTAATCATCCATGAACATCTAAACCTTAACATATTGTTAGACTCAGAGACTATTAGATATCTTAGTCTGTTTTATGCTGACATAAGAGAATCACTGAGACTGGGTAATTTATAATAAACAGAAGGCTAGTTGCTGGCATCCAGGGAGGACCTTCTCACTGTGCCTTCACATGATAGAACAGAAGGAGACAAGAGAGCAAGAGCAGGTGACACTCAGCCTTTTAACATCACCAATCTTACCAGGAGGGTAGAAGCCTCATGTCCTGATTATATTTTAAGGGTATCACCTCTTAATATTAATATAATGACAACTGAATTTCATCAAGACATCCCAAACAAATCTTTACGTAAGGACTTTAGAATGATGTCAAATCTTATGGACACAACTTGGTAGCGTAATGTGCTAAAAAACCTAGTGAAAGCCAAATTAGCTTTATATTTATTACATTTTATCCTCCTCTGTGTTATTATTTATGATGTTATAGCTTCTGTGGATGTTTCTTAGAACTTCTGATGTTTCCAGCATGGAGCAGGCTCTTTGACACTTCCAGTGGACATCCCCAAGTAGCCCACTTCAAAAGAGGTTTGACTACAGCTACCAAACACTTCCCAAGACAGGGTGGTAAAATGAGAGAAGACAGGATGAATAACAAATATCTACCAGAAAGCTCCTGAACTTTACTCTAAAGGAGAGAAGGAAACATGAACAGCTTAGGAAGCCATACTTAAAATATGGTAGCAGAGAAGATGTCACCTACAGTCTGGACAGGAAATGGAAAAGACAGAAGAATACTACCACATCCTTTGACTTAGGAAAAGGGGGAAAAGGCTTCAAACTCCATGAGGGCATTACCATGTATGGCAGAAGATGGTGATTGCCATGCATAATAATGACCCTGAGCTATGAAGAGAAGAGATACTTAGTACTGTCTAAAATAATAATAATAATAATAATAATAATAATAATAATAATAATAATATGTAAGTTTGACATTTCAGAAAGTTTTCTATCAAAATGTTTATCTGAGAACTTTGCTGAAGAAAGATACTTTAGTTGTCTAGAATGCCTGAATATGTAACCATCCTCGCCAGCAATTCTGGGTGGGCAAGACACCACTGTTCTGAAACAATGGATAGAAATGGCTGTGTGGATTCCTTCCTACCCACAGGATCAGCAGTCAAGCAAGAGAGGTGTTCTTACACTGAAGAAGCAAAAGTACCCAGTGAGATGTGTAAACAAGTGATGTACCAACGTAGTTTTTTTTTATTTGCATTCAATTTCAAAATTAATTATTTTTCACCACTAATCTGTATAAGAATTGCAACCCAAACCAGAGAAAGCAAAAGTGCAAAGCAACAAGGCCAATTACAAAAGGTTAATTGTGTCTTTTTAAATGAGAAACTTGCCCAGACCAGGCAACCCAGTCACCTATGGAGTCTTTAGATAGGTCTTCAATAATGCATCATGCAAGCCTCACATTTACTCAAATAAATTGGTTTGAAAATGGGTAAAAGTGTATATTCCATCCCTTGCCTCTGAGCATGAAATACGTTGTATTGCATTCTAGCAATGAGCATCATTTTAGCATTCAGCTAGTGCTTCCTTCATGGGCTGTAACTTGGCTCATTCATCAGTCTGAAATGGGCTAATTTAAAATAGTCTAAGAAAGAAAAGGGGAAAAAAGCTAATTGTCTGCAAAGAGGTGTTAAGAATGAAATAAAAATATAGGAAATTAGGAGTTGAAGAGGTACCATTTTCAGCTATTGCAGCCTGCTGTCTGAGGATGCGAACCAGTAATTTGTGAAGATGTGTGGCCACTGAATTGCTGTACTGTGAGTGATAACTCCAATACCAGCTTTGACTTGAGTGGATGAGGTGCTAAATGGGTTTAACAAAATTACCCAGAGCATTACATCATATGCCTCCTACTTGTGACAGAAGCTACTATTCCCGTGGGTCTCTGCTGAAAGTGAAGTTGTCATGAATATGAAAGGGGAGAAAGCTTATAGGAGCAATAAGAAGAAAGGGGATCCTCATCAATAGTCTTGCATTTTGGCAAACTGCAAAGCATTTTGCTGAAATCTGAAATGCCTGGCTTAAAATTTTAATGTATTCATATTTCTTGCCTATTGAAGATTGAGCAAGATTATTCCTCCAACTTGCTATGTGGGTACTCAATTTGGGAATAATACGAGTTCCACAAATATCAGGGAAAGAAAAACTAATAGGCATGACTCCTTCCTTCCTTGGATTCTCTCCTTCATGCCTCACCTCCCTCCTTCCCATCCTTCCCTCACACTCTCTCCCTTCTTCCTTTTATGTTGTGGTCAAGGATGGACAATACACGGAGGATAGGGTGTATTTAAAAAACACCAGCCCTTCAACTGCACAGATGGGCAATTATGGTGCAGAACCAGAAGAAAACAGTAGTGGGCCACTCTGCAATGTACTGCCTTAAGAGTATGTGAATATTTTTATCAGTCACTGATCCCATATTTAAGTATATAACTGAAAACTCATAAAGTATTAAATACTGGTTGAATAGATACAAAACCAGCTAGGTTGGGAATATTTTTCTCTTAACAAGACATCAAGGATAATTTCCATAGAGAAGTAAAGATAGACAAAAATATTATGTTTGAAAGATCTCTTAGACAAATATGACACAAAGTTACTTGAAAAGTCACATCATCTCATCCTACCTAAACCCCCAAACAAATAACCACTTGAATTTGAAATCCTTTGGTATTTTACAAATGAATCCTTTTCTATGGTACAACCCAAAGCAACTGTATTCTAATTAAGGGAATTTGGTCCTCAGGGACCAAACCTGTACCACAATGTGATTCTAGAGTTGGCTTCCATCACCTTGAACAAAGCCACTGCTTTACATTTTATTTATCTAACACCAGAAAAAAAAAAAAAAACTAGAAAAAAAAAGTTTTACCCTGAAGGATATTGAATGGTCATTTCTGTATCCATTAGAGAAGATCGGTTCTTGTCCTAGATCCCATGGAGTAGCAGACTGGGTGGGCCAGCAGTGACCACATAGAGTGGCTACACCAAGTCCGCCATGCTGGTGCAGGCCTGAGGCACAGAGAGCAGGGTGGGGGCAAGCTGTGACGTGCTGACCTGTTGTACCCCAGCAGCCCAGACTGGGACTGGTGCTGACCCCTGATTCACATAGTACCACAGCCCAGAACCCCCAAGCCTCTACAATCTAATGACCTCAACCTCTATCTTCCCAAGGAGTGGTGGGCAAATGGATGTAGGGCAGACCCCAATGGATACTACAGAGCTAACCATTAGCATTATCACTTTTCCAAACTCTGATGATCACAAATTTGGACCAACAGTGTGAACCAAGTGCAATGAATAGAAACCCCTAGACTACCACATCAGAGTTGCAACCCCTGTCAGGTCCCCCTGCAGCCCTGTGAGGACTCTCTTTTCTCCCCACATGAATAAATACTGCTCCTTTGTACTCTCTCCCTCACCTCTGTATTTCATTCTTCAAATTTCTTAAATAAGAACCCAGAGAGAATAAATTGGTGGTAAGGTTCTAGGGTCTGCAGCAACACTGAAGGGTATAACCTGCCATATGACCTGGGACTCACTGCTCAGTGGTAGAGAATAGTCTGGCTTTGCTGGCTGTGACCCTCAAAAGCTGATGCTAGCAGGTACCCCCCCCCCCCCGTTTTGATTAGCTAACACTAAAACAGTCTTAGACCCGGTGCTCCAATGGAAGCTGAGAAATTCCTGTTTCATTAGTAAGTGTCTTTCACCAAGAAAACTACAATGTGTCCGTCAGCCAATGTCCCCATGGTATGTTTTGTTGATGGTAAACCTTAAGAATGTTTAGAAATGCAGATGATAAATCCTTTGGGAGTTTTCACTTCACTGGTCACCTATTTCTCATCCATTTTCATGACTTCCTTGATTTTCACAACTGGTAAACTCATCAGCACTTAATAGATGTATCAAGCCAACACAAATAGAAATAAGGATAGTTCCCAGCTAATAGAGCCTCCAAGTCCACTTATGATATTACCATGCTTTGAGCCTGAGATACCTTTGACTTTTTTTTTCCCTGTTTAATCTCTTCAGTAAGTGCTGGTCTCACCAAAAAATATTGTTCCCCCACTGAGAATGAAAATTAAAAACAGTAGCTTAAACACTCAGGTTGAAGGAGGAACAGAAATCATATCTTATTTGATTAATGTTATGGTTTGGATGTGAGGTACCCCCTAAAAGCTCACTTGTGAGACAATGCAAGAAGGTTCAGAGGAGAAATGATTGGGTTGTGAGTATCTTAACCCAATCAGTGAATTAATCTCTGATGGGATTAATTGAGTGGTAAGTGAGGTGGTAGGTGTGGCTGGAGGAGGTGGGAATTAGAGTGTGGCTTTGGGTGTATATTTGTATCTGGCAAGTGGAGTCTCTCTCTCTACGTTCTGATCACCATGATGTGAGCTGCTTCCCTCTGCCACCCACTCGTGCCATCCTGTTCAGCCTCACCTGGAGCCCTGAGGAATGGAGTCAGCTTTCTATGGACTAAGACCTTTGAAACAATGAGCCCTCAAATAAACCTTTCCTTCTTTACAGATTTTCTAGTTGGATTCTTTTAGTCCCAGCAGCAAAGAAAGTTGACTAAAACAATTAACTAGTATTTTTTTCCTCTGCAATTCCTGAAAAAGTATGAGTAACAATCTCTTTTCTATCCATCAACAATGATTCAGATAGATTCGATCACAAGATCAACCTGATGAACATTTGAAGGCAAAAACAAACTTTTTTTCACGTTTTATCTACATATAATGTGTGAAATTTCTCAGACAAGACAAACACACGTAACTCATGACACATTTTCACTGTGTGCAAGAGAAAATGATCAAACTTTGATATCATTTTTATCCACTGTCTTAACAATACTAATGTGGATCTAACACATTAAGTTTGCCATATTTACAAAATTATTTGAGTGGTTAAAATTTCTCCCTTTAAAGTGAAAATGGAGAAAGAACTACTAAAATAAACTTACTGATCATAAAAATGTGGCAATATCTGTGAGAGAGCAGAGAAACGTCAAAATGTTTTCAAGTACTCTAGCTCAGGATCCGGGAGGTGAGCTAAGGGCAGAAACAGGGACTCAGGCTTATAAAGAAGTATTAAATATTTGGAGAGAATTTAGATTATTAACTTAATGGGTTATTTTTAAGTTGAACGTTCAATTTCAATTATGGAAAAACTTGAATTTTTATTTTCAATGCTAAAAAAAAAATGAATCCCTGGCTCTCATAAATACTACCTTGCCTTTATATTTCATGTGCATGAGTGTATGTGTACCTGAGAGAAGGGAATATAGGTAATAGTGAGAGAAAGTGTCATAACTAATGGAAGAAAAAATGATTATTAGTTGGAATTCCTCAACACTGTGTCAGGAACATGCCCCAGAATAGCTTCAGGTTGATAGGGAATACTTAACCTGCCAGTGGTTTAACTGTTGCTGACAGAAATCCCCTAGGGCAAGGCAAGAGATGAGCAGCCGAAGGAGCAGACAGAACACGTTTCTGGACAAATGCACAGGCCCTTGAGTGTAGAAACTGCCCAGATGCATCTGTGTATGTCCCCAAGCCTGCACCCAGATCCCCACCAAACGGGATCACCTTACAGCACAGACATCCAAGTCTTTCCTCCTTTTACTGACAAGAGAAGGATTCTTGAAGCATCCTGACACTGGGATCTTCGCCAAACAGACCTCTCTGAATTTGGCTGCCTTGCTCTTTAATGTGCCCACTGAAGTGGCAACTCCTGGATTGATCCCTGTAAGCTTTCCATCACTTATAAAATGAAAATGGTATGACATTTCCCTTATTTTTCATTTTATTTTATATATTTTTTTAAAAGCAATAAACACTTTTAGCAATGGTGAGGATGGTGTTTTCTCCTAGTTTATGGCAAACCCCATATGGTCACAAATTGGAGACCAAATATGGTTTTATTTAACCACTCTTCTGTATTCTTGGGTAGGTAATGATAGGTTTTGAATCCCTCAGTTATCTGCTTCTCTCTGATACATCCCAATATCAGATAAGAGACTTTATCCAAAATTATTGGTAAATATTCTTACAATGTTTTGGACTTATTTCACAGAATTTATTTCAGGGACATCAAAAACATTGACAATAGTCACTAACTACTAACTATGTAGTTAGTCCAGTGAACTCATGGATACTAACATTTGCCTGAAAGTATTAGCATGGCTAAAAGAATAAATATTCAGTTAAGGACATTCTCAAGAGTGAAGCAACTATGGAAGACTATGTCACTAAGACAGATTTAATATGATAGCTCACCAAGGTAGTAGCTAAAAACAGAAAAAGATAAATTCTCTTACCTAGTTGAAAAAAAAATTCCTTTTACGCTCCACTGGAAATATAGTAAATAGAATTTTTTTTCTTAAAATAATATTTATACTATTTTTTTGAGAGGCAAAAAGCTAGCCAAGGGGGTGGTGGCTGAATCATATGCTTTAACTCATTTGACTACATCTTATTGTATCATGTATTAAAACTAAAAAAACTATTGGGCTGGGAATGTGGCTCAAGCAGTATTACGCTCACCTGGCATGCGCAGGGCACTGGGTTCGATCCTCAGAACCACATAAAAATAAAATAAAGATGTTGTGTCCACCAAAAATGGAAAAATAAATATTAAAAAATTCTCTCTCTTCTCTCTCTTTAAAAACAACTATCATATATATTATGTAATATAATAATTATAATATTAACTAGTATAAATTGATGTAATAATACATAGGAGCTCTAGATTGTATTTTCCAATCTATTTTAATGTACCTGTGGCAGTTTGTGTTGAAATAGCCAAAGAATTGAAAGCTTGGGTCTTAGTGGGCTAAGGGAACCAGAGTCAGGTTTCCGGGGTCCACTTTCTGGCTCCAGCCCTCCTCACTTCTGCCATCTTGTCAAACCACCTTCTCTCACATTTCCTCAGTACCCACAGGTTCCATGTTGGAACACAGTGCTATGTGGTTTGCTTATGATCAGGGCTATTGCAAGGAATAAATGATAGGACACATGTGAAGCCAGTTCTGAGTGTGACTGGCACAGGTCTACCTATCAACCTTAGCTCTGTGATGATGTTTTATCTGGAACAGTTATTTCCCCCAGAGTCTCTGTGTTTGTTAAAGTCCTCACTGAGATCTCTGGTTAAATATAAGCTTAGGAAACAATTAGTGAAAGAATACAGGAAAAATATATTGACTGTAAGTCCTCTGAGATATTTTAATTTTCCACGAACACATCACAAATTTGAGAGGGAAAGAAAATATGTAGGGTTTCCCAATTCTGTTTGGATCTCTTTCTAACGTAGACTTATGTGCAAGCAGAACACACTTGGATAGTGGCCACATTTTTTTTTTTTTATCCACACCCAACCAGTTTGATACACCAAATTGAGTCACTTGCTCCTTTATTACTATTTCCGGGTGCTGCCAGTCAAGGTCATCTCCAAAACCACAGGCTTTGATCTGACTTCCCATTAATATAAAAAACTTACGCTTTTCTCCATGGTTGCAGAGTGAATTCTGAAAACTTTAAAATGACTCTTGATGACTTGATATTCTACTGTTAACCTTTCCTTTCCCTACCTTTTCTCCTCACAAGCATCCCAATGTCTCTGTGAAACACCAAGTGTCTACAGGCTCTCAAACCATTTCCTAAGGCTGTAATGGATCCAAACCTGTCAAAACCTCTAAAGAAATGTCTCATAGGTCCATGTCTTGAAAAGGCTCTCCCAGAACCATTTCTATATCTTCCTAACATTTTTTTCAAAGCATAAAACAGGGATTTATTAAAGGGAATTATTCATATAAATTGTACATGATCACATTTCTCCTACTTCTAAGTTCAGATAAGAATTGGAATATATCTTATCTTCCGTTTTATTTTCAGTCCTTAAAATTATGTCTCGCCCCTAGTAGTTGCTCAGAAAATTGGTTTTGATAAACTAGGAACACAGGAAAAAATATCAAAGCAGCAGCTAGGATAGAAGTGATATCTCCATATATGGGAGAATGATAGCTACTATTATTGTTCTGTTCAAACATATCTTCCTGAAGGCAAGTGTCTACTGGTGTGCTTGCCTGGTAGTGCATCTAAGTCAATCAAATCATGTCAGTTTCTTCTAAATCCCAAATATATTTCTTCACTCCTTATCAGCAATAGAATTTGGACAATCACAGGTTACTTGAAGCATGAGGGTGCTCTTTGTTCCTGTCTATCAGAAACAGGTGACCACAATCTGTATGTGAGCATTTCATAACCAGTTTATCATGTAACAAATACTATTGATGAAGGTACCCTCAAATTGTAGAAAAAAAAAGTACTATTCAATTCAAAACATGAAGTTATTTTTCTCTTTACAGTAAACATAAGTCTTACCTAATAAATCTTGCAAAAGAGAACAAAGTAGATATATTCTCTATTTTTTTTTTTTTTTGCAAGAGCACCTAGGTTTAAACTGTTTTCAAATTGATGGGGCCTTTTGGTGCTTACAGCACAATCAGGGAGGATATAAAGACAGTTAAGTAGAAGAGAAAAATGTATTCTAACACTTCACTGTAGATCCTGAATGGAATACTGGCATGAATGCTAGAATTTAGCATTTTAAAGACAGAGTAAGTTTGAGTTCAGACCCTTAATATTTGACTTTGTCTGTGTTCAAAGTCGTTCACAAAACAGAAATCGAAACAGACTGTTAACAATCAGGTATGTCTGGAAACTTTGGTAAATGAAGATAATTCAGCTAGGGAAAGAAAAAAGAGAAGCCAATGTTAGCAGCCTTGTGTATGTACAAAGACTCATCTGTTCATTGATTGATTCCAACATTCTTGAGTCTAAAAAACAAGCCAGGTTGAGGGACTGATGTCATGAAGCTCTTGTACAGATAAACCTGTTCCTCAGATCATTTGTGGCAGTATTCCTCAACGTTTCTCATGACAAAGGACTTAGAGCCATCACTATGATGGGCACCTGGGATGAGCTGATGCCACTTCCCGGGATAGAGGGAGTGAGCCTCAGAGTGATCCTTCCTCTGTCTCCATTCAGCCACTGCCTTGTGCCATGATGACTCTGCCTCAATCCAGCCTGAGCCTCCACATTTGCAGCCTGTACATATCAGCCCCCCAAACTTCACTCTGCCTTGTTCCCCTCATTAATGCCTTTGCTAAAATCTCATCTCCTCAGAGCGATTTTGTCTGAGTATCTACTCCAAAACAGATTACTTCATCTCTCAGTATTCTTTGTTTGAATCTTTTTCACATAACTAATGGGAAACTTGAGTTGCCTGATCTTATACATTTACGTACTTATTTAACTTTACTTATGTCCTCCAACCATACCATAGTAATAAAGACTTTTGTCTTTCTTATTCATCTTTTTCCCCCAATAGTTAGCAAAGTAAAAGTATTTAATTGATTGCAAGTATGAAAGAGTACCTATTTCTTGGATCCCAGTGTTTGCTGAGTTGTTTGTGGGAACAGTTGTACAATTTTGTGTTGTTATCTTATTCATACAAAGGCACACATGCACCTGTGCCAGAAAAGTACTTGAGAGACAAACCATTGTATATATTTCTACAAATTGTTTTCAGTTGAAACCTCTGAAGGTTTCCCTAAATCACAGAAGGCAAAAGAAAGCAAATTAATAATTCTAATACTCACAGTGACAAAGTTGTGGAATAAAAAACAAAAACAAAAACATCTGGAATAATGTCCTGTGAGGAAATGTGTTACCTCCCATATCCACCCATACCAGGCTTCAGAATGGGATAAAAATCACTTACACTGAGGCAGGAGAAACTTAAAATGTGATGCTGGGGAAGAGCAGTTATGATAAAAACAACAGATGATTTTGGGTATAGAGAGCACAGAACACTTATTCATTTTTTTCTCAAGGATGCTTAAAGGAAGAACAATGTCCTAGTGTTCCCTTGCACCCTTGCATGCTGCAAGAGAAGAGTAGATTTAGGGATGTGGCTAATCCAAGCAGATGTTATCAGAAGTAACTCTACTCAGATGTTTATGTCCACAGATTCAGCATAGCTAAATACCTACAAACCTTCACATCTTTGGACACAATGGTTAGTACGTCAAACAGTTTTCTGACACAGGAGCATGTGTTCCTTTTATACATATATAAAAGAGACAACAAATGTGTAGCGAAAGCTTCTAAACCTGAAAGTCAGTCAGTGCGACTCACATGAGCCTGAACCTGGCAGTCAGTCAGTGAACCTAGATGGCACTGGAGATGTTCACGGGCATCTCTGCACTGGCATGGGTGTTAACACAGAGACAGCTGTGTGGCCCATTGTGGTGCTACATCAAAGTACTTGAACCTAGGGAGAAAGAGGATTTTCCTTGAAATTTTGAGATCAAGCTGATTTTACAAAGTTTAATCTCAATTACTTCAGGGCATATATGCCACCAGAGAATAGGCACTTATAATTCTAGATTTTACTGGATAGATTTTCCAATAGATGAGACTTATAAACTCACTGAGAATATTCCAAAGCAGGCTGGAACCAGAGACTGACTCTTGAAAAGAAGTGAACCATGTAAGATCCAACCATGTGGATTTTTATTACTTGAAGGCCATCCTCACTGTACATGGTACAAGGCTATTAAAACTCAAGCAGACTATCATGGGATTTAGTGGCTTGAATATTTGAGGAAGAGGCTTGGAGCTATCAGAAAGGCCAGATATTGAAAGAGATGAAATCCTAAGACCCCAGAAGAGGGAACTCCATATCTGAGGTTTTTTTTTTTTAATTTATTGTTGGTCGTTCAAAACATTACAAAGTTCTTAATATATCATATTTCACAATTTGATTCAAGTGGGTTATGAACTCCCATTTTTACCCCGTATACCGACTGCTGTATCACATCAGTTACACTTCCATTGATTTACATATTGCCATTCTAGTGACTGATGTATTCTGCTGTTTATCCTATTCTCTACTATCCCCCTTCCCCTCCCCTCCCCTCCCCTCCCCTTTTCTCTCTCTACCCCCTCTACTGTAAATCATTTCTTCACTTGTATTATTTTTCTCTTACCCCTCCTTTCCTCTTATATATAATGGAGTATTACTCTGCATTAAGAAATGACAAAATCATACAATTTGGAGGGAAATGGATGGCATTAGAGCAGATTATGCTAAGTGAAGCTAGCCAATCCTTAAAAAACAAATGCCAAATGACTTCTTTGATATAAGGGGAGTAACCAAGGACAGGGTAGGGACGAAGAGCTTGAGAAGAAGATTAACATTAAACAGGGATGAGAGGTGGGAGGGAAAGGGAGAGAGAAGGGAAATCGCATGGAATTGGAAGGTGAGCCTCAGGGTCATCCATATCTGAGTTTTAAACTTCTGTCAAATTTGTGATGGGGCCTCTGAAATGCATATTGATAGAGATACTCTTCAAAGTCCTGAAAAGCAAAGAGCTAAAGGCCAAGAACTCCAAGCAGATATGTTATCTGCTTCACCAAAGAGAAGACAGAGGTTAGACTCTATATAGGTAGAAAAATGTAAAAACCTACAGGAATTTATAGTATAACTAATTAAAACAAATAAAAATATTTTAAAAAAACACAGAATGGTCTGGCACTTTAAAAATAAAGACACAGCTTGCATGCTGAAGAAAGAATGGTATATTCAGTATAGTAAATATGAAGTATGCTGTATGAAATATTCAAAGACAGGAGTTTTACAACAGATAATGAAAGTCATTTCACAATGGTACACAAAAGTAAATGTGTCGGGGGGGAAAAAGCAATCATAAATACAGATGCAGTAATACCGGATTTTCAAAACACTTGAAGCAAACCCATATAGAATGAAAGATAGGAACAGACAAATCCATGACTTAATTGAGAACTGTAACTCTCTTCTCTCAAAATAAATGCTTGATAACATTATGCATGTAATCTGAAAGTATACAGAAAAATGCAGAACTTTAGGAAGGAGTTTGAAGTAGTTATGGTTTACAGAACCTTACATCCCAAAATTCCAGAAAAATGATTCTCTTAAAGGATGCATTCAGTGTTTGCAAAGGCATATTATAGGTCAAATATCAATACATTTCGAAACAAGAACTATCTTACCTCAAGAAAATAAATTTATAAATGCATAAGCTTAAGATACATAGAAATTATTTTTTCCCCAAAATTTGGAAAGTAATCCACATTTCCAAGCATTTGTAGGTTAAAAATTTCAGAAAATATCAGCAATATTTTGGCCAGGTATGGTGGCACACACTTGTCATCTCAATAATTCAGGAGGTTGAGGCAGGAGAATCACAAGTTCACAAGTTGATGAGGGCAGCCTCATCAATTTAGAGAAAATCTCAGCAAGTTAGTGAGACCCCAATTCTAAATTAAAAGAAACAAAAGAAAGGAAAAAAGTATTTTGTAGGAAAAAAAAAAGGTTTCTGATATACAGTTAGAGTTATTGTTAAGGGGAATATTTATAGCTTTTTCTTTTTATGATATTTAACATATTTCAAAAATATATGAACTCACTTTTTCTCTTACAAAAGGAGAATTTGAACCCAAGTAGGTAGAATAATATATCTAAAAGAAATATCAACAAACTAGAAAATGTGCAAAAGAAAATAATAAAAATCAAATAAGAGCTCTTTGAAAAGCATATATAATAATAATCTTTCTATAAAAGTGCTCAAGTAAAAAAAAAAGACAAAACATACAAGCATAAAAATTTCAAAAAAATTAACTGCATTAGGTTTCAGATATGAAAATCATGAAAAAGAATATATCATAATTTTGTGCCATAAATTTGATAATCTAGATTAAATAAAACCTTTTTGAAAATCTCAGCTTACCAAAATTGACAAGAAAAATGAGAATGCTCAAAAAGTCTCAAAGATCATATACTCACTAAATAAAATGAATTTGTAATGAAAACAAAAATATACCCCCCAAAACAACCAAATAAACAAACAAAAACTTTTTAACTCTGGTTTGATTATTGATTTATCAAATATTTGAATAAGGAAAAAAAAGTTCACCTTAAATAAATGCATTTTATGTAACCATGATAGAATGATTCCAAAGATGTTACATGTAAACAAAATTAGAGACCAAAATCACCCATGAGCATATAGACACATACTTCCTCAAAAAATTCTAGTACATGGAATCCTACATTCCATAAAAACATGTTATTAATAAGTAGAAGAAAATAAATTGTTTAAAAAGGGAAATTTATTTTACCATATACAGAGTAGAAGAAATTCCACCTAAAATGAAGAAGGCAACAAAGATTCTACTCTGCTAATGTCCATTTCTCAGTGAGGCCTTAACCATTGCAAGAAGGCATGAAAGGCACTAAAGACGCAAGTATTAGAAGTGGAAAATAAAATTTGTAATAATCAGAACAACATAATTACTTTGGTGTAAAATCCAAAGGAATTTTCCCAAACAATATGTCTGATAAGAACAGAATTTGGCATTTTTAGAAAGATTAATATAAAAAATTATTAGTAGTTTTACATACCATCAGTAAATAAATATCATTCCTAATGTCTAGCAACCTAAATTGGTTAAAAACATTTAACCCAATAATACATTGCATGATATGGCAAAATAAAAAACATTGCTATGAGAAATTTTTAGGGTCTGAATGAATGGCTAATTACATCTTTTCCTAAATTAAAAAATAACAATACTATATTTTATCACATTTTTATAAATTCAATGTAACTACATTTATATTCCTAATTTTTATTATTTTTTTGTGAAAATTTAACCAACTTATTTGAAATTAAGAAAAAATTTAGTTGTATATGTACCCAATATTTTTATCTTGTTTATTTTTATCTAGTGCTAAGGATTGAACCCAGTGCCTTACACATGCTAGGCAAGTGCTCTACCACTGAGCCACAACCCCAAGTCCCTTATTTGAAAATGTTATGTGAAAGTTGAAATGATAAAGAAGAGTCAAAGCTATTGATAACAGTGTGAGACCTTGCCATGCAGATACAGTAATCAAGATGCTAGCATTCAGATAGGGATGGAAACATTAATTCAAGAAAGATAAGGGAATGAAACAGACATTATTACTTTATGTATATAAGTGATTGCATGACCAATATGATTCAACAACATGTACACTCAGAAAAATGAGAAATTATAACCCATCTATGTATGTTATTTCAAAGTGCATAAATGCATTCTACTGTCATGTATAACTAATTAAAACAAATAAAAAAATTTTAAAAATCAGGAGTACATATTATACTACCAAGAAAAAGAAAGAAATCAAGACTAGTTGGAAACAACCTAGGTTCCCTTCAATAGATGAATGAAGAAAATGTGTAAACATACACACACACACAAGCACACACGTGTACACACACTTAGCCATAAAGAAGAATGACTTCATGACATTTGCCAGCAAAGGGATGGATCAGGAGACTATCTTGCTATGTGAAGCAAGCCAGTCTCCCAAAACCAAAGGTTCAATGTTTTCTCTGATATGTGGATATCTGATATAACTGATACAACACACAATAATAAGGGGGGGCTGTGAGAGGTAGAACAGAACTTCAGTAGATTAGACAATGGGGAATGGAAGGAAGGGAAGGGGAATAAGAAAAGACAGTGGAATGAATCTGACATCATTTTCCCATGTGCATACATGAAAGCAACACCAGTGAATCCCACCATCATAAACATCCAAAAGAATGGGATTCTAACTAGAATAAGATATATCCCATGCTTGTATAATTATATTAACATAGATTCTGCTGTCATGGATAACTCAAAGGAACCAATAAATTAAAAGCCAAAGAAATCAAGCCTAGAACCTCACTGATTTTTATATGGTCAATTAACTGTTGAAAAAATCATGACTACAATTTAGTGGGGTGAAGCAGGCTTTTATACTAATCATACAAAAAACAATAGATAAATATACCAAGTTAAATGAGCCTCAAATTCATTTCATATTACAGAAGCAAATTAACCATAAGCTGACAGACCAAAATGTAAAATTTTAAATGATGAAGCTATTAGAAGAAAACTAAGACTTTCAGGAAACTAAGTAACTTAGAAAACTACATTGCTTATATGTGTTGTGGAATAAGAAGTAATTCCTTATGTCTGACACACAAAAAGGTTGAATGTAAAAAATAAATAAATAAATAAATAATGAATAAATGCACTGCAAGTAAAAGCAGTTGCTCACTAGAAGTCATCAAAACTAAGAAATAAAACAGCAATGTTAAGAAATTTTAAGAAGAGAGTGAAATGAATTGGATATAACTTTCCTATGCTCATAAATGAACACAGCACCACTGAAACTCCACATCATGTAAAACCACGAGACTGGGGATTCTGAGTAGAATAAGTTATACTCCATGTATGTATAAAATGTTCAAATACACTCTCTACTGTCATGTGTATGTAAAAAGAACAAAAAAGTTAAGGATTACATATTTGTAATACTTATACATGAGAAAGACTCATATCTAGAATTCACAAAAATCTTCCACATATCAACAACAACAACAACAAAAAACCACATTTAAACAATGGAAAAAAATTCAAAAGACACTATAGATAAAAAGCTATGCTATGTATTCAAGTCAATAAACCCATTCAATGGAGTCCAGCATTAGTAACCACCAGAGTCAGACAAATTAAAACATTTCCATTTCAATGACTATGATGAAGAAGACTGATAGCACAAATCTTTGTAAGGGTTATGTATCAAGGGGTCCCTCATACTTTCCCTGTCAGAATGTAAATACACAACTATTGACAACTGTTTTTTTTTAATTTCTTCTAAAAATTAAAAATATATCAACCTTATAATACAGTTATTTTACTCTTAGAATTTTAAACCACACTTTTGCACTCCCCCTCTACAATGGAAACTCAAGTCCACAAAGAGACTTGAATATAAATGCTCATATCCTGCTCTGAAACAAAAAGCAATACAAAGCCTATCTCAGGAGAATAGATAAATCAAGATATATTCATAAAATAGTACTTGGAAAAAAATCCTAGCAATGCACTCCACTATAGAATAAATTTCTAGAACATGTTAAATGACAGAGCTAGACACAAGTTCTATATATTTTCATGAAGTTTCAGAAGAAATTTGGTAGCAAGGACAGAAATCAGATGAGTATAGATGGGGTATGGGAGCTGGATTACAAGAAGCAATAAGGAACTTTCTGGATGACGGAAATAGTCTAGACCTTGATTGGGATGACTACCTCATAAAAGTGGGAATTTATTAATGCCTACCTGATTATACATCTACGATCCCTGAATTTCAACTAATGTAATTTTCTGTCAATGTAAGCAGAATGGCAATTATCAAGAATACAGGCAACAGGCTATGGATATAGCTCAGTTGGTAGAGTGGTTGCCTTGCATGCACAAAGCCTGAGGTTCAATCCCCAGCACCACGGAAAAAAAAAAAATACAAACAACAATAAATGTCGGTGAGGATATGGGGGAAAGAGAACACTCATATACTGTTAGTGAGACTGCAAATTGATGTAGCCACTTGGAAAGCAGTATGGAGAATCCCCAGAATACTGGGAATAGATCCATAATTTGACCCAGTTATCCCACTCCTTGGTTTATATCCACTTAAAAATCAGCATGTTACAGTGATGCAACCACAACAATGTTTATAGCAACTCAATTCCCAATAGCAAAACTATGGAATCAAACTAAGTGTCCTTCAACAAATAAATGGATAAAGAAAACGTGGTACATATGCAAAATGGAATATTACTCAGCCATAAAAAAGAAATAAATTTTGGCATTTGCCAGTAAATGGATGGAACTGGAGAATATGATGCTAAGTGAAATAAACCAGTCCCCCAAAAACCAAAGCCATAATATTTTCCATGGTATGCAGATGGTAATTTCACAATAAGAGTGGTGGTGGGGGATTAGGGAAGAATAGAAGTACTTTGGATTAGAAAAAGAGTAATGAAGGGAAGGGAGATAGAATGGGAATAAAAAATATTGTGGAATGAATCAGACATTACTATCATACGCGCATATATGATTACAGGACCAATGTAATTCTATGTCATATACAACCAGAAGAATGAGGAGCTATACTCCACACATGTATAATATGTCAAAATACATTCTACTATCATGTATAATGAATAAGAACAAATTTTAAAAATCTACCACAGTGTGGAATAGGCGGCAAAGTCAAGTATATTCACAGGAAAAAAATTACAGTTATCTCCACAACTAACCACACAGCGTGCACATGTGCATGTGCATGAACATGCATTTTTACAAATGCTGCATTATCAAAATAATCATGTTTACACAGGAGAGAGGAAAACATGGTAATGATAAATTTCTGAGATTTGTAAAACTATGTTTTTTATACTTTAAATTTTTTCTTGTCAATAAAATTTTTCATTTTAGATTTTTCTACATTCTATCAAATTCTTTTTATTTCATGAGCAATGTTTTAAAATACAGAGGGCTGTAAATGAACAGCATTTATGTCTACTTTATTTCCCATATTCTTTGCCAGCCTCTTTTACCAGTTGATATTTAACATTTAAAATTCAAAGGAAAGATATTTTTTTTACTATATCTCTAAAAACAGGATGGAGAACTACTTTTACGTAAAAATATATAGAAAAAAATTAATCTTTAAATTAGAGACATTGTATTTAGCATTTCTCCTTTGGAAAAATGAATACCATGAGTGATTTTACTTAAAAATATTAATGAAGTTGGATTAGGAACCAGGTCCATGTTCTCTCAAGAATATTGCTGTAACACTGGTTTCAAAATTTTTGATTTTGCCAACATGCGTTTTCCTATGTACACTTAATGATAATGACGTAAGTTTAAATTGTTTTCTTTTAAGCTACAAGCAAACAAGTGATCCTAACAATATGCACCCTCACTTCCTCTGAGACACTTCGAAACAAGGTTATGAATTTCCCTGCTGTGTGGGTATTTCCAAACTGTCTTAGAACCTGATACCCTACAAGAAATACCACATACTTCCATGGCACTAGAGATGTGTCACAATTTCTTTTTTTTTTTTTTGCTTTATCTATTTTTTTTATTGGTTGTTCACAACATTACAAAGCTCTTGACATATCATATTTCATACATTAGATTGAAGTGGGTTATGAACCCCCAATTTTACCCCAAATGCAGATTGCAGAATCACGTCAGTTACACATCCACAATTTTACATAATGCCCTATTAGTAATTGTTGTATTCTGCTACCTTTCCTAACCCCTACTATCCCCCCTCCCCTCCCCTCCCATCTTCTCTCTCTACCCCATCTACTGTAATTCATTTCTCTCCTTGTTTATATTCCCATTCCCCTCACAACCTCTTATATGTAATTTTGTATAGCAATGAGGGTCTCCCTTCATTTCCATGCAATTTCCCTTTTCTCTCCCTTTTCCTCCCATCTCATGTCTCTGTTTAATGTTAATCTTTTCTTCCTGCTCTTCCTCCCTGCTTTGTTCATAGTTGCTCTCATTATATCAAAGAAGACATTTGGTATTTGTTTTTTAGGGATTGGCTAGCTTCACTAAGCATAATCTGCTCTAGTGCCGTCCATTTCCCTGCAAATTCTATGATTTTGTCTTTTTTATTGCTGCATAGTACTCCATTGTGTATAGATGCCACATTTTTTTATCCATTCATCTATTGAAGGGCATCTGGGTTGGTTCCACAGTCTGATTCAGTGGGGGACACAAGAAATGAACTCCAAGACCCTTCAAAATCCTTGTTTCCTGTTCTGAACCCAAGAAAGCTGTGGTGAATAAGAGAACCAAGATTATCTCTGTGCTCCTACTTTATATCTCCTGGGATGACCAAGACAGTCTTGCTTTTCATGTGGTACTTTTTAATATCTGGAAAAGCTGCAAAGGTGACAGGAGGTGTCACCATGGGGCCATGTAAGTGACTTGAGTGAGTAACAGCAGCTGCTTGTAATAACAGAGTAGTGCTGAGGAGGCTGACTTGGAGACCTTCCTGGGGACAGCATCCAGCCAGCCGGTCCAGTAGAACTTAGTCTTTTTTTTTTTTCTAATAGGATATTCACAACTTTAGGCAAAATCTGTAAGTTGTAAATGAATGATTCAAAACTTTTAGATGGCATGCAAGGTAAACAGAACCCAAATGACAAGCCAGAGTTATCAACGGTGTATTATTAATTACAGCTCGTGAATCAAAAATATACATTGCGCCTCACTTGTATTATGTTAAGGGTGGGACTCTCTTAACAGTCTCTCTTGAATAACAAGGGCAACGGCGGCACACATATGCCGAAGGGTTTGTCACACAACTAAGAATCGGGTCTTCTACTTCAATCTTCTGATTTCCAAAGCAGAGTCCTTTCCCCAACATTATCCAAATAGGCAGCTAGTCTCATAAAAATAGTGACCCCAAATCCCCCAAAGCAAAAACCAAACAAACAAAAACAAACAAACAACAACAACAAAAAAAAAAAAACAAGAGAACTAACAAGAATAATAACAAAAAAAATAGCCAGATCAGGGAGAAAAGACAGCGCAAGGCCGACTCTGTCCCTTTGCCGTTGGGTTCTGGTATGGTTCGGTATGGTATGCATGTGCCCTAAGCATCCACAGGATTGGAGAACTGGTCCTTAGGGTGGTACTGGGAAATCTTATGGGCCCCTTAAGAGGAGGAGCCTTATGGGTCACTTGGGTCACTTAGGGCTTTGTCCTTGAAAAGTACTAAATTATTTCTCAATTGGCCCTTGAGTTCTGGGGAGGACCTAGTCCTACCATCCTGTCTGCTTACAGCTTCAAGATGTGCCTCTTACTATGTAGTGAGGTCATCTGCAGCCCACAGCAGAAGTTCAAAACCCACCAAGATGATGATGAGCCCAATCTTTTACTTCAAACTCCTCCAACCATGAGCCCTAGAAACATCTTTTTTTTTCTAAGTAGCCTGTCTCAGGTATTTTATGATAACAATGAAAAACTGACTAATACCGGCTCCATCTGCGTCTAGTCATTCCGTGTCATGATTGCTGTCACTTATTCATCCTGCCCTAGGCTCCATGGTTCAGGAATCAAAATGGGGAGCAAAGCTGCACTAAGAGATAAAGCATATATGATTATTGGACATAGTTTGCATTTTTAAATAGAATACCAGAAAAAGTTAAATACCAGAAAAAAAAAAAAAAGTGTGCTTAGCACAGTTTACTACTACCAACTTTTACTGTCACCATAAGCAGCCAGGCATGGTGGCACATGCCTGTAATTCCAGTGACTGGGAAGGCTGAACAAGGAGGATGGGAAGTTTGAAGGCAGCCTCAGCAACTCAGTAAGATACTGTCTCAAAACAAAAACTAAAAAAGAGAGAGACAGACAGACAGACAGACACTTGGAGATGTGGATGTATAGCTCAATGGTAAAATGTCCTTGGGTTCAGTCCCTAGTAACACACACACACTCACACACACTTAAATACTTATACATTTACTACTTAGCTGTGATTTTTAAATGATAATTTCAGGAAATTTTCAGTGAAATTCAATACAGCCATTAGGAAACATGACTATTTGCTTCCTTTTGCAGCGATACATGGGTCACTAGATTGTGAGGGTCTTCTTCCAACACATATGCTAAAATAACTAACCATATGTGATTATGGTTGTTCAGTGAAGCACATCTGTCTTCCTGTGCAATATGATAAACAGACTTAAAATCCATCAAATGACCTCCCTTTTCAGAAGCTTTTAACAGAAGTATCACAAGGTGGAGATATGTATTAAGATGATTGGTGAATTTTCACCTCAACAGACCCAGATACATTCTCACCAGAATTTCTCCATTTATGCAAATGCAATCCAAAACAAATTTCAATAGCATTCCAGACATTGCTTAGAAATGAGAATGGAAATACTTCAACATCTTGATAGTCTCTCTCTATCCTTGAAAATATATATTTTGTTTAAGCAAAAATAATAAATGTAATAGAGAATAAGAGTGGAGATAGGGAATAGTCCAGGGGAATGACATTATTTTGCTTCTATAAAGAATGATGCAACATGTCAATAGCTGTGTTTTCAGCGATTTATTCACCTACAGAAGCCATAATTGCTGCATTAATTATTATCTGAAGCTGACATTCTTGGCTTGATGAAAACACACAGCCACCAAGGACAAGCTTTCTTTTCTTCCACCAAGGGGACCAGGAGAAAACAAAGCCTTTTTACCAAGGAGAAATGTGACTCAGACCAACAACAACCTCAGAAGCAATCATTTGTCTATAATAATAATAAAAAAAATATTGTCAACACAGAGGAGGAATAATTCTCTTCTGTAAGTCTTTTAAATTCTCAACCTTAGCAGGAATTAGACCCATCAAAATAGAAACAAACTAAAGTAAGCAATACCTTGAAAAAAAGAAAATATCAAGTTTCCAAATTCTCAATGCATTAGAAATTATTCACTTAAACCAATCACAAAAATACTGATGTCTCAGATAAAACCTATACCATTAAAATGATGTTGCCTTATTGTGAAAGGGCATTGTGAAAAGCATGTACCTGTTAAATATATCCTACCTTCTGAAATGGATAACCAAGGAATAATCTAGGTGGGAATGAATGACGTTTCACATGCCTTCTCTTGAATTTCTCAATTTTTATTTTGATGTTGGAAAATCAACTGTTTTCAACATTGTTCCCTCAGAGCTTAGTGTAAGTCAGCAATAACCCAAATTATTGGGAGTCAATTAGAAAATATGTATCAGTCACCCACAATCTTCCTGATGCTTTGCTAGATACTAAGAGATGTTGATGTAGAAAATGCACCTGTTTCCTTAAGTAGCTGCAAACAAGTTGTTTAAAAAAAAGTGTCGAACATGCTACATGGAAACAAACAACTGGATTTGAAAGATGCCAGAAATTTGTAGCACAGGATGCGCCAATTGCCAAACAAACTGATGGACTACATCAGCCTCCACTGTTCTCCCGTTTGCTTTTGTACTCTAGCCTTTGGCAATGGCTGTGGCTTTACCAAGGGGAAAAGAGATCTGAAGGCATTTGTGTGGACAGCAGATTAAGAGGACTGCCTGGAGAATAAAGGCAAGTCGATTTTTTTCCTCCATATTTTTCATGGATTATTATTTAAATGTGGAGGCGGGAGCTTGTCTTCTTCCACTGGATGCTGTTGAAAATATTTTACGAAAGATTTCATTGACTTTTCCTTTAAAGTAAAGTTTAACAGAAAGGACACATTAGAAGAATTCCAGGAAAATCTTAAAGTCTTTAAAATCAGACATTAAAATGATGAAATGTATTGAGAACATGGGGCTGTGAGGACTTCTCAAAATATTACTAGAGCGGTAAAAGACAAAACAGTCATCAAAGTCATTTACATTTAAAGAAGTAAACTGCAGTCTGGTGCCCATGGTGCATGCCTGTAATCCTAGCAGCTAGGGAGACTAGGCAGGAAGATCTCAGTTCAAAGCCAGCCTCACTAAAAGCCAGATGCTTAGGAACTCAGTGAGACCCTGTCTCTAAATAAAATACAAAATGGGGCTGGGGACATGGCTGAATGGTTGAGTACTCCCATGTTCAATCCCTGGAACCCCCCCCACCACACACACACACCAAAAAAAAAAAAAAAAAAAAGCATGCTGCATTTCTAAAATGTAAAGAAGTGCTATCATATAAAGGAGTTTACTTGAAAAAAATGTAGACAGTGAGATGAAAGGCAGCATAGTGAAAGGCTAGAACACTAATTATGATGATACAGTAAAAATACACAAAGGTTGGGCAAAAGTGTAACAGTGACTTCTGAGACAGACCCTGTGGCCAGACTGAGCTAGGAGGAATCAGGGACAGGATTCCGTTCCTCTGCTTCTTGCATCATTTAGCTTTGCTAGTCCACTTGGCATTCAGCTGCTGTCACTGGGTGGTAAAAATCAGTTATTTGTTGGAAACTGTGACTTCCATATTAAGATGACAGCATGCCACAATTACCAACCATTTATGGGGTAATTTACATTATGGAATCACACCATAGCAGATCAAACATCAAAGTTCTTATAACATTGATTACCTTTGGATTATCAAAGAAAAATTTTCTTTCTCTAACAACACTACGACATTCATATTCACAAAATTGTCTACAGAGATGAAATACACTGAAATAAATACTCATGATACACCATGGTTGGTGTTGGTACTGAGTTATCAACAAAATGGAACTTTTGGATGCCTGAACATAATGTCCTTTTTGATTTCAGTGCTTTTGCTCATGATGCCTTCTCTCCCTTTGTCAGGCTAAAAATAATTTTCTGTTATTCCACATATTTCAGGTGTACCATGTGATGATATGATGTATGTGTGCACCTTCTAAGACCAACAGAACACATCTTTCTCTGTGAAGCTCACCTCAGTTACTAATAGGAAGATTACTTACATCTGTGCCCAAATTCTATACCTTGGACAGATTGCTTCTAATATGTGTTTAAATGAAAACAGGTAAAATAAACCAAATACATATTTTATTCACCCAAATTACTAGTGGCATATAGTACTTAGTAGTGCATAAAAATAAATGTTCAAGAAATATCTATTTTGGGGCTGGGGTCATAGCTCAGTGGTAGAGTGCTTGCCTAGCATGTGTGAGACACTGGGTTTGATTCTCAACACCACATAAAATAAAATAAAATAAAGGCATTGTGTTCATCTATAACTAAAAATATTATACACACATATATGTAAAAATATTATATATGTATATAGAAATAAATATAAATATTACATATATAAAGAAATAACTATTTCATGAAAAAGGATGTACATATCTCTACCCAGGACATTTGGGGATGGAATGAAAAAATGTAAATAAATGTACTGCTCCTCTGCAGAAAGAATTCATGGTTTATAGAACATGTAAATGATAATTATAGAGAGTGGGGTCTGTAAAAGCAAAACCACAGTGATAGTTGTTTTAGAATATCCGTACTTAAATTTTGAGGGCCAAAATGTCAGCAAAACAAGTTTTAATTATTAATTGCCAGGACTCTAGGGAAATAGCAAATTGTTTTTTATGAAACAAATTTTATAGCCCGATTTGCGGTATTCCTTCTAAACCTTCAGCTTGAAACTCAGTTTTCTATTTTTTTCTGGAAATTCTTTGAGACAGACTTATTTGACTACCCTAGGTAACCAGCCAGAGACTTTTTGTTTGTTTGTTCCCTGAAACTAACAAAATTAAATAAGGTATAAGAATGTGTGTTCTTAGCAGTGTAATTATTTAAACAGTGAACGTTTATTTTATTGACATTAATTCATAGCATTTAAATAATTTAACCCAAAAGTATCATCCATTAGTTTCCCCAACATATGAAAATTTAAGAGCACAAATTAACTGACTGGCTTACAAATGGTAGTCATTTCAGTGAAATCTCTATAATTAACTTTTATGGAATATATGAAAACCAAGGATCAACACACTACTTTGAACTGTCTTCCTATAACTGTAATGAGAAAAATGCGGGTGCCTCTAATTATAGGACATGAAATGCCACAAAGAAAATTATCCTCTTTCTCTCTGCCCTTTCTGTCTCACTTTACCAAGCCTCTTTCAGTAGTCTTTCCATATGTGCCAAAGATATCATCATTTCTGAGATGCTTTGTTAAGATACATTAAAGCTGAGTCTTAAAACATCCCTTTTGGTATCTGATGATCCATATATACGTGCACTAAAAACTACTTATCTTAGCACTTGCAACATTATACACCCAACTAAACCATTAGATAAGAGTCAAGATTTATTCACCTTTATACTTAAGTACTTCTCAGAGTTTTAAACACTGTAGTAGCTCAATATATTCTGTGAAAAGGACAATGAAAGAATGAAATCAATCTTTTGAAAGCCAGAACACAAAACTGGGAAATCAAATTGGCACTGTAATACAAACATGAGTTAAACTTAATTCAATCATGAAAAATAAATAAATAAATATCATGTGAATGACAGTATACACTGAAATATTCTGGTTGCAAAAATAGGTAACAGAAGTAAGAGTTTTGAATAGAAAGTACGAGAGGAATTGTCATTTAGGGAAAATGAGAGGAAACTGTTCATGGAACTTAAAACCGGCTTGTCCTAAGTTCATCAAGCAATGACCTTGGCCACAGATGTACACATGTGTGTACTTAAGGGATCTGGGAACAGAATTATGCTACCGTTACAATTCCCTTCAACTGCAAGATGAGAAGTCGGACATCAGGAATTCAGCCCACATCCATTCTCTTGCAGGGAATCCAAGACGGGAATTTTATTTGGAATTGGGCCACTAAAGCTGAGTTCTCCATCACAAAGCACAAAGAAATCTTTTAAAGTCACCCTGTGCGATTTTGCTTTTGTTTGTTATTGGGCTTTTATTTTTGTTCTTGGTACCAGCTATTCTGCAACCTGGAGGAGCAATGACAGTCAGGGAGAGCTGACATAGCTAACGGCTTTACCACATTCCTAGACTGGTATTCCAATTTAGTATGGGGGTGAGTGACATGGATCTGTGCTAGCTTCCTGCCACCATGGCCTGCAGTCCTGTGGCCAGGACAGATTAACCTCTCGATGTTCATCTTCTTATCTATAAAATGGGTGGAAGTTGAAGCTTTCAGCCACTGTCACTCCGTTCTCTTCTCTTTCGAGTATTCGTTTTGCCATTGCCATTAAAAGGATGCTTGGAGCAACATTCATTATAAGAGCATTATTCATACATCTTTTGTACACCCGCTGCCCCGTCAGATCTGTGATCACTCCCACCACAGATCTGAATTCCTATAAAGCCTCAGGTAATGTTTATAAAATTTATCAGAAAAAGATTAGATGCTAAGGGCCCACAGCACACAGCCTAGGTTAGGCTTGGTCAGAAGAAAAGCACCTCACACAAATTTGTATAAGTCTCCCTTCTCCATACCAACAGAGCTACAGGTGGGAGACCTTGGCCTGGTCTGCATCTCCCACTTGCTCCTGCCACCAAACATGGAAGCCCAGCCTTTTGGTATCACTCCTGTATTCAAAACTTTAGGGGAAAAATTTATTTTGGAATTTAACCCTTAAGATTTCAATAATTTCTTTGCATACATATGTGTGTATAAATATCCTGAAGGGGTCAGGGTGGTATCCCATAAACAAACACATCAACACGTCTGCTGCAATGTATGAAATGTCACAAAATGAAGGATTACAAGATCTGTAAGTATTCTCATATCTGTATGTGTTCCTAGTCACTGGTGTGGTCGATGATCACTTGGCTACCTCAGTTGCTGGGGATAGAGATATGGTATCAAATCAACACACGGACACCCGGAGCTGGTGAGAAAGCTGGTTGATGAGAAACCGGAGTCGACATTCAGCAAGCTCAAACTCATGTATTTTTGGTATGCATACAGCTGTTATAGGGTTCAGGTAGGGTGTGCCCACCAATCACACATAAGCACCTTAACATCTATAAGCCAATCATCTTATGCCTAAAGTAACCACACTATGAGGAAGCACTAAATATTGCTGTTGTCATGGAACGCAGTCTGGAAGAGTCTTTGTCCCTAAGGGAGGGGGACTTTATGAGTTGGGGGTTACATTCCCTGAAGCACTTGATTCTTGGTTTCCTGACTTGGTAGTCTGGTAGTTTGGCAACACTGATCACAAGTACTGAGGATGTGATTTCACTGATGGCTCGCTAGAGCAGAGCACTGGGTCCTGTAGGTGTTCCTGTCAGGCCTGTACAAGCATAGCTTTTCCTAGCACTCTAGGCTGCTTATAGCCACTAGATATGAACCAAAAGTTATTCCAACACATATCAACTCTAGATTTGCCTCTAAATGTGAACTCAGGTTAAGTTCTGCTTGCACAAAATGATGTTTACCTCCTGTAATTAATACACAAGCTGTTTGAAAGCAAGATTTGCCTTTGTTCCACCTTGTATGCCACATAATGTACAGTCCACTTGCCATACATTGAAATGAATATGCACATGCACCCCACACACATACATATCCGTGAACACAGACATTAAGATGAGAAACATTATTAAAACATGAGGAAGACACCTGAAGATCAATCATCTGACTACCAAATGAGCCCAAACATTCCTACCTCATTTCTGCCCTTGGCCTTCACTCCCTGGGAAGTAGGCAGGTAGCTCAGGCAATGGAATCTATGTTTGTTACTTTTACCTAGCAGAAATTCACATGCTAGGGTTATTTGTTCTGCTTCATCGTCCTAATGAATAACATAAGACTTTCAGGGATTTGTCATTGAATGACAGACATTGGAGTGTTCTACTCAGGCTTTTTCTTCTTTTCTAATGTATATATCTGTGCATGTAATGTGAACAAAAGGACTCTTATTTCAGGCAAAATGAATAAATCTAGTTAACCAAGACTTAATTTACATGTGTTGATATTTAACCTTTATTACATAAAGTCCGTGTTCTGCAAGAAAGAGTGTTATGCAAGATCTGGTGTTCTCTGTTCGGGAGAGAGCACCCTGTTTCGGTATCTGTAAATCACATACATCTCCAACCGCTCCTCTCTGCTGACCCAGCAAAATGCCCCTTCTTGTTAATCCTTGAAGATGAACCAGTGCCATAAACAAGAGCAGCTGTTTTCAGGAGTAGAAACTTCTGCATGGTGATCTCAATCAAAAGCCCTGGTATCTAGGTAACAGTAAATCCTTACATGCTTATTGTTATTCATTTGTATGAAACACAGATAGTGATTCGTAGCCATAAAGCTCAACTTGCAAACCCACCTCACCAGAGTGTTTGCTTATTCCAAAGAAGTTTCTAATTCAGGAACAATTAGTAATAAAAAGTAATATGTATGTATAATTAACATACACATTCTCTTAGAGTAAGATTATCCTGCAGAGTAAATTTGAAAGATATCAACTATTCGTTAAACACCATGTAAGGAAATTTCCTGAAGTTTTGTTTTGTTTTACTGTAAGTCTATGGATCCATAATTGAAAATATCTTACATACCAGGTCCTAGAATCAATAACGAACTGTTTAGTAGAAAAGCTTTCTGAGTGTGTGTTTGTTTTTGTCACAGTTCCTTTGAGAGCAGAGCCTGACCCAACACTTTGGGTTCAGCTGGAGTGGGTGTTAGTGAGCAAGATCCCCTGGTGGGCTAATGGTGCTCGAGCCCACTGGAAACTCTGAGATGCATCTCAAGTACATGGACATCCCATCAAAGGAGAGCAAGCCGGGCCACTTCTCCAGTGATCTGTTTGCTCTGCTGGTTGAAGAATGTCACAATTGCATGTACTCCCTTGTGTTTGTGCTATATCCACACCTGAGTTGATCAAAAGGCCAAAGAAAACTCTGACACATAGCTCAAGACTATTTGTAATTCAAAAGAACAGGCTTCAGAATATGTTAATAGTATTTGTGAAGCATGGACTCACAGGGTCTTTTCACCCACTAGCATACTGGTTATTTCCTTCCATCACTGCAACATTTACTTTTTAACAGTGGAATGACTACCATATTTTAGATATATGCATGTGACTTCTTGTGTGTGTATGTACACATACACATACATGCATCAAATCCCGTGAATTTATGCGTATGCTTTCTGATGCTTCTGCTAAAATACAGAGGAAGTTTCTCTCTTAATGCTTTCAGTGAAAATAGGAAGTTTTTAGCTGATCCCACAATAGAGGGCTCATGTACCTCTTTGTAGCAACAATGACCTGGTTGGGATCTCAACAATGACCACTGAAAGACCTCTGCAGCCACACTTGACCCATGACCCAGGATGAACTTTTAAAATAAAAATAAAGGTATCTTCCTAGCAAAGGCTGAGGATCCAACAAAATAAAGAATTTTAAAGAGAAAAATGAAAGATGAATTTGTTTGACCATCAGTTTGACTGATGCCTGGCATGGAAAAGACAGAGAGCCCTCATCTTTGGCAAGTAATTTCCTATGACAGGGAGCTACTGAATGATTTAAATGACATCAGTGTCACAATTAGATGTTCCATTTCAGAAAGATCCCTCAGGTTAGCTTAACACGAAAGTACTAGGGTCATGTGAGGCTAAAGGCAGGGCAATAGGAGAGGGGGTTAGTGTGGAAATCCAGCAGGAAGACTGACCACCAGAGACCAGCAGTGGGAGAATGGAGAGGAATGATTTTAGGACTCTTAAAGCAGAATAATAGAAAAACATGGCACCTGCCTGAGGGTTATGAACACGAGAAAAATATCCGCTCAGAGGCTTTTTGGCTTGGACTTGAGTTGCTAGTAGATGCAAAGCAGGCATTCAAATCTATCTGTTCAGACTTCCAAATCTGGTGCAGAATCTATAGAAGTATGTCCCACTGTCCAATTCTCAAAACAAATAAATAAAATAAAAGGAAATATCAAACAACAGAAATGCATGCAATTTCTTCTTGAAAAACCACTTATTTTCTTTATGATTTCTGATTTTAAAAAACTCCAGGAGACTCCCAGGTAGTTTTCTTCTAATTACCCTAATCCACCTGATATGTGGATGGAGTAATATGCCTACATTTATTTTCTTGTAATGGATTTACTTGTCTAGCCAGCCAATAAAAGCAGCACGGGGACTCTCTATATTTTCCCAGTATTATATTATGGAACTGACAATAACAACAACAATAATTATCCACTTTCAAGATGGAGAAATACCTTTGACCTCCATTTGATCCCCCTGGTCTATCTAAGTCTGATTCAGCATTGATTTCTTTCCCAAGGAAGTTGCTATAATCACATTATGGCTGATTTATCACAATATGCTTACTGGCTAGTGATTTCTCATATTGAACATGCTTCCTTCATTTTTTTTTCCTCCACTGAAAGACATATTGAAATGTGCTGTTTTTTTTCAAGGCAACGAAAACTTTCAAAGTTTTAATCTGTGTTTCAGTGGGTGGTGTAAAGTGACTCATGGTCTTCAAGAAGCATCCTCATTGCACTATGTATGTTGGCAGGGCAAATAGCAAAGAAGATTGGTAAGCCACTCTGTAGGAAATCCAATGTGCATTGCAAATATGGCAATAAGAACAGACATAGATTCTGAAATCACTAAGTTGAGGTTGTAGAAGTTTCCATGAAGTATTTCTTTGATTAGAGCCAATCACCTAATCTTTCTAAACCCATTCTATACTTATACAATTCATGCAAAGTAATCTTAAGCATCTCTAAAACTCGTGGTATTAAATAAAATGGAAAACTTCTTCTTCTAATTTAGTGTGGAATTCAATGTCATCGGGTAAAGATTTATTTATCATTCAGGTGTGGCCAAGGTATCACTTCAGGTGGACTTTAAAAAGACAGAATGGGTGGAATGTATGAATTTAAAATGCTTATAAAGATTCCCAGTACCAAACTTTACTTTAGGTGGTAATATTGAGTATCAGAGAAATTAAATAATACAAGCCAGCCTTCCAAAGTTTATTAGTCTCCAATTTAGGTGATTTATAGTCTTGTCATTACTATTCCAAACCCTTACAATTTCTTATTCATATAATTAGTTGTTGAAACACTATTTTTAACAAGGAAATTGATCAAGAGAAGTAAGATGATGGTATACAAATGGCCAGCAAATATTGCTGATTTAAAACATTTTTATTTTTCACTAATACTTCACAATCACATCTGTTGTAGTTTGCTGAGAGCTTTGCTTGGATAATTGTCACTCTTGGCCCCAAGCTAAGAAAATGGGCTGTTATTTGAATCATCTGCCATAAGCATCAGTGAGAGAGAAGACAATGCACTCTCATGTTGTAAACTCCACCTGCAAGGGACAAGCCACTTTTTCTTTTATTTCACGGATCAAATAAGTCACAAGTCCACACCTAAATCCAGTGGAGAAAGTAAAGTTCAATCCTACCATGTGCACAGAAAAATATCACAAGTTTGAGAGAATGTTAGTAATGAATACCATAGCATATTTAGCAGGTAGAAGAGAATTTGAGTTTTTTTCCCTATAATATGTAATTTAGGAAATATTCGGCTTAGTATTTATTTTTTTAAAACTTGTCCCAGAATCTCTGCATGAGTCAAGCTTTCATGGACAAGATGATGTATAATTCTGAAAACTCAGAAGGGTTGACATCCAACATAGACGTTGCAAACCAGTGGTTTACTGACCAGATTCAGCAATATAAAGGATCACACAGTGTTTGTCAAAAGTATTGACTCAGCTGCTGATGGTTTTTTAAATGGAGATTTTTACATACAAAATCTGCTTTTTTAATTTTTCTTAGAGCATCTTAGATGTGGTTCAAACTGACAATCACTTCTCCATGGCAAAAGCTGGTTAAACTAACACTGTCCTGTGTTGCTGGATCAAGAGCTTTCTAGCTTGTCACAGTGCTTCCAATTCTCTGTTTTATGACATCTCGATCATGCCATTTATTTAATGTTAGTTGCTCGTCAGAAGCTGCTGCCTGTGTTCCAAAACCTTCCCTCCTCTTCTCTGTGCTGAAAGCTAGCTTATATTTCTCTGCTTTCTTTTTATTTACATTATAAGGCTCCATCCTGTCCAGTGGAATGGGAAGGGAAGAGATGTGAACCACTTCTGGAACTGGGCAATAACATAGCTTCAAATTCTTCTGTGCCTGGGATGCCACTATAACCAGTCTGGATGGTTGTAATGAGGGGAAATGTCAGTCCTGTTAAACCACTGAACATGGAGAACTAGTGCTAAAACAGCATTTAGTTAGCCTACTCAGACTAATATGAGTCATGCAGGCATTGGAGTCTGTGCTCACAATAAAACATTTAAGGAGATTCTTGGATATTGATTTCCTAGCAATGTTCTGACACTGATCACCACTTCCTTTAGCTGAAAGAGTCGGGAGTGAGGAGAGGGAAAAATAAAAGAAGCAACATAGATAAACAGTGATACCCACCTGGATTGTTTGAGAAGCGCTATTGAAACAATGTGGCTTTATTTTGGAAGAGGAGGAGGAGAAAATGTTCAATTGTAGGGAAATGATTTTCAAGGTTAAAGAATTGAGAATACACTGTGGACAAAAAATCAGTGAAAGCTTTGGGAATAGGTTGTATGATTATTCATGTTTTGGAAGCACTGAATAGTATAAGTGGACAAAGCAAGACAGCTAGGAAGTACTACAGGCATACAACAGAGTTGTTATGGTTTGGAAGTGAGGTACCCTCCAAAACCTCATGTGTGAGAACAAGGAGGTTTGCAGGAGAAATGATTGGATTTTGAGAGCCTTAACCCAATAAGTGAATTAATCCTGTGATGGATATGCTCCTACCATAGATCAGGCAATTCACTTATAAATTCATTTCTATTTCTTTTATAACCTGGGTAAGAATCTTCTCACCACTGAAGGCTTGTGGCTCAAACATTTCAGTGGGAACTGAAGGCAGGTTGGATATGGCTGGAGGAGGTAGGTCATTGCCGGTGTGCCTTTGGGGTATATAATTTGTATCTGGTGAGTAGGGGTCTCTCTCTCTCTCTCTCTCTCTCTCTCTCTCTCTCTCTCTCTCTCTTTCTCTCTCCCCCTCTCCCTCTACCTCTCCCCCCCCTCTCTCTTTTCTGATCATCATGTAGCCCATTTCTTTCTAATACACATTTCTGCCAGGATGCCCTGCCTCACCTCAAGACTCAAGAAATGGAGCCAGCTGTCTATGGACGGACACCTCTGAAACCATGAGTCCCCAAATGAACATTTTCTCCTTTACATTTGTTCTGGTCAGATCTTTTAGTCACAGCATGGGAAAAAGCTGACTAGAACAAGAGTATAAGAGCTACTATGTATTGAGTGCTTTGTAAGTCCTGGGATCAAGACAAATCTTTTTTTCATATTTATTAACAAAATCAACACTATGAAACATCCTTTTACAGTAGTAAACACAAAACAGAAACTTAAAATGCCAATTAATTTAATCAAAATCATATATATATACATATATATATATATATATATATATATATATATATTTAATGGTAGAACTAAAATTTGAACTCAAATACTTTTCTTCAAAGTTTGTGTTATCTAACTACTACATCATATTGTATAATGTCATGTGAACTTAAGTAGTGGTGATCAAACCTGTTTAGCAATCGCATTAGCATTTGTCATTAATTCAAATTTTCTTATGATACCTCTAACCACAAATCACTGTGCTTGAAACATCAGAGACTATTCTCAAATACTAAGACATTTAGTGTTCAGGGCTGAGTACTTTTGAGTCAGAGTCAGTTGAGACTGTGGGCAGACCACAGTCTCAGAGGACAACGTTGAGTCCCCTTCTACGAAAGGAAACAGTGTTGATGAGTCTTTACAGATTGCCTGGTGATATTTGGGAATTTTGTGTTGGTCCAGGTCTAGGGTTAGCCAACAGAATATAGCAGAAAAGAAACCCTATTTGTGCTCACCTAGACTTTAAGAAGTCTAGAAGCTTCTGTTCTTCCTATTTGGAAAGCTTCTTTGGGGGTGCATCACCTACCATTTAAGCTTGTTTATGCTTTTGCAAATTCTATATGGAGAGGGGACTTTTTCATACTGCAGGGTGACGAAGGGAACCTCAGTCAAGCCGCCTTTATCTTAATTTTCCATCATCAACCATCTAAGTTCAACTACATAGATATACCCAAGTAAGATCAGCAGAAGAACTGACTGGCCCCTGGAAACCTAGAATGTTTAGAGATAACAAATGGTGGTTGTTTCAACCTTAACATTTTGAGGATCTTTGTTATGTAGCATTTCATAATGGAAAAGGGACAGATAGTTTGAAATGGAGGAATATTGGCAGAAGAGGAAAAGAGATTTCATCAAACCACAGGAACAACCTGGCTAAAATATCACCAATCCCACTACCACTGATTAATTATCAGGCACATTGCATTCAAGCCTTTTGTTGCCACAGAACATTCTTACCACATTGTGTGTTACTCTGTGAATTCAGAGACAAGAAGAATACACCATGGAACGCTTGAAACAAGAGCATCATATACTTCCAATTATAGCAACATGCATTGGCTCCTGGTCCAATGCATTGAGCCCATAAGGAGGGTTAAAAATTGTTCCCCCAAACCAATGCTATAAAAAAAACTCCACTGATTTATGCATTTCATCTACACTAATTATCATCCTAGTTAGAAATGGCATCCATTCACGTATAATGAAATAGTCTGTTCAGACAGCTGTCCAGTTACTTCAGAGCCTAGTCATCCATCATCTAAATCTGGACAGCGCAGCATGTGTTATTAACCCATTACTTAGAGGCTACCTGGGTGTGTGACTTCCAACTGTAATTGGCAGTGAAGACATTGCTTTGGATTTTTACTTCTCTGCCTAAAATTAAAGAACTCTTCATAGACTACCAGGGAGTCACCATGTTGCAGGTATGGCAAATCTTTCCCCAGAGCTATCATGCTGGAAGCCTCTAGGAAGCAAACTCAGTAGAGATACAGAAGTGCCTGACTTCAGGCTGCTTGAAGCAAAGGTTGTATAAATATTGGCTCATCAGTCACATGAAGATATTCCATTTTCTGCGTTAGAACTGGCAAGGGTTTTATGAGAGTGAAGTGTTCCTATACATACTGTATCAAGCTTTTTATAATCATAATATTTGGAACGTCTGTGGTGCTCTCCCCCTTAAAAGTACTTTAACAAACATTAACTATAATTGTAAAGAGCTTTAGGATCCTTAGGGATGAAAAGTATTGTATAAATGTGCCATGTAACCAGGACTATTACTTCTGTACATTGCTGCATAAATTATCAGAAAATGAGTAAATGGATTTCAGTCTCATGCTCTTGAATGTTAATTGGGAAGAAAAATCTTCTTTCACCAGTTTGAAGATGACATTTATATCACAGTCTATTTGCTTTAGCAGGTATTCACTCTTTGTTAATCTTGACAGATTATAACCCCAGGTGAGCTCTGTGTCTGGAAGTCTTTGTGTGTATCTTGACACAAGGTTTAGTGTCAATTCCGATGTTCAGTCTGCTGTGAAGTCATTCTGCAGTATCTCTGGCCTTGCTATATATCACTCTTGTACATGTATCTAGATTCTGCTGAAGCAGAGAATCTAATCCAAGAGGTTATTACTCCACTGAGCATCCATAATGCTGGGAGAGTCTTGTTATTGTTTGGTGATGGATTCCAATAAAGAAATTTAAGAGGCTATGTAAACAATTTTTAATAGCAAATTCTACATTTTTTTATGGAGAGATGAGTTTATTAACAGTTTTTTTTCCCTTGATGATAGACCCAGCACGCATTATTGGTTTCTGAAGTTTAATTCTCATCACAGGAAGTTTAACTGTCAAGTAATGACACTCAGTATTTTGGTTTTTGTTAGCTTTTTTCCACACATAAGAAGAAATCATGTAAGCTTCAGTTCTGCTATTTTAAAGTGATTCTTAAAATTTTTTCTGAAATAAAATGTGAATTTCCTTGCCTTTGAATTCTAATATCCAGAACACTAAAACAATTAATCCTTCTATAATGTCTTTCCACTGCATTCTTTTTTTAACTAAAGAGTCATGTTTAACCCAGTATTGGACTTTCTAAAACATTACATTACATTTAGAATTCATTTCTAAATTCATTTATATTTCTTTTATAACTTGGGTAAGAATCTTCTCACCACTGAAGGCTTGTGGCTTACACATTTCTCTTGACCCATCATGGACTGTTGCAATCTGACCTTCCGGAGAGTAAGTCTGGCTTTAGGCGTTTTCCTGAAAATGAGCAAAGTAGAACCAGGACAGAAGAACAGGTAGCAGTAGCAATTTCAGTTGCTTTAAGGTAATGGCACTAGGGAAACTGCAAGCTGCTACAGCTTCTAATTTATAAACAGAGGCCAGAGATATGGGATTTTTAAATAGCAACAATTAGTACAGTTCAAAACAGTGACACTGCACAAATACTTCTATGGAGGAGATTTGGTCTAAGAAGTCCATAGAGCCATAGCTTTCCTTCCTTCCCTGACACCTACTTTGACACACAGTGACTCCACTATGTTACAGCATAGATATTCTTGTTTTTCTTTTCTTGGGTTTTTGGGGATTTTTTTTTTAAATTTTTTGACTCCCCTTGCTGGCTCTGCCTGTATCCAGACATTCACAACCTTGGCACACTTCCTCTTGGATTGCACCCCTGCAGGCTCACCCCAAGCTGGTGACAGGTCCCCCACAGCTACCACTTTTGTTTAGGCAAGTAGCACTTTGTGCTTGAGCTATGATGATAGTCTTCAAACCACTTGCTTTGTCTCTACTTTCTCTATACTTTAATATAACCTTCCCACAAGTGACAGATTAATCTTTCCCATAGTGGCTTTCATTGTATCACTATCTTGCTCAAAAGCCTTTAATTGCTTCACATTTCATAGAGGAAGAGGTTTAAAATCTCACATTAATAAATTGTAGTCCATCACAAGGGCTTACCATGGCCCAATCACACCACTAAGCGCTTTACATCCATTATCGCATTTAATTATCACACAGAGGTAGATATTATTATCCTTATTCTATGGATGAAGAAACTGAGGCTAATCTTCCATTGACCTCATTTTATAGAATAAAAAAAAATCATCCGACAATGGCCTAGAATCATATATTTAAAAAAAAAAAAAGAAAAAGGGAAGGAAAAAAATACTCAGTTCCTATCCCAGCTCTGAAAGTACTGGCTGGATACCTTTTAGAAAGTCACTTCAAGTGTGAAGCCTCTTCTTCATCATGTAGAGAATAAAAATAACATTACTACCCCCTCAAGGTTGTTCAGGATAAAATGAAATGAAACGACTTAAGTATAGTACTCTACTCACATAAGGTTGTAGTATTAGCTTCATTTATAGGGGATGTGAACACCAAAGGTAAATTCTAGTTTTCCATCATAAAAATTAGAGGAGGACAATTAGGTTTATTGGGGAGAGGCGACTGAGCTCAGTTTTGGCCATCTTAATATTTAGAATACTTCAACTGACATGTAGGAGGACTAGACAAGGGTCCAACTGAGATAGAGTTCCAGCGTTCAGGCGAGAGAGAGCTAGGCTAGAGACGGAAAACTTGTTATACATGTCTATGTATTCAATGTCATGAGACAGGATAAGATCATTGGGAGAATTAGGGAAATAGAAGAAAATGTTGACTCGTAGTCCTGAGGACAAATTTTGGAGCCAGAGAAGGAAGAGCCAGAAAAGGTGACAGAAAGACAGGGATCCATAGAAGCAAGAACTCTGTCAGTGAAGTTTGGTACCATAGAGCACATTGTTTGCAATGATTCTGGAAGCTTCTGAGGGGTCAGGTAAAGAGCGGATTGGAAGAGGGCCTTTGGAAGAGGTGGCCTGGAAGCTCCTGGTGATCAGAGACAAATATTGAGGAACAGAGACAGAATGCTTTGTCCAGTCAGTCTCTCACCCATAAGTGATCCCATCTTCCCAGTGCTCTGCCCCTTTAACATGCCATTCAACATTTAAGGTTGACTCTGGGGGGAGGGCGGTGAATTACAGCATTTCTGATCTATACTAAAAGTCTAAGAAAGGGTAGGAGGCTTGGAGGAGATCACATAATCATGTGTGTGGACTTGTAGATGGGGAGTGAGTGCTAACAGGAGCTGTGGTGTGAGCAGAAAGATCAGGGGGCATCTTTGTCAGAGGCTGCCTTGGTTGTGGTTTCTTGAACTTTTCATAACTGTTACAATATGCCTCATTTCATGCCAGTGTTGAAAACAGTCCTTTATCTTAGAAATCAAACAAGGGAGACAAAGCCTCCTTAAAAGTTTTGACTCCTCAAGGAAAAGGGCTAATCAGCAAATCAGCATTTTCCTTTTCTTAGACTTCAGATATGCTGATTTGATTTCTAAATGCCAGGGGTGCCATTGAAATGCTGATGAAATCAACTGAATGTGCCTTGCCTAGGGACATCCTCCAGCCCAGAAGGAGTAGAGGTGAGAGACAGCCAAGCCCAAAGGTCTCCCTCCCACCTCCCTCCTTTTGAAAGCCTCCCTGGTATTGTTATCCTTTATTTATTCTTCCAATTCAGAGTCTCTGTTGTGTGCCTTGGACCTTTCAAGTGCCAGGGACACATTAGCCAACCAAAAAGGAAAATACTCAACCCTCATGCTGTTTACATTCAAGTGGTATGTAGATTAAGAAGTTATTTCTATACACACACACACACACACAAAAAAAAAAATTGCAACTGATTGTTTTCCCACAATGTGAGCCCATTAGTACCATTTTTTTTCAGATGATCTCCTTGATTACCCAGTCAGAATGTGGGACCAATGGAAATGGGAACAGGGGAGAAATAAATGGTATTTTGAAAAGATTGGAAAATAAAACCAAAGAGATCAGATCTTTACTATTATGGGCAGCTAAATACATTGCAATTTTACCATTGCTAGGTTTTGGTGGTGGGAAGTTTGAGGCAAACCCATCCCCTATGACATCCCAATTTTACTAGTAGTTTATAAAGATGAAATATATTCAAAACATCACATTCCTTTCAGTTAAGGTCAGAACAGACTTGGAGGGTCCAAGATTTACTGGACTGGAGGAACAAATAAGAAAGTGAGGGCCAACAATCTATACCCGTAAAGAACATAAAGTTCCTACCTTTACGAGTATTCCAGAAACCAATGGAAACCATCCAACAAAACCAGTCCCTTTATATTAGTAAGCTCCTAGCATATTTTCAAATTCTGTTTCCTTCCAGATTTGCGTGTCAAGAAAGTGATTTATGAAATGACTAATGCTATGAAGACTTTAACTCAGTCTGGCAAACAAGAAAGCTAATTAGTGACAATAATTTACTTCTGGTTGGAAATTCATAATTTGCTGGGTCATAACCTATAATTAATATATTTTCTGTGTTTCTTTCTTTAAGATAATTGATGGCGCACATTGAGCATTGCTTTAGGAAAACTTGTGTCTTAAATGCAATTAAAATTAAACCACAGTCTTGGGTAAGTAAATTATGTTAGGCATTTCAAATCAAAGAATCTTTAAATTAGTGTCTTGTAATAATAGCAGAATTATTATATGTCTTATGTGTCTTATTTAAAATCATACTGAATAAACATAACCTTACTGTGGGGAAAAAACATACTTTGTTTCTGAAATGACATTAAAACATATAATCATGACACACCTCACTGCTAGAGAGAAAATATTTCCTGAGATATCAATTAGTGTAGTAAACTGAAGTTCTTAGAGCTGTTGTGGACTTTCTTGTTGTATTGAGAAAATTCTGGAACTAATTGGAGATCAAAAAATTAACACAATAAAAATACTTGTCCATACCTTCCAGAACTTACAAACATATTTTATATTTGTTTCATCTTTTTATTAAAAAAATAAAATACCATTTAGATAAAGTCACATAAACCTCACAGAGGAAAATACCAAGGTAAACTAGTATTTGATTCTATTGTTACAACTTACATACATTTATATATGATCATTGCTTTCTGTATATATTTGGTAAAGTTTAATATAAATAGTATTCTAGTGCATACATTATTCTATAGTTTGCATTACAAATCAAGATCATAACTTTAAAATTTATCAATAAATGTATAGTTAATCGGAATATAAACTATTCTAATTAATTAACCTATGTATAAACATTTTAATATCCATTAAGCAACTGATGGATGCTTTTTATTTTGGTATTTCATGAAATGTTGTCATAAATATCTCTGTGTATCACCCCTTGTAAACTGATGTAACTGTTTCTTTACCAGATATGTAGCATTGTTATACAGCACTTTTAATTTAACAGATAATGGCAAATTGCTCTACAAAGTTGCTACTATAATTCACCCTGCCACAAGCAGAACCTGAAGGTTAGCAGTTACAGCCAAATTTAATATCTGATTTTATATTTTACCTTACTCATTTTATTTTTGTGGATGTTTTATATATCCATGATTATGAGAAAATCTCAAAATTGCTTCCTAAATTAATATGCGGTTTGTGTTTTTTGTTTCTTGCCTGGTCATAAAACTTTGTCCATTTTTTCCTTGCATTTTATAGAATCATTAACTTTCCAAAGAATTTTACAAAGAAAAGGATGTCTCTGGTAATTCAGAATGAATACAAATTGTAGGCAGTATAGTCTTTTATTTAAACTCACGTGCCTTGCATTCTGCCCAGATTCTCTTTAAAAATGCCTGGGAAGAAGGCTTCTTGCTCCAACTTGCCTGGTATTTGCCATAGTCCTCAAAATAATTTCATGTAGAAACCAGGGGCTCTGCACAGGAATTGTCCTGTCACTTATAAGCAAGCCCACACCAACACTGACATTGCTTCTAGCAGGCTGTTTTAGGAGGACGCAACTGAGTGGAATCTGGCATATGTCAAAGTGATGGGTAGGAAGAGATTCAGTGCTCTTAAATAACATCATTACTTTGTAAGAACTGAACCTTCAACAAGAGTTTCCTGCAATCTGATCCTTACCGATAAATCTCTCACTAATCTCCACATGGTCTTTTCATGATTGTTGCACAGATGCAATTAAAGGAAAGTTTGAGGACATGGTTTTTACAAAACAATGACCTTGAAATCTATTTATATGTTTTTCTATGAATATTTGATTCCTATGAATTGACATAATTCCTTATGTGCATGTTTTTGTATATCTACATGTACATCTAAGGGTAGATATACAGACACATACACAAAGGACTCTGAGGACCCAGCTAATGACTCAATGAATCTCTAATACTTGCATCCGAAGTTGTTTCAATTGCCCAAATGAATCACTCTTTACATAACCTATCTAGAAAGATTTTGTTAGGTAGGAATTGTCAATATGATTAAATTTAATATTTATATAACCTCATCAATGCACTAAATACTGTAGAATTGATGAATGTAGAGCAAAGTTGTAACATACATGCATATATATATATATATATATATATATATATATATATATGCAATTTTTTTATCTAAAGATAATATTTTCCAACTTCTGACTAGTGCACTTTCAGGCACTGAGAAAGATCTCTATTGAGGCTGCTTTCTAAACATGCCAAGGTTTAGTTTGCAGACTTATATTTAGACAGTAATGATACAGGTTGCAGGACTAAAAGAAGAATAAAATGAGGTGAGAAAAAAAAAAACTGAGGAGAGTTAGTATCACTGCCTTACATGTCTAGGAGAGATCAGATCCAACAGTGGGGAAGGACAACAGAGTTTTGAATAAGTTTGTATCATAAAAATAAATTCAGTAAGTTCTGATTGGTGGGGGGTGCACTTCTCCTTTTCTAATGTCACCTCAAATTTATTGGTTCAATAAATGAATTGCTTTAGTTAAATAATAATTATGCATATTTTAAAATCCTGAAACAAATCATTTGAAAATGCTTTCAGATTTACATCTTTGTGCAAATAGATGATGTTAGTTTTCATTTTTTGTTTTCTCATAGGGATGAAGGTTGGTCTTGGCAATTCTGTTCAGAGAATGAGGGAAACTAGAAAGGGAAAAGAACACAGGTGGAAGAACCGTTGATCACTAAGCTTTAGACTAACCCTCTAGGAGGAGAATTAAACACAGACTTTATACTCTTCTTCCTTTGAAAAATAACTTTTGTTATTTTGTCATCCTCACAAAATCTGTATGAGGCATATTAGGAACAAAAAATATGATCAAAGGGAAAACATCCCCAAATTTGAGATGGGACCTGCATATTGTGAGTCTCTTGCCCTGTTCTCAGTAAGCACACGTGAGGGGGCCCACTGTTTCCTAAGGGGATTTTTAAAGTTGATCTTCTGTGATTAGCTGTTTTTCTATAAATCTAGCTAAACACGTTCGTGTGCAAATGGACACAAAACTCAGTCAACACATTTAGATTAGTTTTATGCTTTGAAAGCATATTGGACTTCACTGTAGATTGTTCTGTTATCCCATTATTATTTAATTTTATCACTGACTTATAAACAATGTTTTAATAAGTAATATTTATTTTTAAAACAATGATTTATTTTTCTTGTACTTATATAGTTTTGCCTCTAAATAAGGTTTTAGTCCAAGTGATTTTTAAAAAAGCATCCCTGAATAAATAAGCCAGAAATGGAATGTATTCCAACAGAGACTTCAAAACTTCAGTCTATATGAATTCTACTTGTGGAGGCACAGATATAAACAGTTTTCCAAAAGCACATATTTTAATTTAATGCAGATAATGCCAGTTTGATAACATGACTAGATCTTGGGAAGTTTGCATCTGAAATCACTCCTGGAAATGCCTATTGGATATTGTTACCAAGTAGAGGAGAACTTCAAAATGTAAAATGACAGGAGTGATTTTAGCAATTTTACATCCAAATTACCAAGGAAGCTGTGAACTACACTGGCTGACCATTGGTTTTGGTTATTAAAGAATGTGAGGCTACACATCTGATTCTATATTCTATTTGTGAATCTAAGATCTGACCAAGTATTCATTTATTGGTGTTAGAGTTATTTGAATATCTGATGAATATTGAAAGTGTTTAGGTTTTTGATTTTTCCATAAGACATATCCCATTTGTATCCTTAATTGTCAGTAAAGAAATTCACACAAAGTACCATAATGAAGAATGGGCTATGCCTCCAATCTTAGATTACAGTCAGAGTCTATGAGAGAATTCAATTGTGTGTTCTATGATTCACAGAGAATTAACTGGAATGTACATTACTAAATAGGAAGGGACCAGAAGCAAAGGAGTATTATAAAACCACAACACTCAATTAGCAGACCTTAATGCAATAAACCAGTGTCATTTGATGGACCAGAAAAATCAGCAGAACTACAATCTAAGTCCTGTCTTTGGGGCCATATTTTCCCTTTTCTGTAGGCAAACTTTTAAAATTTGGATAAGTAGCTGAACCTCAGTTTCCTCTTCTGCACAACTTCCTGTCTATTCACTCTCAGCATCATGAATCAGATGCATCAGGTATACCAAGGTTCTCATTAACTCACATACAAACATTACCTGTTCTCATCCTAAAACTCACAATTCAGTGGGAAAAACAATGCTGTCTTTCACATTAAAATCCTACTAAATGGTTGGAAGGATGACACCTATAACCTGGAATCAGAATATCAGAGTCTTATGTCAAAGGCTGCTTGAGGTTCTTGCTTTTGAAAGAAATCTCTCAGCCTGTCAGACAGTCATTTAAGAGTAGGTAATTTTATTGAGTGCTCTCTCTGCCAGGATATTGAATTCCCTCACCCATCTCAAAAGCTTTGTGTTATCTTTGACTGCTACCTCTCCTTTGTGTTCTATGCCTATCAGTTATGAAACAGCATGGGGCAGCCTCCAGTGCTCCTGACTTCACCGTTCTGGACCCATGAGCTCAGCTGTATTTCATTTCCTGTCCTTGCTGTCCATGAGATTGCTAATTCTATCGTTATAAAAAGGCATCACTCCAGCTAGTTTTGAGGTGCTTCTGATCCTTACCACAGAAAATGGCCATAACTAGAACATCTTCAGGATTCATGTCTGTACATTTGACTGCATTATAAGGGAACTGCATAATTTGTTTTGACACCCCCAAAGCCCTAGGTTTTCACTTAGGTATCAACTGCTAAAATTCCAGTTCTTCATAAAAAGTCCAGTCTTCACAACATTACTCGAAAGGAAACCTCTCTCAGTGCATCCATCCAACTGTGAGATTCTGTGTTAATTTATTTTGTTTCTTTTTTTCCCCCTTATACGTCCCATGCATTGCCCTTTAACATCCATTACTGTACCCAGGTCATCCCTCACTGTCACATAGACAGATGGTCACTTTCTATGAAAGGGGAAAATATCCTACTGATTTTTAAGACCTGCATGTATAGCATGGATCTTAGTTGTGAGAACAGGTATTTGTTAAAGAAATGTATGGATGAACAAGTGGAAGAAAGAGAACTACACAAAACATCAGAGGAGCCTTTCTAGGAAAATCTTACAATACTGAAAATGTACCACCAGGAAAAAAAAAAAAAAAACTCAGAATGAACTCATCCACATGCACATGCTATTGCTTTCAGAAGTCCTGTTTTTTAAATACTTTTTAATGTCTTCTTTTGTCTGCCCTTTTTAGTGCTCTAGTGGGCCTCATGCCATGTGGGAAGTACCTTGGGACATCAGCAGACGGCAGAGCCCGACCATGGACTCAACACTAATTTAATTTTAAAAACACATTAGTATCATCTACATTCTGCTTTTGGGCAACGTTTCAATAGGGAGGCTTAAAAACCTCCAGCAATTCACTGATGAGAAAAATATCAATGAAAAATTGATAAGTAGCTGTGATCTAGCCAGTTGGAGCAACAAGAAGAACAAAGAAAGAAATTTCAAAAGTACCAGATAAGTGAATCTGGATCATATAAGATGGCCAACATTATCATCATTCATCATTCCCAGTAGAATTTTCACAGTAGGTGATACTGTTCAGTTGAAGAAACCAATTTATCTATTCATTTCAACTCAATTATTCATAAATTCTGTCACACTAAGGAGACACATGAGAGCCAGTGGATGATGAAATCTAGAAGTTAAGATTATAGGAAAATTTATTCTACTGAGTTGGAAGGGACTTCAGAAGGTCATTTTTTCCCTCAATTTCCTTCCCACATGTTGTCTCCTTTGCAAAAATTTTGGCAAGCCCTTGCTACGCTCCAGATAGTCAAATGACTGGGCACATTTTGTCACTCAAATTTCTTCTCAGCTATCATCTAAGGATTTCTCTGATCGGGATGTCTAAATCAGAGCTACTCCTGAATAATTTAATGTAATATTTTTCTCTTTTATTTTCTTCAAAGCACTTATTACTATACAGTATCATCTCTTTCATTTATTACTTTGTTTTTTGTTTATCTATGCCCAACAGAAGATAAGAGAAGGACCCTGTTTTAGAGAGTTCACCAATGAATCTGAACCATCTATACAGTTTCAGGCACAAGAAACTCAATTACAATTAATATGTGCCATATGCTACTGAATAAAACTAAGACATCCACTTAGAAACCATAGTCATTCTCTGCCATTGCAGCCGGCTCTATTTCTAGAGTCTGGTTTTCGAGCTTTGATCTCCTACCCTAGGACTTGTTCAGTTGTATGTAGTTGAGGCTTCTGCAACAAAGTTATTCTATCTTAATCATTTTAATATTAAGTGGAAATCCCCACCTTGGGTGGAAGCACAAATTACTGAGTTTTAATTCTGTCACTTCCACTACTTGTCACCGAGACTACAAAGATTAAAAAAAAAAAAAAAAAGATTTGGTACCTATCACTGGGAGCCTCTCTGTACAGGTCACCTTTCTCTTGGTTTTGCAAGTGAGTCTGTTGCCCATGTCAAACAGAATTTAAGTGGTGAACACTTTTCTAAAGGAAGATGAGAACACACTTTTTTTTAAATCTCAAATTGTGCAATTTTCATATGTGAATTATCAATGGCAAATCAAATCCCCTGCCTTATACCTCCAAATCACCTTGCAAAAATTCTTTTTCACAATTTTGGAAATATAATACTGCTAACTATTGTTAGACACACTCTTACCCCATGACTTTAATTCAGTGATATGAAATATATCAGAATTGCATTTACATCCAGTATTTGGCTCCTGACTGTCTCCTTGTAATAAACTCCACTGGGAGAAGACGAATTTATTTCTGGGTTACAGCATTTCCAAAGGCATGATATGGAGACCTTGATAGCTTACTAAGTGATAAAATTTTCTATAGGCAATGCACATAAATAAAATGATTTGTTTTAACTTGCAGTCATTATAGGCGCTGCCTGTTGTATTTCTCTCTGTAGCCAAATTAAATAGATGTTTTTATTCTGGCAGAAATCTCACCCCCCCTTTTTTTGCTTTTGTCTCTCTCTGAGAGGGATGAGACCTCCTCTGTCAACTCAGAAGCTCTTACTGTCACTAGGCAGAAAGAAAGCACCTCACGGTGTATGAGGACTATCTTCTGCCAATAGATTTGGCTGTCAACCACCCAAAAGCACTGTCACTCAGTGTCAAAGCACTAACAACAAAGCAATTATCCACATGAAAAAAAGAAAGAGAATCAGAAGACCCGAGTTATGTAGATAAAACAGAACCAGTGAAAAATGCAACAAGCGCCTCTGAAAACTAAAGTGTTTTCCTCCTTCCCTCCCCTCCCCACTTTCTGCCACATCATCTATCAGGGCTTCTCAATTGTTTTTAAAGTTTTACAAGTATTTCCTTTTTTTTAATAGCAACAAAGTAAATGGTTTCTGTACAGCATAAATTCTCTTCTATCAATGAGTCTACTTCATTTCTAGGAAAAATAACACATTCAGAATCAATTAATATTCAGATAAATCTAGCTCCATTTGTGAAAGCCATAGAGCAACAACCTCAGGAAGGAAGATGATCACGTAGAGGTTATTGTTTTTCAAATAGATCAGTTATTTTAATATTTCAAGGGTTCAACTGGTAAAACCTTTAAATCAATCATGTTCTCATCCTACAGGTGATAGGTTAATTTCTAAAACCATTACAAAAATACACAGAATTATTTGTTATAGGAAAATATTGTGCAAAGAAAACAAAAGACTGAAAAGATTGAGCATGTTAATGGAGATTACTACTAGGTGTTAGAATTATGGGTATCTCTTTGTTTTGTCTTGTATTTTTACAAGTATCTATAAAAACCTATACCAGCTTATAAACAGAAAAAATAAAAGGTTATTTTTTTAAAAGCTTGTTGTTAGCCCCTGGGATCATGTAGGAAAATGTAACTCTAGAACTTTTTCTCACACACAAATATCTATATTTACCTATATTTCATTTGTTCACTCAAATAATATTTGACACACTTCTTTAAGCTTTTTCTAAGCTCTGCACACAGATGTAAATAACACCGGGGACAAAAATCTGTCTTTCTAGAGCATACCTGAGATAGAGCAGCATAAATAAGATTATGTATTTTTATACATATGAAAGAGGAAATAAAAAACAGAAAAGGAAAAGAGCAAAAGGTCTACAAGAAAAACAGATAACAATTAACAAACTACACTATCGTTGATTATTAGTTTGAATATAAATGGATTAGATTTTCTAACCAAAAGACAGAGAGTGAGTGAAATTTTTGTATCCTTCAAGACACATATAAACTGAAAGTTGGGGGGATAGGAAAAGATATTCCATGCCATCCAAATCCAGAGAGCAGAGTTAGCTATACTTATATCTGATATAGGGTAAATTCTTAAAAGGACATTAGAATTTGAAGCAGAAAAATAATGAGTAAATATTGAAATTTGGTTTTATGAAGTAAAATGTATCAAATACTGAAATTAAATAAATTTTAACCTGCAGACTCCTACTAAGGCCTTGCAGAAATGAGTCAGGAATCCAAATTAAAGTTTGTATCTGCAATGTCGTAGAACTATAGTGGCTGCTAAAGAAATTGAATGTTGTTCCAGGTTATGTAGTTCTTCATTAAAAAAAAAAATCTGTACATTCATTCAACCAATATTTATTAAGCACTTACGATTTGCTACAAAGAGTGCTAAGCTCTAGGGATTCTGTGTTGAAAACTAAGATGGAATCTTTACTGTCTTAGAGATGAGAAACTACCAGAAAACATAGACAGAAGTGAGCCAATAAAAAATAACACTCCTGTCGAAGATGTTGAGCTACTGGAAGCCTATTCCTGGTCCTATGCTTGGTTTTCCCTTGTCCTTGGCAAATCCATCTCTTCCTCCGTTCTTTATAAAATGAATGGACAAGCTAATACAACCACCTTCATTTCCATTTGGATCTAAAATATTTCTAAATTTGATTTAACTGAAGCCTTCGGAAAATTGTTAGCCTCCTATATTACTATTAGATGTAAACAGAGTAAAAATATTGCCACCCCAGAATACTCTGCTCTAACAGTTGATTATTTTGCATTAGAGTCCTTGAAAAGCACCAGGTGAGACATCACCCTTACCTAACTCTGCTGCTGCAAAAAAGTCTAAGATGAAGCTTCCACTTAAAAGATATCCTCCTTAGAGCAGGAGGAGAACAGAATACTTGTCACTGGGAATGGGAAGGTGAGGGTGAGAGTGAATTTTCTACAAAGCTTATTAGTGTAACACTCATCTTCTAGCCTCTTTACATAATTTACTTTTTCACTACTTGTTACTCTTTGACTCAGAATGTAAGTGTTCAACACTAAATGCATCTTTGGGTCTTTATTTCCTTCTTAGGGCTCTCATGTCTCATAAAATTTGTATTAAATAATTTCATATGCTTTTTTTCCTCTGTATCTGTCAGATTAATACTCAGGCTCGGCTGAAAAATCCTAAATCTCAGTCTGTTTCATGTACTGTAACACAATACCACAGACTGAGTGGCTCATGAAGAACTGAAGTTAATCTGCTGGGGTTTTAGAGGCCAGGAAGTCCCAGATCAAAGTGAGGACATTGTTGCTGCCTCTTCACATGGCAGAAGGCAGAAGATCAAAAAGGAAAGGAACTTCCTATGTTGAGACCCTTCACAAGGGTACCTGAGAGAGGAACTCTCTTGACTGAGAAACTTCGTGAAGCACTTATTTAATATTATCATCAACACCGAGTTCTGTAGGAGACCCTTGCAAACCACATAAAAGAATAAAGGAAAAATTTTGTTTTCTTTACAAAGATGTCTGATAATATGGACATGTTTATCTATCTCCTGGGTACTTATATTTTTTTCAGGTGAACTGTATAAAAAATATGACTTTAGTTGACTTATATAATGCCAAGAATCTTAATTTTGATCCTCTTAGATGATATAAATTACAAGTGATTTTATAAATTGTTGAATAGCATGAAGATATGAGACTGAATAAGATTCAAAGTAACATTTTGCTTTTAGAATATTAAGAAGGTTAGATTTTCAACAGAAGGCCAATATTTATTAACAATTAGTATATTTGAATATTATATATCTTTTTTCAAAAATTTATCTAAATACATTATACATTTATGACAAAAGTCTGAATTATATATGAAATTGAAAAGCAGCATGTACAGTGGATTAATTACGATTATGATTTGGATATGAGTTATCTCCCAAAAGGACTTGTTAATGCAGGAATATTTGGAGGCAAAATGATTGGATTACAAGGGCTGTAACTTATTTGGTCCATCCTAGCTTACATGGGCTGGCAGGGTGGTAACTGTGGATAGGCAGAGAATAGTTAGAGGAAGTAGGCCGAGGGGATACCCTGCAAAGGTGCACCTTTTCTGTCTCTGCTTCCTGGCTGCCATGAGTGGATCATGTTCCCTCTGCCACACCCTTCTGCAGGATGTTCTGCCTTATCTGGTGCCCATAGCAATCAAGCCAGCTGTCTGTCTGTGTACTGAAACCTCTGGAACCATAAGCCAAAATAAACTTTTCCTTCTCTAAATACCTCTTGTCAGGTATTTTGGTCACAGCCATAAAAAGCTAACACAATGACTAAAACTGTAGGAAGAAAATATCATCCTGTAATGTGGAGAGGTAATACAATGAATGACTTTAGCTCTGCTTCTTCTTCCACATTTCCCAGATATCTATGAAGAGATTTGGTTTGGTGACTCTGCTTTGGAGAAAAAAAAATGTGTTCTCTCTTGCAATACAAAAACAAGCACCCTCAAAACAACAACAGCAACAACTACAACAACACAACCACATAGTCGGATGAGATAAGGATGTGATACAATCTTCGACCATGGCGAGAATCATCCAATAATATTCCCCTTGGGGAACTCCATACCACTTTGTTTGACTTGTAGGTAGTAACTCAGAGTCAATGGATTTTTCTTTGTTTTCCAGAGCAACACTGAACCCCAGGCAGGAAGTTTGAATCTAATCTTTCAACTGGAATTCTAACTCTAAGTCAGTTCTCCAAATATGAGGGAAAAGCAGCTGCAGTTTCCCAGGTGTATCAGGCTGAAGTCAACATGTTAGGCTGAGTGATCTCAGGACCCACAGACCACCATGTGTTATGTCCCATCAAGCGGGTGTATTTTATTCATCCTTGATTTCCCATCACTTTGCACAATGATGACACATGATTCAATATTTGCTGCATATTTGTCACCCTGAAATTAATCAAATGGAAGCTATAAATAAGAACATCCTGGTTTTGGTTCAATTTCTCTGACCATACTATTTAAATGGATGACCTTAATCTTGGTTCCCACCTTTAAAGTTGTATTAGTCTAGTTATTTAGTGGGAACAGTATGCTAAATTAATATCCCAAAGGACAAAATGCTCATCTCTATTTTGGGTAATTCAAATGAAATGAACACACACATATATGCTTACATAAATTTGATAAACTAGAAACTTGGTATCAAAAGGTATAAATTTCATTGAATATATTTTATGTGGTGATGCAAAAATATGATACATCCATTATGTTTCATGTTGAGGAAATTGACATGTTGGAGTTATTCCAAACTTTGTAAAAGTTGCTTGGTATTCACTGAACTATTGATGATAATAATGGTACTGATAGAAAATGCTCTTACAGACTTGGGAGATCCTGTTAAGAAACTTCACTTCCTGTATCACCACAAGAATGGAATCCTAATTAGGATAATGTACACTCCATGTTTGTATAATAAGTCAAAATACACTCCACTATCATGTATACCTAAAAAGAATTTTAAAAAAGAAAGCTTTTTACATCTTAATCCTTTTCATTTCAATAGTACTCCTATGAAGCTATTTGCCTTCCCCATTTTACCAAGGAGAAAACTACATTTGAGAAACCTGCCTTGATAAAATAGTTAAAGCAAAGGTGAAATTTGATTAAATCATGGACTCTTAAAACAGTAGACTAATGATAGCAAAGTTAATGTCATAAAGGAAGCATGAAAATACCAAAATATATGAATCAGTGATCAGTTGCCAAAAAAAATGGCTTTAACTTACAGATGACAATTTGGTTATTAGAGAATAGGTAATTGCATTTAGAAATGGTTTGTTAGAATTGCAATAGATAACATTTCCTAGTTACAAAACTTTAAATCATATAGTTCCTTAAGAAATTTAAGAGAAGATCCATTAATTATAGACAAAATGACCACACCAACTTAATTTTGAAGCAACAAATATTAAGGATATTTATTTCTGCATATATTCATGCTGAATGATCAGCTTCACAAAGTGCCAATTTCAATTCACATCATAATTATTAACAGTTTTACTGAGATGTATATCATTTTTGTTACATCAGTCCCAAATTTGTACAGTTTTTTGTGAATTCCTGGTATGTGTGTGTGTGTGTGTGTGTGTGTGTGTGTGTGTTTAAAATCTGTTTTTTTTAAAAAATTTATTTATTTTTATGTGATGCTGAGGATCGAACCCAGCACCCCGTACATAGTAGGTGAGTGCTCTACCTCTGAGCCTTGGCCTCAGCCCCTATTTTTTCTCTTATTAACCTGTGCATGTTTAGCTCACAGGTCCTCATTCTCAGAGCTTGGAAGGGTAGAATCAAAGTGCTTCCTCCTTAACAGTTTCTCTTCTTGCCCTTGATTAAAATGGGCCAGACCAACAGATGAGTGACTGACAGGGAAGGAGGCGTGGCCTTCTTCCTACCTGTTTTATACTATAGGTACCCTGCTGTCCTATTGGAACTTTTGTAGATCTGATTTTATTTAAAAATAGTATTTTTTTTTTTAGATGTTGATGGACCTTTATTTAATTAATTAATTTATTTATATGTGGTACTGAGAGTCAAACCCAGTGCCTCGGGCACATGGTAGGCAAGCACTGTACCACCGAGCCACATCTTCAGCCTTAAAGCATTATTTCTGAATGTGGGGAGGTTTTGTTTGTGTTAATGTTTGGTTTCATTATAATTTATTCATTTGTGTGTTGTTCTTCCTCTCATCTCCTGCACCTCTGAATCCAAAAGCTGGAAATATAAAGGAAGTCTAAAAACTGTGTCATGTTTAGTGCATATGAATGGGTTTCTTAGAGTCTTTGCCAATTTGGGCATCTCCCAACTTGGAAAGTCTCCCAGATGGGTGCACTTAAAAAAGTTATGTCATTCTCCAAGTCATTGTTGACAAATGTTTCTGTGGATGCTAATAGACATAAATGCTATTTTTTATTTAGACTAAGTATAGAAGTGGAGCATTTAAACAGCACATTAGGAATTCTTATCAGTCAGGAGTGGAAAAGGGCCTAGGAGAAAGACAGGAAGATTACAACTGCATAGAGCGATTAATTCATGTGTAGGCTATGCCAAGATGCAAGTTTCTGAAGGATTCCAGCCAAAGTTCAGAAGTTTGTATGGGCAGGAGGGATGAACTCTAATGTCTGAATTTGTTAAATAAAAGGAAAATGCACTCCTAATTATGTTAATGAGTACTATTATGTAGAGTACAGGTTAGGATTCATAGGGACAACAAAGGAATCTGTGGGTCTGCTCATCTGATTCTTCCCAAAGTATAATCACAATATCCAGTCTTCATTGGTAGCAGATAGGAAAAGCGAGAAACAGACACATTCTCACCTGAACTAAAATGGGGTTTTCCGTAGACACATACAGCAGTAAGGGAATAGTCTCAGGTCACTCACTGCCTTACCTTGAATCTGAGAGGGCAAGTAATTCCATTTCATATAACAGGGTATTTTCCCATTTCTCTGTCTTCATTCAAACAAAGAGAAAAAAGAAATGGGAAACATGGGAAAAATGACATGAGTTCAACAAGAAAGCCAAAGAACATAATTTCTAAAACATAATCCCTTTGGAAGTTCAACTTTAGGAGAGTCTCAAACTTATCCCAAATACGACATGTATTGATATTTAATATGATATTCTCCTATCCCTGTGCCAGTCAGACATTTGGTCCCTAGCATGACATTAATGAGACTGTGATCTCCTTGAGACAGACACTGTATCTGGTTTATGTCTTCATGCCCCATGGGAAAAGTCCCAGTGATTAGTATTTAGAAGGTGCTTAACAAATATTTGCAGAGGACAAAAACATAAACAATTATCGCCCTGTTTATCTCAAGCAAGCCTTCACTTCCATTCAAAACCATTCACTTGCCACCACATAGCTTTAGAAGTCTTTAGACCATCAATAAATAAATATGCATAAATACAAGCCATCACTACATTAGCAAGATTAAACACTAAAGCAAGTATTTCCAGCGATGACACTTTCTTGTATTTGGACACATCTTTCTGTGTTCCTCCTTGTCATAACTAGTTAGAAAAAGAAAGTACCATACTAGTTTTGGTAATTTTTTTCTTCAGGATACTAGACTTTTTCTTTTTTTATTTTCCCTGAGGCAGAGGGGATCAGTAGGAAAGCTTTGGCAATCACAAAAACACACTATTGCTTTGCTTCAGGTTAAATCACTTACCCTGCTGTGAAGCAATTAGAATCCATTTCGCTATTGAGCACAGCTAGGTGCTTAATAAAAGGGTCACAGGGAGGCATGCAGAAAGATGGTCACTCAGTTCTGCAAGTGGCAGGAACCGCCAGCCAGCAGTGCAAAATTGTCACCACCCTGACTGGACAAGTGGGTCCAGTTGCTGAATCCCCATGGCCCATCCTGCAAAGACTTCAGAGCACTGGAATTTATAGCCTGTAAAAGTAAGCCAAGTGATTGCATGCATTTTTTTAAATGCTATTTTATTAAATATGATACAGAATGTTGCCAGAGTGGTTTTTTGTTTTTACATGCATGATAAATCTCTCACTTTTCTTATTTATTGGCAAATGATGAAAGTCAAAAACAATTCATCATCTGCTGGGGCCACTCGTATATAAAACGAAGCCTGCTGTTATACACTGTGCTTTAAATCAAAACTACACATCTAAGACACTCACTCTCAGCAACATCCACACACTCAGAGGAGAGAAAAGGCAAACATAACAAATGTCTTCCAGAAACAAGGCAGACCCTGAATAACTGTGTAAAAGAGTAGTATACACATAGTATTTTTTTTTCTAAAGAAAACAGAGACTTTGTATGGACACAAGAGTCGGAAATTAATGCAGAAGTTATTGTTACTTTTACAAAAGCGTATTTATTCAATATGAAAGATCGCCCAAAGGGTAGGATTCACAATGAGAGTAATTTAAAATAAAAATGATGAATGTGTTAAGTAGGAAAAAAAAATGTTAGCAGACCAGTAGATAGTTAAGGAATATTTTAATTCTACCCACCATGAACACAGATTTCTACTGCAAAGCCCTCCACAATGCCAAAGACTCCTGAAATTCCTGCTTATGTCAGAGATACGCTGTGGCATCTTAATTTTAGAAAGTCAAAGCAATTCATATTTCCTATGCATACTTTGACCATGACAATGGCTGGTTGAGGGTTATTTTGAGTCCCTGTGGCTACTGCCCATTTAGTTCCAGTGGAGAAAGATAATGACTCCCTGGCATAGCAATTTATCATACTACTGCTAGGTCTAAATTCCATATTCAGCCCCTTCACATGAAACTAATCCACAAGGAAGTCAAAGAAAGCCAGCACAAACTGAAAAACCAATCGACACCTTTATCAGTTGTTGTTGAACCCTGTAAAAATATTTCCTTATTGCTCTATATTGTCTGAGAGTCTTTCTTCCTATGCAAATCAAGGGGTAGGTGCTCTGCCTCATACAGTTCCCTAGAGGATTTTTTCCCTTTCATGTTTTAGGTCACACAATCAAACTGAAAACCTGCAATGAAGGTGCTTTGAGAATGGCAAGAAAGGCAAAAGTGAGTTTACTGTATCTATATTCTCAGCATCACTCAAGAAGTTGAAAATATTTGCCTAATATTAACAGAGGAGATTTGAGCAGTTTTTTTTTTTTTTTGTGTGTGTGTTTTTGTTTTGTTTTGTTTTTACAAAAAGAAAAAAAAAGGTGGGATTTGTTCTCAGGAATTCACATTCTTTGATATGCCTTTGTAACACATGACATTTCTTTTTTACAGTGGCCAACCAGGGTCAGATAAACCAGGAGGCATGACTAAATCTGCTTTCCGAGATGACAACAATGAATTTGGTTTCATCAACTCTCTGAGCAAAGGAACACAATTATTTCAATGAGTAGAATTGCTTAAATCTCCACAGATATGGTTGGGGCAGCAGCCACTTTACCAAATCCAATCTCTTTGCAAAGCCAGAAGTCAAGAGATTTATCTTTGCCAATGCTGGTGATTACAAAGTGTAATTCATCAATGCCATTTAGTGCTGGTGAATGAATGGATCAGACCTATCTGGAAGCTGGCTTTTAATGTTAAAAGGGGAATTCACCTAGACGGATAATCTATTTCTCAAAAAGGAATTGACTTTAAAAAGTCTATTTGATTGCACCCTCATTCATTTATTATTTGTATTTGGAAGTGCCCTACCTTGCATCATTTCCCAAGCCCTTAATTCTTCTCTGCTGGTCCCCTGACCTCTGAGAACATTTACCTGCTGGAAACATTTTCACAATCATCTGGAAACCAAAGCAAACATAAAATGGAAAGGAGAGAAAACTTATTTTTAGGCCACTGCTACTTCAGTAGGCCACCCTGAAGAATTTTCAAATGAAAAGATAACTCACAGCTTGGTTAGAAATGGAGTAAGAATGATCTGCAATCCTTACTTATATAGTGATTTATTCTGCTACTGGTATCATCAAGGGAGTTTAAAGTGTCAGGTCTGGCCAAAGAATAATCTTTTCTGCTTAATTACAATTACTAATAAATGTTGGTTATTATGAAGTTAAAATTAAAATTGCTTTTTTATCCCCTGAAAAATACATAAAATTACTCATCAGCACATTCATGGAAATCCATGTATTAGGATCCTTCACAGAAAATATATTTCAGATTCAGTTTTCTTAACTACCTTTTTAAAATATTTATTTATTTATTTTAGTTACAGTTGGACAAAATGCCTTTACTTTATTTATTTTTGTGTGGTGCTGGGGATCGAACCCGGGGTCTTGCACCTGCTAGGTGAATGCTCTACCGCTGAGCCACAATCCTAGCCCCTCCTTAACTATCTTTCAGATACTTGTTTATATATTTTTAGTTGTAGATGGAAACAATACCTTTATTTTATTTATTTTTATGTGATACTGAGGATCAAACCCAGTGCCTCACATGTGCTAGACAAGTGCTCTAAAACTCAGCTACAACCCCAGCCCCTCTTTATTTTTAAAGTCACAAGATTACATATTACATGACTTCCAAACCATTCTAAATAAGGTCAACTCCTTTATTATTTCTATTAATTTGGTATGCTCTTATGTATTTCCTATGTGTAGTCTATCTTCTCTGACCCTTTCTCCACATTCCTTTCTCTGACTCAGCCTCTCCAATTTGCCATCTCTTTCGAAAAAGGACATGTTTCCATGGGATCGTAATTGATTCACACAGTGACCTGCTATCAGGTACTCTTTTCCTGTGGAGATATTTTTTTTTTCTCATAAAATCGATCTCATGATTCAAACATAATTTTAAAACTGGTTTGACTCCTCAATGTCTGCCAATGGTTGCTCATCTATAAGTTGCTAAAAGTGTACCAAGATATATAAGTCACTAGGTGAGCTATTGTGGTTCCCTGATATTTTGCAAATCCTGGCATTCTCCATGGAAGAAGTAGAATACAGATTCACCTTCTCATGCATGCACAATGTCTTCTCATGAACCATTAAAATGTAGGTAAAAACCAGCATTTTAAAAGCTCAGCAGGTCTAATGGGTCTCATGTCTCATCTCGTTCTAATACCTATGGACTTAATAAATGCATCACTCTGAGAACATGGCATGCAGACTTTCCACCATCACCTCAGTCCTCCTCCTTCCCCCATCAGGTAGCTTCAGCACACCTCATTTACCCATGCCCTTGCACATTCATGCTATAGTTAGCAAGAGTTACTATGCACAAGATCATCATCCTCATCAAGTTCTACTGAACAACAAGTACAAATAATCAAGCCACCATATACATGAACAGTATCTTCAATTTCAATCTACTATATATGGATTTCCAGCTTTCCCACCACCATTTGTTGAAGAGACTATCTTTTCTCCAATGCACGTTTATGGCAACTTTGTGTAGTATGAAATAACTATAGTTATGTGGGTTTGTCCTTGTGTCTTGTATTCTGTTCCATTGGTCATCCTGATTTCGTGCCAATACCTTGCCATTTTTGTTAATATAGCTCTGCAGCCTAATTTAAGTTCTGGTATTGTGATGCCTCCTGCATTACTTTTCTTGCTAAGGATTGCTTTGGCTATTCTGGGCCTCTTATTTTTACAAATGAGTTTTATGGCTGATTTTTCTATTTCTATGAACAATGAATTGGAGTTTTAATAGGAATTGCATTAAATCTGTATAGCGCTTTTGGTAGAATGGCCATTTTAACAATATTAATTCTGCCTATCCAAGAACGTGGGAGTTCTTTCCATTTTCTGTCTTCTTCAATTTCTTTAATGTTCTGTAGTTTTCATTGTAGAAGTCTTTCACCTCTTTTTTAGATTGATTCCCAAGTATTTCATTTTATTTTTGAAGCTATTGTGAATGGAATCATTTTCCTGATTTCTTTTTGAACTCCTTTAATGCGCCCAGCACAAGAAAACTCAACTCAAAGTGAATATAGGACCTTGGCATTAGACCAGAGACCCTGTGGCTGCTAGAAAAAAAAAAATGTAGGCCCAACTCTCCATCATATCAGTTCAGGAATAGACTTCTTCAATAAGACTCCTAAACCCTTAGAAGTAAAATAAAAAATCAATAAATAGGATGCCATCAATTTAAAAAAGCTTCTTCACAGCAAAGGAAACAATCAAGAACATGAACAGGGTACAAAATGGGAGAAAATCTTTACCACCTGCACCTCAGATAGAGTATTAATCTCCAGATTTTGGGTTCCAAATAACTCAATAAATTCCAAACTCAATCAATGGGCAAAGGAAATGAACAAGCACTTCATGGAAGAGATATAAATGATCAAAAATATATGAAAATATGTTCAACATCTGTAGCAATTAGAGAAATGCAAATTAAAACTGTGCTGAGATTCCACCTCACTCCAGTCAGCATGGCAATTATCAAGAATATAAGCAACAATAAATATTGGTGAGGATGTGGGAGAACAAAAGGTTCACTCACATTTCTGGTGGGACTGCAAATTGGTGCATCCATTCTGGAAAGCAGTACTGATATTCCTAGAAAACTTGGGATGAACCTCCATTTGACCCAGTTATTCCACTCCTTGGCTTATTCCCCCAAAGACTTAAAATCAGAATGGTACAGTTATGCAGTCACATTCATGTTTATAGCAGCACAGTGACCAAACTATGGAACCAACCTAGCTGCCCTTCAACAGATGAATAGATAAAGAAAATGTGATATATATACATACATACACACACACACACAATGAATTACTACTGAGCTATAAAGAAGAAAGGAATTGTGGCATTTTCAGGTAAATAGATTGAACTGGAGAATATCATGCTAAGTGAAATAAGCTAGCCCCCCCCAAAAAAAAAACAAAGGTTGAATGCTTTCTCCAGTGTGGATGTTAACCCATAACAAGGAAGGTTAGGGAGGAGAAGTACAGAAGTTCATTCGATGAGACAAAGGGAAATGAAGGGGACAACACATAACACCACTATGTGCAACTGTAACACACCAATAAAATATATATAAGGGAAAAAGTGCTTGCTGAGAAGGAGTGTCATGAGGAAATGTGGTAGGATGTCCGAGTCTTAGGAGAAATTGTCAGTGATATTCCCCTCCTTCACCCTTGTGTCATGCAATTCACTATATCACTTCAGCAGGCAACTTCCTTTCCAATCTGCTCACCTTGGCCAATTCTGATTGAACTAATGAGATTAACAGGGTACTACTGAGTAGAGTGAGGACACCAGGACTTATAATTCAACGTGTATGATTTATCCCAAGTGTCCTGAAAATCATTTCTTTAGGAGTCAGGACTCCAAATCAACTGAACACACCTTTCTGTAGTCTGAAAAAGCTCTGCTTGTGCAAATGACATACACATAGATGAGAAGTTAGACCAAGACCTATAAACCCTGCTGTTTCAGAAGCCAGGAGAAAAGGAGCTGAATGTGAGAGATGATCAGGATGAAAGAGATTGTGAGAAATCTAAAACAATGGATGCTTTCTATAAGCATTCAATATCAGAGTTTCAGGAGGAAAAAAATCCATGTGGAAAAATGTCCATGCTGTGGTCAGATCTTCTGATTTGGTTTGCTTGAACTGTGAATATGCAGAGAATTCATGAGATACTTTTTGATGTTGGAGAGGGACAGAAAATTTTGCAGGTCAAATACCAAACAACTTTGGGCCTCCATTACCCTGGTAGATTCTGGTTTACAAGCTTTGATTTCATCGTAGACTCAGATGATGCCTGAGACATAAACAAAACCATCTTCCTGTATGGTAAATGTTATGCACAGCTGATAAAGTTATTATTTCTTTCTTGAATGATGGATTTAATCCTGGTTACAAAAATCCATAGAAGTTACACATCTAGCAGTGTACTCTGGCACAGGGATTATCAAGTCTCTGGGAGTGTCAAATTCCTCCTAATGTGCTAGTAAGTTTACATCAACTCCAGTAACAGTTAGCTAAATGACACCTAGCTCTCTAAGACAAAGTCAGAGGTTGATGTCACAAAGATGCACTTTTAATCCTTAATATGTTATTGGTAATACCTAATAGTACATGAATAAACACCAGTCTACTACCTATTGACACTCATTCATCTAACAAAAGCATAGCAGGGAACAGTGTATTTGCTTCCTATTCTATTTAATTGAACAAAGTCGTTTCAGTTTAAACAGAAAAAAAGGGGGGGGGAAGGCTACAAGAAGAAAGCAGCAGATAAACCACTCTGATTTCCATTTTCAATCAATAGGTAGCCCCTGGTGTCTATTACATTAACCCTCCAGAGAGAGATTGGCCGCATGTAATTGGAGGAAGGTTGCTAGGAGGCAGGGTCAGCTGCCCTGGATGGGATTCCTTCACTTTCCCTGGGTGGCAGTGCTATTTCTGGTTGAACCCCATGAGTTTCACTGGGCTCTCAACTCTCCTGAATGCTCAGAAATACAGCCCCGTAAACAGTTCATGGGGAAAAATCTGTTACAGGTGTGTCAGTAATGGTAGGTACCCCATTATTATCACTCACTGGTTCAGAGATCCTGGATGCTTTTTTGTCACATGCTACTTTGCCTGGTCACCATGAAATAATAACCATCACACCACATACAGAATGAGATGGGGATGCGTGTGTCTCCAGGTATAAGGATCTGGTTTTTTTGTTTGTGTTTTTTTTTTTTTGTTTGTTTTTTTTTTTTTTTTTTTTTGCTTGCTAGTTGTTATTTTAATAGGAAAAATTTCATGTCTGATCTACACCTGGCCGCTATCCAAGAATTAAATATAGCAATTTGTTACAGTAATATTCCTCCAGAGTCCTTCAGCGAGAACACAAACTATTTATTTTAAGTTATGCTTAAAGGTGTATTTCATTTTTAAGTCTCGTCTCTGGCAGACGACGTATTCTAAGAAGCTCCTATGCTCTCTAGTAGCACAAGCAATTTACCTCAATAGGTTTTTTCCCAGCCTGGCACATTTCCCTGGCTGGTGTTTACCATTTGAATAATCACATCTGAATTTGGTTTGCAATAGTTTTATCTGAAAAAAAAATGGATTGCACATAGAGAAGGAATATTACTCCTCCTCCCCCGCAACGGCATCGAGACTCTATTACTCTTTTATGTCAGGGAGAAAATGTCACAATACAATTTCAAAATAAATAATTTCATTTGTTCTTTAAATGCACATCAATTTTACTAAATTGCTCTTAATTTCTAAACAGATGTTTAAAATACTCTTTTAAGCAGTGTTTGCAGTTTCTATTATTTCCTTGTTTCCTATGCTGTCATGTTTTTAAGAGTTTGCTGTAATGTACACACTGAGTGTGTATGCGGTGCAGATTCAGGTTTTTAGTACTCTGAATTGTGTTGAGTTTCCTAATGTGGCTGTGACAAACGATCACAAATTAGGTGGCTGTAAACAATGGAATTCTATTTTTTTTTTTCACGGTTGTATAGATCAGAAGTCAGAATTCCAGGTGCTGACAGGCCCTCTCTTCCTACTGAAGGCTCCAGGGAGAATTCTTTCTGGCTTCCCTCAAATTCTGCTAGCTCCTGGTGGACTCTGAATGCAAAATCCAGTCTCTGCACCTATTTACACATGACCTTCTCCCCTCCTGTCTCAAATCCTTCTCTGCATTCTGCTAACTTGTACACCACTCATGGGACTTACAGTCTAACTTAGAACCCATAGGGTCCCACCTTGAGATCCTTATGTTAACTACATCTACAAAGAGCATAATTCTAAATAATTATCTCATTCTGAGATTCCAGGCCAACATATCTTTAGGAGACCATGGTAAAACCACTAACATATGGTTTAGGTTAGTTTTTAACTGTTCCATAGTTATCTTTTGTATTTCTGGTATAATTTTCTTCTTCCTCTTCAAATATTTTTATCTCATGGGATCAGCAAGTGAACTTTAGAAAATGAGTGTAACAATCATTTCTCAACAACTTATAGTTATGTTCTGTAGAGGGAAAATATTTTTACTTAGAGAAAAATATGAATATATATTTTTGTAATTATTGTTTATTGTGTCCAATACATATTATTAAATTATTATTATGTTCTACAGTAATGTTTAAGAATGTATGTAGTAGGATTAGGATAACCAAATTATTGAGTGCTTTTCAAAATGCATACATAACACAATTAAATAACAAAATTTTGAAGAATTTTTGTTGATGCTGGAAATGTGAGGAACTTTTGATAAAGAACAGAGACCACATATTTTATTTGCTGGGGTTCTGCAATAGTTCATTTCTTTGATTGATAGTTTTTTTGTTTGTTTTGTTTTAATAATTTGTAGTTTTGTCTATTTTCTGGTTTTAGATTTTTCTATGATAATCTCGTCATATAATTGATTAAAAAAAATTCTTTAAAATCTTATGCATTTGAGGTAATCAGGATTCCAAAGCTCTTAATTTATAGACTGGAGATGGTTTACTTTTCTTGATTTTAGTATCATGTGTCTCCACTGATTTAAAAAGGTAAAGTGACACCTGAATTTGCAAAGCCTTTACTGTGCCCCTGATCATTCACAATATTCATTCATGGAAAGCTTGTGATGTTTCTACACAGCCACAAGCAAAGGAACTACTCTGGAGGAACTTGCTATAGATTACAGAAGACAGTCAAGCCAAATCAATAGCTGAAGTGGTATGCTAGGTGGGCAGGTCCAGGTATGTCCAAAGTTCCAAGGGGGCATGGAGGGAGGGCACCTAACAGGAGTAGCTTCAGCAAGTTTCCAAGACAGAGAGTCAGCAGACTGGAATACTGATGTGAAGTGCTTCAGCCAGAAGGAAGGAGAACACAACTGCAAACAAAAGAACAAGTTCAAAGGCCTGAAAGCCCTGAGGTTTTATTGTAGTTTAGGGAACAATCAAAGACAAGGCAGAGGACAGTACAGGTATATATAAAGCTCACGTGGAAATCCCTGGAGAACCAACAAAACTCAAAAATGGCACATATGGGCCTCTTGGATTTTTAACAAAATCCCTCTGCTAGGAAGGTGGATGGAGAGGAATTCTGCAGCCCAGATATCCACTAAGACACTAAGATGATACAGCAGGTGTGAGATGATGCTGGGCACTGAGGTAACTGCCGGGCAACATGAGGAATGTCCACAAACTTGAAATGCCCTTAGAAGGAGGTGTTGATGCTACTTTGGGAATCATAACATTTGCCTCCTTATCTTTAGCTTGGGCAACTGTTCTTGTGAGGGAGTTCTTCAGAGAAAATAGAACTGAGAACATAGAACTGAGCAGTTTTATAGAACAGAGTGAAAAATCACAGAGGTAGAAAAGTTTATGGGTGAGGATTGGAGGTGAAGAACAAGTGAATGAGACTAAAAATGAATACATCAAAAGAAAAAGTGGGAGGCACTAGGAAAACGATGGCCAGAGTTTTCCAAGGAGAAAATGATTAAGAAAGCAAAACATATATTTTGATCTGTAAACCACACTTACTTCTATGTGCAAAAATGTTTTCACATATTCAAAAGGCTCAGAGAAGGGTTCAGGTACTGTGTCACGATGATCAGGGATTTGGTTTGCATTCTGTTAGGACAAAAGGCAGTGAAGCAAACCTGGTAAAATATGAGAAGTTAAATGTGGATGATGTATTTGTAGAGTTATGCTATTCTAATGTATTAATGTTGAAAATGGATAATAAAAATTAAATTTAAAAAAATTACATCATGTTCCTATGCCCTACATCACATTTGTATTTAATCATCCTAGTATCAAAGACTGCCTTCTAAGACATCTCAAGTCCATACACTTGCTTCAGGAAGGTCCTGCAGTGACCTCAGTTCAAGATATCATCTCTTACATACTGGATTATTTTAATGGGCTACAAGGAGATGCCTGGTGGCCACTATGCCCCTCCATTTACTCTCTACTTGTCAGAAAAATCCTGTTCAACATCAAGTTTCCCTGGAGAGCATCAGCTCTATATTGGAAACTGTGATTCATATGCAAATAATCAATTCAGGAAGGCAAACTTCCTTAACTTCCACTGATAGAAATATAGTCTGACCTAACACACCACACTTTGCTTAAATGTTTAAAAATATTGGAAACATTTGCAAGAGCAAACATTTCTACCTTAATTATAATTTGAACAGAAGACAGGGATTCAAGAGGTACAAGTTTGTGACAGGATAGGCATTGCTATCTGTGTGTCAGATGACACTTGCTATCCAACCTGATGGGTTTAGAGAAACCAGGTCCCTATCAATAAATATTTCAAAACTATGGCATTTTTGTCCCTTCCACGTTGAATAGCATCTTTTTGCAGTCTCAGACCTCAAAACAGCCAAGCATCAGTTTGGTGTAAGAATATGTAAATGGTTCTCTGCTTTTGAGCATAAAGATATACAAAGACACAGAGAGACAAGATTTCTCCTTTTGCAAATAGCACTGCTCTTGTGGCAGATTGCCAAAACTCACAGAGGCATGTTATCACACTGACAGGAGGCATTGTGTCACTGAGGAAAGATACTGGTTTTAGGCATTGTATAGAGTAATTGTGGTGTCGGTATTCCAGTTGATAAAAGAGCAGAAATTTTAGCATTACATCAATAAGCAGTGTAATTAAGGTAATAGGTAGCATGCCATCTAATCAAGTTACTTTCTATAATACCACCGTGGGTTAACTTACTTTAACATCCTCAGAATACTAATTACTATTACTTTCAGAATTTTATAATATGCAATATATTTAACAATTTAACATAGCCAGATAATTACTAGTTTGCTAATAAATAAAAATAGTTATTATTCAGGAAACGTACTGTAGCTTGCTTCCAAAATATTCTCCAGTAGTTGGCTACCATTCTGATTAGAGGGTACAGGCGGTCTCATAGTTAAGACGCCCTGTTGTACACATACCCCTCAGAACTAAGTTTGTGTAAATTTATCTTTATCACAGATAGAAACGTAAGTTAAAAAGAAAACACAAGATATTACATGGGAAACAGCATTTTAAAAAAAAACTTCACTGAGTAACTTATCTGTATTTATGTAAGAATGATGAAGGATGATGGATTTCCTGGACAATATTATTTTAACAATTTCATAAGAGTTGGCTGATTCCCACTTTAAAATAGGCTGCTGACTTCAGAGCGTTCCATTAAAAAAAAAAAAAAAAAAGCTTAGGTAATTACTGCTCAAAATTCAAGAACCTCTCCTGACTCTTGACATCTTCTCATTCTTTCATTTCTCCCTTCTTCTTGATACTTTCAAACACTGACAATTTAGCCAAGCTATGTGGTACTTTATAACAAGGACCATCTTTTGTCTGGTTTCCAGGAATACTTTTTGCACTTCCATATGAGATCTCATCAGAATGGCCTTAACCATCCATGTTTCTACCAACAATCTCTGAGTGATCATTTATGCATTCTATAAGAAGATAAAAGCCTTCTTTTCATTGGTCCAATTTTACTTCTGTGCCCTCACCCGCATTAAGAACCTCATCATAGCATATAAGCTTTTTCTACAATTCCCCTCAAAGTACATTGAGCCTCTACCCATTATACAGTTTCAAAGCAATGCCCACATTTTTAGGTATTTGTTACAGCAGTAGCCATCTGCTAGGTACTATTTTCTGACTTTGTTTTGATTGTCGTAACAAAAAAAGATAGAGAAGAGGAGCAACTCGATAGTCCAATTGTACCAAAACCCACACACAGAACACCTATTTGAAAACAGAAAAATACACATATTTTCTCAGCTGTACATTCTCCTAGATAGACCATAGATTTGTGTTAGGTCACAAAATGAGTCTTGCTGAATATAAATATAAGAAAATTCATTTTGTATATTTTAATTATCACAAGGGAATGGAGCTAGACACTGACAAGGAAAACAGGAAAATCTGCAAAGATGCTGGTTAAACAACATACTCTTAACCAATGGATAAAAGAAGAAATCCCAAATGAAATTAAAAACTGTCTTCAGACAAAAGAAAATGAACAAAATAGTGCATGAACATGCGTGCACGCACAATAACTTATAGAAGTTGCAAAAGCAGAACCGAGAGGGAAATTTATAGTTGAGAATGCTTACGTTAGAAAAGCAGCAGTTTATATGTACAGCTTAAGCAATCAGAAAAAGGAGAGCCAACTGTTGAAGATGTGCAAATGTGCTGAAGACAGAAATGATAAAGATTATAGCAGAGTTGAATAAAAAAGCATGGAAAATATCGAAAAAAGTCAATAAAACCAAGGATTGGTTCTTTGAAAAGTTCAAAACTGAAAAACCCTAAACTAAATTGACTAAGGGAAAAAAAATCTAAGTAAATGAAATACATAACAAAAAAGAAGATATTACTAAATGATTATGAAGAAATAAAACAGGATTATAAGTAATTTGTAAAAATGTATACCTACAATTTCAGTAACCTAGGTAAAATGTACAACCAGCTAGAAACACACAAATTACTAAGAACAAAACGTTACAGAAAATTTGAAAAATCCACCAAATCTATAGACGTTTAGTCAATAATAAAAAGCTTCTTGACAAAGAGAAGCCCAGAAACAAAACAGATTCATGTTGAGAGCCACAGCCAGTCAGAATGCCCCCTGGCATTTTGCCAGAAGTAATGGTTGAGAGGCAAGCCATTAAGATGATGCTGGATTGATTCAATTGCATATTAGACCTTTACACCAGTAATAGGGTGGCTCTTGCTGCCTCAGGTGCCTGATACTTTGGAGTTCCCATTGAGTTCTTGCTGGGTTCCAAGACTGAGTGTGCACGCAGGCCAGGGGAGGGAGTTCCGGTTGGTGTGGCCTGTGGAAGGAGAGGAGCCTTGTGGGTGGCATTCGGGAGAGCTCCCTGGGAATGTGCAGTGGAGTGCTGTTGGAGTTCAGGCAATAAAGTTTCCTGTTTGAAGATACAAGTGCTTTGGGCTCTGTGATTTGTGCCCAGCCAGACTGCTGCAGATTCACAGGGGAATTCTGTGAAAGGTCTAAGAATTACCAGCAACCCTTCTGAAACTCTGGGAGCAACTAAAGAGAAGGCAACATTTCCTAATTCCTCTAGTGAGGCAAACATTACCCTGATATCCAAGATACTTGGGAATAAGCTTAACCAATAAAGCAAAAGTCTTTTATATAGAAAACTACAAAATATTTAAGCATATTAAACAAGAAGAATAGAAAGACATCTGTGTTCGTGGATTGAAAGACTGAGCATGTTAAAATGTCAATACTACCCAAAGCTATCTACAGGTTCCATGCAATCCTCATCAAAACTTCAAAGGCATCTTTTTACAGAACAAATAAACGATAAAATTCATATGGAACCCTGAATAACTAAAACAGATTTCAAAAAGAACAAAGTGGGCAGTCTCATATGTCTTCACTGCAAAACTTACTACTAAGTAATTAAAATAGTAAGATTACCAGTACAAAGACAGAAGTATCCACCAAAAGAAGAAAACCAAGAGCTCAGAAATAAAACATCATATAAATGATCTAATGACTCTTAATAAGGACACCAGTGGAAGAAAGATCACCTCTTTTATCAAACAGGTTTGGGAAAATGGGATATTTTTGCATGAAGAATATTGAAATTGGACCCTCAACCAATGCCTTTTCCAAATTTAACCAAGAACAGATCAGAGACTTAAATCTAAGGGGTAAAATCATCAAACTCTTAGAAAATTTAGGACAGAGCTTCATGCCATTGGTTTTGGCAAAATTTTCTTGTACATGATACCAAAAGCAAAGGCAAATGACAATAACAACAAAATATAACTATTATAAACTTTTGTGAATTGAAGAAAACTATGAAGAGACTGGCTCAGGGTATGGGAAAATGCATTTGCAGATTAAAATTTATGACTGGTGAATATGTAGAATAAACAATCCCTGTTAATCAATTGAAACATGGATATGAGAGTTAAATAGACATTTTTCCTAAGAGGATATACAGCTAGCAAAAAAAAAAAAAAACACATAAAAAATGCATCACTAATTAGGGAAAAGTACACTTAAAACCAACATAAACTTTCATTTCAAATTCAGAATTAAAACAATCAAGTATTCACCTGAAGAGCAGAATATGTTTAGATATTTTCCTGGAGATACTATTTACCACCAATAAAAAGTCTTAATTGAAATGAGAATCCCAAACTTACTGGTAAGAAATGATTGTTATGTAGTCACATCATATTCTATGTGTAGCTAATGGTTGTCATGCTCCCAGTAAGGCTCTAGGTTGTAAATTAACAACAACAACAACAAAAATTATCATCAAAAATATTTAAGAGGGCTGGGGATGTGGGTTAATGGCATAGTGCTTGCCTAGCATGTGTGAGGTACTGGGTTTGATTCTCAGCATTGCATATAAACAAAATAAAATAAATAAAGTTCTATCAACACTGAAAATTTTTTAAAAAATAAGAACTTTCAAAATGGGAGAGAGAGACAAATTAAAGAGAAGCAAATATGTAAAATAAAAACTCAATTTCTTCATTTTTGTCATTAATGCATAGAATTTAGAAGACAATGGAGCACAACCTTAAAAATTATAAAGAAACCTAGTGACTTGTGAGTCTGAGACAGGAAGATTCCAAGTTTGAGACCAGCCTCAGCAACTTAGCAAGACCTTGTTTCAAAGTAAAAATCATTAAAGGACTGAGGGACTAGGAATCTACTTTGATGATAATGTATCCCTGGTTTCGATTCCTTATACAAAAAAAAAAATATATATATATACATATATATATATATATATACATATATATATATGTATATATATATATATATATATAAAGAAACAAGGAAAGAAATAAGGAGAGAGAAAGAGAGAAAGAGGAAGAGAGGAAGAAAGAGGAGAGAGAGAGAGAGAGAGAGAGAGAGAGAGAGAGAGAGAGAGAAGGGAGGGAGGGAGGGAAGGAGGGAGGGAGGAAAAATTTCAACTTATAATTTTATACCTAACTGAATGTTTCTTTTAATCATATAGCTAGATACCATTAAATGTTTTCTGACTTGTGTAGTCTCAAAAGTATTATCCTGTAACCCTTTCTTTTAGAAAGTTATCAAAAGTTATGTTATTCCCAAATGAAGGAGTAAGTTAAGAAAAAAAAAATCAAAGTCTGTAGGAAATAAATCACTCAACCAAATAGAGAATAAAGGTAACCCCTGGGATGGGATTGGGACTCAGGATCCACCAGGGCATCTCTGTACCCATTATGTAGATCTGAGTAGTCATTAAAGCCTGTTGGAAAAAGATGAAATCGATAGAATAGCTGGTGTGCCTAGGCCTCTGCAGAGACTTACACAATTCACGACAAGTTCAGGAATCATCATGAATTACCTAAAAAGCTAAGAGTCATGATCTAAACCATGTTGGAGTCTTAATGACCAGTACCTCAGAATCTGAGTATATTTTCACATAGGTCTTTACAGTTATAGTGAGGTCCCTTAGGTAAGCCCCAATCCACTATGACGAGAGAGTCCTTATAGAAAGAGAAAATTTCCATACAGACACACCTACAAGAGATACTATGGGAAGACACTGAGAAAAGATGGCCATATATAACTGAAGGGAAGAAGGCTCAGAAGAGAAACCCAGCCTCTAACACCTTGATCGTGGAATTCTGGTGTCCAGAACTGACACAGAAAAAATTCTACAGCTTAAGCAGCTTAATCTGTGATACTTAATTATAGCAACTCTACTAAACTGATATACTAAACCATAAAAAAATCAAGAAAATTAATAAAACATTGTTGAGAAAAAGAGGATTTAGGATCATGGTAATAACCTGAGAGGGTGGGTATGATGGTGAGGGTGGATGTCTGTGTGAGACAGTGGTATTGTAAGGGTAAAATTTCTAAGCTGATTCTAAGCTGCAAAAGTCTGAGTTAAAGTGTAAAAGACTAGGGCATTGTAAAGCTTCTAGATTGCAAGGCCTGGGCTAAAAAGTAAACAATTCCCCTGCTATCCCCGGAACCTGTAATGTCTGTAAAGTTGTTAGGACAATGCGGGAGCTGCTCAGTAAATATCTCCATTGATTCCCTGGTTGTTTAATAGCTAAGGGCTCCAGGTAACATGGCACGTACGCATATAGGCCCCAGGACCAATCAGTTTGAATGTGTACCCCACTTGGAAGTGACCAATCACCCCTGCCCAAACTGTTCCCTCCAATGAATGGACTAATCCTGTCTCAGAGTTGTTGTTCAATTTTCCCGCGCCTCATGATGATTTGTTCTGATGTATGCAAAGCCCACCGCCCTCTCCAAAAAGTGTACTTAAGCTCTGCTTGACCTCTGCTCTGGGCTCTGGGTTGCTCTCCCTTCCTGAGTGAGCACGGGGCCCTAGCGCGCTAGAACGGATCCCTAATAAATCCCCCTTGCCATTGCATGGAGATAGTCTCGTGTGGTCTCTTTCTCCGACGCTTCGCCGGACCCTTACCGTATACATGAGATAAATTAGTCATCCCACACAGAAGGAGAGGACAACTCAAAATTGGTAGAATAACTTCATTGACAGGAATGCTGTAAACACTAAAAATCAACTGAAGGAATTGAAAATGGTTGTTTTTAGGAGATGAAAACAGGGTAGAGGTAGAGATTGTATGGCTCTGTTGTTTTGTTTTTTAAAAATCTGCCAAAGGATCATGCTTAACTCTGGTGGTGCTACTGGGAATTGGTAGAAACTTCATGAGGCAGGGCCTCGTAGGAGAAAGTTAGGCCACAGGGGGTGGGGTGGAGGTGGTAGGGATGGGGGATATTCTTGAAGGGCTTATCAGCACAATGACCCCTTTCCCCCTTCCTGTGTTTTCTGTGAGGAGATGAGATGTTTTACTCTACTATATCCTGCCCTCCAGGAGTTTGTCTCATCACATGCCCCAAAGCATCAGAGTCAGTTGACAATGCATTGAAACCTCTGCAATTATAAGCCCAAGTAAGCCTTTTCTCCTTGTAACTTGTCCTGGTATTTTGTCATTGCAACAGAGAGCTGACCACCACAGAATCTACTCATGTTCTTATGGAACTACTACTTTAACCACACTGAGGTGTGACAGTTACACATATAAAATATAAACAATATGATATATAATATTTAGTGGGTCATTTTCTATGTGCTATACCTGTAAAAGTAACATGGCAGGGGAACTTAGTTAGTTGTCCCTCACGGGTTGTGCAGTTTGATGAAGTGAAGACCAGTGTATGAAATTTAAATAAATGCATCCCAATTCAGTCTCCATATCCTAAGTGACACCCTCAGATCTGGAATTTTCAGAACCATGCAAGTGCAAGACTGGTTCTGTGCTAATATCTGTGGAAAGGCTGACAAGATTGTACCCGAAGTATTCGGGATTACTAAGTTAACTGCTGCTTCTCCCACATAGGTTTAAAGAGAGGGCTATTATTTTCAAATGAGAATGTTGAAGAGTATCAAGTCTTAGGTTGAGTTTAAATGAAAATTGTAGGCTATTATGAGGCAATTAGTTTATTTTAGTGTGAAGCATAAAAATAATAAGAATGCATACCTTAAGCACATACTGAACCTTTATGAAACACAAACCATGATTCTGAACAGGGACACTTGAGGCTGACATCATGTCACTGTAGGAAGAGCTGTTGTTTTCGATGTGGTGTACCCAATGTACACTAAATCCATGGGTAGTTTACTAGGACTTTTTATTAATTGCAATATAAAAATATTAAAAACTGAAATGTTATTTTCATTTCTGTATATGATTATGTGCATAGGAGCAATAGAAAATTATACAAAAATACAGCTAATATGGAGTTCCAGTAAAGCAACCCTGAAACTGTATCTCTTTTCTCTATTTTCAAGCCTTAATGGCTCAGCTGAAAAAGGCAACAAGTATCTGTATTTGTCAGCAATCTGCAGCTCTCAGGGGAGTTTGGCCCAAGGCCAGGTTTACATTTCATACCCTGTCCACACACCATTCCCTTAGCACAAATATAAGAACAGTCTAATGAATCTGCAGCCTGACCACTCTGGACGATTCTCCCCTTACTTTTCTCACTCACTAGGATTTCTCCTTTGCTTCGTGTATCCATGATAGCCAAATATTCATTTAATTTATTTATATCTTTCATGTGTCTAATTTTGATTGTTGTCAGTCCAAGTAACATACTACTAATGGAGAACTTATGATAGACCCATTCTTATAGGAAGTTGCTATGGATCAGACACTATGTCAGGGGCTAAAATAAAACAGTGATTATGAATGCAAATCACACAAGCAAATTAGAGCTATAGAGGACGAGTGTGTGACCTGAGAGAGTACCACGTCACATGAAGCACTGGGGTAGGGGTGCTGTACAAGTAGTATGGGCAAGAGTGCAGTAAAATGTTGACGAGAAGGCTGACAGACAGCTAAAAGACTTTGCTGTAGATTGGACTTCCTCCTCCAGGTTAGAAGTTTTCAACAATGAAACACAGGAGAACCTCATTTGTAAGGGGTTTCAGTGTGTTTCTTGGTTTTTTACTTTTCAATAACTTAGAGAAGAGTTACTGTCTGCCTTCTCATGTCATTCATATCCGGTTACCTTCTCAGCAATAAAAAGCTGATATTTCGACTGCTATACTGCACACTATAAATGAAGCTATGCAACCCACACTCAATATCATCTACTGCATGCTAAAGCAGAATTTGCTAGATTTCCCTCTGTCCCCACGTTTCTGGCCTGCTCTAACAGAAGCAAATGTCCTCATTTGAGAAACCTGACTTTCCCACTTCCTGTGTTGTTATTCTAATCACAGTACCCTGCCACCCTCCCTTGCTGGTCACAGAGGGGTTTGTACTTTGTCCAATCATTCTAAGCAATTCCTTAGTTGCAGTAATCAGCATAGGAATGACTGTACCAGAACTGGATCTAACACAAAATGTCCTAAAGTCTAGGATGTTTTACACAGAGAGAGATTGAGGACAATCTCTGAGAGCCTGATGGAGAGAAGGAATGTTGGTAGGAGAAGAGAGGTTGTGAGACAGTGAAGGCAGTAATCATGCTTGAAAAGTGCCAGGATCATTCTATACTTGAACATCCAGGTTATGGTTATCAATACTTTTTCTTTATAATGTGTATACATGTAAGTGTGTGTATATTTTAGACAATATCTGTCCATTTGTAGGAAGAAAAATGTTAATGGTCAAGGATATAATATTGATAGTAGTAAGAAATGGAATCAGGAAAGCTTAAAGATAAAAAATACAAAATAAGAAGAATACAACAAAGATCAGGGGAATTATTACTATTAATCCAGATGACAGTTTCATTACTAGCATTGTTAATTATGGGAGAATTCTGTGTATGTGTGTCAGCATGTGTGCTATTGGGATTGAACCCAGCAGTGCTCTACCACTGAGCTTAATTACCAGCCCTTTTTTTAACATTTTATTTTGAGGCGGGGTCTTGCCAAATTTGAGTCTGAGTTGAACTTGTGGTCTTCCTGTCAATCTCCCATCTATGTGCTGCCCTGCCTGGTTCAGAAGTAACTATAATGTATGGATTGCTTACAATATGTACATTGATATAAACTTCTTATGCAGTATCTCATTTAATCCTTGTAACATATATCCTTATTTTCACTTATCAGTTGAGATTTAGCACTGCTGCTATTCTTAGTTACAGGAGTTCTAACTATTTTTTTGTGGGACTATTTTCCATATACAAATTCTGCTAAATTTCTCTTTGCATTATTTCATTTCTAGAACTATTCTGGAAGTGAACTATCATTACTTTACACTTAACAGTTGAGGTTAAAGGTCATGACCAAGCTCAATGCAAACAGTAAATTTAAGATTAACATTTTAGATGATCTTTCTCTAGTACTTCTGATCTAAACTGCCATTTATCTTACATCCCAGATTTTGAGGACTATAACTAAGGCAATATAACTAAAGGAGAATACTTGCAGGATTGGAAACTATTTAAGTTTGAAAAAAATTCAAATTTTTGAATTAAGGACATATTTTAGTACATATTAAAAGATCACAAAAGACTCAGTCAAGTAGATCTTTATATATTATACAAGCATATTATCTAGTGTGTTCTTTAAGTGTATAAAATATATTCTCTTGAGCTCTTTGGTGAGTTGTTCATCGTATGATGAGACACAATATTAACATGTATTATTATGCTTTCTCTTAAAAGCAGGATTTGAATCCACACACACAAAAAAATGAAGGCCTTGTAATTCTGTACTCTGCCAATTGCTCCTTCTTTTTTCTCTTCTCTTACCACTCACCTTGCCTGCACCAGGCCCTCTCCAATTCTTGTCTCTTAGACAAAGAACTGAACTATTTATTTAGTGAATATGTTTTATGTTTTTAAAAAAAGCCCTCAAATTAATTTCTGTAAAATATCCTGAAAATTATCATTTTTTGCAATTTGAAAGTGAGGCCTTCGACCTAATACCTATGCCCATTAATGACACACCTCACCTGACTAAAGTTACCATAAGAACAGTACACAGTCGATAATAGGTAACTCAGACAGATAACTCTTAGATAATTCAAAGATAATTCACCAAAAGATCTAAGATAATTCACCAAAAAAAAAAAAATGTTCCTAAGAAAAAACTTCTATGTTTATCCTTAGAAATTCAGAGTATAAATGCTTGAGGGTTTTATAATAGCTGTTGGATCTCTACCAAATGCCACTAATGACTCAAAATGAGGAAGGGGCATGCTTCTGGTACCCTATGCTTTTATTACTGCAAGTCAAAGTACATACAATGTTTCACCAGATAAGAATCTACAAGATTCAGGTGTGAGTTTAGCATTGGAAACAGTGAATCTATAAAGTTCTATAAAACAGGTGTCAGAAGCCTAAGTAAAAACCAGGTAGCCCTTAACTACTCAAAGTACAGAGTGACATAGCCAGAGGCCTTCTGGCTAGTAATTTTTTATTTATTTATTATTTTGCGGGTGATGATAGGGATGGAATCCAGAACCTCACAAGTATTAGGCACGGGCTCTTCCCTTGAGCCCCCTGAAATAAATCCCCACAAGGTTAGTGATTCCTAAGCAATCATCTTTATTTTTATGTGATAGTTTCATGAAAACAAACAAAACACAACAACAACAACAAAACAAGAAACTCTAGCTCTATTTTCATGCAAAAATCAAAATACTAACACCACCACCACCACAAAAAACAAAACAAAACAAAACTTCTAGCTCAAACCAATTAAATTACATCAAACGCTGTAAATAGGTGTGTCTTGGGTACTTGGCATTTTGAAAAATTCCCCACACATGATTTTGAAGTGTCTTTCAAAATCACTGGCTCTTAGAACAGAAATTGCCATTCTCTCTGAGCAGGCAAGATGTAGCATACCAACAAAGATCCCGTGGTGAGACAATCCCACACTCCCTCTTGGGCATCCTAATCATTGTTTAAAAAATCTTTACATTGGAAACAGTTTCACATTGCTCAGCTCTTGCTGTGGCTGGCAGTGGATAGAAAATGTCAGGGAACTGGTGGGAGCAGTGTTTTCTCACTCTGGACAACTTGCTGATGAGGTTTATCTCAGCCCCTACATTCGGAGAGAGTACTTAGTGTTCAAAAGACTTGTGAATGGGATCCATGAAGCAATCCACATGCAAAACACAACTGTGAAGAAAAATGGCATTTTTCACACTTTCAAATGAATTCGCCTCTGAGTGTCATAGGAACCCAAACCAAATTTTCTGCTATCCTCTCCCTCAAGGCCACAAATGTGCCTGATGTGGAAATACGACTGGTAAACCGATGCTGCCTTCTCTATTCTTTCTTATAATTCATATTCACATGTATTTTGTTGTTACTCTCAATTTTTAGCAAATCGTACGTTTTTCACAGAAACTTAAAATTCCCCACTGTTAGTAAATTGATATGGATGCTAGCAGTAATTAAGTTACTAATGAGTCTAAGTTATTCAATTCTTTTACATTTCTCTTTTTTCCCCCATATTTGGAATTAATTCAAATATCCTCATAGTTCAAAGAGTTGCAATATTTTTAAAGGGACAGTTAACATACAAATTGTTATATTCCATGCTGTCATATTCAAAATGTCCTATCAAATGAAAGAACAGGAGATACAATTCAATGGCAACATCTTCCCAGACACCTATTATAATTAAACTCATGAATTCCCTAATCTATCGTGAATTCTTAAATTATTCTTGTCGCTACACATTAATGTAATTATAATATCTATAAGTGTGTCAGAACACTGGATATATATAATATATATGCAAATTCACATAATTATTCTATATCTTTTGTCTTGTATCTTATCTCCAAAATTAGAGTCTCAATTAGTTATCATTGTCAAGTTTTGAATTGTACCACTCTACAAAATATGGGCGAAATTTTTATGAGTATTTGGTAGACTAAATTAGTTACATGGGAATCAAATATGAAAGTAATAATAAATAAATAAATGTTTTAGTAAGTGTGTAAAGGGCTGAACATTTAAATTTCACCTCTCCCCAGGATCTGCTGCTTAGAAGATTTCTAAAGCAGAATGAGTTTCAATGATAGACCACACACAAAATACATTTATGATATTTACTTACTACTCCACTAAGTGTGAATCCATTTATTACCTAATATGCTTTCAGATCTTGATCTGGAATTCAGTAGCCTCCACAAGTAAGGTCAAATATAGGAAGGGTAATATCTCTGTTTCATAGTCTATTCAGATTAATGAAGGTGTATCCAGTACCATTTAAAAAACAAGATTCTGTATACAAGTTGAGTATCCTTCATTCAAAATGCCTGTGACTAGAAGAGTTTCCGATCTTTGAATTTAGGGGTATTTGCACATATATGTGAGATATTTGGGGGTCAAGATGCAACTGTCAATATGAAGTTCAGTTATGTTTCAATACACCATATATGCATACTCGGAAGGTAATTTGTGCAATACTTTCATTGCATCTGCATTTGATGGCAAACTGTTACATAAGGTCAGATGTGGAATATTCCACTCAGGTCACCATGGCAACACTCAAATAGTTTTGGGTTTGGGGGCATTTGGGTTTTATATTTTTGGATCAGGGATACTGAACCTGTACCATGGAAGTCCTCTTTGTATTCCATTTTATTTTTTATGGGGATGACTACCATATTATAAGATGAAGTTCCTGTGCAAGTATTTAGAAAAATGATTATAACTTTGGAGGTTATTGATGTTTTGTGATAATTTCTTTGTATGATGTAAATTTGTTCTGGGCATTGCATGACTTCTAAGGTAAAGTGAATGTCAAGACGATATACAGATAGCTCAAGATTCCATTAGCCAACTTATCTCCTTTGCTGTATTATTAATATAACTACCTAAGGGCCTGTAGGAATTAATAGAACATATTAATGTCACCTAAAAAGCTGAAGAGAGGTATTGAAGGAATTGGAGGATAGTCCTACACTGATTGATTGACAAGGACTTAGTTCTGAGTTCTATTACAAATATGGTTGATTATTCTGTTAATCTTTGAATTTTCTTATTATCATCTTTCCTTTTAAAAATTAACATTTTTAAAAACCCCAGGAATTGATTTTTATTAGAAATGGATGTTATTTTTTGTATTGGTGTAAGATATTTGATCACACAAAAGCAAGCACTTGCTTCTTAAATCTCACAATTAAGTATTGAAGTATTTATCTTCTTCAATAATTGTGAGGCTAGCAATGTGGTTGAATTTAAAATGTTTAAATAAAATGCTCCTTTATCATTAATATAATGTCTTTTTCAGACAGTGTATCATAATTGAAGAGTTGGGTAGAATATTTGAAGGTGAAATTCTTGAATACTCAATTGATAAAGAGAACAAAAAGGTAAATTTCAATAATATCATGATTTTTCTGGGGAATTCCTATAAGAGTTGATGTTAATATTATAGTAAAATAGAGTGTACAGCAAAATGGAGAAGATATAAGTAAACACAAATGATGGCTGAATTGAAGGATTTGAAAAAAATCATAAATCTCATGGATATCATTCATCTAAGATAAAATGAAATCAGAATTAAAAAAAAAACAAAATGTTTTTCAATTACCAAATAACTATATTCTAAAAATCCTTTCACATCAGAAATGCGAAAGGAAGTCTTTTTAAAAAATGAAGCAAATTCCAGACAACTGAATCACAAAAGTTAAAAATTTTTAAATGTATATTATTTATTCAAATAAACACTGATTTCACAAAAATATAATTAAAGAGAATGGCTTCTACAAAGAAACTTTGTTTATGATAATCCAATGGGTCATAAAATTAGCAGAATTCCACCTTTGCAAGATGATTTTTGTCAATGGAATATATTTTATGATCAGCACTTAAATTTATTTTAGAAATATCACATGTAATAAGTTTTACTTATTTTCTTATTGATTATAGGGGCTTGGAAAGTTTCCCAATGATACATGTCCACTTCCTAACTCCCATTACCTATGAAAATAACCCTTAGTGATAGGGTCTTTGCAGATCTAATTAAGACCTGCAGATGAGATCAACTTAGATTTGGGGGCAGGTCTAAAACCTAGTCTCTGGAATTACACAGACAGAATGGTTTTAGACACAAACAGATTTGTGAGAAAGACAGTTCAGAGTTTGAGGTTCAATTCTACTCTATTGGTAATCAAATGAAAATTAGAGAGTTTTTTTTCCATTATCTCACTCACACACATTTTGACAAGTACTTGAATGGAAACAACTACCCAAAGAGGGTATCTTAAAATATTTGCCAATTTGCAACTTAAAAATCCAAGTAGATTAAGTTTTCAGAATTAGTGAAAATGACTGTTAAGTTCTATGATTACAAGACCCAATGTATACACACATGTACACATCAATTAATTTCATCTGTACCACAAATGTGCAGTAGAAAAAGAAATTTAAATTTTTAAAGTAGTGTCAGACATACCCTAAGGCACAACAGATTTTTTAAAAGGTTTTGAGTAATATTAAACAAAACCAAAATAAAAGGAATTTCATAGATTTTAGAAATATCTCCAAGTTGAAAAGATTAGAATTAAGCCAGTTTAATTGTAGATGTAACACAATGCCAATAAAAATCACAACATGTGCACTAATGAAAGAGAGAAGAGAGAAATGATTTTTCAAAGTAATTTTAAAATTTATGTGGAAATACAAAGAGTTGGTAACAAACAAGATAGCCTTGTGGGAGCCGAAAGATATGGAGATCAAGACTAAGTGCAAAGCCACCCTAAAACAGTTTGGTAATTGCTTAATTGTCACACAAATCAGTGGAATATTATAGGAAAATTTAGAGAGGTATACAGGTGTATGGACACTTGATTTATGACAAACATGGAATTACAGAAGAATGAAGAAAAGATAGTTACTTCAAGAAAAAGTGTTTGTTCAACTGTATTGTCCTATGGAAATCCAAAGTGAAATTCGACTCCCACTTTACACACAGAAGAAAATTCCAAGTGGATTGTAGACCCCAATGTCAGGACATGATTTCAAAAAATGGTAATAGAATATATTTATCTTATTGAGGAAGAGGGAAATGGTTGTTAAGTGGTAAGCACCAGCTATAAACATAGATTGGTAAATTAAATTACATTTAGTTGAAAGTTCATTCATCAGAAGATAGGTAATGAGAGAAAAAGGCAAATTATAGTATGGGAGAAGATGTTGACAATATGTATAAGATATATATTATATATGTTTGTATATAAATATATATTTATGCTACTACAGAGCTAAATATATCAGATAGTCCAACATAAAAGAGCAAGTGACTTGAGTGTTGTCACAAAAGGAATATTCAAATGTTTAATGACACATTAAAATGTGCAATCATCATTAAAATCAGGCAATTCATAACTTAAAATCACAAAAAAACACCACTGTGCACCAACCGAAGTGACTAAAATAAGACTGACAAATTCTCTGGTAGGAGAGTATGTGAAACACCTGGAACTCATATTCTGTTGGAGGCACTGTATATTTATAGAGTCACTTTGGAAAGCAGTGGAATTTATTTTCTAATGATGAACAAATATACCATTACATGATGCAATAGATGTCTAAAGAAAATATATACACATCTTAAAAACACACACAAAAATGTTCATAAGAGATTTGTACAAAGATGAGCAGCTCTGGGGCTGGGGTTATGGCTTAGTGGTAGAGCATGTGTGAGGCACTGGGTTCGATTCTCAGTACCACATACAAATAAATAAAATATAGGTTCATCAACAACTAAAAATAATAATAATAATAATAATAATAATAATAATAATAATAAAAAGATGAGCAGCTTTACTTGCAATAAACCAAAGTGGGAGAAAACTTGAATGTCCATCAAATAGAGAAATTGTATGTTGATTAACTATTCCTTTGCATCTTAAAATACACTGTAAAGGCATAAGTGAAAGTAGCTCCATGTCATAGTAGTTGGGTACCAGCAATTTCTCAACTCTTCGCTTCCCCGGTGGATATGATGTTATTCAATATGGTAGTGCACCAACACATTTTTTCACTGGCACTTTTTTCCACGTGTTTCAATTAAATAAAAATATAAAATATGTGAGAATATGTAAGATGAATGAAATCAGGCAAAATTTTCTTAACATCACACAGGACAATGTTTTTACTAGTGCATTATCATTATATGTAATCATAATGGAGTTTGACATATTCATAGATGCATATGTAATAATTTCCTCCATTTCAATCCCTAGTACTTCGTCTTCCCTTCCCCTACTCTTACCCATAAAATGTATTGAAGGCATATAGAATTACTACAAAGAAAGGGAGTACTTGCCTTCATCCGTGTTATATTTAAAATGGTTATTAAATCTTCAATTAGAAATGTTGAAGAAGCAAACAGATGTAAGAGTTTGCAACTTCTGGGAGAGACGAGTGTCATCCCTTTACACATGAAACTCTGAAGTGTGAAGAAAGCATCCTTAGCCACCATAGAATAACCATTCATATAGCCACAGATATGATCAGATAGGTGGAAACTGACTGATAGAGATAGAAGAACTGCAGAGCCCATGGCATTCTGGTTATTAAAGAAGAAAATGTGGAATATATCCACAATGGAGTATTACTCAGCTCTAAAGAAGAATGACTTTATGACATTTGTTGGTAAATGGATGGATCTGAAGACTCTCATGCTAAGTGCAATAAGCAACCCCCAAAACCAAAAGTCAAATGTTTCCTCTGATATGTAGATGATGACCCACATTCAGTGGGGAGAGGATGAAAAGAATACTAGTGGAGTAGACAAAGGGCAATGAAGGGAAGGGAAAGAAGATGGGAAAAGGAAAGACTGTGGAATGGATCTGACATAAATCTACAGATATTAGCAGACCACAGTGAATCTCACCATTGTGTATATTCTTAAGAAATTACTTTATAAAAGAACTGAGTAAATAGCAGAAAGATCAACACAGGGAAGGGAGAAGGGGCTGGGGGGAGGTAAGGGGAAGGAGAGGTAATGGGGTCTAAATTTGAACAAGATGTATTCCATGCTTTTATAATTAGGTCAAAATTATGTCAAAATTAATGTTATATATAACTAAAAAGAACCAATATGAACTAAAAGAAGGAAGGAAGGAAGGGAGGGAGGGAGGGAAAGAAAGAAAGAAAGAAAGAAAAACAGTCCAATAGGTAAAATCATACAACCTCCACCTTCTTTGTCAGTGTAAGGATGCCCTCCCCCCATTTCCCTAACATTCCCATTTAGGCAATTTTAAAGACATTTTCTCGATCTCTCTTCAGAGGGCAATTTGATACACTGTTTATTATAAGTCTACTGTGCTGATTGTAGATGTTCTCCTATCATTCTTCCATCTTACAACTAATGGAAGGGCAGAACCTTTGCCATCGCCACCATCTTTCTATGTCTTTCCCCACCTAAAGGCTTTCTTTGTTGGACCTAGAGCTCCTCAGAAGCCTCACGTCATAGGGGGTACCTAATTCTCCTCCCACATGCCCCTGGGGAAACTTTTTGTTCTGCTTATTGTGTTAAAGAGGGAGTAGAAACGTTGGAGTGTGAATAATACTAGTGTTTTTTTTTTAATTATTTTATTGTTGGTTGTTCAAAACATTACATAGTTCTTAATATACCATATTTCACAGATTGATTCAAGTGGGTTATGAACTCCCATTTTCACCCCGTATACAGATTGCTGTGTCACATCAGTTACATTTCCATTGATTTACAAATTGCCTTTCTAGTGACTGATGTATTCTGCTGTCTATCCCATTCTCCACTGTTGTTCTAATACTACATCTACTCTCTATACACATGGGGACAGCGGCGCAGGAGGGACAGGCTGTCTTCCCACTTGGACTGATGTTAAAGCCCAGAGTTAGAAGCCAGGGGTGTGAAGTGGCCTCTTACTTGGCCTCTTGTCAATGGTGAGTTTCTGAGGTGAAGCCTCATTAGTGCTTCTTCAGTTGGATTCCCCAGCATTACGCTTAATGCAATTCCTTCTGGGAACTGATTAAAAAGATTTTATAAACACTTCGGACTTTTCATCTTTAACCTCACTATTATGAATGCTAACTTACCACTTCTGAAATTCTATTTCATGTCTTCTCATGGAAACTTCTCTGGACTTCACTTTTGCCAAGTGCCATCAAATTGGGCTCAGCACAGGCCTTTGGGTTGCCTCACATCTGACTCCTCTCCAGGAAGGGGAATAAGCACAATTTAAATGTAACTAGTAGATTATGTAAGAGGCAATAAAGGCTAAGTTGAGAAGATGAGCTGTATTGACTTTAAATCAAATAAAATGTAGGCTTTGCCCTTTGGATCCATTTTTGATTATCACACATGTGCAACAAATAAATGCTTTGTGAATCCCTGAGATGAATAAAAGGTGCCCAAATTGATAGGATACCTGACTAGGCACCTGTAGTCTGAGGAAGTTGTCAGATCAGATGTAAGTCCATCTTTACTGCCCATTAGCCACATGACCCTGGGTTTGCATCCCACCTTGTCAGAACAGCACACCTTTAAAAATAACCAGTCTCTAGATGTAAGGCAAACAGACTTAGTTTGGGAGCTCTGACCAAGAAGTATGGAATGATTTTAGAAAGCAGGTAGTATAAAATATTATTATTTATTATGAATGAAATCATACTTAAAATTTCTAGACAACATAAAAGCATAATGCCAATTGCTCCATAGGCAGATTATCAAATATACATAAGAAGGAGCCTAAATAATCAGTGCATATAATTGGCCTTTCTGTCCAGCATCTGGTAACACCCTATTCCTAACCACCTTTCCATAATCTTCCCAGGAGTGTCATCTTTCCACAAGGACTTGCCTTAGAGCTGACTTCACCTCAGATTTCTGATTTAGCTGTATAAATTGTTTAGTGAATGAGCTTGTGGATAAATTACAGGAAAGGCAACACAACTTAGGGTAGGATTCTAAGCCAATGCTCTTCCTTTTTTCCCAAATACATGTGAATCTGAAAGAATGTTATCCCAGAATCAACTGGGGTCTTTTTAAGGCCAGGCAGGAAAGTGGAGCTTATCCAGAGGGAGCAGGGATGGATTATTGGATACAACGTAAATTCTGAAGTTGTGCCTGTAGAATTGAAAACAAGATCTAATGTAAATTATGAGACTCTGAAGTACAGGAATGTCAAATAAGTGTTCCAAATGCCAACAGTGTAAAATGGACATTATCTATGTATTCCTATACATAGATACCTTTAGATATGTAGCTATATAGATATTAGAAATACCCATCAATTAAATACAGAACTATCATTTGAATTCCCAAACCTGTTTCGGGTTCTGAACCTAGATGGATGAAATTCACTGCTTAGTATATATGTATGTATTCAGTATTGAAGATCAGGTTTATTGTGATGACAGAATTGAAACAATGTTTCCCACTTAGGAAATAATCTTCCAAGAATCCTAAAAATAAATGGGATGAGAAAAATTGTATTTTAGTAAATGGATTCCTTTCACTTAAATAAACGCAATGTCCACTCCTATGGTATTTAAACAAAATTGCACACACAAATTCAAAGGACCTAAAGTTGGTGAAATGATCTAAAATGCTGAGAATGCATTTGCAATTTTTATGTATAAGTAGATAAAACTGAAAGCATTTTTAGTGAGCACTCTGTATACGTACTGATCTTCATCATAATTCTATTTATGGAAGTTCAGCAAGAACTGCCAGTCTTGCACACTGTGGCTGGGCTCCTGGTGTGATACCTCTCTGTGAATCTGTTCACTCTCTCCTGGTTGAAACATAATTGGTTAGGAGTAAGAATGTCATCTAACTCACTGCAGCTTTTTGCATGACAGCTTGTTGTGTCTCAGTAACAGTGTGAAGTAATAAAGAACAACATTATCAATGGAGGCCCTGGTCGAATACATTATTTCATGAGTGCTTAAGCTTGCTCTCACAGAAGAATCCAAATGCACAGGCAATGGCAGGAAGGGTCCGGAATGAACTGTGAGATCCACAAAAACCTTCTCTGTCCAAACTAACCACCAGCCTCAGTTGAAGCTCCAGCTTCCAGCTTTTCAACATTCACTTCTCAGAGAGCAAGGTTGCGACTGTCAGGCCTATTGCAGGCACTTCTCAGAGCTGGAAGTCAATAATCTGAAGAGAGGTTTATATTTTAGATATTGTGTGTCAATTGTTTCTGTCAACATTGTTATTTGCCAAGAAAATCTGTCAGGTATGTATGATAATGTGACAGCTTTGAGCATAGTCTCATATATCAAAAAAAAGCATGTGTGGACCAAGTGATGAGATCGGACCTCTCAAAGAATACAGGAGAAAAACAAACAAGGGAATTCTACCTTCGGCAGGATTTAGTTTTCTTTCCACAATAAGAGCACCATCAATATTATTCAATTATTCAAAGGAGAGTAATGAGTACCAAGACAGGGCCTGTGTGTGACCAAAGGCCTGCCATCCCTCATTCTCATTGAAAAATGGATGTTTTTTTCCCCTAATCTTTGAGTGTTTGAAAGCGAGTGTTCATAATGATGCTTTTGTGGTATATTAAAAAAAAAAAAACAAAACATGGAGGGATGAATAACATCTGTAAAAGCTATTGCCTGCAATTTCAGATAGGAAAGTATAATAACACTTAAATAAAACACACTGTAGGAATAGAGATGTGAACTTTCTCACTTTCAAGAAATCTGGAAGACGACATTATAAAATTGGTTCCCTGACCTTTTTCTCTGCTCTCCTTGTATTTTTATCTTTTGTCACAGTCACACCACATGAGCCATAATCCCAGTGCTACCTCTTCACACTAGCCATTTGAGCTCCAATGAAGGGTCAAGTGAAGATGACTTCGTTTTCGTTTTTTTTTTTTTTTTCTTTTTTCAGAGAAGGAAATGTTTTTCCAGCAAATAAAAAACCTCATTTACATTTCAAGGGTCGTAACCTGGGCATCCTCGATGGGAAGAGAAGCTGGAAAGTGAGTATCAAGAACTGAATGGTCTTGCTGGGTGTGTCCTCCTTATGGACAGTCTATGGCAATGGGCAAATCACTGGACTGAGCAACATCTGGATTTGAGTAAAAATGAAAGGCAAAATGGCAACTGAGTTGGCACTGGTAGTATCTGAAAGCTGCTAAGGAACTCTCAGAATTCTCCTTGCCACGTGCCACAGTGTTTCATGCATTCCCACCATTCCTTTCCTGAAACTGGCCTCAACTTTCACATGGATAACCAAGATACAGAAAAAAAAAAAAATGTTGAGACAGAACATGTGTCTAATTTCTTAATCAATTCACACGACATATTTTGAGCACTCTGTATACATACTAATCTTCATCGTAATTCTATTTATGGAAGTTGAGCAAGAACTGCCAGTTTGCACACCGTGGCTGCCATGAGTTGAATGGTGGCCCCCAAATGGTATGCCCATATTGTAATTCCTAGAAGCCGGACATTGCTGTGTTTGTGTTTGCAATAGTCTTGAAGAAATAAATAGGGACCTCAAGATGAAGGAAGCATTCCAGAGTTCTAGGTGAGCCATAAGTCCAATGATCAATGTGTCAGGAGAGGCACATCAAGAAAATATGTCAGAAAAGAGCAGAGGCAATGTGACCTCAGGGTCAGAGACTGGTGAAATGTACCCACAATCCAAGATACCAGAGCTACTGGAAGCTGGACCTGACGAGGAAGCAAACCCTGCTCCTGCAGCCTTCAGGGAAAGCATAGTGTTGCTAAGGTCTTGATTTTAGGCTTCTGGTTGCCAAAATCACGAGGGAATATATTCCTGTGATTTTAAGGTGCCAAGTTTATGGTACTTTGGTATAGGAACCTATGGAAATTAATATAAATCCCAAAGGGTTTTTTTGGAGTGCAGGTGAGATTTGTGTACTGAGTTTATATGATATTGTAAACTTGTCTGTTTCTCCCACTCTTTAAAATATTTTCTCTCTAAATTTTGTCAGGTTTTATAGTTAACACTCATGCCATTTTGAAATAGAAAGACATTGATTCTTTCTTTTCAATCTTCAAAATTTTCTTTCCTGTTCTCATATTATTTGGTTGGCCAGGGGATTGCGATAAATGGCACCCAGCCTCAATAGCAAGGGCATTGATGACGCTGCTCATCCCTGATAGTGACAGCAACTATTCTAACACTTCACCAGTCCCCTGCCGGAGATTTGCTCTAAGTCCTCTGGTAGGCATTCCTTAAACCAAACAAAATTCCTTTCTCCCTCATCAGCAGTTGCATGGTTTCTGAATTCATACTGTTGAACGTATATTGTTTTCTTTAATTTATTATGATGATAATTTACAACTACATTTTTATAATATTATTCAGTCATCCTTGAATTTTTTTTTCTGATAAACTCAGCTATTTCCTATTTTCTTCGAAGGACCATATCAAGTCTGTTAGAAGTCCTTATGAAGGACTTTTTTTAGAACATTTTTTTTCAGGTAACACTAGATTGGCTAGCAAATTTTTTTTCTTGCCTTTTCTCCCTCTTTTTCTACATTCCTTTTCCTTTTTTTTGTATCAGTATTTGAGTTCAATTAAAATAATCTTCTAGAGTTTAGAAAACCTGTCAGCAATTATGTGGTTCTGACACTTTTATGCTTGGATACTTTTGTTTTTTGACATACTTGGAAACTGTTTTTATTTGATTCAATTTTGATAATATATGTTGTGTAAAATTTTAAGTATACAAATTGGTCAACATCAGTTTCTTCCTGTTTTCATCTTTTAACTCTATTCTATATAAAATGATTTACTCAGTTTATGTGTATAAATATTTAGTTTTTTAAAAAATTAGCTTAGCAATACTTCTATTATGTTTATTATCCTTTAAATAATTTTGGCCTGATGTCCTCTCTATTATATGTTTATTTTTCTCTTATTTGTTATTTTATTACTTTTATTATTACTTGGCAGCTACTTAAAGCATGCATGTTATTTTATTTAGAACTTTTACTTTGCTTATCAGCTTTTGCATTTTCTCCTTTATCCAATTAAATCTCCCAAAGAGAATAAATCTCCTTCAATCACTGAATTTTCTATGTCATGGTTTGGGTGTGCAGTATTTATGTCGTTCTGTTCTAAAAATTTACACATTTCCTTTTTTTCAATCTATGAGCTAGTAGGTGCTTTTGTCTGTTTGCTTGTGTTTGCCTGCCTGATTATCATGTGGAAAAAGTGTACTGAAACACCCAGTTTATAAGACTTGTCAGTTTTGCCCATAGTTACTCCTTTACCTGCTGGGTTGTCTGTTAGATGCATATTAGTAGAATTCCTTTATGTTGTGAGAAATTACAAATTTATCATATATAATGAAATTCTCATGTCCCAGTTGGGAAATTTCCAGGACTCTACCCTCTCCTATGACCTATACCCATGTGACAATGGACTGTCTATCTAAATCCTTTTCTAATAATAACTCATAAGAGCTGCAGAGCAGGAAATCAGATTGCCCAAACTGCTTAACATTATTAGTTTGAAACCAAGAGGAAACCATGTAGATCCTTGCAATAATGAAGAGGCAGCCATGCATGTCCTATGATGAAGGAGAGACATGAACACCTGAGTTCATGTGAGTAATATGTGTTTGATGTTTGATAAGAAACAAAAAGTGGGACTTTTGTTGCTGCTACTGTCCATTCTATCAGTCCATCTTCCAACTGGTTCATCTAACCTGTTACATTTCCTTTAAATATTGATTTATTTTGTCTTATTCTACCATTTCTTTTCTTTTCTTTCTTTCTTTTTTTTTTTTTTTTGGTCTTGTTTTTGTAAAAGCTTCTTCCCCTATCTTTGCTTTTGAGAAAACTCTTCATAAATTTTTTGGGGGTACTAGGGATGAAACTTGGGGTCACTCAACCACTGAGGAACATCCCCAGCCCTATTTTGCATTTTATATAAAGACAGGTCTCACTGAGTTGCTTAGCACCTCATTTTTGCTAAGGCTGGCTTTGAACTCACTATCCTCCTGCTTCAGCCTCCCTAAGAGCCACTGAGATTACAAGTGTGCAACACCGATTCTGACCATATTTTTTTTCTGGATTATAATTTACATATTCTATTTCTATTCTTTTAGTAGTTATTTGGAATTTCACTTTTACTCTTAGTTTAAAGTTTACAAAATTTTGCATCTGAACATTTAACTGTAAAACATTAGACTACCTGAGTTTGATTCTTTAACAGCTTGCTGCCACTGATTAGAGATATTCGTTTATCATTGATAAAGCCACACACTTCCTTCTTGTATATGTTCACTTACAAACTTATCTATTTTGTGATCAGTGTTCTTTCTTGCATTTCAGACTTTTTCCAAGAATTATTTTTCATCTTTATAAAAAATTATTTTTGTCTTTAAACTTTTATAACTCCTTTAATGTATTGTAGAGCTAAATTTTTTTGTATATCTTAAAAAATATCTTTATCTGCTCTTTGTTTTTGAAACTCAATTTTGTAAAATCACTGGGTGTGTTGCTAATCCCTTATCACTTTAAATATATGATTCCACTGTCTCTCTGGTTTTCATATATGCATTTTTATAAAGACCTGTGATTTTTTTCTCATAGTTCGGCCTATTTAGTTTTATTTGAAATGTTTTAAAAAATTCTCTAATTTTACATCTTATAGGATTCATTTTGTTACCTCTTCTAATAGAGCCTTTGTTCTTTTTCTCCCTCCATCCATAGGACTCTGTTGAGGTTCCTTTTAGACCCTTATTCTATCATCCATATTTTCAGACTTTCCAAATTTGCCTTTTTTTTTTTTCTCTCTCTGGCTAGGTTCAGGGAAATCCCTTTGGATCTATTCTTTATTTCTCTAAAATCCACCTCTATCCAATCTGTTATCTACCCTATTTACTAAAATCATTGGGAAAAAATAAACAAGTATTCATTCTTAACTGGTGCAGTTTGTTCATGTTTCCAATATCTACAATTTCATTTTCTGATGATCTTTATTATTCTCTCATTTTGAGATTCTATTGCTTTCATTTCAAAAAGCATTATATATAAGGGTATTTTATATTTTCTGTTTTTTCCCATTATCCTAATTACTTTTGGAGAGAATCTTGCAGTTTAATTATATCTGTTAATAACCATTCACAGAAATTGTTCCTTTGTGTATTTAGTGGTGTTAGGTTGTGATCTTATATTTGACTTTATTTTTAGAGGAATTATGGGGGTCCAAAAAAGGAAGGCTCTCTTCCAGGCACATTTTACGTTGGTTAGCTGGAGAAGTCAAAGCCTGCCATCATCTTGGTGGCCCTTGAGTACATCTGCCCCATGGATCCATCTAGTGGTCCCCCATTGTTACAGGACACTTATTTTTCTAAAATCAGCCCTGCTTTAGGCAGCTTCCCTTATATTAATCCTATCATGGGATCATTTATATTACTTGCTTGCATGGGTGCTGAGGAGAAGGCCCATTAAGGTTTCCAATTCCTTGTGCAAGTTCAGCTACACATTGATAATATATGTTGTCACTTTCAACCCCAGCTAAGATCTAGATATCCTTGTATGAAGTACTTCTATCATTTAGTTTGCCATATTTGGAAACAACCACAGTGCTACTTTTCTACTATTATTTCACTTAACTAGAGAAGAAATTTTATTTGATATTCCACAGCTCTAAACTAGCAATATAATTTGACTAGTACGTTTTCTACGCCCACCTTTTAATATGTATAAAAAGTTTATATCCCTGAAGTTCAATATTATGACATTATGCACTATGTTATGACAGATCTATTTTCTTAGAATGAAATGAGAATAGAATGAATATGGCACTCTCAGAACTTGGGACTCAAACTCATATTATTGCAAGAACAAAACAAGTCATGTCAATGGGGAAAATGGGTCCAGTAAACAGCTCTCAGGGTAGGTCTTCTCCATTGCATTTTCTGAGCACTGTTTATTTTTAAAAGTCTTGTTTTAAGACATACTTAATTTATGATTTTGTTTTTATAAGTGAAACTATTGACAGGCATTAAAACTCATTGCATTTGTTCAAAAAACACTCAATTGATCAAAGAAAACTAGAAATTTTACTTTGCAGTCTAACAATCTTTACCTATGATTCAAACTTCAGAACTTTGAGGATTCTTGGAAATTATCTCTGATATATATACCTATAGCCTTGACATAAAGTTCAGATATATTGAAAAAATTGCAAGGGATACTTTCATTTAGAGTCAATATTCTTCCTAGTATGGGAGAATACTGACACCTAATTCTCCCCTCTCAGTGTTTGAGGATCTACCCAAATAAACTAAATGTCCTTTAAAATAACTGCATAAAATCACTACCACTACAATGTGCTTAAAATATTGACTAGATCTGTCTGTATCAAAAGTATGAGATTATGATGTGTACAGAATGATAGTATGTAACTTTGTAAATCAATAATATTACCAGGATATCACACGCTTCTGACTGACAAGTCTACAGGGAATGAATTTCATTACTAATGACCCTCTGGGGACATCATAATTTGTTTACAGCAGCTAGTTTCATGTCATGTTTTTTATCAGATATGAAGACCAAGACTTCTATTAAGGTACATCTAAATCTTCCAGGGAAATATAAAATACATACCCAGTCACCCTCCTCTGTGTACATCGATTTCTATGAACCGCGATTTGTCTTTAATGAGACTTGAATGGAATCCTTTCAACATTGCTTAATTGAATATTCATTAATTTAACAAGACGTTTGCTTAGCAATAGGTAAGATACATTACTAGAGTGACTAGTGAGAATTCAGAGGGAAACATCCAGATGTCACAGTTTCAAGGTTTAGTTTTTATGTGAAGAGTATTGTATCTATAAATATAAACAATATAGGTTTTAAGGTTCTTATACAGGATGGAGATAATAATGATATTTATACCTTTGTGACTTAAACCATGCCTCAATTATAGAAAGCAATAAAAAAAAGTTAGCTACCATGATGAAAAATTACTAATTGTTATTTTATCATTTAATTTTATTATTATAATATGGGGTGGGTACCATTAATAACTCATTTTAGAGGCAAAGGAAGTGAAAAACAGAGAAATTAGGTAATATTCCAATTGTCCCACTAATATGTAGCAGAGGTGGGATTAAGCCTTGCCTAATCTCAGAGCCCCTACCTTTTTTTTTAATACTATGAACTCCGGTTACAAAAACCCTATGTGTAAGAGAATATTTAAATACCACAATGTCTCTGATAAGTCATGAGTGACATCAAAAAGAAACATGTCGATAAACAAAACCTTTAAGGAGGAGATGAAATTTCCTTCAGTGGAAAACAATAAAGTATTTGATTTAATAATAAGAGGGAAAAAAAGTGCCTTGAATCCTATGTGGTTAACATGTCTTGGTCAGTGCAGAAAATCACAAAGCAGAGGATATGATATGTCAGGTGGCATTTTGCCAAAATGATCTTGACAGTGCTGCCAGTTTTGGAGATGCCATGCTCGCCTGGAACCTCCACTCTCCCTATCCAGAAGTGGACTTTGTTTTTCTTCTTCTGGAAACTCACTGTCCCTATGTGATTGCTTTAAGGAATGAAATACAAAGACAAGTAACAGTGTGAGAGGCTTTTCATTCATAAACTCATTCCATCATGTTCTTAGGGTTCCAGAGAAACAGAACCAGCAGAATGTGCAGAGACAGAAAAGGAAGAGGGAAGAATGCGGCTCACACGGCCATGAGGGTTGGCAAGTGTGGAATCAGGGGTCTGGAGACCCAAGGGAAGAGTGTCTATCCTCATCCTGAGTTCCCAGGAGCTATAGAAACAGAATTCTTCCTTCCTGTTACCTCAGTTGAAGAGGCCCACCCACATTGAAAAGTATACCAATTTGAATGTTAATCATATTTTTAAAATACCCAGCAACATCTAGACCAATGTTTGACCAAATATGTGGGAACCATAGCCTAGCCAAATTGACACGTTAAAACACCATCACAGCTGAGTTGGACTGAATGTTAACAGGACTTATGATGAAAACCAACAAGGGACTCACAGTAATGACAGAACTTGGCAGAATCCAAATTGCCAATTTTCTTGGGTCATCAGGGCTTCAAGTGTAATTATATATTGCTTAACAATAGGCATATGTTCTGAGAAATGTGTTGTAAGGTGATATTGTCACTGCGTGAAAGTCATAAAATGCATTTGCAAAGACTCAGATTGGCCAGGTGTGGTGGCACACCCCTATAATCCCAGGGACTCCAGAGGCTGAGGCAGGAGTACTCCAAGTTAGAGGTTAACCTCGGCAATTTACTGAGACTCTCTGTAACTTAGCAAGACCCTGCCTCAAAATAATAAATAAAATGGACTGAGGATGTAGCTCAGTGGTAGAGCACCCCAGGTTCAATCCCAAGTACCTCAAATACACAAAGAACCTAGGTGGTGTGGGGCAGTTGCTCCATGGAGACTGAGACAACCAAAAGACTCAGTAAATAGAAAATATATGAAGCTGCTCACTATGTAACACAGCATATTGATTTATAGTTAATTCTTTTTTCAAGTAAGTGGAAATACCCTCTTAAATAATGAAAAATAGTTAAGTATACAAACCAAATGCAGTCATTTATTATCATTGTGAAGTATTATATGCTGAACACAATTGGATGTTGCACTTTTATACAAGAGTGAGTTTCTTCACACTGGCATCACCACAAACATGTGAGCAATGAATTGAGCTACAAAGTTACCATGGCTGCTGGATTATGGAGTGAAAGGCATGTTTAATTTCATTATAATCATGTATAACCACTGCCATGTATGTGGTCTACCACTGACCATAATATGTTTGAAATGATTATTCATTTTTAGACATTTTCATAAACAGTTTGAGAATACTGCTACAACTTAGAGATGATTAAGACAGTAAATTTGATAAATAAAAAAGTCTATTCAATAAAAGGATGTCAATAAAATGAAGATACTGATCCCGTATCCTCAAGTTTTCAAGGAAATGTTCTATTACTTGTTTGGTAGGTTGATTCATCTTGAATTTTTCTTTTCTTTTTACATGTGGTCTCACTATACCACCAGGCTGGCCTCATATCCTGGACTCAGCGATCCTCCTGCCTTAGCCTCCCAAATTGCTAGGACTCTGGGATCCAATGTGACCTGCAGTTACCTTTGGATGTTGAGAAAATCAATGGCTAAAAGAAGAGCTGTGAAAGATATGGTGAAGCCCTGGAGAAGTTTCTTTAGAGATGACACAGCCATGAAGAAAATGGATTCTGGGCCACAGACCTGACTTTGCCTTAAGCTGTGTGGACTTTGGCAAGTAGCTTCAATCCTCTGTGCATAGCAGTTCCCATGTACAGAAGGAAGTGATTGCAGTCCTCACCATACTGGGTTGCTATAAGGATTAAAACTAGATTACACAAAAGAGAAGTTTGGCACAGTGTCTGGAATAAAGTTAGTGTTCAATAAATCTATAACAATAACAAAAAGAACATTAATAATTGCATGGACCTACAAACAGCATTGTGCCATCTTATGAAGTTCTGGAGTTCTGCAGTCTTTATGAGAACCTGATGGATATACCAAGGATATTACAGATTTTGATTGCATTTTTCTTTGAAAATTATTATGGAGCACCAGAAGCTATTCTAGATCAGAGGGATTTATGGATATGGCTAACAAACAGTTAAAAAGGGTAACTTTCACGTGCCTACAAACTAGTGGGCAAATATAACTAATAAATGTTTAAGTGTATGACTGCATATTGCAGTGAGTACTGTCCAGAAACCAGCAGGGAGAAGTAGGATCCCATCAGGACAGGTTGGGACAGCAATGATACAGGGAGAGGCAAGGCTCTTGCCAAGTGCCACCTCATAGGTTATGGTTAAGACTACAATTTTATGCTAAGGGAGTAATAAGGCTCATTAAGTTAATGACACCACCTGATTTATAGTGTTACACCACCTCTTTGATGCCTGTGTATAAAGGAACAGGAGACCAGGAATCAAACAAAAAAAGGAAGTTGTGTAAAACAGGACCTATATGTATGTTGGAGATAAAGAGCAATAGACTCATTTGAGGAATAACTGTAATCTGTCAATCATAGGAGTGCTGATAGATAGGATATGGGGCATGGGGAAGAGCACCTAGGATCACAGAAGACAATGAAGAATAATGTGATTATCTCTAGAGACCCTTGGGAAACACTTGTGCTACAAAGTGGCATTAGTAAGAGTGAGGGGAAAATTGTACTTCATTCTGGGAGGTCTCATAATCAAGAGATTTGGGATTTATGTCAATTGGGAGTTTCAAGGAATTGACCATGTTGAATCACGAAGCCAGCGGACCTCTTGCACACAAAGGGAATCTTTGTACCTCTAAAGTAGAACTATTGTTTTCTTAACATCTATTTGGTATGTAAGTTCAGGGTGGGGAAGAAGAAGATGGAAATACAAAAGAGGTTTGAGATGTATTAGGGTCCTCACTCTCCTAACAAAGTACCACAAACGGAGTGGCTCCAAATAAAGCCATTTATTCTCTTAGTCTAGGGATGTAGCTTGCCTAGTATGTATAAGGTCTTGGGTTGAAAAACAGAAAGTATTTTCTCATAGCCCTGGAGGCTAGAAGTCAGATGTCAAAGTGTCAGCATCACTTGGCTAGTGCCAAATCCTCTAGAGAAAAATTTTATTTTATTTTATTATTTTTATTTATTTATTTTTTGCCTGTCCCAAGTTCTGGTGGCTCCTGGGATTCACTGGCTGCGTCATCGTCATCTCAATCCCTGCTTCTGTCTTCACATGGCCTTCTTCTGTGTCTCATACCCCTCTTCTTCTTCTTATAAGTAGTCACTGGATGGAGAGCCTCCTCTTATACCCAGGAATCTATCAATCAGAATTTTTTAAGTATATCTGCAAGGACTATTTCTAAATAAAATCACCTTCACAAATTCTGAAGGTCAGTACTTGGAAGTGTGATTTTGGGAGACAATATTCAATGTGCTTCCTGGAGCAAACCGCAGGAATTCTAGAATTAAATGTGCAAGTAGTAGAAGGAGGAGGCATCTGAAAGGAAACTAAGGAGTTGTTTTCACACAGGAAAAGAATCAGGGAGTGGGGGAGCCTGGATGTCAGACTGAAGTCATGCTCTGTTATGAAAAGAAGGTTAAAAAAAAAAAAAAGTCCATTCCAGAGACTTAGTGCTTTCAAAGTAAACAAGTACTATTCCTGTTTTTCCATGTTGTGCAATGAAAAGACCTTAATTTTTAAAAAATACATTTTAACCAACAATGAGAATTACTCTGGTGGAATGTTCTTGCCCTTTTGTTAAGTGATGATTTGCCACAAACTTGAACAAATGGTCAAACCACAGATAATTTATATCATCTTCAAAGGAAAAAAAAGGGGAACTTAATTGAAAGTTCATTTTATGAATATTCTTAATATTTTAGCTTGCTTAAATTTATTACATAGAGTTTTTCAAATGGATCAAATAATGCCTCCATCTATCAGGAGAAAATGGTGTGAGAAATAGAATGGGACCAATGAAGAATGATTCTAGAAATCACAATTTAAATTGTTTTTCTAAAATGTTTCTAGCATGTAAAATTATGTAATTCTAATAATGTGCAAAATATAAACTATAATAGAAAAACAAATAGACTACTATTATAAAACTAATACTATATATGCATGTGGAATAAATGCATATGTGTCTGTGTGTATAAACACACACAGATGTGTATATGAATATGACTTTTGTCAGCTATTGGGGTCAGTCTCAATTTTTTTTTTTCTAAGTAGGATTTGAAACTCATTCTGTATTGCTGAAATTCTTAGGAAAGTCTTAAAAGCTTAGGGAGATGAGATTTCAAAATATTAATATTATTTTACTCAATGTCTTAAATGAGACTAGAAGTCCCTTGAACTAATGCCATTTCCAACATCTTGAACATGATATTAACATGCACTCATTTATCAGCTTGCCTTAGAGTGACTTGCAGAACTTGGGCAAAGCCAAAGAAGGGGGCTTCCAAACCCCGCAGACAAGGGAACTGAATGCATTGTGACCACAAATACTCCTTCTGTAACAAATTATATTGGCCTATGTTGACCTTAGAAGTGATGAAGGATATATAGAAATGCCCCCCAAAATGTATATTTAATAGGACAATTAGGCTGTGTGTGAAGCTAGGTATTTTATACTTTTAATTATAAATATATATGTGAGATGCAAAGGTGGTAATCTCCATCATTTCTGGGTTATGTATCCCTAGCATATTAGGTGTATATAGACATATACTAAATATTTTATTCATTTAAAAATGTACAGATATCTAAAATATGATTTTTAAAGCATTAGATGAAAACCCAAAATTCTCAGAAGTTCAAGCATTATCATGCCTAGGCTACATTTACACCACTTTGGAGGAAAGTTGTCTTAGGGCATTATAGAAAAGATGCATCTATCATAGTGATTAAGGTTCTGAACCGTAGTGCCAAGCTGCTTAAAGTAAGTTTAAATTGTGCATCTGCCACTCATTATGTGAATCTTAGAGTGGTAAGTTATCATTAGAGATTGCTGGGCAATCTACCCCTACTGCTCCCTTCAGTGTACACTGAAAGTAATCATATTGCTAGGATGTATTTCCACATTAGAATGAGGTCCCTTCATATTAGGTAAAGATAGAAGCCCTTAGAGAATGAACAAATTTGCCCCAGTTTGGGATTTACTCAGTTTAGCATGACATGTCCCATATATGCTTTCTAAACCAGAAGCAAGCTGTGTTAGTTTCCCATGGCTGTGACAAAATACCTGAGAAAGTAAACTTAAAGGAGGAAAGACTGGCTGATGGCTTCAGAGAGTTCAGTCTATAGTAGTTTGGCCCCATCACTTTTGGCTTAGGGTGAGATCAGGACTGGGAGCACATTTTGGAGCAAAAATGACCACCTATTGGTGGCCTGAAATCAGAGTGAGAAAACAGAGACAAGATATACCCTTCCATGGCAAGCCCCCCCAAGTGACCCACTTTCTTCAACTAGGCTCCACCTCCCAGTTTCTACACCTCCCAATAGTCCATTCATGTTTGGACCCTGCAATGGATTAATCCATTGCTGTGACTGGAACACTCATAAGCCAATCACTTTCCCAAAGATCCTCCTCTGAACACAGCTGCATCAAGGTAGCGTTGGGCATATGAGATTTCAGGTGACATTCCAGATCCAGATTCCATACACCAGCAGACCAAGATAGAGTAGTATGTGATTGCTGATCAGCTAACACATTGCACTTGGTACTCAGAATTTCTCTAGGGCAGCTTCCTTATACATACAACCTTTTAATTTTATAGTCATTAAATATACAGTATTGGAAAAAATGAGAAATTGCAAGAACAAATGAAATTCTTGCTATTCAATATGTGTTGCTTCAGACCAACAGCATCGATATTAACTTGCAGCTTGATAGAAATACATGTTCTTAGGCCCAGCCCAGAATTACTGGACCAGAATCAACATTTTAAAAATATCCTCTGGATATCTCCAAGCCCATCAACATTTGGGAAAGACTTCTAGAGAATTACAAATGTGTGTCCCTCTCTGATTTCTACACTGATCCCAATTCTGGTAATACATCAACATCACCTGTGAAGGTTTTATGAGCTTTTGTAGCTGGTCACACCTCAGGATATTTCTGCTTTAGAGGGCCATCTTTGTGTTTTAAGAATGTCAAATTTCTGATTTATATTACAAGGTGAGAGTCTCCAATTTAGAACAAACACATGATTGTGCTGTTTTACTAGATCACCTTCTTAGATTTCTCTACCATGTGTATAACTGCGGTTTCCTGCATGGATTTTTGGCACTGGATCTTACACTAAAGTGTGTATAAGGATTACCTGGAAGATTTGAACTGTAAGCTCTGGCTTCCACCTTCAAAGTTACTGATTCATAAAATCAAATTTGTACTTCTAGTAAGTTCTCAAGTGATACTGATACTAAACTGATCCAGGGACCACACTTTGAGAACTACTGACATAGAGACCTAGCTCTGACGTAAAAGGATCTAGGAATGAATTGTAACATTTGCTCTTAGGAGCTTTGTGGTCTTGGTTGAGTTACTTCACTTTTCCTTCTTGTGTTATGGAATCGCCAACATGGGGATAAACCTGGATCTTATAGGAATAGAAAGATTATTTGTACAAAGCATATGCTTGTATTTGAAAATGAATAAGGAAATAAGATGTCACCCTCTTTTGGTTTCAAAATTAAGGAATATTGAGAAATTCATACACATTTTGGACACAAAATTAAGCTCATTCCTCAGGTTGCTAGACTCCCAACATGCTACTCATAAAAGAATTCAAAGACTGATTAAGGATGAAAAAAAAAATTAAATGTATTTTTCTCCTCTTCCTTGCCGTTACAAAATTCATTCCTTTAATACAGGTTCCAAGAAGTCCTGCAGTGTAGAAAACTGTTTAACTTAAATTTTACAGATCTAAATTCCTAGGATTTAATGTTATTTGGAATGTGATTGGGATAAAATTGACTTAGACTGTTCACTTTATTTTAGAGGAAAATGCTGTATTTTTGTACTTTGATTTGTCAACTCTAAAAAAATACTCCTACAAATTACTCAGTATTTCGCTAGAAATGCTATGCACTATCTAATAAGCAATCTTATGAGAATGGATGAAAGAGTGTCACACAATTGAAGGGGGGTTAAGAACAATGAACAGGAGACAATGTAGCATTTGTGTACACAAGAGTAAGTGAAAAATGCTCTAACCTGGTCTCTTGTGAAGTCCAGATAATGGTGCAATAACTCATTGCCTGAAGTTTGATGAAGCACACACATACGCACACGCACACACAAAAAACTATTTCAAAGACCCTAGAGCTAGAATGCCTCACAAACATATCTCCAATTTATTGTAATGATTGGTTTTTATTAGATTTCAAGAAATCATGATTTTAAAAGAATTTTATTATTTAATATGTAGTGTTATTCATTTAATCTACCATATTTCTCACTTCTTAAGATAAACCAACTTGTACAGATGGCTTTCTATCCATCTAAAACGTGATGGTACACCATTCCTCAAAGGAACATTGACATGTATTTCAAACTTGACTCAAATATCTAGCCATTGAATTGACACCTTTATTGGTATGTCTAATAGGATTTTATTTTTCAATTGTCTAAATTTGAAAGCTTGGTTCTTTTTAACCCTTCCTTCTCCTACACTTGCTCAAATCCATTTCCCTTACCGTCTTTTCAAACTAAGTAAATGCCAACTCCATCCAACTACTTCCCTCATGCAAAGCTTTGCCATTGTCACCTTTGATTCTTCCCTCTGACATTCAAATCATTCCTAAATGTGTTCAATCCCCTTTTCATTATACTGAGAATCCAGCTTCATCCATCCAGTATCCTTGCTGATACCTGGTAGAAACCATAAGTAACTATTGCCTAAAAATGCTAGTATACATATTTTTTCAAACAAGCCTTTCTGCCTTTCATTCTAGTAACCCCAAAATCTTCTCTCACAGAAGCTAAAGTGATCTCCATACAATGCAAATCTGAACATAAATGTCCTTGCTCTCAAGCAACTTAAAACTATTTAACTCACTCTGAATAAACCCAAGAGCACTTGTTATGGCCTCTAAGGAATTGGGAATTCTGGAATCCACCTTTGACTTCATATTCCACACCTTCTTAGGCCTTTACTCTAAAATCACGTCTCCCCATGCTTAACCCACACAACCATTAACATCGCATGACATGTAAGTTTAGTTCACTCTTGGCAATGTTCTCCTACTAGAATGCATGCTCTACACCATTTTCTCACTGCTCTATGCCTTTGGATGTAGAGCAGATCTTAGCACCCAATGGGCATGGATATATGCTTACAGAACAAATGAACAAATGGAAGGATTCTTTTTCCGCAACCTCTAGCTGAAACGGCTTACCTAGATGTCAATGTCCACCAAATCTTCCATCCATGCTTTAATGACCTTTCTAAATCATTCCTCCCAGGACTCATTCCCTTGGAGATTTCAATGCCAAGAGTTCCAGCTCTTATCAGCTTCTACCTAAAATGTTCTCTTTGAAGCTAGAAAAGAATCATGCTTCCCTTCTGTTTTTGGTGGGCATGTGAGAGGTGAAGGAGGCAAGGATGGTTCCCTTGACCAACCTCCTGGTTAGAGTGCTACATCTTTATCTTTCATCCTCATTTGAATTCCATAGGGAACTGTTGGTATTTTGTTCACAGTTGTGTCCAAAGATCTGGTTAAATAGTGATTAGAACAGGGGGAAAAAAGAGCAACAACAAAAGACAGTAAGGGAAATGGATTTGAGCACGTTCCTATCAGAAAACACCATTATGTTAATGTGCCTATATTGCAATCACTGGGATTAGAGTAGCTCCCATATTTATTGACTTCAACTCCCCTTCAATGGGGGCCTAGCAAAAGGTACCTGGTTTAAAATCTTGATGTCTGATTAAAGAGGAGGAAAACTGTATGAGCTGAAGCTAAAAATAGGCAAGTCTTGTTTTATTCTGACATTTCAGCCAGCAGTTCCAGCCCTCTACTGGGAAAACAAGTATCAAACAGGAGGACAGTGGCTCTGTTCCTTGTTTATAATCTACAGGGACCTGCTGACGGTTGGAAACACTTGAACAATTTAAAGAGCCCGACCTCTATGCTCTAAAAGCATTTCAGTGAATATGTAAAAGTCTCCGCGAGGACTCCAGTGTTTGGAAACATAATGGCAAAATTTTGATTGAGGCCTAGTATTGATTAACCTCTTTAAAGTTCTGGCAGTGACATTTCTGCCATTAAGCAGTTTGCCCATGCACTTAATACTGGGAAAACTGAACACCAGAGGTCAAGGGCTTCTAAGAAATCGCCCTTTTGTTTTTTTTCATATTGTCCCTTAGGAGAGTGCAATCTCTCCAATATTCATTTGAGCCGCTATCAAAAGTGCATGCTTGGGTTTGGAAGCAAGAGAGGAGTCCCAGAAAGCACCCTGGAAAAAGAGAAGACACGAAAATTCTTACTTTTTTTCCCCCTCTTATTTGGCCTGCTACTTCATAAATCACTGGAGTGCTCAGTGATTTCTTATCTGTATAATGTGAAAGATTAAGTCTCTGCCCTGTTTCTCAAAGATATTTTCTAAGAATGAATGAAGTTGGAGTTGCCTCATGGCTTAAGAGAGTTCGAAATGGACATTTTGACTGTGATCTAGGCATAAAGGGAGATTTATTCCTGCATCTTGTCATCCCCAGCTCAAAACTGGTATCACCTGAAGTCCACTCCTACCTATGCAAAGATAAAAAGAGGCCAATCCTCCAGCCTTGTGGTAGAAGTAGTGATAACAGAGCACAGGGAGGGGGTGGGGGGTTCAGGCAGTCTTCCTCGAATCACACCTATCTTATTAAGAAGTGACTTTGGCAAGTTGCTATCAGTATTCCCATTTTATATTTGAAGCAATTGAAATGCAAAAAAGTCAAACTCTCTGCCCAAATTTATAATCTAATTAAGTAGTAGAAATAGAAGAGTATCACTGAAGTGGTGCTATTCTGACTTCAGCTTTCAGCCTGTCTCTGTATAACTTATTCCTCACAGTCTGGGGCCTTGCATTTAATTTTCTTCCCTTTTGGTACCTCCATCTTCAGAGAAATAGAAGGCAAGATGATTGCAAATAAATGTCCACACCTTAATAAACTTTGGCCAGAAATAGTCCAAGTGTTAAGGTTATAAATCTAATTTTCAAATGTGCATATCCCCTCTCTTTATTTTGCTGGTTACAATTCAATAAGTTTTCAGCCCTAAACTCAGACAAAATTCATAAATGATTCAAGAACTAAACTCTGTCAGTGAACTCAAAAGGAACAACAGTCCTGGAACAAAAATGTAGAATACCTTGCGGGGAAGGTGCACACTGAGAGCAGTGGGCAGAGGGAAAGCCCTCTGGGGAGGCTGATCATGGTCCTTTATTAATGAAGATGTTTTCTCATGGTTGTTTCTGCTTTGTGAGAAGTTTGCCATTTGTGGACATTTCTGCTTATATGTCATCAGTAAGATGATTTTTTAAATGTATATAATATTGTCTCCCAAAATTTAAGACCTGAGATGAAAACATTCTAGGAATGCACCCTTTCTGCAAACTAGTGCAATATCTGTGTGAGGAATACTAATTGTAGTCCATCTATCTACATTTGGCAAACCGCATTTTTGGGGTCTTTTGACTTCAGGCAGTCAGTTCTTTTCAAATAGACTTCAATTCACTGGCTGCTAATCAGGATGGCTTCTGTGTGATATGTGCATCTGTCTAAAAGGAAATAAAGATGACCATGACTTTGACATCTAGGAGACAATAGGACAGCCTTTAGATCCTAATGATTTCTGTCAGAGCCAACCTATCACAAATAGATGGTAAGACATGACTTCAAGCTGAAAGATTCCATCTTTCGTCCCTAATTCCTAAGTTATCTTCCCATGTACCCTTTTCCTTGTGACAAATATGATTTTTTTACTCTTTACTCATATGAGACAGAACATGTGGTCTATTCATTTAAATCTGAAGAGATCCAGGTAGGCAAGGATTGAGAAGTTCCTTTAGAAACATTGAAGGTGAAGGAATTGACAATACAACATAAACCTTTTTTTTTTTTTTTTTTTGGTCCACATCACAGAAAATAGGAAGCTCATAGAAAGATAGAAAAAGAAAAATATCAGGAAAAAAATACTGTTACAACCAGAGAATTTTTACAAGCAATTCCCAAATCTAGAGATCATTTAATTTTCTGGAATACATGAATATTTAATAAACTGGTAATACCAACGTTTTCTGTTTTTAAATATGTGTCCGAAATGTTTTATGTCATCTGTTGGCAAATGATTTTAACATTCACTTTTCACCTGATATATCTTCCTGCTCCTACAATTCATTTCAGAGGCATAACTTGTTTTCTTTGCTAAGATTTCATTTCCTCCCATCTCAGAATTTGATGAAATCTATTTCTTAGTTCCTCGTCTCCCAGTGAAAGCTGACAACAAGTATCAGACCAAATGTAACTGTCCCATATGAAGTAATTCATTTCTGTCAAAGATTAGACATTATTTTTTTCTGGACATAAGATGACTGATATTGTTCTGTTAGATCCCAGAGGTGCAACTTAACCACTTAGGAACTAAAACTCATTTTAAGAAATGTATTCCATTCATAGGATTAGGTTTTGATTTATGGGGCTGGAAGGAAGATACTAGTCAGGAAACAGGATAAGAATAGAAGTTTAGAAAAAAAAGAATAAGTTAAAATTAACACTATCTTAAGCCAGCGAAGTTAAAAGGGAAATTCTTGTCATAAAAGAGATTTCAGTTATTTGTCCTGTCTCTACTTACAACTGATAAAGAAATGGTTCTTCTTGCAGGGTGCATTTGGTATCTCCAGCAATAAGATGGCAGATCTCAGGCCAGCCCATCTAAGTGGTAGAAAAAACACAGTGGAGTCTCCATGATATGCTTCATCGTCCCAAGGGCATGTTCAAAGAGAGGAGACCCAAGAAAGCCGAGGAGCCCTATGTACTTCTTTTAAATTTCTATTAGAGGATTTTAAGAGGCTTTTCCTGAAAGGTCAAGTGACTCTTTAAAACCTCAAGTTGCTTTTCTCAGAGGGAAAGCCCATTTTAGAGAATGGGGAAAGGAGGTTCAGCAGATTTCTCTCTTGTCCACATTCCTATCCTGAACACGAGAGCTCATTTTGTTCTGATTTGTAGTTTAGACTTTCTTCTAATATTTCATTGACATAAAAAAGTCCAGTGGTTGAAAGGAACCAAGTGAGCAGGCCTAGGAATAAAAACAGCAAAAATATACAACATAGCTGAACAGCCACTGCACCATGGCCCCCACTGATTCCTTCTGAAAGGAGGTGAAGTAGCCATCGGGTGACAATAATTCTCTTTCCATGGTGACTATCAAGCACTGATGCATCCTTCAGTGCTCTCAGTATTAGTTCTTTATCTCTCAGAGTAGGACAGTAAATATAGCCTTTCTGCTCATTCTTGTAAGAATGGATTTGCAGATTGGAATTAGGAGGTTGCTTTGAAAAATTCAGAGGTGGTACACAGTGGTAAAGTCTTTCTAATGTTATTTCAGGCAGCTTATTGCTGACTCTTAGCCATAGAATTCAGCATTTCTCATAAATGGTAGCAAAAGATAGGGATTGCTTTAGAATGGTCCCTTTGTTATTGCAGCCACTTATAGTACAATGTGGATACACGGAGCCATTTCCTGATTGCTGGTTTAAACTGTGAACAGATCACTTAGAAGAATGAGGAAAGGATCATCAAATTGAGGGTCTTAAAGTAAGACACTGTGCTAGTGACTTGTATCCATTATTTCACTTAGTGCTCAAAGGAATTCAAAGTTCCTATGTTTCTTCTAGAAAGCTGATGTTCTTAGGAACCCACTAGAAAGGAACTCAAAGCTTGGACCTGAATAGCATCCTGAATCTAATTTCTAACTCCCATGGACACAGTGACAACAACACATCTACTGCGCTTCCATGCTTTACAGTGGGAATCTGTCACAGGAAAACCTCTACCTCTTACTAACACCTAGCAACACCAGAGAGGAGGACCCAGTGGGGAACAGTACCACACTCATGTATTCTATTGCTTACTCATTCAACAAATAGTTAAAGAGTAGCTATTACGTGGCAGGCACTGTTCTTGTTGTCTAAGAAAGAGCAGTAACTATGAGAGAGAACAATTTTGACATTTTTTAGCTTATATTTTATTACAGAAGATCTATAAGAAGCCAGATGATTACCAAAGAAAGTATTGGAATCTTAACACTGTTAATTAGACTTGTATATATGAGGGGCCAGGCATTTCAAATGCGTTTAGGTGATCAAGTGCATATTCCAAAAGGCTGATATTTATTTATATTTGGTTCAAAATTATGCACATAACATTTTTATGCAGATTGTACATGGCTGACATTAAATCTGTGTCAACAGTTACCTAAGGACATATAGCTTCCTCTCTTTAGAAATCTCTTTTCCATTACAACTTACCATCTTCTATGTCATCATCATGTTTTTTACTTGTTATAGTTAAATTCTCATCAAATCATCTAGCTACATGTCTTTTAAGAAATAATTCTAAGTAAACCTTGAAATTGCTAATGTATCAACAAACTTTAAAACTCTAGTACATATTTTTTGAGAAAATAAATTAAAAACAGCCACATAACTTCTTTATAAAGACCAGACTTGAACTAATTCCCATGAAGCAAGATTGTACAATATCCTTGGGATAATATATTTATTAGTGTAGGTAAAAGTCAGCCTCTTATTAGCTTTCTGGGTCCCTATATAATGTAATGTGAGTTCAGACGTTGGATCTACTTATTTATCCTTATCTCTTCACCCCCTTTAACTAATTCACTGCCATTTAAATTGAACTTAGCTCCCTGGTCTCCCTTGCACATGCATGACTTGACATTTACACTCATTAAATTTCATATTCCACCTCTGAACCCTTTGGCAAAGCACTTCCTACAAAACAAGGAGATTCTGTGTGGTTGGCATTGTGGAAACTTCATTTGTTGGATTTTCAACTATAAGCCAGACAGTGTTTATTTAAGCAATTTTTTTTATCATTATCTACTACAAAGAGGAGTCACCTGAACCTCAATCTACAACTACAGGGAACTCTTTGATTTTAGGTATAGAGAAAAATTCATTACAAGTCCTAAAATTGTAGTGGACCTCATATGTTTTATAAGTTTATAACATTATATATAATTCAAATTTACAAAAAGCTAGGGAAGAAAAAATGAGAAAGTTTTGCTTTCTAAATTAAATTAATTTTAAAAGTAATAAATAACATGATTTATTCCCCTTGAATCTATGTTGAGCTGTCTAATGAAATATACTGTACAATAATTTTGAAGATTTATCATTGAGGCTTCTGTGTGTTATTTAATAAATGTTGGGGCTACAATACATTTTTATGTGCAATTACACAATGTGTAATTTTCAAATTTTTAACAAAAATTATCAAAATATGGGTTGCCCATATGTTTTTCCATTTCACACCACTGTTTGTCTTCAGAAAGCCTCACAAACCATAAAAACAAATGTTGTTCTTTTTGGTAATTTATGAGATGAGACATTGTATTGCCTGGGTATTTTAACTCTTTATCCAACATATTAAAAATCAATCTTAATCCTTTTCAGCTAATTGGGATCTTGCCCTCATTATTCCTAAAAACATAGGTATATGTTTTATCTTATTGACCAGCAAAATGAAGAAAAGTTGAGTATTATAAGGTCAATACACAAAAATTACTTACTAAAGTAATTTTTATTCCAGTTCTGGTCCTATTCTGTGCATTTAATATTGTTTCCTGCCAAATTGAGTAGTGTATACTACTAGTAATATGTATTCCATCAATTCCCTTTGAATACATTATGTACACTCACCGAATTTTATTTTACAATGCTCTTAATGCTGGAGAAGTTTATTGTTCCTTAGAGGTTTTTCATGGAGCCATGGTTTACTAACAATTAGCTTTAAAAATCTGCCACACATAAAAATATTTATGCTTAGTTTACATATACTTCCCTGGAGATAGAGAGATAAAACTGAACATGCTCCCCCGTGAAATAGCGCTGCATGTCAGTACAGAGCCATCTTAACGTTGATAGTTCTTCTCTGGCATGTTCAGGAGGCAAAAATGTGTCCTTTTATTCCAGCAACACTTGCACTTGATGATTTACCTCTAGCTTTGCTCCTCCTCATTCATATGCACACCCACACTCTGCTGAAGACTGTCAGGAGGACAATATTTACAGCAATGGGGAACCAGCATAGCTCATTTTAAAATATTTCCCCAGTTCTATTTGCAAAGTTAGTCATATGTTGGCTCAAGCAAATAAAATTATTTTCTGATAGCATCACCTGAAAATACTGCTTGTTACCAGAAACAATGATAAATTAAAAATACAGACAAACTTCAAGCAGAACCTCATTCATTAAAATGAATCCTGGTGCTCTATATTAGGCATAAACTATTTGACAACAATTACTTGCCACAACTTTTAAAATGCACAGCAGAAATATATTTCAGTTTTCAATACATGTCCTTTCTTGAATAGATTTCAGCAGGTTTTTTCCTTTGTTTTTCAAAATATGTTTGTTGTTCAATATATATTATATAAGTGTGTAGATAAATTAAGCACACTACATGTTAAAATAATAGGTAATTACAGAGCCTTTAAAATTTGAAATATTACCATTAAGCCATCTTTAAGCATTCAGGACAACTTGTTTTCTTTACAAATATGAATGGAGAAGTTTTTTTTTTTTCTTTGTACCCTGATTAAAAGAAAAACAAAATGTTGGAGAAGAAATGTAACATCAGTCCAAATTCTAGTACTTTCTGAAATAAAATGCTGATTGTAACAACAGAATAGTGACAGGCAATATGGTAGAGAGGATTTAATATGTAGATAGATTATTTGAATTGTGGGTCTGGATCCTCATCGCTGATTGTGTGGTCTGAGAAGAGTCTCAATATTTTTTTCTACATGAAAGGCCATGATACTTAGGAATATTATATAATCTGTAGAAGAAAGAAAGAATATAGTATGAGAAAATATGGAAGACACCTTGAGGAAATGTTGGGTATGCTCTTAAAGAATATGTATTGCTCTGATGATGATACTTGCAGGGCTTCACCATGGAGCAGAGATGTTCAGGGAAGTGACTACTATATATCTGAAGTTAGACCTATCAAGATTTGAGAAATTACCTGTTAAGATTTCATTTGAATAGTATCAGGGTTTTTGCAACTCTGTATTTCAAGGTCCAATTTGACAAGTATAACAAAAAGGGCTTTACTAGCCAATAACAATTTCTAAGCTCTTCTGTGATTCCCAGGACCATTTGGGGGGCAGAGTGTGAAGACGTTTATTGGAACATGAATCTACAAAGAAAGGTAGGTGATACACTTCTGATGATCTTGAATTCTGCCCTGAGGATTTAACATTGTTTAATTCTGAATGTAACAGCAACCATCCCTCTGCCCTCACTGGACAATTACTCAAAGACACCTAACTTTTTAAATGTTTATATTTTTCCCATATGGACTATCACTTAAAGAGGGATAAGACTAGCATGTACATGAATAGTTAAGAGCAAAATGATAAAGAGCCTGAATTTCAATAGCTGTAAACATCAGGAGGACATTCAGATGAAAGACAATCTCCAAGATGACTCCAGTGACCGCTGCCTTCCTGTAAATACTTTTGTGAAATCCTTTCCCTTTAAGTGTGGACTCAACTTCCTGACTCTCTTCCTCTCTTCTACAAAAAAAAAAAAAAAAAAAAAGTACCATCAATATGATGGAATGATACTGCCAAGATTAAGTTATGAGAAAAGACAACTGTACATTCTTCATTGGCCTCTCTTGCTCTTAGAATCTTCATCCTGAGGGAAGCCATTTTTACTCACCATACTAGCCCTGTGGAGAAACCCATGTGGCAAGGGAATAAAACCTGCCAAGGACCCCATCTGTGAACTCTATGAGCAGAGTTCCCCACTCCAGTCAGAACCTCAGATGAGCCTGCAGCCCTGGCTGACAGACTACATGAAAACTTCTGAAAAACTATAAGCTGAAGCATTGCCATTCCAGAATTCTTTACCAAGAGAAACTGTGAGATCATAAGAGGTTATCATTTAAAACCATATTTTGGGATAAGGTGCTATGCATCAACACACAATTAATACAGAAAGAGTATCAAAACTAAAGTCATAATAATAATACTAATAGCAGCTTTTATGTCCTGATTTCTACTCTATAGCACATACCATCCTAAAAGAAAGAAAAATAATAGATAAAACACCAGAAATTATATGAACAAAAATACTGTAAATAAAGTAGAAACCACTGATGATACAATAATCAAGGGAAGCAAGGATGTAAGGGTAAAAACACACTAGGAAAGAAAATAGAGTAGTAATAAATAAAGAGAGCAATAAATGAGAAAAAATTTCTTCAGTATGATGGGTTTGTAAGTAGTTAAACATTAGCAAAAGCATAGTGGATTTATTTTATCATGGCAAAGCATTTTAAAATATATAATTTATGAAATCATGATCATAAAATATTTTTATAATTTATAAAACTGAAAAATCCAGAGGAGGTTACTTAAAACACTTTAAAAGATAAAATGTTCTATATGTGTTTTATTATACAAGCAGAATATTACCAACTTTAATTTTTTGTTTGTTTGTTTTTGTAGATGGATTCAATACTTTTATGTTGTTTTTATTATGTAGTGCTGAGGATCAAACCCAGTGGCTCACACGTTAGGCAAGCTATCTACAACTAAGTCCCAGCCCCAGCCCCAGCCCCAGCCCCAGAATGTTACCAACTTATAACTTTTTTACATATCCTCACTTCTTATAGCTCAAATTTTATTACCTTGACTTAAAAAAAAAACTAAATCTGTTAGCAGGACATTTCTTATTTTACGAGCCATGGAAATGAAGAAGATAGCCAACATTTATTGAACACTTACTACACATCAAGAAGTGCTTTCACTGTTTTAAATACTGTCTCATTGATTACTCACTTGGATGAGTCATGAGCTTGGTGTACCATTCCCATTGTCAAGATAGAAAAACCAAGAGTCAGGAATTTTCAGTAATATGTCTGAGGTCTCAGAGTATGTGTCAAGTCTCATGAAAATCTTCACCTGTAAGTCCAAATTCTCCTTCCAACCCGTTATGTCACCTTATTAGACAATTAGGATAATTTATTCTCCAAGTTGTATTTATTGGAGTAACAAAGTATTATAAAATGTGAGGTTATTATTGTTGTCACCTATCTTTCCTAGAGTTTCTGATATACTTTAAATCACAAAGTAACTTTGTTCTTATTGAATCATGTCTTCACCAAAGCAAAGTCTCCATTCTCTTGGATTAGCTTCAAGAATTACTCTGTTTTAGGCAAACCAATACAATTCTTCAAAATCTGTCTAAAACAGTTTTTACGAAGGTAACAATAACTTTAGAGAGCACAGCCTGTTTCTTCATTAATTGATACCAGATGCAATGACTCAGATGTAGTAAATCACACATGCTATAGGAGTCCCAGATATTTGCACTGGTCTCCCCTTCTGTCATGAAAGAAGAAATCTTAAATTTCAAAGTTACCATTAAATAGTAAGTAGGAAGTGTTAGTGAGCCCTACCTAAGTTGCATATTCTGCGTTCCAAATTCCCTGTATGCTGACCAAACCACAAGGGATCCTCACCTCTACCTTCGTTAAGCTCAGGCACATTCTGGGCAATTTCTGTCTAATTGCTCTTCTTCTGATTACTGTCAGCTGGTGGTGTTCCTTTGCTGAAATGGAATATCAAACAACACAATATACCTTATTTTCTTGCATAATCATTTTCTGCCCACTAGAATCAAGAACACAACGTGCTAAATTACTATGATTGTTGGAATATCATTTGGGAAGTATAGGCTAAAAAAAAAAGCTGGGTTTGGAGGACTACTACTGTCCAAATTGTAGCTTTTAGCTTTTCCTCTTTTTGTTTTAGTGCACAACTATGTGACTGGGTGGAAGAACAGCAATTCTATCCAACGCTTTGCTAGTTATAGAAAATAATGTCCATGCCAAGACTCTGGGACTGATGATTCATTCTTGGTATCCAAGCTGGTAGTAATAACAGGCAATACATGATACATAGAATACATATGCAAAGCATATGGCTTGAAAGTAATGAGTTCCATAAGAGAAACAAAACTGAAAATGATCAGAATCAGGAAGCTTGGGAGTGAGGAGTAAGGCAAGTCAGTTGACTTTATTAAACCAGGTCATCAGAGTAAGTGTCATTGAAATTGTCAGATATAGACAAAATCAGAGGGCATCAATAATACCTGCAGAAAAGCTAGAAAATCTGGCATGTTTGAGGAACATTAGAAGAACCATGAGGTGGGATGTTAGTGGGGTGCTTAGAAAGGTTTAGGGCCATGTGGGTCATTGGCAGGGATTTGACTTTCACTGTGAATGGATTAGATGGCTCTCATATTTTTGAGCAGAGTAGTAACGTTATTCTATTTTCTACAAATAGTAATATATTACGTGAAGTGTTTTCCACTGAGTGGAAACATATGTGAAGAAAAGGAGTGTGGATTCAAATATAAAAGCAATGGTAAAAATATAGGCAGAGAGTAGGATGTGGCCTCAGGAAGAATGAGGGAAGATATCAACACATCAACACATGAGACAAGGCTCAGACCTCAAGAAAATCAAATAAAATGTCATTCCTTGGGTCCACATCTCCAAATGTACAGAGATTGGGTCTACAAAAGAGTGTGCCCAGGACTGTAACAAGTAGCCCAGGCCTGCCTCATGTTGGGAGGCCACCATTACTCTCCTATGGCCAGCTACTGCCATGAAGAAATCAAAGTCCAATGTTTCCAGAGCTGCAGGTGTATTACAAGAAATGGAGACTCTAGAATCGAATAGACAATTAGAAAACTTTTACATGCTGGTTTAGAGAAAATACTTCTGGAGGTAGCCTTCCAACTTTGAGTTGATCCTAGTTCCAAGTGTGTAATTTCTATTGTGAAAGTGTGTATAAGGGTGAGGTGATATTTTGCCATTGTGAGGACTGAATGCTCTGCTCAGCTCCTTCAAGAGCTCTCACTTGCAAGAAGATGTGACCTGGAAGCAACACTCAAGGACTTTGCTACCTCACATTTCCATTGTTCTCGCTGTATTTTTCTAAGGACATACTAACTCTGTCTAAAGGAAAACCCTAGAATGACTTGTCATTCCCTGGGAACATGAACATCAGGCAGGTTGTCACCCATTTGTAAATGCTTCTGCCCTGGGTAGAATGGATATAATACTGTGTGCGCTTGTGTGTGTGTGTGTGTGTGTCTGTGTGTGTGTGTGTGTGTGTGTTACTTGCAATACCTGCTTTTTCTTTTAGCCTCATTTCTTTGTATTCCCCTTCTCACATTCCAACATAACTAGGGGGAAGTTTTTTTTTTTTTTTTTTTTTCTAATAGGCCTTTGATTTTTATGCTCTTTTCCTCTCTCCCCTGACACACACTCTGCTCTTTTTTTCATAATTTTGGACATTCCTTTACTCCATATTTCCAATACCAGAACGTTTCTAGCACCTGTTCCCATTTAGTGAACTTCCACTTCTCTTTCTATCCTGCCTTCAAGTTGGAAATTCCAACATTCTGTAGCCACTAAACTGGTGCTCTGTTTATTTCACTTACAGTCATTCCCTGGTTCTTCTGTGGTCTCTACTACCCAGGAACTTCCAACAGAGCTAATGCTTTATCTATTTTTACTTCTTGTTCATAATTTCAGCTTGATCTCATGATACAGTATCTGGACATAGTCACTGTCAAATTAGTATTCAATAACAGTGTTATTAAATATATTGTCTAGCTGCAATTTAAAATGATTTTTTGAGATTTATAAAGAAAATCTACCTGATTAAGAAACGATCTGATTTGGATGTAAAAATCACACAAATAATTTATGTATTTTATTCTTTTTGGGGAATACACGTCACCCTGTCTTATTGTTTCCATGTGTTCTTCTGTGGAAGTTTTTCTTATTACATAATTACTCTACATATATAATGTTACACAGTGTAAAAGGATATGAGGGCAGAGAGTCTGTAAATGCTTTATAAATAATGGATTAATTTAATTTAAAACATTATGAATCTTAAAATTTGTAACTGTGTTTGCTATTTGTACCTTGATGCTTTAAATTCAAGAGCAGATTTTGTGGTGCTGTTTTTTTTTTTTCTGTTAAGTCTTTCTTTAAGGTACTTACTTCAATCAGGCAATCCTATGCATTGAATTTCAAAGAAACCTGAGACATCCCAGATTGACAGATATTTACACTTGGATCATAACATATACATCAAAAGGAAGATTGAGTGGCTAACATGAAGGCCAACTGGAATATAAGCAATTTGTGTGTTTCAGGTTGCATTTTTACTACTATGTAATTTTTTCAAGGATGGAAGACATTTTCAGAAATTATTCATTCTTCTGCTAGGGTTTCATCTACTAGCTAACATCACATCGTGTATATACTATTTAAGCACTAAAACCAAAAGAACAGTTATTTTACTCCTCCAGAGTCAACATTTGTTTAAGAGAATCATATCCATAATTCTTCTGGAAAAAAAATTCCCCCTAATTAAGTTACTATTCTTTCAGTTAGAAATTTGAAATAAGTTAGCTCCATTTTACCATAGGAGAAAAAGAAATAAATTGAGAAGAGGAAAGCTATGTATGAAAGCCCAAGCTTACATTGACTCCTTTAAAAATCATTAAAGGAACTATAATAAATTGCATCCTTTGAAATGGAAATTGCATAACTTCCAGATTCGCTTCTTAGGAACTTTTTATTTTTTCTTGTGGATGATATATTCTCAATGTGGTTTCTTCTAGACCACACTTCCTTTGCTTTTACCTCCAGGTTTAATCCCAATCAAAGCTAGCAAGTCCCATCCCTGTGGGGCACTAAAGAGAATTGTTTCACATTGTTACTGGGAGGATTTGTGACTTTAATTATTTTTGCAATTATTTGCTACAATTCAACTGCGATTTTTTTCTATAATCACAGTTTTACTTCCTGATCAATTATTTGATGCCTCTTCAAAACAACTCAGCTAATCTAACTTTGGGCCTTACACATTATGTTGTTTCGTAAGTGTTCATAGTTTGGTTTCTTGTTGGAATACTTCAGAAAAGCAATAAACCTTCCCATGGGGCATCTATAGTTTTACAACTTTCTGTACCAATTTAATTAGCAAAATTATCAGAAGGATACTTCATACCATGATGATGTCTCAGCTCATTTCATGTGTCCAACCAGCAACCCTACCTTTGCATGACTACTTAAATATGAATCCAGATCATGATTTTTAATGGCCAAACCACTCACTTCTTCAGAGAAACACATGTAAGTTCATTATTTTTATGTTTGGATCTTGAAAAGAACTTTATTATGAATATTTCATTTTATTAAAAATGTCTATAGTATGTTTCCTGACTCTTTTTTTTCCTTTTTGACTAATGGGTTAGTTTGTCACATCCATCCTAATAAAACATACTACGTACACTTGCCCGGAAGAGTTTAAAAATTCAAAGGTAAGCAAACTTTTAAAAAGAGTAAAGATTTTATACAAGTTCTAAATTATTTTCAATACACAATGATTTCCATTTCAGCTTATCAGATTTGCTATTAGCCAACATTTATTTTGTTATCTCAAATAAACTGATATTTTCAAAGTTTCCTATAAAATACCTGCCTCTAGTTATAGAAAAAAAGTGTAATATAATTTGTTCAGGACCAAAACTCTGATAAAACAACACATATGATTAGACAATATTTTAACTTGAGACTCCCAGACTACTGGCCTTATGGTTGATCTATTATTATACCGTTGTATATAATTTGGGTAAAACGAGTAGCTTGGATACATTTTGGTTTACTGAGTCTCTCTGCTTCCCATTGTTTTTGAACTTGGCTGCTTAAACCATCACAAATGTATTGCCAGAAATTTGGTGAAATATCCAAAATAGGTCCTACTTGACTAAAATCAAAGTGTCAGTATGGCTGTAGTCCTTTATGAAGGATCCAAGGGAGCATGTATTCTCAGGGCTTCTAGAAGGCCTTCCACACATCCTGGCTCACAACTCCTTTCTTCCATCTTTAGAGCCACCAAAGGCTAGTTGTCTTTCTCAGATGAGGTCACTGGCCCTCCTACCTTCCTCTGCACTGATCTTTACTCTTATGACTACATTGGGTCAACCTGAATAACACAGGGGAGTCTCCCCTTTAAATGGTGAGCTGTTTGGGAATGGGTTTGTTCTGCAAGCTCCAGCCTCCTTTGCTATATAATGTAACCTATCCACAGGTTCTGGAGTTAGAAGGTGGGTGTCTTTGGGAGGGCATTTTTCTGCCCACCACACTGGGGTCATTCTTACAACCTAATTGGAAGCTTCATAAATTTTCAAGTGTTCTTTCCAGCAAATCAGGATGAAAGTCCAACCTTGGAGCATTTCAGAGGCCTCTGCAGCCCCTTCTAGTTCACAATCTGATTTATTTCATTACAGCCCAGATAAAAGCTGAAAAGAACACTCAAAACTTTTTATAAATCTTTAAAAATCATATGGCAATTTTTACAGATGATTTCATGTTTATACTTTTTAAAATGTCTTGTCAAAATTCTACCAAACACTGCATTTAGAAGCTGTTTCCTACTGGCTTCGTCATGTTGCATGTGGCAACCTGTTTCAATCGGAGCAAGAGGCAACTGTAAATGTAAACACCTAGTGCTTACTGGGGAGACACATTAAGAGAAATGTGTTGGTAGGCAATTTCATTGTTGTGTAAACATCAGGGAGTATACTTTCACAGTTCTGGATAGTATAGCCCCCTCTACATAGGCTAGATGCTATGCACCATCATGCATGTGGTCCACCAAAATAATTTTATATGTCATATGAGCATAATATGAAAAAACAATTAATCAGAGTAAGGTGAAATTGAAGTGGGGATAGAATCCATACAGCTTAACTTTTATCATTAATATACATTCATAACTGAAGTCTCACTGTGATTCTTTAGCGTGAGACAATAACAAAGATGAGAACGAAGAATGTACTGCAGCACACAAGAGATAGTTTTACCAATTTACTACCTTTTTGTCATTTCTGATCTAACTACCCATCCTTTTATCTTGTGCCACTTCTATGAAAAAAGCAACTCTTTATCTATATATTCATAATTTTATTCACCTATTCATCATATGTTTATAGAATATCTGTCACTTCTTAGGCTCAATTTAGAGATAGCAAAGAAAGACTATTAGAAACATTTTTAAATATGGCTATGGTCATGCCACAAACAACGACCTCTCCCCTGGGGTCCTGGCTGAATAATTATGTGGTCATAAATCTACATCCTCATCTTACTGAGCAAAAGTCTGGTTTACATGCCTGTCCCTATAGGAGCTAACACTCTATGACTGTATCAGTCAATTAAATGTCCAAGCACAACCTGTCCTATGTGTTTTTCTTTAGTATACCTTTTCCCTTTTCTCTTTTCACAACTGGAATCAACCCACAAAGTGACACTTTGGAGGGGAAAATAACATGGGAAAGGCATGGGACTTTGGATCACTCATTTAAGAAGAGTGGCTCAGTTAGTTCTTAAGTTAAAGATGCCAGAAGTATCTGGGCACGGTGGCACACGCCTATAATTCCAGCAGCTTGGGAGGTTGAGACTGGAGGATCGCAAGTTCAAAGCCAGCCTCAGCAATAGTGAGGTGCTAAGCAACTCAGTGAGAGACTGTCCCTAAATAAGACACAAAATAAGGCTGGGGATATGGCTCAGTGGTCAAGTGTGCCTGAGTTCAATCCCTTGTTCCACCCAGCCCCCTCCAAAAAAAAAAAAAAAAAGAAAGATGCAGCACTAGAAAGTTTCTTGAGATATAAACAAACTTGCATTGGAGCAAGCCATTGTGATTTGGGGATTATATTATGGTGTAATTGAACAAATGCAAGAAGAACAAGGTTAGTGAAAAAAATATTACTTTAAATAGTATGTTCAGATTACATAAGGAATGATTATGGATTTAGGATACATAAAGAATGGAAACTACATCAGTCAGGATCTACATAGATATCATTAAGGGTAAAACAGAATAGTTACCATAGAGAGATAAGTTAGACAGCTTACTATGAGTAGATTCCAAAAATAAAAGACAAAATACATTTTCTAGAGGGAATAAGCTCATCCCAAGGTATAATCCCACAGATTTTGCATCAAGCAACAGCAGTGTGAGTTGCAGCAACTGGTCTTAAAATCCATGGAATAAATATAAGGCATATGCTCAGGAATATAAAGCAAACAGACAGTGTTAACAAAGACATTTGGAGAATATTATCTACAGAATAAATTATATATTAGCAGAGTTCCTGCAAAGGTCTGGACCAGAAATATCCAATTTATTCCACAAAGTGTTAACATGGAAGGTAGCAAAGAATAAAGATTAAGATATTTAAAAACCTGAAAGTGAAAAGCAGGAATAGAAGTGTTGCCATATAGTAGATAAAAAATCCTGCTTAAACATTTCTCTGAGAATTAGAAGAACATATATGAGTCAGCTGCCTCCATGAAGGAAAAATTTACAGCAGAGATATGGGAGGAGTCAGAAGTAGAATTGGAGACATAAATAATGAACTTCTAGAACCCATAGAAGAAATCAAGAGATATTACCAAGTGCAGGCACTATAGGAAACACAGTAAGGTATGTAGAGGAAGGAATGTAGAAGAGCAACCAATATGAACGAACACAAAAGAAAGCTAAAGATATTTAGAGACTCAAAGGAAGCCACAAATAATACACAGAATATTTTAAACTGGCCTCCCCATAGAAGATGCCATAATAAAATATTTGTAAAGGTCTCCCCATAATACAAATATTTGAACAGAAAAAAATACATGAAGATATAATTGAAGGCCATGTTCCTAAATACATACCACATGCTACTAAAAGTTGACTCACAGTGGTTAATCTGGGATGCACTCTACTGAAAGGCTCCATTTCAATGAGAGAGCAAACAGACAAACACACATACATACCCCCTCTTTAAAAACTTCAGATGATCCTGACATTTTATATAGGAATATTCAAAAGCAGAAGGGCCATAGATTAGATTAGATAAAATGAAAGGCAATATAGTAATACCTATTAATGTTTAAAGAAACATGACCTAAGGACTATTTTCCCAATTATAGAGTCTCCTTTGTAAATTATCTACAAAAAGATACTTTTGAATATAGAAGAACTCAGGATATATTTCCCCATGAGTCCTACCATAGAAAAACAAAACCTTTCTTTTTTGGCCTGCATGTGTTATTTTCCTTGTTTATTTTTATTTGTGTATTGGTGTTTGAGAAACAGTCCAGTTATATCACCCAGGCTGCTCTTGAACTCCATATCCTCCTGCCTCAGCCTCTGGAGTAGGTAGGACTATAGGTGTATACCAACACACCAAGCTAAAGAAAAGTATTAGATGATCTTTACTCAAAGAGAGATTGGATAAATCCCTGCAAAAAATAAAGGATTATTGGTATTACACATTTTTATCTGATGTATTAAGACTAAAATGGATGCATGGATGATGGTGACTGGTCACAATTCACATCAAGACAGAAATAATATGACCAATTAAAATTAGAACAAATGTCATGGTTTAGATATGCAGTGTCCCCATAAGTTCATGTGTGAGATAAGGCAAGAATGTTCAGGGGATAAATGATTAGATTATGAGCAAAAAAGACCTAATCAGTGGATTGATCCACTGATCTGAAATAACTGGGTGGTAAGTATAGGCACGTAGGATGTGACTGGAGGAGGTAAGACTCTGGAGGCATGACTTTGGGGTTTATATCTTGTCCTTGGTGAGAAAAGCTACCATCTCCTGCTCACATGTTCTCCTTCTCTCTCTGCTCCTTGGTTACCTTGTCCTGAGCTGGTTCTTTCTGCCATGCCCTTCCATTATGATGCTCTGCCTCATCCGTGGCCCAGAACTATGGAGTTGGCCAACCATGAACTGAACCTCTGATGCAAATTTTTTAAGAAGAATAGAAACAAAGTGGGCATGCAGAATTATATCAAAGAAACAAAATAAGACAATGTGGATCACATTCTTTATGTACATTCAGTGTGTGCAAACAAATTAATCATTATTTATGCAAAACAAAGGGTGTTTTTAATACTAAAGTATGTAACATAAAGCAGGACAAACATTCACAATTTATAAATTATAGAAACTATAAAGAGAAATTGACTAGCCTTGGTAAGTAATGATAACCCGGAGGATACAAATGAATTCCTACTCTTAGATGGTACTCTTAGAATATTTTCAATAGAAAAAAAATCAACCATGTATTAGGAAAGAAAACTACTTTAGCACTAAAATATAATAAGTACCGAAAGTTTGTCTGATCTCAAGGGAATAAACTAGAATTTTAATAACCAGTTAGAAACAAGAGATCATTCTCTTTGTAATGAAAAAAGACTTCCATTTCAAACACATAGTAAAAAAAAAAAAAAAAAAACTAGTAATGTTTACCATTTCCAGAAAACAAGGATAATATAAATACTATTAACCTAAAGAAATTCTACAAGGAAAATGCATTGCCTTGCATAACAAAAATTTTAAGATGATGAAAACAAAATAAACTTAAATAACTGACTAAAACTTTGAGAAAGATTAATGCCACATGCCAAAACCCAAAAATCTATAATTTACAAACAAGAGGGAAAAATAAATTATAAAACTTATCAGTTATGGTGAAAATATAAAATAGCTAAGTTTCCAAGAGGAATATTAAAATAGGAGGAAGATAATATATATTAAGATAAAATTGGGGAGTAGTTATCACAGAAAGAAAGCACAAGAAATAATTCCTTATCTTTTGGGTAAAACCACATAATTTCCTGTGATACAAAATTACCAAAATAGATCTCAGAGCAGAAAGAAAGAAATTGTGAATAGAAAAATTTCTATTTCACTAATGAAATAGAGGTATGCCTCCATACCCCACCCCAGGAAAGCACAAGTCCCAGGGCTTCCCAAGGAGATTCTACCAACAATTAAACAGCAGGCAATTGTAAAAAATTTAAAAATGTTTTTAGGTCTTTTTTTTTAAAGAAAACTTTTAAATTTTCTCTATTAAAAGATTCTAATAGTTTAAAGAATTAAATACATTAAAAAGAAAAATTGAATATTAGCCTGATTGATCATACCAATGTTAAATTTGCAAATAAAATTTTACAACATGGAACCCAGTAAGACATTTTTTAAAAATCCCAAATAAGCTGAGTTTATTCCAGGAATTCAAATGAAGCTTAACTGTAACATTATGAACTCTGTTATAAGTATAAACCTTTATATTAATGACCTAGGAAGAAAAATCATTTGATTATGTCCATACATACTGAACATCAGCCATAAGTTTTCAAAACAATCCCCAAAATATTCTGTGAGGTTAGACTGATCTACAATTCCACAATATGAAAGAATCACGTATCTCAGTCCAAAGCCAGAGGTACCATTAATGAAAAAATTCTTAAACAACAGGAATTCAAACCACACTATCATTGTTACTTTCTTAGGGATTTTAGAAAAGATGATTAAAGCCAGATTTTTAAAAATAGGAAAAAAAAGATGAAGGTAAAACTCTTATTGTTTATGTACAATATCTAGGTATACTTAAAATTGCAAGAAGCAAGTGGAATACAGCCACAAACAAGGAAATGTCATATCCAATATTAAACACACACACACACACACACACACACACACACACATACACACACACACCACACACAAATTTTTTTTTTTTCACCACACACAAATTAATCGTACTTTATTGAGCCATAAAATGGAAGATGGAAAGTAGTATAAACACCTATAAAATATAAAAATAAAAAATTTATATCAATAAGCAATGACAAGCACATAGGAAAGAACAAAAAATATCTGCAGACCTTAGATGAAGTACAACTTCAAATACTACTGAAGATCACAGAGATATGAAATGATAAAATGACACATTGATTTAGGTTGCCAAAAACATCACAGAAGCAATGGTAACACCACATGTTCATGTGTGGCTTTATTAATTTATCTTGATATTAATGAAGATACAAAGTTTTTTAAACTATACAAAGTGCTTTCAATTATGAATGCAAAAGTGAAATGTAGAGCCATAAAACTTTTTTAAAAATAAAAAAGTAAATTGAGAGGAAGCAGACACTGTAAGACTCTAATAACCAGTGAATTAATCAAATACCAATAGATGATCAAGTAAAACAGAAAATCCAGAATATAAAAATGAAAAACATTCTAGAAATTAGTATAGAGTAAGGAAGTAATTCAAGAAGTAAGGAAAAGATAGACTATTAATCTGCAATCTTCACACAAGGAGGTAAAAAAAATCATTGTCTAATATTAAAAGGCTAACTGCAAAAAATATACCACAACATTAACAAAAGGGATACTGATCCTTATGTGTGTTAGTATACAGATAATTGGTGAGTTGAACATTAATAAGCCAATAGCAAAAAACAGAAATAAGATCCTTTAAAAAAAAGTAAGAGATTTTAAACAAATGCAAAGATAACCAACCTTAGTAATATTAATACATTTATTATTTGGAAGTATCCCAAAGTACTATTTTTCATCTATCATATTAGTTAAGTGTGAAAGTTAATAAATTCTGTGTGGAAGGTATGACAGGGAACTGATACCTTCATATCAGTTTGTGGAACTATAAGCTAATGAAAAAAATCTGCAAACATGATCAGTGTAATAATTATCTCAGTTTTAACCTAGCCATTGCATTATTAAGAAGATGTCTTACAGATACACATGTGCCAGATGGTCGGTGTGCATGGCTATTCATTGTGGTAATCACAAGAGATTGGAAATAAATAATTACCAATCAATGTAAAAATGTTTTAACAAATATCTACCTAATAAACCAAAAATTCAAGGTAAAGGAAAGAATACCTGGTCTCCCATCTTTTGAGTAGTAAAGAAGCAAGGTAAATAATACATATTTACAATATCATTTGTGCAACATAAAGTCATTGTGGAATGATCTACAATAAATACAAAAGAGTGAATTTCAGAGGGCTGAGGAAATAGAAATGCTGAAAATAAAGGGTAAGGAAATGTTTTACTTTTACCATTAGATGCCATTGTGTATGTTTTTTTTTTAATGAAATAAACTTAATATTTATCCAGGAATTAGATGAAAATAAAATTGAAAAAAAACACTATTTCCTTTGTCACTTAATTGGGAGTCTATTTCCCTGTAGAGCCCAATTTTTCTAATTAAACAGACAAGATGGTTCTTTTTTAACACCCCAGTGAAGGTAAAATAATAGAAAACCTAAAACTAAACACTAACTTAAATAACTGTCAGCAAATTCAGATTTGGTTACAAAGGTGCACATAAATATGCATTGTTAATTTACAGTGAACACTATAATCCTCCATATTTGTCCTCTTTGGGAGATTAGAGCATTTTTACTTTCTTTAGTCCAGGAAGAAAATATCTCCTTCTACAGGGAAAGGACAAAAGATTTGGTCTCCAGTTCAAACTTTATTTTGAAGCTATGTTTGTTTGTTCAGCTTGACAATAAGCAAGCAGTCTTCTTTTTCTTTGTCATCATCAATCTTGTCTGTGATACACTGTATTTTAAGAACATGAAGGCAAGCTACACAGGAAGAGAAATGTAATGTAAGTCAACCTGCCATTCAATGCACTAATCCTCTGAACATCTCAACTGTCAAGCGACAGATACCTGGGTGCTCATGTGCAGTACATTAAAAAAAAAAAAAATCTATGGGAAAACAAGCCAAAAGTGTCCAGAGGAAATCTAGATGCACATGTCTTAATATATTTTTTTTCTATCTCAAATGCTAAAATGAATGTCACAATATTTTGATGTTATAGCATGTGAATATATAATATAGATATTATATCTAGTCACTCCACCAAGTATTTTATATTATACCATTGAAACTTCACAGTAACCATATAAGGTAGATACGGTTATCTCTCTTTTACAATTGGGAAAATAGATGTTCAAAGAGGATAAGAAACTTGCCCAAGGTCAAACAGATTGGAACTGAGATTCAAATCCAAGCTGTCTTTGATTTCAAAGTCCACACACCTAAACTTCTTGTATCCCCTATGTGTGGGATCACATCAGAATGACTTTTATCTTTACTCTCTAAATCAAAACAAACTATCTTAAGCAGTTAAGTAGAGAGATGAACAGGAAAGTGTTCAATGAAAATAGCAATGCTTAATACCTCCGGATATAAAATTTTAATTGAAGTTAGTTGAATGTCTCATTTTTTACTTATTAGTTGTCACAGTTAATACTAAAATATGGAAAGACACAAAGCTACCCATATATTACTGCTGTGTATATTTTATTCTGACACACAAAATCAATATTACCAATAGTTCAGGAAAAAAACAAATTATTTAAAAAGATACAAACCAGTAATGGCCGAAACTTCTCTGAAAGGCAATTCCATTATTGGAGTTAAAATAATACAGATCATTGTTTTGCATAATTGTTCATCCTAGTCATCTCTCTTAGAAATTTGTGTTGACTACAGATGCTTATTTTGCTACATGAAAACACGTTTTGAAAATATTCTTGCAAAAATATTTTATAAAGAACTCTCAATCTGTACTTTGTTGCAAAGCATCAGGGCCTTATTTTCCTGTGCCTTCCTTTTCGAATTATTTACAACCCTGAATTCAAAACGAAGTAAATGCTATTAGCTGGATTTTATGCAGAGATATCCAAGAAGAATTCTTACTTAGTGGTTATTTTTAGAGGAAAAAGCATCTGTATCTTTTTCCCTGTGAAACGAATCATCATTTGTTTTGGGATCTGACATGGCCCTAAACTCTGGGCATTAATGGTCTATATAAACAAACAAACAAGAAAAATGAAAGCTAATGGCTTTTTAAATGACACACATTCAAGTCTCGAGACAGTTTTTTGACCTAGGAGTCTGTACACATTAATGGGCACCCGCCTGCCTGGTCTGCCTTTACCTTGGGACCCGCTTCACATCTTTTCTCCAGCTGTGATGCAGTATACACAGCTGTACAGACCTTCATGTAGCAAAGCATTCTTGTCTCAATGCCTCAATACACATTAGCTACAGTTTCATTCTTGGAACACTGTTCATAAATGCTGCCTATAGTTGGTTCCTGATTTCTTCAGCCAGGTCTCTGCTAAAAGGTTACTTCTTCAGAGATTCTACCATAACCACCCAAAAATTTATAGTCCTTCCATCCAGCCAAACCCTTTCTTCATTATATCACATTGTTTCAATGTCTTTATCTTACATTTAGGAGACTTTAATTAAAATGCAAAATACTTTGCTCATATATTACTGGATACCCAGCCCTTGGAATAGTTTTTAGCACAAAAGGGATGCATGGTAGGTGTTTCTTGTATCAATATCTTTTAAAAAGTATTACTGGATAAAATGTGGGCTATTGAAAAGAAAATTGGAATGAAAGGAAAACCAATGTTCCCCAAGAAATCACACATTCAATTACACACACATGAATATGTGCAGCACTGAAGGAAGCTTCTGATTTGTCCCTTGCCATAGTTACTTTCCTGCCTCAATTCTAATATAGTCTTCTATGTCATGCAGCAGGGAGAGCAGGTCCTGTGTGCTTCCACACCCTTGGGCTGTGATACTTTTTATGGTCTCAGAATCTTTATTTATAAATGAGCCTTTATAACTCCAAATGCACTGATTTTACAAGAAAGAGAAAATTACCTTATGATATTTAAACATCTTGGTGAATATATACATTCATACCTTCTTTTTTAGAGGAGAAAATAGGTTGGCATATTTGAGATAAAAAGTTAAGACTGCAGCACATATTTAAGTTGAATTTCTATTAAAAATACTTGCAACATCAAAGCTTGTGTAGTCTATTTTTTGCACATGCTCTCAAAAACCCTAGAGCCATAGACATGTTTTTAATGACTCAAAAAGTTGAAACTTCCAATTTATTTTTCCTCAAATAATTAAATCTTTAATTAATTTCACATATAGTTAGTAATAAGCATCATCCTAGTTTTGAACTCTCAAGTATCCCTCAGTTTGCTTTTAGCATTCGTCTGTGCTTGCTGGAGCTACTTAAGTCTCATGATCAGTTTGAGAATAGCTCTCAAACTTTCACTTCTTAAAAAAATGAGACACATTCCAAATGATATGAGGGAACTGTTGAGTCAAGAGATACAAATTATATGAAACCATAAAGTGGCATAATTGAGCAAAGCAATTTTGGTGAGAAACTAAAAAGGAGGGGAAATCATGTAAATGTGATTATTTCTAATTAGAAACAATGAGTAACCAAATCAAATTATACAATGAGGATTTGATTTAGATCCCTGGAGGAAAGCAACACATGTATTTGCATTCATCTCCAGCTTTTCCTTTCCCCTCATTGCTTCTCAATGCTTTCTTAGACCCTTAATTGTAACTAAGATTGTTGTTAGCACAGATCCTTAGAGCAGTTCTGAGGATGTGGTCTCCTGATTGATGTTCTTTCAACATATTACTCACATGCTAAAGTGCTGTGCTAGGTACTCCAAGGTGACATGGAAAGGGCTTAAACCTCTGCTAAGTTCATTGCCTACATTTCCCATATACACCAGAGACTAAGATATATTCCAAGATCTACAAGTTGGTTTCTAAATTTGAAGCTTTGTAACCTTGAAATATATGTGTGGGCAGATATATGTGTGGGCAAAGAGGAGACAAAATATAAGACAATCCCACTGAGGAGATTTTTTTTTCAGTGAGGGGCTTAAAGAAAAGGAAGATCATGTACATAGGGATCCTACAAAAAAAAAAAAAAAAAAAACAGGAAAATAAGCAATAAGGTACAACTCAATGATCTTGTCTATTACAATTAAAAGACTAGATTATTTTAGGTGCAATTTGCATCTCAGTAGTGCATAGCTCTTTAGTGTTTTCAACTTTAACAAATGGAGCACATCTTTTTTTTTTTTTCCTGGGTTCTCTCCTTTTGTGGTATTCTCCTCCTTGTTCTCCTTTTCAGACTTGCCTGCTCACTGTTCTTTCATTACAAAACAGATCCTGGTTTCTGAGTGTATTCTATAGTACCTCCAGCTGAAAGAGTCATACTCCCAATTGGCTTTCCAAGACACCCTAAGCATTCTCTATCTTTTAATTCTGCTATGTTTTTCTATACAAAATTATGATTCCCTGCCATTACACCATGTTTTCAGTTACCTCCTTGTCTGCTGACTTCTCTACTGTCTTATAAGCCCTATGGCAGTGGATGTACTATTTTATTCATGGCTACATCTTCAGTGCCTAAACACATCTTAGGATGAACACGAGTTATGCATGTTGAGTGAATATGAACTCTTAACATGTTCAGTGCTTACTGCCCCTTACATCACCCATCTTTGCCAAGAAAGAGAACACAGACATAGTCTCTGGTTTCACAATGCAGGGTGAATGCAGGGTGCTGTGATCAGACCTCATCACATCTAACACAGGAGATCCTGATAGTGTAAGAACGTCCATCAGAACAAATCTTCTGATCAAGTGGCTGCCTGTAAACACATCTTTGTGAACTGTCTCCCAAGTAGTATGAATCAATTACCAGCTGATATTGGGAACACGTGGTGATAAAGTGATCTTGAAGTGACCTTCAAATATCGACATGGTGATCTGCCAAGTTTTATTGCAGCAACTTTATTATGGACTAAATGATTTTCTTCTTGATCCTGAAATTACAGTTTACCACGTGCATGCTGGCAGTATATCAAACTAATGATTTTCAGTGGCAAATAATATTCTATAGCTCTTAATTGAATGAATATCTCTTGATTAATAAATGTAGATAATGCTTTATAGAAAATAGGCATTTGGAAACTCAAAATATTGTATAGTTTTTAAAACTTCTGAAATATATTTTAATGTTTCAACACTCCAGATCATTCCTTCCACACACTCATTTTTTTTTTTTATTTCTCCAAACAATATTTATGTGACTTCAGTTTAGAAAGCACTGCTCTGGACAGTATGCCCCTAGAATACAAAGGACTGCTAATGTATTGCTTTAGGACCCATGCCTGGGTTCTAAAAATTGGAAATATACTTTATTCCATTTCCATAGAGCAAGAGCACATGTGAAGCAGTTTGAGAGTGACGGAGAAAATGGCATCTGAATCATAACTTACTGAAGAGAAGGCCTGCTATAGTAGCAGGTCTTGGGCCATTTTTCCAAGTCTTGGGACTGGTGTGCTGGGGCCAAATGGAAATCATTTGATGCCCAGTAGGATGCAAAGTATTCAACAGGAGAGTACAGAAGACAGATTTTTAGTACTGGCAATTATTTCCCTAAAATTCCTTCATGAAAGCTCAGTTTGACTAGACTCCATTGGTAATATGCACAGACTAAAGTACTGGATCAGCTAATGATTTATACAATTACTCATAAGAAAAAACATATGAAATTATCTATTTCTTCTAGTTTTCCACTCATAAGAAACAAATAACTTGATTAAACCCATCGCCAGTTACTTATTAATTATATAAACTTAGCAGACCGTGTTACTCTCATACTCTTTACAATAGCTTCAGAGATAAACAATAGATAGAGCTTTTAATCTAAGTCAAACAGAAAGTTTGTAAGAGTTGTCACAATAACAGCATGAGAGCAGCTTCCCCTTATTAAGCATCTCCTGTTTACTAAGAACCAATTGAATTTGTGTACATTTTGCACTAATTACTGTTTCAAAGAAAAATAACCCCCTCTCTTTCAAAGATGAGAAACATAAGAATCTAATGTTTAGGATTCTAATGATCCTAACCTGATCCATGAGTGATAGAGAGTTGATGTGTATGCAGGTGTTTTTGATCCTGAAGTCTAGACCCATGTGGGTGATGATGCACAGTGTACAAATAGGTGATGAGAACATAAGGGACATTGGCTTGCTGGCGGGGGGGGGGGGTGCTGTTAGGAAGAGAATCATGGTGTAGGTGCTTCATGGACAGCTCCATATTCCACTCTCCCAGGTGATGCATGTGGATCAGGTGAAGTTTGTCAATGCTGAAGAGCAATCAACTCACATTTCCTTTGTCTCAGCATGCTTTCAAGCCTTAGAATAGGGACATAGGTGTGGAATTTATTTTTTCACTGTTTCAAGTAAAAAACCTGAGATGTGCCGAGCTTCTCTTGTCTTTCACACCTCATGAGATTTATCATTCAAATCTTTTGCTGCCACCAAAAAAAGAAAAAAAAAAAAAAAAGACACACACTGCAAACACTTCCAGAAGCTTCTACTGTTTCCCTAACTTTTAATCTATTATCATTCCCCTAGTTATTCAAATAGTGCTCTAAGAGTTTGTCTTGTTTTCATCCAGCTTCCAGTCAAATCTACTCTCAACACTCCAGCTTGAGGTTAAGTGAAATTCCATAGGGACTCATGGGCACTGGAGACACTGGTTGTCATTCTCTATGGGATGGGAAGGCCTGGCATGGTTTTGAGATCATAAGAAGCAGACACCCTAGGCCCTCTTCTTTCTTTGAACATCTTACACTTTAAGGCCTCAGCATGATTATCCCTCCCTTCTTGGAATTCTTCAAGTAGGAGCAAGACTCGCTTTCCCATTTCCTTAGGTATTTACTCAAATATCTCTTCCTCTGTGGTCTTTCTGACTACGGAATTTAAAATCAAATTCTCCCTCTGTCCCTTCAGCAAGTGTCATCCTTTTTTGCTTTCTTCATGTCACTTGTTGTCTATCACATACTATTATGTTATTTATCTGATTTAATCTATATCTTTATGCACTAGAAATTAACCTTATGAAAGCAAGTATAAGTGCCTAGTTATCTTGTTGAATATTTATTTTCAATGGGGAATAAACTGCCCTAACATAAAATACAAGCCAATAACCTATTTAGAGAAAGATTTATTCAGAGATTAAATTGTATTCGTTTTTTTTTTTTTAATGAACAAACTACATAATTTTAAGAGGACTTCATGTGTCTTTCACAGGTAGGGGATTATCATGTCCTTGGCAGATGCCATATTACAAGTGCCACATTTGTATCATATGGCAATATATAAACCCTGTGGCTTTTAGTGTATTCCCTTGTCTCCTAGAGACCCACAGAAGAGAAAATGTAAACAGCACAAGGTGAATGGCATGCATCAAATAGCTTTAAATCAGCATAATAAATTATTAGAAGTTACTGCCTCAACCAGCAAGTTAGAGCATACACTGGAGTGATAGGACTGACTAGAAAATCCTTAATTTTTTTTTTTGAAGAAAGAAACTAAATAGGTCTTAAGTATGCACAATAGAAATGAATTATTTTGTGGTCACTTTTTTGCCTTTTCATAAATTGATCATAATTATTAAAACAGAATGATGGGTTTCATAATGGCATATTCAGATATGTCTAAAAATGTGATTCAACCAATTTCATATACACACTCAAAAAACCTCTCATATAAATGCAAGCAAATAGGCTCCCCTTGTATACATGCTCAAAAATGTGTGCATCTATATATGACCATTGTCCTGTTGTATTATATATGCTTTCACACATTCATAAATATATATGACCTGATAAACACATATATAATGAATGTTAAGTAATTATATAAAAAGAACAAAGTTTGCAAGAGTTTCGTGTGGTAAATTTTTAATAACAACCCCTAATGCAAATACATCCCCCACAAGAAGACTTATTCTACCCAATCCCCCCAAAATTGGCCCAGTTTTTATATACAAGCAGGCAACTTAGACTCTAGAGCTGTACTTCAAACAAAATCTATTCAATACGGTAAAAAAAAAAAACAGGTAATGGACTGAGGACTTGACTAGGATGAATTTAGGCTAAATTTCCAACAATGCACTGAATAATAGTGAGGAGAGATTATGAAACCTTTTCTTGATGACTGGCTGCAAGGTTTGACATCTTCCCTCTGAATACATTTCTAAACAATTTGAGAATAGCCCAGATCACCAACAAGAGTCTACAATTTACTGATCCAGGCTTATAAACTTGAAACAGGGTGGTTTAATGGTTAAAAAAAAGTGAGGCAGTCATCAAACCAGATTTCTAGTCTTAGTACTATTGCCAAATTGCTTCTCAATCCTTCAAAAGTCATAGAATGACACAAATCTCAGAATCAGACCAAGTGTTAGAACTTTTTTTTTCAAAAATGGAACACCACTTGTATTATTCTTCCCTTACCCCTCACTTCCGGGGAGGGGGGATAGTAGAGGATAGGAAAGGCAGCAGAATACAACAGACACTAGAATGGCAATGTGTAAATCAATGGAAGTGTAAATGATGTGATTCTGCAATCTGTATTCGGGGTAAAAATGGGAGTTTATAACCCACTTGAATCAAATTGTGAAATATGATATATCAAGAACTATGTAATGTTTTGAACGACCAACAACAACAAAAAAAAAACAGAAGAAAAAAAAATGGAACACCAGTGCATTATTCCCAACCCTCCCAGATTCTTCAAATACATATAAATCCTGGATAAACTATTTTTTAAATTAAGTACGTTGTCAACCTTGAACAAATTGGAATTGTCTGGAATCTGGATACAAACAGGAATGTCACAGATTACTTGAAGCTGTATAGCTCTGGCCCCAGAGAAAAACCCTGCACATGCTGGATTTTGGAGGCTAAATTTGTCTTTGCATTGGGTTTAGAGTTGCTTCATGTTGGCATCTATCCTGTGGCCTTCTTTATGCCTTTTATGGTCAGAAATAACTTTTTATATAAGGGACTCCTTTAAAATTATGCAAAGCACTTCTCCTGTCTCAGCCAACTGCTACACTTTCTTCTAATTCTTCAATGTCAACTTATCTTCTATTTTTTCACTATTCCCCATGAGAACTGGTTCTAAACTTGGTCAATGTCTTTTGCTTTTTATATTTGGTAAAGCGCTTCTCATGTCCAAGGTCCTAGGTAGAAGCCAGATTTCCAGGTGTGAAGTAAATACTTTAGGGCAAAGGAGGAGACTAGTGGCTTCTAGGTCCTGGAAATGGTATTTTTGTTAATTAAAGCAATAAACTCCCCTTGACTTATAGCTCTGTTGATTCGCTATCTCTTTACTAATTTTTAACTAAAACCTGTTTTTTCACACATTATTTACCACATCTCTGATAGAAAGCAACATTTTAAGACACATACATAGTCACATGTTGACTTTGGCCAAAGGCTCTGCTATCCTGATGATTTATTCATCTGATTTCTTTCTTTTTCTTTTTTTTTTTTTTGAGTCTCATTTGTTAAAATGTGGATAAGACTACATGTGAAGTTACTTAATTTAGGTAAAAGAACTACTAGGAAGTCAGCCTGCAAAGAAATTTCTTGTTGGGTTAGGTTTTGAACAGTTCAATTTTATTCTAGTTCTTTCTTCACCATAATTTAAGACATATTTCATTGAAAATACAACACACTAGACAATGTTTAATATCTTCAGGAGAATCCATCATTTCTTGGTATTTCCTATCTTTACATAATCTTCCATTCAAATACTTTTTAAAATAGCTATAGAAACACTGAGCACTCATTTAATATATATATATATATATATGTATATATATATATATATATATATAGTGAGTGATTAAGAGAACTGTGACATTTACCAAGCACTGTTCTAGAACTATGATCACTGAACTATCCTTAATCTATTTAATCCCTGTTTTAGCTTTTCATTGTTGTGACCAAAATATTTGATGCACACTACTTAGAGGAGGAACAGTTGACTTTGGCTCCTGGTTTCAGAGCTCTCAGTTCTTGGTTGGCCAACTCCATTACTCCAGCCCTAATGTAAAGCAGAACATCATGGTGGAATGGCATGGGAGAGGAAGTCTGCTCAGATCCTAGCAGCCCGAAAGCCAGGGTAGGGGTGGGAGAGAAGAAACCCTTCAAGGTCATCCCCCAGTGACTTACTTCCTCTAAGTCCTACCTCTTAATCATCCAGTTAGCCATCACTGGTTTAATCCATCCATGAAGTCATCACACTCATGACCTGATCATGCCTGTAAATCCTGCCTCTAAGCCTTGCTACATTAGGGACCATGCTGTCAACACGTGAGTCTTTTGAGTGACATTCTGGATCAAAACTCTAACAATCCCTGTATCAGACTGCCTCGGGATGTGGTGTCTTTTTTGAATATGGGAATATGCATTTGCGTATTTATGGAAGAAAGAAAGTTAAATTAAACTAAGATTAAAATGTAGTATAAACAACATTACTAGATTTCTATTTCAGATGTGCTATGTATTTTTACCTCTGTTACCTTAAACAAATATTCAACATGAGGCTTATTTTCATATTCTATAATGAAGCAACACTAGTACCTCTATATCATAGTTTTCAGAGGGATTATTTTATTCTAATCTCTATGAAAAGTGATTGGCATGGCACCTGGCACATATTAATCCTCTCAAATTAGCTACTGAAATTCTAGCAGTTGTTTCTAATCTCGCCAGTTTCTTCAGCATTATTTGCTTTTATTTTGTATTTAATTTTTGATGTAACAAAAAATCTTCAAACCACTCTAAGATTTCATCTCACTCCAGTCAGAATGGCAGCTATTATGCATACAAACAAAAATAAGTGTTGGCAAGGATGTAGGGAAAAGGGTACACTCATACACTGTTGCTGGGACTGCAAATTGGTGCAGCCAATATGGAAAGCAGTATGGAGATCTCTTGGAAAATTGGGAATGGAACCACCATTTAACCCAGCTATCTCAGTCTATACCTAAAAGTCTTAAAAACAGCATACTACAGGGACACAGCCACATCAATGTTCATAGCGGCACAATTCACAGTAGCTAAACTTTGGAATCAACCTATTGATGTCCTTCAATAGATGAATGAATTAAAAAGAATGTGGCATTTATACACAATGGAATAAAAGAGAATAAAATCATGGCATTTGCAGGTAAATAGATGGAGTTAGAGAAGATAATGCTAGGTGAAGTTAGCCAATCCCCAAAAAAACAAATGCTGAGTGTTTTTTTTTTTATATATATATATAAGGAGGCTGATTCATAATGGGATAGGGAGCAGGAGCATGGGAGGAACAGATGAACTGTAGATAGGGCAGAGGGGTTGGAAGGGAAGGGGCATAGGGTTATTAATGATGGGGGAATGTGATGATCATTATTATAGAAAGTAGATGTATAAAGACATGAATTGATGTGAATATACTGTGTATACCACCAGAGATATGAAAAATTGTGCTCTATATATGTAATAAGATTTATAATGCACCCTGCTGTCATATATAAATAGAAAAATCTTCAATTCTCATACACAAATGATAAACAATTTGGGGGGACACCTGGCAAACCAGGATGTGGGCATGTTCAGGTTCTACATAGACAGTGATTTTTTTCAGTACCATGGAATAAGCAGATCAAACTTTTAAAATATTGATTTCTGCTCATTTCTTATCTCAATATTTGGAAGTGGAGTATCACTTCCTATGAATTGATTCTACCATTCTGCTCTGAAACATCAAGATATTTGTACATGTAGAGTACTTTAAAAAAATCTTGGTGCTACTAAATGAAGTTTTATTACTTTCATGAAAGCCAGTGTTAAAAGTAAGTAGAGCTAAAAACGACTCCATGTTGAAGACAGAAGATACAATCTGTTCTTTGTTTTGGGCCACCTGTATGAAGCCAGAGTCACAAGGGGAGCCACTGTTCCTACATGGCTTCTTTTAGAAGGTATTGTGAAAAAGATGCTAAGTATTGTAAAGCTCAGGGTTAACTTTACTTCGGCAACAAACTCATGAAATTGCATTTAAAATCTTGGCAGCATCTGAAACTTGAACTGTAGATTTTAGAAATTCCTTTCCCAACAGTTTGTGCTGAATGCAACTGATGAAATGAGCTCAAAAGAAGAAAAGGTATCACCTACTTAAAGAAAAATGAAAACTGTTTTCAGCTGTCATAAAATTTCTGTCAGCTACATAGACCATAATTAACCTGATATATGTACATAAGAATTGTTATAAAAGGTGTGATTACACTGTGGATGAATTATGTTGTTTCACAAGTCATGAAAACATCAAAATTAAATTTATAACTCCACATACATTATTCAGCATTGTGTGATTTATCATCTAATATTTATAAAATTTATACCTAAGAGTCAAGCAAAAAAAAAAATGATATTCTCTTGTTTCATAAAAATTCATCTCTTTAACATATAAAAAACTGTTTGGCACCTAAGAAAACGAAAGGAAACGGAAACAGGAGAACGAATGCAGTCTTTTTCAGTGTGGAGTGCTTCCATAAGCTACATTTCATAGCAAGGAAAACAAAAGAGGTTCTTGATAAGGTTTTTCATCATTAATCTCTACCTACTGCCCTTGCGTAGGTATGGGTTGTTGGGATTTGCAGAAGTTTCAGGTCACTTTTCTCAAGGAAATAACCTTTCAATATATGTGTGTCTTAATCTCTGCAATATAACTTTTTTTAAAATTAATTCTTACAACTGTTTTTTTTTTTTTCACTTTCACTGGCAAAATGTTTAAATTTTTCAATATCTGTAAATGAGGTGCTCAGCAGAAGAAATTCATCGAAGAGGAAAGATTTTATCTGGCTTTGCATGACATAGATTTTGGATACATTCTCAGCTCGGGAGGCAATATGGTTTCTTTGTAACATAAATGAGATGATGTCCTGCATTCAAAAGCTCCCCCTGACTGCCTATTCAATCATGTTCAAACTTACACAGGGTTTACAAGGCCCTTGGTGGTCTTACTCCTAAATCCATTTTATCCTACTTTCCCTGTACTCATTGGTCTTCTTTGGCTCTTGGAATACACCATGACCTATCGTTTTGTTGTTGTTGTTGTTGTTTTTCTCTCTTCCTGTCTTCTCACATCTTGTTTTCTCTGACCAATCCTGGTAGGACCCACTTCTGACCTGCCTGACTCATTACTTTACCTTCAGCATTAAGATTAAATGCAACTTGCTCCAAAAATCTTTCCCTGATGTGGCGCACATTATTTGTACTCAACAATCGGGATCCTTAGCTTATTTGTAGGCATGTAAGAAACACTAGCCTCCTTGCTGTTATGTAGGACATGTAACACATTCTGGCCAATGACATGTGAGCAGAGTAACAAATGTCACTTCCAAGGTATGGTATTGAAAACTACCCATGATTCATCAGTCTTTATTTGTGGCAGTGAATCTGTTGAGACTGTATAGCCAAAGACTTCAGTGGATCATGGATTCACCCCACCCAAGGGCAGATACACTAGAGGGGTTGGTGACACCAGGGCAGATTTTGTGTGGAGAAAAAATAAACTTTTATTGGATTAAGCCACCGAGATTTGGGTTTACCAACTTTTCTATTATAACCATAGCCTGATCAAGACTTTCAAATTAAGTCCACTAAATTATTGGCTTGAATGGTATCTATCACAATTGTTAATATTAAATGTGTGTATGATTTCATTATGTAATGTCTGCTTTCTCTTGTAGATCAGGAATTGATTCACTTTTGACAGAGACACATAGTAAATTTTTTAGGTTCTATTGCCCTAAGGTCTCCATGGTAACTACTCAGTTATCCCATTCCACCATAAAAGCTGCCTCATATAATATGTACATGAATTAGTGTTGCAATAAACCCGTGGTACAATAAAACTTTATTTAAAAAAAACAGGAAATAGGACAGAGACATTGGTTCATGTTCCATAAAGCTTCACAGGAACACTTTTAGTTGTGAATACATAACTTCCTCTTAGCAGAGTATCAGGCATGTAGCAATCAATAAACTGCTAAAAAAGTAAAAACAAAAATGAATGAATCAGCTAATGTTAAGAGCAATCACTGCTAGTTAAGAGCAGATTTAGTTTCTCTCACGTAGCTTGATAAAATGTGCAAGTGGGTGGGAGTATTTAGATATATACAATTTATAAAATCTTCTAAATCAAGATTCTAGGACTTCAGGCTGTATGTCCTAGAATGGCCTTAGCCACTTGTCTATACCCTTTTATATGAGCCTATAATTCTTTTAGTCCAAATATACATGGAAAAACACATTAATTGTACATAATAGAAGAGCATAGGAGAAAGCAGACCTTGAGTTCTACAATACATTCGATCCTTCTCTAAAATTTTATTATACAGTATTAAAGAACCAAAATTTTTAAAAATGTGTAAAACTCATATTCTCTTTTATAATTTATTTTCTTCCCAACTGTTTTTTTTTGTTGTTGTTGTTATTGAAGGTACAACCATTGAGCTCATACTAACTATGCCTAATAGATTACATGTGACATTAACATGTACTTTTATTATATATGTACTATATCTGAGTTGTACAGATAAATTCACACACAGGAGTTCATTTAAACCCTACAGAAATTCCTAATAGGAAGAATAACCTTGCTTCAAACAAGGATATGGAGACCTGCAGATATAAAGAAATTTTATCCACTGCCTGGTAAATGTTGTAACTAAGATTTGAACCTAATTCTGAAATTTCAACATTATATGTCATAGTACTTCACTTGATTTAAAAAAAAATGATGATGATGATGTGGTAAAACCAAAAAGTACTTTTTTAAGCAAAAAAAAAAAAAAAAGAAAGAAAGAAAGGAAAGGAAAGGAAAGGAAAGAAAAGAAGAGAAAAGAAAAAGAATCCTAATACTTTTGACACCAAGGTGAGAATCTAGGAGACTCTTTATAAGAGGCTTGATCAACTATTATTTTCTTGTCTGATATGTTAATCACAACTTAACTGGGTCAATCAGCTGTTCACATTAGATTTGGTACCTATAAAATATAAACATGAGTGACTGGGGAATTTCTAAACATTGAGCTACTTCTATTATTCAATTGAATCAAATAGAGAGAAACGTGGAAGGACAAATTTCATTATTAGAAGTTCTGAAGGGAAATGGATATCTGCCATTCCAACTCAATGTTTATTAATGTACAAAGACTGCATGAAAGCGTTGAAAGAAAGAGATTGGGGGATTAAAATTTTTGTCAAAGTCCAGTTTTTATTCTTCTAAGCATTTGTGAGGATAGATATTCAGATGCAGTTGACTGGTAATATAAAAAGTGCCAACTACCCCAGCTCCTCCACAATTTGGGGGAATAAAAGGTCATAGCCATTTTTCTAGATATAATTCACTCTGAATAAATCTGCTTATAATTAGTAATAATAGACAATAGTCTTTTTCAAAATTATGTGTCATTCTTAATCCTTTCATATTTTAAAAGGTTTGAAAGTTCATAGTGTTAGGATTGTGCAGAACAAAGACATTAACAATATTCAAGTATCTATTAAGATTTAGTTTACAGAAACTTTGCTCACTGTGGTATCCTACTTAAAATTTTAAAGGACAATTATTAAAAATTTTACAAAGTAAATGTTTCAAAGATACAGGTTCTAAAATATTAAATTTCAGCTGTTAGTGCACAAAGCCACTGTGGTCTATGTGTTTCAGAACCTTGTGCTTGAAAGAAAAAAAAAAATCTTAATACCCAATATTGATTGTGCTACACATATAATATATGTGTGCATTTGTGTGTTTTCTTCAAAGAAAAGGAAGTTAACCACTAACAAAAATTCAGAGAAAAATTTTACATGGTGCACAAAGGAATAAACCAGGCTATATAAAATCATTGCAACTTTCCATCTGGAAGGAATTCATGGTCATCTGTTGAGATTCTCTCATTTGATAGATAATGCTTGGATAGACTAGAGAGAAGCAGCATGGTCACTGTCAAGAGTAAGGAAAACAATCAGGCCAAACTGGGTTTAATTCTGAACCTAGCTTTACCTAGCCAAACTCTTTATACTTCTCTGTGCACATTTTTAAAAAGGGGTAGTCAGTCTTTTATAAGTTTTTTGTTTGTTTGTTTGCTGTTTTTAGTACTGAACATTAAGTGTCTTATTCATGGAGACAAGCTGACATAAATCTTGTAAAAAAACCTAACACAGGACCCAGGATCTCCAGCACACCATGTCATTTCATTGCTCTAGATCACTCAGCTAATAATCAAAATAGAATTTAGAAGATGGACGGTTGACCAACTCCTGGTTTAGAGCTGTTCAGATACATCTTATAAGAGATGAGATGTTGTGGAGCAATAGAGCTGAAATAGAGCCCGTGGGAGGAGCTGAATTCAGTGTTTTAAGAACAGGTAGAACTGCAAAAGAGACCAGTACTGTTCCAGTTATTGGGAAGAATGAGAATCCAATGTTCAGAGACCAAAGAAGCATGGTACATGGTATGTAAGACTAAGTTTCCTGACTGCAAAGTTGTCAACTACCAATTAGTAAAAAGAAGAGTGTGTTCTATTGGAAACTGGAGTTTCAGGTATGTTTTGATAATAATGCAGTATTGATAACAAAACATTGTCTTAGACTCTGAGTTAATGAAATAATATGATATCACTCTAAGATCATTCTATGTGCAATGAAATAGTTATAACATGGCATAACAAGACTAAGAAAACTATCATGCCCCTGAAATAAAAGGGTTGTAAAGACATAAAAAGAATGCTGCTCTACTTTTTTGGGATATTTCTATCACATTGATGGTTAGGGATACAAATAAGAAAATTACCTCACACTTTTATTTTGGAAATCTTTCTGGAAGGAAAACTAGTCTGTGACCTAAAAGTTAATGCATATATATTTCATACTTTTTTTAGTTGCATGAATGAAACCTCAAGTTATAGGAAAAAAAAAAAACAGCTTCAAATCAGTTTCAAAGATAAACCAGCCTTCATGCCCTTTTGAGAGCAATCTGCCCATGGAGGATTATTGGACTTCTTGGTCAGGACTGAATTTGAACCAGGTTCCAAGGATGAAAGCCCACAGACTAATCTGCTGAGCTACCAAGCCCACTGCTGTGCAGGTTTATAGAAATCCTATTAACTGAGAGATTGAAGGAAAGGAAGATAAGATAGCAAGGTGTTAGAAATCAAGCTTCAGTAGTTTTAACAGAAAAGGTACTTTTGAACCATGCTATTGTATCCAGATAAGAATTAAACACCACACACATACTAAATGTGTGTGTGCATGTGTGTAGGTAACTGTAGGGTACACATATGCACATGGAAATCCTATACTTTCAAAGCATCTATTTTATGTTCACTGAGGACACATGAAAAACTTTAACGTGTTTAACAAGGAAATATATATAACAGGTCTGGTATTCATGTAGAAATACATTTTGTTTCTTTAGTTGTTCTAAGCACATGATGGTGAATAGAACCAAACCACTCTTCTATCTTGTGCTCTAACTTATATTCAACAGTGTCAGGATTGAATACAATAATGACTCTTAATTCTGTCATTCAGTAACATTTATTTTTCCCGTGCTTTTGAGAATACCTGCCACAAATACTGCCTGCTGGTAATTATCGCTGTACAACTGGAATGTACCCAGAGAGCTACTTTAATTGCCAATCATAAAACCTCAGTTTAGATTTGGAAAAAAAAAAAAAAAGATAAGCACATAAGATCATCACACAGAGAATTCACTGTACCTTTTAGAAAATGGCTGGGACACAGTGAGAAAGTTAGAGAACCACACTGGGTTTTATTCTCTTACTGAAAAACAAAAATGAAGATCTTGGGTTATATTTACCATCTGTAGCATCCTTTGTTGCTCTAGAGAGTCTAGTATTCTGTAATATTACTTGTGCATGAGAAAAAAATTAACAATTACAAAAAAAAATAATAACTAAAGAGGGAAGATCTCCCAAGAGAGCACAAATTACACAGAAGCCAACTGTCAGAAATCTGGAACTAGAAGGCCAATTCTGCCTCTGATGTAAGTGGGGCTGAAGGAGGGAGAGAGGGGGGTGAGAAAATGACTGGATGCTTGAGTTTTTGTCATCTAATTTCTACCTCACAAAATCAGATATTTTGATTCCCCTCTTGCATTGAAATACACTGATTTTATTGTATCTCCACATTATTAGGATGTAAACACACCTCTACATGAAAGGTTAAAAACTCTGGTTAGTGGATGGCACCGACCCTACACCACTTCTAAGCACTGGTTTCTTTACCTTGTAGCAAGCATGAAGTGGCACCGACTTCTCACATAAGGTGTGTCAGAGGTCCTTGAACTAAAGGGTGTAAATATGCTTTCTCTTCCATAAGACACATAAATGATCAGGAGAGGCAAAATACCCATTGCAATTTAAGCCGATTGTTAACAACGCCATATCAAGGTGATGACACTTTTCCCAAACTTCATTTAATTTGTAAGAGAACTATTCCATGTAGAAGTCTGAAACATCCTAGGGGAAGAATAACGTTAATTCTGCAATGGAGTGAAGAACTCTCTTCCAATGTTTTACCAGTGATGATGAATTTAAGCAGAGGTTTTCTATTTTAGTTCTGATCTGTCAATTCTGATTGAGTCTTCAATTTTCATTTGCATGGCATCATGACTATGCTTTATTGCCAGTTTTTAAAAAATCTTCTATTTATTTATTTTTATTTGTTTTAATTAGATACATATGACAGTACAATAATCTTGACATGTCATACATTTGAATCAGATGGGGTTTATTGCCAGTTTTATGGCCTTAGATTTTCACTATTGTCCTGAATCCCTGTCATATTACAGGCTTACAGTATTTTTTTTCTTTATTTTTATGTTTTACTAATGAAAATATCTATTGTGTGTTGGGAATTTCTTATTTTTAAATTTTTCTTATAATTTACATGGAAAAATTATAATTGTGGGGTACAGAGTGAAATTTCAATACATATATATGTATATTCAAATCAGTAATTAGCATCAGCTGCACCTAAAAACATTTTATTGCTATCGTGAGAACATTAAGATTCCTTTCTTCTGGTTATCTTGGAATGCACAGAACTTCATTAACAGCCGTAGACACCCCAGTGTGTAACAGATCCTTAGAACTTAGTTTTTCCATCTATGTCTATTATCCCCTCAGAACCTCACTTCTCTGCTTCCCCGCATGCAAGTAACCAGAATGTTATTCTATACTACTCTATAATGTCAATATTTTAAAATTTTACACACAAGAACCTGCAGCGTTTGTTATTCCAGGTCTTGCTTATTTCACCTTATTTAATGTTCAGTACGTTAATTTGTGCAGGTGACAGAATTGGCATTTTTTAGATATATGATTTTCATTTATTTTCCCTATTCAGTTTCTTAATTGTTTCATTTAAATCAGAAAAAACAACTTTTAGTTTAAAAAAATTCATCTTCTCTTGAAAAATAAAAGAGAACTATTTAGGATAAATGACCTTAGCTAGGTCCTCTCATTCTTAAGGTAATTTTATTTTGCATTTTAACATTAAAATAAATGTGTGGCAGAAAGATTTTCAGCTGCCATAAATATTCTTACAAACAGTTTGATTTGGGAGTACTGTTGTGTAAGTAAAATGATCCCATAGATTGTTTGTTTGTTTGTTTGTTTTTGGTACTGGGATTGAGTCCAGGGGGGCTTAACTACAAAGCCACATTCCCAGGCTTTGTTTGTTTGTTCTCTAAGTTGATAGGATTCCAGGTGTGCATCACCACGCCCAGCTCGATTTCATAAGTTTTTAAGCAAACAATAATAGTAATCCAAAATAAGTTGAAGAATAGAAAAAAATTTTTACAAATTTCATTTCTAAGCTACAGCCAAATTGAAGTGTCCACAACACTGTCAATATACTCTGAATCCTTATTGTTACCTTTAATGTCTAATAAAAGTGAGGCTTTGTGTACTGTTGAGACTACTGTATTATTTTCTGTGCATTTGCACACTTATATACTGTTAATCAGATTTTCTTGATCTTGACAAAGTACCTTAGAAAAGCAACTTCAAGGAATAAAGACTTAATTTGGCTTATGTTTGAGGTTTCAGCTGATGCTCAGCTGCTTCCATCCTTCTGATAGCATATCATGGTGGAAAGGCATGGTGGAAGAAAGCAGGCCACTGCGCAAAAATAAGGAAGCAGAAAAAAAGTGAGGAAGGTTCCAGGGACCAATCATACCCTTCAAAGCATGCCTCCACTGACCTTCTTCCTCAAACTAGGGTCTACTCCCTAAGAGCCTGTTATCTATTAATCCATCCATAGATTAACCTAGTGAGAACATCAGTGTCACCAGGATCCAATCACTTCCTCAGAGCCTCACCTTGGAGCTTTGCTGCCTTGGGAACAAAGCTGTCAACACATGAACACTTGGAGGACATTTCAGATATAAATCATAACATCCACTAAGAATTATAAGCAAACGATGAGACAAAAACCCACGTCAGACTATTATAAGTGACCACGCTATCACAAAGATTATATATTGTGCACCACAATTATGAGCATATACTATTTGTATAGTCTTCCTTCCACTGGGTGCCTGTAGTCAGTTGAACACAGAAGAGAACACTCCGTTAAGAAAACAAACTTAACCATGAACAGTATAAATACTGTGTTTTAAACTTTAATTTGTAACTACATCTGAGGGCTATGCAAGAGAAATAGCCATTACAAATATTCACTTCCTCCTTATCAAAGTGGAGAGTCCATCATTGATTTCAGTCAATGTATCCAGCCAGATTCATACATTTTGTCCTTGAATCTTAAACCTAGAGCTGTGGCTGTGAATCCAATCAGAGACAACTTTCTTCAAGTTCATGCTCACAGCAAGGAACACACATGGCACTTTCTATCTTAAGGCTTCTGAGCTATCACTCAAGCGTGCTCCTGAGTTAGCATCTTGAGCCTTTCTTGTTAGACAAGAGGGATTCTCCTTCACAGATCCCTGAGTTCTTTTAACATCTTATTTTCAAGAGCAGCATTTCAAATTTGAAGAAAAATGCTATTCACACATTGATAAGTATTGTCATTGGGCGAGAGTTCTCTGCCTTTTTTCACCAATAGCCTCCAAGTACTAACTTTAAAGATATCTAGGAATAAGGACCCAGGATGGAAACCTCTGGTTTATCAGATAGTTTAAATTATTGCAAAAATCATCCTTTTTTGAGTTTTTAAAACAGGCATTTATAAAGATATGGATATAACTTGACCTACTCAATAGCAAATCTGTATAATAGAGGTAAACTTGCTAACGGACCCTTTTTGATGTTTCCACACCAAAACAATGTTTCTCAAACTCTGTGCCATATAATAATATCCATATCAGAATATCCTATGAAATTTAAAAAATAAAAGCAGTGTTTCAGTCAAATATAATACATACAATATTCTCTCCTCCATGATTTCTAATGCACACATAAAAGGCACTCTCAAATCATAAAGAAACACACCTGTGTTTAATCCCGTATTTTCCAAATCATTTAAGCATGTGAGCTTTTTCTCCTACTATGAAGTCTCTAATGCCTCCCACAACACAATTGTGCAATTAGAATTTTAGGCAAGAACTAGAAAAATACTGAGAAGGAAGTTGTCATTTTATCATTCTGGTTCTCCCCAAATTTTCCTATTCAGTGGGAAATGCTATCTCTGTGCTAAGTTATCTTCATAGAATCTCATTTTTTTAGTTGTAGATGGACACAATAATTTTATTTTAGATATTTTTATGTGGTGCTCAGGAGCAAACCCAGTGCCTCACACATGCTAGGCAAGCCCTCTACCACTTAGCCACAACCCCAGCCCCTTCATATCATTTCTTTTCAAATTCCTTCTCAACTCCAAAACTAGACAAGTCCTCATCTGTTGCTCAATACAAAATCAACTCTTAAGAAGGCATGAAATTCTTCTATCAGGTGCTTATATCCCTTTCTTTGGTATTCTCCAGGTGTCTTCTACTACTGACCTTAGTACACTGATCTATTTGTCACCAATGGAACACAAAGTGTCCTTTGAGCCTGCCATTTTTCCTGCATGGATGTCTCTTTCACTCCATTTTTCCACTAGTACACTAAAGTGTACTCATTATTCTAGATATAACTGAAATATCATAATTGTATTGAGACATACTTTTTGACACTTCCTCCATTTTCTTTTCTCCCACTACAATCGAACACTTGCTCAGACTCACCTTTGTAGAGGACTTTCAGAAGAGTATCAAAATGATCTGTTCAATATGTCTTTGCAGGTAAATCTACTCCAGAGTGCTACAAATCGGAGAAGTAGTTCTTTCTTGGTGAGGACTTATGGACAAGAAGGGGGCATGAAAGAACCTTCCGGAATACTCTGTTTTTTTATAGGTCGTGGTCACATAAATGGGTGCATTGGCCACAATTTATCCAGTTGTAAATCTAAGGCTTGTTATTATATAACATAAAAGAATTTAAAAATATAACATGCACTTCTGCTAGTTTTTGAACGGCTTAAAGGGAGGAATTTTTATTCAGTTTCTATTCCCTTAGTGTATCATAGTGCCAAGCACGAAGGGACATCCAAATTCCTCCAAGAGTGAGTGAATGAATGAATCCATGTGTGATGGCATAGGCTATCTCTTTTTGTGGGTACACCCTTAGCTTATCAAGAGAGGTACAGATTTCAGGTAGAGAAGACTACTTCACTGATGAGAGTCTGAGCAATCATAAGATTTAAAAGACAAGATGTGGCTACCAGCTTTACAGATGAGAACAGAATATGCAGAATGATTAAAAACTCCAAGTATAACTTTCCAGTTTGGCAGTGTTTCAGTAGCACAGTTCACAGAACAGCTCAGCAAATACCTGTTCCCCATGTGTCTTCTATTTTCTCTTATACTTAAGACACTTCCCTAAAGGCTACTAAACAATGCGGTACATCCCTGAAGAAAAATAAATATAAAAAATTGACTCAAATATTATTACTTAACATTAAGTGCTAGCTGTACATAACTTAAAACTAACAAGAGTTCTTTTCCCTTGAGAATCCTAAGCTTAAAACTCTAAGTGACAATGTTAGAAGAGACAGAATGCAAAAGGAAAATATTATTAGGTACTTTATTAATAAATATTTGTTATTAATTCATTGAAATCCCTATGAATTGTTACTTAGAGTCAGGAACCATAGTAGGTGCTAGGAAACAAAAAATGGTATGGAAAATGGGATCCTTCCTTTCAAGTAACTTATAGTCTAACAAAAGAATGAAAAAGATAAATAGCTTTTATTTATGCTTTCCCTGAGATAAACATTTTATGCATTTATTTCTCATATTAGATGGATGAGACAGATATCATCACCATCCTTGTATCATAAATGAAGAAACAGGCTCATTTGAAACAAAGCTACTTAACTCCAACATGTGGGTGGGGCTGATTCAATCAGTGGAAGGACAGAAGAACACACAGTAGAATTTCTTGTAGAAGGCAAGATTCTCCCTCATGACTTTAAAACCAAAGACCTGCCCGAGGTTTCAGGCTGCTGGTTTGCCCTGCGAAAACTAGACTCAAGATTGCCCATCAATTCTCAATTGAATTTCCACACCAATTCTATTTTATCAGTGTAGCCCTCAAATATCCTACATTTGGGGAATAAAAAGGTGAACCAAAATCCTTCTCTTCAAGGTCACTCAGATAATAAAAGTTGCCATTATTCCCCCACCTCAATTTGTCAACTTCTGAAGAGCCAGAGTGGGGTCTTGACCCTAGGTGTTTCTTCCTCACCGTACAGTGTTCCTCTGGGAGCCCAGTGGGACTTCACTATCAGTTGACTACTGTGACAGCAGTTGACCTATAATTCTTTTCCTGTCCTTCACCAGCAGGAAATGGAGGAGTATTTATTTACTGTGTATGCAGCACCCAGCCACATTAAATTCTACATATGTCAAGGTGGTAGGCACATATCATGGCTTATTCAAACTCTACCAATGTCATTAGCTGTTCAACTAGTGAAACCATCCAAACCCCACCCACATTCCTGGAAATCCACCTTCTTGTTTCATACATTTAAATCTCAGGGCTCTTGAGTTTTGTTTCCTGTTACTTGTACCAGTAGAGAGAAGGACAGCAGTACCTAGAGTTTTCTTCTTGCAGATGGCACCAACTCTCAGGTGTCCCTGACACTTCAGAGGTCCTTACAAAACCCATTTGATGATGGGACTTTGCCCACAACAGTTTCCAACTGCCACCCTTCCTTCCCGGTCCTACTTCCCCACCTCCTTGAATGATTTCCACTAGAAATACCTCCTCATTAGAGCATGTATACACCAAAGTTTAGCTCACATCCTGCATTAAGGAAATCAACTGCACAGATTTTAGAAATGGTTAGGAGAATATAGGTCAGGATTCTCCACATAAACAGAACCAATGGGAGATATAAATGCATGTGTGTGTGTGTGTGTGTGTGTGTGTGTGTGTGTGTATGTGTGTGATAAGAGAGATTGATTGATTTTTAGAAGGTGGTCTACACAAGTGTGTGGTCTGGCGAGTCCTAAATCTGCAGCCTGGACATTCAGGTTAAGAGTTGATGCTTCAGTCTTGAGTCCAAAACTCAGGGAAAACTGAGACTGAAAACTCAGGGAGCTGTCAAGGAAAATTCCTTCTTCTCTGGGAAATGTTCATCTGTGATCTTAAGGTCTTCAACAAATGGCCCACTCACATTATGGAGGCAGTGTGCTTTGTTTAAAGTCACATGATCACAAATATTCTATCACATCTAAAAAGGTCTTCATGACAACCTCTAGATTAATGTTTGACCCAGTAATTGGGCACCAAAGCCTAGTCAAGTTAACACATGAAAAAATCAACCATCACAAGAAGAGAAGTTGGAAATGGCAGAATCCAGTACAGAGGTGGAGGTGGCCATCCATACATGAGCCATGGGACCACTAGAGTTTTCTTCAGTCTCCACTTTCTGCTGCATGTAGGATGGTCCTAGGAGCACTTGCCAACAGGTGATGCAGGGAGCACTACTGTTCTCATGGCTTCATCCTTGCTGAGGAAGTAGGCTGGCCCACTAGTAGATGTACAAGTCCATACAGAAGATGCAGGACTCAATTGCTAATGATACTAGGAGATCCAGAAAATAGGCCACTGTGCACAATTTCATGGTATCACATGCCACTCCTTCATTGCACAATTATCAGTTATACATAAATCGGATAGTTATTTGATTGACAATCAAATAGAAAGTTTGCAAGTAGAGGGCTGATTCTATTTTATATTTTATATTGAAATTTCTTCAAGTAGAGGGCTGATTCTATTTTATCACTGTATGCATAAACTTAGTGGCATGCCTGATACAAGGAATGTCTATTGCATAATTCCAATGAGATTGCTATAAATATGATATTACCATATATACATTAAGCATATATTAAAAGTATTTTATGAGGAAATGTATATAAAGTTATATCATTGATGTGTAAATATAAATTTTTAATAGAATGACTATAATATACATATATAACTTATATACACAAAGTCAGTTTATTAGTTTGATGGAAGAATGATGACAAAACTTGATATCCCGAGGAAACATGCTTATACTTTAAACTTTTTCTGTTTTTTATGTATAAGATCTTCCTTTCACAAGGAAAATGCCTTTCACTGGATCATACAATTGAGATTCTCCTTCTGTTCTTCTTATAAAACATGAGGTAATGCTCAGCCTGAGAAATAATCTTTGCTGGAAAATATGTCAATATCAGTTGACTATTGCTAGCTCCAAACAGGAAAAAAAAAAAGAAAAAACAAAACAAAACACAAAGTTAAGACAATCAGACAAGAGGACCTGAGCAGCAGAAAATAATTGGGCCCTCTAAATCGTACCATTCTCAAGAGGAATGACGGGCGCTCATTGCTCCTTCCTGGGACCACGCTGTGCTTCTCTTGGAATCGCTACAGAAGCATTTTATTGCTCATTAAATATTTTTTAATGTGAACCCGCTCTTGGCATTTCTATTTTACAGTTTTTCTCACAAACCTTCCCATGTTGCCTACCTCCTTCCCCACCACGTGTAATTTAAAAGAAAATATGTAAGCTTATTTCTCTGATGAAGAAAGCCTAATGCACAAACACACAAAGGATATGACCAGTGTAGCTCAAGGAGCAAATGAATCTGGCAGTTTTAAGCTCATTACCAATAAAAATGGGCCCCACAAATCACTATAAAAAATGTGTTTTGTACCTCAAGAGCCATAATTGTCACACATTTACAATTCATAACCAGTGACTGCAGGGTGCTTACTCTAGTTAATCCTCCACAGAATAGTGGGTATTGATGCTGTGGAGAAGGGGCACAACAAAATCATCTGTCACTTGAAATGCTCTTCTGGGGAGCCTCCCACAGCAATAAAATTCTGAAATGGAGCAAGGGGAAGCCTGAATGTGTGCTCTCCCCTAAACTGTAAGTGATAAAAGAGGTGAAGGGTTGACATGCCCCAGCACCTTGTCTGGCACACTAAGCCTTTGCTTACTGGCTCCATAGGTAATGATAAAACATGCAGCTCAACTGCCACATAGGTCATATGCTCAGCTCTCATGCTACCCACATGGATCTGAAGACATTACCTGCAGATGTACGAGTTCTGAGAAGCTTCCACATCTCCCCTCATTTGGTGAATGTACATCTGGACTGCAGTAAACAGTCAGATTTTGTTACTGACTTTTAATGAACACTTAAAATAGAATATATTTTAGTGAGTCTGGATGCTTTTGTGACTACTACTTTAAAATGATTTCTAAATCTCAAGACTAATATTTACTTACAACACAGTATTGTCAACTAGAGTGACCAAGCTTCACATTCCATTGCTGGAAATTATTTATCTAATAATTGAAATGTTGTACCATCTGACCAGTAACTCATTGTACCCAACCCCAACCTCTGACAACCAGTATTCTACTCTTTCTTCTATGAGTTTCATGCTCTTAGATTCCTCATATATGACATAGATCAGTCCCAAAGTAGGTAGGTCATCCTTGGTCCTCAGTTCCAAGGTCATGTGCTAAATGGCTTGCTCTTCAGAGAAGTACCACAGAGAGTGTGATAGAGCTTTACGAGGTGGTGGTTAAATAACTGAGGCATGCATGAAAAACATTGAGTGACCCCATTCCCTTCTTCTTTGACTCATTTCCCATCGGTGAGATGAGTGGCCCTCTTCTTCCACACACTCCATACCACTTCCACCCACTACTCCATCTGAGAGCTAAAAAACACTGGGCCAACTGATCTTGTACTGGAACCTCCAAAATCACCAGCCAAAGATAAACTTCATCTCAGGTATCTGATCAAGTCTGAAAAAGTCTGTTATCTCAGGTATCTGATAAAGTGATGGAAAGATGAGTATCATCATAGATTGGTAGCAAAAGTATGGTCCTGGTTGTTATTGTATACCTAATGGCATGGATAAAACTCAAAGTGGTGCTCAGGATGAATTGGGAAACATAAGAATTGAGTTACAGACAATGGAGACTGCTTCAAGCAGAACTTAAGAGGCAATTTTTGTGGGGGCTTCAAAGCACAGAATGCTGATCGGAACATGGATGGCTATGCAGATGAGGTTTTCAATGAAAATGAGGACACCATTGCAAATTAGGCTCCAGTCCATCCTTGCTAAATCCTGGGGCAAAATGTGGATACATTTTGTTCGCTGAGACGTCCTGGGATGCCAGGTTTACAGGTGATAAAATAGTTTATCTGGTGGAGGAAACTTCAAGGTTGCAAAACATTCAGGCTGCAGCATTTGTATTTCTAAATGCTTATAACCAAATTCACACTGAGAATTGGAGCAATGAAGAGAAGAGCAGAAAGATTTGAAAAATTTGTGGGCTGGACAGAACAAAAAATGAGTATGTTTAAAGGTACAAGCAAGGAGTGTGGTTTATTAGCGCTTCTAAAATGAACCAAGTGCTTTGCACTTGGACAAAAAAAAAAGGATGCCTCAAGTTTATCTCAAAATATGCAAGGCCATCTCATCCATCAAAGCCTCAAGCTTCTACGAATGCAAATTTTTCAAAGACTTCATTTTGAAAAGAGAGTCCTGGGGCACCCTACTCACCCAAAACACGGAGGGAATCACTTTCCCATGTTCAGCCAGCAAGGCACTCAGAGCTGCTGCTACTATGGTTCAAGCAGGCCCAGGTACAGCTGGTGCTGGCGGTAGATAGTAGTGGTGTCCATGTGAAGCTACTCTTGGGGACATGCAAAATTCGAAACTTATAGGGTGACAGAGGATTCCACAGAGATTTGGGTGGGAAGGCAGGAACAGTCTTGGAGGGTTGAAGTCCCCTAAGCAGCCCCTGATACAGCCATGCATAGAGCTACGTGAGTAAAGCCTTAACTGCAGTGGAGACCCCAGGAGTACAGAGAAGTCAGCAATGAGCAACATTCATTAGGGAAACCTGCAGGGAGTAAGCAAAGCCAGCCTGAGAGGGTGATCATACCAGTTGCAACCAGAAAAGCTGTAGCCACAGTGTTTCCAGAAACTTTGGAGACTTTTGAGAACATATCTCATATGTATTGCATTATGGGATGGACATGGACTTCCAGAGGCCAGAGATATTCTGGATCTTAAGTATCCCTCAAAGGTCATGTGATAAAGGCCTGCTCCATGGGATGGTGCTACTGGGGGATGCCCTTCATAAGGATCACAGAATCCTAGATGTTCCTTCTGTTGTTTTTATTTCAGCCGTGGGTAGCGTGGTTTGTTCCACCATCTATCTCTGATGGTGGCCATTCAGCACCCTTTCAGAGGTCTAAAAGCAATTGGCCAACCCCATAGAATAGAATGATCCAAACTGTAAGTGAAAGTAAACCTTTTATCTTTATAAGCTGGTAATGTCCAGTGTTTGCTATAGGGATGGAAAGCTTATTACCCCATCTGGGGACTAGAGCACATGGCCACCATCACACAATTGACTCTTAGGAATCATTGCCTTGCCTTCTTCTAAGTTAGGGTTGTTTCTGATGGGTTGTTGGTCTTGGTCTCAGATGTTAGCTTGATTTACATTTTTGTAAACAAGAACATTAACAAAATTTTTAAAGGCTTAATATCTATTTCCCTCCAACCTAAACATCCGCAATGCAAGGGAGCTGCTCAGTATGATTCAAAAACCAGTGAAATGCACTGAGCAAACTTCAGTTGACCTTGACCATCTGTTTCTGCACCCTGAGAATGGTGTCTAGTAGTAACTCTGTCATTTAAACATAGGCACCTAAGTATTAAAAAAAAAAGAAGTAAAACATCTGTACTTTCATTAGCCTTTCCATAGAATGCCACCTTCACATCATCTTCCCTTTTTTCTCACCTGGTCTCTCCATCAGGCTGTCCTCATAGCATCCACTTCTTACATTTCCTTGTATAAATTCACCATAATTTGTGATACAAGGTATTGAGCCCTTGCCTTCTGGGTTTGCAATTTAAAGCATACATAGCTTTTAAGCTCAAGAAGAAGAATCAAAATATTTTAATTTTTATTCTATAATACAATAAATACAAGCATCAAAATATACTTCTAGATTTATGTGACTGCTGGCATTTGTAACAAGACAATCTTGGAATTGGAAGAAGAAAAAAATATGTACTGAGTGTATCCATTGACCCATGCTGGAAGAGAGAGAAGTAACCAATGACAAATGTGTTGCGAAGCTCTTTGTATCTTTTGGAAATAATTTTTTTCTAGGATCCGATTAATTAGATGTTTGTTTCATGACATTAATGCTTCTCTGCTATATATTTTGTTTATATTTAATAACAGAAAAAAACCACACCTATTATGAAATCAACCTTGAGAACAAATGAACTCCTGAATTCTTCTATCCAGCTTCCCTGCCTCTCCAAACCTGGGTTAATGGTTATTTCTAATCTTATATTGATCCCTCTTTCAGGGGACCATGTGTGTGCACAGAATCCCACTGCTTAAAATCACATTATTTCATATTAGTTGTTTCTAACTTTTATAAAAGTGCATGCTGTTTACACTTCTTCAAGTTCTTTTAATTTCTTCATATAATAATTCTAGGATTTATAGACTCATTGAAAACAGCGTATTTTATTACTATATAGCATATTATTGTTGCCCATGTTCATGCTTTCACAAACAAACACTTAATTCATGAATTAAGTCTGATGTTTCTAGTGGACCAAAGGTATAACGACTAAAATACAGCGTAGTATGTTTTTAAGGATTCAGCCCTTTTGAGAAGAACTCTGTGAAGCTGAATTTGTAGAAGGCACACAACATCAACTTCTCTTGTGCTCTGAGAAACTACTTTGCTGAGTGATAAAATTTCTGGGGCTCACACCTAATGACAATGTTGCCAGTCCTCCAAGACCAGCACTCTTAGAAGCAGTACCATGACCCCTTCCTTCTACACCTTTCCCTGTGTAGGACACGCTGTACATTCCCATTGAAAAATACACCTGATTAAATAAATGAGAGGAGGGAGGGTGTGACGTTGTCCAACTTTTGGACAGCAGTTCTATTGGATGTAATATATTTCATTCTTATAGTACTTACCCGACTCAACAGCTATTCTTTGCCCACTGGGAAATGAAATTCTGCAGAGGCCCCATATCTGCCCATGTACACTAATTTTTTTAAAGGTATAATCTGCTACTGATAAGAATGCATGGTAGGAAAAACAAAGGTATACAATTTTTTTTGTTAAGACATGTTATTCTACCCTCATCTTGACATCTTAGCCTCTCTGAGCCTGATGAATTATATAGATGTATAACTCTTATTCATATTCTGCGTTATGGTCTGGATATAAGGGTAGCCCCCAAAGCTCCTGTATTAATGCAAGAAAGTTCAGAGCCAATATGATTATAAGAAAAGTAACATAGTCAATGGATTAATCCATTTGATAGATTCATGATTTGAAAGGACTACTGTAGGATATGGCTGGAGGAAATAGGTTACAGGTGTTTAACTTTTTGAGTTCTTTACATACCCTACAGGTTAGTGCTGTATCTGATGTGTGAGGGGTAAAAATTTTCTCCCAAGGTGTAGGCTCTGTATTCACCTCACAGAGTGTTTCTTTTGCTGAGAAGAAACTTTTTAGTTTGAGTCCATCCCATTTATTCATTCTTGATTTTATTTCTTAAGCCAAAGGAATCTTATTAAGGAAGTTGGGGCCTAACCCCATGTGATGGATATTAGGGTTTACTTTTTCTTCTATTAGATTCAGGGTCTCTGGTTTTATTCCTAAGTCCTTGATCCATTTTGGGCTGAGTTTTGTGCCTGGTGAGAGATTGGGGTTTACTTTCATTCTGTTGCATACGAATTTCCAGTTTTCCCAGCACCATTTGTTGAAGAGGCTATCTTTACTCCAATGCATGTTTTGGTGAGACTGCAAACTGGCGCAGCCAATGTGGAAAGCAGTATGGAGATTTCTTGGAAAATTGGGAATGGAACCACGATTTGACCCAGGTATCCCTCTCCTCAGTCTATACCCAAAGGACTTAAAAACAACATACTACAGGGACACAGCTACATTAATGTTTATAGCAGCACAATTCACAATAGCTAAACTGTGGAACCAACATTAATGCCCTTCAATAGATGAATGGATAAAAAATGTGGCATCTATACACAATGGAATATACTCAGCAATAAAAGAGAATAAAATCATGGAATTTGCAGATAAATGCATGGAGTTAGAGAAGAGAGTGCTAAGTGAAGTTAGCTAATCCCAAAAAATCAAATGCTGAATGTTTTCTTTGATATAAGGAGGCTGATTTATAGTGGGGTAGAGAGGGGGAGCATGGGAGAAATAGACCAACTCTAGATAGGGCAATGGGGTAGGAGAGGAAGAGAGGGGGTATGGGGTTAGAAATGATGGTGAAATGAGATGGACTTTATTATCCATAGTACATGTATGAAGACACAAATTGGTGTGATTATACTTTGTATACTACCAGAGATATGAAAAATGTGCTCTATATGTGTAATCAGAATTGTAATGCATTCTGCTGTCATATATATATATATATATATATATATATATATATATATATATATATATATATATATGAGATCAGCAGCGGGGGTTATGGCTCAGCAGTAGCGCACTTGTTTGGCAAATTGAGGCACCAGGTTTGAGTCTCAGCACTGCATATAAATAAATAAAATAACGGTTTATCAACGACTAAAAAAAAAAAAATAGGTTACAGGGGATGTTCCCTGAGGTATTATGTATATTGACCCTGACTCCTCTACCTGAGAGAGCATTTTCTCTGTCTCTCTGCCCCATTTTCCTCCAACTCTTTCTGCTTCCTGTCTGTCATTAACTATTTATTTTTCCTCCATCACACCCTTCTGCCATGATTTTCTGAATCACCTCAAGCCCAGAGCAATGAAATCAGCTGACATCAGCTGATGATGGAGTGAACCTCTGAAACTGTAAACCCCACAGCAACATTTTCTCCTAGGTTGTTCTTCACAGGAATTTTGATCATGGCAATTAAAAGCTGACTAACATACTCTAGGAGCTACCATATTGGGGAACTTTTTAGTTTTTATTTGTTATCTAGTAACACATAGTAGAAAAACAACAACAGATATTCACGATATTTACTAATATATGAGCAGGATCATGGCATTTTATAAATACCATTTCATGTATCTCATTTTATTCAGTAATATCTCTTGTATTATTCACAGTTACACAATGGATAGTATTGTTATTATCGTTATAATTTTATTATACATGATGAAATTTCCCCCAGCCTCCTGTAAGCTTTCAGAGTTATCCTTCCACCATCCCATCATACTCATTGAGAGTCAGCCACCTTTAACAGCCTTTTTATTCTTCTCTACTATTTATCACCACTTAATATCTGTTGACCTTGTGCTAGTGATTTTCAACTTCATTACCTTACAGAAAATGGAGATAATTCGTATAAGGATTTATTTGTATTGACACAAAATTTTACTAAGGAAAAACTTTTAAAATGTGTGTAATATTTATGTAAAAATTAAAAATGTTTACTTGCATACTTGTGCAATTATACAATATACCCATGAAAAGAGAACCAGATTAAGAAATAGGAAGATTTCACTTTTTAAAATATTGTTTTAAGTTGTAGATGGATACAATGCCTTTATTATTTTTCTTTTTTTATTCTAATTTGTTATGCATGACAGAAGAATGCATTACAATTCATATTACACCCATAGTGCACAAATTTTCATATCTCTGATTGTACATAAAGTATAGTCACGCTATTCGTGTCTTTATACATGCACTTAGGGTAATGATTTCCATCTCATTCCACCGTCTTTCCTATCCCAGACCCCTTCCCTTCTCCTGCCTCCCCTTTGCCCTATCTAGAGTTCATCTAATTCACCCATGCTCCTTTCCCCAACCCATTATGAGTCAGTATACTTAGATCAGAGAAAACATTTAGCATTTGGTTTTTGGGGATTGGCTAACTTCACTTAGCATTATATTCTCCAACTCCATCCATTTACCTGAACTTGCCATAGTTTTATTCTCTTTTAATGCTGAATAATATTCCATGTGTATATATACCACATTTTATTTATCCATTCATCTAGTAAAGGGTATCTATGATGGTTCCACAGTTTAGCTATTGTGAATTGTGCTGCTATAAACATTCATGTGGCTGTGTCCCTGTAGTATGTTGTTTTTAAGTCCTTTGGGTATAGACCAAGGAGTGGGATAGCTGGGTCAAATTGTGGCTCCATTCCAAGTTTTCCAAGGAATCTCCATACTGCTTTCACATTGGCTGTACCAATGTGCAGTCCCACCAGCAATGTATGAGTATGTCTTTTCTCCCACATCCTCTCCAACACTTTTTTGTTTGTTTGTTTGTATTCTTTATAGCTGCCATTCTGACTGGAGTGAGATGAAATCACATTTATTTTATGTGGTGCTGAGGATAAAACCCAGTGCCTCACATGATAGGAAAGTGCTCTACTACTGAGCAACAACTGCATTCCATGATAAATACTTTAAAATTATTTATATTATAAGCAGTTTTCTTGTCATTAAGTAAAACACAATACATCAAATGGAGTTCTGCCAAATGTTCTCGAGTAATTTAGCAGCATAACAATGATTTTAAAAAGTAATGAGCAAATAGACTTTCCCCAGTACATTTTCAAACCCAAACCCCAACACCTCACACAAATTTAGAATAGCATTTCTCAAAGAAAAGAAGAGCAGAAATGGAAAATACAAACATGACATCTTAAAATGAAAATTTAGGGGAGAATCAGGAATCTCAGTATCATGGACATCCACAAGACTGGGATCCTAACTAGAATAAGATACATTTCATGTTATATAAATATATTAAATTGGATTCTACTGTAATGTGTAACTGAAAAGAATAAAATTTAAAAATAACTTTAAGAAGCAAAGAGAGACATGGAGAGACAGATTCAGAGAGACAGAAGACTCACTCACATCTACAATAAAATGACCGGGGACATCTATGGCCACAGTTCACAAAGGAAAAGATCACAACAGGTGAAGTGAGTACAAAGGAGACCCTGGCTCATGAGTGAACAGTGTGGAAGCCAACCATAAAGCAAATCCAAGGCAGATCTATTGCCCAGCTACCATGGGACCTTTAGCATCAGAACCTGACCCAAAAAAAGAGTTAGACTAGGCAAAGTATGCCCCCAGTTGAAAACAGTGAGAAATAACACTGGAGCAGGAGAGGCAAATTGGTACCAAATAATGAATTGAGGAGGGACAGGGATCTCACACAGAGCCTCAAACACCAACAAAACATTGCATATCACTGCTCAGAAAAATGCAAGGGTGCTCAAATACAGGAATGAAAAAGGAAATTCAAGATGACCAAACATCTAAGAAAAGCCAACAACATGAAAGGAACATATGAAAATCTATAAACAGGAAGATTTATACAAAGACTTTTAATTGTTCTATGTATGATTCATTGGAGGGATTTTAAGTAAATTAATTTTTAAAATTGTTAAAAATAGGAAAATAGTACCTCATTGGTTAGCACTTATACTCAATGAGGGTTTACCAAACACATAAAAAAAATGGTTTTTGTTGGTCTTTCCTATCCTGCATGTGAGAAGCAGGGCTGTAGCACAAAGAAAAAATTATAGAGTATGAGGATGCAAGCCCTATTCTTCCAGAAGAAAACGAATGCTTGTCCCACCACAGCAAGCTGAGACACACAGATATAAAGCAAGTCATAGATTTCTCTCTTTAAATGACTCTCCTCACTATGCACAAGGTTAAGTACCCTTTGGCTTAGCCAAGGATGATGCTACACCAGCAATTCCATCATTCCACATCTTCCCAATCTAGACGCCTTCTCAAAAGACTCATATGTACACCCTTGTCTCCACTGAAGTCACTCAATGGAGGGTTCATCTCTGCCATGAATGTGGCCTGTACTTGTAGTTTACCAAGAAAGGGGAAGAGAACCATAGAGAACAAATGATAAATGTGAAAAGAAACAAAGGTAGAAAGGGGAACAGTTTATTTGAGTGTAATTATTTTAGTAGTTGTAATTAGGATGGACCAAGAGACAGAACAGTGGGAAGTGAGTTACACCTCTACAATAAAAGTGATTTTTGATGCTTTCCTGACAGCGATAGCTCCAAGGAGGCGGGAAAAGATTTAGGGTTGAAAGAAAAAAGAAAAAGCCTAAGTACTGTACAGGCAGGTGATTGACTGGGTGAAGAGGTTAAAGAGAAATCCATCTTTTTCTTTTCCACCCTTCACTTCACAACCTTGTGCTAATTGCGATTGAGAGGGGTGAAGACAAGGACTGGCAATTTATTTCCAGTTCTTAAAATTTGCTCAACACCCACAATTAACATGAATATTTCAATCACCCCAATTTTGAAATGGGAGATCTTATGAGATTGAGCTTTTTTAAAAACTTTTAAAGGTATATTGTTCTTTTCTATGTGGGATGTAGATTTTGCCCAAATTTCTCTGTCTGGAACAACTCCCAAATGAAGTTTAAGAAGTCAGTGATAACTCCATTAGTTATGTGGGAAGTTCATTGATTTAATTAATGAAATTACTACTGAAGTCTAAATTTGAAAGAGGTTACCAATTACTTGACAGGTGATTTGAATGACTACATTTGCAAGTCCTAATAGGAACAGGAATTTAAAAAAAAAAAAAGTACCAGGAGAATCATTTGGAAGTTAGGGCTTAAATTGTTAAATAGAAATGATGTAAAACGAAAAAAAAAATGGTATCAGAAATCTCAACCACACTACTTCCTTTCAGGATATTACTCATTTCTGAATTTCAGCCATTAGCAGCTTCTTTCTGGTCCATGTGCTCCATATTCCTCTAGATCTTCATAAGCCTTAGTGCTCTCACCTTGCACTTCATCTCTTCTATATTGGCACTCTCATTATCTTGGCATGCACACCCAGTTTCATGGAATTAAGCAATTTGTGCAATAATATCTTCTACATTTATAATTCTATCATGAATCTCCCCTAAACCTCAAAACCGCATGCCTAAGTATTTGTTTGATAGATTCCTATGAAATTCAATTAACCTTTCTAAGGTACCGTATCCCAAACTCGGCTTCTGTTTTCCCAGCCCATACCTCCTCTTCCTACAGTACCCTCCACCTCAGTAGACCATGATGACGAGTCCCAGTTGCTGAGGCCAATAGCCCAGAAGGTGGTCTCATTTCCTCTTCCACCTCTCACAGGCAGTCCTTAGCAAAGCTCTACTGTTTCAGCTCCAGAATGCCCACCTCTTCAGCAACTGAACTGTCACCACCATTCCACTCACCATAAGCTCTCCTTCAGTTAATTTCACAGCTTTTCCTTGGGTCTTCTCCTTGAACAATTACCCTCCCGACATCTACTCTTCTTTCCTCTAGTTTCAGTTCAGCAGCCAGAGTTATCCTCTTAACACATAAATAATTTTATTCAATTTATCTTTCATAGCCCTTGCATATGTTCAATGTTCACTTTGAGAAAAACTAAAATCTTTACAACAGCCCAAAGAGCTCTAAATACTCCACTTCTGCATTCTCTAACCTCATTTTCTACCAATTCCCCACCGGCCACTATGCCATTCCTGAATCAAGGCACTGTCAATGCCGCCTCCTTCCTATAATTTTTCTCTCCCACATTTAGTGCAGGTCTGGCTCCCTTTCCTCCTAGTAAAGTTAAATTGTTAAAAAGAAATGATGTAAAGTAAAAAAAATGGTATCAGAAAGCTTAATGTGATGCTTTCCTTTCTCATCCTGTGACAGATTGTAATTTCTGCACCCTAGTGTTCTGTTTGTCTTCCCTACTTTATTATTTTCCACAACACTTATCACCCTTTGAAAGCCTTGATTTATTAATGAGTAAATGTGACCAATGTGAGTCATTAATTCTCAGGTTCAAATGAGGGTCTCCATGAGACTCAGGGTGGTGAGCCTCAGTTGACTTCTATATGACTAGGTTTGTAACATGCAGAAGCCTCAATAGGGATTAAATATTACGCAATTGTGTACTGTTTGAATAGTGCCATATCAACCACATCACAACTACCTTCATCCCCCTCATCATATTACAGAGAAATATTTTAAATCAGTAGTATTTTTGTTCTCATTATGGCGGTGATATTTCAGTGTAAGTTCTGCCACCAAATCCGAGAGTGGAAATGTTAACCCTACTACTAAATGAATAGTCTAATGGTGGTTTCTTTGAGGACAGCAATCCTTTGGATTACTTTAGTCTGGACTCCAATTTATCACCATTTATAGAATGTAATATATGAATAATATGAGACTCTGGGCACAAGGGTTTTTTCCCTCCATCTCGGGTTCTACTTTATTCATTTTGGAATCATCCACAAAATGTCCAAAGGGTCCTCAATGAGAGGAAGGCATACCAAGTGACCTGCAAATGCCCTGCTTAAACAAGCTGAATGGATTTGGCTAAGGGACAAAGTCAGTGAGTCTGTAATGCAGGAAGACATGGAAGAACACTCAGAAACGGGAACAGCCTGACCTCTTTACCCAAGCTCCTCTAAGACAAGCAGAAGAGATGGAGCTCATTGAATATGTATTAAATGGGAAAAAGGCATGCAAAAATCATGTTCCTCCTGGGAATGTTTGAAGGGTTGTCCTAGAAAAAATATCAGAAGAGTCACAATAATAACAGTTTTACGTTTGGGTAGGAGCTATAAATACTTTCCTATTCTGAAATCCGAAGCGATGTTCAGACACTAATTCAGTTTGCTCATCTCAGAAATGAGAGGTGGACTTGATGGTCACATGACTCCAGGATGGGGGATATGCTGCTCTTAAAAGTCCCTAATATCAAATTGTACAAATTCCCTTTATCCTCCAATGCCATGTTTACACCCTTCAGACATTACACATAGATAAACCCAGACATTTGCAAATTCAGCAATGTTATCTTATTGTATCCCTCTGACTCCCTACTTAATAAAACTTTCCAGGCCTGAGGTTGCTGTGAAGTTACTCCCAAGACTTTGCTCTTCTTCTGGTAATTTAATCTTCTTTGCTCTTCTTCATAATTCAATTTTGTCAACCTTTTCTTCAGGGGAATTTAAAATTTACTACCATAACTACTTAATAGGCTGCTTCTTGTGATAAGGGGATAAGAAATTTACTTTTGGGGACATGTGCTGACTCCCTCATGGGTACCATTTAGTCTGCTTACTGCTGACCTCAGGATTTTGTAACTTCAAAATGTTAATGGTTTCTAAAATACGAAGAATTCTTAACTTCTCATTGAAGATTCACCTACCAAGTATGTCAAGATGGCTGGGGTATTATAGGTGTTACTCATATTATTCTTCTAAATAAATACAAACTTCAATTTTTGAAATGATCAATTTTCTCACATAAATTTTTCTTAAAATTTAGTAAAAATGAATGTATTTTGTAACTACGTATACAATGGTTACTTAATATTCAATTATAGTGTGCACACTCTTAATATATACTATGGGTATTCAGCATATATATATATACACCAGTTACAAAATGTCAGTCTAGTTACAACTGGATTCCATCAGGACCCCCATGCAACAGATCTCTTTTGCTAAGCACATGTACATGTGCCAGAAGTTGTATTAATTGACAAGAGAAACATAGAAATGTACTGGGTACTGTATGAAACTAAATGAATTAGGGTATTTGACATTTAACATGTTCTGTGACCATAAAACTTATTGGTATGAAAAAGAAAGGGGACTTTGGGGTCTTGAAAAAAGAAAAGAGATTTGGTGGCAGACATCTGTGTGAGATAGGGGAGGACATTTTAGAATTAGAAATATTTTAGACAAAATAAGAAAAAAATTGCCATTAAATTTTAGATGATCAGTGTTAATGGTAAGCTACATTAGTTGCTGTAATGAATGATGAATTGGCCCTAGTGTCTCATACATTTCTTCTTTAGATAATGATCCAAGATATATCACCACAGAATTCCTTCTTGTAGTCCTTCAGGGACCTATATGCATTCCATGCGGTTACTACACCTGGCCCTGTCCAAGAACTTGGGGATCTTTCATTCTCCATATTTAACAAGTTTATTTCATAAACAAATAAATAAGCTTACATGGGCAATTAAGTGAGAGTTTCAAGGTGCTGCCATTTTCCTCATTGCTTAGAGGCCTGAACTCAGTATGTTACTTCACTGGACTAGAGGGAAGGCAGTAGGTGCAATGCTGAGGCCTGGAGGAGAACTCACAAGCATAGCATTCTCTGCCATCGTGCACTCATGGAGATTAATCACTAGTAAACCACCCCCCCCAAAATAGTGGGTTCTAGTCAAATCAAGGAAATATGAGAATTTCTTCTGTAGGTTAGAGGAGAAATGACCACTGAGTAAAAGTCAACAAACTATCAAATCTACTTGGCTCAATTATACCAAATCATTCCTTTTTTGCTTTAGGGAACACAGATAAAAGAGAAGAGCCAAGCTATTTTTAGACCATCATGATGTGCATATACACTATTATAATTTGCATGTCTAAGGTAAGACTGTCATTAGATAAAAGGCATTGAAATATAAGGTGCACTGATGTGCAACCTTGGTATTTGGATTCCAAGGTGATTTATTTTCATAGGGTTTGGGTGACATTGTAAATGAGTACAAATTGGTGATGGGATGTACAGCGCAGAGGACTGCAACTCTCCTGAAAGTGCATTCAATACTCATGTCATTTTAAATGCTCTGTTAATTGCAAGATTCAGTTTAAAGAGGGGAAGCTTCACTTACTTGTGAGGTGCTATTCATCTGTCAACAATTTTATATCCGTTTAGCTGCTTCTGTTTGACATAAAAAGATTTCTGGATAATAATATGACATAGATTGTGTAGCAGGATGAGACCAATTCAACCCTTTCACACAAAGGATTGAACCAACTGCAAGACTTCTCCAGAGGGGAGGGATAAGAGGAAATAAGAGTGAGATCAACCAGCAGAGCAATTAAAAGATAAAATTTATTGTATTTGCTACAGTTTTCTGTGTCTCTCTGGTCTTCAATATAAAAGCAAAGATTGTCTAGTTTTTAACTAGTTTATTGAATGGGCCAGACTTCTTATTGTGCCAGAAGAAAATAGCTTGATTTTCCCTCTCATCACATGGTTTTCAATCATGCTCTATTAGGATTCTTTAGAAGTATAGAACCAATCAGATTGTGTGGTGTGTGTGTGTGTGTGTGTGTGTGTGTGTGTGTGTGTGTGTACAAGTACAAAATCTGCACAGTGGTTTGACAAGCTGATGACCTGAGAAGAACAAATATACAGTTCAAACCCTATGCCATTAGGTTAGAGAAGAAAGAGATGCCATAGGAGTGGAGGTCCAAAGATTGTCCAAGTCCCTAATGCTTGGAGAAGGCCAGTCTTTTTGTATTATCCCTTAAACTGGTATTATGATGCCAACTCCACCAATTCAAATGTTAGTTTCATTGAAAAACAGTCTCACAAAAACAGCCAAAGTAATGTCTGACCTCCTACCTGGGCATGATGATATCACTGAGATGACACATAAAATCAACCATCACATTTCCATTTCTAAGCCTTTGCAATAATTGATAGCTTACAGTCATTTTCAGTTCTAGGACACTGTGGTATTCAGACAATTAAAACAACAACAACAAAACACAGCCTGAAGTTCAATTTCTCATCACTTTCCCTTCACCTGCACCTGATAATTATCTTGGGACCCAGAGAAAGGAAGTGAGCTTATCATAGCTACCTTTTATTTTCTTTCTTTTATACACTTCTCTTGAAATTATCCTTCCGCCCATCTCCCACATTCACTATAAGCTCATGCAATCCTCAGAAAGTCCTGCCTAATTTATAGAACCCATATTTATAGCTAGGCTGTGGATGTCCCACCATTTACATTTCTCAGCTTTTCAATCTTAGCCTGCAATTTGCAATATCACCCTAAATATTTCAAATGAAATTACATACATTGCCAGTTACAGTTATACACACACTGCTTATGCAGGCACCCAAGCACATTCACAGAAGTTTCTGGAAGGAATGCATAGGAGATTCAACCTAAGTCTTCAATGGACTTGTAAATGATGCATAAAAAAAAATTTGAAGAATGAAAGCGATAACTTTGGAAGTGCATCCATGCCATTGGTAATGTCCGTGCTTGGATCAAACCCAATCACAACATGGCTTCACACCAGCCAAAAACTATTGGACATTATGTAACTCATAAAATTTATCTTAAAATGCAAAGACCTGGCCATTCCATCATGTCATATTTCTATTACACATCTCAAATAATTCTATAATGTTATATCATCACTTGTATATGAATGGAATCATGAATTAAAAGTAGAAACAATATCATGCTATTGATAGTAATTCTGAAGAGCAATTAGATATGCATATTAAAAGGATTTAAATATTTTATGCATCTTAGTACTTTGTAATATATTGCTATAACATTCATGAACTCCAAGGTACAGTAGAATTGATTGTTATCAAGGATCACAGGCATGGTCAGGCTCAGGAGGACTCTCTGATCCACTCCCAAATACTCTTTCCTGGCAATGTTCTTCTACTTTCCACTTTTACCATGAGTATTCTCCTCAAACATATTGCCCCCGGGGACATTTGTATTATTGTTTTATGCTTGAATTTGTTGATATAGCATTTACTAGATACTGTATAAATTTAAGTTACACCAAAAAATTTAGAAAACCCACATTCCATCATTTGGCTACAACTCATTAATTTTGTGTTAAATAAAAATTATTGCCATCACAAACTAGATATTGGAACAAAAACCTACCGTAGCAAACTGAAATGATTGTTATCTTTTTCTTAGGTTTTACCCCTACTGATGAGTACATCCAAAAGGTAATGTTCAGGTTAGTTTAGAAGTTTGAAAAAATGAAATCTGAAGCTGATCACTTATTACCCATGTATGATCCAGAGCATTTTACTGCTCTCAGTGCCCCCAAATTCCTCATCTGTAAACTGGGGATGAGAATATGACCTATCACACGTAATTTCAATGAGACATGTTCTTAATTTCTGAATAAATCGAATGTTTGTGAAATAATTCATTAATACATACCTATCTAGTAAAACAACTTTCATGTCCTTCTAGAAAAATGGGAATACTGAAGAATAATTATCCTTTTAAAACTTACAAAAATTATGTAGTCATTAGCACATTAAATATGTTGTTATGGACTTCATGTTTTTTTCATGAAGCCATCCACTTAGAGGATAGAAATCCACCTTTATCTTTACCATAGATGCAAACATTCTATTACATGGAAACATGGATCATATTTGTTTAGACTATCTCTCAGTGATGTAAACTTAAATTCCTTCCAGGTTTCCATACTATGAACAATGTTTCAGTTAAAATAACTGTAGAAATAATTTCACTTATTTTGGGAAATATTTCCACAAGGTAAATCCTAGTTGTGTAACTGTGAAATCAAAGGATATTCTCAAAGATTTTTAGAGGTTAAAAAGTCTTACAGAATTATCCCACATCATTATATTTCTTAAAAGTGTGTGACAACGTTTTGCTTGCATGAAAGAAATGATAAAATTCTACCAAAGGACAAAGAGAAGACAAATAAATGGAACATAACTTATTTCTTGATAGAAAGTTTCATATTATACAGAATTAGCATTTCCCTACAAGTGTTCACATTCTTTTAATTCAAAAACTGCCCCAAATGTGGGAATTATAACAAAGACATCAGAATGCATTTCATGTTTAAAATTAGGAGTCAGGAGTTTCTAGAAATATGGTATTTTTTAAATGAAAGGAAAAAATATCAAGAAGGAAATGTAAGTGGCACGTAAGGAAGGTAAACCTTCCAAGAATTAAAAAGCAGAAAGAGTTTATAATACTACTTTAAACAGCAGATTGGTTAGTAGAGAGGGGAAAATAAAACCAACCCCCCACCCCCAAACAGAAGGGAACCAATTTCACACTATGTGAGTAAAGGTATTAGAACTAAATATATGTATGAGTAATTAAAACACAATAAGCATAACATTTCAAAATGATGTAAAGATTGAATTAAAAAAATGCTACTGCTGTAAATACCAAATATTTGGAATGTAATGAAACTGAATCCTTAGGTTGATTATTGTATGAAAATTATCTTAGGCACACCAACTTTGAATAAGAAAACCAGAAATTATAAAACATTGAAGGAAACATGTCCAGATCTATTTATATAGAAGCTGGGAGAGATGATAAAAGGTAGAATTGTGCATGGTTTAGAATAGTAAAAACTCTGAAAAACAAGTATGTACCAATACAGAAGAAATGCAATGATCTAGCTTTTTATGTGAAAGTAGGGAGATCATTTCTTAATGCACGAGTCTACAGTTCTAATTCTGAAATCCTGATTGGGTGGAGGAAATATTCAGACATCCTGAAGACAACCCAAAGCCAGCCGGAAAGTGGTAACTGTCAACACACATTTCTGAAATTGGTGTATAATATGAGTGACTAAATTGCCATACCTCCCCTTCCAGGAACTCAAAAGTTATAATTGTTTTTTTTTTTTTAGTGGTCTCTTGAACTAATTTTATTCCTTTGTTCTTTTGTATTTGAACAATTAATAATATATTGGAACATATGAATTCATATCCCATAATGCAAATGTAGATTTAGCATATACATTCCACAACGTCAAAATTGTAAAATTAACATATATGGAAAGAAAAAGAAATCAGAGCAGTTTAAAAACTGTTACTATGGGCATAGTAGGGTTTTTTAAATTTTACTTTTTACGCAAAAATGAAAAACACAACTTTTCATTTCTCTGGTTGTACATGATATAGAGTCACACCATTTGTGCAATCATACCCACACCTAGAAGTAATAATGTCCATCTCATTCCACCAACTCCCCTCAATACATCCCCTCCCTCTCCTCTGCTCAATCCAGAGTTCCTCCATTTTTGTTCGATCCATTCACATTTAGAAACTAGCAAACCTAAATAATTTAATATAGTCTGTGTAGGATTATAACCATCTTCAACTCTTTATTTTATGTCATAGAGCCACAATATAAACAAGTACTATTTGAATTTTTTTTTTTTTTGGTGGTGAGGAGATAGCTTCATTGCAGCAGAACTTTAATATGAAGGTACTCTGTGTCAAAAGCATTTGCAGAAAGTCATTTGTAGATCCAAAGAGATAAAGCATCTAACCCTTTGTCTGAGAGTTTAGTCCTAAATATTTCAGTTGTTTAAGAGATGTGTAATTGTAAACTAAGCCTAAACTATTCCTTCTTCAGCTCCTACAGAAGAAATTAGACTGAAGTAAATAAGATGTATTTTAGAAATCAACATGTTTCTTCTTAAACGAGAGAGGGGAGATCAGAAATAAATGTTCTTTAGATTAAATCTTTAAGCTTTAGCCTTATTTTTTTTTTATTATTTTATATCCACTTTATGAAGACCCTGTAGGAGTCTAAAGCCTGAATCAGCTTTTATGAAACGGAATGTATCAAACTGAGACTCTCTCAGTGGGCAGATCATTTGAAGCTGGTGCTGCCAGAGGAGACACTGGTCTTTTTAGAAACGTTTGCATTTTAGAAAACTGTCTTTTCCCACCTGACCACCAATAAATTGTGAAGTCTTCAAAACTCACGTCTGACAGAGGAAAAGAAAAAGCCGTTGTGTATTTTCGAGGTCTTTCTTTTGTATGTGGGCTGGGGAGGGGGAGGGCTAAGTGTATATGAAAAAATCCCAGGAACATTTGTAAAGAAAGACTCCTGTTCTCAAACCAAATATGTAACAAAGTCGAAAGAGGAATGATGCACTGTGGTGAAAAAATAGGGAATTTTGCCATTCTGGGTTAATTTTGCAAAGTATATTGGTTTAAATGGCTTGTGTGAGGCCATTACTCATAGCTTAAATAATTTTTTAAGGGAAAGAAACAAAAGAAAATCCACATGCAAGGATCACAAGAAGTCTGTAGTCTGTACTGTGTGCACCCACAGCAGGAGGCAGAAGCCATGGACAGCAAGCATGCTTGCACTTAGCCAATGCTTATCAAGTGCTGGCCCAACCCCAAAGTGCCTTGTATATGTGTGGAATCCAAAGCCAAAACCAAGTGAGCTGGCATTACTGCAATCCCCACCCTATTGAGAAACCAGAGGCACACAGAAGTGGAGGAAGCAGCCCAAGTTCACTATCAGTAAGTGGGAGAACCAGAACTCAAAAACACCCAGGATCTTGGAATCCTGAGCAACACTAAAGACCCTCCCTTTTGTGATTGCAACTCCTAGTGATGTATATATTCTTATTACTGGGTACTTATTGCTTTAAAACTATTTTAATTAGTTTTAGGGAGACCTGGAAAATATCTGGTGACCTTTGAACACTCAAATGGAGGTTTCTTTCAGAGTCCCTTTCAGATTTTTCAGCATATCTATATTGTATAAGAGTATCTTTCTACTTTCAAAACTCACTTTTTACTTTGTAGGTACAGTCTGGAAATGTTTAACCCAGTCACCTTCTTTGGGGACTTTAATACATAGAGCGCATTTGCGTATCACTTAGTGTCTTGAGTACAATCCATGACAGCACACCTTTTCCATTTCATATTACCATGTATGGTAACACGTGGAGCTTATTCTTGTTTGCAGGTTGAAAACATTATCAAGCCAGGAAAAATAAAAGCAAAAGAAATGCCAGACTCCTTAAACCACATCCTTGGCAGGAATGTGCTTTTATTCACTCCTATGTCGACAAGAGTGCCTAAAACTATAACGGTTTTCTGTCTAACTTTTAAAAATAATTAGTCCAGGGAGGATACTTAGTTGTGTGGTCGAATGTTGGCTGTGTTTTACAGCAGAGCATTTTATGGTTTAAGTATTATGATTACTTTAGTGTGGCTCTGTCAAATGACCTTGCTTTTTTACATCTTGAACAATACTAGTAGTTTGTGCTTCTTAGCAATGTGCTAAATGCTATGCCCTAGAGCGTGGGAAATTGTTTGTTGTTTAGGAATATTTTTATTTGTAATGTGCATTTTCTCTTGCCATTTTCTTCCTTTTTTTTCTTCTACCCTGCAGCTTTCTTTATCATCCTATTCCCAGCCTCAACCCAACTCATAGAATAGACTTCAAAAAAGAAATCTAACCAGATGCCTAGTTCTGCCACTTAACAAATATGTGATGCTGGGCAAGTTCCTTAACCTTTTGGAGCCTCAGTTTTTGCTGTCCAGTCTGCATAATTTTGTTATTTTCTCAGTCCTAGAATACATAGTATTTTTTCCTTCTAACCTTATTGAAAGTATGATCCATGATAGAACTTACTTGATATTTGTATATTTTTGTCTCTTTTAACATCAATACATTAAGTTGATAAGTGCCCTAAAATTAAAATAAAGTAACAAAAAGGGGCTAAATCCAGTGTGGTGGAAGGTTTATTTTAGTTGAGGTAATCTCTCTGGAAATGCCTTTGAAGAGGTGAAATTTGAAGAGAGCTCTGAATACAAAGGAACACAGAGGAAGAACATCTATGAGGAAAGAAGCAGACAATCTTCTCCAACTCAGTAACCCGGACATTCAGGATGCACACTTTTTCTGTGCGTAAGGCTACTGACATGTTGTAAGAGACTGGCAACGTTCCCAGTCTCTACCTCAAACATGCCAGTAACATCTTCCTACTAGGGATAATCATAAATTTCTGCAGATATTGCTAAAGTTAAGTAAAGTCACACCCAGTTGGACAAGAGTGGTCTAGAAAGAGAAGAGTACGTGCAAAACCTTGCATACCATAGCTTGGCATGTTCCAAAGGAGGCAGGGCAGCTAAGGAGTGGCAGATCCCCATGGGAAATGTGCACAGAATCCCATCTCTGTAGTTTAGTGGGCTGTGGGAAAGGTTGCTTTTATTCCCATTTGAAGAAATGAGTCCTTGTTTTGAGCAGAAACTGACTATGTTATTCCCTAATCCCTCCTCCATTATTTTATGCTTCTCTCCTTTCTTTCTTTTTTTCTCACTCTTTTCCATGGGTCTATCCAGCTGTCAGTGCTGTAGAGTTCAGCAATTGAAATATGATCCCACACTATCATTGTAAGATACATTTTACTCTGTACTACTAACCTAAATTTCTTCTGTTTGAATATATCTTTTAGCTGCTGATTAAATTGTCTTTATCTTTATATTAAGCTTTTCTGATGGAAACTATTGATTCCCAAATTTGCCTACACAATACAATTGCTTGGAAAACATGAATAAATTATTAATGCCAGGATTCTGACCCCAGGGAGTTTAGTATAATTACTTTAGGCTGTGGCCTTCACATCAGCTTTTTTTTTTTTTAAGCTCTTCAGGTGATTACAGTGTATGGCTGAGGTTAAGAGCCACTGGGTTAATCCTCACAATAGAGAGACTACAATATTATAAGTGCTCAATAAAAGTATAACAAATAAATCAAGATCTGTTTTCTGACATTTCCATGAGGAATGCTGACACCTAGCTCATATTTTTATAAATTCTCTTCCTACAATGAGAAAAATCATATGAAAACAGAAGGAAAACCATAAAGAAAGATGTTACTATTCCTTTTTCAATGATGCTTTGATAATTTCTTTCTTTTAACATTAGGTGGATCTTCCATGAGCATACACTCCCTCTGGGCCACATTGTGTCTGTATATAGGGAAAACTGGTTCTTCATGGAAAAATGGTATATGTATCAAATAATCTTCCCACTTGTAACTTTAGACTAAATTGTTAGCTGACTTTCTGTTACTAGAGTGGCGCTGTAATCCTTTAGCAGTAAGACTATCACACATCTGTTACTTTTTCATAATTGAATAGAAACTGACAATAGTGCAAAATAACAACACTATTAACTGATTCTTCAGAGCTGCCCACAGTTTTCTCAGGAGCAGAACAGAACTCAGTACAGATATAGCCAAGTATCATTGGAATATGCAGAAGCAGTTGAACTTGAAACCGCCACTGGTGTTTTCATTTAGGCGTAATACATAATAGGTTAAATCTTCTCCATTACCCTTCCAAGCCTCTGTTCTTGCTCAGGATAAAAATACTGGTAGAATAGTATTCAATATGTATCAGCAGATTTGGAAAAAAGGCACAAGTGGTTGATTAAGTTTGATATCTCACTTTTATTTAATTAACTTTACATTCATTAATGAGAGAATGATACACATAAAATTATACATACTATAATGTTTATCCATAAAATGATTAACAGTAATTACTTTTGGGTTGTGCATTCTGGTGAAATCAAGATTAATTGGACTTGAATGTATTTTATTGACATGTATGCATTATTTTTATAATCACATATAAAAATAAAACCCCAATGCCACGAGCTCACAAATATTGTGTCCTTTTGCAGCACAGTGTCACATGAGGAATTCTAATACACTTGTTTTTCAGAATGTTTCCCTCTATTCTGATAAAATATAATATGCAAACCGGCAAAACAAACAAAAACCAAGTGCACACATTCTTAATCCATTGTACTCCTCAAGAAAATCCTGCCATTGTTTTAGTTAAAAGAACTGAGTCAGAATTAAAAAAAAAAAATCTGAGATTAGGAGGAAAGAATATTGTGCAAATGTCTACTTTAAAAGCCTATTCCTACCATCTCAGGGTTAGAGGAATTTCCTTGTGGTAATTGCATTTGTCTTTCATCCCACGGAAGTAACTAGACTGCTAACCTGGAAAACCATGTAACATATAGTGTTTCTTTTCATTTGGTTTCTGAAATGTATTTTAATGTGAGAGCATGTCATCATTTAGCCTTCGCCATTTTCTTTTAATGTGTCCTCAGAAAAAGAAAGATTATGACTATGAACCCTTAAAAAAAAGTTTCATGCTTTCAAGCTCACAAGTTTGACCGTAATTTTGGCAATAAAAAGAAATGAAAAATGCCATCTATAATAACATTATTATTAATGTCATAGGATTTCTATGCCATTTCCTCTGCTAGTAATGAATCTAGCTAATTGCTTATTCATATTTCCATCACTGCCTTTCTGATTACCTCTGCTAATTTTGATATTCTTCATATTTTTGTTTCATACATCTTTCACTCATTTCTTCTTCTTTTGCAGAATGTTCCCTGTAAAGCAATTTTTCACTATCCTATATTAATTCTCTAAAGGTACTGTTTGTAAGAGTTAACAATTGGCTTTGATGCCAGTGATCTATGAAACACAATGAAATATTTATATATATATGTCAGATTTATATATATATGTATATATATATATAATTTATATATTTCCTTATAATTTTATCAAGATATTTATTGGTTTAACCAAATTTTCATTTCCACTATGCCAAGAATTTTATCTTGATGTTTCTGTTTCATTTTAGTGCCTGGCAACTTCCTTCAATTTCGTTAAATGAGTTTGCCTCTCTGGTGATCCATTTACTTTGTAAACAAAATAGTTTCCTATTTTACTGAGAAAATAGTTCCCTATTATCCACTAAACAAGAGACCCCCCACAGGAGAAGAGTGTTGGGAACCTTGTGGTAGAGTAGGAAGGATACAGACCCTGAAGGTCAAGCCCTGAACCAGTTACAAGATATTCAGTAAAGCACCTGCCTCATTGGTGCATCCACATGTAGCACAGATTCTGCCACCTGGTCTGACTCACTGCCTGAGGTAGAGTGTCAGGGTTTCCTGAAGTTTCTTCCTATTCCTGGATATCCGTCTCTGCAGATTTCTTTTGGTAGTAGGAATGCATCCTGCTCCTTATGTGCAATTGGCAGTTGGGCTTAATCTCCATCCTGCCTATATGGTATAACAGAATATTTTCTCCCTGAAATAGGCAGGGTACCAAAAATGCAGTCTAATAAATCTGTAGGCAAGATGCCATTGAACCAAAGAATTCCTTAATGATCTTAATCAAGAGAGCTTATCTGTGATGCTCACTGAACTTTAATGTAAAACCCACAATTGGAAGCTGAGGATGTGATGATTGGAGAATGTGTCCATCACGATGGAGCCTGAAGCCAACAGGCCCAGACTGGCAGTTGGCTACATTCCACTTTGAACTTGTCCCTCAGTAGATAGTTTGATTTGGTCCAGAATTGGGCAGAAAAAGACTGGTCATAAAGCTATGCTGTCCCAATGTCTGACATTTCATAAGAAATATTAATTAACTTATTATGAATAATATGGTGTCATATGTGCACTGTATGTGCCTACATTGGGAACTAGGTGTACATATTATCTCTAATCTCCAACAACCAACCCTTCTTGGATTTTAAATGTGGTTCACACTTAGAGAAGCTGAGACTCAATAAGATGAAGCATTTGACTCAAAATTCTGCATCCAATCCAGACACAGAGTTAAAGTCAAACCCTTGTCTGCCTAGTTCTCAGGATGATTTGAATTCCCTTTCCTTACTCTTTGGTGAGATATCACAGAAAAATAAATTATTTCTATGCCTTATAAATGGCATTTTCTACATCACTTTGTTATATTTTAAAATGACAGTCTCTTAGATGTTTGCAGCATTTTCTTTGCAGCTGAATTTGCATGTTCCATATTATTTATCAGAATGATATGAAATGTATAGAATACATATTTTCTTTCTAAATATGAAAAAAAATGAGACTCGAAGAAACCATAGTATTTACCTGAAATCACAGAGCTGGTAGGTGGCAGAATAATATGACTTTAGTTTTGTAGTACTATGTAACAAGGTGCCATAAATATAGTGACTTAAACTATCTATCTGTTTCTTTTCCTAGAGGTAGGAAGTCTGAGCACAGAGCACCTAGCTTTTGGGGTTGGATTCCAAAGTCTGAAACCAAGATGTTAGCTAGACTGCATTCTTTTCTACAAGTTCTGGCAAAGAATCTGCTTCAAAGAGCATTTGGCCAAATTCAGTTACTTCTGGGTATAGGAAAGAGGCATGGTACCCTGTGGTTGTAGAAGTAAGCCCCCATTTCCCTACTGACTTCCATCTCATGGTTTCTACTAGCTCCTGGAGACCACCTATGTTTCTTGTCATGTGGTCCTCTCCATGTCTAAGCCAGCAACTGAGGATGCCCCTTCAGATCCCCCTTGCACTTCCAGTATTTGATTACTTCTATCTCTCCCAGACCTAGATTCCAGTGGTCTGTGAGTAGCCAAAGCCCATGAATCATCATCTACTTTCTCTTCAAATCAACTGCAGGGTATCCTGTAACCTAATCATGGGAGTAAGATCCATCTTGTTCATAGTTCCCAGGATGATTCACTTAGAACCTAGGGATCGTCATAGCATTCTATGAATATTAAGTACTGTCAGTATCCAAGTCTTATTGGTAAAGTTATCTTGGGACTGTGTCAGCCATTAACATGGTGAGAAATTTATACTTCTCTGAGCTACTGCCATCAGGGCCGATCATACTTCCTACTTTGGCCAGGGTCATGAGCTGAACTAACCTGTCACCAATTCTAAGCCCAAGTTGTGAAATCCCTGTGTGCATTACTAGAGTTATTTCCCACTGTCATGAAGCCAGCATGACCCAAGTAAGGGTTGTACTTTCAGCATGGATCCTAGAATTAACAAAAGGCATGCAGAAGAGTCATGGAAAATCTATAGAACATCTCATGAGCAAGAAATCACACATTTTCTATCTCACCATAACCTTATTTTAAAAGGTAGCTTATATAGAAACCAGTACGTAAATGTAATGTACCGCTGTAAATCATAAATGCATAAATAAACATTCAACATTGGTTGTACAGACAGCAAACGGGTGGCAAGGAAACAATAAATATTGGAAACTGTAAAAATGATGACTCATTTATGTAACAGTGAAATCAGAAGAAAATCAACTCATAGGAGTAAATCACTTATGTATTTCTGAGTTCTCAGTTTTCTCTATATGGACTAGCATACTATCTCTATTTTAATATCTATGTTATAAAGTCATTTTCTTAAATAATCACTGTATAGCTCTATTTTTTTGTTTCTTAAAATACAAGTTTTACTAATTTAAAACAGTTTTTCTAAAGCATAATTAATTTAGGAGTAATAACAATAATAGTACATTATCTCTATGATTTTTTTACTGATAAAATGAGAGTGCCTGCTCATATTTAATTTTCACAACCATTTTTCAAGGATATAGAAAAAGGAAATAAAATTCTGATAGCTTCCTCATATCTACAATTTGGTTTGGAATTCTGCTGACAAGGTTTTACTCCAAAACCCAAATATTAATTCAAATTTTAATTCATATTTTATACCCTCTATCTCTAATATCACAGATTTTAAATAAAAAAGAATTCTCAAAGGCACCTTTAAAAATGAGGTTAATTTTATGCATCCACGATCTGGGTAAACAACCCTTTAAAATTAAAAAAAAAGAATAAAGTAAAGATTAAAAAAGTAATAATTGTTCATAGCAATACTCATAGGTCAGAGCTATGATGTAGTTTTGCAGACAGGACTAACCCACAAGACTGTAGGTTTTCTAAAGACATGACCCCTTTTCCTCTCTGAAATATTTCCCTGAACTCTCAATTCCATCACTCAAATCAGGCATTTCTCATGTTTAAGTTACATCTATTTTTTTTCTGCCCCATATAGTCTCCTGTCTATGAAACTCTCTTACAATTTGAGGAGTCCCTTGACATTTGTATCTAAAACTGCCTTCTAAATCTCTAAATGTGTCTCACTTTCCTTTGAGTGCCCAAAGCATTTATAGCTTAAGTCACATTGTTAGATTGTAGCTTACATCACATTCTTAAGTGAAAAAGGTGGTGAGATTTAGAAGCAATCGTGGCCAAGCTCTTGCCCTTTCTTATGTGACACCTTTATTGGGTGTTCAATTCTTTGAGATAATTTTGAGCATCCAAGGTTATCCCAGAGTCCCATAGTCAATTTCAATTTAACTCAACCTCTACACCTCATTCATAATCTTGAGTGTCAGATGCTTGTGCTGACCTTTACTCATGTGTTGTTCCACTTGATTCTAAAGTCAGAGTCCTCCTCTCATTTACTCTGTCTTGCTCCTTAGCATGTTCTCACTGGACACCACTGCTGGTACACTGCTTTCCCTCCTTGGTTTCACCAACCCTGATGTTGGAAAACCACCTCAGTACAATCATGCAACCATCACCCCTGATCTGGTGATGGTGCTTTCCTTGGTATCAGTTACCATAAACTCTAAAAAGCATTGCATGGAAAATTGTAAAAATAAACCATCAGTTTTAAATGATGTGCCATTCTTATAGTGGTGGCGTGAAACCTCGAGCTGCCCCACTCTGCACAGCCCTGAGATATGAATCATCCCATCATCCAGCTTATCTGCACTGTGCATACTACCTGTCCACTAGTTATCTCAATTACCAGCTCAACTGTCAAATGTTATAGACAAGTTTTATTCAAGTAAACCTTATCTCACTTAATAATGGCCCTCAAAGTTCAAGAGTAGTAATGATGGCAAATTGGGTATGCCAAAGTAAAGCCATGAAGTATTTTTAGTGAAAAAGTGAGAGTAAACTGTACTCACAAATGTCAGCACATTCATACAACTTCATTAAAGTAAGCCTTAAAATTCTTCTATTTATTAGTTTAATGCTGTGCATCTCTTACTTGCCCACTTTATCAATTAGGCTTTATCATAGGTTTGTGGGTAGCAAAAGGCATCCTGTATACTCCGTTGGACCACTCAGCGGTTTCAGGCATCACTCTGCTAAAGTCCCCTGCAGACAAGGGGGACCTCTGTAATAATTTCACTCATTCTTCCTCATATTTCCCTCCCAGTGGTGGCACTTGTCCAACACACACCATCTGGAATGGAAACTTGGTCAAGATAATGATCTCTGTTGAGTCTGTTTCCTCAAAAATGAAACGTGTTAAATTCCTTGTAGAGTGATTTTGAGGATTCCATAAGATAAATGCATGCCAAACTCTAAGCTCTGTGTGCTTTGCACATAATGGGCAGTTATTAAACATAAGCTGTTTTCTTCTGTGCTCTAACACCAGCCTGTATTAAATTTGCTTCACCCAATTCTTACCACCTGCATCTTGCCTCTCCCACAAAATGACTTGAAGTACCTTGAAAGTAGGCCCCAGGTCATATTCATCTCAAGACTTGCTACAGGGCTTACACTGGCATTTTTAACTATGGAACTAAATATATTGGTGCAGATCCACTAAAAGCTAAGTACCATACTAGAGTATGAGAAAATATAAGGCCTGGCTTAAGGTATTTTAAGAGAGTGTGAGAAAAATCTAAGGCCTGGTTTATACTATTTACAGATCCGTGGTGACTGTAGATTGACACAAATCAAGTCAAAATGAACAGTTTAAGAAAACAAGGCTAAAGAACCTTGTTAAAATACAGATAAAGTGTGTGGCTGTCCAGGAGAACAATATAATAATAATGACCTGGATGAAGGCACGGCTCAGTGATACTGCACCTGCTTTAAATGTGTGAGATCTTGGGCTCAATTTCTAGCAATGCCACCCAGCCCCGTGCATGCACACACAAAGAGCAAGACAACTTAAAAAGCTTAATAAATATTTGTCAAAATGCTGAGGGCCATTGCCAAGTAGGAATGACGCATCGATATTTCCTTGCCAGCGTACCCCATGTTAAATGGACTTGCCTTGGAAATTTGCTGTGACCTTGCATGTGTGTTTGAGAAAGGTGACCCTGCTCAATGACCAGGGTGGATCCAGGATTAGGGTGTATCCTGCAGTTTGAGGAAGTATCCCGCTCCTTGGGTTAAGGGCGTTCCCAGTTTAAGACCTTGGGTTTTAGGGAAGTTCCATGTTGAGGATTATTGCTGCTGGAAATAGGGCGTTCCTGCTACCTGAGCTCCCTTTGAGTTCTCGTGAGATTCAGAGAGTATTTTTGGGAAGAAAGCCTCGTGGAGTAGGTGAATTGGGCGGAGGAGAACTGGGATTGCCCCAGAGCGTGTGTGGAGGCCGGTGTGAGTTCGGGAATAAAGAATTGCTGTTTGAATCTACAAAGCTGTGTGGTGGCTCGTGATCTTGTGCCAAGCCAAGACATTGGCATCAAAACAGGCAAAAATTTGTGACAAAATTTATGCAAAAATTATGGCATGGTCGTTTCATTTGTTCTGTGTTAACTGGAAAAACTAGCAAGATTTCAGACAAAGCTGGATCCAGAGTCTCAATCTTTTCTAAGAGAATCTAAGAGATTTCTCTTTTGTATATCTGTGACTGTTCCTAGGTGCTGTATGCTCAGAAAGGATGTTCCCAAAGCAGGAACTATGAGTGTAATGTAGGCTACCTTACTAGGAAGAAATGGTTTTACTGATGTAGCTCGTCTTGGGTGGGAACACTTAGTGATTTGAGTTATGAGCCCAACTCTGAAACACTGATGCTTGTCAGACGCAAGAGGCACTCTGAAGCCTTCTGCTATATCTACGGGTGACACCCAACAGGGGGCTGGAGTGGTGTGATCACAATAGTCTGTTTGGAATAGGTTGTCAGGGAAGTCAAAAACACAAAACCAGGGATTCCACTGTGCAGGACCTTGCCACATCATGAAGAATAGACAATAATGAGGATGGAGTGCTTTAGGTTGGAAAACATCAAATAAAGTGATAGGGAAAGATGGGGAGAGTGACTTGACATAATTATGAAAATATCAAGAGCTGGCTAAGTAGAGGCCAAACTCAGTGTAACTAGGTAAAAATACCTGGAGAGTTGTAAACAGGTAAAAGTTGGTTAAGAACCCCAACTTTACAAACTATGAACCATTAGTCCTTGGCCAAGATATTTAACTACTCAGTGCCTCAGTTTCTTTATCTGTCAGGAGGGGTAATAGGTATATCATATAGGCATTCTGATAGGATATCAGATCATGTATCTAGAGGTCCTGGTGGAAATTCTGGAAGAAAATATAGACTCATTAATGAAAAATAAATAAATAAATATAAATAAGTGACAGGGTGATAATTATTAACATCAGAAGAGTTCATTTTGAGAAAAAGTAGGCACTGAAGAGCAATCACTAGGTGAGAAATCACTTCAGCCCTCTCCAAGGCTGAAGTGTTTTTGCTTTTACTGACAAACATGGATTCTTTGGCTCTACTGGCACCGAATCATCCTGATAGGAGGTTACCTGAATATCTCACCCTTGGGTGGCAACAGAATCTTAGAGTTCGGAAAAGTAAAGAACGGAGGGCTCATGATCCTCAACTCAAACTTTTGTTTTTCTTCCAAGTAACTTCAACCACACTCTCCTCTGACTAATTTGATAGCAGAGGAGGAAAAGGCATGTTGAGAGAATCCCATTTCCCACTGCCTCCACAGATCACCGTGTTCATCAAGATGAAAACTATTTTAAACTCATCTTGTATGTGTGCCCCCATATTCTCTCTATTGTGAGTATCTGTGTGCAATTTGTTTTTATCAAATCATTGCTAGGGCTAGAGCTTTACCTCTTACTGCTCAAAGTCTAATTCTCTTGTTTTGATGTAGTTTTTAATAGTTTTCTTCTTGATCCCTGTTAACATAATGTTTCAAACTATCTGGACCAATTCTCCATGATACTCCTTCTTATATTCTATAGTGAAAAAATTCATGAGAATCTTCGTGTAATTTACAATTTGAAAAAAAAATTGTAGGTAACATTTAAAAATAATATGACACGTTTAGTTAGCAGTGGTCCATTTTCAACAGTATGAGACATGAGGAAAAAAGCATAAGTCTTTATATGACTTTTGTTCCCAGCCTCGATTTACATTCTAATATTCCTATTTTCCTTAATTTCGAGAGCACACATATTTTTGAAATTAATTTACCCTATGTTCTCTTCATGTAGAAAAATCATCTGCCAAAGTTGGAATACACTGAAGGCATCTATCACATGGATTAATCCACATCCTGAGACCCTAACAACAGCATTGTTTAGAATTCTACTTCATCTGTATAGTATTGGATTTATCTTCTTCAGGAACCCTAGAATCCTCATTGCATTCAACAGCCCAGTATTTAAATTATATTCACTACAACTGGCTCAAACTCCATTTAGGAGGAAAAAGGTCAACATTTTTTAATTATTAGTAAAATTGTTGAATTTTCCCCTAATAATATATGCAGGTTTAATTTAAATCTCATAAACATGAAGCTCACTAAGTCAGACACCCCAAATGCAAACCTAGATCATGTTCATTTCAGTAGGTCACAAAATCTCATTTTGGTAGACACACATCATCTGCGATAATGCCTTGATTAAAGTGACCCCAAAGGGGCAAACATGAATTTGGGCTTTGGAAATGAGCTTATCATTGCCTCTGAAGAAGTGAAGCAATCAAGACTTTTATCAATTCTTCTCCCTCCTATACTTCTTTGAAGGGGAAATTGCGGTAGTAGATATTCATAGTCAAAGAGAAATATCAGGAGAGAAAGTCCATCAGAAGTAAGTATTTTCTAGTCAAATTTCTTGTACCTAAATATCAAGACCAAGACTACAAAGATTAAATGAGAGGACAGTAAAATTTTGAAACACTTATTCATAGTACCTCATTTAGATTTCATCATGAAGGTAGAAAATAGATGAGTGTGGAAAACCCAGGCACCAAGAACAAGTTATGTTTGTTCAACTTGCAGGTTTCTCAACTTTCAGTTGTCCTAAGAGACAATGTCTACCAAATGTTGCATGCAGAATGTTAGGATCCTGGATTTCTCGCATTGCTAATATCACCCATTTGCCTAATAGGCATTGGCAGACAAAGGCGTCTTCAAAAAATGTTTAAAAATCATTACTTGTGGTATAAAGCACATGGAACATGAAATCTGATCATCATTGTTGGCAATGATTATCTTTTGTACCAAGAGGCACAAAAGACAAATGCCTGGCTTTGGCAATTCTGCTTTACCAGAATGTACTTAGCATGAAGGTAATGAGTACTTTCTATACAGTGCCTGGCAGAGAGTGTGACTGACGACTATTTGCCTATGCTTCCAGAAAGGTGCTTACACCTGCAGCCTCAAAGTCCATCACCTCAGGCTGTCCACATTCCCCTTCCTACCTTAGTTTTTCATTAGGCACACCGAAATGTAACTGTGTCACTTTCTACGACCATATGCAAAATAATACACATCAAATCATAAGATGGGAGTGAGATTAATTATGAATGAGAATTGGTGAAAGGACAACAAACCCAGAAGTGACAACCCGAGTGACATTTTAAACAGACTCCTTGATTACAATGCTTCATGTAGAAGAGGTGGCAGCGTGTACCACTTGTGAGCCCTTAACACGGTGATACTTAAATAACCAGCTTTGAAAGACTAACAATAGATTTTTTTAGCTTTACTCTTGTAACAGCATAACAATGTCACACACACACAGAAAATAATAAGCTGAGGACCCTATTGAAATATTTGCATCTTAGATATCTCCTAAAAAGCTATGTGGGCACAAAAGATGCCACTACTGCTCCAACACTTGAGCCTTTGATGTTCCCTCATCTTTACATCATAGAAGGAGCTCAAAGGGTTAATTAAAATTTAATGATATCGGCAGTACTTTGAAAAAGTTATGAACTTGGGTGAGATCAATCACTTTCTTGGACTGCCTGACTTCAAAGGAGACATTATGCAAAAGGAGAGAGGGGGAAGCTGCTCCCATTCTGAACTGAATTCATAAGCAAGGATTTTCTCATTAGTGGTCTGTACATGGAGGAGATTCCAAGTTCAAACTGGAAAGAGGTGAGATGCCAAAAAGTGGTTAATCTGCACGTTAAGCCTTTGATGCTGATCACATCTGTGTGTGAATGAACACGTTACCAGAAGCAATGTAATACTGAAAGACCCAGAATCAGGAAATTTGGGATTAAGGGGAATAAACAAGTTCTTTTTTCTTTGTTTCTGCTTCTGGAATCACATTTTGTTTGCCTGGATTCTGCAAAAGGGGGGCAGGGGAAGAAAACCAATCTAATTAACTGGTTTGCTTATTTTCAGTGACATTCTATAGAATGACATTTAAAATTACTCATTTAAACATCTGTCAAAATGTAAACTTTTGGCTGTCTTCTAGGTAATAGTAATACAGATAGAGAAAAGACCTAAGTTTTCTACCTATGATTTAACTCTTTCTTTGAAATTCATTTAGCTGTAAGAATAAAGGGTGATTTTCTTTTCCAACAAAAGAAAAATACTTTTTTTTCCAGATATGTTATTATGTTGTTTTTCTATGGTCATAGTTTGTGGTAAGTATATAGATATAGGTATATAGATATAGGAGAAAGCTTGCTTTGAAATATTAAGAATTGTCACTGGACACCAGGAACACCTCACACCTAGTTCTGAGTAGACAAATTTCAACCCACTGTTCCTATTTAGTGACACCATGACTTAAACAAATGGACAGTCAAGTTTTGGGGAGCATTAAGAAGGGGAAATTAGCAACACTGTATATATTTGGAAGAAAATTTTATGGGAATGTCCATCCATAAAGACTTATAAAACATAACTAGCTGCATAATATTCACATCTGCCACAATATATGCGAGACAATGGAATCACAAACTTGTTCAATTAAGGAAAATAAGAAAACATGTTGGATTTTCCCCAATTTTGTCTAATTAAGCAAAATGAGAAAATAAATTGGATTTCCTTCTACACACACACACATACACCCCGACTCTTTGTGTCTCCTCTACTATGGATGAATAAAATTTTCATGAGATTGTAAACTTACATGGCCTGGTAGATTCTGCTGGAGAAGTCATAGCATGATCATAAGGCAGCTTTAGAGAGGGGTTGGCATAGTATTCATACTTATGCATCAAAGTATCTTAGTCTTATGAAACTATTTATTCTGCTTACAAACTGAAGAATCTTCTCTGGACTCTTACAGATTTAGTAATTAATAGCAGCCAGTTGGCCGCTCAAATTATCTAAATGAACAAATTCGTGATTGTATCCAATACTAGTAATCTTGGTTCCCTTTCTATTTGTTTTGATTCTAAGCAAGGACAGAATGTCCATTGGTGACTCCCTGGGTAAAAGCTGGGGTAAGGGATTCCAACACAGAGAGGGTCCTGCAGGGGCCCGGCCCCAACAGTAGGTCAGATGAGGATACTTGCATGTGAGTGGAAAACGGAGGGCAGTCCAGTCATTACACTGTATGAAATTAAAAATATCATCACTACCCATAAAACACATCCTGTGACAAGATCAACTACGTGCCATTTATTCAGAACATCAGAATGACATTTGATTTTTGTGAATATACTTGGATGTTCTCTGTATATTCAGAAACTAAACAAATCTTTCCCACTCACAGCCATTGTTCATCCATAGCCATTGCCTGGGTTTATGAGAAGTACAGTAAATATTATTTCAAATAAAATATTCCTTCTTCAAAATCTCAAAAGTATTTTTTTAATTCCTTTAGAACTACACTGTTTTTTGTTGCCACTTGTGCTTTTAACACACACACACACACACACACACACCAAAAAAAAATTAATAAATCTCCTTTAGTCCTTCTTTGCACATTCACAAGCATGTTTGAGTGTCGAGTATCTTAAGATTATCCACTTTTCTCTTCTTTGATTTGCAAGTAAATGATGAGATAGGCAAAAGGCCCTAAGAAACAGTGAAGATGAAATAGATGGCAGGATTGAGAGGGTCAGGAGTGGGGAGGTGTTGAGCTCCACAGGTGAGGGTTTGTATCTGGTGGACACAGTGGTCCACAGCAAGAAGGTGATGTTTAAGTGAAGATCAGAAGGCAGTCAAAGAGAAAGCCAAAGGAACGTTCAAGGGCAAGAGCACTCCAGGACCCAACAGCCATACAAAGACCTGAAAGAGAAGATGGCTGACATGTTGAAATTGAAGCAGCAGCTGGAACAGCAGAGGAGGGCTTGGTATCAATGTATCTTTCAATGTGCCTTTAGCAGAGCTATTTGGAATTAGTTAGTTTCCTTTTTAAAAATCCTGTCTTCCCACCCATCTAGAATTTTCTTATCTCTTTTCCTTATCCCATTTTTCTTATATATTCTTTTAACACTTATCTCACATATAGTGCTAAGTTTGAGAATTATTTTTAAATCTTTATATCGCTGTTTAAAAAAAAAAACACAAAGTATCAACACAGAACAATGCCAACAAACAAATAATTCTAGCAGGAAACTTTGCTAATGATAACAGCCCTCTCATCCTACATACACATTTACCAATCCTTGAGGGGCTGATAAATATTTATTAAGCATGCATTGCCAAGCCACACTTGAACTCTCCGAGTTGGTGGTTCATTTCAAATTCCTTTTTGCTAGTATTGTTTTTGCGTTGGAAATTATGAAATTATCACACGTGGTGCCATCAGATTTGCTGGCCAGGGATGGAGGATTTTTTTTTTTTTTTAAAACATGATTCCTACCATTTTAGGTTTGCACACTGTAGCTTCCTTCCTGGAATCAGCTGCCCGCCTCTTGAACAGGAGGTAGACAGACCCTCTAACTCCTGTACTTTGACAAGTAGAGTACTTGAATAATGATTTTCTTCTCACTCAGAATAAATTATCTGGTCGCTTTTGAAGCAACTTTGTTAATATTACTTTGTACTGAATATTTCATGGGGAAAAAAAAGGCAAGACACTTCAGTACTGACCATTTATGATTCCCTACCAATTTCACAGTATGGCACTGTCCTCATTTGCATATAAGACTTTTCCTATCATTAAGAAAACAATATTTTGATTGTAAGTTCTTGACTTGAAAAAGAAAACCCCACTAAGCTCATTTCACTGGGAATAATCAAAATGCACAGGTGACAACTAATATTTCCAATTTTATGTAAATTTGTGCTTTGAATCTACTTTTGGCATTGGGGCCTCGTCCTGAAACCCACTGTCAAAGGCATCTAAAAAAGGTGACTACATTTCACAATATGGATGCAGGTCATTAACGAAAGGTACCGGAAGTCTGCAGCTAAGGGTGGCCAAGGGAGATTCCTGAAGGTGATCATCAGTAGAAGTCTTGTGATTGAAGCCTCGAGCTTACAAAGTCAAGCCAGAGATGGTGAGAGTGTAATCAGAAGGGGAGATCAATCAGGGGAGACAGATGCAATGAGGTGCAAAAGACATCCTACTAAAAAGAAACGAGGGCTTTAAATTTATCAGGCTCATGAGCAAAGGAAAAATAGAGATGAGGGGAGTACAAACTGTCAGGAAGGCAGTAAAAAGGGGAAAGAGAGAGCTTTAAAAGGTAGAAAGGAAGAGGAAATCCAAACCAAGTCAGCATACCTGGTCACCTAAGACACACAGAAGGACAGGATTAATGAAAGTACATTCATATCAAAACAGGCAAGTAGTGTTTCACAGAGGTTAAGTGGGTTCAAACTGTCTGGCATGAGGTCCTGTGTGCCTTCATTATCAGCAGAGGCCCCAGGGTCAACACTGAGCTTTGAAACCCTCCGTTTCCTCATCTGCAAAATTAGATAGAGTGCATAAGGCTCCCTGGGTTTTTGTCAGGATTCGTGATATAACATTTGTACTTTATTTAATATAGTACTTAGAATACAGAAAAAAAATTCTAACTTATTCTTATTTCAAGACGACAAAACGTTTCAATAAGTTTATGCTATTATTTTCCTTTTTTTCTCCCTATAAATCACTGCATTCATATTTAAATTCTCATGGTTTCACTTTAATGTTGACTAACAGAAACGGGTAGATCTTTCATATTCTCTCTTGGCATAATCAGACACGTGTAAAACCTAAAGGATAGTTGGTTATTCTCTCAAGTGTAAAACCTAAAGGATAGTTGGTTATTCTCCCAAGTTTCGTATTCCATCCCCAGTATGTGGTGCCAACCTCACCTCTACAGCTAATGATATCATCAGGAAAATCAAGTTGCGCAGTGTGACAGATGGCTATGTGATGGTGACTTCTATGGGGCACTGATCAAGAGAAGACCTTGGCCACCAAGTGAATGTCATGTTAAACACCATGATGAGTGCACTGGAGGGTATGGGAGAGTGGGGGAGCCTGAAATCCACCTGGTTCTTCGGCTCCACAGAGTAGGCGCTGCCACACGCTCACATACCTCAGCTATTTCTCTCTGTGCTAGTTTTGATTCCACTACCGTGAAGGAGCACACAGACAGATTCTGTCAGGTCTCCTGCACTGGTCCTATCCCCTTAATGACATTCTTGACAGATCAGTTTTCCCAAGCATATAGTGACATTGGAACTACTCTGATGAAGGCCCCAGGTGCTGCCCACTCCCAACATACTGACCTGGACATCCTGCACATTACTGTCTGGGTTAACAATAACCTTAGTGTCCTCTTCGTCCTGTCTACTTGCTTTCTACATCCTTGTTATTTTCTAGGCAGCTGTCCCTCAAAGGCCTATGTGTTACAGGCTTGGTCCCAATCCATGGCACTCTGGGGAGGTGGCGGAATCTTCAAAGGGTGGGGCCCACATGGGGTCCTTTAGGTCACCAAGGGCGTGCCCTCAAAGGGGACACTCGGGTGCCAGCCCCTTCCTCTCTCCCAGCCTGGCCATAGGTGACCGACCTTTCCCCACCATGCACTCCACGCCATGATGTGCTATCTTACCGCAGGCCCAAAGCCTGAAGGGCAATTGATCACAGACTGGAGTCGTGACAAATTAACCCTTTTTCCTTTTGTAAATGGATGTGTCTCAAGTGTTGGACACAATATGGAAAAGCTGACTACTAGAACACCCTGCTCATACTGGCTTTCTCTCACTTTCCAGATGGGGCTAGCCATCGTCCCCTCCTGGGCCTCACCGCCAGTGTGGTCCTCCTCTTTATCCATTTGGGTGTTGGCTGCTGTTCTCCACCTTCCTGACAGTTTTTCAAGTTGACACTCATTTTTCAGAATTCAGTTCAGTTTGACCTCAGAAAATCTTTCATTATTCCACTCCTGCTGTCCTAGTCTCTAATAATCCAAAAGCCCCTTCTTACCACTTCTTTCTTAATCCCTTGTCTCCTCAACACTGAAATGTCAGATGTTCTCTGTCACGTTTTCTTGGACTTTTCTATGTATATCCTATGTAAATTTAAGTACCCATAATATATTTATTATTATAAAGATAATAAGATCGTTTTTTGAACATCTGTCAGAATTTAAATTCCATTGAACTAGGATTTTGTGTTGTCTTATTAGATCCCAGACCCTCCTGCATCAAGACCAAATGTGTTTTACGTAACACTAATAGGTATTAATTCCACAACCATATTGGATTTAACACATTTGATCTACCCCCAACCAGTTGAGCTAGGAAACATGTCCTAGTTGACAGGTGTTGTAACCTGCTATGGGAGTTTAGGTGCATTCTCAAAGTCATTCATGTAGGAGGTAGCAAAGCTGAGATCAGAACTTAGTTTCTGCTTACAAATCCCAAGTTCTACTCTCAACACCATGCTACTCTTCATCCTTCAGTTTTATCAACTTTGATTCCATAACTACCCTAGTGAACTTTCTTATTTTTGGTGCTAGGGTTCGAACCCAGAGTCTTCTGTGTTGTAAACATGGGACATATCTCTGAGCAACACATCCAGTCCCTTGAACTGATATTTTATTCCCCTGTAAGACCTGCTTCTGTTGCTTTGGGTGCTATACTTCTTTGGCCTCAGGTGCCATTTCATTCAGTATTTAATGAAGGAAAACAGGACTTATACAATCACCCCCTAATGAACTCTAAGGTGTGATACAACATTTGTATTTTATTTAATATAGTACTTAGAATATAGAAAAAATTCTAACTTATTCTTATTTCAAGACTACAAAATGTTTCAATAAGTTTATGCTATTATTTTTTAATGAACTCAGTACTGTGTTGCTCTATTATCCCATTTACAAAGGTTTATCAGTTCCAGGGCTATCAAACTCCAAAGCCAACATAACACAGAGCTTCTACCATCCTAAGATTTCTTCCTGAGGTATCTAAAGGTGGTGTCATTGTGCTCGTAGGATAACTCTTCACAAGTGTTCTTTTCTTCTTTCTGTCCACGTAAAGGTACTAATGGAATATGGTTGTGCAAGCTGAACATGTTAAGGTTGTTTGTAATGAGGGAGGAGGTGGGGCATTTGATTTTGGGTTGGCTGGTTGCTTTTTCTTGGACATATCTGTTTCATGAAGTTCCCCAGTGGATGCTGAAGTAGCAGTTACAAGCTCTCTGGCTTTCTAAAATGTGGGCCCTGAAGCATGTTGCCGGCACCCCAGGAGGATGCAGAAGCAGCATGTTCATCTTCATCAGCAGTCACGTGTACATTTCCCTCAGCACATGGGATGCTAGGTACCACCTCATGATTTGCTGATGTGATGAAAAACACTGCCTCCCATACACATTAATTAAGCACAAAATGCCCACTTTTAGTTATCAGTACTGATCCTTTGAGGTCTTTAATGGATTCTACCAAGAAAAGGCCTAGTAGTAAAACTAGAGAATGAATATGTATAACCAGATTATGTTTAAATGATATATAATCACTTGTTAACCTTTATATCCCTTTCAGAATAAATGTTAAAAGAATAAGGCCAAGATGAATAAGCTGTCTTATGCCCTTTCCCTCCTTAGGGTCTCATAGAACTAAACCCTTCCTTCCCGTTTAAAAAAAATACAAAAAAAAATTTTTGCAGCATGGGTTTTTAACGCTCTACTATAGTTCATATAGTACTCACATACATTTGAAGAATGTGTTTCCATTGCTGTTGTTTAAAAAGGTGGTTAAAAAAATAAAATCCTACTGTGCTTTGTTTATCACATTTGACAGTGGAGATGATGAAACCTGACCCCAAACCATGATCATCCCTCTCAAAGCCTAGAAATGGTCATTACAGAAGAATTTCTCCATATGGTCACAGAGATAAATCAGAAGAGCCTGCAGGGACCAGTTCAAAGGAAGGGAAAGAACCCTGCCCACTCATGCAGGAATTACTTAAAAAAAAAATCCTGGTGTCAGTTTAAGAATTAATAATCCTTCCCGCTCTCTGTGGTTTAAGGTGCAAAATCAGATATCCTGTCTATCTTGACAACTCACCAAAGGGAAAGAAACCCTTTTAACTGGCTAAACTGGCATCGTAGAGGGTAGTTCCCTTCAGTTCACAGTGTACAGTGCTTGTATTCATCACTTAGCAGGCTGACTCATTTTCTTAAGTATTATGACAGGCTTGGGTTTGAAATACCCTCCTCAGTTCAAACATTCTATGCCACTTTGAAGAGGACACCAAATGTCAAAAAGCAAATCTATAGAATAAAATATCAGGGTGACAAGTTAATTAAGTAGCCATTTATTCTTGCTATATGCTTCACTCTGTGATAGAAATGCAGGACTAAATCATGACCCAAAAGGCACCATGTCTGACCTTAAAGAATGGACATCCAGTCAGGGATGCTGGCTTTAAGTAGTCACCGGAGTAGATACAAAATTGCTACTGTGATTAGGGCAATGATGGAATAGTACAGGCAACACAAAGGCCTATAATTTGATCTTATTCTAGAGCATCAGGATGGGTGCAGAGGCTCTGTCAATTGAAGTAAAGTAACAGAACATATTTTGGTAATGTGATGTAAAACAATTGAGAAATATTTGTCTTCACTGTCACATTTCCAAATGATTTCAATAGTTTTTACATAGGGCAAATTGAAGCTTTTGTTTCAATGTTATAGTAAAATAAACCATAAGCGAAAGAGCTTAGTGTTCACTGTGGCATGTTTTTACAAAATAATCATCTATCTCCATGTTCTTGCAGAAGATAACTATACAGATACTGTATTTTCATGAATATCTTTATTATATTGTCTGATGTATAACCAATATTTTCTTTTCATTAGCAGTAAGTGCTTTTATTATATTGAATGAGAATACCATCAACATAAACTAAATGGTAAGAATAAATTTGGTTTCTATTGAAGAAATACCTTGGGATAAAATTCTTTCTGCAACAGGTAATGTATGTGCCCAATATTATCTTCTCAGGTGCTAATAATTATAACTCAATAAAAAAATCTTAGAAATTAACAGTACTTGCATATGTTCCTGATAGACTATGCAGACTGTGTAAGAGTGGTAAGTGTGGCTATATTAATAAGAAAAGTAATTCCTCGTGAGAATAGTTCTGCGGCTCAGAAGAAACTTGATATTTTGATCAATAATGTATAAATGCTTGATAAAATCCAAATAAGATGAACTATTGCACTTAAAATATTTTAATTATTTTAAAAGTAAAAAAATAATGGTATGTATTAAACATTTTCAAGTAGTAAAATATTTGTAAGATTATAGGTGGCAAGTTCTGAGAATCTCAGGAATGTGAACAAGTCACCAAGGCAACTCATTAGTAGCACGATACATGTTACTAGAAATCTTGCTTTTTCTTTCAAAGCATATTAATATATGCTGCAAAATCCAAAGTCCTTAATTTATCAAATATGCTGTAATATACTCTTTTTTTTCCTAACCTTATTTTAGAGAAGTGATGCTTGAAGACAGATTAGATTAAACTAAGAAAGAACCAAAAATCTCCTACAAGTTATTCAATTCAGCTAGTGTAGCATGCTTAAGAAAAAGACCGTGCATGTTATAAGAAATCCTTAACAGTGGGGTAGGCCAGGGAAGAGGGAGAGTGTTAGAAAACCTCTTATTCTAAGTAAATGACAAGTGACCTTGAAGTTCTTGCATCCTTGCCTTCTCCTGAAGGATCAGTGGTTACCTACATTTGCAGGCTACTCTTACACATGCCTGTGTATCTATCTGCTGGGTTTTTCTGCACAAATTATTTTTTTCTCCAAAGTTATCACTGCACACTGCTGTCCTATACTTCAGTTTTCTTTTAAGAAAATTAAATTCAATACTCATTAAGTTACTTTAATGAGTAATTATAAGTTAGAGGTATTTAAATTAGAAGCCCCAGTTTATTCAGAGTCTGACAGTCCTGTTAGGGGTTGGGGGCAGGTCCTCATTGCTCTGTACTGACATCATTTCCTGGCATTAAGTTACATCTCTAGCACTCTCAATGGTCCCCTAGTGAACGAACACTATTAATGCATCTTCTCTGATATGTCCTGTACTTCTCAGGGTTGGCATTTTCTTTGCAGAGATCCTCACTGTGGAATAACAGAAAACATGGCCACATAGCTGAGTGCAAAGACACAGTGGGCATGAGACTAAAAGTGTCTGAACCCCACTGCATATTTTTATGCAAAGACACAGTCAGCATGAACCCCACTGCATAGTTTTATTCTGGATATAAAAAGTTTAACAGTACATTGCCTGTTTCATTTAAGAGACTTACCTGTCTAAAGGGCCAAACAAGTAAAGCATTTAAGTCAGTCATCCAGAGATCTTAACTATCTTTGATATCCTTAAAATATTCTACATCTTACTCCTTTTTTCCTATAAGTCAGAAGTCAACAAAGGGGTCCTCATCTACAAAGCACCTCTATCTATCCATGCTTGTAAAACTGGAGGACAAATGTGGGTTTTTCTTCTTTAAGCATAAAAAACCCTAATTCTCATCCTGGCTCTGTTACTTAATGACTTAAGGTGTGAGATGGGGGTAAATGATTTCAAGTTGATAAGCTGCTGTAAAGATCAGATCTGGATATCCAGTGTCTAATTTGAGCCACTGGCTTTTCACTCTCACACATAAGCATCCACAACAGGAAGATGGTTTTTGTTTCATGAAGACCACCAGAGATGCTTGCTGGCTTGCGGAATGGCTCTGATGTCACTCTCAACATATGGATTTTTTAGTTGTTTCGTCATCATTCGTTCCAGTCATTAAAAAAAAAAAAACAGTAATTACAGATAAGAATGTTTAATATTATCTTTTTATAATCATAAAACAGTATATGACAAAGTATTCTAGTATTAGCTGCTAATAATACTACTAAATAACATTTTTCATAGTTACCTACAATTATTGTATGATTTATAAAATAAATTCAGAATGTCAGCTGGGAATTGCTAGCCATATGATAGAAAATGGTTTTGGTTCTTCTTTTCTTCCCCCGCCCACCCCTGAATTATCTTTATTATTAAAGAATTTGAATCCACAGTTAAAATCTTTCCACAAATAAAGCATCAGGTAAAGACATTTCACCAATAAGTTCTATAAAACATTCAAAACCAGAAAATTTTAGTGTTATGCAAAACTTGTTCAGAGAGGAGAAAAAGAAGAAAAATGCCAAGTTTGTTTTATGGTGCAAACATAGCTGAGACATTCTTTCTTATTATATTTTTCCTGGTTGTATATAAAGTATATTAACATCATTCATGTCTTCATACATGTACTTAGGGTAATGATGTCCGTCTCATTCCACCATGCCCCCTCCCTTCCCCTCTGCCCTATCTAGAGTTCCTCTAATCTTCCCATGCTTCCCCCCTCCCAACCCCATTATGAATCAGCCTCCTTATATCAGAGAAGACATTCAGCATTTGCTTTTTGGGGATTGGCTAACTTCACTTAGCATTATATTCTCCACCTCCATCCATTTAACTGCAAATGTCATGATTTTATTCACTTTTATTGCTGAGTAATATTCCATGGTGTATATATGCCACATTTTCTTTATCTATTCATCTACTTAGGGGCATCTGGGTAAGGTCCACAGGTTAACTATTATGAATTGTGCTGCCCTTAACATTGATATGGCTGCAACCCTATACTGTTAAACTTGGCTCATGAATGATAATGTAATGCTATTGATGGGGTTCATAGATTATGATGGTAAATATGACTCAACTCAATGTTTTCTATGCTCTTATTCTGGATGTTCCCAAGTCCTTTGATTTTTCTGGTATCACTTATTTATTTATTTTTTAAAGGTACCAGGGATTGAACTCAGGGACACTGAGCCACATCCCCAGCCCTATTTTGTATTTTATTGAGAGACAGGGTCTCACCGAGTTGCTTAGTACTTCACTTTTACCTGAGGCTGATTTTGAACCAATGATCCTCCTGTCTTAACCATCCAAACTGCTGGGATTATAGGCATTCACCACCATGCCTGGCTTGGTGTCACTTTTAAAAGACTCCCTACATCAGGTTTCCAGGGAAAAGACAGGAAGCTCACTAGGAAGAGATCTCATGGGAAGTTAAATTGGAGCAGTCACAATAATTACTTCAGCAGATTACACTGCCAATACTAGATCTGGGATGGCCCTCGAGAGAACACAAAATTAAAGAAATCAACATATGTATCTATGCAGCTACCAGCCACTGCATGTGGATTCTCTAGAAGGAAGCATGGACTAGGGGACTCAAATAGTTTAAGCTCAGGTCTAATTTGAGAGAGGGCCTTGTGAGACATGAATCATCTGGGAAAAGGTTATCTCTGTCCTAAAGAAAAAACTCCATAGCACACTACAGTATTCACCACAAAACCTAACTCTGCAATAACAGCAGAGAAAGAAAACACACAGCATGTCATCCAGCAAGACAGAACTCAGACCCACACTCATCACACTATGAAGACAATGGGCAGTGGTTAGAATTTATTTTTCCCTGGGCTGACCTATGCCCCAGCCTGTTATGTCACTAAACCTGGTTTTCAACTCCCTCACTTGGCTCCTTCACTACTGCTAACTCAGCCTGTGGTAGAGACATGGCTCATCTTTCATTCCCCACAAAATAACACACGTTTTCATATGCGGTGGAGTTTCTGCAATGTGTAAGGGAATAGACGGCAATTATAACACCAGTTTATAAAATTTCAAATTCAATCTTAGGCAGCAATGTTCTTTTATAAAGAGCCTCGATGCTTCAGGGTATACTTCTTTGCATATCTTCCTATTCTTCTACCTTCCTAGAATCTATTCTTTCTTATTCCAGGATCCTCCATTGCATATATTTGCCATAGGAAATAAATATTTCATTTTATTATGTACATCAACATTGTATTCTTACTTTCCTCCATCCTTCAAGTTTGGCAGTTGTCTAGGAGCCCTTCCCTTGTAAAACTGCAAACGTTTAAAGTGTCTTCCAAACAATCATCCTCTTGAAGATAAATACTACCTTTGTCTGAAACCACAGTGCATTTTGGTTTTATAAAGCTACTTTTCTGGATCATTATAATCTTTCTCGTGATCATTTAATATTCATTGATAAGTTCATTCCACATCAAACATTGTACTACGGATTCTACATTCACAAATACCTGGCATCCCCACAAAAACAGTCCAACAGGGGTTATCGCCATCTCTGAAATTTTCTTCCCAGTTTGGTTCTGGGATGGATTGACCACACCAAAATCTAAGTCAGTGGGATTTAGAATATGTGCCAGTGAAAGCTACTCTCTTACACACTGTGAAGTTCAATGCCGAGCGAGGCATCCCCACGTACCTTAGATGTTGCCACTGATCCTCTGACAAACTCCATAGGCCCAGGACAGTGTGTAGAAGGTGCCATGGCTGACTATATAATTTCCCCAAATCTCCTCCTTCACCATTTCTACGTCCCTAGCCAACAACAGGTGCTGGCCAGCACCATCTTATTCAGGAGGCCATTCACATCAGTGCTGCTTGGGGTGCTGAGAGACCACTGTGGATAATCAATTTATCCTCATGGGTTGCAGTTTTCCCTTGTGGGATCCAGTTTTTTCTTACCCATTCCTGATTAATGTCAACTTTCCTTCCAGCCTGCCTGTCCAGCTGCCTGAATGTCCAATTCTTACTTACATAGATTACTCTAAGTATAATGTCTGATTCCTAGAAGACCCTTCTCCCTTATTACTGGGGATATGTCTGTGTATCTAACCATTCCTTACATCAACAGAGGGAAAATTAGAAGAACAGAGGGAGCAGTCCATAGTCATTCAGCAGGTTAGTGTTTGGAGCTAGGATTGAGTCCTATGTGAATGACTCCTAAATGTGTGCTTATAAAAGTAATATCTTACAGGACTGTCATGAAAACAGAGTTCACTCTGGTAGAACACTAAACCCATAATTTGTACATTGTAGACATCACATGAAAATTTGCTATTCTTATTATTTATCTGAATCCAATGACCATACTGTTGGCCACTCTACAATATTCTGTTCTTGTCAGTAGGAGGACACAGGATAGAAAATAACTGTCTCACTTTGTTTCTACTCCACCATTCTCCAAGGAGTAAACATCCAATTTCCAGAATTCTCAGGAGACAACAGTCAGTCAGAGCCATAGTAGGAAATGAGTAACAAGACTACCTGAGAGATTTAGAAATGAGATAGAAAGGAACCAAGATTAACCTCAAGGTGGGCACATGGTAATGCAGATATCCTTCTCTAAGTTCATCAATAAACACCAAGTGCTCATTTTAAGTTAGGCATAGAATTAGAGACCGAGAGAATCCAGGGCTACAGACACAAGTAGAAAGCATCATAATGTCTTATAATCAAGTTCACGGGGATACCACTGGGACTATCTTCAGAGTTTATTTGGCACCAGTATCAGTAATGCATTCTGTTTAACATTTTACTTGAGGCATAACATACCTGAGTGCACAGTTCAGTGGATATTTAGAGTCACTGTAGTCCAGATTCAGCATTGATTCATTTAGTATTTAAGTGGAAGCTTTAGTGATTTTCATTCCCTGTTCTTCTGTTTTCCTACATATTTTTTTTTCTGCTTAAAATAGAAGAGTACCAGTCTCCTTTCCCCTGTAGCCATCCTCGTCCTCAGAGGAGCTCCTGTGTGTTTCCAAATTACCACATACACACCATCCACTGCTCTAGTCACCTTAAGGATAAACTATGGGTCTATCTGAAATGGACCATTATCCGATTTTGAAGAGTAAAAGTTTGAGGTTTGGGCAGTTTTAGTAACTTGCCCAGACTTAAAATTTTCTCTATGTTAGAGTCAAGATAAATACATATTTCATATGGCTCCAAAATCTCTGATCATTAGAATTAAGCAAAATTAACAGAAAAAAGAAAATTTAGAAAAAAGTTGTCAATGTCACCAACAGGTAGAAGTGCTCAGAAAGAAGGAACAGTTGTCCTTATGATGAAGTAAGTGAAGAGTAATAACCCTCAAAGGTTCCAATTGCAAGCATCTGGATCTGCTGAAGGAAAGCCGATAGCCTGTGCTGGGGAACCCTTTCATTTTGGGGACAGAGCTGCATTCAAGGACATACAGATATAACTTACAGCCTATTTGCAAAAATTCCTTTTAAAATTCACATAAACTACCAGGGAAGAGAAGTATACTTTCAAGTATCCTGTAGAAACTCAAAGATCCTAATTTTTAAAAAACAGGTATCATTTTAAATACAGCATATTTAAAATATTTCTAATACAATTGATATTTTCTTCATTTCATGTTCACATTGCTTTACTGGAATGACATGGATATATTCTTGATAAGGCTTTCATAATCTCATTTTTCTTGATTTCTTTTGTTCCTCAAGAATGAACGATAGACTCTCTAATGATAGTTTTTTTAGAACTATAACTACTTCTTGTGTTTGAGACCAAAACACAGAATTTCATTTCTAAAGGTATATTTTTAAGAAGTACAGAGAAACTAAAACAGCCTTTTTAGACACATGGTATTGTTAAGGCATAGATAATTTATATATTTAGAAATACATCTTTGTATGGAATGTTCCTTCTGTTAAGAACATGCTCACTCCAGTTAAGTGTGCAGCAAGATAACTTCTCCCAGTTCAGCTGTCAAAATTACCAGAGGCCCAGGCTCTGCCAACTCTGTGATCACCACCATGCATAATTTTAAAAAAATATTTTTTAGTTGTAGATGGACACAATACATTTATTCATCTTTATGTGGTGCTGAGGATGGAACCCAAGGCCTCACACATGCTAGGCAAGTGCTCTACCACTGAGCCACAATCCCAGCACCAACATAGGTAAGTTTAAACTTTAAATTGTGTTTTACAATTTACTGATGGTTTTTAGATGTTGAAACTTACATTTTTATGGAAATCTGTTACTACCACCAACACTCTGCAGTGTTTAGCATCTGCAGTGAAGAAACCATGGGAACCAACTGAACAGTAGAGTCTAGAGGTTTTTGTTCAAAGTAGACATGATGAAAAACACTAAATAAATGTAGGTATTTTATTCAAGTTTTTCCTCCAATCTGTCACCAACTGAGAGGCAAATGCCTACCAGACCTGGTAATTAGAGATCATTAGACTCACATCTGTATCTGGCGGTTGCACAGGGGTAAGTGTGGTGGCAGGAGCCAGCTGTTGGGGGTGGGAGGAGATCAACCCAGCTGCTGGCAGTGGGAACCTGAAACAAGGGGCAGCAGGAAAGTGACAAACAGAATGAGCCGAGAACTGGGAGATCAAGAAGAAAGAGCAATGCTGTGAAACTAAATGGATTTTCAGGGCCTTTCACTGAAAGACTAAGCTTATTCTTGACAAAGCCTATTGTTCATAGTATCCCAAGTTATTTTAGAAATTTAAAAAAGAAAAAAAAATCTCTTGGGAGAGAGTAGAGTTGCTCATCTTCACCTGTGTGTGGATGTATGTTGCAGCTGCAGCCAGAGACTGAGAAACCGGTAACCATAGCTAGTATCTTCCATCTAAAACCCCAGATAATTTTCTGTTTTTCTTTATGTGAGTTCATATAGGTACAACTATTTATTTCAAACATGGCAAAATGCCCCCAAATGATTAACCACTGTCTCTGAGAACAGCACAGAGAAACTTTTCATAAAGTGTCCAAGAAAAATCTGTGATGGACAAGGAGTTCTTGGTGTCCACAGGAAGAGCTTGGAAATCCCGTATTGCCAAAATGTAGTAGCAGACAACTAAGCTGCATAAGGTGATTTTGACTCTTCACTGTAGTGCAGAGGATCAAGAAAATGACTTCAGGAAAGCAAAGATGACCTCCCTGGGAGTATATAAAGGAGATCAAGGAAGGAGTTTAACTGGTTAGCAAATAAATTTAATAACATTATATTCTACTCAAAGCGTGGGTTGTGTGGTAGTCAGCTGATGATTTAGCCCCTAACAATCCCATTCCCTGGAGTTCATTGCCTAGTCAATCTCCTGTCTTGAAAGTAGGCTGAGTGGGCTGGGGACATGGCTTAGCAGTAGAGTGCTCACCTAGGACATGTGATGCACTGTGTTAGATCCTCAGTACCACGGGAAAATAAATAAATAAAATAAAGGCATTGTGTCTACCTACAACTATAAAAAAAGAAAAGAAAAGAAAAGAAAGTAGGCTGAGTCTTTTGGCAAGGTAGCAAAAGCAACACTGTTGGATTGGATTGCCAAATAGGTGCCACACTCACTCAATACCCCTCCCCACTCTCTTCTCCCATGCTCTTTGGAAGCAAGCTAGAGGAGCCTACTTGGCCAAGAACTGAGGATGACCACCTCTGGCCAGGACAGAGGGGAAGCCAGGCCCCCAGTCCAATCAAGAAATGAATCCTGTCAGTATGTGTTGGCAAGGAAATCGCATGGTTTTTGCTCAGTTCAACTTTAGGGGTGTCAGTGTACACTTCACTGACACATTTATTGCCACCTTGGGAGATGTTTTGCAGTAAAGGACTAAGTTTGACCCACAGAAACTGTAAGATGATAAATGTCCATTGTTTTAAGCAATTAACTTATAAAGTAATTTGTTACAGAAACAGGAAACAGAATTTGATTAAAAATCAAATTTTCAATATCCCGCCATTTCCTTGCCAAATGATCTCAGGAAAGAGTTTACAATCTCTCTTTTTGGATTGACATGTTAAAGATTTAAAAATCAGGGTCGGAGAAAAGTCTGATCTTTCTCTCTGTGTCACCAAAGAGAATATTCTAAACTAACCATTGATTTGTTATATCATTGCATAAATCCCTTCATTCTTCTTCTTTCTACACTCACTCTTGGTAATTTCATTTAGTCTTAAAGCTTTCAATTTCATTTATATGTCAAGAACTTTCAAATTTATACTTTCAACTTGGACTTCATTCCAAAAATCAAACTACACATTCTACTAGCTACTTGACATTACCACTTGAATGCTGATAGGACCTGTCAATCACAACTGATCCTTTCATCTTGGTACTTCATTCTAAGGGTGGCTTTCACTATTTGGGGTCTATTCTAGTTCTATGTCAATCTTAGGATTGTTTTTCTATTCCTGTGAAAGTGCCATTGTAGTCTTTAGAAGATTACACTCAATCTATAGATTATTTTAGGAAGAATGGCCATTTTTGCAATATTAATTCTTCCAATCCATGAACACAGGTATCTTTGCATTTACTTGTGCCTCTGACAATTTATTTTATCAATGGCTTACCGTTTTTAGTATATAGATCTTTTACCTCCTTAAAGAATTCATTATTACTAAGACTTTTACTATTTTTGTTGTGAATGTAAATGGGATTTTTTTCAGATGCTTTGTTTTTAAAAAGAGATTTTTATATTTTTTAATGTGTAGAAACTTTACTGAATCGGGATTTCTGATGCAGTCTTTAGACTCATATCTGTACGTATGTGTGTATACACACAAAGACACACAAAACACACAAATAAATTCACGTATATAGATGTGTATTTGTGTGTATAGGAGCACATCAATTTAAATTTGGCCTTTGTAAATTGGATTTTTCTTTTCCTTGTTCTCCTGTTCAAGCCCTGCAACTCCATCACTCCAGTCATTCTCAAGTCACCAAGCAAACATCTTTCCTATGCCTTCAAATATACCCAGAATCCATGCCTTCCCACCACCATTGTTGAGCCACCAAATTTTCTCAATTCATTATTTCAATAAGCTTCTGATTGGCTTAGTGGCTCAAATGGCTCCCTTTACCTACCAGTGCTAGGATTATCTCATTCCTCTAACAAAGCATCCATTTGGGACAAAGGAACTGAACCAAAGAGAAAATACAAATACTCAACAAATATATAAAAAAGTTTTCAACATCTCTAGCAATTACAAAAATGCAAATTGAAACCACACTGAGGCCAGGCGTGGTGGCATACACCTGTAATCCCAGTGGCTTGGGAGGCTGAGGCAGGGAGATCTCAAGTTCAAAGCCAGCCTCAGCACCTTAGCTAGGCCCTCAGCAACTCAGCAAAAACCTTGTCTGTAAATAAAAAATAAAATAAAAAAAGGCCTGGGGATGTGACTCAGTGGTTGAGTGCTCCTCAGTTTCAGACTCCATTATCAAAAAACAAAACAAAACAAAAAAAAACCTCGGCAGATTCCATCTCACTCCAGTCAGAATGACAATCATCAAGAACACAAGTAACAATAATGTTGGTGAGGATGTGGGGGAAAAGGTTCACTCATACATTGCTGATGGGACTGCAAATTGGTGCAACCAATATGGAAAGCAGTATGAAGATTTCTTAGAAAACTTGGAATCACCATATGACCCAGCTATCCCACTCCTCGGTTTATACCCAAAGAACTTAAAATCAGCATTCTAGAAAGATGCAGCCTCATCAAAATTTATGGCAGCTCAATTCACAATAGCCAAATTATGGAACCAAGATAGGTGCCATTCAACAGATGAATGGATCAAGAAAATGTAGCATATATACACCGTGGAATATTATTCAGCCAAAAATAAAAAGAATGACTATGAATTTTGCTGCTAAATGGATGGATGTGGAGACTATCACTGTAAATGTAATAAGCCAATCACAAAAAATTGCAAGTCCAAATGTTCTCTCTGATATATGGATTCTAATACACAATAAGGATAGATGCAGAGAGAAGCATAAAAGTTCATTCGATTAAACCAAGGGGAATGCAAGGAAGGGGAGATAGGAATAGGAAGGACAGGAGAAAGAACTGGACATGGCTATTCTATGTTCAAATATGAATATACAACCAGTGAAAGTCTACATGATGTACAACCAACAGAACAGGAAATTATACTCCATGAATGTATGATATGTCAAAATACACTCTACTTTCACATGTATTTAAGAGAATTTTAACAAAAAATGTACTGTGCCATGTACTTAAAATATAACATGTTAATAAGTTTTAAGTGTTGTCATCACAAAAATAAACATTTGAGATGATACAAAAAATAAAAACAAAAATGCATCCACTTCACTCGGAATAAGAGACAAAATATGTTGCTTAGTCTGCAAGGTCCCATGAGATCCCCATTCCTGTTGCCTTTTGGACATAATGTATCACTAGTTTCCACTGTTTCATACCTGCTCTTCTCAGCTTCACCAGTCTACCTTTCTTGGCCCAGTCAGGCAGCTACTTAGTAAAGCACCTTGACAACTTTCCTCAAATGCTAAGTTTGAAAAAGCTGACTCTGACTACTCTCTTTAAACCTGTTAACTCTCTCCACCCAAGGAACTCCCACCCTTTCCCTATTGTTTTACATTTTTTTTTTTTTTAATCACGGACGATCGCCTAACCTACCACAAATGTTATTTATTTTGTTTTTCCTTAGTTGTTATCTATTTTTTTATTCTTTAATTGGAAGGTACAATATAGTGGTAAAGGGGTGTTTGTTTCATTCACTGATTTATATTTTGGTCACTTTCTAGAAAAATATCTAGAATGGATGAAATGCTTAGCAATTATTTGGGAATGAAGGAAAGAAAAAAAAAACAAAGTAATGCCTCCTTATCATAGTCCATGAATCTCACAAAATTCTTTCTCAGTCCTCTGCTCACATCATAAATTCTCCTCTTTCCTTTCTTCATCTCCAATTTATCTACTTCTCTCGGCCCATCCTGCCTCTCTCACTCCACAGCTCTGCTCACTGGTTGAGGCATGCAGATAGAGCAGAGATGGTGGCTCCCAGAGGAAGACTCTCCTGACACCCCTCAATACTCCTGTCGCCAACTCCACTAAAGGTGTCACTTATGTGAAACTCCACAAGAGCCTTTGCTTGACCTTCATGATGTAATACTTGGACAACTCTTAATCTACTTTGAATATGCCAGAAATTCAGCTAATTGTTTTAAGGGGAAGATTTTATGTAATTATTACAAACTGTATGCTAAAATGGTATAGTGACAATGTCCTGTGGGTACTTCAGTCAAATCATCTCCTAACCACATGAACATGTATTTTTTTTCCTTTCTTTTTTGGTATCAGGGATTGAGCTCAGGGGCACTTGACCACTGAGCCACATCCCTGGCCCTATTTTATATTTTATTTAGACACGGGATCTCATTGAGTTGCTTAGCACCTCACCATTGCTGAGGCTGGCTTTGAACTTCTAATCCTCATGCCTCAGCCTCCTGAGCCACTGGGATTAGGAGCCTGAGCCACTCTGCCTGGCAACACATGCATTTCTCCTTCATGTGAATCCAAGGTCATCAAATTTCATTCCTGGATGTTCTTTATCAGTCACTCCTCAGGCTAGTGGGGGCCCTTGAGCAACCCAGGGCAATATCAGATTTCTTTCCTCCTAGGGAAACCTTTACTCAATGACTATGGCTTAGACATCAACAGAAGCTGAGATAATTTAACTGAGATGGAGACAATTCCTGGGATTGACATGATCTCCTAAAAGGGTTAAGCTTGAGGAAACCCTCTGCCAGACTTGATTTATGATTTCATACTAGCCATCTTGTTCTTATTTGTACCACCTAATACTAGGCTCCTACTGAATATGGAGTAGATTTTCAACAGATATATGCTCACTGGTAGGCTTTTACTGTAGACTTAAGAATTGCTTTGGATGAAAGCATTTCACTACTTCAGCTAAATATCAAGTGATAATTAGTCAGAAAAAAACAGATAAAGTATGATTAATTTTGACTGGTATTAAAATTTTCATAGATTGACCTATAAAATGTATCATGCTTACAAGAAATGAAGCATAGTATATTCTGGAAATGAAGAATTAAAACTCCCTCTCATAAAACTTTGTATCTTCCCATCTTCAGAATTTTCCAATGGATTAAAAAATTTCAGTTATGCAAGATCCCACAGAGTAAGTAGTTGCCTTAACCAGTCTGTTTACAGTGTCCTCCACATGAAAGCATAGTACAGGTTGACAGTCCCTTATTTAAAATGCTTGGGACACAATGTGTTTCAGATTTTAGATTATGTATATACAAATACTGTGTAACCTGAAACTAATGTAATATCTTGAGGAGGGGTTTCAAATCCAAACATAAAATGCATTTAGGTTTTACATCCAACATGCATATAATCTGAAGATAGTTTTAGACAATATTTTTACTAATTGTATGCATGAAACAAAATTTCACACTGTGAAATTCATGTCCACTTATGATGTCATGTCAGCATTCCAAGAGTTTCAGATTTCTGAATATTTCAAATTTCTGGATGACAGGTGCTGAACCTTCACTTTTGAGGATGAGTTCTTTACAGATATAATGTCACTGAATCCTTGTAAACATCCTAATTTATACATAGTAGCAATATTCCCACACCAAGCATAGGAAAGCGGAAGCAGAAACAATGTTATTGACCTGGCTACATTAACACAAATAGTACACAGAGCTGGTTGTAAAAGAGGGTGAGTGAGGAGCTTTGTGAGCAGCTCCCAGGGCTGCTCTTCCCATTCTCCATTGATATCTGATGGGTCCCCTTCAACCCCTTCCTGTTCTTCACCTCTATCCCAGTTGCAGGAACTGAGGAGATACACAGAATTAAAGTAATCATTGCCTAAAAGAGAAACACATTAAACTGTTGGAAAAATTATGAGACACAGCTAGTATGCTTTAATGCAAAAGTTATGTTTATTTAACTGATTTATCAATTCTGTGACAGGCCAAGGTTCCAAGGATTTGGTTTATAAAGTTAGTATCAGGAATGCATGTAGAATTTCAACCCCTTTATATAAGTACATTGAATAACCAAATTATAAGAATAAAGCACATGGTAGTGCTTCATTGTGAAAGACCATTAGTTTAATTTTCATTTAATGTTTCAAAAAACATTCTTTACTACAAGAAATGTTCTTCATATGGATATGCCCTTTTAATAGGAATACACATATTTTAATTTAAAATGAAATATACCTATCAAAAAGAGCTTCATCATCTATGATTCATGTTGGATTAGGAGATCTAATAGGATAAGGAATAAATATGTTGGCTAAAATCCTTTCAAAATAATGCCATTGTCCTAGATTATAATGATAGTTCTTGTATCTGGCAGCAGTTTATTCCTAAATCCTTTGCTTAATGGCAATACCTTTAATGTTTGCCTAAGGAAAATGTTAAAATATTAATAAACCAGTAACCTATTCCTTGATAGTGACTCACTTGTTTGAACTTTCAGTTCAATCACATACCAAAAAGAAAAAAAAAAGGAAAAGAAAAACCTTAAGATTTAATATAAATATTGAAATGGAAGTAGACTGAGATGAGAAATCTCTAGACATATTTTTTTCAATCACTAGTGACAACTCCAACTATGGAAAAAATAAAGGTAGTTCTTGTGAAAATTACATAGAAAAACTTAACAAAGATGGGAAAATCACTTTAAAATCTTCAATGGGCTTCAATTTGTACTCTTCTGTAATAATCATACATTTAAAATTAGTTTCTTTTAATCAAAAAAGAATATAAAGCACCTTTCAGAACATTTCATTACAGAAATAATATATGTTACTATCTGAGAAGAACATATGTAAAACATTCAGGGCTTTCTCTGCAAGACCACTATGGAGTAAGCATTATTCAAGAGAAAAGTTAACAGTCTGCTAAAAGTACACAAGGGTAAAACATAAGACCCATTCTTATTGGCCTATGCAATTATATAACTGTGATGTGTTTTATATAATTTATTCAACATAGTAAATTAAATAATTTATATAATCTGCTGATCGATATTTAACTATTGCACTTAAATTTGTAATTTATGAAAATTCTGGGCAATTTAGATAACTTTCTTCTGTGTGTTTTCCTCTCTTGTCTGAGCAGTTTCTGCATCGCTATTTTCCTTAACAAAAGGTTGTAATTATTTATAAGCAAACATAAACTGCTCTGACAGAGAAGCAAATGAAAGATTGATAGAAACATTGCTGAGCACACATCTCCACACAGCTCCAGCCAGGGGAAAACAGATGGACCTCAATTACCTAGCTACTTAAAGAACAATTGCTTTACTTGGATTCATCTTTAATATTGCTGTATTTCTAGACTCCATTTGGTATTTGCACATGTCATTTGTGTTTTAACACCAAGCTGTTAATTTGTTAAATCAACTTGCTTCTGTATACGGATTATCTCCTGTATCTAATACCCCTTTTTAAACCTTCTGCTTCTGTTGCATGATCTCAATACCCATTATCTTCCTCCCAATTTTTTGTGATGGCTTCATTGTTGGTCTTCCTGCTATCTCACTGGGAAATTAAAATTCACTTTCAAATTGCTAATCGTGTCATCCTCTGCTTAGAGATTTTGGTGACTTTCTACTGCTTACGCATAATTTAAGAAGTCTCTAGCATAGCAGTCATGTCTCTTAAGTATATGGCTTTATCTTCCTAAATGTGTATTTTAGTGCTTCCTACCTGTGAGATTTTTCACCAATACAGTCTTACCAACTCTTTTTTTTTTTTTAATTAATGCTGCAACAAGGGAGTATTTCAATAAATTGTGAGAAAGTCATCCTGTGAAGCACTATTGAAACTGTCAAGGAAAATAAAAGCATTTAATATGGACTCTGCAGTTCTATCTGTGTGTACTAAAATTTTCTAAAATTTAGAAAATATGTTTTAGAATTTTAAACTCAATTTTCTCATTAGTAAAATGGAGAAAATATTTGCTTAAATTCTATGTTTATATAATGCAAATGTATTCTAACATGCATGAAACATGTAAAAATCGAATAGGGTGAACTAAATGTTATATCTCATGATCATTAAGGTCACAGCAAGAATGGTAGGTGATGACAACAGTTGAAAGATAATCCTAAAACAAGGAACTATCTGAAAAATATTTAGTCTAATGCCAGGTTTAGAAAAACACAAATGATAAGAATATTTTGTAAAGTATTATTTAAGCATGCATGTGATCTAGTACGATTTACATGTAGTATTTATGTTAATAGGTTTATTAATAGCAGTTAATGAAGTTTTATACACGTATCTATAATCATATATCTATGTCTGTTTTTATATGTCTCTGTGTGTACATGTGTATCATTTCACATGTGGATGTATATCTTAGGACTTTTTTTAACATTTTTTTACTGCACATACACATGTATCCAAAATAAAGAATGTAACTAATAATAATAATAATAATAATAATAATAATAATGGCAACTTAACAAGTTCAATGAGCAGAAGTAGTTATGATCAGCACTTGTATTAATGATCCTTTCACACGTAATTCTAGCATTCATATAACTCAAAAAATCTAAGGTACAGCAGAGGGAATGAAAGCAGGCACATATTGGAGGGGAAGTGACCCGAGGAAGAAATAAATATTCCTGTTTGAGAATCACATTGTCTTCAGTTCACATTCTAAGAGCGTCCAGTTCTTAGTATGTGGTATGATTCACATGGGAACAAAAACCTGGAGTCTCAAAAAGTTCAAGAAACATAGGAGAAAATCTGGAGAAACCACTGCACCTAGAAATTGAGGAAATTTAACAGAGGCCCAAGCAACATGGCTAATGTCTGCTCAAGCCAGGGTCTGGGCCTATAGCACCAGTGTGGACATGTATGTGCCATTATGTTGATGCAAGGCTGAGGAATGGACCACAGATATTAGGTATTGTCTATTTTAATGGAAAGAGAATCTGAAGTTTGAATTTAGACAACTTAATTGCTTTTTGTCTTTTTATCAATATTTTCCACAAGAACATAAATTCAGTGTCTCTACAATTATTTATAGTGTCTAGCATGTAATCTGAAATTATATGACACATAAAAAAATGACAGATCATAAAGAGAAAAACAAGATAGATTTTCCTGAAAATGGCAGACCTTCTGGAAGTGATGGTAACTTTTAGTCAGTTTTTAAATTCTGCTGAATGAAAGTATGATGATAGTGAATCAAAAGATGGATGGAAACATCCCAATAAGAATTAAAAATAAGAAGGAGAAAATGCAGGAATTTCTGTTTTAAAGTTGAAATAATTTTCTTTCAATGTACTTCATGGGACTAATAAAAGGTTGAAGTTAACAGAAGACTGAGAACTTGTGAATGTGGTAACCAATCAACAAATTGAGTTATCCATTGAGTTGTAAGAAGAAAAGAGTCTCAAATCTGTGAAGCAATATTGCAATGCATAAAACTGGACTCTGAGAAAAGGGGGCAAAAAGCAGCAAAAAATATATTTGAAAAAAAAAAAGATTTAAAATTTCCCCAATATTTTCAGAGAAATAAACTTATGGATTCAAAAATCAAACAAACAAAAAAAAAAAAAAAAGAAAAAGAAAGAAAGAAAGAAAGAAATAAAGAACAGTCACATCAAATAGAATACTTAAAGAATATCTATCCCTGGCCCCAAAGTGATACCTAAGTCCAGAATAATCAGAGCACTCAAAAGGAAAAACCAAAGAAAATCTCGAAATCAACCCCAGCAAAATTAAACACTATATAAAGGAGAAAAATAAACTGAATTTGGCAAACATCCCAAGAGTCTGGGGAAGATAAAAAATAATGAAATAAGACTCATAAGGTATTGAAATAATGAAGCAAAAAATTTATGTGGAGTGATTATATATTTCAAAAATAAAATCAAAATAATATGAAAAAGTTGAACTAATATCCCACTGGCGCTTAGCTTCCAAGAAACAAAACCATAGAAGGTTTTACAGAATTGAGCAAAGTATTTTTTTTCTTTTCCTAATTCATTTTTTAATTGTAGATGGACACAATAGCTTTATTGTTTTTTATGTGGTGCTGGGATCGAACCTAGTGCCTCATGCATGCTCAGCAAGCACTTGAGCAAACTTTTATTAAATGAATTCTTAAAACTTCTGCAAAAATGGGCTGAAGTTGTGGCTCAATGGTAGAGCACTCACCTAGCATTTGTGAGGCCCTGGGTTCGATCCTCAGCAACAAATGAAAAATAAATAAATAAATAAAGGTATTGACAACTACAACTAAAAAATAAATACTTAAAAAAAACTTAACAAACAGGTAGATAGGTCAATTTAAAAAAAAAAAGTATAGTATTTCTTCCCTTAAATTTCATATAATAAATATAGCCATTTAAAGTAATTAATTTTATTGGTTTAGGATGTCTATATATATGTTGCATATGAAATTATAGAATATGTGTTCAAAAAATGGAATAAACTTTCCTGCAAATTTTAGGAACTGCTCAAATTTGCTATCTAAAAGTATTTTTAAGGTATCAAATTTTAAATGCTCTGGTACAATATTCAAATTATATAGACTAAAATGTAAAGGAAATATATTGCAATCTTTAAAACAGTTCTAAAGTATGAATGTAATGATAAATAGATAAATTAAAATAAAGTTTAAAAAATACATTTTGTGAATTCAAATGGATGTAAGTTAAAAAAGGAACAGATACAAGAAAAGAGAATTAACACACACACAAGTTCTAAGTTAGCACACATTCTCAACTACAGGAAACTTAAGCTAATGGGACAAACACCACAATTAAAGGTCAAAAACATGTTGTCAACTTCAGAGAAACCTTACCTATGTGAATACACTGATAAGTTCAGCCTTACTACATGGAAATAAGAAATGTGCAGGTCATAAGAATTAGGAAGGACTCACGTAAATCCTCACCAACAGCACTATACAAATGCACTCATACAGTGCTTAAAGTGCTCTAAGCCAACAGCATGACCAGAGATATAGAAAGACATTTTACAATGACAAATAATTCTCAAAGAATTCCTAACCACGTACATTTGTATTTGACTTGCAATAGAACTACCAAGTGCATAAATCAACACTGGCAACACTAAATAGATAAAAATCTATAATCATGATGATAAAACTAATTTCCATCTCTCAAAAATTAACAGAGGAATTAGACACAAATCTGGAGATGTAAAGCAGGTTTAAATAATGCTATAAAGTACTTAACATAATAAACTTTCATAGAACACTTTACCCATAATTATTAAAATACACACTCCTTTAAACTGCAGAGGAACCAATTAATACAAACCATTTTTGAGGCCATAAAACAATCCCAGGAATTTCATAAAACTGAAATCATACAGCAAATGTTCTTTAGCAAATGTTATTAAAAATAAATAATAAAGAATTATAAAAAAAGAAGCCTACAAATGGAAATTAAAAGCATGTTTTTAAATAAAGCATTGATCAAATAATATATCAAGGAACAATTAGAAAATATATCTAAGTGAATGGAGTAATTGTAAAATACAAAAATGTGTGGAATACATCTACAGCACAATTTAGAAAGTAGGATAGCATTAACTCCTAGTATTATAAGAAAAAAATCATGTTTAAATCAATAACAAGATTAACCTTTAAGAATAAGGGATAGTAAGAGTAATGTTAAAGCTAATTATGGTGGCATATGCCTGTAATCCCAATGACTCAGAAGGCTGAGGTAACAGGATCTCAAGTTCAAGGGCAGCCTCAACAATTTAGCAAAAACAATTTAACAGGACCCTCAGCAATTGAGCGAGACCCTGTTTCAAAATGAAAGAACTAAATAGGACTAAGGGTGTAGCTCAGTTGTAAAGTATCTCTGGATTCAGTCCCTGGTCAAAATAATGATAATAACAATAACAACAACAACAACAATAATGTTGATAAAAATCACATAATAGGCTGAAAAAATAGAAATAAATAAAATTAAATTAGTAAGCAATAAATAATTTATATGTCAATTTGACTCATTGAGAACATAAATTTGAGAAAAAAGTAGCAAGAATGGGAAGAATGTCAATTATATCATAAATGAAGGAAAGTTCTCACTACAGAGACTATAGCATAAAAAACACAATCAAATAGTAGTATGAATAATTTTATGTTTGCAAATACAACTACTTATATAAAGGGCACACATTTCTTTAAAAATACAATTTATTAAAACAAAAGGGGCTGGGGATGTGGCTCAAGCGGTAGCGCGCTCGCCTGGCATGCGTGCGGCCCGGGTTCGATCCTCAGCACCACATACCAACAAAGATGTTGTGTCCGCCGAGAACTAAAAAATAAAATATTAAAAATTCTCTCTCTCTCTCTCTCTCTCTCCCCTCTCTCACTCTCTCTTTAAAAAAAAAAAAAGGATGGAAAATAGAATTTGCATGCCCTATGCCTACTAAATAAATGTTATTTTACTGAGAACTTCATACAAAGGAAAGTCCAAGTCTAGATGATTTAACACAAAATGCATAAAAATGTAATGGGAAAGTTTTAAGTACAAGGCTAATATAGAGTCTCTCAAAAACCTAAGCAAGGCTAATATAGAGTCTCTCAAAAACCTGGTGGAATGTGATGGACATTATTATCCCAAGTACATGTATGTAGACAAGAATTGGTGTGAATATACTTTGGATACAACCAGATATGAGAAATTGTGCTCTATAAGTGTAATAAGAATTGCAACGCATTCCGCTGTTGTATATAAATAATAATTTTAACAAACTTAGCAAACAAGGTTTCTAAATGTACTCCTGTAGGACAGTCTAACCCAAATATCAAAACTTAACAGATTTTTAAGGGAAAGAGCATTAGACTCTCTTATAAACAAAATATTATCAAATTACACATAGCAATAGATAATATGTATGATAGAGACACATTTTCATTTGGGATTAACCCCAAGAGTGCATGGCTAACTAAACATTTAAAAATTAATCAGGGTAATTAAGCAGGGTAACGCCATAATTGAGGAAACTGTAGGAACATTTCAATACATGCAAAAACTATGAGAAATATTAAATGAAATTCATGATTTAAAAAACATGTAGAAACTAGGGTAAGAGGTAAACTTCTATAGTGTGTTAAACAGATTATTCAAAAATTCTAGTTTATAGGTTTAATGGTTAAATATTTAAAATTTTCCCTTTAGAGTAAAAGCAAATGTAGATGCCAATTCTCACATTTCTATTCCACTTTACACTGAAAATGTATAGACATTATGATAAAAGGAATGCAGGAAGAGAAGTGAAACTACCTCCATATGCACAGGCACTGTTTCTATGGAAAATATTAAGGAATCTACAACATCCTTTCCAGCGCTAGTAAGAGAAGTTAACAAAAGTCACAGTATATAAATTTAATATAATAAATTGAAATTTCATCTTTTAATACCATACCATTACACACAAGAAGTATTTCACTTATGGTAACATCAGGAAGCAAAGTGTTTAGGAATAAGTGTAGCAAATACATGCCAAACTTCTACTGCAGAAAGTACACCACTGGTGAGAAGTAATTGAAAAAAAAAATCTCATTAATAGACTAAGAAACCACATTTATGAATTAGAAGATTTAATATTAAGATTTCACTTCCTCCTAAATTATTTTATGGATTCAAATATATTTGATGATAATACAGCAAGCTTTTTTTCCCAAAGAAATTGATCAAGTAGTTCAAAAATTAAAGTAACTAAATTGTCTAGGGCAGTACTTTAAATTAAATACAGGAGATGATTCTAGGAGGGTGGAACAATAGGATCAGCCAGAATCTGTGGATCTACTTCCTTAGCAGCAGCACCCCCTATATTGGTCTAACATGATGGTTTTGAAACTCTGGAGTCTACTGAAAGTTTTCAACACCAAAGGGAGTGTCTGGGCAGTAACTTGTTAATTTCAGTCAAATCTCAGCTCTTAGCACAGGAGCAGCTTCCCATCACCCAACCTCATTCTCCTGACGGGTAGAAGTGCAAGAGTTCCTGAAGCAGATGCAGAAAACGGTGGGGAAACCGCCATGCCTCTGAGGCTGTGCTCAGAACAAGGCTACCATCACCGCTGCACCTCCCCACCACCACTCTCCCTACCCTCCTCAGGAAGGGGTTGCCAGGGGATGTCAAACCAGTACGGCCCACCCTCCCTTCATTTATCTCCTTTGTTCCAATTTAGGAGGCAGATATGGAAGGCTAGAACACTAAAAATTAACCGAAAATGTGAAGGAAATGAAATATAAAAACCCACAGCAAATATATGGAAGATAGAGCTCAGAAAAGATATGAGAAGACATGAAGTTCATGGCTCAAGACTCATGGTTGGCCCACACATAGCCTGAAAAAAACAATAACAACAATTTTAAAAGACAACAACAAAAAGAACCAGCCCTGGTGAAGAAAGGGAACAAGACTTCCAATTACACTACTATTCAATATAAATATTAAGAATTCAAAAGAAAGCTTGAACGATATACAAAGGAAAAGGTAAGGCAATAAAAAAAATAGAAATTATTCCTAGGAACTACCTTAAGGCAGGTTTGCTAGACAGCATTAAAAACAAACAAACAAACAAACAACAACAACAAAAAAAAAAACTAAGAGAGCTACAGAAAGACACAGAGTAAAAAAAAAAGTGGCATTTTAAGAAAATGGAAATATCAATTTAAAAAATATAAAATGAAACAAAATATAAAAGGTATAGGTAAATATTGCAGAAACTGAAATGGAAAAAATATTTCAGATTCAAAGACAGATTTGATCAAGCAGACAAAAAGAATCAAAGACTTTGATGACAGTAGAGTGAAGTCTTAGAAATGGGAGATAAACAGATTAAAAAAAAATTAAAATAATCATAAGAAACATGTATGAACTTATCAAGCTGACCAGCATGAAAATTATGATAGTCCCAACAGGAAAAAGCCAGTAAAGTATAAAATTCTGAATTGATAATAAAAATTCTTCAAATAAGATGAAACAAGAAAAAAAAAATACCTGAGATGCTCAATAGGCCAAAAGTAAGATACACATAGAAGTGCAAACCAAGACCCATTAAAGGTGAACTACTAAAAGTCAGGACAGAATATGGAAATGGCAAGACAGAGAGAGAGAGAGAGAGAGAGAGAGAGAGAGAGAGAGAGAGAGAGAGATTGATCTCATTATAAATAATGGATTCTTAAAAAGGTAACAAGAGGTTTGTCATCAGAACTTCAGGGGCCAAAAGGCAGTAGTTAATACATTCAAAATACTTGGAGGAAAAAAAATCCTATATGTGACAAAAATGTCACTCAAAAGTGAAAGAGAAATTAAGACATTCCCAAACAAATTGTAGGCAGATTGTTTCCACTAGACCTGAGAAGAAATGCTGAAGGGAATCCTACAGTTGAAAGGACTCAATATGGTTAATTTAATCCAAGTGAAGAAGTATGTATCTCACTACAGGTAAATGCATGGGCAATTACAAAAACCAGTATTTTCCAATGATGTGCAACTCCATTTTTTGATGGTTTCTATATGATTTAAGTACATATAAAGCAAAACAGTAAAAATTGTACCAGCTGGTATTTTAAGTTTTAATTCCATGTTTTGTTTTCTATACAACTTAAGTTAACAAGACATTCAATACATTATTTACATTATCAGTCTATGTTTTTGGACACATAATAAATAAAGATATAAGTTTTTTTTGACATGAACAGATTAAAGGGGTGTGGAGAGAACAGAAGAGAGTGTCTACATATATTATTGAAATTACACTAGTATAAATCCAAATTAGTGTTGTAACTTTAGGATATTGTGTATACTTCCCATGGTAACCAAAGACAAAATAGCAACAGCATATATAAAAAAGAAAACAAGAACGGAATACACACATTTCAGACCAAAACATTAACAAAAGACTACAGTAGGGCACAAAATGAGGAACAACAATGCCTATGAGGAATATAAAAACAAGTAGCACCAAAACAGAAGTCCCTCTCAATCAGTATTTTAAATGTCATAGGATTAAACTCTTATCAAGAAATAGAGACTAGAGGGCTAGAGTTGTGGCTCAGAGGTAGAGCGCTTGCCTAGCATGCATGAGGCACTGGGTTCAATCCTTAGCACCACATAAAAATAAAATAAAGATATTGTGTACACCTATAACTAAAAAATAAATATTAAAAAAGAAATAGAGACTAGAAGAATGAATTTAGAAACATGTTTGACTATATGCTCAGTCTACTTAGAGATTCAGTTTAGATCAAAAGACACAAACAGATTGGAAATGAAATAATGGAAAAGGGCATTTCATACAAATAGTGACCTGAAGAGAATAAAGGTGGCTATATATCAGACAAAACAGATTTTAAGTTAAAAAAGATATTTATAAAGCTACAGGGATCTTGTATATGAATAAAATTATCAATCCAGGCAATTAAACAAACAAACATTGATATACATATTAACAGACCATCACAATTTAACAAGCTAAACTTGAAGGAATGAAAGGAAAAAAGAGTTTTACAGTAATTTCCTCTCAATAATGCTCAGAACAAACTGACAGGTAATAAATAAAGAAATGGAGGATTTGAAGAATATAGTAGCCCAACCAGATTTAATAAATTCATATAGAATTCTCTACCTCAAAGTACCCATATACACATTCAGATCATGCTCACATGGGACATTTCCAAAGATATACCATGTTAGGCCAAAAATTTAGGCTTAAATTCACATAAAAGGACAATAAAACACATATCTTCAGAAATAGAAGGACCATTGTATGTTTACAAGTGTGTGGAAATTTGAAACATGCTATTAAGTAACTGAAACATCAAAAAAAAAGCCTATAGGAAATTATAAAATATTTAGCAATGAATGAAAGATGAAGACACAACTAAGATTTATGGATAAAGAAAAACTGTAGTGAAGGAAAAATGCCCAGCTATAAATGCATATATTAAGCAAACAGTACAAGATACAGATCAACAATCTAACTACACAAATAAAAGAAGTAAAAATAGCAAAAACAAAACAAACAAAATTAAACCCAAAGTTACCAGAAGGAATAAAATAATAAGGATTATGGTACAAATTAATGACACAGAGGATTGAAAAATAATAAAGAAAATTTTTAAAACACAAATTCAGTTTTTAAAACACACACACACACACACACACACACACACACACACACACCCATGCTGTAGTCCGGCTGCAGCAAAATAACGGGGGCGGGGGGGATGAGCAACTTGTGTAGATTGATACAGCAGGAGTGGGAGCGTTTATTGTAGGACAGGAGGGGTATATATACATTCCACACAGCTTATCTAATTAACATAAACTAGATACAGCAGTCAACCAATAAGGAATCTCCACACTTAATGGCTCCTGGCTTTACTTCACAAACCACTCCCTCTGGCATTTTGCCAGGTGCCATCCAGACTTGTTTACAGACCTTAACATTAACCACTCCCTGTGGCAAAATGCCAGGCGCCATCCAGACTTGTTTACAGACTCTAACACACACACACACCCCTAAATTGTAAAAAAATGTGGGGGGAGAAGATTGAAATTATTAAAAATAGAAAAGTAAGGCTTTTCTACCAAATTTATAGAACTAAAGAGAAACATAAGACGTCTACTGCAAATTGTATGCTACCAAATTAGATAACCTAGATCAATCAGATGGATTCCTAGAAACAACACATTATGACTGGATTAAAAAATAGAAAATTGGAATAGAAATACAACTGAAATGGAGAGTGGACTAATAAAGAAATCCAAGAAAATCATTAGAGCTGATTAACAAATTAATTCTAACACTCAAAGACCACCACCAATACTTCTCAAAACTGAAAAAGAAAATACTAAGAAAACTCTTAATTCATTCTATGAAGCCAGAATTATACTGATATAAAAATGAGACATAAGAATATACAATAGAAAACTAAAGGTCGATATGCCTTATAAACACAGATTCAGAGATCCTCAAAAACAAAAAAAAAATCAGGCCAAACCCATGATCTATAGAAAGGATTTCACATCATGACAAAGTAGCATTTATTCCTCAACTGCCAGAATGATTCAATATTTGAGAACAGATAAAATTTATGGTATTAACATAAAAAGGGAGGAAAAAATGCATCATCTTGAGTGATGCAAAAAAATAATTTGACAAAATTCAACAACCCTTCATAAACCATTCAAACTTTGATGAGAAGGTGACTACCACTACATTAAAAAAAAAACCCAACAAACAAAAAGTTTTATACAAGCCAGATGCCTGCAATTCCAGTGGCTTGGGAGGCTGAGGCAGGAGGATTGCAAGTTCAAAGCCAGCCTCAGCAAGGGCAAGGCATTAAGCAACTGAGTTAGACCCTGTCTCCTAATAAAATACAAGATAGGGCTAGGGATATGGCTTTGCAGTCAAATGTCTTTGAGTTCAATCCCCAGTATCCCTCCAAAAAAAAAAAAAAAAAACTATAGGAAAGATCCTCCATGAACACCATACTCAATGGTCAAAACTTCATAGCTTTTTTTTTGTTTTTGGTAAATCAGGAATAAGGAATATGTCTGCATTCATTGTTTCTAGTCAATATACCATAAGAAGTCCTAGCTATAGCAATTAGGCAAGAGAAATTAAAAAATATATATATATTCAAATTATAAATGAAGCAGCATGAATGGAACCCTTGATGTTGAAAGAGGCTTGCTCTGAACTGTCACTCAGATCCCTGGGGCCCATGTTTGGCCTGGCCCCACTTCAAGTAAGTAGAAGAACATCATCAGACAAGCTGTATTTCTAAGAAGAAACTCCCAAGGCTCTGCCCCAGGGAAAGGCTCTTCCACAGGGTAGTACCCCAGGTCTCAATTAAAATGCAAAAATCATTCAGAAATTACCCCCTGGCTTCCCAATAATCTAATCAGTCTTTGGAACCACATCTTCTTGAGTGCATATTTCCAATGTCCATTTTATTGTAGATCTACCAACTGTCATTGTTCTTAATAAGCATGTTAATCTCATCATAATTTCAGTCAGTTCTGGTGTTCTGTACAAGTCTGACTACTGGTTCTACCATCAATCAATTAATGAAATGTTATCTGGTTTTTTTTTTTTTTAATGGTTTTCTGTGCTTTATATGTATCAAACTGTACCTGCCTGTGTGGCTTAGCATTTCAAGTGTGTGGCACACAAGCATTTTGTTGCTGCTTTGTTCCCAGTACAGAGACTCTGTGTACAAACATTTTAATGTGGTTTTATTGTTTCACAAAATGATGTCTGTAAAAATTTAAAGAAAGAAAGAATGAAAAGAAAGGTACCAGCAAAACCTCTGTTCAACAGATGATGTTATATTTAGAAAACTCTGAAGATTCCATGAGTAAGGAATTAGAAATAGATAAATACAGGAAAATAACAGTATATAAATTCAAGATATGAACGCATTTCTATCTGCTAACATGGATAGTTTCAAAACAATTTAGAAAATAATTCTATTTATTTAGTATCAGAAAGAATGAAATATTTAGGGGCTGGGTTTGTAGCTCAGTGGTAGAGCATTTCCGTGCATACATGTGAGGCTCTGGGTTCGATCCTCAATTTATTTATAAAATTAAATAAATAAAAATAAAGATATTGTGTCCATCTACAACTAAAAAAATATATAAGAAATATAAGGACATCCAATGTTCACAGATTGGAAGAGTTAATATTGTTGAGATAGCAATACTACCTAACACAAATATAAAGTTTCAATGTAATCCTGATCAAAACCCAACAATGCTTTTGTAGAAACAGAAAAAACTATCACAAAATTCCTATGGAATCCCTAGTGATTCCGAATAGCTGGAACAATTTTGTAAAAGCAGAAATAGCTGGAAGATTCTTGTTCAAAACTTAACTACAGGGACTCAGGAGGCTAAGGCAGGTGGATCACAAGAAAGATAGCCATAGCAATTTACCAAGGCCCTAAGCAACTGATCCATATCCTCTCTCAAAATAAACAATAAATAGGACTACAGATGTGGCTCAGGGGTTTAGCACCACTGGGTTTAACCCACAGTACTAAACAGAAAAAATAAAATAAAATAAAACCTTAACTACAAAATTACAGTAATCAAAACAGTATGGTAGTAGCATAAAGAGATACAGATTATTGGAGAAGAATAAAGTCTAGATTCATACTCTCAAATATGGTCAAATAATTTCTAACAAGTGGGTCAAGACCATTGAATGGGGGGAAATTTTTTGCATCAAACAATGAAAAAAATACACTGAATATTCCTGTGTAAGAAATGAATTGGAACTCTGAGCACCGCATGTAAGCTTTAGCTCAAAATGGATTCATGACCTACATGTAAGACCTAAAACTTTTCCAGGCATGGTGACATAGACCTGTAATCTCAGTGGCTCCAGAGGCTGAGACAGGAGGATCACAAGTTCAAGGCCAGTCTCAGCAACTTAGTGAGGCTTTAAGGAACTTAGTGAGACCCTGTCTCAAAATTAAAAGAAGAAGAAGAAGAAGAAGAAAAGGCCTGGAGTAGTGGTAAAGTTCCTCTTGGTTAAATTGCCAGAATCCCATGATCAGACAACAAATGGTCCTGAAACTTCAATAGTTTTGGAAGAACACAGGGCAAAATTTTCACAACAAGAACTTAGCATTATTTCTTAGATATGTTATCAAATGTACAGACAACAGAAAACAAAACAAAAAGATAAATTCACCTTCAAAAAATTAAACATTTTTCTTCATCAAAAGTTTTTTATCATGAAGTAAAAAGTAACAGAATGAGAGTATTTCCAAATGGCATATCTAAGAAGAAAGTAATATACATATAGGGTGCTCTTAAAATCCAACAAAAAAACAAACACCCTGTTGAAGACACACATAAAAACCCTACACACTTTTCCAAAGAAGATATAGAAATCACGAAGAAGCACATGAGAAGATGGTCAATATCACTTACCCCTAGTCAGGATAACATAAGCCCAAGCAAAAAATATAGTACCTTAAACCTATGTGCATGACTACCATGAACACAAAAATAACATGTGGGCAAACTGAAACTCCTGTGTTCCTTAGGTGTGACTTTGAGGTGATACAGCTGCTGTGGAGGAAAAAGCATGCCAGTTTCTGAAACACAATAGAATGACCATGTGAAACACAGCAATTCCATTTCTGGGTATTTACTCAAAACAATCTGAACATGGGGGCACAGGAGTTGTGGCTCAGTGATAGAGCATTTGCCTTGAACATGTAAGGCACTGGGTAAGATCCTCGGCATCACATAAAAAAATAGATAAAAAATAACAATAAAGTTATTGTGTTCATCTAAAAAATATTTTTAAAAAGAATTGAAAATGGCATCTCGTAGATATTTATTCACATTGAATATCATTCAAAACAGCAGCATTATTCAAAAATAGAGAAAATGTGAAAGCAACCTAAGTTTCCCTTAAAGAATGAATGTATGAACAACAGGTGTGACACATACACAATGTGTTATCATTCAGTTTGGGGAAGGAAAGAAATGTAAGCATGTTCTACAATAAGGATGAACTTGGAAGACATCAGGTTATGTAAAATAAGCTTGTCACAGAACAGCATGCCTTCACTTATATGGGGGTCTTACAGCAGGTGGAACTAGGGGCAGAAAGAGAATAGCAGTCACCAGGGACCGGGAGGGAGGACTGAAGAGCTTTGATCTACTGAGTACTGAGGTTTTGTTAGGAAAAATGAAAATGCTCTACAAATGATGGTGGTGGCAGTTGTACAACAAATTGAATATTTTTAAACAGCCAAACTCTACACTTAAAAGTGGTTAACCTAGTAAGTTTTTATGAGAATTTCACAAAAATTGATTAAAAAATTACAATGTCGAAGAACTTCAGAGTTTCTGCCTACAAGTCTTACTACAAAGTTTTAATAACCAAGCCAAGATCAATAAAGTAGTATAGAGAGCCCTGTTGGGTATAATTGGTTCATGCCAAAGAGCATAGAGGAACCCCAAAAAGAATGGAAATTCACAACATACTGAATGAGTGGATTCATATCATGGAAATTCTACAACATAGAAAATGAACTTGCATTTAGTAGTAAGCTTAGTGTAAAATATAAAAATAAAATGTATAAAGTTAATGTATTTTTATAGGAAATTTGATCACTTTCGATTTGGTCTTAGGGGACCAGCCTTTCTGTCATACATGGTACCATCCAGGCTTAGACCCTGATAATCCTTGAGAACACTCATCCCTGCTGCCAAATGGATCCATTCGTGAGCAGCACATGGCTGACTGCTTATATCTCACGCTCCTGCTCACTGTCTTTTGAGCTCTTGATCTTGTAGAATTGTAAAGATCCATGTATCTGTCTGTCTTTAAACACCCGCCAAGTTGAAAGAAGAAAAAAAAAGCACAAAAAGCACTCTTGGGGTCTCTACCTCCCACTTTGTGAAAACCATCTCTGTACTTGGCCTTCCCAATAAATACATACTTTCTGAAACTTCTGGACAGTGTGTTTCTGCCCTGTATCTGTAAGGATACTGGTTCATATAAATAGGACGAGAATAGCAGTCAAAGTAAAACAGTAGGAAATAAAATGTTTTGGGCAGGCAATGTATATGTTAAGTATATGAAGATAGAAAAAAGAGAATCAAGAAGTTTAAATAAGACTATCCAGGAAGATTACAGCAAATTTCAGAATGCTCATTCTATCAGGTTATGAACATTCACATTGTGGCTCCCAAGAATGTCAAAGCCACAATTACCTGTGATACTCAGGAGAATTTCACCTCTTAGAAGAAATATGACTAAAGAGCAACCTGGAAATGGGTGGGAGGGGAATCCTAGGAAGATACAGAAGTGATTAAGGACATTTTGGAAAGGAAATGACTGAAGGGTGAAATGAGTGATTACTGCCCCTCCCCCTCCCCATCCCCCCAAATCAGGGAAGACCCATCACCATTTTGATATTTTTAATTTAACTAGATAATGTCTTTTAAATCCACTATACCTAACTAAAAAACCCAAATGTGCCTGGAAAATTGTAAACCATAAGTACTCTTTGTATTTCCTCTTTTTCTCTTCTTCCTTCTTTACCAACCTTTACCTTAATTATAATTATTGTCATCATTTTACAATTGAACGCAAAGAGGCTTTTAAAAATTGAGATGGACTTCATTTGAGGTGAAATATACCTTTTCAGGTAATCACAAATCTGTGGTTTTATTATATTTACCAAACAGTGGAACCATCTTCACATATGCCTGCAGAACATTTCCATCACTTCCACAGAATATATACACTTAATAGCAGTCTCATTTCTAATCCTCACTCAACCCCAAGCAACCATTAATTTACTTTCTCTCTCTGTGGATATGTCTGTTCTGGAAATTTCTTCAAAACACATTGACATAATAGGCAACCTTTTTTGTCTGGCTTCTTTCACTTTGTGGATGTCTATGTTCTGCTGAATGGATATAGTGTACTCTGTTTCTCCATTCATGAGTTAAATGGCATAAGCATAAAGAAAGTAATAGGTTTTAGGAAGTATATGCACAAATTAACCCTCAACCATTGCTAGTGGCAATGTAAAATGTGGTACCTACTTCAGAGAAGAGTTTGGCTGTTCCTCAAAAAGTTACATAGAGTGTTTCCATACGAACCAGTAGAATCACTCCTGGGAAAATGTTAGAAATGACTGAAAACATGCCCACACAAAGACCTACAGCTGAGTGTGCATAGCACAACTATGAAAAAAAGCCAAAAAGTCAAAACAACCCAAGGTACATTCATTAGTTGGCTTCTGGGATCTAATATAAACATAGGAAGACCTATCCATTTTCTTTTAGCATTGAAATTTTTATTTATTTATATATTTTTTTTGCATTTCTGACAACTAAACCCAGGCCCTGCACACACAAGGCAAGGGCTCTATCACTGAACTACACCCTCAGCTCCTTTACCAACATAATTTCTCATAAGAAAGTCAAATGTAATTTGCATATTGTAGAACCACAGAAACAATATAGGATGAGTGAAAGCAAGACACATTCATATGTATTAATTTATAGGATGAATGAGAAGAAGGTGGAAGAGGACATTCACTTCAGTGCTTGTAATACAGTGCAATTTCACTTGGCACCTTTTAAAGTGACTTAACGATATCCTGCAATGCCTTCCAAGACTTTAGTTTCCACCTTAAAATGGGGATAACAATTAATGTCTGTTTCAGAGGTTTTGATGACATAGTATATGCAAATTGCTTGATGGGCATTATTATAATTATTTTAGTATTGTCATTCTTAATATCATGATCTTTATATGTATGGAATTCAAACAAAAGACATCCCTCAAAGACTCTCGCTAAGGAATATGATTGCTGATATATCTGGTATCTTCATATTGGCCATGACCTTTTGCAATTCAGAACATCAAACCAGTTCTTATATTCCATGGTATATTCTGACAGCTGTTTCCAGAAGAGAATAAAATGTAATGCTGAGGAAGGATGTAGGACGAGTACAAGTCTCCCTGAGGCAAACAAAATTAAATCCTGTGCACGCTGCCAGGTGGCCCAGCACTGCTCCATCCCAGGACGCTCTAATTATCCACAAGGTGGAATGCTTATTAGGACCTTCTTGAAAAGAACCTCTTGTCAACATCAGTAGGGTCACATGTGAACAAGGACTCTTGGACATCTCTCATTCCTGGCACTGCTATTGAATTGGAAACTTTTAAGAATTTCAGGAAAATGTGTGTTCTTTAATGCCACTTATAAACTTGCATTTTAGAGCTTTTGTGCAGAGATAATAGAAATAGAAAACAAGTGAAAAATGACATTTATAGGACCCCAAGATTTTTTTTTTTCTTTTTCAAATATAGTTTGATTTAGTTCCAGGAAATGTTTCCTTTGTAGCCTGAGTTGAAAGGAATCACCTCTCTTTCAAGACCACATGCAAGAAAGTAAATTATCATGAAAAGTATCACTCTAGTAAGCATTTAACATAAGAGAGAAAGAAAATAGAAATAAACTAAGTTGGCATGAGCCAGCCTAATCACAGAATTAAAATGTCTAACTATCTTATTTCTAGACACATCTCCTAACTGTAAGGGCAAAACTTTTATCATTCATATGCTACATAAATTTAGGCTGATCCCATTAGGAAGGCCCGACTCATGTGGTCTACATGAAAAATCCAATGTTTATACTCTATCCTCCCAGACAAAGCTGCAAGAGTCCATTGCTCTTGACTTATTACGTAGATCAGAAATCATAGATCATTTTATAAAATTACATGATAGGTTCTCTCCAAATTTCAGACTGAAATTCTGTAATAATATTTCAAAATTCAAATTCAATGGCTTCAAATACTTTAGAAAATTTCATTAGGTTTCTATCAGTTGTAAACCAGTTTCTAAGAAAATTATTAAATAAATAAAAGGTACATAGCTCATTTAAGTTCAGTATAGTTGCCATAGATGAGTGAACAAAACCAAGGCTTCTACCACTGCTAGTATTCACCTTCCTGTGTAATGAAGCCCTCCATCAGTTTCTCTCTCTCCACTACAATCCATTTTCAGAGAGTTTAGATTTTGATGTAAATCCCATCCTGTTAATGGCTTCTAATTTTCTGGGTAATAAAGACCCAAATTTTTAATGTGGCCTACAGATACCCAGCAAGATCTGTCCTGTCTTCCCCTCAACAGCCTCATTTCAGCTGACCTCCTTCATCTTACTTTTGCAGCTCTAGCCATATTGGATTTCCTTTCTGTTCCTCTGCTCTTCAAATTATTTTTTATACTTCAAAGTCTTTGTGCACTTTCTTCCTTTTGCCTAGAATCCTCTCCACCTCTCTCACCATCAACACTTGGTTAATAAGATGAGAATCTCATTCAGTTTCCTGCTTCAAGTACCACTTATGGAAATTGTCTGTGACCTACAGGACCAGATGTGGTCCTCTTACCATATAATCCCACGTTATCCTATACTGCTTCATACCACTTATACCAATTACAAATAACAGTTTGAAAAGCGATTCAATATATGTTCTGCTGGGTTGAAAACTCCAAGGAAGCAAGATGTTATGAGCCAAGGAGAACTCAAGCTGATAAAACTTGAGTTTCAAGGTTCTTTTTTTTTTAATTGGTTGTTCACAACATTACAAAGCTCTTGACATATATTTCATACATTAGAATCAAGTGGGTTATGAACTCCCATTTTTACCCCAAATACAGATTGCAGAATCACATCGGTTACACATCACATTTTTACATACTGCCATATTAGTGACTGTTGTATTCTGCTACCTTTCCTATCCTCTACTTTCCTCCCTCCCCTCCCCTCCCATCTTCTCTCTCTACCCCATCTACTGTAATTCATTTCCCTCCATGTTTGTTATCCCATTCCCCTCATAACCTCTTATATGTAATTTTGTATAACAGTGAGGGTCTCCCTCCATTTCCATGTGATTTCCCTTTTTTTCTCCCTTTCCCTCCCACCTCATGTCTCTGTTTAATGTTAATCTTTTCTTCCTGCTCTTCCTCCCTCCTCTGTTCATAGTTGCTCTCATTATATCAAAGAAGACATTTGGTATTTGTTTTTTAGGGATTGGCTAGCTTCACTAAGCATAATCTGCTCTAGTGCCATCCATTTCCCTGCAAATTCTGTGATTTTGTCATTTTTTAGTGCTGCGTAATACTCCATGGTGTATAAATGCCACATTTTTTTTATCCATTCATCTATTGAAGGGCATCTGGGTTGATTCCACAGTCTAGCAATTGTGAATTGTGCTGCTATGAATATCGATGTGGCAGTATCCCTGTAGTGTGCTCTTTTAAGGTCTTCAGGAAATAGTCCGAGAAGGGCAATAGCTGGGTCAAATGGTGGTTCCATTCCCAGCTTTCCCAGGAATCTCCATACTGCTTTCCAAATTGCAGTCCCACCAGCAGTGTACAAGAGTACCCTTTTCCCCACATCCTCGCCAGCACTCATTGTTGTTTGACTTCATCATGGCTGCCAATCTTACTGGGGTGAGGTGGTATCTTAGGGTGGTTTTGATTTGCATTTCCTTGACTGCTAGAGATGGTGAGCATTTTTTCATGTACTTATTGATTGATTGTATGTCCTCCTCTGTGAAGTGTTTGTTCATGTCCTTGGCCCATTTGTTGATTGGGTTATTTGTTTTCTTATTGTCTAATTTTTTGAGTTCTTTGTATACTCTGGATATTAGGGCTCTATCTGAAGTGTGAGGAGTAAAAATTTGTTCCCAGGATGTAGGCTCCCTATTTACCTCTCTTATTCTCTTGCTGAGAAAAAACTTTTCAGTTTAAGAAAGTCCCATTTGTTGATTCTTGTTATTAACTCTTGTGCTATGGGTGTCCTATTAAGGAATTTTGAGCCCAACCCCACAATATGTAGATCGGAGCCAACTTTTTCTTCTATCAGACAGAGAGTCTCTGATTTGATATCAAGCTCCTTGATCCACTTTGAGTTGACTTTTGTGCATGGCGAGAGGAGGGGATTCAGTTTCATTTTGTTGCATATGGATTTCCAGTTTTCCCAACACCATTTGTTGAAGATGCTATCCTTTCTCCATTGCATGCTTTTAGCTCCTTTATCAAATATAAGATAGTTGTAGCTTTGTGGATTAGTCTCTGTCAAGGTTCTTATTTGCACAAGACTAAGCAACTTCAGGGGGAAAATATCACACTGGAGTATGTATATGGTCCTGTGTTCGTAAAATCTGAATAAGATATTCCCGCTAAAATTAATTAAGACTGCTGTCTCTCTTCACTCGATTTCTGGCCTCTCATCCTTATGAGTCACAGCACTGAGGTACTCACGGGCATGGTGGGAGTGCAGGCAAGAAGAATGCTTATGGAGGATTCACCTAGGTGGCATTTATTTATATACTTTGCTGTAATGTCTGGGAAAAATCAAGTCATTCCTAAATGCTCCAATGAAGGAGTGTTTTCTGCCTACACCTCCTAGGATGTTGTGTCACTGTCACCTTCACTTTAGCATAGGGATCAAGGTTACAGCTCAGGGGAGCCTGTGCTACAGTATTTAACTCCCATGGGTGTGTGGGTGCTGGTGAAGAAGCAGGCCTTGCAAAGAGAAATGCCATAATCGAGCATGCAGCAAACTATTCCACTGATTGTATCTTAAATAGGCAAGTTTTCCTCACCTTTGAGAACACCCTAAATATTTCTGACATCCGTGATGAGTTGTGCTCCCTAGACACAATTTCAAAACTCCTTGTTATATGCAAAGACTTAAGGCATTTAGTCAATAAAAAATATTTTTAAAGCAGTAAACTAAAATAAAACATAAAATCTGTTTTGATTTTGCAACACGAGAGATTTGTATAAATAGTGGTCAGATTTTTAACTTTATCACTAACTTGTAATTTCTTCCCTCCTTCTACACAAGTAACTTCTTTGAAGCTTAATTTTGTGTTTGTTTTCCTAAGGTTTTGTAAATATCATAATCTTTAAGCTCTACAAAACTCCTTTTTGCCATACATGTTGCTTTTATAGAGCTCCATTTTCAAGAACAGAACATAATGCCAGTCAATGTTAGACAGTAAACAGTGATTGGATAAAGGAATTACAATTATGATTCATGCATTAAAAAATTATTTGGCAGTCTTTGGCTTTCTGTGGGTTGGAGAAACCTTATTTGAGAATGAGACACACTTCAATGCTTAAACACCATGGATTTGTTAACAATCACATGAATTTAAACAGTATAAAACCCTGTTTGGAGTTGGGTTGCTTTTTAACATATGTAAATTTGTCATCATTTTTTATCTTAATTACTTTTTCCAACTCATTGTTTTTATTTTCTGGATGCATTTGACCCTTTTGGAAAAATGTAGGATATAAATTTATTTTCAACTGTATAGTACCTGTTATGCTGTGCTTTTCAGGGCTGGTTATTGATTGGGCTAAAAAAATGGGAAGTGATCTGAGAAGATAACTATATATTCTCTTTGATGAATATGTAACAAATAGACAATCTGCAGCATTAGTAAAAACAATATTTTAGAATATTCATCAACCAGGACTTATTCTGCTTTAAAGACAAAGTGCTCACTAATAGCTACAGTGAAACAAACAGGGAAAAAAATGAGTGATTAAGGGCATTTTTAAGTATTTATTTAGCAACTTCTCTTACACAGAGAGAAAATTCATGCTCAAGTGATTTGTTTTGGATTAGAGCTGACAAATGTCAGAAATTTGATAAGAATTCGGTTTTTACCATTCTGTTTCCATCTATATAATTGGATTCTAGTCATCCTGAGACATCACAAGCCCCCAAGGAAGCTACATTTTTGCATTTTTTTTTTGTTTGTTTGTTTTGCTATAAGGAACTGAAGACAGTAGTGCTTAACCCTGAGTCACATCCCTGGCCATTTTTTTGAGACAGGTCACTAAGTTCCCTAAGGCCTTGCTAACTTGCTGAGAATGGCCTTGAACTTGTGATCCTCCTGCCTCAGCCTCCTGAGCCACTGGTGTTTCAGGTTTGCAAACCATATCTGGCCGTCTTTAAGGGGGGAAAAAAAAAGTTCATTCTTTTTGTTGAATAAAATTACTTTATTAATGATATTTATGGATGAAATATCAATTTTTGTCCCTCAAACAATCTTTGAATTATGTTATAAGCAGTGTCTTGGAAAAAGCTCAAATGTCCTACAGAAGTACCGCTTCTGGAGAAAAAAAAAAAATCATAGAAATAAATTCAACAGCAAAAGTATAAAAATTTATTTTCCTTCACACCTAATATACTTAATAATTTCTGTAATAAATACATTGTAAAGAAAATGCTTCATCATAAAATCATGCTTGCTTGTACATAAAGTATTTTAAAAGACCATGAGTAGGCAGAGTTGTGTGACTGCTGTATTGGTAATCATATCAAACTTAGTGATGTAACAGTCATCTGCTTTGTGAGTATTGCCTTAATTAGAACTCTACACGAAAAGAATCTACAGAGAAAACTACATGTGAATGATAACACACCAATAATTACCAGATCTTTCTGAATAGCATAATCAGGATTTATTATTGTTTACATCTTCTAAGTATTAAAAAAAATCATTAGTTGTGTATTTTTTTTTTCTACTTGTGGACTCATTCTAAACATGGACACAATCTTTTTAAATTTTTTTTCTTTTTTTTTTTTTTAGTTATCAATGAACTTTTATTTTTATTTATATGTGGCACTTAGAATTGAACCCAGGGCCTCATATTTGCTAGACAAGCGCTCTACCACTGAGCCACAAGCCCAGCCTTATATATTCTTTTTGAAACCATCAGAAATGTGGGCATTTCTAAAGTTCCAGTTTTCACAGGAGATATATCTTCAATTAAAAAAAAAAGTCTGCTTCATATTCAAATGACATTCACAGAACACTTAATAAAAAGACAAAGCAGAATGTCCATATTGTTGCATACATAGCCACTCTTTTTTTTTTTTTAATTTAAAAATGGTTCTTAGATAACCAAACAATCTATTGCATCAAGAATCTCTATATCCAGGTATCTTACTGGTTGTTCACTTCTAAGCTGAATGTGATTGTCATGGTCTTCACTCCCCCCATCCCCTCCAAATTCCTGGAGATCCTCACTGTAGAGGAATAGGCTGCACATGTTTGTTGGTGGTTTGTACTAATCTAGTTAACTATCAAAGAATTTATAGGAAACACTGACTAAAGGGGAAATTTTTCAGTCCTGCATTCAAGATCACCACCATTAACAAAAATCTACCGTAGATCTTGAACTTGGAGCACTGACTCAACCCTGATATATACAGAAATACCACCCACTGAATGAGCCAAGTACTACTATTGAACTGTGAGCATTTCCACCCTTAGAGTTTGCCAATTATTGAGTAATCTGTATCTTCAACTTCCTATAATTATAGTAATCATCTTTTGAACTTTTCACTTTCGTAGCAATTTTTTTTTTTCCTAGAAATGCTTTATCAATTTAATGTGATGCTGTCTAGAGTCTGGAGTTTGGAAAACATGGCTCCTCTCAGATTGCTAAAATGAAGATACTACTCTGAGATCAAAGTCAGTCTGTTAAGCAAAGAAAGTGAGAAGACAGCAACCTGGGTAAATCTAAGAGCTAACAGATGGCTCCTTTTTTACATAACATATTCTCATTCCTGAACTCCGCATTTTTAATAGTCGCTTTTCTTCATCAAACTAAGGTGGAGAAACAATTGGAAACAGAAGACCTCTGGGGCTTTTCTCTAGAAATCTCTTCAGCAGCAGGTGAGGTTGACACTGAGAAAGCCTAGGCAGTGGAACAATTATTTCTCCTGTACATTTTTATTCTCAGATTGGCTAATGATGACACTGGAAAAGAGAACAAAATTACAAAAACAGGAGAAAAAAAGTTTTTGGTTTTTCTGCTTGTTTCCCAAGTCAACGTTTCCTCTGCATCTCCACCTATAGGAAGATCAAAGAAAAGAAAGCAAGGTCTGGAGTGATGGTACTAGGGGAAAAAAGGAGTTACCATAAATGAATTGTACCTGCATAAAAACTGCACTTGAAACACTACCTAGATCAAGATGATGAAGGTAGCAGATATTAACAAAGAAGCACAAAAGATCTTACAGCAGCCCAAAGATCAAAAGTATGTTTCTCTGACTTTTAGAAGTAGTTCATGCATATTCATGTTCCTTTAAGTCTTCCAAATGAGTAAGTAACATTCAGTTTTATAGCAATTACTGGATTCCAATATTTATAGGAAACTGTCCACCATGAATACATAATTATTCCATTATGTCCACTCTAATGAATAGAAAAAACTATTTATTCATTTACCATGACACAACACAAAAATCTTATTTTCTCCCTTGCCATGCAGAAATGAACTCAAACACTTGGTGAAGAAATATGTGGGTAGAATTTCTATTTTAGAGAAATTATATCTGTATGAGAGTAATACACAGGATTTGGATGGAAATGTGCAGAAATGTGTTATTTACTTCAGTAATAACAAAAATAGATTTCACCTGAAGTAGAAGGCCTTCTTAACATACCTGGATGGAAGTGACACATCATTCTCATAAGCTTCACTCTGACAAACTGGATGTCCCTGATAATGTTTGCTTATGCCTTTTTAAGTTTAATTTTGCATTTGTCATTGTTTATTCTTGATGGAGCGGTGGGACACATTATACATATAGAAGTCCCCCCCTTGTCTGTGGTTTTCCTTTCTGCCACAATGCAAAAATTTTCAACAGAAAATTCCTGAAATAATCTGTTTCATGTTGTCCTGAATATTGAGATGAAATCTCACACAGTCCCACCCAGTCCTGCTCTCTGTTTGCAGGGACATGACTGACTCCTTTGTCCAGTGCATCTACTACCTGCCCACCCATGTACTGCTCGCAGCCACCTTGGACTTCACAGTGGCTGCTGGATGTAAAATATAGCATTTATGTTCCAGTCCTCTTATTTCGTTTTACAAAGGCCTTAAAGTGCCAGGATAATGATGGGTGGCAATTCAGGGATAGTGAAGGGAAACCATGGACTGCTTCAAGAGAAACGGTGAGGGTTCCAGAATTAAAAACAAAGCACCACATGTGGAGGTTGCTAAGGTCTTGGAGAGAACAAATTTTGTATCCATGAAATTGTGAAGGTGAAGAGAGACATTCATAATACTCTAGCTGGTAGAGCTACAACAGCAAAAGTTACAGTCACAGTATGTGATACCTGCCTATCCAAGACTGAAGATAGATTAAACCAATGTGCAAACCATGAAAACATGTCTCATTGATGAATATCACAGTGTTCCAAGGCTTTAGTTTTTAATGGCTACCAATGTAACACATTCAAGCAACACTGAGTAGTCTGTTTTGTGCACTTCACAAAGGCATGCTCTTTGTTACAAGATAGAAAAGTGTAGATGCATCAGATAAAATTATTTTCTTCCAGAATAACTACTTGAAATGTCCACATCGTACAAATTAAGAAATAAGTCATAAAATCTTTTAATCTGATATTCATTTTTAATAGAAAATATTGACACTCTGAAATTTTAATTTTTTAAACATATTTATCATCTCATTGGTACCACCTTTTATTAAGAAGGTGCAGTGACCTACCAGACTAGATGTTTGTTGGGTAATTTTGGATTTTAAAGATTTTGGCCAAATAATTTTGTGTTAGATGCTCTCCCTTCTTCCTCTCTCATCTTCAATGTCTCATAATCCATGATAGTGTTTTGAAGAAAACACTGAAAATAAGCAATAATCCTGGAATTGCGTGGTAGGTCAGGAATGAGAACTAGTTTTCCATTTTTACAAAGCCAGTATGAAATGTGTTGAATTCCTCAGGGAAGCAAAGAATCGCATAAAAGCAAGGGCTATTATATCTTTAAACATATAATTTACCTTATAAATGTAAGCATACACATACTCACCATCCTATGGGAATGAACCAGAACAAGTACACTGGGGGATTTTGTTTCATTTCAGAAGAAAAGTAGAATATTTCTAGGTATTAAAATTATTCAGTGCAGAAATAAAACACCTCCAGATAAGACTAGCACTGTATATAGTCCTCACGTGTAGCTCTGAGGAAGCATTTCACTGTACATATTCTTTGATATAGGGTGCAGAGTTTGCTGATTGTTTCAAATATTGTAAAGTTGGCAAATGGAAATCTTTAAAAAAACTGAATAAAATCAACTCGTACAATGTCCTTTAAACTAAAAAATGCATGACTATGAAATTATTTATTTTAGGGATGTCTAAATAAACATGTATGTAGATAACATCAACCTCTTTGAATACTTTTTTTTCCCTTTTCATTTAAATACCACAGAGCTACATGATCATCATTAGTTGGATATCATTGATAACCACATAATCAAATACTGTTAAGTTTCATAAAATAGGGAAAATCATGTTCCCTCTTGTTTATCCAATATGAACCTCTACCATCTTGCTGATAAAAGTAAATACAATGTAACAGTCATGTTTTATAATATGTGATTAACATATTGGTGATACTTGTGATTCACTACATTTTTTATTGTTAAAAAATAACATCTTGGGCTGGGGATGTGGCTCAAGCGGTAACACGCTCGCCTGGCATGTATGAGGCACTGGGTTCGATCCTCAGCACCACATAAAAATAAAATAAAGATGTTGTGTCCACTGAAAACTGAAAAATAAATATTTAAAAAAATCTCTTTGTCTTCTCTCTCTTTAAAAAAAATAACATCTTTGAAAAGGAAAAATGAAGTCTGTGAAATGTTTTATCTAATGTAGGGATATATTTTGTATTGTCTGAGTTAAGAAAAATGAATATTAGGATTAGTAATGGTTCCTAAAAATTGCTGCAGACTCATTTTGTACTAGGGCTTGGGCTAAGACCTTTTCCTGCATAACAATATTTAACCTTTACAACAATACTATCAGTTATTCACTATTATTTAGAAAAACTATGTTGCAATAAAATCTCAAGTAGATTGGGCAACTTGCCTAAGGTCACATGGCTTTTAACCAAGAGAGTTGTGATGAAAATTTGAATCCGACTTCAAACACTTTGGCCTTAATATACTTTATTTTAGTTAGCCATGCATGAAAATTAAGCGTTTTAATTGCCTACTAAGTATTCAGAACCACACTGAGAACTATAGTAAGTAGAGAAAAGTAATAGGTCATAGTTATTGCTCTTTAATTATGATACATATTTTTAAAAATAGTTTAAGGATATATGATTAAGTTTAAAACTGAGTGATAATTATTATGGGACTATTCAAAAGTAGTTACAGGAAGCATAGTGGGTTACTAACTGGGAGAGAATATAAAATTATAAGGGACCACAGAGAAGACTCAGGTTCAAAGTGTATTAGCAGTATATTTCAAGGAGAAGAAAAATTGTAAATGCCACATACCTTCCCTTCCATTTCAATGTTGATACTCATCTTGATGTGGACTGCATTTAAATGACTGAAAGCTTTCCTACTCAGCTGATGGACTGAACATACCTCTACTCAACACGCACTCATCTGAAGCTCAAGTGCTAGAGTATCTGTTTCAACATCCAGGTCCCATCCAAGGCTACACACAGGGAAGACCACATGGGCCTGTCTACTGTCTGCAGCTCTTTGCAAGGTGCTGTGCTCTTCATTTTGTTTTTGAACTCAGCATGGGGTGTGAGGATATTTAGCAAGGGAATTCCTCAGGGTTCATGAGTAGAAGTCCTCAATAGTAAGATCTTAGGGGAAAAAGAAAAATCCTAGCTGCAGGCTGGGAAAGCTATGGCCCAGTAAGTTCGGACCACTGACTTCATTTGCTTAAGACTGAAAATGGTAAAAGAAGGAGGTTAAAAGCTAAACCATGTGAAATATGAGGGAGACACAGAGGCTTTTAAATAAATATCAGAAGAGCCTCTCCTCACAATCTCCTGTTCTAAAGTTTAGGTAAAATTTTAAAGATGTGTGCTGAAGTTTCTCTGCTCTAGTTAGTAGGACTTCAAATACTTAGAAATGTAAAGTCTGTTATTCTTTTAGAGGTAAAGGGGATTCTGAAGATACACTAAAGGCTACTAATGGAAGGACTATGATTTAGTGAAGGGCAAGCTATCACTTCATCACATAGACTTTCTGACAACATGAAGCTTTTTTTCCTGCCTGGTAGAGAAAGTAAGATTTAAAGCAAGAGAGAAATTAACATGTTGTGGCTAAACTGCAACTGGACAAGTTCTCCCGAAAAAAACTGAGAACAGCCACTGTGAACAAGAAGTAACCACCAAACCACAGGTGCAGAGAAATCAGAGTCTCAATTTTACCAAAAAAAAAAAAAAAAAGAAGAAGAAGAAAGAAAGAAAAAAAAAGATTTCACCAAAAAAAAAATTAAAAAAATAAAAGTAAATTTTATACACACACACACACACACACACACACACACACACACACACACACGCGAGCGCGCCTGGAAGCAGAATTCTCCCCAGAGACTCCACCTGGTTCTCTGTGTTCTCTGCTAACAGCATCCAGGCTAGAATTCTGAATGGGAACTGTGAGCAGATAAACAAGTGTTGTTTTAAGCCAATAAATATTATACAACAAGAAGTATCATGATTCAAACTTATATAAGATAATTTTAAAGAAAAATAATGGGTCTAGACTTGCTAGCCAGAAAACTAAAATTGTAATGATTGAGAGGATGGGATCATGGTGCTAAATGGAATCAGAGTTCCTACAAAATGACTCATTAATATTTTGAATTTCTTTCATATTTCAGGTAACATCAGACATCACTGGAAAAGGGAAGATGTATTTAATAAATAATAAAATAATTCTTTTTCTATGTTACTTTTGCATATAGAAAAACCTACTTCAATAAATGTTAAAATGGTGAAAACCAATGTTATATAACTTTACAAAAATTATAGAATATGTTTATAATCTCAGAGAATAAAACTTCTCCAACAAAGCCAATACCATAAAAATAAATATTCATTGACCATGTTAAAACTACAGCAAAACAAAAACAGATACAGCCACTATGTCCTTTATCCCTCCTTTTTTTTTCTTAAAAAAGAAAGAACTACAAATGTTGAAATATATTTGTAAAACTGTATGGAAAAACCACTGGTAATATAAAATTTCAATTTCAGTAAGAAAATGTAAACAAAGCAAATATATATTTGAAGAAGGAAAGTAATGAAGAAATATTCTATGTAAGAGATTAGATAAATGGAAAACAAGTATTCCTCAACTGCAATAAAGGATATGCAAATTAAGGCAGAAACAATGTACAACTGTTTGACCCATTAGACTGTTCAAGACTAAAATCTATGACATGTACCAAGTACTGGTCAGGTGGCATGTCAACCTAACTCTGATATATATGCTGCACATGAGAATAAAAATTGGTATATTAGCACTTTGAGAAAAATTCAGATATTATTTTGAAAAGTTAAAGACTGCCTTTTTAACCCAACAATAATATCATTAATGCACAGCAAGGCATTTTGCATACCTGCCTCCCTGTGCAATGTAGTTTGCTAGGTTCACTTTCTTCTTCCAAAATATCAGGCATGAATTCTTCCCCTCTGCTTCTGCTCTTGTTGTTCTCGATCCCACCTTTGCTCTTGTTTTTCCCTTCTTTATTTTTCTCTATGCATAAATACTAACTGCCAATTAACAGCTTATTCATAAGAGAAGCAAGCATTCATCTATTCCTTTAACATCTATCCAGTAGTTTAGAATTTATTACAGTGAGCTAGGTAAGCAAGCCCCCTCCTCTGCCTTGGCCGTTTTCCAAAATGTGACTAGATGTATGTAGACAGGTAACAGACAAGCAGATTCAGATTGTGCTGAGGAAAGTAGAAGGATGAACTAATTCATCTGAGAAGTTATGCAAGTGGGTATGTGTAGCAAATACAGAACAGCACATCTGGAATAGCTCACATCTGACCCATTTTATCAACCAGTTTGTAGCCAGGTTCTTTACTATGACAGTAACAGGGCTAAATGAACACCAACAGAACAAATGTGTGTAGCTGTCAATGGCAGTATCTCTCTTCTATTTCGCTAAGCCTCTAGGGTTTCCGGGTGAGTTTGGGCTGGACACCCATTACCTTTTCTACCACTGTCTTCTGGCACAGAGTTGGATAGTCCCTTTGGCTTCCCCTGGGCTGACAGATTTGAAAGACATGAACTTTTTTGGGTAACAATCTCTGACATTGCATGGAATTGTGAATTTTCAGGCAGACTTCAAATTGAGGCTGGGCATCAGCAAATTTTAGTCAGTGTAAATAAACAAAGAGAACATGTTTTATTCACGTTATCTAAAAGGAACCTAACAAATGTTTAAAAATAATTGAGATTTTTCTTAGTAATGAGCATCTTCTAAGTAACGCTCTGAAATTTTGATCACTGATAGAATATTTTCACATTTTGAACCAGTAGTATGCTTTCTATGAGATTTTCAAGATCTCATTCATTAGTGAGAAAGCTGCTTTTTGGAAAGTCTGTTCTCATTTGCTTACTTTCAGGTGTGTGTGAGGCTTGTGTGTGAAGGAGCTTATGTCTCTTTCCCCACTAAGGAAAGTGAAGCTTCAGCTTTAAAAAAAATACTGTGTTGGAAAGCAAGACACAACAAACTACAAACCACCAACAAAGAGGTGGACTTTTATGTTTTAATTTTTCATCCTCTTACACTGAGGTTGAACTGTTTTCATATTCTATTATTGCTCTGTAGTTGCTATACTTTGAAATCTATGTATCACTCTAAACCATTAAAATGAACAAACACCACAGAACTTTTAAAATTCTTTAACTTTTGTACAGTGGAAAAGTATTTTCCATGTTTGTTATCTATCACTTAATTTTATTTTTTTGATGTGTAAACATTTGTAAGTTTTAATATAAATATATGGATTTTTTTTCTTGATGACTGTGTCTATTGTTTTCATGCATAAAGTTTGAAAGAAAAAGTTTATTCATACTTAGAAGTCCTGAGATCACAAAAAGTAATTATCAACATTGTCATTTCACTTTTAAGAGAGTTGAGCTTTACATGTTCTCTAAATTGACTTTCCATTAATCTATGATTTCAGCTTCTGTTTCCCTTTCGATTTTATTTTGCTATATAATGTGAATGATGAGGATCCACAACCACCACCCCCCACGGCCAATATTTTCAACCTCCTCTATTGAATATTACTTCCTCGATGCTTTATTTTCTCAATTTTACAAATATTAAATTCATAGGTATGCACAAGTGTGCACTTATTTTAATATTTTTTAGTTGTAGTTGAACACAATATATTTATTTTATTTATGTTTATGTGGTGCTGAGGGTCAAACCCCAGGGACTCATATGTGTGAGGCGAGCACTCTACCGCTGAGCCACAACCCTAGCACTGTGCTTGTGTTTTTCTATTTATTCTATTCGTTTAGTTATTCTTGTATAAGTTATCTAATATATTACATATTTATATTTCAGTATTCATAGTGTATTTCAATATATTTAATATATGTATCAAAATATATATTTTAGAATGCTTGAGCCAACTAAATAATATTTCTCTTTTATGCCATACTGGTATGTTTTGAAGGATGGTTTTGAAGAATGATGGATGATAAGATAATTTGGTGGTTTTAGTGATCTTCTCAAATGCATCATCTATTTGTCATCACTAACTATATGAAAAATAATTACTTTTGACAGTCTTATCAAAGATTATTGTCATTATAAAATTATATGTTGCCCTAAAAATAAACCTTTCTTTGAAAGTGAAGGTATCACTACGTTAAAGTTAACTGGTCTTTTAATTTAAATTGTTTGACTTTTGCTTGTTAAGTATGTCCAAAAGCAGGTCACTTGAAGCTCGTGATAAGTCCAGTAGTATTGAGGCATTCTTCCCCAGGATGCTTTTATATTACAAATCAGTCACACTCCATTATTTGCCCAAGATGATGATTATCTGAAGTTACTAAGGGGAGAATGCGGAGAATTAAACAACGTGAGAACATTAGAACAGAAGAAGAGCAGCCTTTTCACATTCAGACCATTCCTTGTCCTTCAGAACTACAGGCATGATTCAAAGAAAGGAAGGGGAAAAGATTTAGAGAAAGGAGCCTACTACCTGTTACATAGTTGTTTTGTTCCAACAAGGAACACTGTATATAAGCATAATTCTGTTGCTTTGTGCAAAACCGAGACTGAAACATTTGTAAAGGTGTTTTTGTATTGTTTCTAATCTATAATTGAATAGATTTGTTCCACCAGAAAAAACATTTGTCGAATGTCACAGAAACGTTTTTGAAAAGTACAGGTGTCAGTGAGATCACTTTGGAACACAGCCCTGGAACCAGACAGCACCTGTATGCTGCATGCACAGACCCACCCACACAATGGGTGGTGTTGCAGATAGCCAGCCTCTTAGCCACAGTTGAATTTTTCCCACACCCTTTCATATTTTGGGGGGGCTCCAAACTGGTCATCAAACTCTTCCTAGTATTCTGCACAAGCAAGGGACATTAATCATACCAATATGCATGCCCATTTCTCCAGAATGGGTACCTCTGATGCACTCCTTGAATAACTTATATTCCTGACCTTTCTGATCAATAAGATGAACGAGAAAGGCAAAGGCTTTTGGTTTACATCTTCATAGAAATCCCCCTCTTCTGAGTAGTTAAAATAAATAATTCCTTTGGTGTTATCCATTGCCTCCTGCAAGCGGTGTTTGTGTGTGGGAGCAAGATGAGCAGCATCATCTTACCTTTGATGTTTGGTCTTGTTTGGGGGCTGCTCTTTTGACAAGCTTTCAAAAGCCCCCTACGATGAATGTCGAATTAAGTACCCTTATGAATATGCATGATCATAAACCTCCTATCCTCATTTTGGTGGCTACTCACTGTGCTGGGTTGCCCTGGAAGCCATTCCAAATGGTTTTGATTTTGCGTTTGAGATTCTTAATGGTGGTAATTATCTGCTGCAGCCATGCAGTACCAAATATGACGCGTGTTAGAGATACTTTAAAAAATAATAATAAAAACGACTAAAGATGCTAATTCCCACATTTTAGTTCCTACAGGGCAATTAGCCTCTAGTAATGATGTTTATATTTATATGCAAATGTTTCAGGAAAAATGAATCTTAACAGAGACTTCATATCAATACTATCAGGAGAGGAGAACATTCCATCTGTCTGTAGAAAATGCCTGCCATTAGCTCTACATGTAGCCTATTTCTGTAATAGAAACTATTTAATCTTAAGTAATTCATTCTTCATTTTGTGTTATTTTCCCTTCCTTCTGTTCTTTTATTAAGACTCTTAACTAATGTACAGTATGTGTAGCTCTTCAGGGCTCACACATAGGTGCCTTGCCACATTTTCTTTTGAGTGTCATCTGCTCTTTGAATGATTACCTAATATCCTCACCATTTCTCATTTTGGAGTAATAATTGAGGAACCAAAGTAGGGTTCTCAAGGGGCACTTCTTGGTTAATACCCTCTGTTCTACGGATTGCAGCAACATGCAAAAACAGAACTGTAATGAAGAAGGCAAGTCTCACAAAACAGCTGTAGCTTTTGATTAGCTTCAGGCTAAAAAAAAAGGTGGGGACAAGAGAAAAAAATATGTTCTCATACATGCAAGATGACAGAAGCATCAAGATATTTTGTGAGCTCTGGTTCAGATGTGGTGGGGGGCAGGCGCAGTCTACAATCAACCTGGTATTGCAATGTTTTAGAGTCTAAGACAATTTCCAGTCATAGGTCAACAGTTCTTTCTGTATTCCTTTTGTTTTGCAAGACATTTTAAACTAATGGGCAATCCGGCTACTTAGCTGGTGTCACCCAAAAGACTGCTCATCTCGGATGTGTTCTTTTGCAGAGGAATAGAGTGCACAACTATTATTTCATTTAAAAATTGTTACTGGTTACACGTTTTTAGAGACCAGCAAAGAATCATTTCTCCTTAGCTACGAGAAAGAGAGAATTGCAAAGTCCCTGATTACAGAAAACAAAATTGTTATCTCAATATGGAGCGATATGCGTCTATCCAATACTGTGAAAGCACTTACAATTTCAAATTCTATTTAGGATAATGAGAAAATAGAAAAAGAAATGAAAAAGCAGCATAGTAGAACTACTGTGTCATATTTACACTAGCTCTACAGTAAAAATCCTTTAAGAATAGAAACATGTATTAAGAAGAGTGTAAAACTGGCAAATCTACTATACGTAACCAAATACAGGTGTATGGTAATGACCTACAGCTTTCCAGAGTAGACACTTTCCCCATGATGTCTGTATATAAGTCTCCCCCTTTAACCTAGAACAAACAGGGAAGGAAGCCGCCCCAAAATGTCTAAATAAGAACCCAAACTCCTCAAATAGCACCATATTTCAAAACGCAGATGTTCATTGTCAGTCACTGTCAAAACCTGGAATGAAGGAGTCTGGAAAAGGGAGAAATTCAGCATCCTGACAGTGGAAAATCTCATTAGAAACTCTTGAGATTTATCTGTCACTCTGACAGGATAATTTGATTTTAAATTCCATCACTGCTAGCCCTAATTTTTAAAATTAAATTGAAAAAAAGTGACTTATTTTTTCCCTTATAATGAATAATAGGATCATATAAATCAAAATCAAGGGCACCATTAATCAGAAATTACAGGAAAATTTTTGAAAAATTTTAGGGTTTGAACAAAATATGAGCCAACTCCCCCCCCCTCCTTTACCGTCACCCACCCATTATGGAACTGGAATGAAGATCAGTCAAGACATTCCTTAAGAAGTTCAATTTAGAAAGTCAAAAGTTCTCATATCAATGCAGAATTTTAATACTTTTTCAAAGAAATCTAGTCTCTTTCCAAGGAGCAGCACTTAGTCAATCTGCACACTGAGACCACTTAGAGCTTGATCATCGTAATTGATTCCCAAATCAGAGCTCTTCAGACAGGAGACAACACACAGTCAAATGTCCTAAATATGCCCTTACTTTCAGGTGTGTACATCTCATGAGTCTTAAATATAAACAAAAACAAAAACAAACAAACCAAAAAAAACCCAGATTTTTGTCTTTCTCCTCCTCCCTCAAATGAGGAACAATTTAACCTCAGCGAGGGACACACTTTCCAAAGTCTATTTACTTCAAGGTCATCACTTGGTTTTCCCATGTAGTACCTCCAAATTCAGCTACCCTCATTCCAGAGCAATAATCAAACAACTCATTAAAAAGAATGGAACTATATCCCGACCAAATCAGAACAGAGCGACATGTGCTGAGACTCGCTTCTTAAGATTTCCAGGCGACACACTTCATACACTTTTTCAATATTAAAATTTCTAAAGAATGAGGAATTAATGTCAACTTGCTTGTTAGGGAATGGGGTTCAAGAAAGGTGAAGAGCAGAATTTTTTAATATGAAGCTGAGGAGTCAGAGGCGCCTACACTTTTAGCCTCTTCATTTAGCAGAAGCTCTGATTGGCTCACCTTCTGCCAGGGTCCCTCCAGGAAGGGTAGCTGTCTCTTAAAGGAGCTGCATTTCTCACCCAGTACCTGTCACTCTTAAAGTCTTATTTCTAAGTTTCTCCTTGCCACTTTTCTTCTCTCAGGTAAACGAGGAAATATATTACTTATTAAAACATCATTATAGTTCCAAGAAAGGAGACCTACTCTGAATCATCCTCTTCCCAAACTCAAATTTAAAACCAAAATATGCCACACAGAGTTTGCACACTTTGGAACATCCTGATTTGTATCATCTTGGCCATCAAGATATTTACAGGATTTAACATATTCATATTTTTGCCTAAGGAGTGACCCATTCTACTTGGTAAGGCAGGCACATAAGCCCATAGACGAACCTATAAAATAGCTGGTAATAAACTTCAGTGCATTCATGTACACACATACACATTTGTGTGCACTTGAGTTATTCCAAATTTTAAAAGGTGGGAATAGACCTACTACTGGATATGAATTAGGAAAATGTGGCTGAGAAATCCGAGTTAACTTTATTCTTGCATTTTGAGAAATACCCAGTAATTATTATCTTAAGTGATGCCTCTGCATAATGTCCAAATTTTAGAACGAGATGAGCAACGATATTCCATCACTTATTTCAACATCGGTGACCACCAGCAAGGTGGTCAAGTAAGACACAGGAAAGTACTCACCTTGGGACACTTGAGATTCTTCTCCCATCAGATTACTGAGGACAGCCTGAGTTACCAAACAGCATGACCTCCACAGCAACTCCCCACCTATGACAAAATTTTATTTTTTTTAAATGCAGAATAAAACTCATGTGAATGTTCAATTTGAACTTATACATCAATAATCTTTTAGAAATGTAAATGCATACACATGATTTGGGTTTACAATATTTTCTACAGCTTTTTACCTTTTCTACTTTTTTTGTCAAATGTAATAATACACATATCATGGAAAAGTAATAAGAAAATAACTTCCTAATAATATATATTCTTATGTGAAATGCCTTCATCAGAGATTTCTCAGCCCTTAGTTTCAGGAACAAACTCCTCCATGTTTTCACCTTCGCCCTGAACGAATCTGTGACAAGCCAGTCAAGGTCCACCGAATCCAATTAGAGCAGTTTTCTGGGAAAGAAATTGTGCTTCTTGACAATATGAGGGCAAAATATTGTGGAAGCTGTTGTAAGTTTAAGGAAAGCAGTGGTAGCTACAATCATCTTTAGTCTGTGGCTTAAGACTGTGTCATAAAGCCATGATGGGCATAAGAAAACCTGTCAAGCTCGGCTGGAACCAGCATTGGTGGTTGTTTCCTGCAAGGCTGTAGGTGGCACATAGGTTGATGCAGAAAATTAGGAGGCTCTTTGGGCATTAAAAATATTCAGAACAGTGGACAGAAGAGTCACAATTATCTTTCACAATGTAAAAGAAGGATGTTCTGTGCATGCTCTAGATTTACCATCAGAAATCTATAGCTTACTTACTTTCCATCACTCCATCACTCTAATAAGCCCTGATAAATTTGCCTCCAAAAGTCTTATTGATAGCCTCTCCCATTACACATTTCCTTCACTATCTGGGTTTACACTAGAAAAATCTTCCCAACAGTTGCCCTTCTTCAGGTCTCTCTCCATCCATGCTATATTGTGTTTCAGAAGCACCTTATAAAAAACAAACATAAGCAGGCCAATCTTTTTGCTTATTTCATTTCAAAAGTTATTCCTTCTGAGAACCTTAGGATAGCTTTTATGATCTGCTTTTCAACTATTTTGGAGCTCATCTTCAGAGTGTTTTATGCTTTCTCTATTTTGAACTCCAGCAACACCCAGTTCCATGTACCCCTCAATGTATCTTGCAGTAACTCCTTTCAATTCACCTGTAAAAGTTCCAGTTGATCTTCTGAGCCTTGCTCTGAGATGTTACCTTCTCAGAAGGCTTTCCCGTTTTACCTCCCAAAGAGTTTATCCTCTTCTATCCTCTTCTCCTTTAAGATGCCTCTATAGATCTGTTGATGCACTTATCTGTCCTAGACATCTCTCTTGAATGAATCTTTTGGTCTAAATCCCATATTGGTTATTTTCAGTTCGGAAGCACCTCACATAGCATCTGATCTATAGAGAATGCACATTGACTGAGTTTCCACTCTTCTGTACATACTACTGGAGAAAAGCATTTCTAAAATCAATGTTGGGCACCCCCCAATGTTTATAGTTACTTCCACCATATTATGGCCCCCCTGCTAAAATATTCATAATAGTCACAAAAATGGAGTTTTAAGTTCCTTAAAGTACCTTATGAGAAATGAGAACTATTATAGTTTTTTTGTTGTTGTTGTTTTAACAAGGAACTTATTTGAGGAATACTCAGGTGGCTAAGTGACCATGACTAATTGGCAGCAATGGAGGATACTTTGAATAGTTCATGTATGAAAATAAATCCCCTTTATTCCAGAATGTCCAACAATTACCCAGTCATACATAGAGAATGAATGACAGTAGGTACATTTCAAAATTCTCTTACTTGCTGTATTTAATCTCTCTGGTACAATAGGATAGATATTTATTCCCATTAGGGTGATATTTTCATAGCTAATATTTGGTAAATGAAATCAATGAAACATTGATGCAAAGTTTTGTTTGTCCATGCTAAAGCAGGGCAAAGGGAGCGACTCACGTAATTATGGCCCTCCCTTCACTTGCTGTCACATGCTGGAGAGGAAGCTTGAATATCAATATAAACTCCATTTGATCGACACACAGGAGAAATGCAAAGGCACACTCTGGTTTTTGCAATGCTCTTTTCTACCTTTCAAAATGGAGTGGCTTTAAATAATCCTCCTGAAATTTCACACCTCACACCCCTTCAAAGCCTGATACTCACACACGGTAGCATTAGAGGAAGGATTATTTAAGACCCCCATTGGAACTGTGGCCTATTCATTTTCTGTGTAAACCATGGGGTTCCTGTGCAGACGGTGATGTGCCAACACGAACCCAGACAGCTGCTGTACTAAAGCTGCTCTGAGTGCAGGTGGGGAAACAGCTTGTGATATTAACAAGACTAGATCCTTCTTGTGGCTTTCTATAGCCTTTATTTAAAATACAGAAAAATGCTTTCAAAGACTTATTTATAACTGTATCAAGCACAGATTGCACCAACATTATGCTGCAATGAGCACATGTGTTATTCACACTGATATTAAGTACTTTTCTTTTTTGAAATAGCCAGAAAGAAAAAAAAAAAGTGTTCTCTGATGATAATTTCAGATAGGAGCTACTAAAACCATATCAATGAAAATAGTTTTTTTGGAAATTTAAGAAAATCATGAAAACAAACAAACAAAAATATTCAGAGTAAATAGAGACAAAAATGAGGTTTTTAAACAAAGGTTTTTGGATATCACAGCTGTCACGTGTATTTTTACTTCATATTAAGATCGTAAATTAAATTAAATCAAATGTTTCACATCACTCTGTAATGGCATTTTAATTTTAATTTCTAATTCTTCAACAAACCTTATTTAATCTTTAATAAACAAGTTCTACACATGGAAAATTTACTCATTGTTTCCTTTGAAATTTTGATAAGCTCCTACCAAGTGCCATTGTTCTATTAAGGATTGTGACCAATATGAAATGCTCAGGCAATGTTGTTGGCCTCAAGAACTTCTCTCTCTTTGGAAAGGACTGTAAGTGGAGATGATAAGGAAAAGTGACAATAACAAAGGTGATTTGGGGCCCATGTGCAGTCTGTGTGACTTATTAGGCATGCAGTCTTCAGTAGCATCCTTCAATTCTGTCCCGAATTTATTCATCTTTAGGATGAAAGCCAAATCATGACCTCTCTTATATGGTTTTCTTAAGAAATGAAGGACAAATTGCAATCAATACACTTCAGAGGGATTTCAGGACACAACAAACCCTCCAGAACTTGTTATTCTGTGGTATTTTGCAGGAGATGGGGTTAGTTTATGCATGACAAAAGAACCATACAGAAGAAAGCATTTTTTTTTTCCATTTACAACTTCAGAAAGACTTTATTTATGCATTCATTGAAGGAGAAAGAGGGCTTCTCAGATCTGGAGGAAGTACTGAAGAAAGTTCATGTGTCAATGAGGCAAGGAATACTTCCAAGTGATCATAATAGGAGATATATTTGAAAGCAAGGTTTGAGTAGAAAGCTTCAGTGAGAGGTTGGTGAAAGACCTTCCCTCTGGTTCTTTAGGAAGTAGGTTGGGCTCTCTGTCTGTGCCTGAGCATCAAGCATGAGCTCTCAGGGTAAAATTTCAAAGGACCTTTGGTTTAACATGGGACATTTATTGTTCTTAGCCTTGGGATCTCATTTAACTCTGTGTATTAGTTTTCTTAATTTTAGTGAAGTTAATAACAATCCCTTGGAACTGGAAAGAATCATATTAAGTGAAATAAGCCAAACCCAGAAAATCAAGGCTCTGCTGTTTTATATGTGGAAGCTAAAGCAAAATAAGAGGGAAGGGGTGGGCAAGAGCCCATGAAAACAGAAGAGAGGTCAGTGAAGTAGAGGAAGGGATTGGGAAGAAGGGATTTGGGGGAAGGGAAGACAGAAGGGTAAAGTGAAGAACAGTGGAATAAAACTAACGAAATTTTCCAGTGTATATATATGAATATACTACAGTGAATTTCACCATTTTTTAGATCTATGAACTGGTCAAATTATATAAATAGAAATAAGATCAACAGGGGAGGGGAAAGAGAAGGAGCTTGAAGGAGGAAGGGAGAGAAAGAGGAAGTACTGGGGACTGAATTGGAGCAAATTATTTCCCATGCTTTCATAATTATGTCAAAAGTAATCCCAATATTATGTGCAATAGAAAGGTTATCCATCTGCTACTGGGTAGATCAGAATAAAAAAATAAAAATAAATAAATACCTGTTTTAGCTGTTGGAGGTGGTGAAGACTAGTGGGAACAGGCCAAGCCTTAAAATTAATATAGAACATGAAGAAATATTTTTAATGGATAGCGAGGCCATCCAAAAACCACAAACTTGGAGAAAACTCATCTCAGCACTGGGAAAAACTAACTCACTCGATGTTTCTGACAAAAAGAGGAAACCATTGTTTCAATATTTGAACTAAATATTTCCAAGGTGAAAAGCCTAACTTAAAATGAATGGTGAGGTTATATTAATTAAATTCCAGAACCAGAAAATTCTGCCAGAAGCCTAATTATGAACACTTTATGTCTCAGGGATGAGATAACATATGTTACTTTCTGATTATCTATTGTGTATGCTGAGTTTTTCCAGTGAGGAAAAAATAAAGATTAAGCAAAACCTCATAAAAATAATTTTAACAAATACATTTATAATCATCATGACACCTTATATTTTGCTACATTCATTCCAGGCTAACTACAGAGTATTTGGGGAAAATGATTAATATCTGTTTACAAAAACCGTCTCATTTTTTTTCTTCCCTAAAGAACTGAGAAGGAAGTATGTAAAAAATGTTTGATGATTTGCTTGTGGATTAGGTCTACTTATTATTATTATTTTATTTTTTTTAAATTTTTATTGTTGGTTGTTCAAAACATTACATAGTTCTTGACATATCATATTTCACACTTTGATTCAAGTATTATTTTATTTTAATGGGAAACTGGAAAGTCGTCTAAGATGGTGCCATAATAGACTTAGAATAGAAAGAGGACACAGTTAATGATAAAATGAAAACCAGAGGACCATCTCCCGGTCCTGTGTAGTTTGCTTTTCTCTTTTCAGCATACCAGTAACCTAATATAAAATGTAAGAATTGTATCACATATCAAATTAATTCAGAACATGACAGGAAGGGCAGACAAGTGGCTGTTTTAGGAATGAATAGAGTTCATGAAGTATTTAATAAGTATTGATTCTGATTTCACCAGGGGGTAAGCTACTCTTTGCTACTAAGTTAAGCACTTTGGAAGGCTGCATCAACTGTAAGGTCAGTAGCTAAACCAATAATCGGTCATGAGCAATTGACTCAATAGTCATTATGAAATCAAGGCAGGGCTTCCTCCAAATCCTCCCCCACTGGCCACAGACCACATTTGAAAATTAAAAAGTTCATATATCTGAATACAAGGCATGGGGCAGGGGGTCGTTATTGACAGTCACTGAGTAATGGTATGGAAATGAGCCTATGATTTGCTGCTTCCCATGGTAGACAAAAAAAGAATATTTCCCGCAGGTGTTATACAACCTTCAAAAAGGCCACTTAAGATGCTCCATGAAATGATTCCACCCTCTTTTTTGTTGTTGTTATTTTCAGTTTTTAATACAATATCATAGAGACTGGCTACAGTCTCAGAATAAGTAGGAGGAAGATCTTAGGAACAACATTGCTTCTTTTGCTGAATTTTTAAACTGTGCTTATATGTAAGTCTCTTTGGCTGTCAATTTCCCATCCGGGCTTTGATGCTCATCAGCCTCTAAAGCTAACTGAACAGGAGAAGGTGATTTAATAGCCTATGCTTCAAAATGTCCCATAAAAGTAGCAGCTAATATATTACTGACTTTATGGTCTAACTCTTCTTTCCCTTTCTGCCGGCATTTCAGACTTCTAGATTGGCACATTGAACAGGAGACCTGAAGGCCATTTTTAAATTGAGGAGAGTAGAGAGGTCCTAGGAAGATTTTTTTTTTAAACTATGCTTTTGGCTATGGACAATCTTAATACTACCCAGCAGCAGTGCTCTGAGTCTTTAAAATGACTTTTCCTAAATTTCACCAATGTGTTTCCCAGAAAATCAGAGTAATTTTACTTACAGCCAAGGATTCAGACCTTCTGTAGCTTTAAGAAATATTTCCCTAAGACCAGATATTTTATTAAGCTGGCCAGACCTCACAATACATACAATGATAGGATAAGCAATCTCACCACTATTACTTTGACTGATAGAGTTCGTACTCAGGTTAATTTGACTAATGCTTCAAATGCAGATTTGCCAAAGTTATAATCATCATCTCTATTTTTGCATGGTCAAGATGAGGAAAAGAAATAACCTGGCATTTCCAAGGAACATACCTAGGGAAAGAGCTCTAAGAACCTTCATCTTTATTCAGTGCCTTGTTCACCTGGAATATATATACAACAGGCAAGTATATTTCTGAACATTAAATTTACTGTAGGGATCCTACACATTTATTCAGGGAGAAAATGAAGCTCTGAAATGTTCTGGACCACTGATACACTCTATGTTATACTTCCTTACCCTTTTATTTTGGTTATAACTTCCTTTGAAAGACATTGCTTTGGTATGGATAAAATAGCAGAGCTCTATGGGAAAATGTACATTTTTCTTGTGACTGCTATTTGTTTACATACTAATAGCAGCCTTCTTAATGACCACCATACAAAAAGTTTGGATCATAAATCTAAAATATGCATGTATTTGGAATTTCCTTCTAGTTTTGGTTCTCCTATCCTTACCTAGATGTCAAATTTTCCCTTTATTAAGTGAGATGAAAATCCTTAGAAATTTCCAATCGTACAGTGATGAAAGACATTGGAGGAAAAAGTTTTAGTTTATTCTAGCTGACTCAGGGTAGGCACTGTGCAGCCAACAAATAAATTATGCTGCTCAAATTTATGCACACAGTTAAAACATTCCCATAAACAATCCCAAAAGACATCTCCCAGCAATGTAACCAATATACTTAAATAAGTCCCTTAGATTATCAAAGTCAAGGGGCAAGATTATATAAGGAAAGATTATCCAATGCTAATCTTGGATTGTGCATGTAGCCCATGGTAGAGCACATGTATGAGCCTCTGGGTTCCATATTCAACACTGTCTGTGTGTGCATGCACATGCACGCACAGGAGCGCGCACATACATACACACACACATAAACACATCACAAACACTATTCTTAAATAGAAGAATATTGAAAAGGCACCATTTTTACCATCCAGTATTTTATGTTATGAAGGACTAGCATACATACTGAAATTTTCATCTACAGAATAAAATAAAAATTTTAGTAAAAAAATCCAGAATCTTTTTCAGATTACCTATTAGATATTAGATACATGCACATAAGAAAAGAAAGTATCATAAAACTTGTATACAATTGACATCAAAGAAATGGTTTGTCAGAAAAATCACATGTATGCTTCATACCCCCAAAAAAACTTAGATGATTTTTCAAATTTTTACTAAATACTAGCTAATGGAAGTGAACAAGTGGTATAAAGAGAGAACAAAAAGATGATGCACAACTCTAGAAGCAGACACATTTGGGGGCAAGAGCCAGGAAGCTGAGGCATCTCTTTGCAAATACAACCCTGCATTTCTCAGAAGGTTAGGAACAGAAGCCTGGTTGAAGAATTAACTCAAGCTGAGGAAGGGGTTGCAAGTGTTTCTGATGGGTGATCATCATGAGCTAATTTGAACATATTCGTCACAGAAAAGCAGTTACACAGCTCTGCATACTGGAAGAAAAGTGAATTACCCTAACCAGGGCCAGTACAAACATGCTTATGCACAGAATCTGTTATGCTAAGGATCCTAATGATTTTGTCTCTGTGTGTCCTGAAGGAACTCGGAGTTAAGAGATCAAAGAGTTCCCAGATATTCCAATATGTCAAGTCAAGCATTTTTCCTAAAACTATTCCGTGAATAACTGAAGGCTTCTATTCAAAATATTATATATCATGGGACATAATCTCCATTATTGTATTTTGAGCAAAACAAGGTCCAGAAGGCACATAAATCTAAAATGAACACATCTGATATGTTTAGATATCATCAGATTAGAGTTAAGTTCAAGAAAAAAGAGTTATATATGTTTAATGCAGATTCAGTCTCTTTTCCTAGGGAAATCGTTTCAGAACTGTAGGGCCAGATGCTGTTACCAACCTTTCAGGGCCTGGATGTGTCACTGTGTAACACATTAAATGGCGGTACTTAACCATTAGGGACCATGAAAATAAACCTCCAGGACAAAAACAAGCAAGGAAAGAAATGAACGACGGACACCAGTCCATATATTTTGCAAATGGATATTTACACTTCGATATAAAACTTGGAATAGCCAAATGTGAGGATTAAAAAGGATATCTATCTCAAGGAACCTGGACAGCAGTGAAAATGAGGTGCTCAGAAAAGTACATAGATTGCAGAAAATTGGTCTTAGTGATGATAAAAGACAGTGATAGCAAAGACATAGGAAAGGTTTTAGAACTATTGAAATGAGGGAGTAAAAAAAAACTATTTTCTAACAAATACAGGTGATAATGTTATTTTAATGTGTTATTTCAAAGTACATATTCATTCAGTAAATTAATATTTTAAGTACTTAGCTACATTCTCCAAAGTGCATGTATTTAAATTTCCTCAGTTCCAAAATCTAGCACTAAGAATCCAGTAGAAAGTAAATTGGAGTATTTATCTGATATTTGAGAGAATTATACTTTTCTAAAATGTGAGGTAAGATAATTCAAAGGTAATAAGCAGCAATGCAATTATGTGTATGAAAATAAATCACAGTGTTACAAATAAGAACTGACTGAACAGAGCTTCAGGTTTTTCTTATGTTGTATTCATTATTTGAATGTAGATTTCATAGCTGTCTTTACTTTGTAATAATATACTGAACTGTATTATGATTTGTGGATATCTGAATGTACACTTTAGTTCACTCAGTTACTAAAGACAAAGAAGAGGAAAATAATAATAAAATGTGTAATTAAATATCAGTGATATTAATAGAAATTTAGTAATATTAAATTAAAGAGAAGTTAAAGAAAATTAAATGAATACAATTCATATGACTCTTAAATTAAGAAACTTTCCCCTTGAATAATAAAAACACCAGATAAAAATTTCAGTAGTATGTATCTATTACAAAAATAATATTGAAAATGTTTTCACTTAAATGGTAACAAATACCAGCTTTATAATTTCCCAGTCAAAAATATTGAAAAGTTACAAATCATAAATAAAATGTGGTTAGGCAGATCAGAAGAAAATAATAAATGTGCTTACATGTTGTTCTAGAAGTATGAATTTAAAGAACAGTTATTTAACAATGGATGTATGGTTTGACCAATATTCCTAGTCCTCAAATTTTCTTAGAAATATATTGTAAGGTAAAATTGGCTGTTTACTTACATATTTATTCTAACATTTCAAAGTTTGTCAAAAGTATGAATGTAAGTATTAACAGAAAAATAATTTTAATGTTCATCAACTAAATGAAATAAAAGTACTTACTGAAATTATAAACCCTTTAAAATAAAATTATACATGCATAATTTTGTTCTACATAAATAAAGCTTATAATTTAAAAATTAGTTACTTTGTTAAAATATGGTAGACTGGAAAAATTATTCTTAGCTTGATTTTCAAAAGTGTTGGTATAATGTTGATTTCACAACTCTTATTTTAAAGCAACTTGAAAACTTACACATTTATAAACAGAAATATTTATTTTAATGTGTTTTACATTTGGGTATTATTTTTACATATACATAATATTTTAGTCTATGCTTTTTTCTTAAACCAGGAACTTGCTTTCATCACTAAGCCATATGTCTTGAAATAGCTCTCTTTTCTGCATATACATACTTATGTTTGTATGACTTTTGTTTAAATGGGATCATAAATATTCCAGAATGTAGGTGAACTAAGGTTCATTTGTTCAATGAAATGTATGGGCATGAGAATACTTTTAAAACATTAGGTTTTCTGTGCAAAATTACACTGTAGTGAAAGTCTTTGTTTTTGGCCTTCAAATGTCCAAATATTTTCTAGGATACCAAGAACCACATTGCTGGGTTATCAGCCATATTAATATTGAGTTCAAACATTATTTCTTTTTGTAGAAAACAAGAGGAGAATTCACATCCAAGTTCACTGAAAATTTTTGTTTTTTAAAGAGAGTGAGAGAGGAGAGAGAGAGAGAGAGAGAGAGAGAGAGAGAGAGAGAGAGAGAGAATTTTTAATATTTATTTTTTAGTTCTCGGCGGACACAACATCTTTGTTGGTATGTGGTGCTAAGGATCGAACCCGGGCCGCACGCATGCCAGGCAAGCGCGCTACCACTTGAGCCACATCCCCAGCCCAACTGAAAATTTATATCAATAACCAGCATATTCTTTTTATTTTGCTTTGGTCTTTAAGCAATGCATGAATTAAAGTCTTACCATGTTTTTAATTTTCATTTTTCTAATTTTGTTTCCTTCCAATTACTCATACTACTGCTTATAGTGAATTTTATATGCATATATTTTGAGCATATCTTTTATAAATATAAAGACATTTTTAGTGTATAAAATACACAATATAAAATTTTCATTGTACATGCTTTATATGTAAAGTTTGGTGGTAATAAGTGGATTCACATTTTTGGCAACCATCTCTACCACACCTCTCTTTATTCATTATTTTCTCAAGCTTAAATTTTCTATCCATTAAGTAAGACCTCCCAATTGTATTGCCTCCCAGGCACTTAATACCATCACTATATTTTTTGTTTCTGTGAATTTTATATCAATGTAGTTATATCATCATAGGTATCCTTTTATTTCTGACTTATTACAATTCAAAGTCTTTAAAGTTAATTTGTACTTTATCATGCCTTCAGAATTTATATTTTAATTTATTGTATATAAATTTTATATTTCATTTTCACCTGCCCTTTATAATCTAGTAATGTTACCTGGTTAAAAATCAGGTGGAACAGAATACGGCTAGAATTTTAAAGGCTTCTAGTGAAAAAAAAAAATAGGTCACACTTAAAGGAAAACTTGTCTGGATCTCAGCTGATTTTTCAAACAAACCCTAAAAGCTAGGTGGTCTTGGAATAACATATACCAAGCTCTGGAACAATGTATATGCCACCCAAGAATACTATACACAGAATTAAGCTTCAGAACTATTGATGAAATAAAAACCTTCCAGGATGAACATAAGTTAAAAGAATTCAAAACTAAAAAAAAAAACAAAAACAAAAAAACCAAAAAAAACTGTACTAGTACTTTTCATAAAGAAATTAAAAATATGGGCTAGGGATGTGGCTTACTGGTAGAGTGATTTGCCTTGCACGCATGAGACACTCTATTCAATCCCCAGAATCAAGGGGAAAAAAAGGAAAAAGAAAAATGAAAACCAGCATAGGGAGGAAACACACTAGAAGAAGAGTCTAAATCGAACTTAGTTTTCCTCTGATAAACACTATAAATGGCAGAAAATAAAAATCATCTCTCAATAATAACATTGAGTTTAAATGGTATAAACTCTTTAATCAAAAGACATAGGTTGATAGATCAGATTTCAAAAACAATACCCAACAGTGTACTGTCTGCAAGAGTGTCACTTCATGAGCAAAGACATCCATAGGCTGAAGGTGAGAGTATGCGAAAAGACCTTTAATTTACATGGGTCTCAAAGAATCAGAGGTTACCATTCTCATATCAAATAAAGTGAACATCAAGTCATCAAGCCAAAATTAATCAGAAAATACAAAGAAGGTCATTTCATACTGCATAAGGGAATCATTTATTGACAAGATATAACAATTGTAAATATTTATTCCCCAACCCATGGGGCCTCTACACACATCAGACAAACCCTTCTCAATATTGAGAATCAACTAGACCACAATACAACATATGGGGTGAATTTAGGACACCTCTCTTATCACTGGATAGATCATCCAAACAAAAGCAAAATAAAGATTATACAGATCTAAAAATTACAAAAGTATGAACCTATTAGATATCTACAGAACATTTCACCATCAGTGACAGAATTCACTTTCTACTAAGTAGCACATAGACCATTTTCTAAAATAGATTTTAAAATATTTTTTAAAAATCAATGCAACTAATAGTTGGTTTTCTGAAAAGACAGATCAACTTGATAAACGCTTTACCAAGCTAGCCAAAATAAAAAGGGAAGAAACTCCAAATCATCACAATCCAAGATGAAAAGGGAGCTATCCCCAGAGACATTACTGAAATCCTAGGGATTATCATAAACTAGTTTGAAAATTTATATTATAATGAACTATAAAATCATGAAGCTATGGACTAATTTCTAGATATATTTGACCTACCTAAATTGAAAAACAGTCATCAAAATCCTGCTAAGCAAAATAAACCAAGCCCAAAAATTTAAAGGCTGAATATGTTTTCTCTGATAAGTGTATGCTGATTCATAATGGGGGGAGGAGTTGGAAAGAATGAAGGAATTTTGGATTGGGCATAAGAGAGTGAGGGCTGTGGGCATGGGAAGCACTATGGAATGAGATGAACATTATTACCCTATATACAAGTATAACTAAAATACCAGTGAGACTCTGCACCATGTACAGCCAGCGGAATGAGAAGTTGTGCTGCATTTGGATACAATGTGTCAAAATGCACTCCACTGTCATGTACAACTAATTATAACAGATATTAAAAAATGGTAGTCACAAAAAAAGAAAAAATCCTGCCAAGATAGAAAAGCTCAGGACCAGGTAGATTCCCAACCAAGTTCTACCAGACCTTTAAGAAGGCCTAATATTAAGTCTTCTCAAATTATTCCATGAAACAGAAAAGTAAGGAACGCTGCCAAACTTATTCTATGAAACCAATATCATGCCAATACCAAAACCAGACAAAGACTCATCAATGGGGAAAAAAAAAAAAAAAAAAACAAAAAAACTTCAGACCAATAGCCTTGGTGAACCTTTTTTAGATTAAAAAAAAAAAAAATCAATGAAATAGTGACAAACTGCAGGCAAAAGAACATTAAAAAAAGTAGTGCACCATGATCAAGTGGGTTTCATCCCAGGGATGCAAGGCTGGTTCAATGTACGGAAGTCAATAAAAATAATTCACCAAATAAATATACTAAAAGTCCAGAACCACATGCTTATCTCAATAGATGCTGAAAAATAATTTGACAAAATATAGCGCCCATTCGTATTTAAAATACTTGACAAACTGGGGATAGAAGGAACTTACATCAACATTATAATGGCTATATATGACAAACCCAATGCCAACATTTTTCTGAATGGAGAAAAACAAAGCATTTCCTCTAAAAACAGGAACAAGACAAGGAAGACCGCTTTTACGACTTTTATTCAATATAGGCCTTCAAACTCTAGCCAAAGCAATTAGTGAAGAGAAGGAAAATAAAGAGGTACAAATAGGAAAAGATGAACTCATTTAACAACCAATACTTTTTGTTTGTTTGTTTTAGTTATAGATGGACACAATACCTTTATTTATTTTTATGTGTTGCTGAGGATTGAACTCAGTGACTCACACATGCCAGGCAAGTGCTCTACCACTGAGCCAAAACCCCAGTCCTCAAATTAACTCTTTGCCAATGACAGGATCCTATGCTTAAAAAGAAACAAACAAACAAACATCTCTACCAGAAGACTTCTAGAGCTCAAAAATGAATTCTGGAAAGTAGCAGGAAATCAATATACATAAATCAATTTCATTTCTGTACTCCAATGATGAATCTGCTGAAAAAGAAATTAGGGAGACTATCCCATTCCCAACTGCCTCTTAAAAAAAAAAAAAACTTGGGAATCAATGTAACAAGAGACAAAGGACTTCTACAATGAAAACTACAAAGCGCTAAAGAAAGAAATTAAAGACCTTAGAATACAGAACAATGTCCCGTGTCCCGTGTTCTTGTATATGCAGAATATTGTCAAAATGGCCATACTACTACCCAAAGCACTGTATATATTCAGTGCAATTTCTACCAAAATTCTAATGATGTTTTTCACAGAAATAGAAAAAACAGTCATGAAAGCCATTTGAAAAATTAAGAGACCCAGAATCAACAAAGCAGTTCTTAAATGAAACTACCGAGGTATAGTAACAAAAACTGTGGTTTTGGCACGAAACAGGCAGGAGGACAAATGGAACAGAAGACACACAGACAAATCCTGTATATACAGTTATCTCATACTTAACAATAGTATCATAAACATACCTTGAAGAAAAAGTGTCTTTTCTTTTTAACAAATGATGCTGGAAAAAGTGGAAATCCATATGTGGTAGAACAAAAATTAACCTGTATTTCTCACTGTGAACAGAATTCTAAATGGATCAAAGACCTAGGAATTAGACCAGAAACTCTGCAAGTACTAGAAGAAAAGATAGGCCCAATATTCCAACACATAGGTTCAGGAACTAACTTTCTGAACAAGACTCCAGAAGCCTAATTAAAAAAAAAAAATGGGATAACATCAAATTAAAAAGTGTCTTCACAGCAAAAGAAAAAATCAAGAGTATAAACAATAAATAGAGAGCCAACAAAATAGGAAAAAAAGTATTTACTGCCTGCTTCCCATATGGGTGTTAATATCCACTATAAATAAAGAACTAAAAAAAATGTATCAAACCAATCAATAAATGGGCGAAGGAACCAAATGGACACCTCTCAAAGAAATAGATATGATAAAAATGTTGGGAAGAAAAATGTCCAACATCTTTATTAATTGGAGAAATAGAAATTAAAAGTAGATTGAGATTTCATCTCACTCTATTCAGAATGGCAATTCTCAAGAATATAGGTAAAAATAAATGTTGGTGAGGATGTGGGGACAAGTGTCCACTTCCACATCCTTGAGGGCACTGCAATTTGGTGCACCCACTCTGGACAGCAGTATAGAGATTCCTCCAAAAAATTGGGAATATAATCAGCATATGACTCTTCAAGCAATCCCACTCTTTGGTATATATCCAAAGTATTTTAAAACAAAACAACATACTACAGTGACAAAGCCACATCAACATTCCTAGCAGCATAATTCACCACGTCCACACTTTGGAGCCAAAATGGGTTCCCTTTAACAGATGAATGGATGAAGAAAAGGTGATATATATTCACACACAATGGAATAAGAGTCATAAAGAAGAATGACTGTATGGCATATGGAAGGAGCTGGAGACTATCATGCTATGGGAAATAAGCCAGTCCCCAAAAGTCAAAGGTTGATTATTTACTCTGCTATGCAAAAGATAAGCAAAGTAAGGGGTGGAGAGATAAAAAAAAAAAAAGAACAAAAGAAAGATCAGTGGAATAGACAAAGGGATAGGGAAGGGAGGAGGAATGGGATAGGGTGAGAGAGTAGAATGAATCTGACCTAACTTTCCTGCGTACACACAGGAGTATATCACAGTGAATCTCACCAGTAATTAAAAAACAAACTATAATCTACTGCTATTAGTATAAGTAAATAGCAGAAAGATCAATAAGGAAAATGAGAGGGGAAGATGGGAAGGTAAAAGGAAGTACTAGGGACTGAATTAGAACAAATTATATTTTTTAAGCTTTTATAATTATATCAAAATGAATTTTGTTGTTATGTATAACTAAAGAGAACCAATAAAAATTAGTTGGAAACAATCAAACAATAAAACAGTGTTTCTAGATAGTCAAGAAACCATCAGCATTAAAATTAATATCTGCTTCCTTAAGGTGAAAGGTGTCAAGTTCAGTGCTCCTTGTATTACTGCTATAAATAAGTTTAGTAATTATTAACCAACAAACTTTGCATGTGATTATGGAGTACAATATGATATTCTGGCATACGCATGTGTACATTGTTGGATCACTAAATAGCATGCATTACCTTACAATTGTGTGTGTGTGTGTTGTGAGAACACAGTATCTTAGTAATTTTTCAGATCAACACTATTTTGGCCCTAATTGCAGCCAACCTATTTTATGATAAATCTTCTGAAATAATTTCTCGTAACTTTTCTCTATGTGTCTTTGTGCCAGTACCACACCATTTTGATTAATATAAAAACTTGCTGCAGGGCTGGGGTTGTGGCTCAGTGGTAGAGTACTCATCTAGCACATTTGAGGCCCTGGGTTTGATCCTCAGCACCACGTAAAAATAAAATGAAGGTATTGTGTCAAACTAAAAAAAAAATTTAAAAAAAAACTTGTAAAAATTTAGTAGAATATGAGATCTCTGACTATCTTCCTTGGAAATTATCTCATGCAAACTCCATTTGTATGTATGAATATAAAATTATTTGAGTTTTTAAACTTCTTGTTTTTACCACAGTGTCTCCAGCAGAGCAGATTTAAAAGAATAGTTGTCAAGTAATGACTGGCTAGATTTTTAGTTTTGAAATTAGATTTGGAGGGAAAGCTAATTGTTATTGTTCTTCACCTTCCTTCCTTATCCCAATTTTCCTTGTTACATCTTTCAACAACAACAACAAAAAAGATCTTAGTTTTATCCTTAATGCTTAAATGATATTTGTGGTATTCTAAAAGTTTTGAGTTATGTCATAAAGTAGTCTTTGTAAAAAAAAAAAATAAAAAAAGATCAGACATGGATTAGTTAAAGTGAACTCCTTATCCTTATGTAGAAAATAAATCACTGAGTGAGTTAAAATTAAATACTTAAATGGTGTTAGAAAAAACAAAGCTGAAACAAAATAGAATGTTAAGTTGCCATGTTAAAATCCCTAGGAGAGCAGAATTAAAATCTGTAGTCAAGCAAGTAGAGAAGAGTTTTTGCTAAGAAGGAAACAGCTGATGAAAATGGGGAGCCCTACTAATGTGCTTTAGATGGCAGGTGGCCAATGGCATCAACTGCCCGTTTGGGCTGAGGCAATCCTGGCTGGGATGATTGGTGAGGGATTAGGGACTGGAGGAAAAGCTTTTAAATTGTAGTGAATCCAAAGTCTGAAGCAGCTATTAAAGTGCCTCTGTGAAAATTGTATCAACTTTTCCCATGCTGTCAATGAAAAGCAAACACTTCTGATGTATCCCAACATGGAAATCAGCTAGTAAGAAGTAAGGTTGTTTTCTACGCAACATCACAAATGATAAAGATGATAAATACTGGCCTAATTGAATGCTCACTGTATTGGGGACACTGAGTTAATAATGGCTTTCTCAGTCTTTCCTTGTTAGCTGTAGAGTGTTGGAGGTGGACTGGCCACTCTGTCTTCCTTTGTCCAAAGACAGTACTCTTGACTCCCCTCTTCCCTCACTTCCCTGAGCCATTGTCGACTATGTAAGGAAGACAGTCTCTCTTCCTTTACCATTCTTTAACTTATTTACTTTTCTGTTTCTAAAGTGAATAGAATCAGGTTGTTCCTTTTGGGTGAATAGAATCAGGTTGTTCCTTTTGGTCTGAAGAGTCTACCTTTTGGGTGAATAGAATCAGGTTGTTCCTTTTGGTCTGAAGAAAACACACAGAAAGAAGGAAACTGAAATAAAACCAAAATTTTACCAGACTCCAAATGGTCTTAGGGACATGCAGTTAAAAAAAAAACTCAGCACACTGTTGGTCTCCGAGACCTTGTATTTTTAAAATGGAACTTTTCATTCAAGATTTTATTACTGTCTAAAACCAAAGAGCTAAGTTTTCTTTTCTATTCTTAGAGAAAAATGATGTTCCAAAGTACTCGAAGTATGAATGTATATACTTTAATATCAGAAATATATCCATGAGTAACGATTACTATGAGGTTTGTGGTGTAACTTGTTTGAGTCCATCCTTTCCCATTAGATAACGGTTTGTCTCCATGTGTGTGTAATGATCATTAACAGCTGTCAAAGTGCAGGGTGCTCCATGCATCTCTGTGGGGGGCAGAAAATCTAAGAACAATCATTAGTTTTGAAATCTACTTAAAACCATAAGATATAAGTGAAAGTTAAATTGGCAGATGAATGATACAGATGGTAAATGCTTCAAATCAGGAGTATAAATTCATTTCTCAATCTTTTCTCTGGTGCCTTAAATCATTGGGGCTTTTGTGTTGGGTTGTAATGTGTGATGGATTGTTAATTTTGTTACAGGGTCACCAACTATGTGCCTACCATACTTCCATAGCACTGACAACCAGAAGGAGAATTCAGAGTAGCAGGTTTCTTAGAATATGTGCCTCTTTTATTGTTAAGAAATAAAAATGATGTAGTTTATTGTTTTCTTCCTTGAATTAGAATTTGGAAAGTATTCAGAACTTTGCTTTCATGGTAATAGGCCAGAGTTTCTCCACCTATATACCACAATAAGATAAGATGATATTAGATACAGTTTAAAAGATGGCTTTGGCCATAACGTGAAAACATTTCTACCTAATTCTCCCATTGATTTGTACTAAAATTATATTCAAGTTAGTTGTCCCCCAATCATGAGTTCAATAATTATTAGTTATCCTTGACTACATGAAGTTTCATTGCAGAATTCCTCTGGGGAAGTCTTCCTTTCTCGTCTTCAATGACAGCTGAGACTGGTAGAGTGGAAGTCCATGCTTGATGACAATAAATTACAGCCAGTGCATGGAAAATGAACCTCAGTATGAGTAGTTCTGTAGATGTTGTCAAGTGTGTAATTCTCTCCCCAAGGTGAAAATACAATCCTTTATTTTACTTTAGGTATTCAAGTTTAGGAGATATAATTTTTAAAACAAAAAATTTATAGTTCATAGACTTCACAAAGTAGAACATATTAAAGTTTGTGTTAGAAGAAATATTCTAATAGTGGACTGGGCAGGTCAAAATTAAATGCAAGTGTATCTATGTAGTTTACTGGGCTGTATCCTCAGAGCAACACCATCATATTCCACATACCAATAAATAAGATCAATCTGGACCAAAATTTACTTTTAATGAAAGCTGTTAAAATAGGTATATAAACCACATCTCTAAAATAATCACCTCAAGTGATTTATTACAATGAAAAAACTGCAATGATGAAGAAATACAAGATAGAAAATAAACATAGGACTAAAAATGGTTGCACGCTCTATTTTTCCAGTTTGTGAAATCAAAGAGCTCCTTTATATTTAAAAATAAAATCATATTCAACAAAGAAGAAAATACATTCCATCTTAAACCACTGGGGACTACAATTTGATGCAAGATTGATATTAACGTTTTCATTGAACACTAACAATAGATGTATGCTCTAGATATACAAGTGAAGCTATAAAGTAAATCGAAGGAGAAACCATTAGTTGTCATTTCACAGACTGGTATGAAATCTCTACTCCTTTTAAGGAGATTTATTTATTTTTTGGTGGGTGGGGTGATAACCAGGGATTAAAGGCGTGCTTAACCACTGAGCAATATCCCTGCCCTCTTTATGTTTTTATTTTGAGAGAGATTCTCCCTAAGTTGCTGAGGCTGGCTTCAAATTTGCCATCCTCCTGCCTCAGCCTCCAGAACCACTGTGATTACAGGTGTGCACCACCAGCCCAACTTTTAAGGAGATTTTGATCCTGGTTCAATGCCTATCTTTCCAACAGTATCTTTGTCTTTGTTATTCAGTGATTTTAATAGTCACATAAACAGTAATTTCAAAATTTATTTCCATTCTTTGACCTTCGCTCATTATATTGCTGTTCCCCCTGCCCAGCACACTGTGGTCACGTTTTGTTTTTTTCTAATTTTTTTTTAAGTTGTAGTTGGACACAATACACCTTTATTTTATTTATTTTTATGTGGTGCTGAGGATCAAACTCAGCATCTCACGTGTGCTAGGCATGCACTCTACAGCCGAGTCACAACCCCAGCCCCGAAGTCATGACTTACCCAGCAGTTTTCATTCATACATTCTCTGTTGCCTCCATTTCAATCTCACTGCTCCCCAAATATCTGGTCCTGCCTCTCATGGTCTTTCTATTAATTCTCAGGCTTCAACAAGTATTATTTCATCCTGATACCTCAAACTTACTGGGCCTGACCCACATTCTCTTCACTCACCTCTTCATTTCTGATTTCCATCATTAGCTAGCTTGAACCCCATGAAACATCAAGATAGTACCTCGTTTTCTTTGGCTGATGATTGCTCAAATCCTCGTTTGATTTTTAAACTCTGAGTTGTCTACTAGTATTTTTATTCATTTATTTTAGTTATACATGGACGCAATACATTTATTTCATTATTTTTATATGGTGCTGAGGATCAAACCCAGGGCTCCATATATATAAGACAAGTGCTCCTCTACTGAGCTACAACCACAGACCTAGTCTATTCCTATTACTGGACAGATAGGTAGGGTAGAAGCACAGCACCTGCACTGTACCTTCCCATCCAAAGCCAAGTGATGGCATAACATGAATGGACAAAGTTTCCCCTCATGACTCAAAGACCCAAGTTCTGCAAGTTTCTCCTTTCTTTTGAACATCTGAATTTGCCATTTTGCTATACAAAATTCTGACTAGCTTTATCTGTGATTAAACAAAACCTCACTATCTCAGTCTTTCACCTCATTATTTCATCAAAACAAATCTCATGAAATTATTCTCATTTATAGTGCAAGATTGAACTGTCCCCAGCTCTCCTTATATGGAAAGTGAACAGCATCCCATAGAGATGCTTATCACTGATTTGTTAAAATATTTCTTCATTGGCTTTCCCACTTTGATTCCCCTCTGATCACAGCTTTTATTCATTTCATTGTAATTTTGCAGTTTGTTTCCACTCATTGTGTTGAGATGTTATTTTTATTCTCCCCCTTTTTCACCCACATTCTTGATGTGGTTTCAGTGTTTTAATTCTAAACATTGTGTGAACCCTGGCAGCCCCCCAAATTCCTATATCTTGCCTATAGTTCTCCTCAGACTCTACCACCCAGTTGCCTTCTCCTGTTTTGTTTTTTTTGTTGTTGTTGTTTGTTGTTGTTGTGGTTTTTTTTTTTTTTTTTGGAAGCCTTTATTGTTCACCTGAGTTCCCCATGGAGTTGGTGAGGGAAAGGCTCTGACATTGGAAACTTGGCTTCATCCTTGACTGTTCTTCCTGCTTCTCAAGACTAACTTTCATTAGCAAATTGTGGTGGCACAAAGGTAGTGGCACAGTAGTTCTAAGTTAACCCTCATCATTTCCATCTTCCTGAATACTCGATCATGCAAGACCCTATATAACACAGAGCAGCCAGGGTTCTCTTTCTGCAGTCAGACATTCCGTTACGTAAGTATTACAGAAAAGATTAAGGATGAAACAAAATGATAAACTGGAAAATATATGAGACCCCGAGCACAACTAAGGCCTACTCTTTTTAAGAGATTAAAGGCAAAGGAAGCTGAGTAGAAGAAAGAACTGAAAGCCTATTTTTAAATATGAGCAAAAGAAAGGAATAGGTATTTAACGGGGAAAAATGCAAAGCAAACATCCAGTAAACCCAAAAAAAGAGGCTCAATGTCATTTCCATTAAGGTAAAATCAAATTGGATATTAGAAGGTAGCTATTGAGCATATAGATGTTGCAAATCATGAGAAGAGTCAGACAATATGTACCGAAAATATCTGTGCATGATCTCCTAGAATCACCAGGCACTGAAAAATATTGGTGGCAGTATACTTGCAGTACATATGTAAAATAAATAAAAGGGGTTTTGCCCTTTGGATATCGATTATAATTGCAAAAACTGGAAACTAAATGATCAGAAATAGGACATGATAATTAAGTTAGGATACATTAATACAATGGAATATTATACAACAATCTAAAGATGATTGAGGGTGGTATCTGCTTACTAAAATAGAATTTTCCACAATATGTGTTCACATGAAAATGTGAATATAAATTTGGCATATATGGGTATTAAAGAGTAAGAGTGTGAAGATAGAAATATACACAGAAGTCCTTACAATCTTTTAAGAGGTAGCAAGAATGGTTACTTGAATAATAGTCATTCAGTTTATGGAGATAGGAAGGGATGTTAATTTATGTGTGTGTATAAAATGCTTATATATCAACTTTTTACCATCTGAATAGATAACTCATTGAAAAAAAATGCAATTACATACATCACTTCCCTTTTTACACCTGCCATTAACTCTGTACAGAAGAGAAATCAAGTTCAAATGTTAGTCCACTGTCTGTCCCTTTTGATCACTCTCCTTTATATTATTGATGTGCTCAAAACAAAATACTACTTACCAGCTGCTCTGCAGTATATTGACCACAGTTCCATCTCAGGACCATTGCTCCCTCTTTTAATACTCTAATCCCAGATTCCGCAAGGGCTCCTTCCTTCCTGTGTCTATTCAATGCTATTGCGTCAGGGATACAATATTTGCTACTTTATACATTCTATAGCAAGCACTCTGTTCTTAGGCCCACTACTCTTTTGAAGTTGCATCGTTGTTATTTATGCAGTAAATGTCACATTTAATATATCACATTGCTTACTTTCCCCTATTGTTAGTCCCCCAGAACTCAAGCTTTAAAGGAATTTTGTTTTATTCACTGGTGATTTCTCATAGTACCTTCAAGAGCAAGCAGCTCGAGTAGATGCTCAGAAAGTCTGAGACTGATGAATTTTGTACCCTTCATCAAGCTGGATCCTCCAACTTGATGTACCAAAGCTAGGCAATGGCATTGCCTCAGAACTGGATAAATCCTACCAAGGTTAGGTCGTCATGAGGTTTTGGGACGTCAAGATGGAGAGATTGCAAACCCTTCAAATGGAAATTGCATGGAAATGGAAGGAGACTCTCATTGTTACACAAAATTACATATAAGAGGTTGTGAGGGGAAAGGGGAAAAAACAAGGAGAGAAATGAATTGTAGTAGATGGGGTAGAGAGAGAAGATGGGAGGGGAGGGGAGGGGGGATAGTAGAGGATAGGAAAGGTAGCAGAATACAGCAGTCACTAATAAGGCATCATGTGAAAATGTGGATGTGTAACCGATGTGATTCTGCAATCTGTAATTGGGGTAAAAATGGGAGTTCAAAACCCACTTGAATCTAATGTATGAAATATGATATGTCAAGAGCTTTGTAATGTTTTGAACAACCAATAAAAAAAAAAAAAAAAAAAAAAAACCTTCATATGGAGCTTCTTTGGCCTTTCCTCCTCAACTTGAGCCCATGGAGTCGTAAGTCTCCCTCTACAGGAGCTGCACACCAGCATAGCAAGTTAGGAGAAAAATGAGTATATTGTATGTGAATAGAGGACATCTAGGTTAGATCCCAGGCCCCTTTTTCATTTTCTAGAATAATCTTTCCAGCTCTCAAATACTGTACAACCATTCTTGAAAATGTAGCCTCAACCTATTCAATTAAACTGATTTCCCCCCCTCCCCCCAGGAAACCAGAGTATTTCAACATCACTGCCAATTGTCTATAGAGATTTACCACTTAGATCATTAACCAAATTTGTGTTTGTGTGTTTAAGATGATGTCACAATGTTTTTATTAAAAATACTTATGTTTCATGTTCATAATTTAACTATACACATAAAAAACGTAATCTTCATTTTCATGCTATATCTCTTGAGTGAGTTTGTTTCATGCTGAAATAAGAGGCAGTTTTTTTTTCCCCTCTCCTTCTCCATCTCCTTAAGGCTCCCGCGGTTAGATGGTATCTTGTTTTTGTGATTTTTGCCTTGCCTGAGTAGGAGGCAGATAATCCTCCCACTCTCCCCCACTTGCCATTCCAAAGCAAAATAGTGAGAATGCTCCTTAAATCACTTCTTATCTTCAGTTCTTTCTGCATAACATTGCCTGAAACTTGCTGCTGCCCTCTTTTATTTCAGATCCCTGTCTTTTGCAAGAGCAGACTCCAACTGTCTCTGGAAAGTGTGTGTTCTGTGCAAATCCCCCCGAATCTGTTCACATGGGGTTGCCAGTAGTTTTCTGACAGACCAGGCTCCCTGCAATTATTCATGGGCCTAGATTTCTCATTCTTTTTTTTTTTTTTTCAGAACTTTCATTTTTCTTCTTTCAAACTTTGCTTTTCAACCAAGCTGGCCTAATTTTGTCAAAATTCAGGATCTCCCTTTCTATTCACCCCACCTCTGGTTACTCCCCATATCCTCTTTGCCCATCATCTACTGCATTTTCAAGCAGATGTCAGAATTGCAGAGGGTTAATAAGCATGACTAGATGACCAGGTTTGGGGTATATGACCTGTTATTGGATCCACGGAAAGACCAATTTGCAAAGACAAAAACAAAACAAAACACCACACCCCTGTGGGCTCCTAGCGTGGTCCTTTTTTTTTGCGTAATTCTGAGCTCTTCTCATTACTCTCTTTTAAGTCTCCATACATAAAAATATCTCTTCAGAAGCTTTTCCTCAACACATTCAAGTTATATTCTCTTTTACCTTCCTTATTGATTTCCTGTATAGTAATTATCAAAATATATCCACATATTGCTTATATATAATTCTTCATTATAATTGACCTTCTCAAGCAGAATGTCATTCCTCATCTTTCCACCCTTTTCTACCACGTGTCAAGTCTAATTGAGGCAAGTGAAGAGAACTCAGTCAGCACCTACTGACTTTTTTTTTTTTTTTTTGAGACAGGGTCTTTCTAATCGTCTCTTTTATTACCACCTCAGTCTAGTTATTTGGAGCATTCTGCATAGTGATCTCTAAAGCTAACGTTACTTATTTAACCAGTAGACATTCAACTATTTCTGATCATCTACAATTTTATGTTTTTGTACATTGATTTTTAAAATCTATACGCACTGAACATAAATCTTTTTTTTTAATTCATCTTCAAGTACTTCCTAAATTCATATTGTTTCCTATGACATAAAAGAGGAAATTTTCATTTATAACTATAGTTTATAAGGTATTTTACGTCTTGTAAATGGTAAGCTTTGAGGTGATTATGTAACATCTATGCTTTGATGATTTTGATTAAATATAATTAAAATGACAACGTAACTTAAAATGTATACTTGAATATAGCTACCATTTAAAATAAGCCCATTAACATGTTTAATGTTCCCTAGGTTGGTGCTATTATATATTGATTTTTACAATGATTTTGTCTTATTATAATTCTAGCACTTACAAACTTCTAGGAACATTCATCAACATACCCAACACACACAGCTAGCTCTACTGCTTCTCCTTATTTTAAAGTTGTTCCTAGAACACCTTTTATAGATATCTAAAGGGTTATAACAACTGAAAGGTAAATCAGGCTTTTGATACCATGTAACCTTTTAAATAATTTTGAGTTGTATAGCATTTTAATTGTATATTCCCTGATTTTACTGTTTTCATTATTGAAAATTCCTCTTTACGGAGTTATAGCATTTTTATTATAATTCTCAGTTTTTAAGGGCTTATAATTAGATAATTTTAAATGGGTTTAGGCTCCAATTTCTAGGCTTAACTAAATTATGATGTATTTTGGTTTAATTTTCTTTTATTGCTAAATAGTGTTTTAAACTAGCTAAAGTTTTTTGAAAGAAGAATGATTCTAAGTTATCTTTCTTATGTGGTTGATGTATACTAATTAGTGGTTTGAACAGAGAATGAACTTATAGATTCTTTGACATTTCAAAACAAAACCTCCAAATATCACACATATCAAATATGGGTTTAAATTTTACTTTTATGTATCATGTGATGTTGAGAATTTCATGTTAATTCTCTGTACTTCCATTTTCTTGCACATTCAATGTTCTCACTTTACCAAGTTGTCCCAAGGATTAAATAAGTTAATACATGTAAACCAATAGATTCAGGGCCTGATATAAGCTCAAAACTTCAGCCATTATCTTTATGTGTATGACTACTGTTAATGGTGAATCCTCTTCGTTCTTTCTAAGCAAATCCCTTCAATAAAGGGAAAATCTCAGTTTCCTTCACCATTCAGTCCATCTGTCTCAGGAGATATTCTCCCTGTGCAATTCTCCAGCAGACATAGCATGCTTTATGAAGTTCCTTATTTCCAAATACAGTATAATCTCCATGTTCCTTGTTCTTCCACTATTTTGAAGAATCCTAAGTCATGATTTGAGGGAATATAAAGGCCTCAATTACTTGGTTGAAGGAGCATTGAATCTGCAGAAGAGTTAAAATATCCTCCAACAACCACATAAGAAAATATAATGCAATAAATATTAGTACAGAGCAACAGAAAAACATAGGCAAGTACAGGGGAGAAAAGCTTAACTGCCAAGTGCTTGACGCATATAGGGCTGAAAAATGTTAGGATATGTCTTTCTATTTTAAAATGTCTTTCCCATCTTGTGCTGGGTTGAATCATGGTCACCAAAAAAAAGATGGGTTGCAATGCTTCAGAATGCAATCTCTGGAAATAGTCTACCCAAGACCTTTACCTTAACAAAGGTAAAAATGAGGGCATTTAGCTGGGCCCTAATTCAAGAGGTGTAGTATCCTTATAAACAAGGAAATTCAGACACAGTATTAACATGCACAGAAAGAGGACAAGAAGACGACTGCAAAGATAACCATGTGACTGGGGAGTGCTTCATCTAACAAGGAATGCCAGAGAGTGTCAAGAAATACCAGAGGCTGAAGAGGAAAGGAAGGACTCCCCCTACAGGATCAGACTGCTGACACATTGTCAAACAATTCTGGACAAAAAGTCTAAGCCAATCAATTATTATTTCATGCCAACCAGTTTTTCTTACTTTGTTATGGTGGCCTTGGGAAACAAGTCCTCAACTCTGCCTGGTACTGAAGGAATAGGAAATTTACCATCACCAGTCACTGACCTGAGAAACTAAAGACCAAATTCTAGACATTTTATATTTCTCAAATGTTAAAGCCTATTAATGAATTTGAATAGTGGAAGCAAACAACTGTAGAAGACCCATTAATATAATTTTTGCATATGCCCTTTAAAGAAGCAAGGATATTAATATGCCTACTGGAAATAAAAATATGTACTATTACAGCAAGGATATAAATATTTCTATTGGAAATCAAAATATGTGCTATATTTTGCTTTTCACATTAAGTTTTGTATTTGCAGTACTTTACAGATAGTAAGATTTATAATTTCTTGTCAAGTAACCCATAAAAGAGCTAAAATAATTTTTTTCCCTCAATAAACTAATACCTCACTTGAGAGCATTAAACCAAATAAGATCATGAGAAGCAAAGTGATTGGAAAACAATAAAGCACTAGGAAAAACTATAAAGTATTATGATAACTGAGCTATTTAACCTGTAGAATAAAGGTATTTAAAAATAATTTTAGGTTTATAAAAATATCTCTATAGTTGAAATATTAGCAACATTTTTTAATATGGTATTTTGTCTGAAAAGGACTACACATCAATAAGGTTTACTTGCATGGCTACATTTAAACTTATGTTTAATTAATGAAACCTGTTATTACTTGGAGGTAGGATTTGTTCTGACATGTATAAAAAAACAAAAAATAAAAATCTGGAAGATTAAGACTCTCAGACAACTGGGTTGCAAATCATTGTAGTTGATAGAGAAAACTTTCTGTGACATAACTATGTGTTGCCTATTTTCAAAAAGTACTAGGAAATATTATTTTTTTTCTCTAATGGAGTAGATTGGAAGTCTACACTATTAACGTCTATATTATTTATTCCAATTTGATTCCATGTGTACAAATTCTCTTAGGTTGCACTCTCAGTAGGATCTCTAGTAAAACTAGGCATTCTATGTCATTGACTGGGCCATGGGAAAAGATCAAGTCACTTTGCAATCTTTAGGAGATACCTTGAATCCTCTTCACTTAGGACTTCAGGATGTACTGGTTCTGACCATTTTGTCCCTACTGAGCACCTCTTCACTCTTTTTTTTAAATTTTTTTTTAATATTAATTTTTTAGTTTTTTGGCAGAACAATATCTTTCTTTGAATGTGGTGCTGAGGATTGAACCCGGGCCACACGTATGCAAGGCAAGCGCACTACCGCTTGAGCCACATCACCAGCCCCACCTCTTCACTCTTTATCATGCTTTCATTTAGTATTTCTAGAAATATTCAACCACATCCCTAACTTCTCCTGCAAATAATTCTGTGAAATAAAAACAAAATCTCAGCTTAGCCATTGCTGATCACTAACTCTTCATTGCCCCTTTTTTTGAATGTTCTTTTTGTTTGGTTTTAAATTCTCTTTCCAATATAAGGATTGCATCAAACTTAGACATCGCTGTGGGTAGTATGGACATTCTGACAATATTAATTCATTCCATGAACATGGGATATCTTTCACTTCTTTGTGTCACTATTCCTTTATTTAATCAGCACTGTATAATTTGCAGCATGCAGAACTCACTTCCTTGGCTAAATTCACTCTGGAGTAGTTCATTATTTTTAATGCTATTGTAACTAGGGTATATTCTTTATTTTTCTAAAAAAGTGTTGTGTGTAGAAATAATGATATTCTAAGTTGATTTTATACTATGCAATTTAGTGAATTTATACTTTTACTAGTTTTCTGAAACTTGTTTCTGTCTTATGAGTCACCTGTAGAGAAGGTGACCCCCTTTTTTTCAACCATTCAACTCCAAGAAAGTGAAACTGAAACCATTCTGGATCTATTTGTTCAATTACATTTGTTCATGTCTAGTACTACTAGAAATAAGGTAAAGGGTGACAGTAGTCAGTTTGTCTGAAATATTGTTTTTCAAAACATTTCTTTGTATTTTTCCTTAAAGAAATTTATAAGTTTTCTAAGACTTTAGATAATATAAAGTGTATAAATTATCAATGGAAAAGGAGGGTAAGTTAAAATAGTATTGAACATCACTTTATGACATTGCTATTGAAGAAAGGAGTGTAATATTTGTCTGAATCTCTGGAAAAGTGATCAAAAGAATATGTTTCACCTGAATTGTGAAATGAAGTCCAAGCCAACCTAAGAGCTTGCAATATCTGGTCTAATTTAAGCCCTGTGAGCTTTTTAATATACCAGGAAAAAAAAAACACATAATTTACATGCTGTTTATTAATAAGGATTTTTTGTTTTTAAACTTGGAATTATGACAGGTTTAAAAACTAGTGTGGTCTTCCCTAAAACATACTCCCCCAATTTTTCTTAAATATTTGATTTTATTTTTTAAATATATTACAGTGGAATGGATTACAATATATTATTACACATATAGAGCACAAGTTTTCATAAAGAGCACAACTTTTCATATCTGTTTATATAGAATGTATGTTCATACAAATTCATGTCTACATACACGTACTTTGGATAATGATGTCTATCACATTCCATTCTCATTGATGACCCCCTTCCCCTTTCCTTCCCCTCCCACCCCTCTGCCCTATCCATAGTTCGTCTGTTCCTCCCATGCTCCCCATCAAATGTTTTCTCTGATATAAGGTGGGTCAGTCACCTTATATCAGAGAAAACATTTGACATTTGTTTTTTTGGGATTGGCTAACTTCACTTAGAATTATTTTCTCCAAAACCAACCATTCACCTGCAATGCCATGACTTTATTATTTTATTGCTGAGTAATATTCCATTGTGTATATATAGCACATTACAGTACGTACTTGATAGATAGCACTTATTATCACTTGTAACAATGCCAGAGGGTAAATATATTTATTTCCAGCTTACTTAACTATGCAAGTTCCTGAACTTTGTTAGTTAATGCTACCCCCTAATACCTTTCTTGTGAGAAAAGATCAGGAATAAATAACATCACCTATTACTCAGCCTGCCATTAGTTCAGTGTTCATCCAAAAGTGTCCACTTTCATCCTGTTTATCCAGATATTTTGACATGGTAGAAATCTGAGAAAGTGTCTAAAAATGATCTAGAGAAAGATTCAAGTAAAAAGTATAGCAGATCCTAAAGATGAAAGCTCACCTTGAGGTCTCAGGAATGACCACCACAAAAGTAGGCCATTTTGGCATAATTTAATGATACAAGTATCTTTAGGGAGAGCTTGCCTGAGGTACTTCTGTTAGAGTCTGTAAACAAGTCTGGATGGCACCTGGCAAAATGCCAGAGGGAGTGGTTTCCGTGAGGTGGTGCCAGCAGGCCATTAAGTGTGGAGATTCCTTATTGGTTGACTGCTGTATCTAGTTTATGTTAATTAGATAAGCTGTGTGGAATGTATAAATACTGCTCCTGTCCTACAATAAACTCTCCCACTCCTGCTGTATCAATCTACACAAGTTCCTTGTCAGTCCCCGGTTATTTTGCCCAGCCAGCCGGGCTGCGGCATACTTCTACTTTGTGACCTCTCAAAATCACTTTTGTTATTGTGGTCTCCAATTCTGTAATGACTCCCCCTACCTATAATGTTAGTAGGCAGATAAGAAATAGGAGAAAATAAGGGAAGTCATCTCAGATTGAGGCATAAGACGATGGAATTAAGTCACTGTTACACCTGGTAGTCCTGCTTTTCAAGATAGAATTTTCGTGAAGCCTCTGAGGGAAAAGGGGATTTTTTTTTTAAAAAAAGTTTAATATTAAATTCTGTATTATATCAACCCTTCATGCAGCATACTGTGATCATATTTCAGGATACAATTCATCCTTCAAGAACTTGCCAACAATCTTAAGAGCAATGGCCTATTAAGAAACAGCTCCTAGGAAGGTGGGTACCAACAGGTGTGTGTTGCTTAGAAATGGAAGAATTTCCCTTCCCTACTCATCTGAAGAATCGGTTAATATATTAGTGGAAAAAAAAAAAAACAATGCAGACTATCTTAAGAAAGATACCTACAAAAAAAAAAAAACTTTAAAAGCTAATGATTTTCTACTAAATTGTAAAGATCATTCTAGTTCTAAACCAGAGGATAAAATCAGCCTCTTCATCAATTCACACAGGTGTTAGTTGTGTAAAATTAGTGGAACAGTGAAAGGTTGAAAGAAGGCAAAAAGGTCTTCAGGCAAGAAATTTTTTCTGGGCTGAGGGACTACGTAAATCCTCAAACTCAGAAATCAGGTAGTGTGTCATGAAATATTTGGAAAGTGAGCAAGTTGAAAGCCACACACACACACCTTAGTGACAGATACTATGCTTGTAAATGGTATTATTGTACAGGGAATTCACCTGGATCATCCTGAAGGTCACAAGTATGGAGATGCAGAGCAACTGCTATTGGAGGGTACATCACATTGGCCATATCTAACTGGAAACACCTATGTCCATTCATAAGCTCTTTCCATAAAATAACCAAATATGTGTAAAAAGCTGCATTTTATGTCATTGCTATAAAGAGACTAATGTACATGAACACATTTTCATTGACCTATTTTTCTTCTCACTTTGAAAGAAATTAGGACATTTTTGTGACCTTTAGACACAGTGCTCACTGTGCCATAACAGAGGTAGTCCCTACCAGTGACCACTTCCATGTGTGTGACCTTTGGGAACTTTCTCAACTAAGTTTTTTCAGCTTACTTTGGAAGCTGGTCATGAGACCTCTCTCATGGAGGAGAGATAAAATGAAATTGCATGACCCATTCTGAAAAAAGCATATGTAGAATACAATCAGCACTGTGTTTGCTCTAAGTATCTTATCTGCAAGTGTTAGAATGTGGACCAGATGGAAAATAATTGCTTGGGTTAGGATGATAATAAGGGAGAAGCAGAAATTAAAGTTTAAGTAAAATACACAGAATGTGGTTTTGTGATGGAAGGGCTAAAGGTGGTAAAGAGCTATAGGGGGTGATATCCCGGGTCTGATCAAAGTAAAAGAGGGCCAATCTACCTTTCCTAAGGTAGCTTACACTGCGGAGAAAGATGAATTTTTTTTTTCATGTGCTTCTTCCTTCTACATTAGCCTATAAAATAAGTTTAATCCAATTGGGCAGCCCAGGTAAGCTCCAAAATAAAATGATCAGGTAGTTTAGTAATTATTTATGGCAACACTGACACTTCTAGTCAATGGGTGATTTTCATTTGTCATACCATTTTCTAAGATAGACATGAATATATTTAGTCACATATTAAAAATTTGTATTTATATATTAAATCTATAATAAATATAGAGTAGACACTACCATGCTTATTGAAAGGAAAACAAAGAAGTCAAACATTTTAACAGCATGGAAATGACAGAGCCAGGTAGCAACATCTTGCCTGCCTGATTCTCTTAAAGTTTCCCTTTAGTTAAATTTTACACAAAAGGCCATCTTGGTCACCTCCTGTGGCCTGATGAGAACTAGGGGCTGAAACCCTGTGTGATATTCAATAGTGTCACTGCCACCCTAGTCCTTTTGAGAACAAAGCAGTATCAAAGCATCCTTGGGTGAGGATAGAAATTGATATTTTTGCTCCTGGCCCAGTTCTAATAATGGATACAACCAAGGTGAGGATGTGTGGAAAAAAATTTTTTTTCAGTCCCTTTACAACTGCTTTGTCATTGAAGAACCTTTAGATGATGCAGTTTTTATGACAAAGAGATTCTTGAACACAGGCAACTAGAATGAACCTGCCTTTTTATGAAGCAAATATATTAGTAGTCGTTGTCAAAATCTTGTGAAATCATTTACCTGCGAAAGCTTGACAAGCTGAGACCTATGATCTCTGTCTTTGTTGGACATACATGAAACATTAGGTGCCTTAGAAGAATGGTGCTATCTTAAGGTACTGAGTCGTTCCATTTTATTAGCACATGAATTCCATGTAATCAGTTCTTAGCATAGCACTTTGCCATAATATATTTCATGGTTCATCGACCAAAATGATCCTTCAACTCAGGTAAATAACAGTATATGACATATATGTGATGTCTGATTCTGAGTCAAGCTTTGGATACTTGAGGTAGTTAAAGTTTTATTGGGGGATGTAATTCATAAATCAGATTTGTTTTTTTTAAGCCAAGTAAGATGTCTGCCTGCAATACCTTCCATTGTTCTCATGGTTTGCCTAACAGTTAAAATGAACAGGATGTTGATATAAAAATACAACCATGTTCAATGATGAATTCTTTGTTAACTGCTTTTAATGCAGCAGCTCATCAACTACAAAGCACAGTGTAAACGAACCCTTTTGATTTCCATTTTTTAGTTTAACTTGGGGATTACGAATAAATGTATCTGACATGGAACAGCATATTTTAGTCAATGCTGATAAAAAACCCTGGCGAGACCTTACTTTTCATAGAAATTTGTCTCTGAAGGACATAACCTTCTCTGTCATGATTGCAACTCTCATTGCAAAATGAGAAAATTAAATCACTTGGGAATGCTAGAAAAGACAGAAAACTTTAAACTAAATGCCACTCATAACACTAGAAAGCACAGTAAATGATGTGTTAGCTGTGATACAAGAAAACATCTATGACATTATCTATCATTAAGTCAAAAAATCTGTCAGGTATTTTTTCCTTACAATGATGGTTTTTTAACTAAGTCTGGGATTGAGCTGTTTAAATAATAATAATTGACACATATATTAATTTAAACCAACTTCTCAGCCCACCAGTAAAATTTAGACCAAAATGAATTTCAGAGTTCTGGATCCCTTCGCTATTTTTAGGGTGGCTCCATAAGACCTCTGTTCCATTTTGTGACATGTTAGCTTCTGTCCTCCCTCAGCTTACCCTGGCCAATGTGTCTCCATCATGTATATACAGAGATCTGAGCAATTTGTTTGGCGATTTCTCAGTTAGCAATGGCATTTCCATAAATAAAATGTTGCACAGAAGGATAGAAGAATTAAATAGATGGTATAGGGGCAAAATAATTTGAATCAAGATCGACCTGTATTATCAAGACCTTCAGATGGCAAAGATTTTCTCCCATTCTGTATGCTCTCTCTTCACACTTTTATTTGATTGATGTTTTCTATTAAGCAGAGCTATTACTTGGAACATGACATAGAGAAAATAAAAACAAATTTAACTGCCTCAAATTTAACTATTAGAATTTAACTATTAGAATTTGGACAATAGGCTGATCTGTGAATATTTTCCTTAGAAAGATAAAATATATGTGTCCTTGTTTGTTTTAATACCAGTAACTACTTCTATGGCATTTATCTCTCTTCTGCTCTTGGATTTCTGAAGATCTCAAATTCTTTTGCAAGTTAACTTCGAGATATCTTGCAAAAGTGTTGTGGTAAGGATCTGTGCAGAAGACTGGTGGTTTGGTCAAGTTATTCAGTATTCAGATAAAACAGGGATTTGGAAATTTGGTTGTTTTTATTTTTTTAAAAACTGGTACATTGTAGTTGTGCCTAATTGTAGGATTTGTGGTTACCTATTCATCTGTACACTTAATAAGCAGATCTAACTGGACCAATACCATTGTCCAGTATGTGCCTTTTCCCTCTTCTCCCTTTCCCCCACCCTGTCCCATTCCCCTTTCATCTATTTTCCTGAAATATATCCCCACACATCTGTCTTTCTCTTGTTTTTCTTTAGCTCCGACTAATGGGACCCTTGACTTTCTGTGTTTTGGATTCTACTTTTAAAAATTTGGTGAAAACCTTGGGTGGGGGTATAGCTCAGTGGTAGAGTGTTTGACTAGCATGTGTGAGGCCCTAAGTTCGATTCTCAGCACCACATAAAAATAAAGGTATTCTATCACCTACAAAAAAAAGGAAAGAAAGTAAATTAAAAAAAAAAAAGTTTGCCCTCAGAACTTATTTAAAGCATTTATTGAAAACCTTGTGTGACAGGAAGCTAACTGTACAAACTTTACAACATTCACAGGTATGTGGACGTATGTATTGCTTTCCCTAAATACCAGAGAATGTTATGTCTGAGCCTATAGGAAGTACCCCGATTTTCTGGAAGAGTAATAGTATTATTCTTTTTCTAAGAAGACAAAGGGGACATTATCTCAAACATACTTTATTTTTACTTAATATTTGAACTATAATTAAAATCAGAAATTTAGTCTTAGAATTACCACCACAATTATTTTCAGGGTGAATATTTGGCATGTATTGAAATGACCCTTGTGACTTTGCAATTAATTTTAATATCATCATAGAAAGGTCTTCATTTATAAAAATTTCATAGATTTATAAAATATTTTAAGAACCTGTCTTAACTTTGCTATTTAAACCACATTCCTTTGAAGGATCTAGCATTCCATGCTTCTTGAAGCATACCATATAGAAAATATATATGGTATATATTTTTCCTTTAGGAAGGCAATTTTCAGTTTGGTAACTGTTCCAAATGCCAGGTATTGCCAGGTTAACCCAGACCTGTGCAAGTTTTCAGTGCAGTTATCCAACATCATTCTCACTTCCTTCATGAAATCTGTGACTTTTTGCAAGATTTTTGATGTCACTTTGCAGTCTTGTGGCTCTGTATGTGGGAACACTGCCAAATTTTAAATTTATAAATAAGCTAGAGATCCAGGAGTATCAGTAGTAAATAGCAGTGTTCCATGAGGAGATGTGAGTAAATAGAGACAGAAGTTAATGCATTGTTTGGTATCTAACATAGGTTCATATCGTGCTGGGATATGAAACCCGAGCTCACAGGCTGCAAAACTTATTTCTCAAAGAGCCCAAT